>NC_138773.1:255117171-257517171 GCF_965119305.1 Pelophylax lessonae | reverse complement strand
AAAGTGGTTAAACAAAATTAATTTTTACTAGATTGGTTAGTCAGCCGAGGACAAGAAAAGAAGCTTGTAAAATGGTCTGTGCGCCACATGCGTATGCGTCAGAAATAGACAGAACTAATGGATAACGAGAGAGTGGATACGTAGCAATGAAAGTATTTCTGAACAGATACAAAGAATGACTTCAGGAAGGAGCTTAGCAGATAGGATTTCACTAGCAGCTAACTTGGGAAGTCCAAACATATGAGATGACCTTTGACAGTCAGCAGCACCCAATTCAGAGCATGATTTCACACCGAATTCCAGGGACCAGTTTAACGTCTCCTTCCATTTCCAGAAATACCTGAGCTGAGACAACCAGCATGGCTTCTGCATGATCCTCTGTCTATAGAACCTTCCAGCATGTCAACAACAATATGTCTATAATAGAACATATCACGGCAACATAGCAAGCAAACTATCAGCTGGATATAAGCAGAGATTTGCATTAATTGTCCGTTAACATTGAGGAATGTCATCCAATATAACACAACGCTTTACAAGTTCTGGAATTATAAATCATGGCAGCTTCCCCTGATTTTGTGCCCACTGTTTTTTATTGGGATAATAAACATCACCCGTGATGACAGATTAATCTGTCAGTTGGCACCTAACAGATATACTGTCTTGAACTTAGTTACGAAGCATTTTTGCTAAGTAACTTCAGGATGAAGTAATTAGTTGCTGAGTCATTAATGAATCCAGAGGTGTAACTAGAACCTTCAGGGCCCCGGTGCAAGAAACCATGAAGGGCCCCCCAGACCCCTGGCCGAGGACCTTCCCTTCAAGCCTGGGGCTCTTCCCACTGATCCTGGGGCCCTTTACTCTTGTTGCAGAGCCCTTTATTATGGTCCTGCAGCGGGACCCTTTCACAAGTTCTGCAGTGGGTCCCTTTCCTGCCATCTTGGGGCCTCCCCACGGTGGTGGAATGCCAGGGCCCGGTCGCAAGCGTGACCTTTGCCATCCTGGAAGTTCACCCGCTGATGTCAGTAGTATTTTTTTGGTATTTTAATTGTATTATTTTTTATCATTCTGTCCATTCAGCTGGTAAATTACATATTTACTGACCCCTTCCTGGTTCTCTATTGTGACACATCCCCTGCAGCAGCCGGCAGGAGTGGGAAGGGAACACAGTGGGGGGGGGGGGAGTAGCAGTGTTGTGGGGGGGGGGGGAACCAGGGGAGCACACAGAGGCCCAGAGACAGCAGAACACAAGTGAACTGGATAGGAGGAGTGGTGGGGGCAGCCTACAGAGGAACCAATCTCCTCCATTTTCCTCCTGCAGCTACAGGAGGAAAAAGGAGGACAGTGATTTTTGCTACATTTTGCCCCCGCCGCCCCTCCTATCCAGGTGTACAGGGGAGCCGCACAGGTCCCCTGGAGCATGGGGCCCAGTTGCAATTGCAACCCCTGTAGTTACGCCCCTGACTGAATCCCAACCCCACTTACAAAACCAAGTATTCTAAAGTTCGCTATTTCTAAGGGCAGATGATGCACACGGGTGATTTTAGTAGCTCAGTCATGATTCTAAAATCTGCAGCAAAGTGCAAATGATTAATGCACATAGGAAAAGAAAACAATGGTTCAGTCTGGGTTGTGTGTAAAGCCCTACAACAAGAATCCAGAAAAAAAAAGTTACAAGGTGACTTTCTGTATTATTATTCACATTCAAACTTTCAAAAGCCAACTTAAATTGAATGGCTGCAAGAATTTTTTTAGTGCTAACATGTTTCATATCACTCTTAGGCCACTTTAACTAGGGCACAGTTCAATCCATTCAGCAGAATGGGAACGTTTAGCCCTATTTCAAATCTGGAGGCTTCTGGACACATAGGCCGCTTTCACACGGGCTTTCCGATCCGATCCGCCTGTCAGTTTTTCAGGCCGGCAGAATCAGATGCTCCATGCAGCCCTATAGAGCAGCGGATGTCTCCGCTGACACCTGCGGCTCTCCGATCCGATCCTGTCCATGAAATCCAGATGGATGGAAACCCTATTTTCCATCCATCTGGAGGATCGGATAGGATCGGATGAGAATGGACAGGCGGTCTGTTCTCATCCGATCTCTCCATAGAGGACAGCAGGGATCTGACAGCTCCGTCTCTGCACACAGAGCGGAGACGGAGCTGTCCTCCGCCTGCTCAGTAGGGATCAGCGGATCGATCCCCCGCTGAGCAGAACAGACTCCGTCGGGCGCACCGCCTGTGTGAAAGGAGCCTTAATTGGTCGATGGGCAGCTGTTTACAAATAAACTACCTCCAATCAGCCAAATTCAGGTCCAGAAAAAAGGAAGCAGCTATTTTATTTTTTTCTTAACCTGGATAGGCTCAGAGGTAAGCAGATATAAACCAACAAATGTCCATTTACACCCACTTGCCCATAGACTTACTTGGAGCTTCTGATTAGGCCCCCCAGAAAGAATTTACAGGCAGACCTGATTACACCACTCGTGTGAAAGGGGCCTTACTGTATGTGAAAGGCAGCCCATGGCATTTTGAGTAATACATTTGCTTAAATTGGAAGTTTAGTTAGAAAATGAAGACCTGCTCGGTCACTTCAGGCTAGCCCCTTTTGCAGGTATAGCTATGTAAAACATGAAAAATAAGTGCCTATACTGTTAAAAAATCCAGTAATACACTGTCTAACGTTCTGCACGTGCTCAGTTGCTCTCTATTTTTCAGCACTGTGCCTAAAATGTAGAGGATGATCTGCTGACAGCCTAAAGATTTATGGCTGCTCAGGGGCTCTGGGCTTTAGCAAAATGGTAGCATAACTGGTATTGTGGACTGTATGTTTCTTGCCAAAGAACATTATTTTGAATTAAGTTTTTATGGGTAAAGTTCCTCTTTAAAGAGAGTAGTTGAACACATTTTACAAGCAAATCTTTTCAGGGTCCTCAATCACAAAGTGTGGAAATGGTAGAATATAACCAAAAACCCTTATCATTTTGTCATGTATCATTTATAAGCTGCTGATTCACTGCATATCATCTCCCATGACCTCATTGTACTTAAGAGATTAGTTCCAGTGAATCTTGAGTTCATATACCCTTCTGCGCTGCTGCAAATGAACACCAGCAACAGAACAAATATTTCTCAGTCTCACAAACCTTTTACCACACTGATAAAGTATTTAACAGAGTGCAGTAGCAGCCAAATACTTGATCCTCAATCTTTAGACCAACACTGTGCCAAGCAGCTCAAGACTGCTGCGTTGATCACTCTGAAAGCCTTCCAACAGATTCAGTCACACAGAGCCAGGTGAAAATATGAGCAAGCTTAACAATAGCCATTTACCATAAAGTGCTAGTGCATTACATGAATCATCATACAAATCCTAAGCTATTTTAAGTACTTCTAAAACCTTAAGGTTTCTATGCATTAAGGTGAAAAACCTTCTCTGCTGCAAAATCCTCCTCAGCCGCCCCTTATACTTACCTGAGCCCTATCCAATCCAGCAATGTGCATGAGAGCAGGGGCTCTTGCCGTTGTCTCCCTCCTCCCTGGGCAGACTGATAGCAGTGGGAGCTGTCAATCAAATGCTGCGCCAAGCAGGTGTCGATAGTCGCAGGCAGGGCCGCACAGGAGCGAGCATGCGTGTGTGCCCCCATGGAAAGTGGCTTTCCATGAGGGGAACTTGCCGAAGAGGAGCCTGGAGCACCAACAGGGGACCTCAGAAGAAGAAGAAGATCAGAGCTGCTCTGTGCAAAGCAGGCAAGTATGACATGTTTGTTATTTTAATAAAAATAATAAAAAAAAAAACAAGGCTTTAATGTCGCTTTATGATGTTCCATGTGCCATGTGGTCCAAGTGCAAATACCGTGAGTCTCACTGGAGCTAGGACAATTTTTGTAACACTTAAATAGGATGAGATACAGTGCATTGCGAAAGTATTCGGCCCCCTTGAACTTTTCGACCTTTTGCCACATTTCAGGCTTCAAACATAAATATATAAAACTGTAATTTTTTGTAAAGAATCAACAACAAGTGGGACACAATCATGAAGTGGAACGAAATTTATTGGATATTTCAAACTTTTTTAACAAATAAAAAACTGAAAAATTGGGCGTGCAAAATTATCCAGCCCCCTTAAGTTAATACTTTGTAGCGCCACCTTTTGCTGTGATTACAGCTGTAATTCGCTTGGGGTATGTCTCTATCAGTTTTGCACTTCGAGAGACTGAAATTTTTGCCCATTCCTCCTTGTAAAACAGCTCGAGCTCAGTGAGGTTGGATGGAGAGCGTTTGTGAACAGCAGTTTTCAGTTCTTCCACAGATTCTCGATTGGATTCAGGTCTGGACTTTGACTTGGCCATTCTAACACCTGGATATGTTTATTTGTGAACCATTCCATTGTAGATTTTGCTTTATGTTTTGGATCATTGTCTTGTTGGAAGACAAATCTCCGTCCCAGTGTCAGGTCTTTTGCAGACTCCATCAGGTTTTCTTCCAGAATGGTCCTGTATTTGGCTCCATCCATCTTCCCATCAATTTTAACAATCTTCCCTGTCCCTGCTGAAGAAAAGCAGGCCCAAACCATGATGCTGCCACCACCATGACAGTGGGGATGGTGTGTTCAGGGTGATGAGCTGTGTTGCTTTTACGCCAAACATAACATTTTGCATTGTTGCCAAATAGTTCGATTTTGGTTTCATCTGACCAGAGCACCTTCTTCCACATGTTTGGTGTGTCTCCCAGGTGGCTTGTGGCAAACTTTAAACGACACTTTTTATGGATATCTTTAAGAAATGGCTTTCTTTTTGCCACTCTTCCAAAAAGGCCAGATTTGTGCAGTATACGACTGATTGTTGTCCTATGGACAGAGTCTCCCACCTCAGCTGTAGATCTCTGCAGTTCATCCAGAGTGATCATGGGCCTCTTGGCTGCATCTCTGATCAGTCTTCTCCTTGTATGAGCTGAAAGTTTAGAGGGATGGCCAGGTCTTCATAGATTTGCAGTGGTCTGATACTCCTTCCATTTCAATATTATCACTTGCACAGTGCTCCTTGGGATGTTTAAAGCTTGGGAAATCTTTTTGTATCCAAATCCGGCTTTAAACTTCTCCACAACAGTATCTCGGACCTGCCTGGTGTGTTCCTTGTTCTTCATGATGCTCTCTGCGCTTTAAACGGACCTCTGAGACTATCACAGTGCAGGTGCATTTATACAGAGACTTGATTACACACAGGTGGATTCTATTTATCATCATTAGTCATTTAGGTCAACATTGGATCATTCAGAGATCCTCACTGAACTTCTGGAGAGAGTTTGCTGCATTGAAAGTAAAGGGGCTGAATAATTTTGCACGCCCAATTTTTCAGTTTTTTATATGTTAACAAAGTTTGAAATATCCAATAAATTTCGTTCCACTTTATGATTGCCCCACTTGTTGATTCTTCACAAAAAATTACAGTTTTATATCTTTATGTTTGAAGCCTGAAATGTGACAAAAGGTTGAAAAGTTCAAGGGGGCCGAATACTTTCGCAATGCACTGTATGTGGCCATGTCCAATGAGAATGTCTTACTGGACAGGAAAGTCTCTTATTGGACAGGCGTTCAACAGGTAAGGCATTGATAGTTCCACAGGTGTGCAAGGCTTATACCCCAATCTGTGAAGCTATTGAAGTAGATTGAAAGTAATTTTAGACAGGTGTAGGGATTTCTCTGGACATTTGCTTTTATATTCAACCAATTGGTTAATGATTCCTTACTGTAACATAAGATAATATACCCCGCCTAAAAAGCACAAACAATATGATATGCTTGGCTGGACCAATTTAAAATGCATCCAGCCAATGTAGTTTAGGTCTTTGTGATTTTATTGTTATATAAATGTACAAAGTGAGGTGTTTATTGTAGGATTTCTCAGAAGGGACAAGATAATGAGTTTTAGCTTAGAAGGGCTGTTTGGCCTAGAAATTTAGACTATTGTAAAACATTTTCTTGTGTACAGATCTGCATAATAGGTTTTGAAGCCGCACACAGGTAGATGAAATAAACGGTGTCTTTATTCTTCAAAAATCATCAAGGACAAACAGACAGTGTGGGAACAGATGAGTCCAAGGTAGACGCGTTTCACAGCACAAACGGCCGCTTACTCATTACCACGGTGGTAATGAGTAAGCGGCCGTTTGTGCTGTGAAACGCGTCTACCTTGGACTCATCTGTTCCCACACTGTCTGTTTGTCCTTGATGATTTTTGAAGAATAAAGACACCGTTTATTTCATCTACCTGTGTGCGGCTTCAAAACCTATTATGCACGTTTCCGGATGGCGGATCTGGCCAGCACCAGGTTGGGCTTGCACCTGAGCGGCTTCCCCTCCCCCTTATCTTCCATACAGATCTGCATACCCAACCTTTAAAAATATTCTGTTCATATCCAAACTATTAATGCAAGTCAATGCAAACTAAAAAGCAATGTGATACAGCTTTAAATAGCTTTTCCCAAACCTTTTAACCAGGGGGAACTATTAAAATACATTTTAGGTCTTAAGGAACCCCTACTAATAAATTATTTTCAGTAAGAATTAAATCATAAATGGCAAAAGGATGATAATAGTAATGGCAAGAAAAAAAAATACAGACAGTGAAAACTGTAGGGATACCCCCAGACTGGTAACTAACTAAGTGCTCCCTTTTATTAGTGACCAGCGGAAAAGGGGCCTCAGTTCAGCTGGCCATACACTATACAATTTTCCTGTTCAACTTTCCTTTAGATTTACCAAAACTATATAATATAAGGTCAAACCTAAACACTTTCAATTTGTATGCAATCAGACAGGCCCTCCCACTACATAGTTGAAGGTAAATCTAAAGGAAATTGAATAAGAAAATTGTATAGTGTATGGCCAGCCTTCCCCATGATTAAGCTCCAAAGGGTGGAGAGAAAAATGTGGGGGCATGGCCTGGATGGAGTCTGGGCTGAGGCTGCCATTCATCTCTCTCCATGTACATGGGTCTGCTTCATGATGTGCAGATTACCGTATGGATCTTTTCCTTTGACATTTAGGAGAAGGGTCCATTCACACCTGTGCTCAGTGGGAAGGATGTCTTGTACAGATAGCTAAAAAGATCATTGGAGTCAGTGATTATTTATCTGAGGGGCAAAAGCTGCTGATTGATCAAGGAACCCTCCAATCTCAGCTGGAACCTTAGCCTGGCCATACATTATACAATATTATTGTACAATTTTCCTTTGGATTTTCCAAAACCATATAATATAAGGTCAGACCTAAACACTTTCAATTTGTATGCAGTCAGGCAAACACTACATAGTTAAAGGTAAATCGAAAGGGAATGGAATAAGAAAATTGTATAATGTATGGCCAATCTAAACTGTATAATGTATTGGTTAGAAGGTAGGAATCACCTTAGAAGGAACATCAAAAGACAGACTTTTCTCCTCACTCATCTTCAATCCTTGCAGGATGTAGTATTTGTATTCTTAAACCGTGGTTCCCAACCAGGGGTCACATATAAAAAATGTAACAGGGCAGCAGACAGGGTTGCTGCTAGAAATCACGGGGCCCCATACAGCCTACCTGACAGGGCCCCCTTTCCCCATCCGAAAGTGACTGAGGACATAGATTTATTAGTCCCTTCCTCTGTAGCCTCAACTCCACAGATAAACAAATAGGAAGCGCTCTGCGGCTTCCTGCCCATTCACAAACTGAAGCATAGTAAACAAAGTTTACTATGCTCCACAGATGATGGACACATGAGTAATTGGTACTGATCACTCACAGTGTTCATTCAGGAAAGTAAGGGACCAGTAAATTACATATTTACTGGCCCCTTCCCCCACTCTCCATCTTGAAACATCCCCCTGTATGCCTGCAGCAGCTGTCCCTGGGAGAGGAGAGGAGAGGAGGGAAGCTGGCAGCATGGTTGGGGAAAGGGGCACACTGGGAGGCCTGGACAGCAGATGGAAGGGGCACATGTGCTTAAACCAAACTCCCCCCCCCCCCCTGCAGTATAGCCAGAGGGGGAAAGAAGAGGAGAAGCTGGCAGCGCTGCAGGGGGAGGCAGACGAGGATATGTGTTTTCAATAAGACAGTCCAGCCGGACCTCCTGCTCAACAGGTGCCCAGGCCCCCCTTTTGAACTAATGGGGCCTGGGCCCAGTACAGGAGGGCTGGCTGTACTGCCTTATCAGCAGCCCTGGTGGCAGAGGGGGGCCAATGACAAGTGTTTTGTACTACAGATGTCAGAACTTATTACTGCAATAAAATCTGACCTAATAAAAGAATCACATTAATCGAGTAAAACAGTAAAGAGTAACATTTTATATGTAATTGTGGTATTATATACTGCATTACTAAAATTATAATTAAAACATGTATCCTATTTATAAACCAGGTGTGTGTTTTTTTTTTTTTTTCTTTTTTGATAATGGGATCTGGGCATGGGGGCCACAGTTGAAAACAACCTTAAAAAGTTCAGAAGGGGGCCAAAGGCAAAAAAAGATTGAGAAAAACGACCCTAGGGCCTATAAATACAACACACTGATCTGGCCATACTTGGCCCTTTTCTGGGAAGTCTATTGCTGAAGCAAACATTTCCCATATAGTAAATTCTCAAAGCGCACAGCAATTTCTATGGAATATTATGACCATTTGCACAGCTCAGTATCAGCACATGAACATTGTCATTGCATTCAGCCCAAGGCTCCTTGTGTGTCCTCCTGCCTCATTAATGAACAAATGTTCAGCCTAGCAGGAACAGACCATATTAATTAACATATAACCATTTGAATTTATTTGATAAATACAAGCATTAAGCAAGATGTTATCTGTAATATGTAACATCATTATTACCATTCAGTCTCATTTTTTTGTTCTTGTTGCTATGAGAATGATATTGTAAGTACTAATAATTGAGATTCAGCAATGATACTTGGCTTAAACGTACCCATTGATAAAATCCTTTGATGATCTGATTCGGCATGTCACAGCTGGTTGGGAGGCAGGATCATTACAGGGTATAATAGGTTTATAAATTGAAGTGTATTTGCGATTCAAATTATGTTTATTTATGATGTTCTCCTGCCTCTCCACTGGATCTTTTCCACATTTGTTTTATAGTGTCGTTCAAACAATGTTCTATTTAAGACTGCCAAACCAAGTGAACTGGCAAATTGGAACATTGTTTGAGCTGAACAGATTCCAGGTTTCTAAATTTATTGGAGTCATGCAGTAAGGGTAAGGCTTCCAATGTTATAAAACTCAGCACCAGGACTCCCCTATGACAAATCTTTTGTTTAGTCCCCATGAAAAGCTTAGCTCACTCCTGCATTGATCCCAACTGCTGTCATGGGTTCCGGCAGCTGCAAAACATTTTAATCTAGCAGGCCATGAAAAACCTTTTAGACAAATAAACAGTTGAATGAACAAGTCACCCAAAAGAGAAATGTGAGTTTGAGCAATATTCATGTAATGAACACTGCTTATAGTTATCAAAAGTACCAAAGTCTGAAGGATTTAGGTTTTCATGCTATCACAATCTAAAATACTGTCATAGACAAATAATCAAGCAGCGAAAAATCAGAATCTACTTCGATGAAAGGTACCCTCTACTTAAAACTAAAAATGAAACCTTGAAATTCATACCAGCTGCACAGCCTGCATGCTCATTCCTTTATTGTTTCATCAAATCATTGCTATAGTGTACCTTTCTGCTGACCCCGCCCCCATGTTTACCTGTCATTCGGCGAGTGTCTCTTGACTGGACCAGTCATGTTTGGCAGGCGGTGGGTTCTTTTTGTTTTTTTCGTGTGGGTCAGCTTCATCATAATTGATGCTGGATTTATTTATTTTGATTTGTTTTTATTTATTTATTTTTTAATAATGAACTGGTAAAAAACTGTCTTTGTGTTTTTATTTACTTTTGACATTTTTTTGATGAATGAGTAGGGGTACTATGTATCCCCCAAAACACCCCTATGTTGAGGGCATGTGGCCTGGTCTTTCCGGCTGCATGCTTGAATAAGGTCTGGTATGGATTTCGGGCTGAGCTCCACACTATTATGTTTTTAACTTTGGTATGGTCTTAACCTCAAAACTCATACAAGACCTAAAGGTCTGGTGTGGATTTTAGGGGGACCCCACACCGTTTTCTTTTTAAATTTTGGCATGGGGTTCATCTCTAAATCCATTTCAGACCAGAAGGGCTTGGTATGCATGGGGGGGGGGGGGGGTAGGGGGGCCCACGCAGTTTTTTATTTTTTAATACCGGAAACAGAAGAAGAGAACCACATTAGAGAGAGAAGAGAAGAGACAACCACACGCAAAATGAAAAGGATTACTTTATGGCAGACTAACTGAGCTTTGTGGCTTTAGCACAATTGCAATATTTCCTTGACAGAAAGAGAAAGCAGCCACCCTGAAATAGGAAACCTAGGCCAACTGTCATGGCACCAGCTTAAACTGGAACAAAGGAGAGGAATAGAAGAACAAGCTGCATACTCAGTAAATTAAGGTTTTATTGTAGCTTAAAGTCCTCCCAAGTTCCCTGGCGTCTACCCCTTTACTTACTATAGTTTTAATGGAGTATATTGATATTAGCACTGCTGTATTCTTTGTAGCGCTTATCCATCCCAAAAATCATCTTTTTCAGAAGGCATTCAGAAGCCTTTCATTGAAGAATTTCAGAAGAATTTCAGAAGCCTCAATTTCAAATAACTACCAGGTTCCCAGTATATGGAGCTGTTCTTACTCTACAGCAGCACTGGTTATTCCTCCACATTAGTGCTCCTTGCCTTCCTAGCATCCTCATCATGAAATATTTAATAGAACCTCACTATAAATAGGCAATGTTCTAGATTATGACATTTTCTATTATAATACATGTTATCACATCTCTATTTTTTGAGTATAGATGGCACATTCTTATTTCCCCTTTCTGAGATTGTCAGAGTGATAGGAACTCCATTTACCTTCTCCCCTAAGTACTATTCTGCTTCTCATTTTGAGCTGCATAATCTGTATTCAGAATAATATGCAAAAAGAGGTTCTTGATCTATCTGATCCCATTTCTACTATAGTCTTTATATATGATGAGAGTTATCCATTTTGACTTCCTTAGTGGTAGAAACATTTTTCTGACTGTAACCGTTTTTCTACTGTTGAGTCTACTTTCCAAGTTTTAATTGAATATCGGTCTTGGTCAATCTTTTGAGCTGAACCCCAATGCACTTCATGAGCGCGTGCAATACCCTCTTTTCCAAAGGTAGATGAATACTCCTCTTGTCCCTAACTAATGCCATCCTGCTTTCATTGGACAGTGTTGGCAATATTCATAGTGTCCATACTATATTCATGAAGGACCTTCCTGATTCCTGCACCTTTGTTTTCCCTTTTTATACAGTCAAGGTTCTGTTTATGAGTGACACTTCATTTCTTATTGATCTTCTTCCCTGGAAACGTCATCTAACACACCAACTTTGTTATATGTCTACAGATTTCCTATAGGTGGGAACGGGATTGATTCATGTTATACTAAAGGCAAATAGGCTTTTCATTTTGCAAGGGAAGTTGCACTTTGCTAGGGTATTTCCTCAGAGCTTATTGAACAAGGCTAAGCTCTGCTGACTTCCATCATTCAATCATTTGCAAGCAAAGATACTGTTTTTTTTTTTTTTTTTTTAGCGTGTTTTTTTATTGCTTTGGGTATTCTTTGCAGAGTGAAATTTTACCACATTTACTAAGCTCTAGGGAGAAGTCCTTTGCAAAGTGCTACCTCCCTTGTGAAGAGAACAACCTATTTCCCATTAGTAAATCAACCCTAGAAGTCAAGAGGTCCTTATGAGATCTATTTATCAAAAGACAGCTCCTCTTGCTTTTCTATATCATACCGATTTTTCATACTTGTTCAGGAAGGTTATACTGTAACTCTCTGTTGGTTTGGGTTGCAAGACCTCCTTCTGATCATTCTCCTTCTGAGGTGGCCCATATACAACTATTGTGTTGCAATATATACCCACTTAGCTATCTATTTTATTTAGGTATATAGAATATTTCTACCCCTTACTCGAAAGGGACTTGGTATGTCACTCTTCTTTTTTACACATTGAAAGTCTATTGCCTCTCACTTTAGACTGCTTTTAAGAAGAGGACTATTTTATTATGGATTTCCCTTTCACTGAGGTTAAGGGCTATGAGTATTTACTTCGACCCCCAACTGTTCACTGGTTGATCTTTGGTCATGCCTTGTTTGTCCCATATTCCTTTCCCTAAGGTCAAGGGTTAGGTATCCTAGGTTTTGGTCTTTACCTTGGAAAACATTCTTGCTTTTTTGTTAAACACTTTAGCTGTTGGTCTACATTTTCCTCTACCTGTTTTTTCTTTCCTTTTGGTGATTAATCATTGGTTCTCCACATTCTTGTCTACTATTTTCTAAGATAGCAGTTTCCATTTAGTGGTGCTACCTTTGCTATTCCACAAAATCAGAATCTCCCTTTCCTTTTTATTAGCAATTTCCATATTTACACCTAGTTTTTATCACCTTATATAGGCATTGTTTCTTTTGGATATTCTTTGAGATTTTCACATCCATTGGATTTCCTAGTGGCTTTGGCCCACCCCTGGATTACCTCTTATATGTCCAATGATGACTGTATTCATTTGTCCCTTAAAGGATGATAAAGAAAATAAGGTTTTTGCCATTTTCATTTTCTTTATATTTATTAAGGGATATTCTTACACCCCTTCATCCCAGGCTGCTGGCCTTTTGTACTTCTTGCTCATAAATTAAGGCATAGTGTTTGGAAATGGGGGTATACGGAGACTGTTAGTATTGTTTTATCTGCCTCCTAAAGGCGGCAGTATAACCCAGTATCCAAAAATGACTATATTCCTGTGTTCTCACAATAACTTCAAGAAAAAGATTTTACAGTAAATACAAAAACTCCTGATATTTCTATCAACCTATATCTCAGAAAGACTATGCACTCACAACACTGCTTTGTGCCTGGACAGTACAGTTAATTATTCCAATGACTCAGTACATTTCTGCCAGTGCCATAGTAACAGGCACAGCAGAAGAAGACACATTTACTACATAGCAGTGTAAACTCTGACCTTTATTCATGAATGCTTGTCATTTCTTTCTTAGCAAACTCAACTAATAGATGCATCATTATTATGTGTTAATTAGCTAGAAGAGGCTTTCATACTCACAACTGAGTTATACTGTGTGTGGTTTCTTTGTGACAGTTAATAATAATAATGAAAAGATGTGTTGGGTTTCCAGTTCACATCTTGCACAGTGTTATATACCCATTTGTTATCTGCCTTTTATTAAATGTCCAATACCAGCCCAAACGTTTTATATGATGGTTACATGATATAAAGTCTCTGTAACAGCAAAGCAATAAAAAAAAAAAAAAAAAAAAAAAAAGAACACGTGGCCAAGTCATGGACATTAAAGTATTTCCACATTCTTAACAAACAGTGAATTGGCTGTAAAAGAAGCTTTCAGCCTTCTATTCTAAAAAGTGACTTAAAGGACATCAGAGCTTTTGCTGGGAACTTTGAGAGTGAATTGCACCAAGGTGCCTGCATCCGTCGCTCGTTGTTTTTTATTAATTTGAATAGAGTATGGCCAGATGTTTTTTGTTGGCTGTTTTACCATCTAGAATATTTCTCCTTATTTCCTGTCTATTTGATAGACCAGAAAGTGTGGGATCTGCCTCCTTCATAAACAGCACTAGAAAAACCATTTCTAGTGTCTCAGGAACAGATATATTTCACAGAGGTGAAAGTTTCTTTATGAGGATACAGTAAGTTATTAAAATCTGAAGCAAACATTTTCTCAAACCATAAAAACAACATACTCAACTCCTAAAGTTGCAATCAAAGACAGAAGAAGGAAAACTTAAAACAAGCTCAATAGCTCTGATGAGGCAGTTACCAAACAGCAAGGTTTTCCTCAATGGGAATCCAACAGTAGCTCAAGCCATAAAAATACAGAGATGAATGCCAGATGAGGCAGCTACCAAAGAGAAAAGCTTTCTTTGATGGGCACCCAACAGTAACGCAAGCCATAAAAAAAGAGAAATGAGTGCCAGACAAAACTCAGATAAAGATATCTAAGATAATTTTAATTGCTGATAAAAAGTCATGTAAAAGCAGCCAACGCATTTCAGGGTCAGCCACGGGTGTCAAGTTGTTACTCCATGAGAAGAGTTCAATGCAGAGTTCTTCCAAGTGTAGTGCTACCCCTGCAGAAGCCACTTAGCAATTTGGGTTCTTGTTCTGCGCCTTGACTCCAAGAATAACATCAACCATTCTGACACACCTGGTTGAATGAAAGTTACTGCAAGCAGTTATAAGAACACGAGTATAGATAACTTTAACTCAGCTGTGAATTAGCACCAGGAAGTAGACACAAGACCGTTTAGTGATAAATTGACACAATGTATTGATACGGGATAGAATAAATGGTGGTTTGAGCATAAATGAAAATTTGGTTCAGACACATACCACAAGACAGTATAATCCCTATGCTAAGGTAACTTAGAATAGAGTTCTGTACCACTAGACTGATTAACTCATGAATCAGCAAAGTCAGCAACAAAACAGTGCATATAAACATGAACAGCAATGTGAATAATAATGCTAAAACTAGTTAAGAGTGTACTCTAGGAGAATGGCTAGGATATGGTGCAATGTCCCCAAGAGGTACCTCTTAGCATAAGCAATAGGCAGTGGCAGAACTACCAGGGTCACAAAGGTTGCACTTGTGAATGAGCCCTTGAGTTCCACCACTGTGGGGGAGCCCCAAGAGCCTGAATTATGTGGCTCCTCAGTGGGGTTGCTGGCTACAGGGCTTTGAGCTGCGAGTGTCTCTCATACAGCCAAAAGCCCGTGCTGACAGTTCCTCCTGCTCCCCTCCATACAGACAGGAAAGGAGAGGGAGAGCTGATCAGCTTCTCCTCCTCCCAACCCTCTCCTCCTGTGTCTGCCCAGCCCACATTCCCTGGCAGTGCTATACCTCAGAGAAGGGGATGTGTGGGCAGGAAGTTTAAAGCCCAGAAGCCTGATAAGGAAAGGTACCGACTACTGATGCCTGAGTGAGCTCACTATACATCCACTGTGAGTGAAGTCTCCCCCACCCTCTCCCTTCTCTCATTAGTACACTAATTTAAGGGGGACTCAGGTGTAAGGGGGGCTTTGGTGAACAGAGACCCCTTTACATCCGAGTTCCCCTTTACATTTCAGAATCCACAGAGATCCCCCTTACGGTGTAAGTGAACATTCTGCAGACTCTGATGTAAAGGGGGGCTCTGCATACTCTGTTGCATGGGGCACTCTGTGGACTCTGATGTAAGGGGGGCTTTGGAGACTCTGATGTAAGGGGGCTCTGTGAACTCTGATGTAAAAGAGGCTCTGTGGATTTTGATGTTAGGGGTGTTTTATGGACTCTGATGTAAGGGGCGCTCTGCTGATTCTCATGTAAGGGGCATTCTATGGACTCTGCTGTAAGGGGTGCTTTGTGGACTCTGATGTAAGGGGGTCTTTTTGGATTCTGATGTAAGGAGGGTTTTGTGGACTCTGATGTAAGGGTGGCTATGTGGACTTTGATGTAAGGGGGGCCCTGGGAACCCTGAATAAAGTGAAATGCTGGGAACTCTGATGTAAGTTGGGACTCTGGTTACCTGAGACCCCCTTAGATCACAGTTCCACTTCCCCCTTACACCAGAGTCTGCAGAATGTATTCTTACTTCAGAGGTCCTTCCTTACAGCAGAGTTCTCAGTGTTCCCCTTTAAATTGGAGTCCTCAGAGTTCCCTTTAACATCAAAGTCTGCAGAGTCGCCCCTTACAGTGTAAGGGAACCCTGCAGATTCAGATGTAAAAGGGAACCCCGTGGATTCAGATGTAAAGGGGAACTCTGCGGATTCAGATGTAAGGGGAAACTATGTGAAATCTGATGTGGGGGGGGGGACTCTTGTTAATAAATCCAAATGATTAGAAATGTTATTAAATCACAAAATATACGTATACCAGTGTGTTTCAACCTTTTTTCAGTCCAGACACCCTTTAAAATTGTGCACACTTTTGAGGCATCTCATTAAAATGAATAGGTTTACTTAATACAACAGCATCCACACACCTAGGATGCCCAACATTAGAGGCGAGTTATTCTTCTAAAGCAAAAACATCTTTGCACACTGTTACTGACTACTATCCCAGTGTTTCCCTTCTCACTCAGTTTCTCTCCCTCACTCAGCTAATGTGACTCCAGTGCTGATGGAGAGGGGCAAACAAGGATGCTGTGCAGGTACCCCTTATCCTCTTTATCAACCGATGGCGCCATTAGTTGTTAGGACTAGAAGGTTGTAATGGTGCACAATGAAAACCTGTGGCTTTGTGTAACAGGCTTGATCCAC
Source organism: Pelophylax lessonae (assembly GCF_965119305.1). Taxonomy (NCBI): domain Eukaryota; kingdom Metazoa; phylum Chordata; class Amphibia; order Anura; family Ranidae; genus Pelophylax; species Pelophylax lessonae. The sequence continues at coordinate 257,500,747 of NC_138773.1, read as the reverse complement.
CAACTGGCTTGTACACAATTTTGGGTACATTTTCCCAAGGCACCCCTGAAGAGCTCCCAAGGGGGCCTGGGCACCCTAGTAAAAAAAGCCTGGTGTATACTACAAAAAAAAAAAAAATGCAGTGCGCCGTTATAGTGTTTGGGTTAGGATTGAAGAAAAGGGAGCAACCCTACCCAAGATAGCAGGAAGGGGGCTTGCTGCAGAAAATATGAAGAGTTCCCCTGCAGGACTATATTTAAGGGCCCCGCAATGAAATTAAAGGGCCACAGGATCAATGGGAAGGGCCCAGGGCTCGAAAAGAAGGGGGTCATGGTTTCTTGCATCAGGGCTCTGAAGGTTCATGTTATTTCTCTGGCAATAGGTGAAAGTCTCTGTGTAGCAGCTTTAAAGAGACAGTCTTTAGTCTAGCGTTGGGGCCCAGTCCTACCGTTGGTGAACGTGAGAAAAGTCCCAGTGAAGCATGCAGGTAGCAATAAGGCTACTAGATGGCTGTATGGTCAGTTCCTAAAGTCTAACTAGCACCCAATAGTAAATTTCCACAGCAGCAGCTCACCAGTCCCAGTCCCAGTGATATTGCAGCTCACCATACAGTCACACACAACAATTAGTATACTTTCTGCTCTGCAAGAAGGTGAGTCTGGTTGTCGACATTCCCCAAAACGCCCCCAAAATGCATTGTGGAAAAAAGGTTAAAAAAGTTTAAATTAGCTCCAAGGGTATGTATGGAGAGAGAACATGAAAACACCTTGTGAAGCCCAGGATGGTCTAACATTCTAGAAGAATACAAGCAGAATTGTTACAATATAAAAACAGAATTGCTAATATTACCTTTAAAACCTTTGTATGATACATAGAAAGTGAACGTGCTGGGATAAAATGCAACAGGTATCCTTACAGCATCAAAAATTGACAAAAAAAAAAAAAAAAAAAGAAAGGGTCCATTGTCCTTATTAAGAATTCCTGGCCTATTGATACTGATTTCAATATTCATTGTGTAGATGATTTCCACACAGCAGCTGCCCATGGCAGTTAATACTTTGTCTGTTAATGTCAACTTCACTTTCGAGATGAATTCCTGGCAAACAACTTAATACACTGTTAACATGCACACAAGGGAAACATTTAGGCTGGCAAACAATTTATTAATACACTTTTATGTTTTATTCAGGCAGCCCAGCTAGTCAGCACAGCCAGGTCCTTTACTCTGTGTCCCCAGTTGAGCAATGCTGCCTGATTTAAACTATATCCCAGGATGTAAATAGACAATAAAGTAACGGCAGTGAACTTATGTAATCAGCTCTCTCCTCCTATCAATGGAAGATAGACAGCACTGTGTAGTGCAATAGAATTTGAATGGTTTACACGGTTGCCCCTCCCTGTGCCATTATGACTGCTTCTGTACAGGAAATTGCAGAAAACTGCTGATCTAAGCCTGGTACACCCAATGAATTTGTGTGTACCAATTATGCGAAGTTAGTACAGGGATCTCCCCTGACGCCCCCCCACCAGAACACTTTGATCAGCGTTCTCAGGCATAGTAGCCACATCCAGTGCTTCGGTCTCAGCCTTCGACACTAAGGGTGATTTGGCATTAGCGTTAGCCAGCCTTGAGGGTAAAATTGCTGGCATCGCAAGGAGGGAGGAAACGTGATAGACCCCCCTCACCTGAGCCCCCCCCCCCCTGTTTTAATTCAGGATTGGACAGAGGATTGCAGATAAATATTTTATTTGCACCAACTTTGACCTTTTCATTATTAAAACCTTATTTTGAAAAGTGTTAACTTTGTCCCTAAGCTCTTAAAGCAAGCTAACAAAGAACTTGCCTTTCGAAGAGTGCTACTGTATAGAATAAATCCTCTGAACATACCAGTCTGTGGTGACAGTGTGGGTTACTGATGATTATTCTAAAATCATAATTGTTTTTTCTAAAATTATGAGCTTCATCTGGGCTCAGAACAACAGAGGTGGTGGCATGTAAAGGGTTAATTGCTTAATTAGCCCAGTGACAATCACTCTTAGTCTGTTGGCACCTAGATTGTGGTCCTGCAAGCTGGAAAATCTTTGTGCAGGGGACAGCTGAGAGTGGTATTGTTACGTAAGTGACGGCAGGGTGCGAGATTGGCTGGTCCTTTGTCTCGAGTTCGTCAAAAGGGCAGGGATCTTTTACCCGCGTCCGTCACAGCATGATCCGCCGGAGCTATTTTTTCCTACTCTGAGTACTGCCAAGGCAAGGGCCGAGATCCCCTCTAATGTCAGCCCTGCTCTGAGCAGTGCAGAGGGAGCAGCTGCTGACATTAGCCAGGAGTGGGGAGAAGATCCCTGGCGGGTCATGTGAGCACCCAGTGGCGCTGTAAATAAGGTATTTTCATTAATAAAGTTACAACAGGAGACACACTGGACATTCTTTAATCTTTTTTCAAAACAAATTATATATTTTTGCAAGGACTTTACACTGGCTTATTTTCAGGGTAGAGCATATATCGCAGCTGTACTCGAAAATCACGCTAGGTCTTTTTTTTGGGGTAGGGCATATTTTCGGGGAAACACGGTATATGTATATGATAGAGAATGCACTGCCTCCACACTAGACAACAGTGAAGAAATTTAGAATTCTTGCTTAGATAATTAAAGTGCAACTAAACTCTCTCGGTTCACATTGCTTTCTGGTTTCTGGCCTAGGCCAAAATATGTCATACATCCCAGGAGCCTTTCATCTGGAGGAGGGGAGAAGTGGGTATTAACCCTCCTCTTATGTTAGAATTCCGTTACTATTCATGATGTTAGGGTCAGTTTTGACCCGTGTTTTAAATCAGCCATAAAATACCCTCTGAATAATTATTTATCATCAAATTTGTTTCTTACCTCTTGGTTACCTTGTTAGGCTTCTTTATCCTTGAAAAGATTGGTTTTAATATTTTTGGTGTGACCCCTAGACCTTTCTTTTGATAGCATACCTCTCATTGTCAAATTTAAAAAATGGTAAAATAAAGTCAGCAACTCTGAAATGTATTTGTCCTATGTTTCTTCACTTTATTTAGAGAAGCAGACAAGCAGGAAAAGAGATAGGCCCCTCCCTAACTACAGCTCACAGGGTTGAGAGGGGATTGGCTGTCAGTGTTACTAAGCAGAGAGAGTGTTTATGATTTCAGTTTTGGCACTTATTAGTGTCCTAAAATCCTATATTATAACTGGGTCAGAATTGACCCTAACACCATGAACGTCTTAATTTTCACCACAGTATTTTATAATTTAGTGAAAAGGATTATTTTTCTATTACATTGTTTAAATAGAGGTTCCTGACAAAGTAAAAAAATCTTGATGCAATAAACAAATTTATGTGATACTTATAGACATTCAAAACCTGAAAACGGGTCAGTTTTGACCCTTACACAAGAGGAGGGTTAAGCAGACCCTCCGAGTCCTGCCTGGCTGCCTGAGCTAAGGCCAGATGGATTTTTAGGAAGTACATATGTCATCTGCTCTTGTTTAAGATGGCCACTGCTAAAAATGTTAGATGGGTGTTCTTCAAAGAGATTAACAAAATAAAGAATGGAAACGTGAATGGATAGGTGAGTTTGCTTTTAATAATGAAAATAAATTAAATAGCTTTTTCAGTTTGTGGTACTCAGATACAGTTAAGTTCTGCTTAAAATAGTCATCAAAAGGATGAATCTTTATACCCAAAACTAAGAAAAACCTATGTATGATTTTCAAAAAAACCCCAAAAACTCTTTTTAATCACGCTCTTAAATGCAACGTAAAAAAAAAAAAACGATAACAAAAGCATTTTTTAAGACTTAAAAATCCTAAGGCTCCGTTCACATAGTGACATCTCGGATCGTGGGCAGAATCGCCGCAATTCTGCCAAATAGAAACGCGAGACGCCTGTTGCCCAAAAGAAGTTGTTGTACTTCTTTTGGGCAACAGGCATCCCGCGATTCTTTTTGTGTGATTTTACAGTGATTCATTGGATGACAATTGCGGCAAAATCGCGCCACATTTGGGGTAATGTTGAAAGTGACTGGAATTGCACCGGCGTCCCACGATTTGCCATGATTCAGAATTGTGGTGATTCGGAATGCCAATATGTGAAAGGAGCCTAAACAACCAACTGAATGATTGTTTTGGGCTATGTATTTATGTTTGTTCAGTTTGTTTTGACTTCATAGCTTGTATTGAATGCTCCAACAAGGTGGGGAGCCCCTTCTGGTGGTCTTTTGGGGCTGCAGAGTTCTCTAACTAGACACAACAGAACCTCATGTGGTGCACCTGAGATGGTGTTTGGCTGCTGGAGTCCATGATGCATGTGTGTCTCTGCACACCAGTGCTGGTGTTTGTTTTCTGGAGTCCATGATGCATGTGGGTCTCTGCACACCTGAGATGGTGTTCGGCTGCCTGAGTCCATGATGCATGTGTGTCTCTGCACACCAGTGCTGCTGTTTGTTTTCTGGAGTCCATGATGCATGTGGGTCTCTGCACACCTGTGCTAGTGTTTGTTTGCTGCAGTCGATGATGCATGTGTGTCTCTGCACACCTGTGCTGGTGTTTGTTTTCTGGAGTCCATGATGCATGTGTGTCTCTGCACACCAGTGCTGGTGTTTGTTTGCTGCAGTCCATGATGCATGTGTGTCTCTGCACACCTGTGCTGGTGTTTGTTTTCTGGAGTCCATGATGCATGTGTCTCTCTACACACCAGTGCTGGTGTTTGTTTGCTGGAGTCCATGATGCATGTGTGTCTCTGCACACCAGTGCTGGTGTTTGTTTGCTGCAGTCGATGATGCATGTGTCTCTCTACACACCTGTGCTGAATCCTGATGCTGGTGTCAGTGCTGCATTTTCTTTTCTCCTACAGGTATTTGCTATTCATTTTTGTTTTCCTTTCTTAACTTCATTAGGTTTAAAATTTGATTGCAGATCTTCCTCTGCTTGTTTTTCTGTGCTGCCTACACACCACAAGATTAGATCTGTTCTTGTCATTTTGCCACTTAAATTCAGCCAATGACCGTATACACTATTATTGGTGAAATGTGTTTTATGAGTTACGGGTTCACTGCAGAGATTTCAGTTCATAATTCACAACACATACTGCACATATTCCATTAGACAGGGTCAGAAATTCCTTTTACATCTGATTGAAAAGATCACTCCACACACTGTACAATTTTCACAATTTTCAATGTGCTGATTCTAGTAATCTCAAAATGGGCTGGTTCCAGTAATTTTTTTTTTTTCCTGCATTTCTTTTTTTTTTTTCCTTTCATCTGTGGCTTTTCCTTTGACCAACATGCATGTGTGCACAATCTGGTCCAGGTTTTGTGGCTGTTTCCAGTCTCAGGGCTGGGTATGGCGCCCATACTATGCACTCTGCAGAGGACCTCTTGTGGCAGCCATCTTTGCTATGGCATGTACAGGCTCACTCATGCGTGAGGTGTTTTTTGCACTGGAAACATCTTCTGTTTTCCCTTGCTTATGCTGAGGGTAAATGGGGGAGGGAAGGGAGGGGATTCATGTACATACCCATTACTTGTTTGCTTCTTTCTATGAGTCTGCTTCTTTTTCTTTCTGCGCAGTGTTGACATCCTTGCTCCACATAGCCAAGACCTTGATGATAGGGACCATCAGTCTGGTAAGTAAGAAGAGGAAAAAGAGTTCCTTTCCATGAGCATGGTCTTCGTCTTCTGATGCAACTTAGCTAACTCTCACTCTTGCTTAAGGTCAAGCTAAATGAGTGTTGCCATGTCATAACAAGTCCAGTGTGGACAGCGGCTCATCCATCCTTGCAGGTCTCGCCCAGGAGGTGCACAAAGTTACCAGTGAGTGTCCTCCTCTGAGTGCTAATAGCGACAAAAGGATAAGAAGTGCTTGGCCTGGGGCATGGAGCTATTACCAGACTAAAATGTCAGTGGATATTGTTGCCCGAGACCTCTCTAAGGAAAAAGAATGCTGTAAGCCAGCAAGTCATAGCCATTCATGGGCAAGTTGTTAGTGAGTCTCTAACTGAGTTCTCAAATCACTTATGCCAGCGGACTCCAGGCACAACATCAAGGACGCAGTTCTGCAGATGAGTTCACAATTATCCCTTCTAACCAAGGAGGTCCCAGTCCCATTACAGCCAACTTTGTACCCGGCTCTGAGGGCACCTTTATCTTAGCCATTCACCCCTGCCTTACACCTGGCTAAAACAGAAGTAGAAAAGGGTCAGTCATCCTCCTTGAAGAGGCTAAGCAGGTTTTGAGTGCCTCTTGGGTCCAGTTATTCATTAGGGCAGTTAAGCAGGTCCGGAATGGGATGACCCAGATCACTGCCTTCCAAGTCAGTACATCACATTTTCAAGACAAGTTCTTCCATACTCCCCAATGAATGGGAAGGTGAAGAGGCTGATTCAAGAGGAGTGAGAGTAGTGATATGAAGTTTTACAGAAGTAAGCAGAGGCAAAATTATACCCTACTCCAGAGGGAAGTGCCAATTCTCTGCTCAAAAGAATGGCACTGGATTGAGCTAATGCACTTAACATGCATTGCAGTAGCACACACTTTACAGCACTGCACCCTACTGCAAAGGTATGGACAATACCATTATGCCTTTTGTCAGGAGAGTTATTCTTCCCAGGGAAGATTCCGTTTCTGTTGGCTGTATCTACGATCTATAAATTAATGGATATCTGAGAGATTCATGTTAAGATGCAGGGGGTACTTGAAAACCAGTAATCACAGTACTTTGTTGCAAGTGCAGCACAGTTGGGACCCACAGTGGAGGTCTCCATTTCCCACGAATCACTGAAAGAGCAGATTATTAGTGCTCTTGGTGAGCTTAAGTGATCGGCGGCTTTAGTGGATGAAGGCAATGCTGCATTCAGCAACAATAAAGGGGCTCACTATGATAGCAAGCATGCCGATTGGCCCACAGGCCTTGGATTTACCCTAGCCGTGGAATCTAGGCAACCACCAGGCAATTCAGCTACCAGTGTTTCCACAACACCTGTCCCATGATGGCCTGTAAATAGAGGGGTAAGTAATGGAGGACTTTGGCCGTCTTCTGGGAGTGGTTAAATCCTGACAACGTTCCAAAATACACGTTAACAAATTTATTTACTCCAAAGTCTGGAACAAGTTCAGCCTGAGCAGATTTTTGATCCTTGCAACCCAGAGGTTGCTATCATTTCCTCACATGGTTCTGGATTTGTTTCTCAGCTTAGTCCTGTAAGGGCTCACCTTTCAGCTTTCACCAGGGAAAATGGGCATGTGAGCTGCCAGGAGAATGCTTCATGAGGTCAGTCCTGAGACTTTTTCCTGAGGAGGAATAACGTTCCCCAGTAGGTCTTTATTCTGGTCCTGGTTTTCTTGCCTGGTTTGTATCATCAGAAAGCTGTCCTAAGTGGGACATCACTTAAGCGGCAGTGTCCCTCGATAACTTCAGGCAATAATGTCAAGGGGCAAACTATCAGCTCGGCAAACTCTTGGAGCTACAGAGTCGTACATCTTATTCCTTCCGTACAAATTGGGGCCTATGCTCCTCGAGCACCTCTGTTCCCAAGGTGGCTTCTGTTTTCATCTTACAAACAAAGTGATGGTTCCATCCTTTTCTGGCAGAGACAGTACCTAACAAACATTGGATGTACCAGTGTGTCTGAAATGCCTACCTTTAATCAGCTTTATTAGTTAAATAAATTTAATTTAAGTTAAGTTATTAGTTAAGTTAAATTCATTAGGTAAAAACCTCCAAAAGGCTGTTTGTGTTTCCATCCGGCAAGTTTGGAGGAGGAACCTACAGCCAAACCTTGTCATCTTGGAGAGTCGTGGTCATTCAGAAAACTTACAGTTCGGCCAGGTAAGAGCCTCCAGAAGTGATACAGGTTCATTTAGCTAGGTCACTTATTTAAATCTTGGCATTTGCCTTTAGAGACCTCTGCAAAGCAGCAGGCTGGTTGGCATGGTGCACTTGTCTATGGCACTGCAGGGAAAATCCAGGGGCTTGTACATCAATGGACTTCAACAGAATGAAGGTGCAGGCTTCTATGTCCATTGTAGTAAAGCTGATTATACATTTTAGCCCTCCCAGTTTAGCTGGCTATTTATCATATGTATGCTGCCATGTTGGCGTCAGGAAAATGGAAAATTGTGTCAAATAATTACCGTAATTTTCCTTTCCTGACGCCAATCCATGGCAGCATATGAACCCTCCCTCTGATCTTTGTGCTTTATACAGAGAATGGGGGAGGTTGCTCTCAGTCAGACTTTTATAGATTTAAACAGGTCTTGTGGGTGAATATAGGGGCAGAGCTATATCATATGTATGCTGCCATGGATTGGTGTCAGGAAAGGAAAATTACGATAGGTATTTGATACAGTTTTCCATTTTTAATTCTCAGTTTTCTGTTGACTCTTTGGTATTGATGATGTCAAGAGGTATTCAAGCATGTTGTGGCTTCAGATGCATTTTGTGTCTAGTGTTTGCATTATGCTGCTGATGTCTGTGAAACAAAATGCAAAGATTTTTGTTTATATTACATTCAGAATCATCATGGATTGAGGTAGAATGCTTGTTACTTCATGCCTTCTATGACATCGCCTCTTGAACTTTTTGAACCACACTTGGATCATTTCCAGCCTGGGCTCAGGAAGCCAGATTTCAAAATAACACTCTACTTTTTAAATAAAAAAAAACATAGTGGACAATGAAACCCCATCATTTGTAATAATATATAGTGTGTGTGTGTGTCTGTCTTTGGTTGAACTTTATCAATTACACACAGCAGGTACAATATACCCCAAACACATACCAACAGAGATACACAATGAAATGAAACTAACATTTATGGGTAAAGTTGATCCAGGGAATATCCAATTTTGCTTTCCTCTGGATCAACTGTGGGTATAGTATTGTATATATAGGATTGTGTATACCGTATATAATTCTTTCTCTTTTTATTTGTTGAACTAGATGGACTTGTGGCTTTTTTCAACCAGACTAACTATGTAACTATGTATGAGAGCTGCAGCATCCATGCGAATACATTAACTTTTTATAGTTTTAAATTTAATAAAATGCTTAATTTAATTGAATAACAGTGCTGCTGCTATATCAATCATTTTATTAGAATAGTAATAGAAAAGCAAAACTTCTCTGCTCATACCTGAATAACTACTTCCACAACTTACCACTTTTGAACAAAAAAAATGATATATATTTGAGTAAATGTAAACTCTGTAGAGGAGCTTCAAATAATGGTAACTAAATGAACTCTGTATTTGTAGTACATCCTTTCCTGTATTGTATGTTTTAAAACTTAAAAAACATTCTATGCATGAAATATAATATAATATATATATATATATATATATATATATATATATATATATATATATATACACATTATATATACAGTATATACAGTGTATATATATATATATATATATATATATATATATATATATATATATATATATATATATATATATATATATATATATATATATATATATATTTTTTTTTTTTTTTTAATGCTCTCACCCCAAAACTCAAAAATTCCCTTTCCAAGTTGCCAGCACCTATGACAAAATCTAAATAAAACATAGCATTATGCCTACCTAACCCTCCTGAAAATATAATGCAACAATTGTGTACCAATTTAGTGCAAATTACTGCTCAAATACTTCAAAAAAGTCAGTAAATCTATATATAAAAAGTACACAGATACATATATATATTGGTATAGTGTCTTTGCAATAAATCTTTACAAACGGTAGGAAGGAGGTATTCCTCTACTGTATATATATATATATATATATATATATATATATATATATATATATATATACTGTATATACTGTATACTGTATATATATATATAAACACACTCACACACAATATAGATTTTTGCTAGCTAGACACCATAATTATATCATACTTTGTGTAAGAGGAGAAAATAATCCAATGGAATGATGACAGAAGACTTTAAACTGACGTGGAGCTGAACCATCCACTTAGAAGCTGTCATCTGAGCACCTGTTGATTCTAAATGATTATAGTAGTGTGCAGTTCTGACATCTGAAACATTTGCTGGAGACAAGATTTTTAAAGCTCAAAATATGTTTTTTATTTCCACAGTTCTTTACATCTTATGTTAGTCAGGAGCTTTAATAAAAGAAACAGAACTATAAATAATGAAGAAAATTATGTTAGAGATCTCAGAGCGCTGAAATCGTGTCACACCAATCTTTTCATCTAAAGCACGAAGCAGACAGCTGTTCCTGTATATCTCAATGTTCTGATCTGAGGACATCCCTCTGAAAACTTGAGTTCACCTAGGGATAATGTTCTATAGCTATAGGGCTTGATTTACTAAAGTGCAATGTGAGGTGAACTTAAGTGTTAAATTCACATCCAACATCCAGTCATGTATTGGGGATTTAAAAAAATAAATAGCCTGCTCCTTCACATGATTGACTTGTTGATGTGAACACAGTTTTAACTGCGCCTCTCTTCTTTTTTCAAGCTCTGGATAGACTAGGGAAGGGTTAGACCCTTTGCAAGATTTTTAATGCTGTATCCTCATTGGTTGAAATTTGTACTGGTAATTGAAACCATTATCAAGAGAAAGAAAGCAGAAATCAAAAATTGTTGAATTGTCCCCAGAACATGAGGTAAAGGGCAGAGTTTTATAAAGTACTCGAAACCCATACTTGAGTAAAAGTACAAGTGCTCGATCAAAAAGTGACTTGAGTAGAAGTGGAAGTGCTCGATCAAAAAGTGACTTGAGTAGAAGTACTAAAGTATTCAACATTTTTTGTACTTAAGTATTGCAAGTATTTTTTTTTTTTATTTTGCTACTCAAGTACTGAAAGTAAAAGTACCAGTAGTTTTGAAAAAAAAAATTGCTACTCAAGTACTGAAAGTAAATGTACAAGTACTGTGTTATGTAGTTATCCAAGAAAGAAGTCAAAAGTTTGAACATCATATTGTTTTTTATTATTTCAAATGCAGCTTTTATTTATACATACAGAAGCATTTATTTTCGTATGCGCTGATAATACACATGTTTTGAGCTTCATGAAACCTGCCATCTACTGTTCTGGCAGTGGTAATTTTTATAATTGTAACAAGTAACTATGCAGCACAAAAAAAAGATATTGGAGTAGAAGAATTGAAATCATCGAAAAAATGTAGTGAAGTAAAAGTGGAAGTAGGAGAAAAAAATTTTACTCTAGGAAAGTACAGATACCGCCTTTCGGTACTTAACCGCTTGCCGCCCGCCCGCCGTCATATGACGGCGGAGCGGAGCGACCATTATCCTGGGCCGCCGTCATATGACGGCGGCACTTTAAGCAGGGCAGGCGCGCGATCGCGGGCGCGCCGCCCTGCACTGCCGGTGTCGGGGTGTCCCCGGGACACCCCCCGTCACCGGCAGGGGGGAAACAGCCAATGGGCGCGGCTGTTTCCCACGTGATCGGCTGTGTTCCAATGACACAGCCGATCACAATGAAGGCGCCCACTAGATGACCGCGCATGCGCGATCGGGAGCGCGCAGCGCGGTCATGTCGGTGGCACTGTGTTCCGTAGGAACACAGCTGTCACCGGCGGTAGTAAACAGTCACTGATAGTGACTGTTTACTATGTGATCGGCTGTGAATCCATTCACAGCCGATCAGAAAATGTAAACAAAGAGCAGTAACTCAGTGTTACTAGCTCTTCTCTCCTCATACAGCTTCCAGTATGAGGGGAGAAGAGCTAGAAATAGTGAGTTACTGCTCTGTACACATGTCACAAAGTAAAAATCACACAAATAAAGGTCCCCACACAGTCCTCAGCCCCCCCCAATGTCACCTGTCACCCAACAGTCACCTCATCAGTGCCCAGAAATTGACACCCATAACGTTCACATGTGAGCGCAGCGATCGCAGGCAGAATCACTGCGATTCTGCCCGCGATCCGGAAATCATTGCATATCGCGGGACGCCTGTGCGTTGCCCCTGATTTGCAATAGCACCCCAAACGCTGTGCGATGTTGCCGCCATTTCCGCCTGCCGAATCGCGGTAACATCGCGCAAACATCGCATGACGCCCAAAAAAGGTACAAGAGTTTCTTTGGGGCGTCATGCGTTGTTTGCGCGATGTTACCGCGATTCGGCAGGCGGAAATCGCAGCAACATCGCACAGCATTTGGGGTGCTATTGCAAATCACAGGCATTGCACAGGCGCCCCGCAATTTGCAATGATTTCTGGATCACGGGCAGAATCGCAGTGATTCTGACCGTGATCGCTACGCTCACATGTGAACATAGCCTAAAGTTCACCGGTCACCAGAGACTGCCATCAGTACCGCCGTGCACCATCGCCCATCACCTGTCACCCATCAGTGACCATCGCCCGTCACCTGTCACCCCATCAATCACCGTCACCTGTCTCCCCATCAGTCATCGTCACTTGACACCCCATCAGTCATCGTCACTTGTCACCCCATCAATCATCATCACATGTCACCCCGTCAGTGACTGTCATCTGTCACCCCATCAATCATCGTCATCTGTCACCCCATCAATCATCATCACCTGTCACCTCATCAATCATCGTCACCTGTCACCTCATCAATCATCGTCACCTGTCACCCCATCAGTCATCGTCACCTGTCACCCCGTCAGTCATCGTCACCTGTCACCCCGTCAGTCATCGTCACCTGTTTGCCATATACATGCAATCACTTACTGACCGCCTAACGACTATATGCGTCGGCCATTAAAAGCTAAATACTGGGGTTATGGCAGCAGATAGCCCCCATAACCCCGGTATTTTTTGAAACGGCGGGCGGTCGGCTTTCAGATAAGGGTGGTCCCAGTGGCGGATTCGCCGCGGAATTACCCTTACGGTGCAGGGGAAGAGGTGCCCCCCCCCCTCCTGCCGCGTCCCAGACGTTTTCCCAGCTTACCGGACCCGCCGGCAGCGGGGAAAACTATCCGGTCCCGGATCCTCAGAGACAGGAAGTCGAGTGAGGGCAAGATGGCCCTCACTCAACTCTATGGTCTTGGAGGACCGGAGCTACGTCAAAAGACGTTGCCTAGCAACCGGTTTAAAGGGCCGCTTTTTTTTTTTGCTTTTTTTTTTTCCCTCTTTCAACAATTTTTTTTTTTTTTTTTTTCTTTTTTAGTGTAGTTGTGAGGTGTGAGGTCTTTTTGACCCCAGATCTCACAATAAAGAGGACCTGTCATGCCAATTTCTATTACAAGGGATGTTTACATTCCTTGTAATAGGAATAAAAATGATCAAAACATTTTTTTTTTTAAACTGTGTAAAAATAAAAAAATAATAAATAAAATAAATAGGAATAAAAAAAAAAAAAAAAAATTAAAGCGCCCTGTCCCCGTTAGCTCGCGCGCAGAAGCAAACGCATACGCAAGTCCCGCCCACATATGTAAACGGTGTTCAAACCATACATGTGAGGTATCGCCGCGATCGTTAGAGCGAGTGCAATAATTTGAGCCCTAGACCTCCTCTGTAACTCTAAGCTAGTAACCTGCAGAAATTTTTAAAATGTTGCCTATGGGGATTTTTAAGTACCAATGTTTGGCGCCATTCTGTGAGCATGCGCAATTTTGAAGCATGACATGTTGGGTATCTAATTACTCGGCGTAACATTATCTTTTATATTATGGAAAAAAATTGGGCTAAATTTACTGTTTTCTTATTTTTTAGTTCAAAAAAGTGAATTTTTTTCAAAAAAATCGCATTTGGAAGACTGCTGCGCAAATATGGTGTGATAAAAAATATTGCAACGATCTCCATTTTATTCTCTAGGGTCTCTGCTAAAAAAAAATATATAATGTTTGGGGGTTCAAAGTAGTTTTCTAGCAAAAAAAATTATTTTAGCTTGTAAACACCAAGTGTCAAAAATAGGCCCAGTCTTAAAGTGGATAAATGGACAACTTTGTGTAAAGCGCTACTTGGATGTGAGGCCTATGTATGTGGCCAGGCTGTGAAAAAGTGTTACACATGTGGTATCGCCATACTCAGGAGGAATAGCAGAATGTATTTTGGGGTGCAAGTTTTGCTATGTACATGCGATGTGTTAGAAATATTGCATAAATGGACAGCTTTGTGTAAAAAAAATGTGTTTTCATTTTCTTTCCACATTTTCCAAAAACTTGTGGAAAAAAATGACATATTCAAAAGACTCATTATGCCTCAAAAATTATACGTTGGGCTGTTTGCTTTCCAAAATGGGGTCATTTTATGGGGGTTTCCATTGTCCTGGTGCTCCAGGGCCTTCAAAAGTGCGATAGGTTGTCAGGAAATGATATGTGTAATTTGTGCTCCTAGAATGCCGGACGCTGCTACTCGGATGTTAGGCCTCTGTATGTGGCCAGGCTGTGAAAAAGTCTCACACATGTGGTATCGCCATACTCAGGCGGAGTAGTAGAATGTGTTTTGGGGTGTAGTTGCAAGTATACATGTGCTGTGTGAGAGAAATAACCTGTTAATACGGCAATTTGTAAAAAAAAAAAAATCAAAAAAAAAAATCTTCATTTTGCAAAGCATTGTGGGAAAAAATTACAACTTCAAAAAACTCATCATGCCCCTTATTAAATACCTTGGAATGTCTACTTTCCAAAAAGGGGTCATTTGGGGGGTATTTGTACTTTCCTGACCTTTTAGTGTCTCAAGAAATGAGATAGGCCTTCAGTACATCAGGTGTGATAAAGTGTGATCAATTTTCAATGATTCGCACCATAGCTTGTGGACTCTATAACTTTCACAAAGACCAAATAATATACACTTACTTGGGTTATTTTTACCAAAGATAAGTAGCAGTATAAATTTTGGCCAAAATTTGTGAAGAAAAATTACTAATTTGCAAAATTTTATGACAGAAACAAAGAAAAATGCGTTTTTTCACGATATTTTCAGTCTTTTTTTATTTATAGCACAAAAAATAAAAAACCCAGTATTGATCAAATACCATCAAAAGAAAGCTCTATTTGTGTGAAAAAAAGGACACAATTTTTGTATGGGTACAGTGTTGCATGACTGAGTAATTCTCAGTCAAAGTGTGAGAGCGCTGAAAGCTGAAAATCGGTCTGGGCAGGAAGGGGGTGAAAGTGCACTGTAGGCAAGTGGTTAAGTACAGTAGTGAAGTAGTTCTACTTAGTTACTATACATCTCTGGTAAAGGGAAAGCCTTTAATAGGGAAGCCTGTTCATGGGACAACTGTCTCAGAAGGCAAATACCCTGGTTTTGTAGAATATGTCTGACAGGGCATTAAAACTTTCTCTATTCTCTCCACTAAAAAATAAAAATGATATGTTTTGACTATAAATACTGTGAGAGGTTTCATTTTGCATCTCTAGGACAGGAAGTTAAAATTATTTTTTCCAATGGTAAACAGCAAAAATAAACTGGAAGGGGTTTTAAGTTTTTCCTACTCTGTACAAGGCTAAAAAAAATATTTGAACAATGCATGCAATTTATTTGCACTTCCACTTTAGTAAATCAGTTCCATAGTGTATTATTTAACTATCGATGTTTATACACTGGGCATAGGTACCACTATATAGAATTGCAGCTTTATGCTGGAGTTAAAACAGGGTGTTAAAGTACTATGCAAGCTGCAAAGTGTTCAAGCACCGCCATGGCTTATCTCGTCGTGTTACCCTTGTTTGATGCCACACTGTTCAAAGTAAATAATGATGTTAGAAAAAAATATAAAAGCCTACTCTTAGAGTTCCTTCTGTTTCCTGCGAGAGCTGGCATGATGTGTCTAACTGTCCATCACTCTGTGATACTGTTAAGAAACCATTTTCAGAAGATAAATACTCTTTATGGTCATCCATGGTGTTCTGCTATACTGTGCTTATCCACTCTCTTATGTGTATGTAAACCTTGTCTATCTCAAGCGTCACCTTCTGCCGTCACATATTCCAGCTGCTGTTATTCAACTGTGTGGGACTGAGCAGCAGAGAGTGTCCGCAGAAGTCTGACCATGGGGGTACAGACACATCATGCGTAAGCATGGTCCCCTGTAACTTCCAAGCGAAAGGCAGTAGAAAAGACTAAGCGATTGGCAGGAGAGGGTGTGTCAGCATTAATCTGACCAGTGCAAAGGACAAGGCCATCTAAAGCCCAGGGCGAACATGCCAAACTGCACCCCCCTCCCCAAGATGTATGAGCATCATGTGTTAGCAAAAATCCAATCCAGCAAAAATCCAATAAAAAAAAAAAAAAGTATATATACATATATGTGTGTTTGTATATATACCCCTATACAGAAGTTCAGATGTTATGCCTGCCTCCAAAGACGCCCAAAAAATGCCCAATAAACGCCTGCAACAACACACCTGGGCGTTTTTGTTTGCAGGCGTTTATTGGGCATTTTTTGGGCGTCTTTGGAGGCAGGCATAACATCTGAACTTCTGTATAGGGGTATATACACACACACACATATATGTATATATACACATACACACATATAGGTGTGATAGGAGCGGAACCCCATCCCTGCAAATAATTTCATTAGCGCAGGGATGGGGTTCCGCTACTTTCACACCTATATGTGTGTATGTGTATATATATATATATATATATATGTGTGTGTGTGTATATATACCCCTATACAGAAGTTCAGATGTCATGCCTGCCTCCAAAGACGCCCAGAAAATGCCCAATAAACGCCTGAAACAAAAACACCCAGGTGTGAAAGTAGTGGAACCCCATCCCTGCGCTAATAAAAATTCTAAGAAAAATTATCTTTTTTTTTCTGGTTCTGGACATGCTACAGAGCTGAAACTTCACAGGTACACTTTTTAGACACCCCCAGACACTAAATCCAAAGAAATCTCTTTTTGTTTTTTCAATAACTTTTTCAATAATTGGCTCTATATCAAAATTTTTAAGAACTTTTTTTGTGTGATTAATAATCCCTGGGGCATGACCCAGAATCCTAGGCACTTTTTAGGGGCATTTATTGGGTTTTAGGGCTTCAAAATGATGTTTTTTGATTACCGAAGTTCCGGTCCCATTGATTTCAATGGGGTTCTGGAATCCGGACCCAAATTTTCGGGAAGTTCGGGTGTTCTGGTTGAACCAAACTTTTCAAAAGTTTGATCATCCCTAGTTTTGACCCCCCCCCCGCCCTTCCATTTTTTCACTGCCCAGTGCAGCCACCCCTCCTGCTTACCCCTTGTACCAGCCCTGAGTCTGACCATGGAAGTATGGGCATGTCAGGCATAGGTATGGCTTCCTGTATCTCCCAAACAGGAGGCTTGACCTGACTAGCTAGTCAGGTCAAGCCTCCATTCCATTCCTAGCATGGGCAAAAGGAGGGGGACTGATGGGACTACTAGGTATGTAAATGTATTTTAACACTTTTTCAAAATATAATATGCTCACTAAATGCAATGTTAGAAACAAAGGCCACTAATCCCCAACAATGTAAATTAAGGTTCACATAAACTTTGAGCAGTGGTGTAGCTTGTATTAGCAGGGGAGAGAGCGGAATCCCCACAAACCTGTGTTTTGACCCCCCCTGCCCTTCCATTTTTTCACTGCCTTTCATTTATGTGGTTGTGCAACTTCCAATGAAAGGAAGGGTTCCTATTTGTGTTAGTAATTATGTTTAGTTTGGTATTCAGCTTGGGCCGTGGTGGCTAGGTTGATTGTTGTGTTGTGTTTTGGTATTGAAGGTAAAACTGAGATAGTAGATAAAATAAAATACAAGAAAATGTGGAAAATTACTATTGAATACATTGTGTGATGTTCTGGTTATTTATGTACAGGTTTAGATATCAGTATAGGACCACAATACATTCCTTCGGTATTTTACAACTTGGGACCAATTTCTGTTAATTTTTTTTGTTCTGGGCAGAGTGTAAAACAATTAAAATGCTCTGGTAACTCGTTGACAATAGTTACCAGAGCAGGACGTGATAGGAAATTTCCCAATGGGAACCAAGTCCAAGTGACAAGTGACAAAGATGGGACTTCCTTACATGGTGGGGATTTTATCTTATTCTTAGAATAAGGAGTGAGGGAAAATCTCCCCATAGGGCACAATGCAATAAAAACCTGGCAGATGTTTTCATTCTTTACTTTGCCAAAAAGACACAAATCTTGGTGGAGTTTCCTTTGAAAGCAATAATTCTACATAGACATGCAAACTTTATATTTAAATGTAATCCAAAGTCACAAAATGGCTGTCAAATAGACCTAATCTTGGCATTCATGTTGTGAAACTAGCTGCCTAACTCTCTAAATTTTAGTGGTTGTCATTTTCTTGACCTGACCTGGAACAAGTAAAGAGATGAATAGTTCTTATACTCTTCTGGCACTCACTTACAGCATGCTTCTTTCAGCAGCCCCATAATTCTCTCTTGGCAGAGTTACTTTAGGTTCGTACATAACTTGACTTTTTTTAATTCAACAGTTGTTTAAAATTCTGAATCATTCTGTTACAAACGTTATCTGGTCATTTATGGCATGAAAGAATATGAAAGAGAACATTTTGCAGCAGCAAATGTATTTAAATCATGTTCTTTCTGTTTCTCAAAATATCTTTTTGGATGATTTCTGCCTTTAAAAACAATAATGGGGCTTGAAATTGGACTTTTTATTTCTGATTATTAAACATTGACAAATTCCATGTATGAAGAACTATCTGGCTGCACTCAAGAAATTGCAATGCAAACCAAAAATAAATTTACCTAATGGCGTGGCTCTCGCCTCTGTAATAATAGCATTCCAGTTTTTCCTAGCCCAGTGCGTTTCAGGCTAAACGCAGACAGGCAGAACATTTTTTATTATTAAACACAGAACATGTCATTGAATCTTTACTTTGGATGATTTAAAAACTACGTTTATCCTTCTTGGTTTCATTACTTGTTAAAGTATCCAAGCACGAGGAATAAATCATTTTAAGATGCAATCCCTCCAAAACTGGTTCAGAATAACTTGGGTTACAATGCAAGGGAACACATATTTCTCTTGGCTGGTGACAGTAATCTATGTACATTTGTTGTGCTAGCGGCATTAATTTTAACCTCACTGCAGTGTAATGACTGGCTTGTTTTCTATACTCTAAGATATGGTGAATCTCTGTTTGTTTTAAATGTTTGCTTAAGCAAGCAACCTATTACTTGGCCTATAAATCATTTCAATTACAGTACAGATTAGACATGCACCCTATGTTTGGGATACAATAGCCATAAGCACCATGGAGCAGTTACTAAGGAAATAGGGATGCAGACACCCTGAGGATGCAGAACTGAATGGGATCCAAACTGCCATCCCACATGGAACTCTGTTTTAATAATTAGAATGTAAAATATTATCAGATATCTAAAAGTAATTCTAAACAGGGTACTCATGACATAAGTAGAAAGATGTGTCTCATGGCTGCATATTACATTACACCCTATGGCAGCATTTATGCTATTATGGCAGTGGCGGCTGGTGTATATGGGGCGCAGGGGCGCCGCCCCCCCTATCCATGCGTCCGGCCCCCTAATCTACATGCGGGGCGCCGGACATACGGAGTTCAATGGGGATTTTTTCTTTAACCATTTGATTAGAGCCAGAGGCTCTTACAGGCTAAAAAAAGGGTGGGCTGAAGACGTCGCACATTGATGACGAAAAGCTTCATTTTGGAACGCACGCAGGGGGCACGTGACCGGCCGCTAGCCAGATAGACGGAGTGGAACGCACGCGAAAGCCGGCGTTCCCTGTCTCTTTCTTCACTGATTCTGGTGTTTCTTTGAAGTCCGTGCCTGCCTTCTTATTACGAACTCGTTCCTTCATATGTTTTTATACTAGTTCAGTTTTTTATATCTGTCTCCTATGCATGCCCAGTGTTTTTTATATGACAGATACATTTTTTTTTAATAAAATATAATTTTTAAACGGATCTCACTATGTGGCCCCCTATATATTGCTTTGTTTAAACCACCATTTGCCATCCTTGGAGTGCATTAAATGGGACCCTGGGCCCAGGAGCGGAGTGAGGACCAGCCTACTGCTCCAAGTCCTGGAGAGAGGAACCTCAAGGAACCTGATACAAGCCTGTATGATCCCCCCTACCATAAAGTTAGAGGGGATCCAACATATCTGGTGAGCCTCTTGATAACCCCCTTGAGCACCGTGGGGACCCCGTATGACCATTCCTATCACCGTCTTCCCCTCCGTTCCTTGATTGTGCTCCAAGTCCTGGAGAGAGGAACCTCAAGGAACCTGATACAAGCCTGTATGATCCCCCTACCATAAGGTTAGAGGGGATCCAACATATCTGGTAAGCCTCTTGATAACCCCCTTGAGCACTGTGGTGACCCCGTATGACCATTCCTATCACCGTCTTCCCCTCCGTTCCTTGATTGTGCTCCAAGTCCTGGAGAGAGGAACCTCAAGGAACCTGATACAAGCCTGTATGATCCCCCTACCATAAGGTTAGAGGGATCCAACATATCTGGTGAGCCTCTTGATAACCCCCTTGAGCACTGCGGTGACCCCGTATGACCATTCCTATCACCGTCTTCCCCTCCGTTCCTTGATTGGACTATTTGGGAATCCTGGGCTTACCATTAAATATATACGTAAATGGTTCACATCCAACATATATTAATTTATTGTGGACACTATTCTAATATATTTATTAACCCCACCCTTATACATGAATTGGTTGGTTGTAACATTCTGGTATAATTGTAGGTAGTAGATTGTTTGTACAATCCTTGATATATAATCTTAATATATACATACTTCACAACCTATAGATTATTGCAAGCGCAAAAAACGTGGGAGGTTACATACCCCCCCCCCTCTTTCTTTGTGTATTGCATAACAGTGTTTAAGAAGCAAGCTAACACATTTTGGCATGTGGCCTTGTTCACTAACACTCAATCCTCACCTCAATATCTGACCCTAACACTTAATTTATTCCCTAAATAAAAATCCTTATCACTTGACCTCCCCACACCTAACCCTTAATGTCTAAATTTTAAATGTAAGTGCACACTTAGTAAATATCTACTTACCCTCTTTAGCTCCCCTGAATTAGGCTATACTAGAAACCTTTGCTTAATTACCTCAGTAGAGCAAATGTGGTTTGCCTCTAGCCACAGTTTTTTCATCATCCTCCTGATTTCAACACTGCCCATAACTGCACAGTGAGCCCTCGTAGATTTTTATAGTAGGACCTCCCAAATGTCTCCATTCTCTATTACATGCAATGGACATATTGTGCAGACACAGTCAGTAGTGAAAAGGATCCTCAACAATCTTCTTAACCACCTGCCGACCGCCCACAGTATATTTACTGCGGCAGTCAGCCCCTCCTGGGCGTCCCACACCCGCTCGTTCCCCTGCATCCCCACGCATGTGACCGGCGGACCCGATGTCCTCCAGTCACTCACAATCTCCCGGTGGAGAGGGAGAAAGGCAGGTGGCTGATGTAATAAAGCCGCCTGTCATTCTCCCTGGTGTAACTGCAGAGATCATACGATCCTGCTATGTAGGATCGTATGTCTCTGTGGTTACACCAAAAGCCACACCCCTTTACAGTTAGAAACACGCCCCTAGGGACACACTTAACCCCTTGATCACTAATAAAATTAACCCCTTCCCTGCCAGTGTCATTTTTACAGTAGCAGTGCATATGTATAGCACTGATTACTGTAGTAATGTCACTGGTACCCCCAAAAGTGTCAAAAATGTCAGTCAGGGGTCCGATCTGTCCGCAGCAATGTCGCAGTCCCGCAAAAAAAATCGCAGATCGCCACCATTACTCGTTAAAAAAAAAAACAATAAAAATGACATAAATCTTTCCCTTAGTTAGTAAACGCAATAACTTTTGCGCAAAGCAATCAAAATACGCTTATTGAGATTTTCTTTACCAAAAATATGTAGCAGAAAACAAATTGGCCTAAAATGTTAAAAAATTTCGATTTTTACTTTTTTTTGGGGGGGAATTTCATATAAAAAAATGTTAAAAATATTGTTATATTTCCAAATGTTCCCTCTTTTTTTGTTTATAGCGCAAAAAGTAAAAATCGCACAGGTGATCAAATAGCACCAAAAGAAAGCTCTGTTTGTGGGAAAAAAAAGGACATCAATTTCATTTGGGTACATCGTCGCATGAACGCGCAATTATCCGTTAAAGTCACGCAGTGCCGAATCGCAAAATAGGCTCTGGTCTTTGAGCAGCCAAATCCTCCGGGGCTTAAGTGGTTAAGGTAAGCAGCTGAGCTATAGGATTTCTAATATAGTATTCTAACATAGTTTAGCTCAGGATTAGAAAAGACAGGTTACATTTACAGAAAGAACACTTACACTGAACACTAACAGCTTAAATAAGGTCCCTAGCCACTGACCCTAACACTAACACTAACATAAGCCCTAAAGAATTCCCTAACACTAAAGAAAATTCTGCAGTAAAATGCTTACCTTATACTGTGCCATCAGCAGGGGTACTGAAGGTGAACAGAGCCATGCATACAACTAACAGGGCCAATATCCCATTGGAAATGAATGATCCAAGAGTCTACCAGGCCTATGTTCACTTATTAACCTATAAAAATTGATATCTGGTAGTATGCTACTAAACTAATAACTAATGTTAAATTTTTGCAAAAAGTACCAGCAATCGTACACATAAAATATAATTTCTTGCAATTTTTTTTTTTACCTAAAAAGTTCATGCGAAGAAGAGAAATGCTTTTGTTGAGCTATCAGAAAAATTATAGGGATTCAAACATATGCTTATCTTTTTTATTGGTAACTGCTGCTTTATTTTCTCCTGTCTCTACCTGCTGTTTTCTCCTCTGCTACCCATTCTTTTTCTATTACCATCTTGGCCTTACCTGCTCCGTACTTAGAATGCCTACGTGCTCCTTTATTCTTGTGAATTATTCATCCAATTCAGACAAAGGATCCAGGAAAATGGCATCTGAAGTCCATTGTTTTGGATGTTTGTGTCTACACTGAACTGAGACCAGGTGTGTGCAATGGGCAATTTTGGTCTAAAGGCCCGTACACACGTACCGATCGTCGGCCAAAAAGCTTCGGCCGACGACCGATCTGCTGATTGTAGGCTTGTTAGTATGATGCCTCCGACAGCCGACAGCGCACATTCGGCCGAAAAGAATCTGTCATGCAAGCATTAAAATTTTTGTATGCCGACACCAGAACGGCCGATTGTTCGCCAGTCAGTACAGAATTCGGCCGACAGACCGCAGATTTGCAAGACTGGGCATGCTCAGAAAAGGAAAAACACAGGGAAAGTTAACCATTACATGACATCACTTCTGCAGTCGGCTGTAGTCGGCGGACAAAATTCATGTGCTGTCTTTGCACTTTTCAACAGACACCCACAGCCCGGGGACAAAAGATGGCCGATCGTTCGCCGACGATCGGTACGTGTGTACGGGCCTTTAGTTAGCTCTCTGCAGGCCCCACTCAGGCACCACAACACAACTATGCGGTGCATACTGTGCCTGTAGCAAAAATAAATAGTTTTTCTAGCAACAGCACTGATACAGAATGGTCTGCTTGCTTCTGGTACGAGCTAATATGAGCATTCCATAAGAAAATCACCATAGTGGTCTATCCTTCCTTAAATGGTTATCATGAAATTATATGAATGGCATGACATTTATGAATAAGGCTGATGCATACAGTTTTATTTACCAGGAGTGTGCAAACTATAGTCAATATGTGAACTTGTTGTAACCCATCAAAACCATATTATGTTTTTCCTTTAGTTTCTATAATTAACTAAAGTGTGAATGGTGGATATAGGTTAGTGCACTAGGCACATAGACAATTAACTTTGTAATCAATTGTTCAATGAGGCTTTTAACTATCATCAACTATCGACAGGGAGAAAGGTCATACGTGCGCAACATAGGGACTATTACAAAAAAACAACAAATATGCCAAAATCCTATGTCTTTCTCACATAGCAGAAAAACAAAGATAAAAAAAATATACAGAAAAATAAATGGACAGAAAAAAATTGCTGTTAATATGATTGTGCTATACAAGTTGTCACTATGCAAGTCCTTAGAGCACAGGTGTCAAACACAAGGCCCACGGGCCGAATCCGGCCCGCAGGCCATTTAATGTGGCCCTCGCACCCAGGGCTTTTTTTCAGCTGAAACATTGTAGAACTCCATTCCGCCACCCTTAGCTCTTGCAGATCCCTACCTCTACACTGCATGCACTCACAGCAGGGCACAGCAGTGCCAACCAATAATCTCCCTTCAGTGAGAAAGAGAGGCTCAGCAACCTACACTACTGGGAGGTACTAGAGCCAGGCAGATGAGATGTAGCAAAGCATTTTTGGGGGCAAGGGCACTCTGTACTCCGCAAACTCCTAAACGCTGCACACCACGTACTTCTGATCTCTGCACTCTTTACATAGCGCACCCATAAACCCTGCACTTTGTATGCCATACACTCCACAACCCTGCAATCTGTACAAAGCACACCCCTGAACTCTGCAATCTGTATGTAGCACACTCATAAACTCTCTGTCTCTACTCTGTACACTGCATACTTCTAAGTATCTAAGCAGATGCATAGTCTTACAGATACCACCAGCCCTTTGAGGACAACCCTAATGCTGATGCGGCCCACAATGAAATTGAGTTTGACACCCCTGCCTTAAAGCAACCACATAACTACTATTCTACATGTTACAGCTTTTCTAAAACAATCTTAGTTTTTTTAGGTAATCTAGTGTTTTGTTTATCACAGAAACGTTTTAAAACCATATGAATAAGAGTTTACTGTAAAATGAAATAATGCCGCAGTTTGTCACAACTAGGGATGATCGAACTTTTGAAAAGTTCGGTTCGACCAGAACACCCGAATTTCCCAAAAGTTCGGTTCGGATTTCAGAACCCCATTGAAATCAATGGGACCCGAACTTCGGTAATCAAAAAACACAATTTTTAAGCCCTAAAACCCAATAAATGCCCCTAAAAAGTGCCTAGGGTTCTGGGTCATGCCCCATTAACTATTAATCACACAAAAAAAGTTCTTAAAAATTGTCATTTTTGATAAAAAAGCCAATTATTGAAAAAAAAAAGAAAGAGATTTTTTGATTTTGACTTTGGATTTAGTATCTGGGGGGTCTAAAAAGTATACATGTGAAGTTTCAGCTCTGTAGCATGTCCAGAACCATGAAAAAAAAAAGATAATTTTTCAGTAGAACAGGGATGTGGGACCCTCCTTTAACACCTATATGATCTTTTTTTCTGGTTCTGGACATGCTACAGAGCTGAAACTTCACAGGTACACCTTTTAGACCCCCCAGACACAAAATCACACAAAAAAAGTTCTTAAAAATTGTCATTTTTGATAAAAAAGCCAATTATTGAAAATTAAATTTTTCACACCTTGCCGGTTTCAAAGCAGACATTTTTTTGGGTTCTTTGCAGTCAGGAAAAACATCTGAACTTGTGTATAGTGGTACTGTGCACAAGTTCAGATGTTTTGCCTGCCTCCAAAACCCCCCAAAAAATGCCAGCAAAAACACACCTGGGCATTTTTTTTTTTTGATGCTAGCGTTTTTTTGGGTTCTTTTGAGGCAGGCAAAACATCTGAACTTGTGTATAGTGGTATATATACACGCATAATTATATGTATATAGACACCTAGCCATATATGGGTGTGATAGTAGCAGAAATATATTACTGTAAATGATTTCATTAGCGCAAGCATATATTTCTGCTACTATCACACCTATATATGTCTAGGTGTGTATATAAATATATGGATGTGTGTATATACACCACTATACACAAGTTCAGATGTTTTGCCTGCCTCCAAAACCCCCCAAAAAATGCCAGCAAAAACACACCTGGGCATTTTTTTTTTGACGCTAGCGTTTTTTTGGCATTTTTTTGGGTTCTTTTGAGGCAGGCAAAACATCTGAACTTGTGTATAGTGGTATATATATACACACATAATTATATGTATATAGACACCTAGCCATATATAGGTGTGATAGTAGCAGAAATATATTACTGTAAATGATTTCATTAGCGCAAGCATTTATTTCTGCTACTATCACACCTATATATGTCTAGGGGTATATATACAGACATATATGTGTATATATACCCCCTATACACATGTTCAGATGTCATGTCTGACATCAAACATGTCCTCAAAAAAGCACTGGCAGTGGCAGCCCCTGCAGCATAAAAAATGCTTGGCTGGTGAGAAGCCATATGGGTGTGCCGAAGCAATTCAGAGAAATGATCACTTCTCTATAGCGGTCACCCTGCTATGGAAGGGTTTTGTCACCCTGCCATAGCAGTCACTGCCAGTTAACCCTACACTACACTACGGTCCCCTGACACTTAACACTTTCCCTACAGAAACTAAATTTTTGAAGCTAACTTAAGTGTAAAGGAGCACTCTAACTACACTAGATATCCCTTTCCTCACACTAATAAATAGCTAAATTACACTTTTAAAGTAAAATTAACAGAACTGCTTCCACTCTCTTCTGCTTCCATGTCCAGTATAACAATGCTAGGAATATGGCGGGGGCGATCTTATATACTGGGGGGCGTATTCACTAATGATTGGTCTAGGGACCCCTAGTCACTCCAATCACATTCCTAGCATTCTCCTGCCCCCTTAATTGGCTTTTGCTAATGGTTCTGGTCCAATCACGGGCTTTTAAAGCCCATTTCCTGAAGCATTGCATTTTGGGCGGTTCTGGTTGCCGAATTCCGAACTTTTTGGGCAAAAAGTTCTAAATTCGGCCGAACCTCGAACACCCAATGTTCGGGCCGAACCGATGGTCAACCCGAACCGTTCGATCATCCCTAGTCACAACCATTAACAAAAGTCTCCATACATAGGAAAAATTAAGAACTCATATTATATTTTTTTAATTTTGTTTATATTTATATATTTTTAAATATTTTTTATACATCCAGATACCCTAAAGGAATGCTGCTGTCAAAAGAAGTGTATATTAAAATAATTATTTCCCTAAGAATGGCAACTTTTGGGACACCTTGTATTTTTTTTACCTGTTGATGCCACCAGTAGTTCCACTTTCTTTTAAGGCCCCTTTCACAGGAGTGGGATGATTGTTTTTAAGGTGGACCCGATCAGACCCTCCAATGTCCTCTATGGAGCAGCGGATGTAAATGGACTTGCATCCGATTACACCCGCTGTCATCTATTCTGATCTGATTCGCTAAAAACAGATGGATGGGCATCTGTTCCGTCCATCCGTCTAGTGGATCGGATCAGATGGCAGATGGGTGTAAACATGAAGGTGGTCCGTTTACATCTGACCGCCCATAGAGGAGAGCGGGCTGTGTTTGTGGCAGCTCTGCATAAGCGGAGCAGACATGAACCAGCCATCCTCCTGCTCAGTGGAGATCAGCAGATAGATTGCTTGCTGAGTTGGCGGACTCCTGGCAGAGTCTGCCCCATGTGAAATGGGCTTTAACAGAGTGACAACACTGTTTACTCCGCAGTGAAATCACTGCAGCATTGTCAATCTTGGATAGGGTGATCTAAGATAGACATGTACCTTTTAATTACAGCCTAACCCCATATTACTTTTGGGTTTCATGGAGTTGAGTTTGGGAGCATTGGTTAAAAAACCCCAAAAGCTCCTAATCTCAAGTTTAGGAGCTGCTAGTGTACATGAAGCTTTCTGTGCGATTTTGCAGCGGTTTGCCTTTTTTTCACAGCCTGCGGTCAAAATGGTCCTATCTTCTGCGTTCTGGAGAGGGAGGTTGAGGCAGGTTTAAACTCCCCTAACTGTAGCAGGTCCTAAACTTTGCTATAACCCTATGTGTACATTGACACATAGACTTTTATGGAGTTAAGGTTAGGACTTAGGAGCTTTGGCAAAAAAATGGCAAAAGCTCCTAAACCCAAGTTTAGGAGCTACTAGTGTACATAAAGCCTTAGGCAGTTACAAAGTTTTTTTTTTTTGGAACCATATGAAAAAAGGCTACAATTGTAAGCACCCTGAAAGGTTATTTAGTTTGTGCCAACCCCTGTAACTGTCACGTTTGCTGCACAGCTTAGTCTACATGTATATGTGGACAAAAATATAGGCATGTGTATGAAAAATGAAAATTCATACAGAAAACTGTAATTACAGGTATTAACCCCATAGAGTTACCAGAATACAATACTTTTTACTATAAGGGCATTTAATATATGTTTGTTGCACAAATAGTTTAACACACTTTACTTCTTAGGTCTGCAAACCTGAATGTGGTATAATAACTTGATATAGTTGTACTAAAACACATATTTCCAGGATCCCAGAGCAATGTCACATTTGAAGTTGACATCTCAGGAAATCGTATATTCACACTTTGGGATCACTGCATAAAAAATAACTCAGTACTCCAGTTTTTGTATGAGGCCATGTTCACGTATGAGTGGTTCAAAGCACAATAACGCAGTCATCCTCTGTAAAGAAACCACGGCACACGTGGGATTGTCATACACATCACTCGGGGTCTGTCCTTATCTCAATGTAGTGTTACAGAAAATGTTGCCTGCAATTTAATGCATCAATAGGTGTTTTGGAGGCCAGAGAAATTCATAGTAATGCAGTGAAATACACATGTAATATATAGAATACAATATACCATATGACCAGCAGACCAAACTTTTTTAAGTTTTTTTTTCTAGTAAAGGACATGAAATTGCATGCAGTGGAAAAACAATGCAAGGCTCGTTAAGTATGCACTACATTGTATGTATTTTCACAAGGCAAATTAGGAATCCAACCTATATGGGCAATGCAATCAAAGGCTTACCTTCTATATCACAAGGCTTAGTAAAACTTGACGCCGCACCACCGCGAATACAGCAAAATTCGGCTCCCCCTCACGCGTTCGATTTTTTTTTTAATTTTGAAGATTTTCGGGCAATGCTCTGGTGATTCCTGCTGTGAATAGTTCCCAGTCCCCGATAAGTTACAGTCAGCTTGTGGAGACCAGCTCCACACTCAGTACTTCTTCCTTCTCAGACATGCATTAATGGTGACAGCTGATTTTATTTTTGCTTGCCTTTAAAAAGGTGGACCCCTCCGCTCTATTTATAGGGCCTGAGGTCCGTCTGCCCAGTGCCAGACTTAATTCCTGTCTCTAAAAACCTGTTGCTAAAGACACCATTCAATTCTCCAAGTGTGAAAAACAAAAATATTCAGTTCTTGTACTTCGCTAATTAATTCTTATTTTAGCCTCTGTCAATTAAACGATTCAAGAATCATATTCGAGGGGCTTATGTAGTAAGAGCAAGGACACCGTAGTACTGAGCTACACATGTATATGTGGCTGTTAGACTTAGGATTGGAGGATAAATTAATCCCACAAGCTCAGGTATCAGAACTTGTATTTTATATAGCAGCAGGACCAGCTAGTGTTAGGAGCTGAGAAATGAAATGGGATTTCTTGGGAAGCAGAACTGTCAGTCAGCGCTGTGCTCCTGAGGATCTGTCCAACATGGACGGGGGTTAGGGCTAAATAAAGGGGTTTCCTGATTTGTACAAAAATAAGTTAATTGATAGTGATTACTTAACATACTAATTAATGACATAAAAATAATAGACCATTTGAATCACGTGGGGCCCAGTCATGCTATTGCATTAGCCCTATTCTGCCTGGGTCCATTATGGTTTACTTAGGCATGTTTTACATAATTTTGGAATAAAGGTTTACATAGTAGACATGTACAATTCGTTTCATTACGCATTGAAATTTATGTGATTCAGACCCCATTCACACTGCCGCGACCAGAAAGTCGCCTCATAAGGGGCGACTTGTTAGCGCGACTTTCAGCGCAACTTCAGCACGACTTTGCATGAATTCAGCGTGACTTGTATGATAGACGACTTTGTACGACTTTGTATTTGGCCAATCAGAATATGATGGTTCTGGGTCATGCTCAATCACACAAAAAAAAGTTCTTAAAAATTGTTGTTTTTGATAGAGAGCCAATTATTGAAAAAAAAAAATGAGATTTCTTTGGATTTAGTGTCTGGGGGGTCTAAAAAGTGTACCTGTGAAGTTTCAGCTCTGTAGCATGTCCAGAACCAGAAAAAAATATAATTTTTCTTAGAATTTTTAGTAGCACAGGCATGGGGCTCCGCTCCACCTGGGCGTTTTTGTTGCAGGCATTTATCGGGCATTTTTTGGGCGTCTTTGGAGGCAGGCAAGACTTTTGTTTGGATTTAGTGTCTGGGGGGTCTAAAAAGTGTTCCTGTGAAGTTTCAGCTCTGTAGCATGCCCAGAACCAGAAAAAAAGATTATTTTTCTTAGAATTTTTAGTAGCACAGGGATGGGGCTCGGCTCCACCTGGGCGTTTTTGTTGCAGGCGTTTATCGGGCATTTTTTGGGCGTCTTTGGAGGCAGGCATGACTTTTGTTTGGATTTAGTGTCTGGGGGGTCTAAAAAGTGTTCCTGTGAAGTTTCAGCTCTGTAGCATGCCCAGAACCAGAAAAAAAGATAATTTTTCTTAGAATTTTTAGTAGCACAGGGATGGGGCTCCGCTCCACCTGGGCGTTTTTGTTGCATGCATTTATCGGGCATTTTTTGGGCAGTGTGAATGGACTCTAAGCGCCGGTTCACACTGCAGCGACGCTACTTCGCACCGCCATTATGGAGGGGCCCTGCCCGCCTGTTCCGTCACTGTGGGGGGCCGCATGTTCCTGATCACATTCAACCACCATCCCTCTGCCTAATCCCATCCATTCCACCACCATCATTCTGCCGGATCTCATCCCCCCACCGCCATCCCTCTGCCGATCCCAACCCTCCCCTCCCATGAGGCAGTGGTGATGGGGGGGATAGGGATGACATCAGTGATGTACAAATCGGTAAAAACCCCTTTATTTTGCCCTAACCCCCATCCATGATAGGGATGACATCAGTGGCAGTGGTTTTGGGGATAGGAATGTCATCAGTGGCAGTGGACATTATACTCCCTATCCCCACCACTGCCACTGATATTATCCCTATCCTCACCACTGCGGCTGATGTCATTCCTTTCCCCACCACTGTCATTAATGTCATCCCTATCCCCGCCACTGCCAACAATGTTATCCCTATCCCCACCACCACCATTGATGTCATCCCTATCCCCACCATCACCACTGATGTCATCCCTATCCCCACCACTGCCACTGATGTCACCCCTATCCTCCCCACTGCCACTAATATCATACCTATCCCCACCATTGCCACTGATATCCTCCATATCTCCACCACTGCCACTGATGTCATCCCTATCCCTGCCACCATCACTGATGTCATCCCTATCCCCACCACCATCACTGGTGTCATCCTTATCCCCACTACTGCCACTGATATCGTCCCTATCCCCATCACTGCCACTGATGTCATCCCTATCCCCACCACTGCCACTGATGTCATCCCTATCCCTGCCAACGCAACTGATGTCATCCCTATCCCCTCCACCACTGCTACTGATTTAATTTGTATCTCCACCACCACTGCCACTGATGTCATCGCTCTACCCAAAACCACCGCAAATTATGTCATCACTATCCCCACCACCAGTGACACTGATGTCATCCCTATCTCCACCACCACCACCACTACTGATGTCATCCCTATCCCCCCCACTACTGCAACTGATGTCAACCCTATCCTCACCACCACTGTCACTGATGTCATCAGACATGACCAGAGGAAGGGCCACGCCTGAAACGCATCGTCATGGCAACAGCTTTGTAATGAACAGCCAGGCTTTGAATCCATCAACCCTATTTGATATTTTTTCCTACATGGGGAGCGAGGCTTCAGCTGTCCAGCTGGACCCATTCTGTATCTAGTATTCTGCCTACAGCAGGATCACGCACTTCTGGCCTTCCCGCCTGCTGATCACAGTGTGGTTCACAGGGCCGCCGCTGCAGTGTCCAAGACAGCGCTTTGAGCTAAGCAGGACATACAGCTAGGGGAGGAAAGCTGCTCTCCCCTTTCTAGTTTGTATCATAATTTCCAGCTCACTGTGACACACCACGGAGACACAGCTCATCACACTGTGGAGACAGGTCTGTTTCTTCCTGGGCAGATCACTTCTTGCCTACCATTCAGTGTTTAGGTTTCTGATATGTGTAGTCCTACGGGGATCATTGTTCAGGGTGATGGTTCATGAACAATTGTTTTTTTGCTATACATTGCCTACAGCCACTCAGAGCTTCTTTGGAACTCTCATTTCTATTTGATTTTCAAACAATTATTCAATTTTATCATTAATATCCATGGTGACGGTTTCCATTTTGTGGAACTACAATTAACAACCCACTTATAACAGCCAGGCAGTGTGAGCACATGTACTTTGATTGGACTGAACATACTCACATCCCCAGTGCTCCACATAGAGGTTATTTTGTTGTTTGCCACTAATGTCATCCCTATACCACCATCACTGCCACTGATGTCATCCCTACCCCTCCATCACCACAGCCACTGATGTCATCCCTACCCCTCCATCACCACAGCCACTGATGTCATCCCTACCCCTCCATCACCACAGCCACTGATGTCATCCCTACCCCTCCATCACCACAGCCACTGATGTCATCCCTATCCCCACCACTACTGCCACTGATGTCATCCCTATCCCCACCACCACTGCCACTGATGTCATCCCTATTCCACCACAACCACCACCACTACTGATGTCATCCTTATTCCACCACCACTAGCACTACTGATGTCATCCCTATTCCACCACCTCCACTACTAATGATGTCATCCCTATCCCCACTACCACCACTGCTACTGATGTCATCCCTGTCCCACCACCACTGATGTCATCCCTATCCCACCACCACCACTACTGATGTCATCCCTATCCCCACTACCACCACTGCTACTGATGTCAATCCTATCCCCATCACCACCACCAATCCCATTCCCCCCACTACCACCACTGCTACCACTCATCCCCTTTCTCCCCACTAACACAAGTGGACTGATCCCATGTGTGCGGCTCAACAAAAAAAGTCAGTTGGGAATGAGGAAATTAATTCAACGTAATAACATATAGAATGAATATGTTTTAATTCGGATTCATTTGTTTTTTTCGGATGAGAGTGGCGCGGTAGTGTTTTCTTAATTAAAGTGCACTTTGTAACTGTTTGTAACTTTGTATGTGTGGAACCAACACGTGTGTGTTTGCCTTTGAGCGCAAGCACACGGGGACGGGTGCACTTACATTTTTTTTTTATTATTTTTTTTTTTATTATATATACACTATTGCTTTATTTTTTTATTTTGTTTTTATCACTTCTAATATTATCACAGGGAAAATAAATATCCTCTGTTATAGCAATAACAGTGACAGGTACTCTTTATGCAGAGATCTGGGGTCTGTTAGACCCCAGATGTCTCCTCTGCCCTTAAAAGCATTTGATCACACTAAGATGTGCTCAAATGCTTTTCCTATTTAAAAATGGCACCATTTACCAGGGTTGTGCAGAGACCTGTGCTCAAAGTATAAAAGGGGCACATGGAACAGGGCTTTAAATAGGGCTGTGCTCAAAATATCAATACAGCAATGTATTGTGTCACATTCCTTCCTGATACGCGTATCGATACGGATGATTCTGTTGTGATAGGGCAGAAAAATGTAGGAGTCAGAAACACTGCACATGCTGGGAAATTTAAAGTTATGTGTTGGAGGCTAATTGCCCCTCTAGCACATGTAAGTTAGGCAGCCAGAAAATGTCATGTCCTTGTTCATAGATGTATGAACAAGGACATTACATATTTGATTATGACAGGACACAACTAGGTACTAAAAGACATATTGCAACAATTTACACACACCAATCATGTGAAGGGGGCTAAGGCTGCTTTCACACGGATGCATTGTGGTTTACCTGCTGGCTGGTACTGCTGGCAGGTACTGCTGGTCGGTACTGCTGGTCGGTACTGCTGGTCGGTACTGCTGGCTGGTACTGATGGTGGATACTGCTGGTGGATACTGCTGGCTGGTACTGCTGTTGGGAAATACTGGCTCCTCTGAGACACATCAACCCCAGAGTGTGAGGAGCGGCGCTTGAGGAAGCATGCAGAGCCGATGCTTCCTGTATCTCTCCTCTCACAGGCAGAATGCATTTGATATCACTCTGCCTGTGACAGAGCCAGAACTATACAGGAAGCATCAGCTCCATTCTGACTCTGGGATAGGCTGACAGCCTAGCAGTCAGGACATTGCGAAGCACTTGCG
Organism: Pelophylax lessonae; assembly: GCF_965119305.1. Lineage (NCBI taxonomy): Eukaryota > Metazoa > Chordata > Amphibia > Anura > Ranidae > Pelophylax > Pelophylax lessonae. The sequence continues at coordinate 257,466,514 of NC_138773.1, read as the reverse complement.
GATGTCAGGGAGCTTCAGCCCAAAAGCAGGAGACTCCCGCACCTCGCGGGAGACTTGGGATGTCTGCCTTGACAAAAGGGCACTTTGGGCATTAAGGGGCAAAGGGGCAGGTGCTCAAGCACCTTCCGCTCCCCCCTCCCCCCACACGTGCCTGCCATTTACATCCAGGGAAATCGTAAGTGGTGTATGCTCATTGCTTACAATTTACTATATCATTAAGGTGAACAGAACCGTTCTGGACACTGATCGGTTTGGTCTTCCAGTGGCACGGGAGAGTCAGAGAAAGCCATAGCAGGCAGTGGAGGGGGGGTGGGGACATCCTCTCCCACTGCTTGGATTGCATTTCCAAGAAAGCATTATCCCAGTATATAACCATGATACCGGTACATCACTGGAGCTGAAGTGGTAAAGTAACTGGTTCCCCTCTGTTCACATCCCACTATTGCCTAAGTTATCTACATCCTAAGGTGAAATTTTGGCCCAACCTGTCTCTGAGGGTGCCACTATGCTTTCAGGGCTCAGGGGGGTGCTGCAGTCAATGGCAAAACTACCAGGGTCGCAGCAGTCGCACTAGTGACTGAGCCCAGGAATTCTGCCACTGAAGGGGGGCCTGCTCGCCCCCGTTCTCCCACCGTAAGGGGCCCACCTGTTCTGCCTGTGCTACTGTTAGGGACTCACCCTCCCGCCAATCCTCCCGAGCTGAGTACCATATCACTGGAGCCTGGACCGCCCCACTGATCCTCTCCAAAGAGAGAGAGAAGCCATTCTATGTAAGGAGGCGGAGGTGAACACTGACAGAGTCAGCTGAACAGCTGACACCAATAGAGTGAAAGGGGGAGGATCTCTCCCCTGTGCGAGGAGACCCCATGACACACAGGCATCCCTGGAGGCACATAAACACTGAGGGGGAATCGCCTTGATGACCAAGTAAGTGAAAAACTTCCAAATGTCAGTGCAACTGATCCCACCCTCCACCACCTCTGCCTCTTACTGATCACACCCCCCTCCCCCTATTACAGATCTAATCCCCATCTCTACAACAGAGGTGATGGGGGATAGAGATGAGATCTGTGGTGGTGGTCTCCAGCACCGCTGCCACTAATCCCACCCCCCCCCCACTGCCACTGCTGCCACCCCCCTCACCACCACCGTTGCCACTAATCCCACCTCCGCTCACTGCCATTGCTGCCACCCCCCTCACCACCACCGCTGCCACTGATCCCATGCCCTCACCACCACCACCGCTGCCATGAATAATAACCCCCCACACCACCACCATTGCTGCTACTAATCACCCCCTCACCACCACCACCGCTGCCACTAATCACCCCCCTCACCGCCACCACCACCGCTGCCACTAATCACCCCCTAACCACCACTACCGCTGCCAATAATCACCCCCCTCCCCACCACTGCTGTCGCTGATCCCACTCCCTTAACCACCACCGCGCCACTGATCCCACTCCCTTCACCACCACCGCTGCCACTGATCCCACTCCCTTCACCACCACCGCTGCCACTGATCCCACCCCTCTCACCACCACCACCACTGCCACTGATCCCACCCCCCTCACCACTACCACCGTTGCTACTGAACACCCCCCTCACCACCACCACGCAACCTGCATCTCTACAATAAGATTTGGACACAGGATTAAAGGCTCCATTCCACCCAAGACACTTTGGAGCCTTCAAGCTCTGGGCCCTGATCTGGGATTACAAATTCTGAGAAAAATAGAAACCCCAGGCTTCTCCACACAGAAACAATAGTCTGGAACTTTGCACTAAGCCTTGTCATTTCTACCTTCATTTATCCAGTAGCAGGGCCACTTTAGAACCAGGGTACAATGCAGAATTTAAAACCTTTTTTTCAGTTCTGCATTATACCCTGGTCCTAGACTGGTACAGATTGAGATGTACTGTGTGTGTTTGTATATACACAGTATATCTCCCATTACATGAATCATCCAACAACTGATCCAAGGTACATAATGGGATATATAAAAAACAGGGAACACACTTTTTTTTTTAGAAGGAAAAGGGAAGTAAAAGGTAAATTGAGGATATATGAAATACATGGTCACAATTATTTATTTGTATTTATTGAACTTTATTCAGAATTATGATAGTAAAGGCCAGGCCGGGGCACTCCTTGTGTGGTATGTAATGATGGAAAAAAAAAAAGATTTTACTACTAGAAGATGTTACTTGCACTATAGTGGCCTGTCCAAGATTACAGGTAACATTTTGGGTTATTGAACTAATAGGTTTATGCAGAATTAGATCAGTTATTTTCATTATTGTTGCTGTGAGTATTTGTTCATATTAGGATTTAATATTTTAATTATTGATGACATTGGAAAGACTTGGGGCAAAAGCATCCTTCTGCATTTGAAGTTTAGTAGCAATAAAAGTATGAGAAATGAGTGCTCTGGGACTAACGAGAGATTAAGAACTCCAAAGCAGATGGAACATCTTTATCATAAAAGTGAGAGTTACAATCTATAAGGAGCTACAACATATGTGGTAAAATTAAAAATTGGAACCTGACACCAGAAAAAACGTAGGCAATAGGCACCTGCAGGCTCTAATGTTCTAGAGTTCTTAAAGTTCTGACCATTCCTCAATGTAAGCCTCTCTATTGGTTAGGGAGACTCATTCCATTCCATTAAGGACTGCCAGAAGGTGTGCGTGTGTGTGTGTGTGTGGGGGGGGGGGGAGTGGTAGAATTCTAATTTGGGAACAGAAACAGTCCCGCTATCATAAATGTTTGTTCATTCAGCTATTGCTGTCTACCCTTGTTTAAAAGTGGACCTTTTTAGTAACTTTACAAGTCTACATAAATACATTTCCGATGTTGCAATGTACAGCAGTATTGTTTTTAATAAATGTTCTACTTTTCATCATTAAAAAGCTATTTTTGAGCTCCAGCTCAGCTTAGGTTGAGATGATTTCATCAGTCTGATGCAGGCAGGGAAGCATTTTCTTAGTCTCCTCTCCAAAGGATCAGACCACAACACTCTAATTCTGTATCATTTCACAAGAAGGGAATCCCCTTTTAACAGAGGCCCTATCCTAGGTGGAAGCCAACCCACTCTCTCCCCCCCCCCTTTCCAGTCAAACCCACTCTTCCACTTAGTAAAGGTTCTGGTTCTCTAATGGCACTTTTCCACTGCAAGTACCGGCTGGGCTCCACTTGGCCTTGCTTGGACCTGCTTGGCCCGGTTTGGTTTTCCACTGCATGGTACGGTGTAGGAACAGTTCGGTAGGGTTTAGTACGGTTTGCTTTTCCACTTAATTAGTACTAAAGTAAGTGGGTGGGATAACAATGATTGTCTGACCAATCAGTGGCTAGTAGTGACAAACAGTCAAGGCTGCATGCAAAGGATTGTGGGATATGGTACCGGTACGGCCCTCTTGGAACCACAACTGAGGTGGTACTGTTTTTGGTACTGTTTATGGCACTTTTCCACTGCAAGTACCGGCTCGGCTCTACTCGACCCTGCTTGGCCCTGCTTTGCCCGGTTTGCTTTTCCACTGCTGGTACTGCATGGTACGGTGTTGGAACGGTTCGGTACGGTACGGTATGGTTTGCTTTTCCACTAAAGTAATACTAAAGTTAAGTGGGTGGGATAACAAAGGGGTGGGTGGGATTCTCTGACCAATCAGTGGCTAGTAGTGACTGCATGCAAAGGATTGTGGGATATGGTACCGGGTATGGTACCTGTTGGAACCACAATCGAGTAGGTACTGTTTTTGAGAGCCGTACCGTTCGGTTCAGCAGTAGAAAAGCGCCGCCGTACCGAACCGTTCCTACACTATACCATCAGGTACCAGCAGTGGAAAAGCACAAAAGCGAGCCGAACCGTTCGGTTCCATGCAGTGGAAAAGCGCCATTAGAGAGCCGTACCGTTTGGTTCCATGTAGTGAAAAAGCGCCGCCGTACCGTACCGAACCGTTCCTACACTGTACCATGCGGTACCAGCAGTGGAAAAGCACAAAAGCGAGCTGAACCGCTCGGTTCCATGCAGTGAAAAAGCACCATTACTTGCCTACAGGTTTAGTGCAATATTCTGTTTAGGGAGGGTCATTTCTCATAACCCACAAAAGAGGGCTACACTAATGCAGCCACCACATCTTAGGACTGGTAAGTAGGGAGGAATGTTTGGGCTGAAGTCAGTTTGTCCCAAACCCGTAGGACACTGTGACATGATAACACACTGCTGGTTCAGTTAGCTGCAGCCACTGAATTCCCCACCTGTAAAAAAGGAGCAGAGATGCTGGTGAAATCATTGAAATAATTTGGACATATGACCACATATTTGGACAATGTTAGGTCAACCAAAATACCCACCATGGCCTCAGCTGATTGGTTTGGTGGCCTGCTATCATTTAACAGTTTCCCATGGTTTACAGCTAATAATTAGCTCCTTATTACTGGTAAGAATGATACATTTTTGTTCTTGGGTTTTAATGCACCTTAACATATAAAATATATCTAATGCTAGGTCTGCGATATTTTCCTATATGTAATACATAATAGTGTTCCTTTAAATATAAATTGACTGAGGCAGGTCTATGTTCTGTGGAAAACAGACAAAAAAAATGTTAATTAAATAAGACAAGAATTGATTTTAGGCATGCATTAGCCGGATCTGACAAGTGAGACCTATACTTGCTGACTTGTATATGATTTTGCCGGAAGCGGTATTCTCCCTCTCTGATCACACGCACAGTCAATCCCTCTTAGTAAGGTGTAATTCCCTTTATGCTTTTTTGTAAAACATATTTATTGTTATAGTGCCTGAGACTTGCTAGTAACGTCATTTATTTGACAGATTTATGTGACTGGGGTTTTTCATACAGCGTTACCTCTCTCCATGGTACTAATATGGGTCAAGGTGACACACAATATGCTGGCATAATAAAAACTGAGCTTGTTTCCCTTTCTGTTAATTCAGAGTAAGGTCTCTCATATCTGTGCCTGTTCCTTTTACGACATTTTGCTGTGCAGTCAGTTCTGGAGCCAGACTCAGACACAAATAGAAAATAATAATAGGCCCACACATCATTCAAGTACATGTAAAAACACCAATTAAATGAAAGATGTACTGAAAATGCATGTCATTTCTAAACTTACTCTTTGAAAATGGTAGTTGGAGTGGAGATGTTGATAGGAGGAGAAAGCAGAGTTAACAGGGTGATGACTCATCGGTCTGCTGCTTTTTACTTTACTGTCCAATCAGCAGGCTACGCTGCTTCAACATTAGAGGCAAGGAACAGTCAGGGTGTGTGTCAGGATTGCTAAATTAACAGCAGAGAATTGCAAATCCATTGGCAGGTGAAACTGTTCCATTTATGTATTATAGCTGTATATTTAACTGGTTGCCTGGTTTCAGCTTTGGGGTCCATTCTCACTATGTGCTGAATTAAAGCGATTGTAACCCTAAAAGAAAAAAAAAAAAAAGCTTCTGCTCCTTTAAAGTGGAACTAAACCCTCATATCATTTTCAACCAATGAAGCTAACATCTTGGCCTCTGTTTAATCCAGAACTACCATGATGCTGCACATGTGCTCAGTTTTGACACCAGCCATTGGATGGTTTGACAGTTTGGTTCAGAGCACAGCCAATGGAAATATTACATTACCGACATGTGCCAGAAATGTAACTGTTTTTTTAAATGGTTAAATGGATGGGGTTTCTTCCGCTTTAAGGCATGATATATACCATTGTGCTTCTGCGGTGTAATTTGTCCCTTTATTTGATCAAAAATACCTGGTTGATCCTGCCTGTTTCTGTGTTCCCCTCTGTGTGCTGGCCACGGTGATCATGGCTTCTGGTCCATAATACCATGGTCAGTTTACCTGCCTCCATCATCATGCTCTCTGCTGTGGGTCTCTCCCCCTCCCTCTCTGCCTGTCAGTTCCGAAGCCCCCTCCCCTCCTGCTGCTATTCCTTGTGGCTTGAAAATAACATTTAAGAATGACTTGCATCCCTCTGTTTTATCAATATACAAAGTACAGTATGTCCGTTTTTTTAAAAATTCTAATCCTAAATACCTTCTTGCACAGCACCTATGTGCGGTCATGTCATTCCTCTGCTTGCTGACTGACATCAGAGGGGTATCTCAGCCCCTCCCTCCGCATTCCTTAGTTTGTGGAAGGAGAGCAGAGGAGGACACATGACCGCACAGAGGTGCTGTGAGAAAAGGTATTTAGGATTAGAATAAAAAAAAAAAAAACAGACACACAGTACTTTGTATTTTGTTAAAACAGAGGGGATGGCAGTTTTTGAGGACTATGTCTTTACAATTACTTTAATGTGCCTGCCTTATCTTGTGATAATGGGTGCTGTATTAAAACAGGTTATTTTAGATGATTTAGTAGCATACCCTAACACAAAAAAGTGCACAGGGGCCTGTTTGTTTGGACACTACAACAAACAGTAAGTGGGTTTTAGTGCAGTTGTGTTGCCCACTACCGTAGTTGAACAATGGGGTGCCAATCTAAAGTTGTCAGCAGCACCAACAAACTCACTCATCTGAAACTCTATAGCATTCCCATATATTCCTTACCAAGGTAGCTACAAAAAGGTTATGTAGGGAGGGGGAAGGGAGTGGTAGAGATGCTGGGTCAGCATAGAGAGGGATCTCTGAAAATGAAAGGGTCATGATGTGTATGGAGGGAGGGGGCTGTTCTTAGGAATTGACTCTTCATGGAGATGTCAGACTTTAGTGACAGGGTGTCAGGAAAATGGCCCTGGAAGAACTGGCAATACTGCCAGTACTAGAGATGGGTGCATCTGGCGCACTCCCGTGCACATGCGCAAAAGAACGGAAAATTAGCGAACGCTTGTACGCAATGGCATAACGTATAACGTGACAGATGTGGCCACTTGATGGCCTATATAAGACTGCTACTGATTCCAACAAATTACTGGGTTCTAGTCAGCCTTCCTGTGTTCCTGAACCTCTGTGTACCTTCCTTGCATTGCCTGTTGTGACCCGGCTTGTTCCTGACCTGTTTGATCTCTTCTCCTGGTGTTGACCCTCTGGCTTGCTCTACCAACCTTGCTCCTGTTTGATCACCTGTGAATGACCCCGGCTTGCTTTACGGACTTCCCTATTACCTACCTGTTTGCTTTCCTGTGTATGACCCTGGCTCACATTACGGACTTTGCTATTATTACCTGTCTACTTTCCTGTTCTGACCTTGGCCAAGATCCTGTTTCTGCTACCTGCCTTGTCCCTGGACTGATTACTCATGTTTGATCCTCGGCCTGGTTTCTACTACTGTTTCCTGTGTGCACAAGTTTGCTAAGTACATCTGGAGTTCGGGAGAGACCAGGTGATCACTGGCCCATCTCTTCAGTACCCTGTTTGCAACCTGTGCTTCTTTGGGCATTACACCTCCTGTACCACCTTCAGGGGTGTACACAAGGGGAGCCCTCTCAGCACCTTGGCCTCAGATCAGGTACGTGGCACCGGGTTTCTTTAACATGCATTTATAAACTATTACCTTGGCTGTTTGCACTTTCATATGTCTGCTGGTGCGTTCCCGGTGCTCCAAACCCTGTGTTGCTTTGTTGTGTAACCACTGCCTGACTTTATTTATCATTATTTGTCAGTGATGCTATTTTGGAGCAGAAGTGAGGCATGTGAGATGGTAGGGCAACTTCAAGCTCAACTTTCTTTTCTGAGCTATTTGCATAATAGACTGCCTCAGGTTTAAGGGATCCTAGAACACTCAAGCAGTGATATAACAGCTTTGTTTACCACCTATCAATATTGGTATTAAGTCAGATTTACTTCAAAAATAATTTTCCAAGTGTCCCCTCTGAACCCAAATTTATAGACACTACTTAACTGGGATCAGAGAGATGAGCTCATCAGTGTGCTGCTTCTCATTTCACTGTCCAGTCACAGGCTGGAACAAGTCATGTAAGAGGTACTTAAAGTGGTTGTAAAGTTACATCTATTGTATTCTTTTATCTCCTCTGTTTTAGGAACATGTTATATACAGTGTGTGTGTGTGTTTTTTTTTTTTTTTTAAAGTTATAATGCTAAATACCTTCTTTGCCCAGCTCTGCTGTGTGGTCACATGTCCTCTCTCTGCTCTCTTTCTTGATCTAAGGGAGTACAGTGGGAGGGGCTGAAATTCCCTTCTTCAAAACTAGCAGAGGAGATTTGATTGCATAGCAGAGTTGGATAAAGAAGGTATTTAGCATTAAAATAAATGTATATAATAGATGTTACTTTACAACCACTTTACAAAAGGGGAGGAGCAGCTGCAGCAGAATACTCAATCAAGGCAGGAAGGGGGAAAGGGCACACAGACTACAGACTATGGAAGTAAATAGGAGAGAGGGAGGGGGAGGGTGGGAGATGCAGAGATGCTGAGGAGAGATCTAGATGACAGAGGCACATCAACTGACCATGCTATAATGGATAATCAGCCATGATAAACGTGGTCAGATTACAGAAGGAAACACTGGAACAGGCAGGATCAACCAGGTATTGTACAACATGGAAAGGGACAAATGATGCTGTATATTTTGCCTTGAAGGGACAGAAGCATTTTTTTTTTTTTAGGGTTAAGACAACTTTGAAGCTAAACTCCAGGGAAAGGAAAATATGCTCCCTTGTAGTGGGGTTGCCCTTGCCTTGTAACGGGTTCAAAAGATAAATATTGTATGTCCAAAAATGTTTTGGCCATAATTCTCTTGTGGGTCACAGATATGAACTTACCTGTGCTCTTCTGTGACCCCGAATAAGCTGACATTTAGCTGTCAGCTGACATCACAGAGCTGCTCTAGGCTCTGGAAGGATCCCAACAATAATGTTGGGTCCACCCAAATGCCTGCTGAAAGCCTAAGTCAGCCTCTCTTGCCCCCTCCTGCCCAGCATTCCAGTGTGCACTAGAGGGGCACAGCAGAGAGCAGTGACTCACAGTCACTGCTCTCTGCTCAGAGCAGACCGTAAGCTGAGTGAACAGCAGTCATGTGATTGCTCAGTTCTCGGGCTTAGAATCGGCAGGGGACAGCTGCAAAAAGCAATTTTACCTAACCGGTTCTCTGTTCCCACAGGTTCCCTCTAGGCTGCAAGAACACTCCCTGCAGCCTCTTCTCCCCCATGCTTCAGCAATCTCAGATGCCCTGACATCATCAGGTCTAATAGAAAGCCCATAGCCCTGCATTGGATGCAAGGACACAGAGGGACAGTCCACTGACTGCCAGAGCATAGGATAGTAAAGTGCCAGCTGCCGAGGCAGCAGAGAATCAGACAAGTAAAGCTGCTTTTTGTAACTCCTTAGACCTAAACAAGCATTTACCTATTGCAATGTGGGGGGCAGTCCCACTGCAAGGGAGCATTTTTTTCTTTCCCAGGAGATGGGCTTTACTAGGAAAATCAAGTCTTCTGCCCTGCTGGCCCGCACTATAAAGTGTGGTAAAGGTGTGTGAATCTCAGAACTGAATGAATAGAATTACAATTACATGAAAAAGATGAAATAGCCTCCCTATATTGTTTATGGAATACCTTGCAGAGCAATTTAGCTTGAGAGACTTTAGCTTGAGGGTTCTTGGGTCATGTCTGTACACCCCAACACTTTTTAAAGTCTATGACATCTAAATATCTAATCTCTGACCCTTCTTTCCCAAAATGTCCTACTTTCATTATTTTTTTCATATGTTATATCCAAGTGAAAGTCATACTCTCAAATTCAATTACTTAAAATGCAACTTAATAAAAAACTGTTAAAAGTTAGATTTTAATCTACTAAGTACCTGCTTGTATCAAAATATTTGACTCACAAAACTCTGCTGAAGCATTTACAGTAAGTTTATGTGCACTTTTCCGGTCTGTTTGCTATGAAATCTGTCCTTTAGAGACATAATATATGCACCTTTTTAGAGTCTGTTGGGGTGCCAAAACCAGAGCATAACCGATGGAATATTTTTCCGATATGTGTACTGAAATACAAGGCTGTTCTATCTGCTAACTGCACACAGGAGGCCAGACTAACAATTGTTAGGCATTGATTTTTATGTCTGACAAGCAAGATTGGAAGTGGACTTCAACCCTAAATACCCTGAGAATAGTGAATGATGAAATACCAACTTTTTTTCATAGTGCCAAAAAAAGTATAATAGTTTGCCCTGTTCCCTTAAGTACAGCTATCTGATTTTCCGAAACTCAGTTTCAGACTTGTAAAGACGTTTTATTTATTTATTTATTTATGTATTTGCAGTTTAATCAATGGTAAGTAATTATAATGCATATTAGCAAGAATAACCTTGTGAAACGCTGTCAGCATCTGACAGGCCTACCTAGTAGAGATCAGTGAAAATCCACTCTGGCTTTGACTTCACCGAATATACTACGGTAACCCCTGATGGGTCAAACAGGAGTGATCAGACAGTTCATTAATGCACTGCAGTCATGGTCACCTGACCCCCACCCGGTGACTGAAACACTGCACCTCCACTTCATGCAAGCAGAAAAAGAACATGAACTTCCAACCGCAGGGTTAAATATTAATTCATATTCATGTATACTTCTTGAGATAGACACACGCAGCACTAAATGAATGGAGATTCATATTTTTCTTTTTTCAAAAACGATGTAATATAAAAGCTTAAAGACTAATTTTACCTAAAAAAAAAAAAATCAGCAAAATTGATATTACTTTCCTTTATTGTGATGTGGCCCTTGTGCTGCTGTGTCTTGATTTAACAGAAATCTTCCTCCTCCTATGCCCCTCCACCCTTATCGCCGTAATCTTCCAGCGTGGCAGAGGTAATTAGAACTAATGGAGCTCTGACAGGCAGTCCTAGAGAGAGACCAGCTTTACCCACCTGCCCAGATCCTCCATTCATAGAATCCTGTACTACAGACTACAACTTCTATGAATAAAATACGATCTTTGAGTTGTGACGGCAGACTTTTTAATCATCAGCCTGTCCTCCATTTAAAGATCACATTTCATTTGTAGAAGCTGAAGTAACTGTTTCTATGAATGGAGGAGCTGGGGGCAAGCTGAGCTCCCTAGGTTATTCCTTTATTTACAATCTCCAGGGGATAATGTTGGAGATGGGGCATTGCTGTCACTTGATGCCCACAAATCTTTTTATAGCATTGAATGGACATACTTGTGGACAGTAATGTGTAAATTTGGCTTTGAAGAGGATTTCATCTCATGGGTCCAATTACTATATCAAGCCCCAAAGGCGGCCATTAGGGAAGTAGATAGAATCTCATCCATGTTTGATCTACTCAGGGGAACCAGACAGGACTGCCTCTTATCCCCAATTCTATTCACCCTGGCTATTGAGCCCATGGCAGCACTTATTCAATCCAAGGCGAATATTTGTGGACTTCAATATGGGTATCTACAAGAGAAAATAATGTTATATGCAGACGATACCATGCTCATGTTGGGTGATACCGCAACTTCCCTTACAGAGGTAATGACAGTAATAACTGAATTTGGCACATACTCTGGCCTACTTATAAACTGGTCTAAGTCCTCCCTGATGCCTCTGGATGTGGGCCCTGACTTACTTTCCTGGGTTACGGCCAATATACCTATCCCCTCTACATTCAAATACCTGGGTATTCAGTTGACACTTCGCTCCTTAGACTATATAGGCCTAAACTTAACACTCTTACTGTCTAAGTTCAGGGACAGAATTAAAGTATGGGTAAAACTCAAAATGTCTCTCGTTGGTCAAACCAACCTTATAAAAATGGTGCTTATGCCCCAACTGTTATATGTCCTCCACAATTCCCCTGTGGTCATCCCCCTGAAAATATTTTGCATTATAAATGCCATCTTTAGATCCCTTCTTTGGCTGTCCCAAAACCCAAGGGTGAAGTTGGAGCAATTTCAGAGATCCAAAGATGCTGGAGGTCTAGTTCTCCCCAACCCCTGTCTCTATTATTTGGCTTCTTAAATGCAACATATCGCATGCTACATGCACTCCACTAATGGGATAGATGAGAGAGAGAGGGGGATCCCTCCACTAGAATACTTACTCATACAGTTGAGGTGGGAAGAATCAAAAGTGGATTAGAGGGCTTCTGCAAACCAAATAAGTTGTACCCCACATATGCCCTACTGCAAAAAACTTGGAACAAGATTAGACAATTGCAACAGATTGCGGGGTTCTTGCGATTTAGCCCCATCTGGAGCAATGCATACCACCCAGAACTAGTGAAGCTGGGTTATGGTCCGAGATGGACACTCTTAATGGTTTCCCATCTGCGAGATATCTTTGCTAATGGCAGATTGTGCTCCTTCCCGGATTTACAGGAAAGGTTTATACTCCCTGATTCAATGATAATCTATTATATGCAGCTTCACCATGCAATAAAAACACAAGGCGGGCCTGATACATAGGTACAATCACCCGCTCCAATATTCAATTACATGTCCAAGGTGGACTCCTATAAAGGATTCATATCCCAACGTTACTTAATGCTGTTAAACATTTTCCTACGGGAGCACCCCATGAGCATGGTATCTATTTAGGAAAAGGACGTAGAAGCATTTGAGGAGAAGCAATGGGAAGAGGCTCTCTTGGGGGTCACGTCTGTGATAACATCTGTGATAATGCCCACTGGGAGGGGCGAAACACGTCAACGCAATTTCCGGCTGACAGAAGCACTAGTAACGCCACTTCCGGTCCGAGTGGACTGCAAGCAGGAAGGTGCACACCGCAGCGTTCTCACACAATTCGGACGTTGGACTACTCAGTACTAAGGATGATCGAACTTTTGAAAAGTTTGGTTCGGCCAGAACATCCGAACTTCCCGAAAGTTCGGCCCGGATTTCAGAACCCCATTGAAATCAATGGGACCCGAACTTCGGTAATCAAAAAACACAATTTTGAAGCCCCAAAACCCAATAAATGCCCCTAAGAAGTGCCTAGGGTTCTGGGTCATGCCTCATTAACTATTAATCACACAAAAAAAGTTCTTAAAAATTGTCATTTTTGATAAAAAAGCCAATTATTGAAAAAAAAAAAAAAGAGAGATTTTTTGATTTTGACTTTGGATTTAGTGTCTGGGGGGTCTAAAAGGTGTGCATGTGAAGTTTCAGCTCTGTAGCATGTCCAAAACCATGAAAAAAAAAAAAAGATAATTTTTCAGTAGAACAGGGATGTGGGACCCTCCTTTAACTTTAACACCTATATGATCTTTTTTTCTGGTTCTGGACATGCTACAGAGCTGAAACTTCACAGGTACACCTTTTAGACCCCCCAGACACAAAATCACACAAAAAAAGTTCTTAAAAATTGTCATTTTTGATAAAAAGCCAATTATTAAAAAATTAAAAAAAAAAAAAAAAAAAGAGATTTTTTTTTGCCGGTTTAATAGAAGGCATTTTTTTGGGATCTTTGCAGTCAGGAAAAACATCTGAACTTGTGTATAGTGGTACTGTGCACAAGTTCAGATGTTTTGCCTGCCTCCAAAACCCCCAAAAAATGCCAGCAAAAACACACCTGGCCATTTTTTTTTTTATAGTGGTGTATATACACACATCCATATATTTATATACACACCTAGACATATATAGGTGTGATAGTAGCAGAAATATATGCTTGCGCTAATGAAATCATTTACAGTAATATATTTCTGCTACTATCACACCTATATATCTCTAGGTGTGTATATAAATATATGTATGTGTGTATATATACCACTATACACAAGTTCAGATGTTTTGCCTGCCTCAAAAGAACCCCAAAAAATGCCAAAAAAACGCTAGCGTCAAAAAAAAAAAATGCCCAGGTGTGTTTTTGCTGGCATTTTTTGGGGGTTTTTGGAGGCAGGCAAAACATCTGAACTTGTGCACATTACCACTATACACAAGTTCAGATGTTTTTCCTGACTGCAAAGATCCCAAAAAAATGCCTTCTATTAAACCGGCAAGGTGTTACAGGAGTGGAGCCAACCCCCTGTCAGAAAGTTTTCTAATACAAATGATCTTTTTTTTTTCTGGTTCTGGACATGCTACAGAGCTGAAACTTCACATGTACAATTTTTAGACCCCCCAGATACGAAATCCAAAGTAAAAATCAAAAAATATCTTTTTTTTTTTGGTTTATTTTTTTCAATAATTGGCTTTTTTATAAAAAATGACAATTTTTAAGAACTTTTTCTTGTGTGATTTTGTGTCTGGGGGGTCTAAAAGGTGTACCTTTGAAGTTTCAGCTCTGTAGCATGTCCAGATCCAGAAAAAAAAGGATTGTATGTACTAGAAAACTTTCAGCACAGGAATATGGCTTCTCTGCTGTAACACCTTGCCGGTTTCAAAGCAGGCATTTTTTTGGGTTCTTTGCAGTCAGGAAAAACATCTGAACTTGTGTATAGTGGTACTGTGCACAAGTTCAGATGTTTTGCCTACCTCCAAAACCCCCCAAAAAATGCCAGCAAAAACACACCTGGGCATTTTTTTTTTTACGCTAGCGTTTTTTTGGCATTTTTTTGGGTTCTTTTGAGGCAGGCAAAACATCTGAACTTGTGTATAGTGGTATATATACACACATACATATATTTATATACACACCTAGACATATATAGGTGTGATAGTAGCAGAAATATATTACTGTAAATGATTTCGTTAGCGCAAGCATATATTTCTGCTACTATCACACCTATATATGTCTAGATGTGTATATAAATATATGGATGTGTGTATATACACCACTATAAACAAGTTCAGATGTTTTGCCTGCCTCCAAAACCCCCCAAAAAATGCCAGCAAAAACACACCTGGGCATTTTATTTTTTTGACGCTAGCGTTTTTTTGGCATTTTTTTTGGGTTCTTTTGAGGCAGGCAAAACATCTGAACATGTGTATAGGGGGTATATATAGACATATATGTCTGAATATATACCCCTAGACATATATAGGTGTGATAGTAGCAGAAATATATTACTGTAAATGATTTCATTAGCGCAAGCATTTATTTCTGCTACTATCACACCTATATATGTCTAGGGGTATATATACAGACATATATGTCTATATATAACCCCTATACACATGTTCAGATGTCATGTCTGACATCAAACATGTCCTCAAAAAAGCACTGGCAGTGGCAGCCCCTGCAGCATAAAAAATGCTTGGCTGGTGAGAAGCCATATGGGTGTGCCGAAGCTATTCAGAGAAATGATCATTTCTCTATAGCGGTCACCCTGCTATGGAAGGGTGTTGTCACCCTGCCATAGCAGTCACTGCCAGTTAACCCTACACTACACTACGGTCCCCTGACACTTAACACTTTCCCTACAGAAACTAAATTTTTGAAGCTAACTTAAGTGTAAAGGAGCACTCTAACTACACTAGATATTCCTTTCCTCACACTAAAAATAGCTAAATGACACTTTTAAAGTAAAATTAACAGAACTGCTTCCACTCTCTTCCATGTCCAGTATAACAATGCTAGGAATATGGCGGGGGCAATCTTATATACTGGGGGGCGTATTCACTAATGATTGGTCTAGGGACCCCCTAGTCACTCCAATCACATTCCTAGCATTCTCCTGCCCCCTCAATTGGCTTTTGCTAATGGTTCTGGTCCAACCATGGGCTTTTAAAGCCCATTTCCTGAAGCATTGCATTTTGGGCGGTTCTGGTTGCCAAATTCCGAACTTTTTGGGCAAAAAGTTCTAAATTCGGCCGAACCTCGAACACCCAATGTTCGGGCCGAACCGATGGTGGACCCGAACCGTTCGATCATCCCTACTCAGTACTTGCCTGATGTCTATCACTATTAGGGTATGCAAATACATGCCTGATGTACTGTAAGTGTTACTCTGCTTTTACCCATTAAATTGCTGAATGTATTACACTATGGAGTTTCTCTGTTTTCCTTTGCCCTGAGTGATGACCATTGTGGGACCAGTATAACAATTCCAATATCTCTCCTGTCCTGTGTGACCATCAAAGAAGAATCTTAAGAAGTGCCAAACACTTACCAGTTCTAAGTTTTACTGACCCACATGCAGTACTGCTAAGGGGTCCACGTCATCTGGTAAGTGCATTTATGGGTGCGGTGTGGATCACAACAGATTGTTTGAGGAAGCACGAATTGGCACTGTTTATTTAGAAGAGAACACTGGGCATGGGATATATCCCTTCACTGGACACGTGCTTATTTTTGGACATTTAATTATTTGTGTTGTTTTATATATTATTGTTTTGCACAAAAAAACAATTCACTGGACACATGCTTGTCAATATTTTGGTTTGAATTGTATCTTTTGGGGAATATTCTGTTTGATAAAAACATTTCACTAATATTTATTTTGATTTTTGAGCACAAAAGATTTATAGAGAGTGAATATTTATTTTTTCACTATTTTGCGCTGTGTTACCTGTTTCTTCATCTCTTGTGGGTCAAACAATGTTCCCTGAATGTGGCACAGTGCCTCTCCCAGCTGTATCTACTCCTGCGGGTCCACTACACGCCAGTGAGGCTGTTCCATATGGGCAGGAGGGAAGCCACCACATGTACTAGATGCCGGGGAGCAGGGAGACTTGATCCATCCTATGTGGTGCTGCCCATAGCTGTATAAATATTGGAAGGATGTTATCACCACCATTAACCAGGTGTTTCAAGGACAAATACTCAAACCAAAACAATTCCTATTGGGGATTCTGAACGATCTCCCGATAATTGAAGTTCCTAAACAGGCTGTAGCGAGGGCACTGTTCCAAGCCCGTAAGTTAATATTTCGGCACTGGATCTTCACTGACCCACCCACTGTGAAGGAATGAATAGCCCAAATGGGAGATACCCTCCGACTAGAAAAATATATTTTTTAACACCAGAGCAGTTTTGGAACATTTGATAAGCTATGGGCTCCTTGGTTAGACACACCAGGCCTGGCGCCTGTTGACCTTATTATAGACCGCCTGATAATTGGCAGGGGGGTGATAATGATCCTGATATGATGGTATCCTTGGGCAATGAAGGAGTTAAATGTATACATGATTTACTAAGTATCCTATTTTTTCATTTACGTTTTAAGCTCATTACCAGTGGACTGTTGTAATATAAAATTTACTGCTGAGATGCATTTATGCTTTTAAAACTGTATGTTCTATGTAATGTATTTGATATGGATTCTGTACTGCTGCATGATCTGTTTAATAAAAACTTTATTTGAGAAAAAAAAAGTAAATTAGCCACTCAGGAGAGAAAGGGGGCATAGCAGAATCCCAGCGCTTTGTCTGAATGCACACACAGAGCTGCAGCTCAGCTCGGGTGCCCCCACAGCAAGCTGCTTTCTGTGGGGGCACTCGACAGGAGGGAGGGGCTAGGAGCAGCGAAGAAGGACCTGAGAAGAGGAGGATCCAGGCTGCTCTGTGCAAAACCAACTGAACAGAGGAGGGAAGTATAACATGTTTGTTATAAAAAAAAACAGACAATCACTTAAAGTAGACTAAGTAGATAGCTATGCCTTATACTTATCTGTATATAGGCCATATACTTATTTTCTAAACAGGGGAATCTTTGTAGGGTATAATTTCTTCTCAAGCACATGGTCCACTTTGAAAGGAAAATTCTTAATACTTCTTACTTTAATTTCAAAGAGATATTAAAGTTTTTATGATGCTATTCACAGCTTTGTTCAATCTTCTCTGGAATTGTGTTTACCTCTCGGGGATTGTTATAAGAACATTCAAGCTTAAACACCAAAGTGCCCATATTTCTCCCACATTAACTAGTTATAAAAAGAACTCCAGCAGAGACTCTCATTCTGGCGTGTTGCATTATCTCACCTAGAGTCTGTGAAGTGTGTTTTCTTTACAAATGTGCAGCTGTATCAGAGCTACAGAAAATGAAATTGTTACCTTGGCCAATGGCGCTGAACATTTAAGAGGAACTGAAATCTGGAAGCTGTGCCCAAAACTTGCTGGCAGAAGTTAGTCACCAGTATTCCTTTTCATTGTTCCTGCATCTGATCTTTTCCCCATTACTGAGCCAAGCTTACCATACTCGGATCAAAATTCGACTGATCCAAAAAGGAAATTTCAGTGAGTGTACTCTCCTTCTTAACAGAAGTCAATTGTTTAAAAGACATCTGTTGAAGGGACATTTTGGAAATTATTCCATTGATCATTGGCTGCAGCCAAACAACTGCAGTCGCTGATCCGTGCAGTCTAACAGTGTGGGTGCTGCTGTTAGAATCCAGTGTCCTGGCCGGGGGGGGGGGGGGGGGACAACTCCATCCACCTTGTTTTTGTGGATGGAGGAATCCAGTTGTTTTATTAGCTGAACAAAATAAATATATAAAAAAACAATAAAATAACAGGGTATGGCCAGCTTAACCCCTTGGCGCTGGCTGAACACAAATATGTGGCCTCTTGGCACCTTGTCCTTAGCGCTAAGGGGCCGCATATTTGTGTGAATTGCTGCCAATACACCTGTGCTGAGAGCATGCATGCTGCCCTCTCCCGGCACAGTTACCATCGCCTAGCTAAAATCTTCCAATCGCTCCTTGCGATCTAGAGTTTTCTGATCACTTGACCATCATGACAGCCAATCACAGCGTTCCTATGATCTTAAGCCTCGCCTGCCTCCCGACATCATAAACCTTTGGTGCTAAGAGGTTAAACAGTTAACTTTTAACTCCTTTCACTAAACATTACATCCGCACACAGCTCTGCATGCTGATATGAAATCATCTTGCATCCATTAGTTAAAGTGATAGTAAACCCAAAACATTCATTATAAAAGTAAATGTCTAGGACAGTGTACCCAAACTGTGGCCTGTGGACCAGTTATGGCCCTTTGATTGCCTTTATCTGACCCTTGGGTCACTATTCCTCCCACTGATTAGGGGCACCATTTTCCCACTGACAGCAATGATGAGGTGCTATTCCTCCCACTGACACCAAGAATAGGGCACTATTCCTCCCAATGACACTAATAATGGGGTTCTTGCCATTGACAATGATGGTGTACTATTTCTCCGAATAATAACATTTATGGGACATTATTCCTCCTTCTACTTGCTTTTTTTCTCCCACTGATCACCAAGCCTTAGCAAGCATTAGGCAGAGAGCCAGAACGGGGATCTGCCTATGTAAACAAGACAGATTGCCGATCCGTCAGAAGATAATGCAAAGCAGGAACATGGATCAATGCCTTCCCCTAGTAAAAGCACCTCCCAGACAGTGAGAAAACACTGGCCAGGCACACAGTTAACACTTTGATTGCTCCTGATGTTTAACCCCTTCCCTGCCAGTGTCATTAGTACAGTAACCATGCATATTTTTAGCACTGATCACTGTATTAGTGTCACTGGTCCCCAAAAAGTGGCAAAAGTGTAATTTAGTGTCCTGACTGTCCACCGCAATATTGCAGTCCCGATATAAGTCATTGATCTCCACCATTACTAGTAAAAAAAAAATAAATAAATATCCCATAGTTTGTAGGTTCTCTAACTTTTGTGCAAACCAATCAATATATGCTTATTGGGATTTTTTTTTACCAAAAATATGTAGCAAAATACATATTGGCCTAAACTGATGAAAATTTGATTTTTAATTTTTTTTTTTTATTGGATATGTCTTATAGCAGAAAGTAAAAAAATATATATATTTTTTTTCAAAATTGTTGGTCTATTTTTGTTTATAGCACAAAGAGAAAAAAACCTGCAGAGGTGATCAAATACCACCAAAAGAAAGCTCTATTTGTGGAAAAAAATGACATAAATATTGTTTGGGTACAGGTCGCAATTGTCAGTTAAAGCAACACAGTGCTGTATCGCAAAAAATGGCTTGGTCATGAAGGGGGGGGGGGTAAATCCTCTGTAGGGCAAATAGTTAATGGCCACAGTCTGGCCCCTAATGTCTGTAGCACAATATTCTGGCCACTTGTTTAGAAAGCTTGGAGACCCCTGATCTATGACACTGACAATTTATAATGAGGATCTTTTAAAGTGACACTAAGGCTGGGTTCACACTTATGCAAATTGGATGCGGGTGAACCGCAATCCAATTCGCATTAAAGGAGAGTGTGACCGGCTCTCGATGAGGCCAGTTCACACAGCTCTGGGGCGGTCGCGGTCCGCATTTGGAAAAGGTCCTTTGTTTATTTGGTTCCGATTCAGGTCTGAATTCAGCCAGAAATTCGGAACTGATTTGCACCTGAATCGTTGAACAGGGACGCTCCGGACTCCATGCTGTAAACTGCAGCCATATTATGTGTGAATCCAGCCTTAAATCGAATTTAAAAAAAAATTCAAAACGTATCCTAAACTCAAAAAAGTACCTTCTCCATATCTACAAATTATTTTTTATTTATTGCTGTGACTCAATTTAGAGACTGGCTATCACCCTTCTCAATGTTCACACTGTATGAACACCCTCTCTTGCTGTCCCTAAGGTGGACTAGGGATTATGGGGTTTGCAGTGCACATGAACAATACAAAAGTGCAGTGCTTGTAAGGGGGAAAGTAAAGTTTCAGGAGGAGTCATAAGAACACATTAGGAAAAAAAAATCATGAAAAATAGATTGCAGATGACTCCTTGTGAAGTTTCCCGTGAGTTCCTGAAACTTTATTTTCCCCCTTACAAGCACTGCACTTTTGTAGTGCTTTTTGTTTTTAATTTAGGCTTAAAAATAATGCAGCTCTATGTTGTATTCACTGCTTTTATCTCAAAAGTATGTATGAATAGTACCATAGTATGAAAAGTATGAATGGTATGAAAAGTGTTGTATGAATAGCACCATGAACAATTACTATACTGTATTTATTCTTTATATTCACCATAAAAAGACAATTCATTCTTGTGTAATACATTTTGTTCTACTGTTTAAGACCTAAATATGAAAAAAGTTTTAAATATAACTTTTTTTTTTTGCTTTGCAACCCCTTGCCTTATTTTCCTCCGGATCTTTCACCCGCTATTCACTCTTTTATAAAGGATTGACAATGAAAGATGCAATGCTAAAGTGCAGTATGAAATATATTAAAACATAAATGAAAACTAAAAGTTAGACAAAATAGGCAAACAAAGCTAAAACAGTGAGCAATAAATATTGCACCAGTTATGACATTTGTCTCCAGCTTCTTTAAGTAAATGTCTGAGGAAAAAAATATTCTGTACAATTTTGTAATAAATGTGATCCTGCCAAAAATCCAGCGAGTTTCAATTTCCTATTTGAGCTGACAAAAGTATCTCTATTGCTGTGTGCAGAGGGAGTACTAATTTGAAGGTGTCAATGCAGATTTTACATACAATGGGAGGAAGCAGGAGGATGGATTTAAATTGAATGCCTCACTATTGAATCTATTGCTGCAATCAATAAACTAAATGTGCATTGATACATTCTCACTTGCACCCCTTCTCCCTGTTGTGACAGTAAGAGGAGGGCTTTCCAATGTAAACTCTAGTGTGTTTTCATTTGTGATCATAGTGATTGGTCATCTCAGTGGTCACAAGGTACTGAACCACTCTGATCAGCTCTATACGCTGTACTCAGATCACAGCCATTAATGTGCATACCAGATGTCCAGATGTTTATAAACAGGAAATACACCCGCACCTCCCCACCCTATTTATGAAGGTGATTAAAGCCAAATTCCACCTGTAGAAAAAAAAAAATACCTTCACCCTTTCAGTCCCATTACCTGAACATGCTTTTGTTTTTTGTTTTTTTAATCCCTCTACTTATCTGACAATTGTGTACCAAGCAACACTGCCATATCTTCGGTCCTCCTGATTCTCCATCCAGTGGTATCCTGGGGCAGATAAGTGTGGAGCTTACACATTACTGGCAGACTGAATCATAGCTACACATTCTGTATTTTAGGGGAATATAGGGGTTGGGGCCATGACCACCTGTGCATCGACTTCTGGTTTGATAAAGGGTGAAGGTCCTTCAGTTCAGAGGTAGAGTGGCAGGCAGCTACAGGATTGAAGTGTCTTCAGGGGACAACACCATTTTTTTTAAACAGTTAACTGGTATTAGAGAAAAAAAAAAAATCTTTAAAAATTAGAGTAGGGCTTTAAATCACCCAAATCATCAAAACCATCCTATTCTTTACAGCCAACCAAGCTGCAATTAAAGCCTCTGTTTGATCTGCATTTGGCATAGTGCTACACATGTGACTAGTTATGACACCAGCCATTTGATGGATTGATAGGTCAGTTGAGAACAAAAGCAACAGTGAAAGTTATTCATGAGATGACTTGGATGTAACAATTTTGGGAAACAGTTAAATCAGTTATATATTCTCTGCGTGCTGGGAATGCTAACTGCTACATCTGCTTTTGCTCTCAACCAAACTGTCAAATTAATAAATGGCTGGTATCAGGGCTAGACAAATCCTAGGTACCAGGTCGCCATGGCGACTAAAAATTGCATCCTGGTGCCTGGGTTTTTGTCAGCCATCCGCATCCGCCTCCCACTTGTCGACCACGCTATAGCCAAAAAATGTCTACAGCGTAGTTGTCCAGTTCTGGGAGCGAATCTATCATTGTCCTCCCAGATCCCCCCACTGGGCACAGTCTGTGATCATGGAAAATGGCCAATCACAGCAGCCCTTTACAATGTGATCAGCTAGCTATGTCCAATCACAGCTGGTCACATTTAAACAAATGGAGGTTATCAGCATTTCCTTTCTTCAGCACTGTCAGAGCGTGAGGAAAGGAATGCTGATAACTGGCTATCCTGCAACAGGGGACATTTACTCTAATAATCAAGGCACTGATTATCAGTGCAGCCCCATTAATGCCAATCAGTGTCCACCAAGGCAGCTTATCAGTGACCATCAGTGTAGCAAATTAGTGACCTTCAGTGCCACCTATCAGTGACCATCAGTGCAGCAAATCAGTGACCATTAGTGCCATGTAGCAGTGTCCATCCATGCTGCCTTTTCAGTGCAACCTCATCAGTTCCAATCAGTGCAGCCTCCTCACCACATATCAGTGATGAAGAAAAATAACTTATTTGCTAAATTTATAACAGAAATGAAGAAAAACTTTCAGCCATTTTTTTGTTTAGTTTGCAAAAAGAAAAAAAAAAAAAAGAAAACAGTGGTGATAAATACCACTGAAAGGAAGCTCTATTTGTGTGAAAAAAATTATAAAAATTTCATATGGATGCAGTGCTGCATGACCTCACAATTGTCTTTCAAAGAGGGCTGCGCTAACTTTGGGCTTGATAAAACACAGCGGACCAACACCAGCAGATGACATGGCTCCCATGTATCACTGACTGTGGAAACTTCACACTGGACCTCTTGCAACTTGGGTTCTGTGCCTCTCAAATCTTCCTTAATGGCGTCACTAGGGGGGCTATGCCCCCCCAACATTATGCTGTGTCCCCCCATGTGCCCCCCCAACAGGATCCCACCTCCTGTACTGGGATGGCGGGTTGGTAAGCCCAGATTGCGGGTTTCTGACCCGCCATTACCAAGCAATATTGTAAAGGACGGAGCCGCACTAGAGGAAGCGGAGCCGATGCTTCCTGTATAGTTCGGGCTCTTGTCACAGGTGAAGTGATACCAAATGTACTCCGTCTGAAAGAGGAGTGATACAGGAAGCATCCGCTCTGCTCTCTACTGCAGTCGCATGCTTCCTCTACCACCGTTCCTGTCACATCTCAATTTGTGTCTCAGAGGAGCCAGCAGTCCTAGCCAGCAGTACCCACCAGCAGTACATGCCAGCAGTACCCACCAGCAGTACATGCCAGCAGTACCCTATAGCAGTACCAGCCAGCAGTACCTGCCAGCAGTACTTGCCAGCAGTACCCACCAGCAATACCAGCCAGCAGTACCCACCAGCAGTACCAGGCAGCAGTAACCACCAGCGGTACCAGCCAGCAGTAACCACCAGCGGTACCAGCCAGCAGTAACCACCAGCAGTACTCGCCAGCAATACCAGCCAGCAGTACCTGCCAGCAGTCCCAGCCAGCAGTACCCACCAGCAGTACATGCCAGCAGTACCCAATAGTAGTACCAGCCAGCAGTACCCACCAACAGTACCCACCAGTAGTACCTGCCAGCAGTACCCACCAGCAATACCAGCCAGCAGGACCCACCAGCAGTACCCGCCTGCAGTACATGTCAGTAGTACCAGCCAGCAGTACCCACCAGCAGTACCAGCCAACAGTACCCACCAACAGCACCAGCCAGCAGTACCCACCAATAGTACCAGCCAGCAGTACCTACCAACAGTGTCCGCCAGCAGTAGCAGCCAGCAGTAGCAGCCAACAGTACCCACCAGCAGTACCCCCCAGCAGTACCAGCCAGCATTACTCACTAGCAGTACCTGCCAGCAGTATCCACCAGCAGTACCAGCCAGAAGTACCCACCAGCAGTATCCACCAACAGTACTCATCAGCAGTACCAGCCAGCAGTTCCCGCCAGCAGTACCAGCCAGCAGTACAAGCCAGCAGTACCCACCAGCAGTACCAGCCAGCAGTACCCACCAGCAGTACCCACCAACAGTACCCACCAGCAGTACCAGCCAACAGTGCCCGCCAGCAGTACCAGCAAGAAATACTCACCAGCAGTACCAGCCAGCTGTATTCGCCAGCAGTTTTAGCCAGCAGTACCCATCGGCAGTACCAGCTCTGGAGAACATCCAGCAGCAGCCACCAGCTATACCCACCTGGGGGACAGCAGCAGCCAGCGATACCTGCAGAAATCCTGAGGAAGAAGTGAAGATTGAGGTCAGTTGAGGTGCAGGTAAAGCACAGTGCATCCCTGTGAAAGCAGCCTTAGGCCCCTTTCACACGAACGGTCAGATCAGGTCAACCTGTCCGTTTTTTAGGTGGACTCAATCAGGCCCTACATTCACCTCTATAGAGCAGCAGATGTAAACGGACTTGTGTCCGTTTATACCCTCCTATCTCTGATCCGATCCACTTATAAAAACAGAGGGGAATCAGACCCCTTCTGTCTGGGCGGTTTAAATCTGGGGGCCCATAGAGTAAAGTGGGCTGTGTCCATGTCTACCCTGCATATGCTGAGTGGACATAGACCAGTTACCAATTCGCCAAAGTGGCCCTTACTCCTCAAAAGGTTGGGCACCCCTGCTGTAGGGGCATGAGTCCCGGATGGAGAGGTGCGCTGTAGCAGCCTTTCCCCTTATTTTCTCCATGGTGTTTGGTGGAGGGAAGGAGTTCCGGATTCGAGAGGTGCGCTATGCTGTAGCAAAAGAAGACTCGCGGGGAAATCATAATGATCTTCCATGACGTAGATAAAAGTGTTAAGACTGCCGCCACCGCTGGCCTTAACACTTTCATCACTGTGATTGGCAGGTGTCACTTTTCTTCTCTACCTCCTCTGTGGTGAGAGCATGGCATCAATAGTAGGCTTTATTACTGCGTAAACTGGCATCAATACTAGGCTTTATTACTGCATCAACTGGCACTAATACTAGGGGCTATTACTGCGTAAACTGGCACCAATACTAGGGGTTAAAACAGCGCAAACTGGCACTAATACTAGGAGTTATTACCTCCTAAACTGGCACCAATACTAGGTGCTATTACTGCATAAACTGCCGACATTACAAGGGGTTATTACTGCATACACTGGCATCATAGTAGGGGTTATTACTATGTAAACTGGCACCAATACTAGGGGTTAATACTGCATAACCTCGCACCAATACTAGGGGCTATTACTGTGTAAACTGGCAATACTAGGGGTTATTACTGTGTAAACTGGCACCAATACAAGGAGATAATACTGCATAAACTGGCACCAATATGAGGGGTTATTATTGCGTAAACTGGCACCAATGCTAGGGGTCATTACTGTGTAAAATGGCACCAATAGTAGGGGTTATTACTTAATAAACTGGCACCAATACTAGGGGCTATTACTGCGTAAACTGGCATCAATACTAGGCTTTATTACTGCATAAACTGGCACTAATACTAGGGGCTATTACTGCGTAAACTGGCACCAATACTAGGGGTTAAAACAGCGCAAACTGGCACTAATACTAGGGGTTATTACCTCCTAAACTGGCACCAATACTAGGGGTTAATACTGCATAAACTGACACCAATACTAGACGAGCTGAAGGCTGCTATCAAAGAAACCTGGGCTTCCATAACACCTCAGCAATGCCACAGGCTGATCGCCTCCATGCCACGCCGAACTGATGCAGTAATTTATGCAAAAGGAGCCCCGCCAAATATTGAGTGATTATTTTTTTAAATTATTTTTTTATTTTTTTATTGGTCTTAGGTAATATTTCAATTTTCCGAGATACTGAATTTTGGTTTCACTAGCTGTAAGCCATAATCATCAAAATTAAAAGAAATAAATGCTTGAAATATATCACTCTGTGTGTAATGCATCTATATAAAGTATATGAGTTTCACTTTTTGAGTTAAATTACTGAAATAAATGAACTTTTTGATGATATTCTAATTTATAAAATGCACCTGTATAATGTACACTTGGGCTTATTGGTACTCATCTCTGTTTTTTGACACCACAATGAGGACAGGCGTGCTATTCATCACCACTATTAACAATAGGGCTTTCTTTAAATTATAGCTTCCCTTTAAAATGGAGGTGACATTCAGTATATATAAAGCCCATTTTGTTTTTAAGCAATACGTGGAATACCATGAGGGCATGTTACAATCATGACGTGGTGCTTTCAGTATCCTGCCCTGTTGTCATGAACTCAGCACCTTACTCATATGCTTGATATGATATCTACAGATTACTTAAGGGTTTATTTTTACAGAACTACCTTGCAGGGGTGAACCGCAAC
Source organism: Pelophylax lessonae (assembly GCF_965119305.1). Taxonomy (NCBI): domain Eukaryota; kingdom Metazoa; phylum Chordata; class Amphibia; order Anura; family Ranidae; genus Pelophylax; species Pelophylax lessonae. The sequence goes on along the minus strand of NC_138773.1, from coordinate 257,439,742 downwards.
AGGGCAGTCAGGGGATACAAATAGAAATATGACTTGTTAAAATCATTAACACTATTTTTAGCGATAAATTAAACCCTGCGGAGTTGTATAAATAAGGACTTCCTTTTCTCATTGCATTTTAATCAGAAGTTGCATGAATTTCCTGCTGAAAGAAAAACAAAAAGTCTGAATCTGGCATACGTGAGCTGTATGGAAAAGGAACAGTACAAATAGTTGCAGATTGGGTTTATATGATAGTATTAGTATCAGAAAACTGTACTGAACATACAGTCTTTTAGGTTTTCTTATTGAGTGATTTCAGTACATTTGGGGTTTCTGACATAGCACAAACATGGAGGTTAGGAGGTTCAACATTCCTCTGGCTGTCATATGACGCAGAAGTAATACATCAGAGTCAGCCAGGCAGCTAGCATTTCAGAAGAGGGTCAGCAATGGTAGCCTCTGTATTTCTCTCCAAACAGTTTATTTTAGGCAACATTTATGGATAAATATACTGTGTTCCCTTTCTGGGCACACAAGAAAAACGATTTAACCACTTAAGGACCGGAAGCTTTTACCCCCTTAATGACCAGGCCATTTTTTCCAATACGGCACTGCGTTACTTTAACTGACAATTGAGTGGTCGTGCGACGCTGTACCGAAAAAAATTTGATGACCTTTTTTTCCTACAATAAGAGTTCTCTTTTGGTGGTATTTGATCACCTTTGTGGTTTATTTTCTTGTGCTATAAACAAAAAAAGAGCGACAATTCTGAAAAAAAAAATATATATATATATATATATATATACAGTGGGTACGGAAAGTATTCAGACCCCCTTAAATTTTTCACTCTTTGTTAAATTGCAGCCATTTGCTAAAATCATTTAAGTTCATTCTTCTTCCACATGAATGTACACATAGCACCCCATACTGACAGAAAAACACAGAATTGTTGACATTGTTGCAGATTTATTAAAAAAGAAAAACTGAAATATCACATGGTCCTAAGTATTCAGACCCTTTGCTGTGACACTTATATATTTAACTCAGGTGCTTTCCATTTCTTCTGATCATCCTTGAGATGGTTCTACACCTTCATTTGAGTCCAGCTGTGTTTGATTATACTGATTGGACTTGATTAGGAAAGCCACACACCTGTCTATATAAGACCTTCCAGATCACAATGCATGTCAGAGCAAATGAGAATCATGAGGTCAAAGGAACTGCCTGAAGAGCTCAGAGACAGAATTGTGGCAAGGCACAGATCTGGCCAAGGTTACAAAAAGATTTCTGCTGCACTTAAGGTTCCTAAGAGCACAGTGGCCTCCATAATCCTCAAATGGAAGACGTTTGGGACGACCAGAACCCTTCCTAGAGCTGGCCGTCCGGCCAAACTGAGCTATCGGGGGAGAAGAGCCTTGGTGAGAGAGGTAAAGAAGAACCCAAAGATCACTGTGGCTGAGCTCCAGACATGCAGTCAGGAGATGGGAGAAAGTTGTAGAAAGTCAACCATCACTGCAGCCCTCCACCAGTCGGAGCCTTATGGCAGAGTGGCCCGACGGAAGCCTCTCCTCAGTGTAAGACACATGAAAGCCCGCATGGAGTTTGCTAAAAAAACACCTGAAGGACTCCAAGAAATAAGTGAGAAATAAGATTCTCTGGTCTGATGAGACCAAAATAGAACTTTTTGGCCTTAATTCTAAGCGGTATGTGTGGAGAAAACCAGGCACTGCTCATCACCTGTCCAATACAGTCCCAACAGTGAAGCAGGGACAGGACGACTGGTTGCAATCGAGGGAAAGATGAATGCGGCCAAGTACAGGGATATCTTGGACAAAAACCTTCTCCAGAGTGCTCTGGACCTCAGACTGGGCCGAAGGTTTACCTTCCAACAAGACAATGACCCTAAGCACACAGCTAAAATAACGAAGGGGTGGATTCACAACAACTCCGTGACTGTTCTTGAATGGCCCAGCCAGAGCCCTGACTTAAACCCAATTGAGCATCTCTGGAGAGACCTAAAAATGGCTGTCCACCAACGTTTACCATCCAACCTGACAGAACTGGAGAGGATCTGCAAGGAGGAATGGCAGAGGATCCCCAAATCCAGGTGTGAAAGACTTGTTGCATCTTTCCCAAAAAGACTCCTGGCTGTATTAGATCAAAAGGGGGCTTCTACTAAATACTGAGCAAAGGGTCTGAATACTTAGGACCATGTGATATTTCAGTTTTTCTTTTTTAATAAATCTGCAACAATGTCAACAATTCTGTGTTTTTCTGTCAGTATGGGGTGCTATGTGTACATTCATGAGGAAGAAGAATGAACCTAAATGATTTTAGCAAATGGCTGCAATAATATAACAAAGAGTGAAAAATTTAAGGGGGTCTGAATACTTTCCGTACCCACTGTATATATATATATATATATATATATATATATATATATATATTTTAGTTTCTGCTTTAAAACATTCCCAATAAAAAAAATTAAAAATGGCGGCGATCAGCGATTTTTAGCGGCACTGCCACATTACGGCGGACAGATTGGACACCTAACTGAACAAGGGGACCAGTGGCACTAATACAGTAATCAGTGCTAAAAATATGCACTGTTACTGTGCTAATGACACTGGCAAGGAAGGGGTTAACACCAGGGGCAATCAAAGATTTAAGTGTGTCCCTGGGGGATGCTTTCTAACTGTGTGGGGGGATCGACTCACTGGATGAACACAGAGACCTGTGTTCCTAAATAGAAGGAACACAGGGTCCCTGTGTTCATCTCTGACAGAAAAGCGGTCTACCTTGTTTACATCGTCAGACCGCGGTTCTGTCTCAATGAGGAGCAAGCGCGGGTGGCCATCGCGTCCGCTGGACCCGCTGATTGGTTCCCCTCTGGCCTATCGGTGCATACCGGTAACTGGTGCTTAATCACAGCTATGATTAAGCACCAGTTTTGGTGTAAAAACGCGTTAGCTCTTCCTGTTATCATCCTCATTGCTGTATGTTCAGCCTTTGTTTTTATACTTTAATTAAAGTGATTATTTTGGAGTACTGCTATCCAATCTACTTTTTCCATATGCCTCTGTTGCAATCAGGGCGTGCACCCGAAATATCGTTCTGAGGTTTGAACTTTAACGGAGGTTCCTTTGTCCTGGAGCAGTGCATTACTTTGTTTGTTACATAGTTACATAGTTAGTGAGGTTGAAAAAAGACATCAGTCCATCCAGTTCAACCTATGATGTGTGTGTGTGTGTGTGTCCGCTTTTACCCGTACATTGTATACCCCTGTATGTTGTGGTCTTTAAGGTGTCCATCTAATAGTTTTTTGAAACTATCAATGCTCCCTGCTGATACGACTGCTTGTGGAAGAGAATTCCCCATCCTTACCGCTCTTACAGTGAAGAACCCCTTACGCACTTTAAGGTTAAACCGCCTTTCCTCTAGTTTTAGTGAGTGGCCACGTGTCTTATTGTAACTCCTTTCTCTGAATAGTTTGTTCCTTATGCTAGGGTCACCAGTACAGTATTTGTACATTGATATCATATCCCCCCTCAATCGTCTCTTCTCCACAGAGAATAGGTTCAGTGCTTGTAGTCTTTCCTCATAGCTGATGTCCTCCATTCCCCTAATTATTTTTGTTGCCCTTCTCTGGACTTTCTCCAGTTCCAGCACATCCTTCCTGAGGACCAGTGCCCAGAACTGGACAGAATACTCCAGGTGTGGCCGGACCAGATTCTTGTAGAGTGGGAGAATAATCTCTTTATTTCTGGAGTGAATCCCCTTTTTTATACAACCCAGTATTCTGTTGGCTTTGCTTGCGGCGGCTTGGCATTGCATGCCACTGCCAAGCCTGTTGTCTACCAGTACCCCCAAGTCCTTTTCCATCCTAGACTCACCCAGAGGTTCCCCCCCCCTAGTGAGTAGCTTGCTTTCTGGTTTCTGGCCCCCAAGTGCATTACTTTACATTTTTCAACATTAAATCTCATCTGCCATGTAGTTGCCCACCCCGTTATTTTGTTCAGGTCCGCTTGCAAGGTTTCCACATCCATGCATCCTGTTTGTGCACTTTGCTAATTGACACTCTGCAAGTGCAGTTGCTCCAGAGTTTAGTAAATGAGGTAAAAGCTCACATTACAAAGAATACCCAATCGCATGCAAGGAAAAAAACAAAACAAAAAGAAAACAGCATTTTTGTTTGTACATGATTGAATGATGGAAGTCAGCAGAGCTGCCCTCTGGAGCAACTGCTCTTGCTGAGTGCAACTGCACTTTGCAAAGTGCATAGTCTATTTGTCCTTAGTAAATCAACCCCCTTGTCCCAGGAGCTGTGCGCCACCCACCATCTGCAGAAAGTTCTTCAGTGATGGAGACAAAATATCCTTCTCCAGGCCGGGACTCCAGAATGATGTCCTTCAGCGAATAACCCATTAGCAATCTTCTCCAGGCCCGCAGTCCAGCACCTACAGAGGGCCAAACTGCAATTTCTTATGTCACTATCTATCTCCAGGGGTCAGGAGCCCCAGGTGAATTGGATTCCTCCCTGGAGAGGAAACAACGCTCTGCAAAGGCCTCCTCGACACTTATCACCCCCCCAGCCACCTTCTGGATGCCTCCTTCCTGGGATTGGCTGGGGTATAATAATTATTCATAGTGGACATTTGATTGTCTCTGCTTCACATTCTGGAAGCTTCTTCCAGGGGCAGGTGAGAGAAATCTAACACCCAGCTTGGGAATGCCTGACCAGACAAAAATTACAGTGAATCCAAAAACGAATTTTGGCCTAACAACCCAACTAGAGGAGGGCACTATTTTTTTCCCCTCTTTTTTTAGTATTTGATGGTGAATAGATAGCACCTCCTGTCAATTTATTTTCTCCTTTTGGGTCCCATTGAAGGGATTTCACTGAACTTACTGTTCTTAAGACTCAACAAGTGAGAGGCAATTTTTTCAAAGTGAGAGACATTCTACTCTTAGACAGTTGTCACTGGAAATTTTCCTCTCACCTCCTGTTCTGGTGACAACTAAATAATGTTTAATTTTATGTCTCGTTGACAGTGCTCACCAAAAATCGTCTCTACTCTTTCCAAAACGAAAAAAGAAATTTTGTCTATAAATAAACTTTCATTTCAGTGCTTGTCAAAAGAATGAGCATTTCCAGAGTTGGACAGCTTTGTGATAGATTCATCTAAAAAAAAAAAAAAAAAGTATAAAACTTCCACTTAGATTTAAAACAAGGAAGCTCTATGCTTTTGTCTTGTGGTGGGCTCCTGATATGCACAAAACAAGGACCCTCTGATATGCACATAGTAACCACTACCTTCCACTTCGGCCTGACCACATCTGCCATCCACATCTTCATATTTTTTAGTAACCCCCCCCCCCATTTAAAGAGTAGTGGCCCACCCCTTCTGCACCTCACTATTGGCCATCCATCCATAGGGAGGCATAGAAAAAGACTGGAGGTAGTCCAAGGCTTGTGAACATAAAAGGCAGTCATTTCCATTAGTTCCTGAGGTTCTCTTTCAAACATTCAAACAAAGCGGTTGCAAAAGTACTTTTTTTCCCTTAAAATACCAACTAAAACAACATGTGTAATGGTATTGCACAGAGCGGCCCGAGCCTCTTTTTCTGGAATCCCCCACCACGACTCCAGTCTCCTTCTCTTCTCTGAGTACCCCCCCCCCCCAGCAAGCCGCTTGCTATGGCAGCACACCTGAGGGTTTGATCACGAGCTGGGCTGTGTACATCTATTGACACACACAACGTGGCTCAGCCCTACCCCTGCTGTCTGCCCACAGGATTTATTTGACAGGAACAAGAGCCTAATGCAGAGAATGCATTAAAGTGGTATTAAACTACAAAAACAAGAAACATTTCTCCCTGCAAGTTAAGCATAATGTGCTAGTATGTGCTAGTATGCATCGCATACTAGCACATTATGAATGACTTACCCAAAAACAAAGCCCTCCAGCGGAGCGCTGTCACTGCTTCCCCGGGGCTTATATCTTCACCCGGGCTTCTTTCCGGGATTCATGGGCTGCGGCCTTTTCACTGACAGAGCCGCAATGATGTCACTCCTGTGCATGCCGGAGTCACTGCCGCAGCAGACTACCTCTATGGACACACCATTCCATTGAGAGGGCAATGCGTCGGTGACATCACTGGTGCTGCTAGAGTAAATATTTCCTATACTTATACATTTAGAAGATTTTTGCTGTACCTACAGGTAAGCCTTATTATAGGCTTACCTGTAGGTATAATTCATTAAAAGGCCCTTGCTACCACTTTGAGGCAAAAAAAAAAAATTTGCCTTTAGAACCAATGTAAAGGTTTGTTAAAATGACACTAAACTCACAATCAAAATAAAAAAATAAACTAAATGTGATATGTCTAAATATACGTAGAATGTACCTTCTATCACTCTCTTCCTCTATGTTATCAATCAAATACAAACTTTTATTCTCAGACTTCTTGTTCTAAGGTGGCTACATTAGTTCTCCTTTCCCCCCCTCCCCGAGATGGACTGACATCTTTGAACAGACACATTCTATCTGGATATGATCAAAATGTATAAATACATAAGGGGTCCATAGTGAACTTGGTGTTTAGTTATTCACTTTAAGGTCAATACAGAGGACAAGGAGGACCTCTTTATGTCTAGAGGAAAACAGATTTCGTCTCCAAATACGGAAAGGTTTCTTCACCGGAAGAGCTGTGAAAATGTGGAATAGACTCCCTCCAGAGGAGATTCTGGCTCGCTCACTAGATTGCTTTAAAAAAAGGCCTGGATCTTTCCTAGGTGTACATAATATAACTGGGTACTAATATTTTTAGGTAAAGTTGATCCAGGGAATATCCGATTGCTTCTCGGGGGATCAGGAAGGAATTTTTTTCCCCTGCTGATGCAAATTGGATCATGCTTTGCTGGGGTTTTTTCACCTTCCTCTGGATCAACTGCAGGTATAGGATTGTGTATATTGGATTGTATGGTTGGGTTTTCTTTACTGTTCTTTGTTTTTTATTGGTTGAGCCAGATGGACTTGTGTCTTTTTTCAACCTGACCAACTATGTAACTATATGTAACTATGTAACATTCAATCCTATGGGAATTAGGGTGCACAGATCTATTTTACTCCTTTTCTTGTGATCACCACTACCACTTTGAGGTAATAAGCCATTTGCCTTTAGAACCAATTTGAAGGTTCGTTAAATTACACTAAACTCACAAAAAAAAAAAAAAAAATAACATAAATGCAATATTTTTAAATATAAGTAGAACTTTCCTTCTATCACCCCCTTCCTTTATGGTATCTCTCAAATACAAGATTGTATTCTTAGACTTCTTGTTCTAGGGTTGCTAAATGTATACTCCATGCCCCTGTTCCGTGAAAAAACCATGCCCGTGAAAATTCCCTACCCTCGTCACTTCCGGTGCACCTACGTCGCACTTACGTCATGGAACAGCTGAGCAGGTTACCATTACGCATGCTGAGAGGTCCAGAGGGTAGGGAATTCTCACGGGGTAGTGTGTTGCAACGTTACACCGCATCAGCTGTTGCCGCGGTAACATTAAAACATGTCGGCTGCAAGATGAAATTATCTCCGCTCCTACCCCTGTCACTTCCCTGATCTCAACTACTAAATGTAAAAGCGGAGGCCGGTCTATGAAAATATAAATCACGGAGCCGAGATCTCTGTGATTTATATTTTTATACACCCGCCGCTTTTACATTTAGTAGCCGAGATCAGGGAAGTGACAGGGGTAGGAGTGGAGATGATTTCATCTTGCAGCCGACATGTTTTAATGTTACGGCGGCAACAGCTGATGCGGTGTAACGTTACAACACACTACCCCGTGAGAATTCCCTACTCTCCGGACCTCTGAGCATGCGCAATGGTAACCTGCTCAGCTGTTCCATGACGTATGTGCACCGGAAGTGACGAGGTATGGAATTTTCACGAGGTATGGTTTTCTAACGTTACACCCCCCTTATGTATGTGAAAGTAGCCACCCTTTCCTCCCCCCCCCGGGATGGACTGACATCTTTGAACTGACACATTCAATCCTATGGGAATTGTAGTATACAGAGTGGGGCATGTGACCAGAAATAAGGGAATTGCTCACTCTACACTAGTAGCTGTGCGGTGCATCAGCGGAGGGCAGGGAGTGTGCACAGGACAGAAGAGAAGCCTGAAAATAATGATAAGAGATTTTAAAAAAAGACTATGGTATACATATATTTTAAGGCGATTAATATAAATGTAAAAGCAAAATGCGTTTAGTATTGCTGGTGTGTGTGTATTCTGTTAGCACTGTGATTAACTGCATATAAAAGAATAAAGCACTTAAATGAATTAAAGATATTAAGGTTGTTGACTTCTATAAATGAACTTTCGGCATTTTTAGAACAAAATGAACGGTGTTACTGAGTTCAAGTGATATTTTCTTACTAACAACTTGGGCTTTTTTTCAGGCTGCTATTGATGCTGGCTGCTGGGAGATTTATTGTCACTGGAGGGGGGGGTATCTATTGTTAAAGGAAAGGCAGGGCTGTCTTACCAAATGGGTATGCTGAGCAGTTGCCCGGGGGCCCCAGCTGCCCAGGGGGCCCCACCTGCCCAGTGACCCAGCCAAAGCCAAGCATTAGCCTCGACTCACTTGTGCATCCCGCCGCCGAATTTAGCAGGTGGCAAGCGCCTGTCGGCCCTGCGCTGCTGTCAGGCCAATTGGGCCATGGAGGGGGAGCCCACAACTGCAGGAATGCAGGAATGCCTCCTCCATGGGAACAGGAACTCAGAGGACAGTCGAGTCTGTGTGTGTGTGTTCACCGGACCCAGCCGCCGAACTTGGAAGCTGTACCAATAAATATCGCCTTATTGATAATTTGCATTTTTTTTCTCGTGGGTGATTGTTTAGGCAGGGCCCCAGTGCACTGCATTTCCCGGGGGGTCTATAATGCTACTTAAGATGACACTGAGGATAGGGGTCTATTGTTACTAAGGATGGTCTTTTGTTACTAATTAGGGTCTTTTGTTACTAAGGAGGGTGTTATGTTCCAGTTGTTGCTGGAAGGGATCTACTGTTGAGGGAGGGATCTATTGTTCCTGACTGCTGGGGGATCTATTGTTGCTGGCGGGGGGTGTATTGTTCCTATGGTGGGCCTTTCGTTGCTGTGGGGGTATTTTGTTGCAGGAGGTCTATTGTTGCTGGGGGGAGGGCTGTTGTTGCCGGCTGCAGGGTTCTATTTTACACATATTCTTGTTATTAAAAATTTCATACAAATTACTTAACATCACAAAATGATCCTTGTTCTGTTTTCCCTAACAGGGGCAGTACTGGGCGATGGGTAGGGGTGGAATCAAGGGACAGTGCTCAGAGGTGGGTAGGGTGCAGAGACATGGGATGACTTGGAAGGGGGGAGTACCTGCGCCTACAGTATTTTCTGAGAAAAAAACCAAGCCCAGCTCACAAGCTATTTCCTGTACATACATGTATTACAATAAAGCAGAAAAGTGTGCCCATGCACCTATAGACTTCTTTCCTGCAACTTTACTCTGCGCAGTGATGGCCAAATCCAAACAGTTTCCAGAATGCCCTTTATATCCAATGACATAATCCTAAAACCTAAAGAAGTTTTAAACCCCAAACTAAAAATGTAATGTATTGCACCGTACCAATCATTAGATGTGATGGCTGCTTTGGTTTTCTTTTTTAGGCTTTTCCCCCCTCTGTTTACCTCTGGTGACCTGGCCAGTAGCATAGCGCATATATTAGAGTGTCCCTACTCTGGATGAAGGAGCACAGGGGGCACCTTTAGACAGCAGCATTGTCAGACTGGGATGAGGGGAGTGCTCGACATACTAGCAGAATTAGATACGCTAACAAACTGAAGCCAAACCCCAGCTAATACATTATAAACAGTTACAACATAAAGTTTTTTTTTTTTTTCCTTTTGGGATAAATGTTTTACATTAATAAATAAAAGCTCATCATTGTAAGCACCCCTATCAGTGGTAAATGGTTTGTCTCAACCGTCTAACTGCCATATCTGCAGGACAGCTTGTTCTGTTAAAAACCAATAACAAACTTACTGGCAGGATCATCAAAAGAAAATAAAAGTAAAAAAGCCTAAACAAGAAAACAAATGCAGCTATCATATCTGAGGCAGCCCATAGATGTGTCAGTTTCTTTGTTCAGCCAGCGGATTGAACAAAAATGACCTGATTTCCCCATCCACACATTTGAGGTGGACGGGTGAAATCTCCCCGCTGCCAAAATACAATGACAAGGGGGGGGGATTCACCCATCCACCTCAAAGACTTCCCCACTGTCAGAATACATTGATCAGGGTTGCAGGCTATAGCCTGCAGCACTGATCAAGTAGGGAAAATCTAATAGGGCGGTTGTACAGAAGTTGATTGTTAGATCAACTTCTGTACAAACCTAATGCCCCTACAAGGATGGAAACTCAGCTGGTCCCTGCTGAACTGGCCAAATTTGGGTCCATGTATAGATCAGACCAAAATGAGGGACAAATGAGGGGGAAAGAGGGACAATTGGGACCTATGATGCCATGAAGGCTATAGTATATAATGATAATGTAAAAGTGCTATTACACAGCGCAAAAAGGTTTGTGATAAATTAGTAACAAAAATACCATCAAATAGTATATGACAATAAAAAATTAATAAATATCACAATGTAATAATAAATAGTGTGATCCAAAATATAAGTGCAATGTGCAAAACTTGTGCAAAAATTACTATGAGAATAAATCTCAATCATATGGAATACCACACTGAGGTATCACACTGACAATAATGTGAAGAAGTTCCACGTGACAGTCCAAATAAATATATATATATATATAAAAAAAATATATATATAAAAAAAGTGCACTCAGCAAGTGTCCAGTAAAAGAGTCCAAAGGTGTTTAAGTGCCAACGGAAAGGTGCAAAAACATGCCAGCAATCCAGTGCAGTGGTGGTGCAGATCTTCCCCCCTTAGGATGTTCAACTTACCGGACTAAAATGACCCCTGGGCAATATAGCATAAGGGTCAAAAGAGCTTGTGTCCCAGTAAGGAACCGGATGAGAAATCCTTGGAAGTCTTCTTCTTGCATAGATCTTTCATTAGGCAGAATGTGCAGGAGCTGAGTAATCACATAACAGCCTATGTGCAGCAGAGTTTGTCAGCAGTCCAGGGCCTGCAGGCTTGATGGGAATTGTAGTTCCTGAACAACTGGAGGGCCATAGTTTGAAGACCCCTACTGTAGGTGGTTATATTTAGGATAGATCCATCATAGTGCAGGATTTTAACCACTTGCCTACTGGGCACTTAAACCCCTTCCCTGCCCAGGCCAATTCTCAGCTTTCAGTGCTGTTGTATTTTGAATGTAAATTGTGCGGTCATGCAACACTGTACCGAAATGAAATTTTTATCATTTTTTTTCATACAAATAGAGCTTTCTTTTGGTGGTATTTAATCACTACTGGGGTTTTTATGTTTTGCTGAACAAACAAAAAAAGACAGAACAGTTTTTTTTGGTAGTTATAACATTTTAAAAACAGGTAATTTTTCTCCTTCATTGATGTGTGTTGATGAGGCAGCACACATGGGCCCTGATAGGCACTGATAGGCTGCACTAATGGGCACTGATAGGCGACACTGATGGGCACTGAAAAGGCGGCACTGATGGGCACTGATAAGTCAGCACTGATGGGCATTGATAAGGCGGCACTGATAAGACAGCACTGGTGGGCACTGATGGGTGGCACTGATGGGCGGCACTGATGGGCACTGATAGGCAGCACTAAAAGGTGGCACTGAAGGGCAATCATAGGTGGCACTCATGGGCACTGATCGGCACTAATAGGTGGCACTGATGGGTGGCACTGATGGGCAATGATAGGCACTGTTAGGTGACACTTATGGGCAGCACTCATGATGGGGCACTGATTGGCACTAATAGGTGGCACTGGTGGTCACTGGTAGGTGGCACTGGTATGTGGTGCTGGTTGGCACTGGTAGGTGGCACTGGAAGGCACAGATGCCCCTCTCCTCTTTGGGACCAATTTCCCTCTGACAGCAATGGGGAGAAACAAAACAGCTGATTCCCAGCTGCTGTTTACATCACATGCTCAGCTGTCATTGGCTGACAGCTGATCACGTGGTAAGGGGACTCGCTGCTCACAGAGCTAACCGAGCACGCTTCGCAAAAAGCGTGCAGGCAGCTCATGCATGGGAGGACGTACATGGATGGCCTCCCGGCAATTAAGGTCCACGCTGTAGCCGTCTTTCGGCTATAGCGTGGGCAGGAAGTGGTTAAACAGTCAGATATGTTATTTAATTTTATTTAATGTAAAAGTGATCCACTTACATTTAGATGAGAAATAAAAGGCACTCAGCACAGGAATGACACAGGCACATTCACTTTCGGTTCTGCGTCACCACAAAGCCCACCCTTATGCATTACGCAATGCATCACATGGCTTCATCATGAAGTCATTGGGCTGCCCTACATGCAACACGCGCTTGTTCCCACTATACGAAACTGTGAATGCAGCCCTAAAGTGTATTTCAACTTCTGCAGCCAAACTGGGATAACATCTACTTTATATTTGTTATATGTCCCCAATCACACAGCATAACTTTAAAAAATATATCTTTTTTTAAAACTGCACCTTTTTTAGATGCTGTATTTTAGACCCTCCAGCAAGGAAAAATCCTAGGTTATGGGTGTCCAACCTTTTGGCTTCCCTGGGCCACATTGAGTGTAGAGAAATTTTCTCGGGCCGCATATAAAATATATACTATAGTTAAGGTATATAAGTAATAAAACACCGCCGTGCCCTTCCCGTGCTGCCGCCCCCCCCCCCCCCCCAAGGACTAATTTAACACAACTAGAGGATGATCCCTTCCGAGGCAGCCTCTGCCTACAGTTAGCTGGAAGCCGCTGTGGCCGTGCTCCCGACCTTTCTTCCCCATCAGAAAAAAAAAAATTGTAAGGGGGCAGTGGGCCGCATTGCCTGGGGCTCTGGGCCGTAGGTTGGACATGCCTGTCCTAGGTAGTTCTCTTTGTTTTAGCTGTGTTTACTATGATTAACCTTGTCTGTACTGTCCAGGTAGAACTTCATTATCAATAATAACTAGATTTGAACACTGTGGGGCCAAGTTTCTAAAACTAAAGAGTGCAAAACCTGGTGCAGCTCTGCATAGAATCCAATCAGCTTCCAGTTTTTTTGTCAAAGTTTATTTGAACAAGCGGAAGTTAGAGGCTGATTGGCCACCATGCACAACTGCACCAGATTTTGCACTCAGTTTTAGTAAACCAACCTTTGTCTGTCCTAACGGAAAATAAAGGTGTAGATGCTGGGCTGCTTGCATTGTATGTTTATGAGGACAATCTTGAGACAGACTCACACTGACATTGTTTTAAAAACTTTGCAGTCAGCCATGACACTTCCTTCTAAGAAATATTTAACCACTTCCCACCTGTAGGACATCATTCAAATATCTTTGTTTTCAGCCTGTAATGTAAAAGCCACCCTAGAAGCTATTCAGCAGCTGGATTGCTTTCACAAGCAGTGGGAGGGAACGCCCCCCCGCCACTCTTTGGTGCCATTTCAGGCTCTCCCGTGCGATCGGGAAGCTGGATTAACGATCTGGCTGCAGGGTAGAATAGATATCTTCTTATTGACCCCAGATGTCTCTATAAAGAGGACCTGCCATGCCTTATTCCTATTACAAGTGATGTTTACATTTCTTGTAATAGAAATAAAAGTGATAATAAAAAAAATAAAGAGACAGTGTAAAAAAAAAAAAAAAAAAAAAATAAAAATAAATAATTAAATAAATGATAACATTTTTTTTTTTTTTTTGCGCCCCGTTCCCTTGTGTTGCATGCAACAGAAACACGCACATATGAAAACGGCGTTTGAGCCACTTATGTGAGGTATCACTGCGAACGTTAGATCAAGAGCAATAATTTTAGCCCAAGACCTACTCTGTAACTCTAAACTGGTAACCTGTAAAAAATCTATTAAAAATGTTAAAGCGTATGCTATGTAGATTTTTAGGTGGCCACATTTGCCGCAATTCCACGAGTGTGCGCAATTTTAAAGCGTGAAATGTAAGGTATCTAACATCATCTTTCGCAGTATTCAAAAACATTGAAAAATTGCTGCGCAAATACCATGTGTCATAACAAATTGCAACAATTTTCATTTCATTTGCTAGGGTTTCTGCTAAAAAATATATATTATGTTTGGGGGTTCTGAGTCATTTTCTAGCAAACAAATGATGATTTTTACATGTAGGAGAGGAGTTCCAGAATTGGCCTGGTATGGAAGTGGTTAAAGCGGAGTTCCACCCTAATTTTACACTTCACATCATGCATACCTATATCCCTTTATAAACTCGATTTGGCTATTTTTTTTATTTTTTATGTTCCCTTACCTTATTTTTAATGAAGAATAACTTCACTTCCTCCCACTTCCTCCTTATGCGGCCGCCCGATGTAATTTCCTGCTTTGCACTGACTACTGGGAGATGAGTGTTATCAATCCCAGGAGTCAATGCGCCTGCACCGGTGTCCCTCGTCACTTCCTGTGCAGGCGCGTCATTCTCTGCCTATGGATGGAGCACAGCTTCTGGGCATGCGCGGGAAACTGTGGGATGACGTGCCTGCCCCAGGAGTGATGAGGGTAAAGCATTCTGGAACTCGCGAAATCCAGGAAGAGGGAGACTGCGGCTTCAGCTGCCCACACCGCAGATGGCCGCGCTTGACAAAAACTTCAGAAGGTATGTAATTCATGCTGCATGTACACTAAACAGGGGACAGTTTAGACTTTAGAGGATATAGTTGTTTAAATGCACTAGCCCTGACTATTCTAGGGGTATTTTTTGCTAAAAAAATAAATAAATCTGGCCGGAACTCCGCTTTAAATGATAAGAAATATTATTCTTTCAGATATTCTACATGAATAGAAACACATGACAAACATATAGTGGCAAAAGTGGAAATAGGCGCTAAGCCTGCCTCAATTTAATTGTGTGTCCTGCGTGTCAGAAATGACCCTATTTCACTTTACAAATCCCTCTAGGCTCCGAGTTATTTTTTCAGGTTCTTCATGCATAATGTCTACTGTTTGTATTTGGCTTTCCTGTGGATCCCAGTAAAAGACAAACACTGTATTTTGGTTCATTTATTTATCCAGAATTGCTGGTGAGGTCTTTATCTCGACCTTGAATGCTGAGGAATAAATCACATGACTAAACCGTGACACGGGAACATTTTGAAGACTGGCGGCAGTGCGTACAAAGTACACAGTGATTTGGAAATCATTTTAGGCAGCAGTGCCAAGTGTCATGTAGTACGAAAAAAATCATCTCTCACCCACTTTCAGTAATTGCTACCGTAGCTTTGTAGTATGGAAACAAAAGCTGCATCATTGTATACCTTCTAAAAAGAGTTATATTATATAAAGAAGATATTCTGTATGTATAGTAAACATAACGAATACAGTAATTTGTTTTGTGTGATTTTTCTCTCATAGTAGTTTTCAGTGGAAGAGATACTGAAAATGAATTATAACTTCCACACACCAAAATATAACAGCCAATGTTCAGCCCCAACTCATGATCGGGCCAAACCATTTGCCCAACACTACTCAACACTGGAGTTCGGGCTGACCATTGGCTGTTGGCCCCATTGGGGAAACACCCAAATTTTCAGGGTGTTCGACTGATGTTCGCCTGCTGAACACAGTGCATTCTGCGACATGATTGGCCAAAAATCTGCCCAATCAGGGCGCAGGAAAAGCTGGTTGTTTAGGAGTGGGGCCGGGAAGCCAGCCGCGGTGTCTTTAACAACCGATGAGTCATCACCTGTCAATGGGCTTCCCCGCTGATAGCTGAATAAAAAAAATTTTGACAGTAAAATAAATAGTAAAAAACAACAACGTGGGGTCCCCCCCAAAAAGATATACCAGACCTTTATCTGAGCATGCAGCCTGGCAGGTTAGGAAAGGGAGGGGATGTGCTTTGGGGCAGGAGGGAACGCCCCCCTTGTGACATCATTGACCCAGCATGCACAAGTCCGTGACATCACAAGGCGAGGCGGTGCCACCAGGTGGCCCCGCCCTTACCTATTTAAAAACTGTCATCTGGCGGAGGAGGTGTTCGGCAGTCAGCCATCAATGAAGGCTGGGCGTTTTTTTCTTTTCTTTTCTTTTCTTTTCTTTTCTTTTTCAAATGGGCGGACAGCATGATTGATGATGGATATACATCAGGGGCCACAGTTTTTTTTATTTTTTAATAAAGTAATTGTAAAAAACTGTCTCTGTGTTTTTATTACTTTTTGACACTTTTTTGGTGAATGGGTAGGGGTACTATCCCATATTCATTCACATGGGGGGGGGGGCAGGATATGGGGGCCTCTTTGTTAAAGGGGGCTTCCAGATCCTGATAACCTCTCTATCTGCATACCCTCACAACCACAGCCCAGGGTTGTCGGGAAGAGACCCTTGTCCCCATCAACATGGGGACAAGGTGCTTTGGGATGGGGGGCCAAGCCCCCTGCCCCAAAGCACCCTCCCCCCCATGTTTTGGACATGTGGCCTGGTATGGTTCGGGGGGGGGCTCACTTGTTTTTTTTCTTAATTTTTTTTTTTCAATAGCCGGGTGCCAGCAATTGCAATTGTGAGTCAATTTAAATGTGATTTGACTCTTTAGAGATGTCATTTTTGCTGCAGCCTTTTCAATGCTTGCTACAGATGCGCTACTTTACAGGCAGACTAGGGGGACCCCCCAGGCACTATATTTGAAGGATTTTTTCATTTTTATTGTTGCACTTTAAGCATCATCAAAATCACTGCTCCTGAAAAAATGATTGTTTTTTTTTTTTACTTTTAATTTTTGCATTAATACATGTCCCCCAGGGCAGTACGTATAAGCCTTTAAAATGGGGACTTTTGATCGCAAGGTGCAGACACCTGTACAAATATTTGCACGAAACGGACTACAGTCACATTTTTCTGCTAGGAAGAGCCTGTGTTCATATATCAGTACCATATGCAAGGCCCCTATATGTGAAAAATGTATTTTTTAAAATGAAAGCAGTGTAAGTACCTTAAATTGATTTAATATCAACTTCTTGCAGTCCCTCTACAGCAGAGCTCAGATTGTGGGAATGAGAAGCAGCACAAGGGGACCAGTCAGATGTGCTACAGCTGTGGTCCTCAACCCTGGCCTACAGGGCCCACTAACAGCCCAGGTTTGCAAGATAACTGAAATACATCCCAGGTGATATCATTTGCTGCTCAGTGATTGCAGTACTCTAGTCTGCATCTCCCCAAGGTAATACTTAAAATCTGGCCTGTTAGTGGGCCCTGAGGACCAGAGTTGAGGACCACTGTGCTACAGAGCAGGGAGCATGCTAATAGGAGGAGAGAGCAAAGTGGCAGAAAGAGGAGCTTGTCATTGTGCTGTTTCTCTTTTCACCGTCCAGTCAAGGTCTGGAGGAAGAAGACCCGGAAGTGTCAGCAGAGAAAAATAGGGCCCCTCCCCTGCCAGACATGAATGTGTTAAGTGGAGCTTTGCAAATCTCAGGAATGATGGGACGTCTATACAAATCTATAAGCAGGTATAGCAGCTCTGATATAATGATTTCATCAGGGTTGTTTGCTATTTGCCTGGGGTTAAAGTGATATTAAAGGAATAATAAACAGGTTATACTCATCTGCTCTGTGCAGTGGTTTTGCACAGAGCAGCCCCGATCATCCTCTTCTCAGGTCTACTGCTGGTGCTCCTGGCCCCTCCCTCCTGCCGAGTGCTCTTAAAGCAAACAGCTTGCTCTGGGGGCTCCCGAGCCACTACTCTGTGTGTCCATTCACACATGAAGCGTGGCTCGACCCCGTTTCTTCTCTCTCTCCTCATTGGCTTACTAGCTGTGATTAACAGTAGCGGGTGCCAAAGGCTCCCGATGCTGTCTTAGCCAATGAGGAGCAAGAGACCCTGTAGAGCTGATGCTCTCGTGCACATTGCTGGATCGAGAGGGGGCTCAGGTAAGTATTAGGGGAGGTGCTGCGCACAGAAGGTTTTTACCTTCATAGGGTGCATGAAGTTAAAAAATCTTGAGCCCTTACAATACCTTTAAACTGAAACTCAATTCAAAATTGTATTCCTGTGTTTTGAGTTAGGTTCACTTCCAACTGGGTCTGCTCTCTGAAATTCCACTAGGGAGATCTATCATGCTTCCTTTGTGATTAAGACTTTTAAAGTCAGACTTTCAGCCAAGATTGTGCCACTTGCTAAAGTTATATTTCTGCATCTTGTATTCCTATCGAATATCCACTAGAGGGAGCCCTCTAATGAATGTCATAGGAATAAATGAAAAGTCTACTTTAAGCTCAGCTGAATGCCAAGTTTGCACTGTCACAGCAATACTGGGGAGATGAAGGTTTCCCTGATGGGGGCTTGTAAAAGTGAATAAAATAGAAAATAATCTTCATGAACATTATGCTGTTCTAAAAAAAAGGAAAGCTTGCTGAAAAGAGTTAATAAATTGTTATCAATTTAGATTGTTTTCTTTTCTCAGATGTTTTTTTTGTGCTGGAAAATGTTCGCTTTTAGATCAGAGACAAAGAATAAGTAAAAAAGGATAATCTTTACAATGTGAATTACACATTTCTCCTGAAGTATTGGTATATCTCATCAAGGTCATAAAAAGATTCCACTCCAGATTGGTCCACACAGGTAGCTACAGTAGGTGCACATCCAGCTCATTGAGAATGTGTTCTTTATAAACCTGGATGATGGCACTCTATCGTAAAATCAGACTTCTTTATTACATCAATTCCAAAGAACGGAGTATAAGAGAAGAATAAACCATTTACGCGTTTCATGCTTAGGAATACTTAATCATAGTGTAACTCCTTGAAAAATGCTGCAGAAGGAAGGAGAAGTATGTGTGGTTTAAAGGGAGTTCTTGATTTCATGGAATCACTGATAAGCATGATTAGTCCTGCCATACTTTACTTTATGGAATATATTTAATAAAGAAGTCCGATTTTTAAGTTGCAGTGCCATTATCCATTTTTATATTGAACATCTCCTTAATTCTAATAGACATTAGTGTGCAGACAGACCAGTGCTTCATTTTTATCAACCAGGCTGTAAACAGTGCAGAAGGCCTGCAACTATCTGAGGGGCAAGTAAGCACTTTTGGGGTGGAGGGATGGTATACCTTTAAATTTAGGGGGCCAGTTGAAGAGGCTTTACTTTTTTTTTTTTTTTTTTTCATAATTACTGAATTTTTTCTTTAAATAGCACACAATCCTACTACTCCCTTTGGTACAGGGGTGTAGTACAGGGGTTCAGTACAGAGGGGTTTTTCTGTTTAACTGTAATACAACACCCGAAAAATTGAATATTTTCATACTGTAGAGATCTGCCAGACCAGTGGTCTTAAAACTGTGGCCCAGGGGCTGGATGTAGCCCTTTGCATGTTTATCTGGCTCTTATGACACTATTCCTCCCACTGACAAAGATCCCGCCCCCCCCCCCCCATGTGAATGGGTATCGGGTACCCATTTACCAAAAAAGTGTAAAAAAAAAGAGTAAAAATCACAGTTTTTGACAACTCCTTTATTAAAAATAAAAAAATAGTGTCCCTCGATGTAAATCCATCCCATCGTCAATCACAACGCCCGCTGTACCCGAAAAATAGAAAAAAATTAAAAAACACTTCACCTCTTCAGAGGCTACCCACCATCTACCCAAACTTTAGCTTTGACAGTTCTTTTAAAGGCAAGAGGCGGGGCTCCCCAGGTACATCACTCGGTGACATCGCCCCTTCTTATGTCACATGACATCATGTGACGTCAGAAGGGGTGGTGCCACCATGTGACATAACCCTGCCCCTTGCCTATATTTCTTTTTAATAAAGAACCTGGCAAAAGCTGTGTAATGTGGTTTTTACTTTTTTACACTTTTTTGGTGAATGGGTACGGGTATGATTTACTCTATACCCATCCACTTGGGGGGCAGGATCTGGGGCCCCCTTGTTAAAAGGAGCTTCCAGATTCCGATAAGCCCCCCACCCGCAGACCCCGACAATTACAGGCCAGGGTTGTCAGGAAGAGGCTCTTGTCCCCATCAATATGGGGATAAGGTGCTTTCTTTGGGGTGGGGGGGCAGAGCCCCTCCTTCCCCAAAGCACCCACCCTCCCCATGTTGAGGGCATGTGGCCTGGTACGGTTCAGGAGGAGGGGCGCTTGCTCGCCTCCCCCCCCTTACCAGACCTGCTGTATGCTCAGATAAGGGTCTGGTATGGGTTTTGATGGGGACCCCATGCCATTTTTTTTTTAAGTTTGGCATGGCGGGAGACCTTACGCCATTTTTTAATTTTTTTAATCTTTATTGCCGGGAGCCGGCAAAACATTACAGCCGTGAGCACGTTTAAACGCCTCTAAAGATGTTAAGTATAAATATATGACGAAACGTGTAAGCTGGGATGGGACCGAATGACGTAAGCATACTGGCCATCTTTATTTTGATCTGATGTGTCTGATTACGTTTTTATGATTGTGAGTGCAATATATTTAGAATTAAACTAGCTATTGCAGCTTTTTGAACACAACGTTGGGAACTTTCGGCTACAGGATCGTAGAATACATCTATTTCTATAGGTTCTGCCATTGAGACAGCTCATTAGCCAGATTTCCACTGCACAATCTCTACTTCTCCTCTAAGGCGCCTGCCATATGAGTCCATGTAAGGGACCATGTATGTTTTTCCTCAATAAACTTGTGTTGCTGCGTTGTGTTAAAATGCATACATGTAGCATTTTATTGTAATGCACTGCGCATGACACCAGCATTGTGGTGTGAACAGGACACATAGGAAACAATTGTTTTCTTGGTGCCCTTGCCCTTGCAATGACCTGCATTTATCCAGTGTGGTTAAACACAGGCCACTGCAGTATGTGTGAACAGGGTTTCAGAGACCAGGTAAAGCTTACAGGAAATCTATATTGCTTCTGTTTACATTTTCCTTATGTTTAGAGCTAAAAATATATTTATGCTCAAGTACACATTAAATACGGCATAATACTTTTTATATTTACCATTTATAGCCTGTAGGTGGTGCTCTAGATTCTGCTGACTGAGTTTTCTGCACTATTTTTGCAAAATTATAAAAATCCAGAATAAGCCATTATGATTTGGTCTCCAGCTAATCAGCTCTACCGAAAATACACAAACAGCCAAATTAGTCTGCTGAGGGGACACGATCCCCCATCCCCCAGCATTCCCAGTTTGCTCATGCAGAGTCTTATTTATGGACTTTTTTTTATTAGAAAACTAAGTATGTTCTGCCTATTTATTGAAGACCCCTGTATATGATGAGTATTTAAAATAATATATTATACAAATAATCAGAACAATCACATAATAAACCTGTTTATTAACCATTAGGCATTAAAAAATAACATTGACCAAGATCGATTACGGTCAATCAACCAGAAACTGACAATTTATGCAAGCTTGTAAAACAACTCATTTAGTTTAAAATAGAAATGAAAGCATTTTTGTGTTTATACAGTATATATATATATATATATATATATATATATATATATATATATATATATATATACACACTTGTATTTCTTTTTTTTATAAGTGATCACATATTCACATATTTTTTTTCTCAGGTGCATAAGGGACTTGAGAGGTGGGAGAGGGTGGATAAACATCATTACACTGATTGAAAATAACCATTGGGTATATATCAAAACGTCAAAGCCTTAAAAGATTTAAAACAGGCGATAGCGAAGGTGTTTGAAGCAGTAGATTCTATTGAACTTTTCAGGCTAATTTACATCAGTGTGTACAGCAACACACACAGATTAACACAGGCATTTTTATTTTGTACATTGTCATGGTACCTTGAAGCGGTTGCAAAGGCTTAAGGTTTTTTAGCTTAATGCATTCTCTGTATTAAGGTAAAATAAAATCCCATAGTTAGCCCCCCCAGCCTCACCCAATACTTACCTGAGCCTGATTTTGATTAGCTCTGTACCCAAGAGCAGCTGCACCTCTCATTCTCCCTCTTTCACAGGATACAGAGGCAGCAACGGGAGCCATTGGTTCCTGCTGCTGTCAATCAAATCCCCCGAGAAGGGAGCGAGGGCGGGGCCAATCCATGCTGTGTGTGTCAATAGACACAAACATCGCAGTTTGGGATCAAACCCGCATGAGTGTCACCATAGCAAGCAGCTTCCTATGGGGGCACACAGAAAAGAGGAGGAGCCAGGGGCTCTAGTGGGTTACCCCAAAAGAGGAGGTTAAGGGCAAAAATCATTGCACAGAGCAGGTAAGTATGACATTTTTGTTGTTTCAAAAATGCATAACTTTACAATCATTTTAAGGCAGCTTGCTCATTTAAAAGGGGCTGTCAACCTACCGCCTACAGAAAAAACTCACCTGCACTATTTGTGGAAGCACAGCATACCAAAGATTAGAAAGGATTTACATTTGTGCATTGCAGTGTGCTATTACACAGGTGCGGTATATGTGCTTTGTGGTGCTATTCACAAAACGCGTCAATTCAATGCACATATATAAATGAACCCTTAGGCCCCTTTCACACATATGGACTGTTTGTCTCTTTTTCATCCGTTGATGGATGAAAAACGGACATCAATGCATCTCTATAAAAAAAAAAAACAGATGTAAGTGGATGATCATCCATTTACATCTGCTTTCATCCGCTTCCGCGAACATCAGTTTTTTTTTAATGGATCAAAGCTCTATTTTTCATCCGTTAAAAAAACAGATCGGGCGAAAAACAGATGTAAACGGACAAATGGTCCGTTTATGCATGAAAAAATGGCTACTGAACTCAAATGGTTAAGGACTCTAGCTGGCAGATGTAAAAAAACTGATGACAAACGGATGAAAAACTGATGTAAAATTCATTTGTTTTTTTTTTCTTTGAAAAAAGTGACTGAACTGATCAAAGGAACGGTCCGCATGTGTGAAAGTGGCCTTAAGGCCCGTACACACGATAAGAAAATCTGTAGGAAAATTCGTCCCTCGACCGATCTGCCGATTTTCGGATTGTTAGTATGGTGCTTTCGACAGCCAACTCCGACTTTTCGGATGACAAAATCCTGATGAGCAGGCTATAAAATTTTTGTTGTCCGTAATACAACGTCCGATTTTCGTCTCATTAGTACAGATTTTGACGGAAAAAAATCTTAAGAGCAAGACTAGGCATGCTCAGAGATGAAAGAACACATACAAAGCAATCCAACACATGACATCACTTCTGAAGTAGAATTCTGTCGTACGGGAAAATTCGTATGAAAATAACCTCTTCACTTTCCACATCAGACTAGCATGCCACAAAAAAACAGACGACAGATCGTTCGATAATCTGATCGTGTGTACGGGGCTTAAGGTTGGATACACACTATACAACTTTTGTTGTTAGATTTCCTTTAGATTTACCTTCAACTATGTAGTGCAAGGGCCTACCTGATTGCATACAAATTGAAAGTGTTTAGATCTGATCTCATATGGTTTTGGTAAATCTAAAGGAAATAATCTTCAGAAAATTGTATAGTGTGTATCCAGCTTAAAGCTGGATACACACTATATAATTCTCTTTAGATTTTTTTCCTTTAGATTAACCAAAAAAATATATAATATGAGGTCAAACCTAAACACTTTAAATTTGTATGCAATGAGGCAGACCCTTGCACTACATAGTTGAAGGTAAATCTAAAGGAAATCTACCAACAAAAGTTGCAAAGTGTGTATCTAGCTTTAGGCTTTGCGGAGATCTAAACTTTACTGAGTGGTATTGTAGCAAAAAAAAAATAATTATAATAATAATAATTATACAAACCAGGCAGATCTGTTCCTTTGTCTGCAATCTGGTTACAGAAAAAAACATTTTTTTAGGCTAATAGAATTGGTAATGCGGCAATGCACACCTGTGATCCTGGCTGCTTTTTCCAAATCAGTAACTGATAGTAATTGACTTGACAGAGCAAAGATAAGTATAACCAATACGCAGCTTGATTCTTCAGGTAAAATTTAACAATGGCAGCCCCCATTTGTCTATCCTGACAGTTTCCCTTTAAATCTTGTGTCCATTGTAAAGTTATGTAGACGCTTCTCGGCATCTTTAAAGATTCCTGATTATTAATAGTGAAAAGTATTTATCACATTCAACCTGCTGCATCCTTTCTACTTTACCCTTTCCTGACTCCCCTGTGCACTGGGTCAGAATCCATCCATACTAATACTGAATATCCACCAACTGGCTCCAATATTCCAGGAGAAAAGTCAATGAGTTGCATGTCATGTATGTACAGAAAAAAAAACAATTATTACCATAATTAGCCTAACATTTTTAGAGTTGTAATAATACTGCAGGTTCCACCGTGCCTTTAGAGTCTTTGCCATGGCATGCTTAAGCTGGATAAACACTATACAACTTTTGTGGTTAGATTTCCTTTAGATTTACCTTCAACTATGTAGTGCAAGGGTCTGCCTGATTGCATACAAATTAAAAGTGTTTAGATTTGACCTCATATTATATGGTTTTGGTAAATCTAAAGGAAAAAATCTGAAGACAATTGTATAGTGTGTATAGCCCATTAGAAGTGTAGTTCTGTAGAGAGGAGCAGTCTTTTTCAGATGTATGATATTAATATCTATTAATTTATACAGTATTTTATGGTATATATCACAAAAAAGCAAAGCCATCACATTGCGTGCTGTGTCTCACCCACCCCAATGGAAATGGGAAAAAAAAATAATACAAATCTTTTAAGCTATCAATTTGTACAAACACTCCATTTTAAACTGATACATGCCTTTACTCTTCATAAGTCACAAAGAGGGTGAAAGTTTAAAGCTAACCTGCTGTGCCGCTGTCTTGCTCGTTCTCTGACATCTTGTTGAATAAAGTTTTGCCACCTTTCCTGCTGGAATCCTTTGCTGAAATGCTGGAATAATTCCCAGGCTGTTTCTTCAACACCGGC
Organism: Pelophylax lessonae; assembly: GCF_965119305.1. Lineage (NCBI taxonomy): Eukaryota > Metazoa > Chordata > Amphibia > Anura > Ranidae > Pelophylax > Pelophylax lessonae. The sequence goes on along the minus strand of NC_138773.1, from coordinate 257,414,702 downwards.
GAGCGTAAACTTCTCTCAAGTTCAGCTTCCTGTGAGCAGATATAAAAGGGATGTTTGCTGAAAGTTATCTGAAGGAAACAGACACAATTTTTCCTAGGGGTGTCTACAGTAAATGACAGTTCTAAGCGTAAGTTTCCAGGGTTCTGGAAACTGCGTGGCACAAAGGCCCAATTAAAACGTACAAGTAGGCTTATTCAACAAGTCAAAAAAAAAAAAAAGCAATGAGTTATGTGATGCAGCCCGCGGTAACCAATCAGATGTCATCTCTCAACGAGATCTGGCTTTGGTACAGTAAAAGATGGTTTGAATCAGCTTAAGTCTTTGCTCTGCCTTCTAGAGCACATGGTAATGATGTTTAAAATAAGCACATCATTAGGAAATATTGTAAAATGCAGCATGACAACATTTATAATAGGCACCATAAGGTGCTTCAATGTAGCCTCTGCATTTTATTCACAGAATGAAAAAAAAAAGGGAACTGCCAGTCTGGGGTTAGTGCAATATATAAATAATATAAAATAAAAAAATCAGCGCAATCTGAATTATATCTCAATGGCAGCATGCATTCAGTGTCTTCACTCAACACAAATAAATAACAAAATATAATAAATAATGCAGCGCCAAAGGTAAAATAGTGAATAAAGTGAATAATGACTAAAATATCACATGCATTAGTAAAGTGAATAACGTCACGTACAATCACATATAAAATGCTCAGTGAAAATTAAATAATAAATGGTATTGAAAAATACTACCCTCTTCGTGAATATAAATCACATGAAATGATCATAAAACGTAATACAAAATATAATAAATATTATTAAATGGTGCATAAAAAGAAATGCATAAAGGAAAAAAAGTCCCAAATTGAATAAATCCTTCTGTGCCATGCAATAAATAGTGAAAAGTGCTAGTGCTTCACTCCACACATAAGTGCGTTGTGTGTTCGTGCTCAATAGCAGCTCACCTCACTCTCTGACTCATATATTCCAATGAGTCAAATGCACTTCTATACCCAAGGTATCAGGATTGATAAGGCAGACTTTCTCCCCCTTCTTATTCAAGGCTCCAAGGTGCAGGTGAAATAGCAGGCCAAGGTACCATTCAAAATAAAAAACAACTCCACTAGTGTTCTCTGAATAGATGTTTATTAATCAACAATTTAAATAGACAAAGAATCTCACATATCCATGCACTTAAAGCAGTGTGGGCTAATACAGGCTCGTCAGGCAGGAAGTTTAACTGACCGTCCTGGATACGACGTTGGTGAGTAGGCTCCTCCACCGTACGCGTTGCGTCACTGGATTGACTTCCTGCCTGACGAGCCTGTATTAGTCCGCACAGCTTTAAGTGCATGGATACGTGAGTTTCTTTGCCTATTTTAATTGTTGATTAATAAATAAAGAGCAGGTAAATATGACATGTTTGTTTTTTTTGGTTTTAATTTTAAATACAACCTTTAGAATAATTTTAATATCACCTTAAAGCAGTATTAAACCCAAAATAAATAACGTATAATATTGCATTTCATACTAGCACAGTATAAAAGACTTACAGTACACCATATTGTCAAAAGTATTAGGACACCTGTCTTTACACGCACATGAACTTTATTGGCATCCCAGTCTTAGTCTGTAGGGTTCAATATTGAGTTGGCCCACCCTTTGCAGATATAACCGCTTCAACTCTTCTGGGAAGGCTGTCCACACGTTTTAGGAGTGTGTCTATGGGAATGTTTGACCATTCTTCCAGAAGCCCATTTGTGAGGTCAGGCACTGATGTTGGATGAGAAGGCCTGGCTCACAGTCTCTGCTCTAATTCATCCCAAAAGTGTTCTATCCGGTTAAGGTCAGGACTCTCTGCAGGCCAGTCAAGTTCCTTCTCCCCAAACGTGCTTATCCATGTCATTATGGACCTTGCTTTGTCCTGACCTCAACCGATAGAACACCTTTGGAATGAATTAGAGTGGAGACTGTGAGCCAGGCCTTCTTGTCCAACATCAGTACCTGACTTTACAAATGCACTTCTGGAAGAATGGTCAAACTTTTCCATAGACACACTCCTAAACCTTGTGGACAGCTTTTGCAGAAGAGTTGAGGCTGTTATAGCTGCAATGGGTGGGCCAACTCAATATTGAACCCCTACGAACTAAGACTGGGATATCATTAAAGTTAATGTGCGTGTAAATGAAAGAACAAAAATTGAGAGGGGGTTATACCTAACTCTCTTAGTCCTCATTCACACTAGCGCGACTTGTCAGGCGACTTGGTCACCTGACAAGTCGCGGTGGGTAGCTTGCCATTGATTAGCACAGGACCCGTTCTAATAAGAGCGACACAAGTCACTCCGACTTAGAAAAAGGGTCCTATACTACTTTGGGGCGACCTGGAGGCGACTTGCATTGACTTCAATGATATGAAGTCCGTGCATGTCGTGCCGAGGTCGCCCCTGTGTGAATGGGCTCTTACTCTAGCCGACATGACAAAAAAAAACGTTTTTGCCTTTAAATCTGCTATAAATGTAATATTTTTTCTTCCTTCGCCACATAAAGTCACTGATCTGGAACAAACATATAGCCAGTAAAGTGTTTTGACACTTCATATGCACATTCTTGTTCCTGCTAAATAATTCACAAACTAATGAAGTAAGAAGAAGATAAAAAATATTTCAAAATGCAGGCAATTTTATAATTGAATAAAGTCTTTTCTTGTTTGTTCGTAGTCTCCCATATATATTTTGCCGTGTTTCCTTTGGATTCTACCATCTAAAATGTTTATTTTTGTGTGTTTCTGTGTCACTCTGTGGTATCCTGAGATATAGGGTTGGATGACCTCTTTTCATGATTCATTATACCAATAGGATTCGGACCCGAGGAGAGCCTACAGCCTTCTTTTATGGACAATTAATAGTGAAGTTAGGATCAGCTCTAGAGCTTGCATCTTGAAAAACAAGCCAGCAGCAGCAGCTCCATTAAATCTATCCTGACAGATGCTCCTTAAGGTGCCTGCAACTGCACAGTTATGCTTATTACAAACTATACATAGAAACCAGTTTTTAGAATTTAAATGTGCCTACAGACTTAAAAGATTCACCTGTAGTAAAGCAAACCTGTCACCAGAGGTACCAGATAAAATAGGCAGACTAGGTATTGAAGAGTGAGGATTAGTTTAACCACTTGCCTACTGGGCACTTTTACCCCCTTCCTGCCCAGGCCAATTTTCAGCTTTCAGCGCTGTCACACTTTGAATGACAATTGCGCGGTTATGCAACACTGTACCCATATGACATTTTTATCATTTTTATTACACAAATATAGTTTTCTTTTAGTAGTATTTCATCACCACTGGGTTTGTTGTTTTTTGCTAAACAAACATAAAATATAGGAAAAACAAAACATTATACATAGTTTGTTATAAAATGTAGCAAAGAGGTAATTTTTCTCCTTCACTGGTGTGCGCTGATGAGGCTGCACTGATGGGCACTGATAGGCTGCACTGATGGGCACTGATGGGCAATGATAGGTTGCACTGATAGGCACTGATGAGGCGACACTGGTGGGCACTGATGAGGAGGCACTGATAAAGCTGCACTGATAGGCGGCACTGATAGGTGGCACTAATGGGCACTGATATGCACTGATAGGTGGCACTGATAGATGACACTGATGGGGAGGCACTGATGGGCACTGATAGGTGGCACTGATGAGCACTGATTGGCAGCACTGGTGGGACTGCACTGATAATCAGTGCCCTGATTATCAGTGTAGATGTCCCTTTAACACAAGCCAGTTATAGGATTTCTTCTTGTAAGCGTGAGAAAAAAAAAATGCCGATTAACGGCTTGTGTTTACATTCTCAGATTAGCTAACATTGGACACAGCTGATCATGTGGTAAAGGGCTGCTGTGACTGGCCCTTTACCTCAATCTGTAATTAGCTGAGTCCAAAGGACTCGGCGATCACAGAGCACGCCACCCACGTGCTGCAAGGGCTGCGCAGGCAACGTCCATGGATGCCCTCCCAGCAAACTGAGCCTGCACTGTAGCCGTCTATAGCGCAGGCAGGAAGTGGTTAAAGTAGTCGTATATCAGATGTTTCATGGCTCTCCAGGAGCCCCCAAAAAAGCCCTGGGGCATCTGCAATATGTACTGTATATTCTGGGATTTAATGATGGAGTATTTCTCAAAAATGTTGTCTGAGTGTGTTGCTCAGCTCCGTCTGGACTAAAACCTAGAAGTCACATGCTACAAGCACACAGATATTGGGGATCTCGAGGTGCCCTGTAGTAATGAATTTTCAAGTATATAAAAGGCAGAAAAAATACCAAGGGGTCCATTGAGTCTGTCCCATTTTTATATATACTGTATGTTGTAACTTTTGAGAGGCTCCATGCATTCTTATGGATAGATAGAGGGTAGATGGGCTGGGGGGAGCCCACCCCTCCTTTAAGGTATAGGGGCACACTAAACACCCAGCATATAGCACCATGGCCGCAAAGACATCAGTGCGTTGCCTGACCAATATATCAACTGTACAAAAAGTTAGCCACTGCTCCCAATTATAATTGGCCTTTGCAGCAAGGAGCAATGGAAGGCAACATATGTCAAAAAAAGGCCAAGGAAAAATCCAAGGAAAATTCCAAGCTCTACTTACAAACCAGTCTGCGACCAACCAAATTGACCAGTCTAACAGTATGAGTAAAAAACAGGGGTTTCGTCTGCACACATTTGCAAATACATGCATAAGCTACAGGCTCCGCCAAGGCATATGCTGGGTGTTTAGTGTGCCCCTGTACCTTTAACCGCTTGCCGACCGCCGCACGACTATATACTGCGGCGGTCAGCCCCTCACAGGCAGAGTGACGTATCGGTACGTCACTAGCCTGGGAGGGTCTGGGGAGCGAGCGCACGCCGCCGGCGCGGTCACCCGATGTCCGCCGGCCACTCTGCGATCGGCGGGGGAGAGGGAGAAAGTCAGGCAGCTTGTGTAAACAAGCTGCCTGTCATTCTCCTCGGTGTAAAGACACTGATCACACGGATCTACTATGTAGATCCGTTGATCAGTGTCCTTACAGCTCAAGCCACAGCCAATCACAGTAGAAAGCACGCCCCTAGGGACACACACAGCCCCTCCCTCCCAAATAAAGTTAACACCTTCACTACCAGTGTATTTTTACAGTAACAGTGCATATATATAGCACTGATTACTGTAGAAATGTCACTGGTAACCCCAAAAGTGTCAAAAATGTCAGTCAAGGGTCCGATCTGTCCGCCCCAATGTCGCAGTACCGCAAAAAAAATCGCAGATCGCCGCCATTATGCGTTAAAAAAAAAACAACAAAAATGACAAAAATCTTTCCCTTTGTTAGTAAACGCGATAACTTTTGCGCAAACCAATCAAAATACGCTTTTTGCGATTTTTTTTTACCAAACATAGGTAGCATAAAACAAATTGGCCGAAAATGTTAAAAAATTTTGATTTTTACATTTTTTTGGGGGGGAATTTCATATAAAAAAATGTGAAAAATATTGCTATTTTTGCAAAATTGACGCTCTTTTTTTGTTTATAGCGCATGATCAAAAAATCGCACAGGTGATCAAATACCACCAAAAGAAAGCTCTGTTTGTGGGAAAAAAAGGACGCCAAATTTGTTTAGGTACAGCGTCGCATGACCGCGCAATTGTCCGTTAAAGTCACGCAGTGCCGAATCACAAAATAACCCCTGGTCGTTTAGCAGCCAAATCCTCCGGGGCTTAAGTGGTTAAGGAGGGGTAGGCTCCCTCCAGCCCATCTGCCCTCTATCTATCCATAAGAATGCATGGAGCCTCCTAAAAGTTAGAGGTAGGGACTACAGGTAATAAGGTGCCTTGGCGGGCCCTGCAGCTTACGCAAGTATTTGCAATTGTGTGCAGACAAATCCCTGTTTTTACCGTATCTGCCATCTATCTATCTATCTATCTATCTATCTATCTATCTATCTATCTATCTATCTATCTATCTATCTATCTATCTATCTATCTATCTATCTATCTATCTATCTATCTATCTATCTATCTATCTATCTATCTATCTATCTATCTATCTATCTATCTATCTATCTATCTATCTATCTATCTATCTACATGTGCTTCCACTGTGGAGCCTCTTAAAAATTAGTGGTAGGGACTACAGGTTACAGGGTGCCTTGGCAGGGTCTGTAGCTTAGGCATGTATTTGCAAATGTGTGCAAACTAAACCCCTGTTTTTAACATACTGTTAGACAGGTCAATTTGGTTGGTCGCAGGCTGGATGACCAACCAAAGAGCTTAGAATTTTCCTTGGATTTTTCCTTGACTGTTTTTTGACATATGTTGCCTTCCAATGCTCATTGCTGCAAAGTCCAGTCAGTTATAGATGGGGGCAGTGTCTAACTTTTTGTCCTTGTTATAAGAGTCTGGTGATGGCTCACACAATTACATTTCTACTTTAAAATTACTTTACTGACAACCATTGCAACCAACCCTGCCAAATTACTAGCACTGGGCCAAAAGGTAGCAGTAGAGGGTGTGGACGTAAATTTTCAACATTTAGACAAAGTCATTACATGAGCCCATTGGCCTGTATCTGGAAGCTTTACATAATCACAGAGATCCCTGAGCAGAGGACATTCACTTGAGTTCAGAAATGCAAGTGTAATAGGTCAAAGAGAGCCAAATAGGAAATGCTTGTCCAAAATCTTTATTGTTACATGAAGCAGGGAAAAGGACAGCCAACTGTCACATATCTGGTTGAGGCAAAGTTGATGAGAGGGTTTCCCTTACGCCTCCTGTCCCATTTCCCAACAAGCTACAGATATACACACAGGATCAGGTCACAGGCAGAAAGAGCTGACAACCATCCAGCAGTGATCCTGAGTCCTGTAGCACTTTAAATAGGCCACCAGAGTTGTATAAAGTACTCAAAACCCATACTTGAGTAAAAGTACAAGTGCTCGATCAAAAAGTGACTTGAGTAGAAGTGGAAGTGCTCAATCAAAAAGTGACTTGAGTAAAAGTACTAAAGTATTCAACATTTTTTGTACTTAAGTATTGCAAGTCGTTTTTTAAAAAACTTTGCTACTCAAGTACTGAAAGTAAAAGTACCAGTAGTTTTGAAAAAAAAATTGCTACTCAAGTACTACAAGTAAAAGTACAAGTACTGTGTTATGTAGTTATTAAAGAAAGAAGTCAAAAGTTTGAACATCATATTGTTTTTTATTATTTCAAATGCAGCTTTTATCTATACATACAGTAGCATTTATTTTAGTATGCGCTGATAATACACATGTTTTGAGCTTCATGAAACCTGCCATCTACTGTTCTGGCAGTGGTAATTTTTATAATAGTAACAAGTAACTATGCAGCACAAAAAAAAAAAAAATATCGGAGTAGAAGTATTGAAATCATCGAAAAAATGTAGTGAAGTAAAAGTGGAAGTAGGAGAAAAAAATTCTACTCCAGGAAAGTACAGATACCGCCTTTCGGTACTTAAGTACAGTAGTGAAGTAGTTCTTCTTAGCTACTATACATCTCTGTAGGCCACTAGGCACCAAAGTCCATCCAAATGCCCATGTGCATTTGCTTGTGTAGATGCAAATAGTTCTGTGGAGCATTCCGCATATGCATTTCTTTGAACACAGGCATTATCTCAGTTTTCCTGACACCAACGCTTGTTATGGGAGTCACACAACCCTCCTTCATCAAGGCTGAGTGAAATGGCAGAATGTAAAATGCACTGAATAATATTCCTAAGCAGACTGATCTGCAGGCAAAGGATGTGATAAGCAAAAGTCAAAGCTGGTGTCCACAGTCAATGTGGCAAGGCCTTTTATTGCTCCCGAATCACATTGGCTGTCCTTTGCCTTGCTTGTTGTAATCAGTTAACAAAAAAGATTTTGGATTTTGCATTTTGGGTTCTCTTTGAAAAGGCATATGGGGGTGTCAAATGCCACACACTCATGTTATTGATTGTATGTTACCCCAACATAAAACACAATATGAGTTCCATGTTCAGTCAAGTAGACATAAGGAAAATGGTGGCCAGTATCAAAACACATACTCAGTCAAGGACTCTAGCTCTCTTTTTTGTGTGCTTGTAGATTATTTTCTTGTGGATCTTGGACTGGGCAGTCAGGCAGTTGTTCTTTGTGTGTGCCAACCTATCCTTGGCCCTTTTCTGACAATATTCGTCAAGCAGTACCTAATCTTACCCCTTCTTGTCTGGCCTGACATAACGGGTGTGCTCGCGAGATTTAGCTGACCTCTACCACGTTCACTTTTCCTAACATCAGATGAGTATATGAATTTCGACTCATGAATTGCTTTGCCCTGCCAAAATTGGAGAAGACCATAAGGTCACACTCTTTATATACAGTACATATTGAAAAAGCAAAAAAAGCATTATAGTGAATTGTAAATGGGTATGTGATCATGTATGTGGGTAGGCAGGATGACAATACATTCTGCACTCACCCGGTTTTGCACTCTGGTTTTCTATTTTTTACATGAACCCTTAAAATGTACTTCCACTTTTGCAGCCAAATGGGAATAACACTTACATTACATTTATTACATGTTCTCATTCACATGCAATAAAAAAAAAAAAAATGATGCTTACATTTTACCTGCTCTCTTCAGAAAATTCTGAAACTGAAATTTTCCTCTGTTATGCAGAAGGTGCTGGGAGTTATTGTTTGCTAAAATTAACCCTGTCTTTGCTGTGTTGGCAGATTTCATTATCAGTTATAAACTAGATTTGAGCACTGCCTGTCTTAAGATAAGGTTATAGAACTAGAAGCTGGTCTTCTGCATTGCATGATAATGAGGGCAAACGCATTGTGACCACTTTTGTCAGTGGGGGCAAACTGAGTTTCTTCTCATTTTAAGTCTGTCAGAGTAGCATGCAGTCTACCCAAGGCCAGCTCCAAACAAACTCCTTGAAAGTATTTTTTTTAACTGTGTTTAGCTAGGCAATGTAAATGTGAACACATACAACATATAGTGGGGTTTTTGACCACAAGACTGGAAATACACTTTAAATAATTGCTGCAATGGCACAAAAGGGGGAGGAGACTCCAGTCAATAGATTTACTTTAAATAATGTTTATTGAAGATTTTACACATAACAATTAGTAAAGACAACCATAAATTGGCAATGATTCAAAAAAATAAACAGGTAGAGATGAGTAACGAAGTACAGAGCGTTCTGTGAGTACATAACAAAACCAAATATCAAACTGAATGCAGATATCATAACAATACAAATATCAACAGGAGGGAACAAAGTATTTACTTTGAGTCCAGGCCGACCAGTTTTTGTGAAATTTCGGACCACTTAGGGTAGAGAATGCATATGCTTTCTCTAGGGAATATTGGACATTGACTTGTCTAATAACTTCTAGGTGGGAAGGGGCGATAGGTTGCTTCCAGTAACGCGCCACAATGGTCCTAGCCGCAATGAGAGTGTGAGTTACTGGGGTACGCAGATCAGGTGGTATTGAATCCATTCCGAGGGACAGTAATGCCAGAGCTGGATTTGGTTTGAGCAGTATACCAGAAACAGTGGAGACAATTTCGAAGACCTTTCCCCAAAAACTGGTCAACCCCTTACATAACCAAAAAATATGGAACATTGTGCCAATCTGGTCGCAATTACGCCAGCATTGTGGGTCCTTGTAGCATCTGGAGCCTGTCTGCCCTTAATAAATCCCATCTGGTCCCCACCAATCAACGAAGGAAGGATGGTTGCTAATCTATTAGCTATGAGTTTGGCAAAAACTTTGACATCATTATTCAACAATGATATAGGTCTAAAATTTGCGGGGGACGTGGGGGCTTTGCCGGGCTTGGGAAGGGTGGTGATGTTGGCTTGGAGCAGTCAATAGATTTAAATACTCGATCCCCAGAGGTAAGTGAGCAGCCAACATTTTAAAGCACAGCATATAAGCCTTCACCGATTTTACAGAGTTAGGTAGACCTCTTCTTCCATCTACATATTATAGCATAAACACTTTTATGCCTGAGGTCAATATACTTTTTAAAATATATAATCAAAGTTATTCCATATTCTTACAGGAAGAATTTTGAACACATATAAAATAATTATCATAGTTAAGAGATGTCTTCCCCGAAACCTTTTAAAATATATCCCAGCACATCAAAGAGTCTTCTAAGTTCAGATGCAGTTTAGAATACATTACACCACAGTAGTAATTCAGAAAGCAGTGCAGGTGATCTATGGTCTTGAAGGATGGAATACACTAGGCCTAATTTGCATTCCTATAATATTGAAAGTGACAGCTAGGTCTTTCCATGGAAAATAAAAGACTGTTGTGTTGTAGGAGCATTTTCCTTTGTTGCTGTAGATTAAGTAGCAGAAATATTTCAAGGTGATATGTAGAATAACTGAAAACTTTCTGAGTTTACAGGGAAGACAGTTTATACATCTTTATGAATTATTTACATTTTATTAATATGTATGCTTGAAATTGATGTGTCTATGTGCTTCTTGTTTTAATGTGACCAAATGGAAGATTTTAAACACATGCCAACCGCACTATGGCCAAATGACGGCTACAACATGGCCGGCTAGTTCTGGAAGGCCAGCAAATGATGGCCTGCCATGCTTGTGCTTCTCGGGACCCAGCGCATCACGGATTGGGGTAAAGGGCCAATTACAACGGCCCTTTACTACGTGATTGCTCCATCCAATGGCAGAGCGATCATTTTGTCAACAAACCAGGATCATGCCCAGTTCAGCTCATGCTGCTGCAGTGTTTCTCTCTCCTCTCCTCGCACGTTGTATCAGAGAGGAGAGAAAAACCCAGCAGCAGTGTGAGTGGGCTTAAACCTGTTTGCCCTACAGTGCCATCAGTGCCACCACAGTGTTCATCAGTTCCACTATAGTGCTCATCAGTGACACTACAGTGCTCATCAGTGCCCTGCGGTGCTACTACAGTGCTAATTAGTGTCCTACAGTGCTCATCATAACCCCTAAAGTGCTCATCAGTGTCCTACATTGTTATCAGTGCCCATCAGTGAGTGCTTACCAGTGCCCTACAGAGCATATTAGTTCCCTACAGTGCCCATCAGTGAGTGCTCATCAGTGCCACTAAAGTGCTCACTGGTGCCACTACAGTGCTCATAAGTGCCACTACAGTGCCCTATTAGTACTTATCAGTGCCAATATAGTGCCCTATTAGTGCTCATCAGTGCCACTACAGTGCCTTATTAGTGCTCATCAGTGCCCAATAGTGCACAACAGTGACCATTAGTGAGTGTTCACCATTGCCACCCTATCAGTGGATCCTCATCAGAGCCCGTCAGTGCCATAAAAAATGTGTAAGAAAAAATAATTTTCATTTTCTTTCCATGGTTCAAAAACTTCCATGTTTGAAAAATTATGTTCAAAAGACTCATTATGCATTATTGCCATACTCAGGAGGAGTCGTAGAATGTGTTTCGGGGTGTAGTTGCAAGTATGCATTTACCATGTGAGAGAAATAACCTGTTAATATGAGAAATTTGTGGAAAAAAAAATAAATCTTAATTTTGCAAACAATTGTGGGAAAAAATTGCAACTTCAAATAGTCATCATACCTCTTATTAAATAACTTGGGATGCCTACTTTCCAAAAAGGGGTCATTTGGGGGGTATTTGTACTGTCCTGGCTTGTTAACCACTTTAAGAGCCTGGGAGGATTTGCCCCCTTCCTGACCAGGCCCTATTTTGCGATTCGGCACTGTGTTACTTTAATGGACAATTGCGCAGTCGTGCGATGCTGTGCCCAAATGACATTTTTTCCCCACAAATAGAGCTTTATTTTTTGGTGGTATTTGATCACCTGTGCAATTTTGATTTTTTGCGTTATAAACAAAAAAAGAGCGACAATTTTGAAAAAAAAAAAAAACAATATTTTTCACATTCTGCTATATGACATTCCCAAAATAAAAATAAAAAATTGAAATTTTAAAAATAAACGTATTTTGATTGGTTTGCGTGAAAGTTATCGTGTCTACTAACCACGGGAAAGATTTATGTCATTTTTATTTATTTATTTTTTTTTACTAATAATGGCGGCGATCTGTGATTTTTTTGTGGGACTGTGTCATTGCGGCGGACAGATCGAACCCCTAACTGACGTTTTTGACACTTTTGAGGGTACCAGTGACATTACTACAGTAATCAGTGCAAAAAATATGCACTGTTACTTTAATAATGCCATTGGCAGGGAAGGGGTTAACCCTGTGGGTGATCAAGGGGTTAAATATGAGCCTAGGAGAGTAATTCTAACTATGGGGGGGGGCGTGGCTTCTGAAATGACCATAGAGACATGTGATCCTATATAGCAGGATCACATGGGCTCTATGATCATCCCAAGGAGAAGGACGGTCAGCTGTGTTTACAACAGCCGACCGTCCTTCTCTCTCAGCGGGGAGCGATCGCGGGTGTCAGGCAGCAATCGGAGCTGATTTTTACAATGTACAGTACATGCAAAGTACAATTGGTACTGTTTTGTACAATGTGGTAACTACTCCGCTAACAGCGTGACGTTCCCATTAACCATGAGTTTACTCAAATTAATTAACCCAGAGATGGTGGTGGGTAGTTGGATAGCTAGGGGGATCAATGAAATTACATCATTACTTAGAAATGATAAGTTAATGTCATTTGCAGGAATCATGACATTCGAAGTTTAACCTACCAAAGAAAGAATTTCTGACATACGCTTAGTTGAAATCTACTATCTCCAACATTCCCTCATGTGTGGTAAAGATTTCCTCTGATATCTGGAAATTTTGGACCTCACCTAACTTTAAACAGAAAGGCATTTCCCTTTTCTATAACAGTTTAACCACTTAAGCCCAGGAAGATTTTACCCCCTTCCTGACCAGGGGGTATTTTGCGATTCGGCACTGCGTAACGGACAATTGCGCGGTTGTGCGACGCTGTACCCAAATGAATTTGACGTCCTTTTTTTCCCACAAACAGAGCTTTCTTTTGGTGGTATTTGATCACCTGTGCGATTTTTTGATCATGCGCTATAAACAAAAAAAGAGCGACAATTTTGCAAAAATAACAATATTTTTCACATTTTTTTATATGAAATTCCCCCCCAAAAAAATGTAAAAATCAAAATTTTTTAAAATTTTTGGCCAATTTCTTTTCTGCTTCCTATGTTTGGTAAAAAAAATCACAATAAGCGTATTTTGATTGGTTTGCGCAAAACTTATTGCGTTTACTAACTAAGGGAAAGATTTTTGTCATTTTTGTTGTTTTTTTTTTAACGAGTAATGGCAGCGATCTGCGATTTTTTTGCGGTACTGCGACATTGCGGCAGACAGATCGGACCCTTGACTGACATTTTTGACACTTTTGGGGGTACCAGTGACATTACAACAGTAATCAGTGCTATACATATGCACTGTTACTGTAAAAATGACACTGGGAGGGAAGGGGTTAACTTTATTGGAGAGGGAGGGGTTAAGTGTGTCCCTAGGGGTTGTGTGTCCCATTGGATGTTGCTGTGTGTGTAACAGCACAGATCAACGGTCCTACATAGCAGGACCGAGTGATCTGTGCTTTTACACAGGGAGAATGACAGGCGGCTTTGTTTACATTAGCCGCCTGCCTTTCTCCCTCTCTACCCGACGATCGCGAGTGACCGGCGGACATCGGGTCCGCCGGTCACACGCGGTGGCTTCTTCGGGTACGAGCGGGGGCGGGAGCGCGCCTCCGGCGGCGCGCACTCACCCCCTATTAGCTCCCAGGCTAGTGACGTACCGGTACGTCACTTTGCCTGGGAGGGGCTGACCGCTGCCGTATATAGTCGGGCGGCGGTCGGCAAGTGGTTAAACGATAAAACTTCCTTTACACCATCCAAATCTTTGCTCAAATGGGCGGTGGAACTTAATATCAACATTACCAATCAGTAATGGTACAAAGCGAGTATTAATAATCTATCTACCTCGAAATGCTCTACATATTGGGAGAATGCACAGAAAATCCATCTACGATGGTACTATACTCCATACATGCTGGCCAAAATCCACTCCTCTCATTTAAACGCATGCTGGAGAGAATGTGGCATGGGGGCACATTGTCCCACATGTTGTGGTATTGCCATAGCAATCGCAGCTATTGGAACTCTTTTTAGGCTTATTTCAAAACTGACAGGGATTCCATTTCTAACAAATATAATCGAGTGAAAAAAGCGTTGACCCTGTAACTTTTATACGGTTTCTCAAAACAAGTGTTTTATTGCTATATAGTGTACATATCCCCTTTGAGGAAAGGAAGAAAGAGTGAAGGATCATTTTTTATGCAGTATATATATATCTTTATTGTAGAAACGATGTTAGTTCTCATGCTGAATGCATTTTTTGATTTTCAAGAGTAGTTTAAAAAATCCAAATGCAACATATCAGACGTCGTTGCCGAAAAAGGTTTATAAGGGAGGCTTGTGGCCATTTAAGCTTAGTAGGATTAGGGATAAACTAAGCAGAGAGTAAGATAAGAAGGGCAACAAAAAACAGAAAATATTGATTAGGTACAAGAAAATCAATGCAAAATTTTCAGCTCGACACAAATTCAATTTTGCATTAACAAAACATGAGACCTGAAGTTTTATACCAGCAACTTCCACTCACATTGGAAAGATGCCCAGTATGTAAAAATTGCTGTACAAAGATATAACAATTACACTAATAGTTGCTGCATTGTTATACACTTTCCTAACTCAAGGAAATGAAGAGAAAATAATGAAGACTGGAGGCAGCAAAAGAGGCTCAAATTCCATGGGGGGCAAACAAAAAAAGCTGTACATTCCAGGAAATATAGAGTGCCAGACTTTAGTGTTAATAAGAAGTAAATTATACATCTAGTAACAGAAGTACAAAACAAAGGGATTTCAATGCTTTTTCCAGCCTAAAGGAAATCTTTAAAGTGGTATTAAACCCAAAAGCAAATATTTATTATATTGCAGCTTACTAATTCTAGAAGTAATGGCTGAATTAATTTCCTCTTTTTAGGCTTTTTTTTTTCTTTTTTTTTTTATCTGATGATCTGGACGGTAAGTCTGTTGTTTTTCACAAGCTCAAGCTCCTCTCTAGCAGAATGTATCAGTTTGCGTGATACATGTAGGCAAGTGCAGCTTACTCTCCCCTCTGTATGTGGTGCTGTGTACAGACTTTGTACAGAGGGGATACCCTGTGCTGCCTCTGTTATTGCTACAAAGGAACAGTGATTCTACTGGACCCTGCAACTCTGGATTTCCTCAGCGGCCATTTTTGGTGTGGGCAGTGCTAATAAATAGCAGTGCCCCACTATGGTATGCAGTTGCAAAGTGGATAGCGCAGGGACAAGATCATGGTTATGGACAGCAAACTTAGCCATAGGGAAAGGCTCCTGACGAGGAGGGACAGACAACTTAAACTCTGTTGAACTTTTAGGCAATAGTACTGGAACTAAGACTAGCACTGGTGTTCTACTTCTGTTTGCACCACCATATCAGATTCCCCCGTCTCAGAAGCTGCTCCAGTAATGTAATATTTATCCAAGGAACAACCTTGCTGATGGTAATTTGTCATTGTGTGTCAACCTTGATAGACCTTCCACATTGCATGCCTGTGTTTTGGTACTGCTTTTGGCATATTGCCTGGAATTATCAAGCAAGTAGATGCCACTGTTTCCACAGACACAATACCAGTGTTGGTGGTTGAGGTGGATCAGTGGCGTAGCGTGGGGGGTGCAGGGGGGGCCAGCCGCACCGGGCGCAACATCTGGGGGGGGCGCATCCACAGTGTCACTCTGTCTGTCTGACTCTGACATACACAGTTCACACACTGTCTGCGGCTGCCTCCATCTTTAGGCTGGGAGATGTCCAGCACGGCCGCCCTATGGATGAAAATGGCAGGTTGGGACGGGGCTGGACTGTGCCTCACCTGTCCATTGGTGTAGGGTGGGGTGGCGTTGCAAGCCAAGCCCCACCTATGCCCCCTCTCATCACTGCTCAGTCAGTTTAGCAGCGAGTGAGTCAGCAGCCTGGCGCTGTCACAGAGTGTTTTTTTTTTTTTTAATCGCCTGATTAGAGCCAGAGGCTCTAATAGGCTTCAAAAAAGGGTGGACCCGGGGTGCAGAGCAGTGCACCCCGAGCCCACCTATTGTGTGACAATAGCGAATGAAAATTCCCAATTGTCACAGGGATCCTCCTCCTGGCCAATCAGGAAGCGGGTCCGAGACCCGCTTCCTAATTGGCCGAAAGGCGAACTCATGCCATTGGCCGAGGAGGAGGCGGGAGGACTCGAGGAGACGCGGAGGACTCGAGAAGATGTGGGGAACTGAGGAGAAGCCACCGCTGCAGGTAAGTCTCTCTGCAATGAAAGGGGGCACGCTGGTCTCTCTGCAATGAAAGGGGGCACGCTGGTCTCTCTGCATTGAAGGGGGGCACGCTGGTCTGTCTGCATTGAAAGGGGGCACGATGATCTCTGCATTGAAAGGGGGCACGTTGGCTATTCTGCATTGAAAGGGGGCATGCTGGTCATTCTGCACTGATAGGGGGCATGCTGGTCATTCTGCATTGAAAGAGGGTACGCTGGTCATTCTGCACTGATAGGGGGCATGCTGGTCATTCTGCATTGAATGGGGGCACGCTGGTCTCTCTGCATTGAAAGGGGGCACGCTGGTCATTCAAACTTGTATTTAAATGCATTTTACTTTAATTACATCAGTATTTTCATAACAAACAATACATGTGCCTAGGGGGTAAGGGTTTCTTTAACTAACCTAGTGGAAGAGACTCGAGTGCTAAAATCCCGCGGGTTAGGGGGCGCAAATTACTTGCCTTGCCCCGGGTGCTGACAACACACGCTACGCCACTGAGGTGGATGCTTCTGTTGTTAATTGTTATCTTCTACTTAATCAAATAATAAATTGACAACTCTCAATTGGACTTGGTGGGCCCTTCTTCCCATTTGGGGTGCTAACAATCTGGCCCCGCCTACATTTAGGCCCCAAACCACAAAGTGAAAGAATCTAAAGTGCCTTTAATTGTTTTTAATACCATTATGTAAAAACAGCCAATGGATTTTTGGGGGCAACAAAACTTCCCCTTCATCAGGACTATATCTGATCAGGTGCAAAACCTCCTTTTGGATTGGAATTTGTATCAGATCAGATAAAGAGTTTTATTGCCCTAAAATGTGTTGGCTCTTTTTTCCGTAACAGTGACAGTATGCTCCATTCACTAAAGTACATTGCATGTAGTATTCAGGTCACGTGACATATTTTTCCCAAATATTGCAAGCAATACTGAAAATGTCAATTCACTATTCCTTTATGTGGCATTTACCCCAAAAAGCAAAAACGCTGGATAAATACTGCATAAAATAGCATTAAAGTCAATTCACTAAAGGAAATAAATACATAAATGCATACGTTGAAAAATAAGTGGTCCAGACATGCAATAGTTAAAGAATGTATTTTAATTCAGCTGGTTGTCAAGCAGTCGGCACATGCTCTTTGACAACTTGCTTCTTGGTTGTTAAGATCTGGGAGCTGCTGATGCCCTTAAAGCGGAGCTCCTCCCAAAAGGGGAAGCTCCACTTATTTGCTTCCACCCCCCTCTGCTGCCACATTTTGCACCTTTCGGGGGGGGGGGGCTCCCTGTCAAAACCAGGTACACGCTCCCACTTCGGGTAAGAATGCTGCAATTGTTGTGTGGCAAACTGCAATTTCTGGCCCTTCCCCTTTGCTGCCTTCTGGGAGACACACAGGTCTCAGAAGACAGCGCACCTTTCAGAAAGTGCAGCAGGACTCGCACATGCACAATAGGAAACAGGCTGTGAAGCCGCAGGGCTTCACTTCCTGTTTTCCTTAGTGAAGATGCCGGCACCTTCAGCCATAGCCGATGGACGGATCGGCTTTGGATCCCAACATCGCAGGATCCCTGGACAGGTAAGTGTCCTTATATTAAAAGTCAGCAGCTACAGTATTTGTACCCCTGGCCTGGTATGGTTCAGGAGGGGCTCTCGCTCACCCCCCCCCCCCCCCCCTTTCCTGGCCTCCAAGCTTTGATAAGGTTCTGGTATGGATTTTGTGGGGAAACCATGACATTTTTTTTATTTGAAGACGTGGGGTCTCCCTCAAAATCCATACCAGACCAGAAGGGGGGAACCCACGCTGTTCATTTTTAATTTTTTTTCCATGCTTTTGCTTATATTCTAATGGTAGCAGGGAATGAGTCATATTTGTTAAGGACGGGGCAGGTTGCGGCATTAAAATACTGCAAGTTTTTACTACTTAAATACTGCGTCACTTCAAGAAATAGTTTTTGAAAACCGTTATGAGGTATATTACCACTGATCCTAAAGAGGTACAGTGGATACTGCTTCATAAATGGAGCCAGGTGTCTTTTGCTAAATGACTCAACTGCTTCTACCCTCCAATCTCTATAATAGAAAAGCTGATCATTTTGTAGTCCAAGATAAGAACTAGGAGTGCTTTTTGGGATAAAAAATAAGGGCTCTTTCACACTATCCGTCCGTCGGACGGACTCAGTTTATCTCAGCGTGGGATCGATCCGCCGATCCCCCGCTGAGCAGGAGGATGACAGCTGTTCTCCTCGCTGTGTGCGGAGACAGAGCTGTCAGTTCCCCATACATCTCTATGGGGGATCCGGATGGGAACGGACCGTCGGTCCATTCTCATCCGATCCCATCCCATCCCATCCGCTGGACGGATTGGATCGGATGTCAGCGGACATGTCTCCGCTGACATCCGTTGCCCCATAGGGATGCATGGGGGGACTGTTCAGATCCACCAAAAAAACAGACAGGCTGATCTGAACGGTCCGCCTGTGTGAAAGGGGCCTTAGTGTGCTGAAAAAACAGGACAGATCTGAATTTTTGACAAGATCAACAGTCTGTTTATTGCAATCAGATAGAGCAAAAAACTTTCAATTGTATATTTATGAGGCCAAAAAAGAGAAGTTTATTGTTAGGGTTTACATACAGTATACTAATAAGCCTGTTTTTACCAGTGTTTTTTTTACAGAAAAGGTGCCAATATATTTGCTGCTTTTTTAAACTTGTATTTCTCAACACTTTTTTATTGAATAATAAAAGTTACTTCCAACAACTGTTTCATTTTGTCCAGATAGTTTGGCCAAACTACCTGGGAAAAGCCCAAACTATCTGGACAAATTATGATGTTTTATGTTAAGTTGGGAGGGCCTAATTTACTATCCTGCATGGTGCGTTTAAACATAAAGGCTCAAAAATGCCAAGAGTGCCAATGTACCTTTTCCTGGGTGAAGGAATTTTGCAGTTTTCTAAGTGAAAAGACCCAGGATCAGCAACAGTTACAAAGGGCAGCAGCGTTGGTAAACAGAACCCTGTCAGCAAAAGGATGGCATTTCTTAAAGCGGAAACTTCACTCTCTCAATCAACATGGACTTATTTCTAATCCTTATGCTGCTAGCATTAGTAAATAGATAGGGAAGGATATACTATTTACTTGTTTTAAACTTTTGTTTGCATTTCTTCAGTTACTTTCTGGTTTCCATGCCTCAGCAAATGATGTCATACATCCCAGGAGTCCCGAGGAGGGGAGGGAGGGTTCTCAACTCAGCCAATGCCTGAGACGGATTCCAGGAAGTAAATGATACATGAATCATCTGCCCTTACTCAAGATGGCCATGGCCAGAAATGCCAGGGGGCATTTTTCAAAATTATTTCTCAGCAAAATAAAGCAGGGAGACATAAATGGATGGGGGAGTTTGTTTTAAATACTAAAAATAAATGAAATAGCGTTTTTGGTTTGTGGTGCCTGGATGCAGTGCTTCTTTAACCACTTAAGCCCCGGAAGATTTTACCCCCATTCCGACCAGGGGGTATTTTGCGATTCGGCACTGCGTGACTTTAACGGACAATTGCGCGGTCGTGCGACGCTGTACCTAAACTAATTTGGCGTCCTTTTTTTCCCACAAACAGAGCTTTCTTTTGGTGGTATTTGATCACCTGTGTGATTTTTTGATCACGCGCTATAAACAAAAAAAGAGCGTCAATTTTGCAAAAATAACAATATTTTTCACATTTTTTTATATGAAATTCCCCCCAAAAAAATGTAAAAATCGAAATGTTTTAACATTTTCGGCCAATTTGTTTTATGCTACCTATGTTTGGTAAAAAAAATCGCAAAAAGCGTATTTTGATTGGTTTGCGCAAAAGTTATCGCGTTTACTAACAAAGGGAAAGATTTCTGTCATTTTTGTTGTTTTTTTTTTAACGTGTAATGGCGGCGATCTGCGATTTTTTTTGCGGTACTGCGACATTGGGGCGGACAGATCGGACCCTTGACTGACATTTTTGACACTTTTGGGGTTACCAGTGACATTTCTACAGTAATCAGTGCTATATATATGCACTGTTACTGTAAAAATACACTGGTAGTGAAGGGGTTAACTTTATTTGGGAGGGAGGGGCTGTGTGTGTCCCTAGGGGCGTGCTTTCTACTGTGATTGGCTGTGGCTTCAGCTGTAAGGACACTGATCAACGGATCTACATAGTAGATCCATGTGATCTGTGTCTTTGCAGCGAGGAGAATGACAGGCAGCTTGTTTACACAAGCTGCCTGACATTCCCCCTCTCCCCCGCCGATCGCCGAGTGACCAGCGGACATCGGGTCCGCTGGTCACACGCGCGGGGGGGTCCGTGACCACGCGGGAGCGGGAGCGCGCCTCCGTGGGCGCGCGCTCGCTCCCTAGACCCTCACAAGCAAGCAACGTAGCCCTACGTTAGTTTGCCTGTGAGGGGCTGACCGCCGACGTAGATAGTCGTGCGGCGGTCGGCAAGTGGTTAACCACTTGCCTATTGGGCACTTTCACCCTCTTCCTGCCCAGGCCAATTTTCAGCTTTCAGCGCTGTCACACTTTGAATGACAATTGTGTGGTCATGCTACACTGTACCCATATGAAATTTGTATCATTTTTTCACACAAATAGAGCTTTCTTTTGGTGGTATTTAATCACTCCTGGGTTTTTTATTCCTTACAAAGAAAAAAGACAGAAAATTTTGAAAAAAAAAAGGTAAATTTTAAAAATAAATACATTTTTCTCCTTCATTGATGTGCGCTGATGAGGCGGCACTGATGGGCACTGATAGGCTGCACTGATGGGCACTGATGAGGTGGCACTTATGGGCACTGATGAGGTGGCACTGATGAGGAGGTACTAATATGCCGCACTGATGGGCACTGATAAGTGTCACTTATAGGCAGCACTGATGAGCACTGATAGGTGGCACTGATGGGCACTGAGAGGCGGCACTGATGGACGGCACTAATAGACACTGACAGGCGGCACTGATGGACACTGACAGGTGGCACTGATGGGCACTGAGGGGCAGCACCATCAGTGCCCACAATCAGTGCCCATAGTACTGCCAGTTAGTGCCCATCAGTGCCTAAATGAGCAGGCACTGACTGGCAGTACTGTGGGCACTGATTGTGGGTACTGATAGTGGGCACTGTGGGCACTGATGGTAGGCAGTAATTGGCAGTTTATTTACATTTTGTGTAATCAGGGCACTGATGATCAGTGCCCTGATTACTTATATTTGTCTCCCCTATTAGGAGGAGCTGCTGGTCGGCTCTCCTCGCCTCACACACTGAGGCGAGGAGAGCCGAATAACGGCACTTCCTCATTTACATGTGACAGGCTGTGATGTCATTGACTCTTTACCGAGATTGGGATTGCGCCCTGTCCTAGCAACACGCTGCGGTCACGATCGCCGCTCCGCGCTTCCCCCGGGGACGCGCCGGAGAGAGGCTGTTCTGGTGCGCCGTCATATGACGGCGTCCCAGAACAATAGCTACACCGCTCCACCGTCATTTGACGGCGGGCGGATAGCAAGTGGTTAAAGAGGTAGCAATTGTCTTTTCTTTACCATTTACCTACAGGTAAGCCCATAATAAGGCTTACCTGTAGGTGCTGTAAAAATTTCCTAAACACGCGCCGTTTTGGAAATAGTTCATTTTAAAGCCGCCAATGACAACACCGGCACATGCACTCTGAAGAAATGGCATACCTGCACGGTTCCTTCAGAGCCCTGGGCCGTAAAACAGTGGCTCCTGTGTGAATGTATAAGAGTGACATCATTGCGGCTTGTCCATGCAAAGGACCAGAGACAACCACCCCGGAAAGAAGACAGGGTGAAGATTGAAGCCCTGTCAGCTGTCACAGCTGGAGGACTTCTTTTTAGGGAAGTTTCACATAATGTGCTAGTATGCAATGCAAACTAGCACATTACAACATTGCCTTGCAGGAGGAAAAGTTTTTTTTTTCCTGAGTTTACTACTGCTTTAGCACAGAGGAAGCTAGTCCTAGACCATCATTTTTTGGATTTGTGAACTTGGCTTCCTTATTATGGTTTCTTTTCTTCAGTCTCTGGTTTCCTTATTTGCTACTACTTGCTTGTAGAAGAAACAAAGATGTTTTCCCTTAAAGATGAATTCTAGGTATGTACTATATTGCATAGTTACATTGGTATCTAAGCTTACATATGCCATACATGTGGGACTGCTGTGGAACCAGAGAATTAGAGTAGTCATTACCACCAGTGGCGGCTGGTGCTCGGCAATTCGGGGGGGGGGGGCATCAAACCAATGAGCGCAGTCAGTCAGTCAGTCTCAGTCAGTCAGTTGGCAGGTGACATGTTCCTCCCCCCCCAACGGTCTGCCTCCTTACTTCCTCCTTCCTCCTGTCCGAGCCAGGGAGTGCCAGATGGCTGAGCTGCTGTCCTCCTCCAGCCATGTCTCTGGCCAGTAAGATCACTTCTCCTTTTGGCCAATCAGGAAAGGGGTCTCACAACCCTCTTCCTGATTGGCTGGGAGCAGAGTCAGTGTGACATTAGTGAATATTCATTCGCTATTGTCACACAACTGGGTGGGCTCTGATGCAGTGCTCTGCGCCTGAGCCCACCTTTTTTTGAAGCCTATTAGAGCTGGCTCTAATCATGTGCTTAAAAAAAAAAAAAATCCCCATTGGAATCCATGCGTCCAGTGCCCCGCATGTAGATTAAGGGACCAGATGCATGGATAGGGGGGGCAGCCCCCAATGGACGGGCCGCCCCTGATTGCCACTACTCTAATGAACGCCCCTGTAATCTGGGTCTCATGTTGAGTGGCTGTCCTGCAGCATATTAACTACAGGGGTTCCCATGGGTACCATTCACAGCACTTGCATTTTTACCAATGAATGCAAAGCTTTTTCTGATTGTACGAAGTGGAAATTGTGACATCATCTCTCCACTTCATCCAGTCATTAATTGAGAAAAATGCATATGGGTTTTGTTAGAGGCATGAGACAAGCAGACAGGGGCGATCACTGTAGTAGTCACCTCTACTACAGTGATCTTGAACCTGGTCAAGTTAAAGAACTAGATGATCTACTAGTTGAAGAAATAGCTAAAATGACAATGAAAGGAGAAGTTATCATTATGGGAGATTTCAATCTTCCAGATATAAACTGGAAAATCAAAATAGCAAGTTCTACCAGGAGTACAGATATTCTAAATTCCCTACTGGGGTTGTCTCTGCAACAAGTGGTTGAGGAGCCAACCCGGAGGGAGGCCATTTTGGATTTGGTATTCACAAATGGGGATTCGGTATATGATGTCATTGTAGGCGAAACCTTGGGATCTAGTGATCACCAGTCAGTGTGGTTTAATATAAGAACTGTGAAAGAGTCACACCACACAAAAACAAAAGTTTTAGATTTTAGAAAAACAGACTTTTCAAAAATGAAATTAGTCATAAATGAGTCCTTATCAGACTGGAACGGATTACATGGAGTCCAGGAGAACTGGGACTACTTAAAAGGTGCACTATTGAAGGCAACAGAAAATTGCATTAGACTTGTCAGTAAAAGCAAAAAAAGGAAGAGACCACTGTGGTACTCAGCAGAAGTGGCCCAAATCATTAAAAATAAAAAGCTAGCATTTTGTAATTATAAAAAAACCCAGAGCAATGAAGATAAGGAAATCTACAAGATTAGGCAGAAAAAGGCCAAGCAAGTTATAAGAACTTCTAAAGCGCAGGCAGAAGAAAAACTAGTTCAGTCTATGAAAAAGGGGGATAAGACATTCTTCAGATATATAAATGAAAAAAGGAAATTAAAACAAGGAATAACTAAATTAAAAACAAAGGACGGAAGGTATGTAGAAGAGAATAAAGGACTAGCCGACTGCCTTAATGAATACTTCTGTTCAGTTTTTACAGAAGAAAAAGAAGAAGGACCTCCACTTGAAAGGATGACTAATGAATCGTTTGATGCATGTGTCTTTACAGAGGAAGACGTTCTAAGATTGCTGTCTAAAGTGAAGACAAATAAGTCACAGGGTCCTGATGAGATACACCCAAAATTATTAAAAGAGCTTAGTGGTGAGCTGGCAAAACCATTAACAGATTTATTTAACCAATCATTAGTAACAGGAGTCGTCCCGGAAGATTGGAAATTGGCAAATGTCGTGCCCATTCACAAAAAAGGTAGTAGGGAGGAATCGAGCAACTATAGACCAGTGAGTCTGAAATCAATAGTAGGCAAATTAATGGAAACCCTATTAAAGGATAGAATTGTGGAACATCTTAAATTCCATGGATTGCAAGATGAAAAACAACATGGGTTTACTTCAGGGAGATCATGTCAAACAAATCTTATAGATTTTTTTGACTGGGTGACTAAAATAATAGATGGTGGAGGTGCAGTAGACATTGCATATCTAGATTTTAGTAAGGCTTTTGACACTGTCCCACATAGAAGACTTATCAATAAACTACAGTCATTGAGCATGGACTCCCATATTGTTGAGTGGATTAGGCAGTGGCTGAGCGACAGACAACAGAGGGTTGTAGTCAATGGAGAACATTCAGAACAAGGTCATGATACCAGTGGGGTACCTCAGGGATCTGTACTGGGACCAATTTTGTTTAATATCTTCATAAGTGATATTGCAAAAGGCCTCGATGGTAAGGTTTGTCTTTTTGCTGATGACACAAAGATATGTAACAGGGTTGATGTTCCTGGAGGGAAATGCCAAATGGAAAAGGATTTAGGAAAACTAGAAGAATGGTCAGAACTCTGGCAACTGAAATTTAATGTGGATAAGTGCAAGATAATGCACCTGGGGCGTAAAAACCCAAGGGCAGAATATAGAATATTTGACACAGTCCTGACCTCAGTATCTGAGGAAAGGGATTTAGGAGTAATTATTTCAGAAGACTTAAAGGTGGGAGGACAATGTAATAGAGCAGCACGAAATGCCAGCAGAATGCTTGGATGTATAGGGAGAGGTATAAGCAGTAGAAAGAGATAAGTGCTTATGCCGCTGTACAGAACACTGGTGAGACCTCACTTGGAGTATTGTGCGCAGTACTGGAGGCCATATCTCCAGAAGGATATAGATACTCTAGAGAGAGTTCAGAGAAGAGCTACTAAACTAGTACATGGATTGCAGGAAAAAACTTACCAGGAAAGGTTAAAGGACCTTAACATGTATAGCTTGGAAGAAAGAAGAGACAGAGGGGATATGATAGAAACTTTTAAATACATAAAGGGAATCAACTCGGTAAAGGAGGAGAGCATATTTAAAAGAAGAAAAACTACCACAAGAGGACACAGTTTTAAACTAGAGGGGCAAAGGTTTAAAAGTAATATGAGGAAGTATTACTTTACTGAGAGAGTAGTGGATGCATGGAATAACCTTCCTGCAGAAGTGGTACCTGCAAATACAGTGAAGGAGTTTAAGCATGCATGGGATAGGCATAAGGCTATCCTTCATATAAGATAGGGCCAGGGACTATTCAAAGGATTCAGATATATTGGGCAGACTAGATGGGCCAAATGGTTCTTATCTGCCGTCACATTCTATGTTTCTATGTTTCTATCTTCGCTGTCTACTGGGTCCGACGCTGATCAGCTGCCCGGCTGCATAATAACCACAGGGAGTCACTCGCTGGACATGAGCACCATTCACAGAGGGCCTTGCATTTCTCTCAATGAATGCAAAACATTGCCTTGTGAATGAAGTGGAGATCTTGAGATCACCACCCCACCTCTCCACCTCTTCCATTTAGAGATTGCCTTGCATTGACGGAGAAAATGCAAGGTGTTCTGTGAATGGTATGGCACCGGAAGATGACAGCGATCAATGTAGTGCCAGGGAATATTACAACAATTCTCCACTTCCACAATGGTCCCACAAGTATGGCATATGCATACATACAAATGAGAAAAAACTGGTCACACACCACAATTGTAATCCAATAAAATGTCCTTTTTTCTTCAAGCATGTGACAGTTGGGCAGGATTTGACATGTTTCACACATAGGAGGTTACAGTTGACATGTTTTACGCATAAACAAGATGGGCCGATGTAACTTTAAAGAGTAGCATTTTCTTAGTAATCTATGTATACAGAGATCCGATCGGTGGAAGTTTTGGTGATTGATGGCCTTGGCTCTTGTGCCTTCAGTTTCTTTTTCTCTCATTCAAATACTTCTACCTAAATTGCTACAAGCATTTGTTGAGCTGATCCAAAAAGGAACGTACACAATTTCAGATCAGGATGCTCCCTGCTGGGCTTTAAACAATTCATTGTCTACGGGGAAAGAGAAACAAGTGAAGCAGAGCGTCATTCTTCAGGTGAGTTTCTAAGTGAATTATGGTTTATTATTATAAGCAGTCATCTCGGCACTACGAAGAACAAAAGGAACACAGCGCAAAGATGGTAATGAGTATTAACACGTCAAAGTAAAATACCCTTTAACTTCTCTCACAATTACTATGTTCTGGACATAATTAAGGCTCACGGTTACTCATTGCTATTCACTGATTTTCAGAGGTGTCGGCTATCTAATTAGTGTAACTGAATAACCAATTTCCTGAATTGTTTTGTGGTTAGAAGTAATAAATAATTGAGAAATAAAACATAACATTTTACAGAATTTCTTTAAGGACTTTTCAAAAGCGACTTTTGAATTCTTTACAATCCACCCAGAAAAAATGCTTCCCAAGCTCCCAACTTTCCCCTTTTAATCCTGTTGTCATTTAATTAAAACAAAAAAGAAAAAAACATTAAAAACATTATTAACATTATTTAACAAAAAAAAATTAAATTACATTAAAAAAGTTAAATTGCATTAATAAAAGTTAAATAAAATAGTGGTAGAGAAAAGTAAAACATTTTGGTGTTTACTGAGATTTTACTTTGCTTTCTGTGTGGTCACCAAAACAGGAAGTAGGGAGTATCTTTTTATTGGGACATAAAACACAATAAAAGCACTATTAATAGAGTCTGGAAAGGTTTAGAACCTCTCTTATGTTTAGACACATTTATTTGTCCTCATTAAATAGACTTATTTTAATCCCTTCCCACCGCTGCCTGCCATTCCTTTAGCACAATCTACTGTAAATGCCAGAAGGTGGGCATTCCGCTGATGTCACCGCTATGATTGGCAGTCACGTGATCGGAAAGCTCCTGATCGCAAGTATCCATCGGGAGCTTTCCAGTACCCATTCGTTAGGGAGTGCACTTTCAGCACAGTTGTCAGGGCTCAAAGACCTGGCACTTCCACCAGTACTTTACATGGCCACCAGAATGCACAGAATCATGCACGGATGCACCTTGGATGCCCCCAATGTACATTGACGCCCAGTGGCCTTTATAAGGATGCCAGTCAATGGCCAAAGTTGCTGATTGATCTTAAGCAACCTACCTGTGTTCCAGTGATTCCTTGTTCCCGTGATTCTCTGCTATTGCCCTGGCTTGTCATCGACCTGTCTCCTGCCTGCCTCCTGACCTTAACCTTGGCTTGTCTTATGGATCTCCTCTTCTTGCTCTCCTTTGTTTTGACCTTGGCTATTCACCTGACCTTGTCTGCTCTGTTGCCCACCTGGCTCGGGATCCTGGCTTTGAACTGACTATCCTCCTGTCTCAGTGATACCGCAGACCTGTCATGTCTCACAGGCGCTACCTGTTCGCAACCACCACTCAGTACACCAGAAGTATTCCTGAGTCCTTCTGCAAGCAACCCCCCCCAGGCAACCTGTGTTACTTTGAGCATGACTCCTCCTGTTTTCACCTTTAGGGGAGTCTGGAACTTAGCTGCAAGGGAAGCCCTGTCGTAATTGGCCTCCAGTACCTGGTACATAATAACAGTAACATGTTTAGCTAGGGCCGCATATATGTGGCCACTTGGCTCAAAAGCCCACCCGCCGAGTGGCTGCAAATATGTGCCAGGTCAGCGGGAAGTGGTTAAAAAAGAAGTAAAGTTAAACAATTTTGGGCTATACTCCTCTTTTTTGGTCACAGTAGTACATTTATGAATGTTAGTCGATAGTGGGCTATTGCTCATTAGTGGCTGACAGGGCAGAGCCGAGTTGTGGTAAAGAAGGATCTTGGCAAAATTGCCAGAATCCATCTTCACTGTCTGATTGGCTATGTCCACCCCCTTGTCTGTTGCTCCAGTCAGTTCTGAAAAAGCAAAGAAGGAAGGGGAAAATCCAAGCAAAGGTACGCTAGAAGCAGATCCAAGAGCTGTCAGATCACTGATTACATGGATGATCAGCTGTCGGTCTTAGAGCCAGCATGGGACAGATTCAACTTTAGGTGCATGAATTTACTCAGATTGGTTAGAACTCAGTGAAAACCCAACGCGGCTGAACTTGTGGAAGCTGTGAAATGATTGCATCCCCCCAACTCAGTCAGCTGCAGCTAGGGCATTCCCTCCCTACCCCGCGATTGCAGGTATATATCATTGACTTAAATTGGCCACATATAGCCACAGTTGGCCACCAAATATGGCCACGTGGCTATATTAGGTCAAAGATTTCATGAGCATCCCCACCCCTTTGTTTATGTGCAGCTGCAGGATAGGAAATGCTGCAAATGATTTGGCATTGGGGGATGCAATCCAAAAGCTTACCATGGGTTCTGCCGACCTGGGTTTGGACTGAGCCCCGCTCATCCCTAGTCAGGAGCATGTTACAGCAGAAAAGGGGGTATGTACATTTTTTTTTTTTTTATGACCCCACACGTCTCCTTTAATTCCTGTGTGTTCAGTTCACCAGGACTGGAAGTAAGGAGAAATCCCCCCAGTGGTGACACAGACAACAAAATGTAAACCTTAGAGGGATTTTATTCTTTCCCCAAACCCTCCTAGCTCCCACTCACACCAGTGTGACTTGTCATGTGATTTGGCAGGTCGAAATCACATAACAAGTCACACCTGATTATCGGAAATGCAACTGTTCAAATCGATGCAACTTTGACTTTGTGGTGCCACACCAATTTGAAAAAGAGGTTCCTGCACTATTTTCTGCGATTTCAGGTGTGACTTGCATAGACATCTGTGCATGAAGTCACACAGATGTCAGCCAAGTCGCACCTAAAGTCACACTGAGCTGCGGTTTTGAAATCTTGCAACTTTGAATGAAGTAGCATGATTTCAAAGTGGGATTCAGTGTGAACAGGGGCTTAATCTAAAAAGGGCTTGGCTGTAATTAGGTTTTGTAATTCCTTATTAAATGTACTCATTTATTGTGAAACAATGTTTCTGCCAAAGTGAATCTTAATAAGGTTTACTACTTTGATGCCATTACAAGAACACTAGACAGTAATGCTGCCAGATATGAAAAGGGTTTAAATACCAGCGCTATGGAGTTTTCAGTACTTTTTGGACTAAAAAATGGTGGTGTAAGCTGCCCCCAACCTACCACTGAGGTAGTAAAATGGTAAAAGGTGCAAGTGATGTTGGGACCGGCGCTACCACATAAATATTGTGTTTGTGCAATTTCATACACTGTGTAATTCATATAAAACATATAAAAGTGCATATAGTGCTTAAACCAAAGTGCTGCGTGCTGTAAACCTTTTATATATTCGCATGGGCTGTGCTCAGTGTACCATATAAACACATGTATACATATAAAGTGCTGAGTGCTATTGATAACCACGTGTGTGATTGCGTGCTAAACAAAGTTTGGCGCCAGTGGGTGTACCACAAATTGCACCGTTGCTTACCGCACTCTTAGGATGGTGGCTCAGCACTCCCTGGTCACTAGAACAGAAAACAAGCCTCCATTGCGTAGTATATCCTTGTTAGGGTAAAACAACGTAGCATCCACTCACATTTAGGGAGTTCACTATCAGCTTGAGGTGTTCGCCGGGTCGCTTCCGCGTTCCACCAGCTCAAACCACCGTTCCCGGAAGTGACGTACTGACGTACGCAAACCACGCCCTACGCGTTTCGTCATACGACGTCATCTGGAGCGTGCCATCTATCACTACTCCCGGTCTTTTTATAGGCTGGGTCGGCGCCATCTTAGTGTACTGATTTTGAGGCCGGACACGGCGGCCATCTTGGTGCACCCATACCGCAGCCTAAACAGCTTAATTCATCATGTGAACTCCCTATTTGTTACGTGTGCCGCATATATAAACATACATTTTATTTAAAACTTAAAATACGACTCCACATATTAAAACCTTGTAATATAATACATATATATTTTGTGCTATAATTGTGCGAACCAGTGATGTGTCTGATTTGATCGGGGTGAGCCGATAATCAGTGCTGCCGATAAAAATCATAAGTTATGTGAATCATTAGTAAAAAGTGATTCAGTGATGATGTTGACTTTTTCATATTTAATATTTAATAGTGGGCCCAAGTGACTGTGCGATTAATAGACTATAAAAAATTATAAAAAGTGCCCATACATGTAGCAATAATATCGGTGAGATAAAAATCGTACAAAAAAAATTTTTTATTACTAAAATTATATATATATAAAAACTTTATAAGAAGAAATTCTCCATACAAGTCCAATCATAGATATAAGTCCATGTTGCTTGTGTCTTTGTATTTTCTGGGTTAAAACCCATAATTTATGGAAAAAATAATGATAATGCAGTTCCAGGCGAAAAAAATATTAAAAGACTGAAAGATGATACCCAATAGGATAAAAACAGGATAACGTAATAGATTGGTGAAACTGAAGGTAATAGGATACTTGCAGTTGGTTATTCCCATGAGGAAGAAACTTTCTTGAAATGAGGAATTTTCAGCGAGAAGTTAATGGTATAAATATTCTATATGATAAAAAAGGTTCACTTCATAAAAAAGGGGGTTTTCTTCATAAAAAATCTTGGAAGATGATGAAATTAGATGCGTTAAAACCTGCATAAAATGCATTAAAACCGCATCTAAAATTGCAAAATTAAAAAATCAAAAAATCAATCAAAAAATCCGACAATGAAACAGGAGTATGTTGATGCTAAAAATATTTCTCAAACATTCAAAAATTATATATATTAAGGAGATCTAAAAAGGTCAAAGGAGGCTCCTAAAAATTATTAAAAACTCTCAAAAAAGGCCATTAAAACTGTATCTTAAGGAAGGTGGGTCGGGGAGGTTTCCTTAGAAATCGGTGATGAAACAGTTTAAGTCAATATCGATGTTTAGGCCTTTAGGCTGAAGGGTCTGCATCAGATATATCCACTTCGTTTCGTTTTTAGATACATCTATTCTCTTGTTACTTCCTCTCCAGTTATTCTTTATTTTGTCTATGGCATAAAAAACCATTCCCGTGGGGTTCTTTGAATGGTGAGTTTTGAAATGTCGTGACAAGCTGTGTTTATCAAACCCCTTACGGATATTTTTAACATGTTCCCTTATGCGGACGAAAAGGGGTCTGGTGGTGCGGCCTACATATTGTAACCTACATGGACATTCCACCACGTAGGTTACATGCGTGCTTGTGCACGTTATGGTATCTTTAATCTCATAGACTTTTCCTGTACTTTGTGCCGTAAAAGATGTTGTTTTTCTTTTCTTTTCCCTTGATGTTCTACACGGTAAGCATTTTCCGCATCTAAAGAAACCTTTCAGACTGGTTGGAAGATGTATTTTCTTTGGAGGGTCAATGACATTGTGCACTAACCGATTTCTCAGGTTCGGTGCTTTTCTATAGATGAAAGTGGGTTTTGTGGGGAGGATGTCTCTTAAAGTAGTGTCTGCTTTCAATATAGGCCAATGTTTCCTTATAATTTTCTCTAGGGCCTTATGTTGGGTGTTGTATCCTGTTAAGAAAGCAAACTCGGTGTTCTTATTTTCATTTGCTCTATTTGGCGTATCCTTTATCAGATCTTCCCTATCCATCTTTTCCACTATCTTCTTGATATTGATGAGTTCACTGCGTTTGTATCCTTTCTCAACAAACCTATCAATTAATATCTCAGCTTGCGTCTCAAAATCCGTTGGGTCACTGCAATTTCTCCTAATCCACCACCAGACCCCTTTTCGTCCGCATAAGGGAACATGTTAAAAATATCCGTAAGGGGTTTGATAAACACAGCTTGTCACGACATTTCAAAACTCACCATTCAAAGAACCCCACGGGAATGGTTTTTTATGCCATAGACAAAATAAAGAATAACTGGAGAGGAAGTAACAAGAGAATAGATGTATCTAAAAACGAAACGAAGTGGATATATCTGATGCAGACCCTTCAGCCTAAAGGCCTAAACATCGATATTGACTTAAACTGTTTCATCACCGATTTCTAAGGAAACCTCCCCGACCCACCTTCCTTAAGATACAGTTTTAATGGCCTTTTTTGAGAGTTTTTAATAATTTTTAGGAGCCTCCTTTGACCTTTTTAGATCTCCTTAATATATATAATTTTTGAATGTTTGAGAAATATTTTTAGCATCAACATACTCCTGTTTCATTGTCGGATTTTTTGATTGATTTTTTGATTTTTTAATTTTGCAATTTTAGATGCGGTTTTAATGCATTTTATGCAGGTTTTAACGCATCTAATTTCATCATCTTCCAAGATTTTTTATGAAGAAAACCCCCTTTTTTATGAAGTGAACCTTTTTTATCATATAGAATATTTATACCATTAACTTCTCGCTGAAAATTCCTCATTTCAAGAAAGTTTCTTCCTCATGGGAATAACCAACTGCAAGTATCCTATTACCTTCAGTTTCACCAATCTATTACGTTATCCTGTTTTTATCCTATTGGGTATCATCTTTCAGTCTTTTAATATTTTTTTCGCCTGGAACTGCATTATCATTATTTTTTCCATAAATTATGGGTTTTAACCCAGAAAATACAAAGACACAAGCAACATGGACTTATATCTATGATTGGACTTGTATGGAGAATTTCTTCTTATAAAGTTTTTATATATATATAATTTTAGTAATAAAAAATTTTTTTTTGTACGATTTTTATCTCACCGATATTATTGCTACATGTATGGGCACTTTTTATAATTTTTTTATAGTCTATTAATCGCACAGTCACTTGGGCCCACTATTAAATATTAAATATGAAAAAGTCAACATCATCACTGAATCACTTTTTACTATTGATTCACATAACTTATGATTTTTATCGGCAGCACTGATTATCGGCTCACCCCGATCAAATCAGACACATCACTGGTTCGCACAATTATAGCACAAAATATATATGTATTATATTACAAGGTTTTAATATGTGGAGTCGTATTTTAAGTTTTAAATAAAATGTATGTTTATATATGCGGCACACGTAACAAATAGGGAGTTCACATGATGAATTAAGCTGTTTAGGCTGCGGTATGGGTGCACCAAGATGGCCGCCGTGTCCGGCCTCAAAATCAGTACACTAAGATGGCGCCGACCCAGCCTATAAAAAGACCGGGAGTAGTGATAGATGGCACGCTCCAGATGACGTCGTATGACGAAACGCGTAGGGCGTGGTTTGCGTACGTCAGTACGTCACTTCCGGGAACGGTGGTTTGAGCTGGTGGAACGCGGAAGCGACCCGGCGAACACCTCAAGCTGATAGTGAACTCCCTAAATGTGAGTGGATGCTACGTTGTTTTACCCTAACAAGGATATACTACGCAATGGAGGCTTGTTTTCTGTTCTAGTGACCAGGGAGTGCTGAGCCACCATCCTAAGAGTGCGGTAAGCAACGGTGCAATTTGTGGTACACCCACTGGCGCCAAACTTTGTTTAGCACGCAATCACACACGTGGTTATCAATAGCACTCAGCACTTTATATGTATACATGTGTTTATATGGTACACTGAGCACAGCCCATGCGAATATATAAAAGGTTTACAGC
Source organism: Pelophylax lessonae (assembly GCF_965119305.1). NCBI lineage: Eukaryota > Metazoa > Chordata > Amphibia > Anura > Ranidae > Pelophylax > Pelophylax lessonae. The sequence continues at coordinate 257,380,504 of NC_138773.1, read as the reverse complement.
ACGCAGCACTTTGGTTTAAGCACTATATGCACTTTTATATGTTTTATATGAATTACACAGTGTATGAAATTGCACAAACACAATATTTATGTGGTAGCGCCGGTCCCAACATCACTTGCACCTTTTACCATTTTACTACCTCAGTGGTAGGTTGGGGGCAGCTTACACCACCATTTTTTAGTCCAAAAAGTACTGAAAACTCCATAGCGCTGGTATTTAAACCCTTTTCATATCTGTCATGGTAACCCCATCACATACCCCGGCAGCAATGGAGATTTTCAAGTACATGAACTCGAGGACTGTTAATTTAGAAGCTATTTTTGACCAAGAAGTGGTCATAAGTAGACAGGATATGGATAGCTCATTTAAACAGCTGAGACACAATATGGAGAAACAGCTGAGAGTTTGGTGGGATATAGCCACCTTAGAAAAATATACAAAAGAAAAAATAACCCCTAGGAGACTAAGATGGGACCTTGCGCCCAATGACAACATAAATGATCCACTTTATATGGATGATTGGTTCACGTTTTTTAATAAATGTGAGAAGGATTTACTTCTGATGATCATAAAAAGAAGGCAATTAAAGCTTAAAAAAGTGGAAGGAGTCATTGTGGCACTTAAGGAACAACTAGCACCATTCGCAGACACAAGAGAATATAAGGATAAAGAGAAAACACTACAGGAAGGAATAGAGAAATATGACAAAATGATCCAAGGGAAAAAACAGAAAAAATACAAAAGAGATGTTTTAGACTATAAAAATAATGAAGTTTACAGATGGCAGGCAGATGAAGTTTATGGGGTACAAACAGTACAAGTGGATCCAGTGAGTACCCCTTCAAGAGAGACTTCAGAAGATCGAGATGAGGATGACACCTGGATGGAGGTTGGGACCCAAAATGATACACCAAGGGCAAACACCCATGGGCAGGTAGAGGTCAGACCACCAAGGGGTGCCCCCAGGCCTAATACACACAACCAAGGGTTTAGAACACCCAGGAATGGCTATCAGAATGCACAAAACAGGACACCGATCAACAACTATAATGGATATGGCAATAGAACACCCATTAACAATTATGGGTATGAGACATACAACAGATATGCCCCATTAGAATATTACACAGAATCTTCATACGACAATCGAGGACCGCCACCACCCCCACCTAGGAGGGGTTTTTTTCAACAAGGCAACAGAGGAAGACCCCCACGAGGAAGAGGAGGCCCACGCAGACCATGGGGACACTGGCAGCAGAATTGGCATCGGGCACCACCACGAGGGGATCATTGGACAGAACAACGACCACAAGGGGATCACCGTGGGAACAGAGAGGATACAATACGGCATCAAGAAAGAGACAGAAACGAAAACCACGAGGAACCCGAGGAGGGAAGAAACGACAGAAAAAGGAGAAGAAATCAATAGGCAAAGGTATTTTTAATCTAAGTGACATACAATTTGATGAGGAGGAGTTGAAAATACTAGATCTGGGGCTCAAATATGCCCCAGGGAAGAATCTAGACAAATTTGAGGCCTACATAGACCTCAATAAATATGTTAGAAAGCTAAACATCAAAAAACATTTCACATTAAAACAAAAGCAAACACAAAGATCCACGCACAGTGAATATAAACACACGACTTTGAAAAATCGCTCCACGTTTAACCCCAAAAATCCTCACAATGAGAATTTGGAGGTCTTTAAACGGATGGTGGAAGCAGATATTAGAGCATTAAAAATTCAGAACAGAAAAGAAAAGAACACATGGGAAACCATCAAAAAACTGGAAAAAAGAAAAGGAGTGGTAATAAGGCCAGCGGACAAAGGAGGAGGACTGGTGATTCTAAACAAAAAGGACTATGAGGAGGAAATGGAGAATCTTCTTAATACAAAAGACACCTACATTAAGCTGAAGGGAAATCCAAAACAAGCATTTGAGAAAACTCTACATGAATACGTGAAGAAGGGGAACGAGATGGGGATTTTAAACAAGAAGGAATCCAAGTACATTTGCCTAGAGAAACCAAAGACCCCAGTCATATACTACATTCCAAAGATACACAAAAATGACAAGAAGCCACCAGGCCGCCCCATTGTAAGCGGAATTAATTCTGTACATTCAAGGTTAGGGGAATACCTTGACCAATTCCTGCAGCCTCTAGTGCCAGTGGGTAAATCCTACCTAAGGGACAGCAAGCAATTGCTCGCCGAGATCAAAGATTTGGAAATAGAGGAGAGTGACATCTTGGTGACAATAGATGTCAACTCCCTCTACACAAACATCAAGCAACAAGATGGCCTACAAGCAGTGGATTGGGCCCTTCACACCCACACGAATATGAAGGAAGCACAGATTGGATTCATATTAGAAGGATTAAAAACAGCAATGGAATCCAATTATTTTTGGTATAAGGGAAGTTATTTTGTACAGAAGAAAGGCGTAGCCATGGGGGCTAAGTATGCCCCCAGTGTGGCAAACGTTTTCATGCAAAAGTGGGAGGAGGAGCAGGTGTTCAGTATACCCAGGAATGAGTTGAAATACTACCGTCGATACATTGACGATATCATTATCGTTTGGAAGGGAAACGAGGATTCCTTACAAGAATTCTTCGACGAAATCAACACTAATATATATGGGATCACCTTTTCAGGAAATTTTCATCGTGAACATATTGCGTTTCTGGACTTAGAACTAACCAAAAAAGATGGCAGACTCACCAGCAAAACATATTTTAAGAAAACCGACAGGAACGGGTACATTCCTAAAAATAGCTGCCACCATCCCAAGTGGTTAGGGAACATCCCCAAAGGGCAACTGATGAGGATTAGGAGAAATTGCAGTGACCCAACGGATTTTGAGACGCAAGCTGAGATATTAATTGATAGGTTTGTTGAGAAAGGATACAAACGCAGTGAACTCATCAATATCAAGAAGATAGTGGAAAAGATGGATAGGGAAGATCTGATAAAGGATACGCCAAATAGAGCAAATGAAAATAAGAACACCGAGTTTGCTTTCTTAACAGGATACAACACCCAACATAAGGCCCTAGAGAAAATTATAAGGAAACATTGGCCTATATTGAAAGCAGACACTACTTTAAGAGACATCCTCCCCACAAAACCCACTTTCATCTATAGAAAAGCACCGAACCTGAGAAATCGGTTAGTGCACAATGTCATTGACCCTCCAAAGAAAATACATCTTCCAACCAGTCTGAAAGGTTTCTTTAGATGCGGAAAATGCTTACCGTGTAGAACATCAAGGGAAAAGAAAAGAAAAACAACATCTTTTACGGCACAAAGTACAGGAAAAGTCTATGAGATTAAAGATACCATAACGTGCACAAGCACGCATGTAACCTACGTGGTGGAATGTCCATGTAGGTTACAATATGTAGGCCGCACCACCAGACCCCTTTTCGTCCGCATAAGGGAACATGTTAAAAATATCCGTAAGGGGTTTGATAAACACAGCTTGTCACGACATTTCAAAACTCACCATTCAAAGAACCCCACGGGAATGGTTTTTTATGCCATAGACAAAATAAAGAATAACTGGAGAGGAAGTAACAAGAGAATAGATGTATCTAAAAACGAAACGAAGTGGATATATCTGATGCAGACCCTTCAGCCTAAAGGCCTAAACATCGATATTGACTTAAACTGTTTCATCACCGATTTCTAAGGAAACCTCCCCGACCCACCTTCCTTAAGATACAGTTTTAATGGCCTTTTTTGAGAGTTTTTAATAATTTTTAGGAGCCTCCTTTGACCTTTTTAGATCTCCTTAATATATATAATTTTTGAATGTTTGAGAAATATTTTTAGCATCAACATACTCCTGTTTCATTGTCGGATTTTTTGATTGATTTTTTGATTTTTTAATTTTGCAATTTTAGATGCGGTTTTAATGCATTTTATGCAGGTTTTAACGCATCTAATTTCATCATCTTCCAAGATTTTTTATGAAGAAAACCCCCTTTTTTATGAAGTGAACCTTTTTTATCATATAGAATATTTATACCATTAACTTCTCGCTGAAAATTCCTCATTTCAAGAAAGTTTCTTCCTCATGGGAATAACCAACTGCAAGTATCCTATTACCTTCAGTTTCACCAATCTATTACGTTATCCTGTTTTTATCCTATTGGGTATCATCTTTCAGTCTTTTAATATTTTTTTCGCCTGGAACTGCATTATCATTATTTTTTCCATAAATTATGGGTTTTAACCCAGAAAATACAAAGACACAAGCAACATGGACTTATATCTATGATTGGACTTGTATGGAGAATTTCTTCTTATAAAGTTTTTATATATATATAATTTTAGTAATAAAAAATTTTTTTTGTACGATTTTTATCTCACCGATATTATTGCTACATGTATGGGCACTTTTTATAATTTTTTTATAGTCTATTAATCGCACAGTCACTTGGGCCCACTATTAAATATTAAATATGAAAAAGTCAACATCATCACTGAATCACTTTTTACTATTGATTCACATAACTTATGATTTTTATCGGCAGCACTGATTATCGGCTCACCCCGATCAAATCAGACACATCACTGGTTCGCACAATTATAGCACAAAATATATATGTATTATATTACAAGGTTTTAATATGTGGAGTCGTATTTTAAGTTTTAAATAAAATGTATGTTTATATATGCGGCACACGTAACAAATAGGGAGTTCACATGATGAATTAAGCTGTTTAGGCTGCGGTATGGGTGCACCAAGATGGCCGCCGTGTCCGGCCTCAAAATCAGTACACTAAGATGGCGCCGACCCAGCCTATAAAAAGACCGGGAGTAGTGATAGATGGCACGCTCCAGATGACGTCGTATGACGAAACGCGTAGGGCGTGGTTTGCGTACGTCAGTACGTCACTTCCGGGAACGGTGGTTTGAGCTGGTGGAACGCGGAAGCGACCCGGCGAACACCTCAAGCTGATAGTGAACTCCCTAAATGTGAGTGGATGCTACGTTGTTTTACCCTAACAAGGATATACTACGCAATGGAGGCTTGTTTTCTGTTCTAGTGACCAGGGAGTGCTGAGCCACCATCCTAAGAGTGCGGTAAGCAACGGTGCAATTTGTGGTACACCCACTGGCGCCAAACTTTGTTTAGCACGCAATCACACACGTGGTTATCAATAGCACTCAGCACTTTATATGTATACATGTGTTTATATGGTACACTGAGCACAGCCCATGCGAATATATAAAAGGTTTACAGCACGCAGCACTTTGGTTTAAGCACTATATGCACTTTTATATGTTTTATATGAATTACACAGTGTATGAAATTGCACAAACACAATATTTATGTGGTAGCGCCGGTCCCAACATCACTTGCACCTTTTACCAGTAATGCTGCCAGGTAGCACAAATATTATGCATTATTGAATTTTTTTTTATTGGCCACTTTATTTCTGTCATGGGTTACTGCATACATAGTCACTTGTGTTTATGTGAGTTAATGCTCGCCTAATGTGTGCAATGATGCATGTTAATGAGCTTTTTTTTTTTCCTGTTTCACACGAAGTGGGTGAGAAATATTCAAATACAGAGAAATCTACATTTTACCATGTGTACTGCAGTGCAATGATTAAACATGCAGCACTGAAAGGAATGTTTTTTATGCACAATTACAAAAAAAAAAAAAAAATCACACCAATTTCACTGCTTAAGCTGAAATGTTACCAGACCCGTGGATATCTGCCTTTGATACTATCAATGCACCTTCTCTTGAAAGCACATTGGAAGCACAATTGTTTCCTTTCTTTTTCATATACGAAACAAAAAGGTATATGATAATCCTATTAATTGCATACCTGCGAGTTTTTGGAAGTCAAGGGTCCTGAGATTGTGGTGCATCAGAGCGTAGAGCTAATAACGTCTTGCTAAGCATACAGTACCAAAGAGGAATATTTGTGTAGCCAGGTGCTGGGCAACAGCAATATGGAGAAGGAGACATTGCCTTTTATCCTTCTCCCCCTCTACTGAGATACTGATGTTATGCTGCACCATTCTTCTCTGGCCAGCAGGGGGAGAGCTAAAGACAAGTAAGTCTATAGACTTATATGCAGAGCACTAAGAATGCTGGGAGTTGTAGTTTGAGACAGCAGCCACATATTAGCTACACTATAATGGTTATACTACAGATCCCAATATGCACTGTGCAGCAGGAGGAGTGGAGATAGGATCTTTATTAAACTGCCCAGTAAAGTTTTTCCTCTTCGCACTGAGGGCATTAGAACAACTATGTCTGGATATTCGCCTGCCATCTGGAGACCATACCAATGGAGATCCAAACCTATAACTGGGAGTGAGGACACCTGGATCAGCACAGTGTTGCCCACATCGCAGCCCCTGCCCCACTGCCACAGGGAGACTTGAGCATCCACTCACCCTCTGCTTCCCAGCATTGATCACTGGAGGCTTTCTGGGAGAGACAAAGGTGGCCCTGCTTCTACAGCGAGAGGTCACAACATCCCATGGACAGGTGAGAGGGCTTTTCGCCTTTTCACCTTTTTTGCCCACTGCTGGTACTGCTAGCAGGGACTGAGCCGCTAACAGTTAGATACCAAGTGTACCCAATCCATACCACACCTACACTGGACTCCATACTGCACTTATTTCAAACCTAGATTGCACCTTTACCAACCCTATACTGCATTGTACCAAAACTTTACCACATCTGAACTACATCTACCTTGCACCTGTGCAGAGTCAATACCGTACCTTTACTGGATCAATACTGCATGCAGGATAACTGGGACTGTTGTTAAGTGCAAAGATGCTCTTTAAGGGCTCCAATGATAGCCAGCAGAAGAACATCTCAAAGAACTGCCCCTTCTGTAATAATTATTCTGCAAGACCCCTTTGTTCCCTTGCCCCCTCCGCTACCATCCTTCTTTTCTTTTGGACAGTGCACACCCAGTCAGTCCAGGACTAGCATCTCTGCCATAAATGTGTCCTGGCTGTATAGTTCCAGCACTTGGTAGACTAAACTTTACTACTGCTCACTGCTGCACTTGAAGTGGCCTTGCTACTCTTTTTGCTAATGTGGATGGCAAATGCTATATTATGTCTAGTTCATCCTGGTAATACCTTTGTATGCTAAATTGTGTTATTACCTTTGTTAATCCATGTTATGGCTGCCTAGTTACCAACCCTATTGGGTGACAATATATAAAGTTTGCTTTCACTACCTGGTTTGGTGCCTGTTTCTTTGATGTAGCACTACTGTTGGGTACTAAATATCACTTTTAGTGATTTCCTGTGATATTGTATGCTCCCCTTGGTGTGTTAGAGGGGCTGAGGTTCTTGAGAAAGTTGAGGCAAAGAACAGACGACCACTCCTATCCAGCGGCTTCTACAGGGGGTACCGCTACAGTTGCAATGCTCACTGCACTACTGAGGGGCAATAATTGAAGTGTGCTTTGAGTACCAATAGTGTCTTTGGGGGTTTAATAGCAGTGTGGAGGACAGAGGAAAAAATATCCTTGTTTCGGACAGGTAATCGAAAGGAAAAAAGCACCAGCATTTGTGTGAGCAACAAATGTTAGTGAATGACCAGCTTACTGTCAAGATTTATAACTTTGAGACAGGCTGGAGAGAGAAAGGATAAGGTTAATGTCATTGCTGAGGAAGCTAGAAAGGCACACATGCATATTTTCAGATATATTTGAATTTATACTGCAGTATTACACCTACTGTAATATCACACCTGACATTTGTGATCCAGATAACTTCAGATCTAGGGTGAACCTGCATGCAGATGTTTGGTAACAGCAAAACAAATGACTCCAACCTTGGGAAGATTCAGCAAGTCTGCTTTTCCTTGAGCTTTAAGCAACCCCTGTTTTCATAGCTAACCTCCCCCCTCCCCCAAATATTTTTATTGTGGGAAATATATCTAGTACATAGTTACAGTCAATTACCTGAGAAACAAGAGCAGGGGCCAGGGTGAGCAAAGGTAGATTGCTATGAAATGTCTTATGTGCTTTGTACTCTTGGAGGCAAAGTAGTAGGGTACTTTATTAAGTTTAGACATCCATAAAACAAATGTGGCCTTCTCAGTACATCATACAAGGAACTGGAGCTACCTTGTACAGAGTATAGAAAGTAATACACTTTTAACAGCTGTAAATAGTGCCATCTACAGGTCAGAGGTATAAACACCACGATGTCCTTCCACAGCATGAGTTAACCCATCCAACATTTTCTCTGTTGATGGTAACCTCAGTCTGTCCTGTTACCTGTAACACTTTCATCCTGGTAGGAAAAGCCAGAAGAGACAGGAAAGCATTGCATATTTCACAAGAACATTTGAAATTTGCAAATTAGGTTGTGTGTGGGGTCCTTTCTGAAGATTAGAGAAGCAGACAGAGGACAAGATGCTAGTATTACCCACAGTGCATATCCTGAAAACAAAGTGATTCAATGTATTTGATGGGTGGTGTGTCAAATCAAAGTTGTGTGATGCTAGAAAAATTATTGTATGGGGGATCGCTCAATATCACTACCGGTGAAGCCAGTTGTGGGAGCCAGTGATGGTCTGCCCACTTGTAACACGGAGCTTCCGGGTGGTGTGCGGTGTGCGTCTCAGGTACCACTAGAGTGAGGCTACGCGCGTCTCAGCTTGACGCGTTTCGTCATCAATGTGTGACGTCTTCGGAATTTTTTCACTATATATTTTTATCATATTTTTTTTTTATACCTATTATTGATGCTAGTCTAGATACAATTGATTTATTTTCTTGCCATTGATTGCACAGTCACTATAATGCACTGTTTAAGCACTTTATAAGGGTGGAAGCTGAAAGGGTATATGCAAATTACCCAATACAGATAGGTAGCTGAAAGGCTATCTATCACGGTTTTAAGAGCCATTTGTTCTTTTGCAATAATTTTTCTAGCATCACACAACTTTGATTTGACACACCACCCATCACATACATTGAATCACTTTGTTTTCAGGATATGCGCTGTGGGTAATACTAGTATTACATTTATTCCATTGCTTACCCCTGTGGGTTGTTCACAGCAGCAATCCTATTGTCACATATTGAACTACTTATATATAATTTTAACCCTTTGGCGCAAGTGTTTATTCACCAGTACAGAGGACAAGATGCGGCAGGTGCACTAAGCCCAACTCTTTATTAGTACTGATGTTGTTCCCTTGCCTGTACAATAGCAATGGCAATACCAGTTTGATAACCCCACTGTAATGGCAACTTTGGGCACTCTTGTGACAGTTCCAAAAGGCAAGCTAATTATCTGGAGTATCCGGGCCAGATATGGAGAGTTCCTGGGTGTGGTAATGGGCAACCAGGGCCAGACATCTGCATACTCAATGCAGGCCTTGGCATAGGCTTGAGACTGCCAAGAACAGCGCACCATCATTCACCCAGATTGTTGGTTGGATCTGTACATTTAGAACCAAAGTGCCAATAGAATAGTGTGACACTTGACTTTACACTTTTAGCTCTAGATATGCTGAATCTGCCTCTCCACCCATGACTTCAACATGTCTTGTGTCACATCTGATCTTGTTACTGTGATATGAAGGCTTGTCACTGGGATCGGAAAGGGAAGGCATTGGACCCATTCAAACTTTTGCATGTCAGTATTCTGTTGTCTCCATTTATTTTGACAACTCACCCCCACAAAGTGCCTGCTATGCTGCAAACCGTAACATATTGAAATGCACTGCTGTGCTTTATGCGGTCTTCATTACCAAAAAAACAGCAGAAATTAGTTTTTTCCATTGTCGTAAGTTAGGCAGCCCATAAAAGTGAATGGGCTGCCTTAATGCAATGTTAATGCATTTGTATTCATGTATTGTACTGTAATAATGTATTAAATGTATTGTATTTGTATTAATGCATGGCAACTGCTTGCCCTAGCAAGAATAGGCCCTCAGAAATTCTAAGGGGGCAGGAAGTATAAATCTGGCCTTGTCGACAACATAGTATGACTGAGGGAATTTTTTATCAGAGATCCTGAGGTTTGATGGGCAAGGTGATCTCTTTCTCTGATGCCACATCTTCTGAAGGATCTTGAGCAGGAATGGACCTGTCCAGAATATGCTTTGTTCCAAAGTGTACAATGTATGTGTGTTACACTCGCCTGCTTTAATGCCATCATACCATCGCTTACAAAGTCATAAGAATATTCCCTGCAGAGCAAGACTCCAGCTTTGTTTTGACATTCCTACCATTCTCATTTACAGGATATTTTTGCCATGACACTATTTGTCAGACTGGAAGCTGCACTTAGGAGAACTGGAAATAAGTTTAATGACCCATGCCCTCAATTCTTGTCATACTGCCAGTATTTCTCACTTCCTTGTTAAGTCAGACTACTTTTCTTAATATTTGAATCAGCCATTGAAAATGTCAATAGGGTAAATTTCTACTGTATTCTTTTTTTAAAAATGATTATTTCTCCTAATTTTTTTACCAGTCTTTACCAATGCCCCAAAAGTCCAGATCCCAGGAAGATTACATATGTAAATGTGTGCTCTTCCTTGCAGTGTCAAGGCTCCTTTATGGCTTCTGTACATTGGTATTGGCAATTAGTGCGATCAATTGGTTTGCTGACTAATAGAAAAGGGCAAGATTTAAGAAGGGGCAGGCCAGCCCTCAACACTGCAAGGAAGAATAGAAATCTGCATATGAGATTTCCCCAATGTGTAAATCTTTTAGGTGCTAGAGAATGCTACTTATGGTATGCAGTTTACTGCTGAAGCTATTTTAAAATCCTTTCACCCACGACCCCCTAAGATCCAGGGGGTACATGACGATCTTAGTTCACTTATGGTTAGGGAACTACTGGATGTAAAGCTATTGTCGGGCTCCTCCGCACGCTTCCAAGCCAAGTGGAACTCGTACCTGTCTTATTTTCCCCAGCCTTCATCTGGAACACCCTGATTGGAAATTATTGTGTGACACTGTGAGCATCTTGTCCTAATACGTTAGAATCTTTGTGCCGACTTGAACCTCCCTTTCTTCTTATCTTGCCCTCTTACCTGACTTCTTCTCATTTATCACCCCCCCTCTCTCGGTATTCCTCTCCCCAGTTACTCAATACCCCCCCCCCACTCCCACTACCCTACTCCCCCCTCCCCCTCCTCCCTCTCTGCTTCATCCCCACACAACGCCTAGTGCAATTGCAGTTCGTGTCCGCCGCTCCTCCCCTGGCCCGACTCCCGCTGTGACTGTGACGCGCGCCGCCCACAAGGGACAGAGTCCAGCGACGTAGGTCTACGTCGCTGGGCGATAACGAGCCACATTGCTGCAGTAGCAGCAATGTGAGCGGAGTTCAAGTGGTTAAAGTGCTTAAGTGCGCAAAAATAAATGTCAGCCAATATATATATTAGTGAGCAATGAGCAATAAACTCCTTCTTTTTGGAATATAGGAGGTGATTTTCAGATGCAATGCTAAACAATATAAAACCACAGTCCTCCCGAAATATGTGCTGAAATGTCGCCAGCAGAGGGGTTGTGTAGAAAATATTCAAAGCACCCAAGGAAAGATAATGCCACCCTTATGCCATAAATGGGAGGCTTACTAGAAGTTTGTGACCCTGATTAAGGTGGTCAATACAAGCTTTAGTTGGTACATCAAAGCATTGGGTCTCACCACGATTATATAAGAATAAGTGAACCCTTCAAACATTTCTGTCTGTTACAGTAAGGATAGCCATCTCTAATCCAATCAGCCGGTCACTCTCGTCACATTTATATGAATATAACAAAGAAACCGGCCATAGTGAAGTCCCATTTTGATACAAACTAAGTTAATAAAATGTTGCACTTGCAAGCATATGCATCGTTCAGGCATGTATATTACATCAGGAGAGCAAACAGTTACGATTGCCAATTTCCAAAAGGGCGGAGATGGGGCCCTGCACGCATGGTGTGTTTTGCGTCATGCATCCTAGCTCCATCTTACGCGTTTCATCATAAATCAGGGGCCTTGGACGCACTATGCAATTTATATTGGAAAACCCACAGGGAGGATCCAGATGCCAAACAATAAACATCTAGATTAGAAAAGAAAGGAGGAAAAATCACCTCTAGCTAATTACACCACCAGAACGTATATGGCACCTCACTAGATTGCCATCTAGTGGTTGTAACCTAAACTGCAGTGGTAATTACCAACCATTTCCCATTGACCCTCCTAAAAATATATACACCAAAAAAATGGAAAATTAAAAATCTCAAAAACAAAAACAAAATTGTATTAACTGTTGACGATTAAAAAAAATACAAAATAATACTAAAACAAAAATGATATAAAGAAAATTGTATAAATATGTATGAAAAGTATGTTGATCCTAGTAATTATTATAATTATTATAATAAAATATATAAAAAATATATAGATGAATGAAAGATGAAATAAAATAAAATAAAAGAAAATTATGTGAAAACTAATATAGATAAAATAAAAACAATAGCAAAAATTATCAAAAACGAAAACAATTCTAATGAAATTTCAAAAATGAAGGATGTCCGTATTCTCTGCATAGGTACACCCTCAATTATGCATCAAAAAACAAAACCTCATCAATACACCCTCAATCTAGCATAATAAACAAAACCTCATTAAAAGAATATTTCACATGCAAAAAAGGTATATTAACCACTTGCAGACCAGTCACGTTGACTGTACTGCGGCAAAGTGGCTCGTTATCATCCAGCGTCGAAGACCTACGTCGCTGGACTCCTCCCCTTGTGGGCGGCACGCGCGCGCCACCGGAGACTCGCTCCCACTGTATTCAGTTACAGCGGGAGTCGGGCCAGGGGAGGAGCGGCGGTGATCACCGCAGCTCTTCCCCGATCATCGGGGATCGAGTGTGGAAATCTCCTAAGTGACAGACAGGGTCAGATTGCAGGGTTCAGCTGAACCTGCGATCTGTCCCTGTGTCACTCAGTCCCCTCCCCCCACACACGTTAGTAAGCACCAGGCATACATTAACCCCTTGATCACCAATAAAAGTTAACCTCATCCCTGTCAGTGTCATTTTTACAGTAACAGTACATATGTATAGCACTGATTACTGTAGTAATGTCACTGGTACCCCCAAAAGTGTCAAAAATGTCAGTCAAGGGTCCGATCTGTCCGCCGCAATGTCGCAGTCCCGCAAAAAAAATCGCAGATCGCCGCCAGATCGCCGCCATTACTATTTAAAAAAAAACCAATAAAAATGACATAAATTTCCAGTAGTAAGTAGCTGCGATAACTTTTGCGCAAACCAATCAAAATACGCTTATTGCGATTTTTTTTACCAAAAATATGTAGCAGAAAACAAATTGGCCTAAAATGATAAAAAAATTAGATTTTTACATTTTTGGGGGGGGGGGGGGGGGAATTTCATATAAAAAAACTTGAAAAAATATTGTTATTTTTTCAAAATTGTCGCTCTTTTTTTGTTTATAGCGCAAAAAGTAAAATTTGCACAGGTGATCAAATACCACCAAAAGAAAGCTCTATTTGTGGGGAAAAAAAGGACATAAATTTAATTTGGATACAGCGCTGCATGACCGCGCAATTGTCCGTTAAATAATACAGTGCCGAATCGCAAAATATGGCCTGGTCAGGAATGGGGTAAAACCTTCCGGCCATAAAGCGGTTAAAAATACACTCATTGAGAATTTTTTTGTCAAAGACATGTAGCTAAATACATTTTGGCCTAAATATATGACAAAAATTGAATATATTGAATATTTTTTAACTGTCAAAATAGAAAAATATTTTATTTAAAATTGTTATTTTTTCAAAATTGTTGCATTTTTTAATTAATATTGCAAAAAATGAAAATCGCACAGGTGATAAAATACCGCCAAAAGAAAGCTCTGTTTGTGGGAAAAAAAGGATGTAAATTTCGTTTGGGTACAGCGTTGCATGACCACGCAATTGTCAGTTAAAGTCGCACAGTGCCGAATCGCAAAAAGTGGCCTGGACGAAAGACAGCAAAATCCTCCGGTGGTAAAGTGGTTAACCACTTAAGCCCCGGAGGATTTGGCTGCTAAAGGACCAGGGGTTTTTTTGCGATTTTTTACTGCGTGACTTTAACGGACAATTGCGCGGTCGTGCGACGCTGTACCTAAACGAATTTGACGTCCTTTTTTTCCCACAAACAGAGCTTTCTTTTGGTGGTATTTGATCACCTGTGCGATTTTTTGATCACGCGCTATAAACAAAAAAAGAGCGTAAATTTTGCAAAAATAACAATATTTTTCACATTTTTTTATATGAAATTCCCCAAAAAAAAAAGTAAAAATCAAAATTTTTTAACATTTTTCGGCCAATTTGTTTTATGCTACCTATGTTTGGTAAAAAAAATCGCAAAAAGCGTATTTTGATTGGTTTGCGCAAAAGTTATCGCGTTTACTAACAAAGAGAAAGATTTTTGTCATTTTTGGTGTTTTTTTTTTAACGCGTAATGGCGGCGATCTGCGATTTTTTTTTCGGTACTGCGACATTGCGGCGGACAGATCGGACCCTTGACTGACATTTTTGACACTTTTGGGGTTACCAGTGACATTACTGCAGTAATCAGTGCTATACATATGCACTGTTACTGCAAAAATGACACTGGCAGGGAAGGGGTTAACTTTATTGGGAAGGGAGGGGTTAAGTGTGTCCTAGGGGCGTGCTTTCTACTGTGTAGGGACATTGCTATTGGTGTAAAAGCAAAGATCAACCGTTCTACATAGTAGAACGGTCAGATCTTTACTTTTACACAGGGAGAACTGACAGGCAGCTTGTTTACACAAGCTGCTCTGTCTTTCTCCCTTCACAGGAGCGATCGTAGTGTGGCCGGCGGACATCGAGTCCGCCGGTCACACGCACTGACTTGCCTGTGAACGAGCCGCGGCGGGCGCGCGCCTCGGCGGGCGCGCGCCCGCTCGCTATAGGCTCGCAAGTCAGTGACAGGCGAGTGACGTACCGATACGTCACTCTGCCTGGCCGGGGCTGACCGCCGCAGTATATAGTCGTGCGGCGGTCGGCAACCGGTTAAACAAATGTGAATGAATCCATATATTAAGATTGTCTAGATCAGATGCCACATAGTGGTAACATGTGTAAAAAAACGTATCTATAAAAAAGTTAATGTCCCATGCTTCATTTCGGCCAAATGGAACAAAGGATTTTAATAAGTAGATCCACTTGGTCTCTAAGCAGGAAGTATACCTGTCTTGCAAGGGCCCCTCTTCAATATGTTTTGTGTTTTTTTATGGACAGGAATATAGTACCAGTGGGGTCCTTATTGTGGAATCAGACATACTGTTTTGATATACTATGTCCTTTAAAACAAAGTTTTATATTCCCTGTGTGCTCCTCCAATCTAATGTGCAAGGCCCTAATGGTCCAGCCTATATACTGTAACCCACACAAACATTTTATCATGTAGACCACATTACAGGTATTTGCATTCCTTTACTGAATTGATTTTGCATACATTACATCTCCTACAACAATGGAAACCCTCCATTATTTGAAGAAAAGACAGTCTGACTGGTGGATCCAGTATGTTAGGTTGTTAAGTGCAACCTGTTTTCTATACTTGGTTAAAAAGTTCTCAGCCTGAAAATAGGCAATAATGTAACCACCACATCTAGGAACTGGTAGGCTGCAATGTAATAAAATGTTGTTCCAGGTTTTAGTTACACTTTAGGTTAAGGAAAGGAAAGGTTTAGGAAAATATTTATATGATCCCCTGCATATTTTGTAAGTTTGCCCACTTACAAATAAATTAAGGGTCTACAGTTTTTATCATAGGTGTATTTTAAATGATTAGAGACAGAAAAATATCAACCAAGAGTCCAGAAAAAACACATGTTGTAATTGCAGTTCACTGAGTAAAATAAGTATTTGATCCCCAAGCAAAACATGACTTAGCACTTGGTGGAGAAACCCACGTTGGCAAGAACAGAGTTAAGACAGTCCTTGTAGTTGGTTACCAGGTTTGCACACATCTCAGGAGGGATTTTGATCCACTCTTCTTTACAGATCTTCTCTAAATCATTAAGGATTCTTGGCTGTCCCTTTGAAACTCAAAGTTTCTGCTTCCTCCATAATTTTTTTATAGAGTAAGGCCTGGAGACTGGCTAGGCCACTCCATGACCTTAATGTGCTTCTTCTTGAGCCACTCCTTGGTTGCCTTGGCGGTATGTTTTGGGTCATTGTCATGCTGGAAGACCCATGCATGACCCATTTTCAGTGTTCTGACTGAGGGAAGAAAGTTCTCAGGTTCTCATCCAAGATTTTACAATACATGGCCCTGTCCAGTGGCCCCTCAATGTGGCAAAGTCAGCCTGTATCTTTAGCAGAGAAATAGCCCCGAAGCATAATGTTTCTATCTCCATGCTTGACTGTAGGGATGGTATTCTTAGGGTCATAGACAGCATTTTTCTTCTACCAAGCACAGCGAGTCGAGTTAATGCCAAAGAGCCTAATTTTGGTCACATCTGACCACAGCACTTTCTCTCAATCCTTCTCTGAATCATTTAGATGTTCATTGGCAAACTTCATATGGGCCTGTACATGCGCCTTCTTGAGGAGGGGCACCTTGTGGGCGCTGAAGGTTTTCAATCCATGGCAACGTTTTGTGCTACTAATGGTTTGTTGTGGTCCCAACTGCCCTGATATCCTTCACAAGCTCCTCCCATGTAGTTCTGGGCTGATCCCTCACTTTTCTCAGGATCGTCCTTACCCCATGAGGTAAAATCTTGCATGGAGCTCCAGATCGAGGGCAATTAAAAAAGCTCTTTGGTGGTTTTGAATATAAGAAAGAGATTCTGTAGACACTGCAACTCGATTTATAAAATTTGTATCATGTGTTTTTTTTCTGGACTTTTGATTGATAATCTGCCTCTATCATTTAAAATACACCTATTCTAAAAATGATAGACCCTTCATTTCTTTGTAAGTGGGCAAACTTACAAAATCTGCAAGGGATCAAATATTTATTTTTCCCACTGTATATATGCACAGTTGCGTATAAAAGAAAACAATAGTGATGGATTCCCTTGAAGCGCTTTGTGTGCGCCAGAGCCAAAAGCAGCCAGCCAAACAAGGCTTGTGCATATTGGGTAATACAGTCTGAGTTTTAAATCTGGCACGCTTGGTGCTTTTGAGTATCATTGACTACAATGGCACAAGAAAATGTTCAGCCTACCATAACTTGTTCTCATTTATTATCCATGTGAAAAGGTAGATCTGTTTTATTAGGTTTCTACTTAAAAGAACAAAAATAAATACTGAAAAATATTTTTTTGGGAAGAGGCAGATATTGGTTATTTTATGTACAAAAGCTAACACTGTTCAATAATAGAAATTCCCATGTCTGTAGATAACTCAGGATCTTTAAAGAGACTTTTTCACCAGCTTTAAAAATAGAAAAGAAAGATAAAAGCACAGAAAATCAAGTATTGTACATGCTTATTTGCAGTGTTTTGCTTTCTATGGATTTTTTTATATTTTCAATGTGCCTTTGATGTTTCCAGAAAATGTGACTACTTCAGTTAGTCAGTTCCCTAGCACAGCCTCCTCCCTTCTTGCATAATATAGTTCTCTCCTCTTCTGAAAAAGTCTAAATACTGTCTGTGTTGGCCCGGTTTTTCTTAGTTTCACCCACCTAAACGTTTATGTAGCTGATGGGGGAGGATCAATGGGGAATACTTAAAGCAATTGTACACGATCACCTTGTAAAACAACGCATTCAGTTTAAAATAGAAATGAAGGGCAAAATGTTTTGGTATATAACAAAAAACAATAAAAATACTCTTTTTCCCTTTTTTAAATGATCACATTCCCTCTATTCTCAGCTGCATAAGAGCTGGGGGAGAAGAAGAAGCAGTACACTGAGCTTGCCAGTGAATGGCTGTGCAGCGAGGGTGAGTCAGGACAAGTCTGATCATTAGAGGGGGTCTTCAGTTTCTGTTGTATCTGCACATGTTTGATACATTGGACGGAACATACTGAGATCTGTGATGCACTTTTAACTATTGCAATTATGTGAGTCTAATACTTACCGTGCTTTTATACAATAAATAATTTGTCTCAGGATAATGCACTAGGTCGTTGTGCCCTCTGTGTGTTTTTGTATGGTTGCGGTGTTGTAGACTTCCCCAAGTCTTTGAGAGCAGTAAGACCGTGGTTATCTGCTTTCAAGCGTAATGAAGATCTAAGCCTACCCATCTGGAGGGGACGTTTTCCTAAGCACAGGAGGCATTGTGTTTGTGACTGTTTTATTAGAGAAGAGTATACTGAGTTCCCAGCATAGCTAGAGAACTGAGCACAGTGTGCTCTCCTGCTTAGTGTGGTCAGTTTTAATAGGAAAGCAGAGGGGCTGGCAGGAACACCAGGGATTTCATATAAAGGAAGTAATACAAAGAGAACAGGATACTTTCCCATACAAGTACATGGTACAGCAGGCACATATCAGGAATATGAAGTGTTGGGGTAACAAATGTTATAAGTGACAGCTCTGAGTCTTCTGTGGCTGCTGACATCACATCCAAGATGGCGGTGCCCGGCAGCAGTCTCAGGGCTTTTGGATTTCAACACAAGGGGAGCTTTTTACAGGCAAACAACATTGTTACAATATCAAATGCACATACAATCTTATAGCATTTTTTTAAATAAACAATCTGATGAAAAGATCTCTTTAAAGCGGAGTTCCGGGCACAAAATCGATGTTTTTTTTTGTGCCCGTCCGCTAGTTCTGGATAACCTGAAAAGGAATTGGATAGTTAGGTTTTTTTTTTTTAAAAAAACTCACCTTTTAATTGTAGATCGTAAATACTCACCTCAGGGTACTTCCTCCCTCGGAGCCGCGGCTCACCCCGTCACTTCCTGTCTCGCGATGATTCCTGGGAGCTGAACGTCATAGCTCCCAGGAATCAATGCAACGGCACCGGCCCCGCTCGTCACTTCCGGGCGACGCCGCATTCCCCTGCTAAACAGCTTCTGGGCATGCCCAGAAGCTGTTTAGGAATGCGGCGCCGCACCGGAAGTGACGAGAGGGGATTCTGGGAGAAGAAAACGCGGAAGAAGACGCAGAAGAGGACCGCGCCGGCTTCAGCTGCCCACAAGAGAGATGGAAACGCTGTGGAAGAAATTTTATAAGTAAGTATTTCTTCTAAAAGGTAAGTGCGAACCGGGACAGATCAGAGGCTAGCCATTGTGTCATGTGCTAGCCCTGACTGTCCCGGGGGTATGCTTATTGAAAAATGACATCTTTGCTCGGAACTCCGCTTTAAGGAAACAATATCAATTCTCTAAAGAAATAAACCAACATTTCCCTGCAAATTAAGAGGGATTATACTAACCCTTAGGAAGTCCATTTCTCCCCCCTTCATTTCAGCTCTGCAGAGCCCTTCCGTATCTTTAGCATTTGACACTTCCAGAAGTGTCAGATGCCTTCATCCCCCTGAACCCTATGTCAAACGTGAAGGTCATGTTATGTATGTATATGTACGTATGTACACAAAATATATCTTCTTATTTTAGGTTACTAGTCCTTTAAGTCTCTATTAGTTTCATTTGTGCCTGTTTTGAATATTATTCGGTAATATCCATTATTTATAAAGCACCAACATTTTATAAAGCCATGACAGGTGACAATGATAGAAGATGAGAGAATTGAAGACTGACCATATGAGCTGTCAAGTGGCAATGAAAAGTAACAATTTTAGGCAACAATTTGGAATTAGTAATGAGAAATGGCAACATGTGAAAGGGACGTTTGACAACTGATAGACATCACACGGATACTGCTCCGCTTTTTTAAAGCAGGTCCTGAAAAGTGTAAACATGTTTGATATTCAGATTTTGCTACAAATGGGCAGCTATCATGGAACTGATGCAAAGAATGGTTGTAGAATTAAAAATAAATAATTTTTCATATTTTACATGCAAACTTATAATGCTCCTAAGATTTTAATCAAAGTGCCAAAGTTTATCTTTCATTTTTTTTTTTTCTTTTAATATTCAAAAGACATGCATAACGCTAACACACAAAACAACAAACAAAAGAGTATCCAGACTCATAAAAACATTCACAGTAAGAGGATTTTATAGACTTTTGGTAATATTAATTTACACTATGGCTTTTCTATTCATTAGCAATAAGTATATACATTATCTCACAAAAGTTTGTACACCCCTCACATTTTTGTAAATATTTTATTATATCTTTTCATGTGACAACACTGAAGAATTACACTTTGCTACAATGTAAAGTAGCGAGTGTACAGCTTGCATAACAGTGTACATTTGCTGTCCCCTCAAAATAACTCAACCCACAGCCATTATTGTCTAAACTGCTGACAACAAAAGTAAGTATACTCCTAAGTCAAAATGTCCAACTTGGGCCCAATTAGCTATTTTCCCTCCCTGGTGTCATGTGACTCATTAGTGTTACAAGGTCTTAGGTGTGAATGGGGAGCAGCAGGTGTGTTAAACTTGGTGTTATCGCTCTCACTCTCTTATACTGGTCACTGGAAATTCAACATGGCACCTCATGGCAAAGAACTCTCTGAGGATCTGAAAAAAAGAATTGTTGCTCTACATAAAGATCACCTAGGCTTTATGAAGATTACCAAGACCCTGAAACTGAGCTTCAGCACAGTGGCCAAGACCAAACAGCGGTTTAACAGGACAGGTTCCACACAGAACAGGCCTTGCAATGGAAGTTGAGTGCACGTGCTCAGCATCATATCGAGTTTTTGTCTTTGGGAAATTGACGTATGAGTGCTGCCAGCATTGCTGCGGAGGTTGAAGGGGTGGGGGGTCAGCCTGTCAGTGCTAAGACCATACGCCGCACACTGTATCAAATTGGTCTGCATGGCTGTCGTCCCAGAAGGAAGTCTCTTCTAACCACTTTACCACCGGAGGATTTTGCTGTCTTCCGTCCAGGCCACTTTTTGCGATTCGGCGCTGTGCGACTTCAACTGACAATTGCGCGGTCGTGCGACGCCGTACCCAAACGAAATTTACGTCCTTTTTTTCCCACAAACAGAGCTTTCTTTTGGTGGTATTTGATCACCTGTGCGATTTTTACTTTTTGTGCTATAAACAAAAAAAGAGCGTTTATTTTGAAAAAATAACAATATTTTTAACATTTTTTTATATGAAATTCCCCCCAAAAAAGATGTAAAAAACAATTTTTTTAAAAATTTTTGGCCAATTTGTTTTATGCTACATATGTTTGGTAAAAAAAATCGCAATAAGCGTATTTTGATTGGTTTGCGCAAAAGTTATTGCGTTTACTAACAAAGGGAAAGATTTCTGTCATTTTTGGTGTTTTTTTTTTAACGCGTAATGGCGGCGATCTGCAATTTTTTTTGCGGGACTGCGACATTGCGGCGGACAGATCGGACCCTTGACTGACATTTTTGACACTTTTGGGGGTACCAGTGACATTACTGCAGTAATCAGTGCTATAAATATGCACTGTTACTGTAAAAATGACACTGGCAGGGAAGGGGTTAATTTTATTGGAGAGGGAGGGGTTAATGTATGCCTGGTGCTTACTGACGTGTAGGGGGGGAGGTGACTGTGTGAGTCATGGACAGATCGGATGTCCAGCTATGCTGAACAGTCCGATCTGTCACTCCCTGTCACTATGGAGATCCGCCCGCTGTGTTTACACACAGCGGGCGGATCTCCAGACTCGATCCCCGACGATAGGGTAAGAGCAGCGGCGATCGCCGCTGCTCCTCCCCTGGCCCGACTCCCGCTGTGAATGAAAACACATGATGAGACCAAGATAAACGTATTTGGTTTAGATCGTGCCAAGCGTGTGTGGCAGCAACCAGGTGAGGAGTACAAAGACAAGTGTGTCTTGCCTACAGTCAAGCATGGTGGTGGGAGTGTCATGGTCTGGGGCTTCATGAGTGCTGCCAGCACTGGGTAGCTACAGTTTATTGAAGAAACAATGAATGCCAACATGTACTGTGACATACTGAAGAGCATGATCCCCAACCTTTGGAGATTGGGCCGCAGGGCAGTATTCCATAATGATAACAACCCCAAACACACCTCCAAGACGACCACTGCCTTGCTAAAGAAGCTGAGGGTAAAAGTGATGGACTGGCCAAGCATGTCTCCAGACCTAAACCCTATTGAGCATCTGTGGGACATCCTCAAAGGGAAGGTGGAGGAGCGCAAGGTCTCTAACATCCACCAACTCCTTGATGTCATCACGGAGGAGTGGAAGAGGACTCCAGTGGCAACCTGTGAAGTTCCGGTGAACTCCATGCCCAAGAGAGTTAAGGCAGTGCTGGAAAACAATGGTGGCCACACAAAATATTGACACTTTTGGCCCAATTTGGACATTTTCACTTAGGGGTGTACTCACTTTTGTTGTCAGCGGTTTAGACATTAATGGCTGTGTGTTGAGTTATTTTGAGGGGACAGCAAATTTACACTGTTATACAAGCTGTACACTCAACACTTTACATTGTAGCAAAGTGTAGTTTCTTCAGTGTTATCACATGAAAAGATATAATTAAATATTTACAAAAATGTATTATAGTATAAGGAATCTACTATGAATCTAAATACTCTTTTTAGTTATCTTTCATTGTTTGATCAATCAAGAGTATATTAAAAGGAGATCTGCACATGTCAAACTGCATGCCTCTTTTCTATCTATTGCAATTTTAAAGTTAAGTTCCCAAAATCGTATATAAGGACATGCTGTATCTGACAGGGCCTTAGAGAAAAGCTATGTGTGAATATGGAGCCAGTCCTAGTACCTCAAGCCAGTGATTACACAATTTTTTGAATTTTCAGGGACAATTTCTGTGTTGAAATACTTACTTTTCTCAGGATATGGTGTTATTAAGCTGGTTTTTCTATTCCGCAACTGTAGTGGGGTTGCGGTATAGTCATTTTTGTGCTATCAGTTTACATGCTATATATAGCAGTCTATAAATGGGGATATGTGCATCAATAGATACAAAAGTATCATTAATCATATTCAATAAACATGCTTTTGGTTCAATTGATATATTAAGGTACATGTAAAACCCCATCTTGCAAAACAACCTATTCAGTTTAAAATTGAAATGAAAGGCAAAATATTTGCATATAGATGTACAAATAATTTACAAACACTTTTTTTCCCTTTTTGATCACATTCCCTTTGTTCACAGCTGCATAAGAGCTAGGAGGCGAGAAACAGCATTACACTGATGTTTTTAGTAAAAGGCTGTGTGGTAAGGGGGGGGGGGGGGTCAAGTCCCATCATTTGAGGATCACACACTGAGTTCCCCAGCATAGAGAACATAGCAGAAGGACTGGGAGGAAAACCAGGGATTTCACACAAAGGAAGCAATGCAAGGGGAACAGGGGATACTTTTTCATACACGGTACAGCAGGCACATATCAGGAATATAATGCAAAAAAGGGATCTGGCACCTAAGTTATCAATAGTTACAAGCAACAATAAAATGGAGGGGTTTATTTAATATTTATGACTGCTGCTAACTATCTGCAGGTATACCAAACATCAGAGTAATTAAAAAATCAGTCAGCTCAGATCTACACTACCCTAGTTAATGAAGTGGGGATAATTAAATAAATTTCCAGGGTTAGTAGGATACTGTTCCATAAATCAGGAGAGACATTTATGTACCTCGCTCTTTTAGGGTGTGGGAACATATATATTTGCCAACACACTGCATATACTGTATTATCCAGTGTACACAAAAGATAGACATGTCGCTCTTGTTCATCCACCTCAACCCGAATGCAGGAGAAAATCACAGATGATGCCACTAATATACTACCCCCTTTGGATACGAGTAATGGGTAGAGTAACATTGATATTTAAATTTATATCTATTAAAAAGAGTTAGCATATCTTGACTTATATATGTCCTGAATCATGGAAGGTGTCTCTTAAGGCTTTAAAACAGCTTCAGATACTGCGGTGTTACACCCTTCCATTTATAACTAATGCCACAAGAAAAGGAATGTATGCCTTATTTTATGCAATTTTTGAAGCTACTGTTGTAGTAGCTAAACTCAGACTTTTAGATCTGAGTGGTAAATTAAGTGTTTGGTTTGATCTCTGATAAGGCCAAGCTGACTCCAAAGCCTGCAAATACCAGTACAAGGCTTGAACTTTGTACAGCTGTTATAGCTGTCGAAATTTCTGAGCTCATAAAATGTGAAATAAACTTTGAAATTAATTAATATGACTTTTACACAGAAAGTCAGATAGTATTGAGATATGTAAACAAACAAACAAAGAGAATCAATGACACTGTGTGCCCACCAACCTCCACACTACTAATCTAAACAGTACCAGCCACTGCATTTCAGGACATTTTATAATCATCTCCACCTGAATTCTTCAATTTGAATTCATCTCAGGCCATAAAGCTTTTACTTTTAAACAAAATAATCTGGTTAAACTAGCAAACCTAACCTATAAGTGAGCAAAATAGTTTCTTCCTTGTATTTTGACCCAAGTGTGCCCATTATTCTGTATATCATTTGTACCTTATTCTTGCAGCAGCCTGTCACCACCTTCACTTGACGCCTTTAACAAAAATGCTGAAAGTGCACAAGGTTTGCAAATCAATAGGCCACATGATGCCCCATGTGGCCATAATCTGGATATAGGTGGGCTCATCATAGACAATGTCTGTCAAGGTGAAATCAGAAGGTGTACCACAGTTTCATCCTTCAAGACACATGTCCTCTCAAATGGATGTAATACTTAGAGGAATGACTACATAATATACAGTAAAGATATGTAATAGCACATCACACAAGGAAATAACAAGGCCCTTTATTTCTGGAATGATTACTTTGGCATCACAGTGTTCAGTATAACCACTGAAGAAAATGGGGTGGTAGGTAAAATAGAAGTATGAGTAAAGAGTTTTAATAGAATAACTCCAAAAGCTGGGTATCATGAACTAAAAAGGAGCCTACTAAAAAATGGTTTGCATGCAGGAGCATGGTTTATTTCCTAAGAGTGCAACCTTCACAGAAAACCTAAGATGAAGAAAATTGCTGGCTTTATGCAGAAGGTGTTTGAGATAAATCATGCTGAGCCTGCACCACCACTTGTGGAAGGAGATGAATATAGGTAACTTCCATGTTTTGAGGTGTTCCATCTTCGCAAGCCAGGCCAGACCAGAATATTCTTCAACTCTAGTACTCGATGTGAAGGTATTTCCCTCAACCACCATCTTCTCTCCAGGCTTAATTTGAATAACAAACTTAGAGGAGTTTTGCTCCATTTCAGGCGTGAATCAGATGCTGTAAATGCAACAGAAACTTTCTCAGCTTCAAACGGTACTGCAATAACAATGCCAACTATGGAGTCATAGACTAATGAATGAAAGTACATGTTTTGGTAGCAGCCGTTTTCTTGCTGTAGCAATTTATGGACTTAGAACAACTGCTCAAGATGGCACAAAGGAATTCAGATCTGATGCATGTCAGTTTGTTGAAAGACACTTTTACATAGATGATGGACTCAAATCTCTGCTTACAGAAGAAGAAGCAATCAATCTTCTCACTAGAACTTAGGATATGCTTGCCACTACCAACCTAAGACTTCACAAAATCGTCTCTAACTGTGACAAGGTAATAAAAGCCTTTTATTCTGATGAATATGCTGTCAGTGTAAAGGGATTTAAGTTAGGATCTGACCTTCCCCCTAAGCAATGTAGTCTTGGATCGCTTTAGTAAGTTTTGCAAGACACATTCACATTTTAAGTATCAGCCTGTGACAAGCTTTTCACGAAATTAGGAATTTTGTCTACAGAAAACAGTATTTATGAGCCGCTGGGTTTCATAGCACATTTTACCATGCTTACTACTGAAAACACAAGTTGGGAAACCCTGCTAAATGAACAATAAAGATGGGAATTGTTAAACGTGTCCATTTTTTATATAACAACTTCACTGTTATACCCTTGTATCTGTAACAAATGCCACCAGAAAGAGATGAATACCTTTTTTTTAGGCATTTGTTAAGCCATAGTTGCAGTAGCCAAACTCAGGTATATAGATCGAAGTGGCAAAGTAAGTGTTAGTTTGATCCCTGGTAAGGTCAAGCTGACTCCAAAGCTTGCACACACTGTTCCAAGTCTTTAACTCTATTCAGGTGTTTTAGCTGTTGAAATTGCTGAGCTCTTAAAATGTGAAACAAACTTTGAAATGTATTATTTTGACTTTAATACAGAAAGTAAGATAGGTTTGGGACATGTACACAACCAAACAGAACCTAACAATGGTGGTACCCACTGACCTCAACACTGCTAATCTAAACAGGACCAGCTGCTGCTGGACATTATATAGTCATTTCCATCTGAATTCTTAAATGATGAGTCCATCTCAGGACATGCAGATTCCACTTTTGAAATGGTTAATCCCGAGTCTAACAAAGAAATAAAAGCTAATATGTCAGACTCAATACCTACAGTACATTCCTTCAAGGTTATAGCAAATGGAAAACAAGCAAACCCAACCTACAAGTGAGTCAAATAGGTCTCCTAAAAGAAAAAGACACCCATCATAATGTTTGGATTATGTGTCAGTTACAAAAACTATGTTCAGTAACTTCTAAAGTCAAATAAAAGAGGTTTTATTGTCAGACCCATGAACCTGATGCTTTTGCTATATAAACAAGAGAATGCATACTCAAAATTAGGGATTTGATTTCGACTATATTCCCGACAGTATTTGCCATCCTTGGCATGGCCATTGCAGTCCACTGTCTTTGCTGAATTCCCCTATGAAAATAGTCAAACCATGTCAACTACAAGTATTAATGTTGATCTTACATTATCCACCCCTTGTTTTTACTTTCTGACTTAGTTTTCTGATTTTCCAGAACAAGAGTAAAAATGTACATATATTAGGATTTGTTTACTAAAGTCAGTTTATTGTGTTGAAATCTGAGATTTCAGATAGGGAGTATCATGTTACACATGCATTGTGTCATAGATCAGTGGTAAAAGCTGCTGCTGATTTGTCACTTGTAGTCCCACAGACCAGCAGGTAAACCAGTAGCTCCACAGTGCCAACACACAAATTTGTTATAGTTTTGTAGTTCCAGAACATGTCGTCCGTTCTTACCTTGTTCTGAATGCTAAATCAACGATGTGGCTAGTCCCTGCCTAGCTTGGCTATCACTTATTCTGTATCATGTTGTAGTCAATTAAAGCAGCACCCTTCCCCTCCTGTTAGGCTGTATCAGCCAGAAAAGCTCTTTCCCTTGCTATTTAAACTCAGTGCAATTCTCAGCTTGTTGCCTGAGCAATGCTTTTGCAAGCTAGCTGCTGAACCCTGTACCTGCCTGCTATCCAGTTTGTTTTTCTCCATCGATTCCCATGTACCGAACTCTCGCTTTGATTACTGGGTATCTGAGTCCTCTATCTGCCCTGACCTTTGGCTTTTACTTGGCTAGTCATGTAATCTACCTGCCCTGACCCTTGGCTTTGTTCCTGGTTATTTGAGTCTGCTACTGGACCTGACCACTGATCTGTATCTTTCCTTCTGTGTCTGCAACCAGCTTCCTCCTCTGGACTGTCACCACAGTGTAACTTTCTGCTCCAGAACTATTATTTAGTGATAATGCCATCAGATAGCAGCAATCTGAGCATATGAGTTAGTATTGAACATGCCAATCCTAGAATTTGCTAACATAGAAAATTATTGGAAGATTGGGAAGGAAGGATTTTCCGGCACATAAATTCTTTAAAAAGTAATAATTTTATTCAAATTCCATAACACAAACATAATACTAAAGAAAAAACACATAAACACAAACAAGACATGAAAATGCTAATTAAAATTGACTGAAACCATAATAGGCTAAAAACAGTCAAAGTGAGTAACATGCAGCAGTTCTACTCGATATAATCATGCATAATAGAATGCTATTGGTCACAAATTGCGACTATATGTACATTTTTAAAAAAATTTTCAAAAATGTACATATAGTCGCAATTTGTGACCAATAGCATTCTATTATGCATGATTATATCGAGTAGAACTGCTGCATGTTACTCACTTTGACTGTTTTTAGCCTATTATGGTTTCAGTCAATTTTAATTAGCATTTTCATGTCTTGTTTGTGTTTATGTGTTTTTTCTTTAGTATTATGTTTGTGTTATGGAATTTGAATAAAATTATTACTTTTTAAAGAATTTATGTGCCGGAAAATCCTTCCTTCCCAATCTTCCAATAATTTTCTATGCTCCAGAACTATGTGGTCTGTTCTTACCTTGTTCTGAATGCTAAACCAACTACATGGCTAGTCCCTGCCTAGCCTGGTTATCACTCATTCTGTATCATGCTGTAGTTGATTAGAGCAGCACCCTTCCTCTCCTGTTAGGCAGTGTACCTTTCTGTTCCAGACCTACTTTCTGATACCTTCTTGTCTTTGAGTGCCTGATCTTGAGTAGGGTGAACCTGAAGGGTTGCAACCTGGGGCCAGCGTGTAGTGAATCCCATCAGATGCTCTGGTAAATACCAGCTGGCCCTTAGACTTGGCACCACAGGGAATCGCATATCACCTGCTCTCATGAGGGACTATCCTCTCCCGGAGTCCTCTAGCGTTGTTCCAACTATACAAAACTAACTCCCCATGGTGTCCTGCTCTGCTGTGATTGGACTGCAATTTTGGGTACACCTACTTTCTTTCTTGGGTATCCCTGATAGAGTAGCTAGAGGGTCCATATTGGTATAGTCACCATGTTGATACATTGTTAATTGCTGTTGTAGGGGAAACCCCAAAACACATGGGTTTCAGTAACATTTTGACTGTTGAAGCAAGATTGAAAAATAGATATATTTATTATACAAGCATGTGTGAGGAAATACACACTTGGAGAGCACCAAAATCACATTACATAGTGCTGGTTTCAAAAAGAATAGCTCTGACTGGCTAAGGATTTTCTATTACAATTTACATGTTATGAAGTGGGTGGCACTTGACTAACTAAATTCCTTTGAAGTCCCATTTGAGTCACTGGTGACATTCATTTATATGCAGATGGTCATTCACATAGGCTTGTCACTTCCAAGGCTCATTGGCTGAACAGGTCTTCAAAGACCGAGATGGCCTTTGAGGGGTCTCATACAGAAAAGAGGAAACAGACCATGTTTGACCATCTGATTCATTACCAATGCATTTTATATTAAAAATATTTTATTTAAAACTAAAATGGCTGTTCCCTCTTCCCCTTCACTGTTAACATTGTTTGTTTTATTATTTGCCTCCTAGAATTATGTCCCTACCTACTCCCATAGTCCATTCTCTCTGTGTTGCTTTCTTCAACTTCCCAGCAGAACGTTCTAGTCTCTATTCCATCCATATGTCTATTGCTCAAGTGGTTTATATTATGATCTTTTGACCTATCTGGATGCTCGCTGGGTCAAGATCTTTAAAGTTTGGAATAAAATTCTCAACAGTCATCAAAGTGTCTGATTGGGTCAACAGTCTGCCAGCACCAATAGGGCTGTGGGTTACTAGATGTTAAAGACTTAGACATAGACTGGGGAGGCAGAACATTGGGGATTGGAATATTCCAAATGTGTCTTGCCTACAGTCAAGCAAGGTGGTGGGAGTGTCATTGTCTGGGGCTGCATGAGTTTTGCTGGCATTGGGAAACTACAATTCATTGAGGGAACCATGAATGCCAACATGTTCTGTGACATCCTGAAGAAGAGCATGATCCTCTCCTTTCTAGGGCAGTTTTCCAACACGATAATGACCCCAAACACACCTCCAAGACGACTAATGCCTTGCTATAGAAGCTGAGGGTAAAGGTGATGGAATGGCCAAGCATGTCTCCAGACCTAAACCCTAATGAGCATCTGTGGGGCATCCTCAAATGGAAGGTGGAGGAGCGCAAGGTCTCTAACATCCACCAGCTCTGTGATGTCATCATGGAGGAGTGGAAGAGGACTCTAGTGGCAAACTGTGAAGCTCTGGTGAATTCCATGCCCAAGAGAGTTAAGGCATTGCTAGAAAATAATGGTGGCCACACAAAATATTGACACTTTGGGCCCAATTTGGACATTTCCACTCAGGGGTGTACTCACTTTTGTTGTCAGCGGTTTAGACATTATTGGCTGTGTGTTGAGTTATTTTAAGAGGACAGCACATTTACACTGTTATACAAGCTGTACACTCACTGCTTTACATTGTAGCAAAGTGTAATTTCTTCAGTGTTGTCACATGAAAAGATATAATAAAATATTTACTAAAATGTGAGGTGTGTACTCACTTTTGTGAGATACTGTGTGTGTATATATATATATATATATATATATATATATATATATATATACACGCAGGGCTCAAAATTTCAAGTCCTAAACTACTAGCCAGGCCTTAAGGGTTACTCGCCACCAGTTGCCCTACCCAACCCCTACCCTGGCCTGCCCCTAAACACACCCTCAAAAATTATCTCATGAAATTACACTGTTAAATGTTTTATGCAGAATTAAGTAACAAAAATAAATATTAACAACTACTTTATCAGTGCCCATCAGTGCAGCCTTATCAGTGCCCATCAATGCTGCCTATCAGTGCTTATCAGTGCAACCTATCAGTGTCCATCAGTGAAGCATCATCAGTGCCAATCAGTGCTGCCTCTTTGGTGCCCATCAATGCAGCCTCAGTAGTGCAGCCTGATCAGTGCCCATCAATGCAGCGTGATCAGTGCCCATTAGCGCAGCCTCACAGGTGCCCATTAATACGGCCTCGCCAGTGCCCATCAATGCAGCCTCACCATTGCCCATCAGTGCAGCCTGACCAGTGCAGGGGAAGAGAGAGAAAGAGGAGAGCTGGCCGGATCATCACACAGTGAGGGATCGCCCACTTTGACAGCTTTGATTTGAATCTACCGGTGCTCGTAGTCACACCTCCTGGACCACCTCATTTGATAGACTTCACACGTCCTGGCATTGAACGAATGGGCTGTCTATCAAAGAGGTCCAGGAGGTGGGACTTGGCTTGCAGTCTCCACTCGAATTCATCCCATAGGTGTTCTATCGGGTTAAGGTCAGGACTCTGTGAATGCCAGTCAAGTTCCTCCACCCCAAACTTTCTCATCCATATCTTTATGGACCTTGCTTTGTGCACTGGTCCAAATTATTTAGTGGAGGGGGAAATTATGGTGTGGTTGTTTTTCAGGGCTTGGGCTTAGCTCCTTAGTTCAAGTGAAGGGAACTCTTAAGGCGTCAGCATACCAAGACATTTTGTATAATTTCATGCTCCCAACTTTGTGGGAACAGTTTGGGGATGTCCCCTTCCTATTCCAACATAACTGCGCACAAGTGCACAAACAAGGTCCAAAAAGATATAGATGTGCAAGTTTTGGGTGGAGGAACTTGACTGGCCTGAACAGAGTCCTGACCTCAACCCGACAGAACAGAAATGCATTTAAAAACATTCAACAAATATGTTCATATATATCTAAAAACATCTTTAAAATGTTAATTTGCCAGAGAGAAGTCTCTCAAATGATTCTCAATATAATCCACTGCGCAAACTGGCACTAAATAAACTGTAGATCATATATATATTTGTAGCAATTTTTAATCACATATATTACACTTTAAATCACTTATTAATTTTTATAACACGTGATATATTAAGATTACCAGCGCCTTTTTACCTATGATATATAGCTAAATAAACTGTGCCTTTCAAAAAAGTGCTGTAGTTATCCACTACCATCACACCAAAGAGAACTCACCGGATGGATATAACCAAGCACTACAGGTAAGTCATATAGCACTTGAAGGTAAACAGAGGCTTCACCATTCACAGTAGGCCTTGGGCATCCTCTCTTTGACTCTTAAGATTGATGTATAATCACAGGTGAGGCATATGGAAGACAAAAGAAATCCGCCATAGTGTAAAACCATCTTACTTTATTAAAAAACACAAATCCGCAATATCCCTACTCACATTTGACAGTGCTATTCCTTGCACAAAGGTTATATTGCATATCATAAAGCATTACAATCCATCATTGCTAACCCAGCTTTTTGCAAGCCTGCATGCAAGCTTTAACACAAATATAGCCAGTTACCACTCTTGATTGTGCTTGGGTGTACCACTACTTCACTTCCGGGTGTACTCTGCATGATGATGTCACTTCCAGGTTATGCCCGGCGCGTTTAGTCACTCTGACGTTATCAAGAGGCGCCTCTTGATAACATCAGAGTGATGAAATGCGTTAGGTGTAGCCCAGAAGTGATGTCATCATGCAGAGTACACCCAGAAGTGAAGCTGCAAACTGCCTTTGTCTTCCATATGCCTTACTTGTGATTATACAACAACATTAATGAGTTAAAAGGTGGATGCTCCAGGCCTACTGTAAATTGATATTTTTTTTACCTTGCTAGCTTTAACATATTCTGTTTTAAGCCCTTTGTGAGTGTTGGTTAGCTGGACGCCTGTCTAAAACTTGTGGTTTAGCCAGTGTTATGATTTTTATGGCAATTTTAGGTGCTCACAGTCTGTGACTGTTGGCATACTACAAATATTGGTTATTAAATATGCTTTTTTAATCCAATAAACCTGTGGATTTGCACATTCAATGCAAATTATCGTGTGTATTATTTGGGCAGGGTTTCAATTATTGAAAAAATGTGTATTGGGTAAGCCTGTGGGTCTCAGCAATTATGAATCACAGGTTTCTGAAGGATGGCTGAATATCAAATATCTAGCTGGACCTGTTGGATGAATTTCAATCACCAATGGCTGCCCAGATATTTCTCTTAGTATAGGTGTCCTACAACATCACAGAGATCATTTTTACACTTGTCATGGACATGCTCACTGGTCAATAAAATAACGTTTTCTTTATTCAGAATGATAAAGCTTTACTGGAGCTGCTCTTTTATACAGAGTGAATCACATAAGAAAACAAATCCTTTAGAGCATTCTACTTGAAAAATATAATGAAAACGTCTCATACATACATGGAAAATGAACACTTCGAGTGATTTCAAGGATTTTGCAGTCCTCCATTGTATCAAGATGATGTTTACTGTGAATGATGCATTTAAATAAACACTTTCTGGAAATGCTCATTTCAAAGGCAATCAGAGAATAAACAATGTGGCAGATAGTATCACAGTTAGAGTAATAGGGGGTTATTTGCAGTCTGGTTACTATCTATAAAGTAGAACATTTTATTTAAAGGTATACTCCAAAAAAAGTATAACTTTCTCCTACATGAATTAAACCACAAAACATTTCTAAACTCAAAAACAAAAGTGTAATACATTGCAGCTTACCAGTCCTTACCACTAGTCCTTAGGTTAGTTTTTGCCCCTTATTTTTACCCTGTAATCTGGGCCAGTAATACACTTACTGTTTTACCCTCTTCAGCTCCGGAAGGTTTTACCCCCTTAATGACCAGGCCATTTTTTGTGATTCGGCACTGCGTTACTTTAACAAAAACATGCTTGGTCGTGTGACACTGTACCCAAATACATTTGATGTCCTTTTTTTCCCACAAATAGAGCTTTCTTTTGGTGGTATTTGATCATCTCTTTTTAGATTTTGCGCTATAAACAAAAAAAGAGCGACAATTTTGAAAACAAAACGTCATATTTTTTACTCTCTGCTATAAAACATTCCCAATAAAAAAAATTTAAAAAATCTAATTTATTTATCAGTTTAGGACAATTTGTACTCTGCTACATATTTTTGGTAAAAAAAATCCCAAAAAGCGTATTTTAATTGGTTTGCTCAAAAGTTATAGCGTTTACAAACTACAGGATAAATTTTGGGAATTTTTATTTATTTTTTTGCTTTTATTAGTAATGGCGGCGATCAGCGTTTTTTTCGCGGGACTGCAACATTGTGGCGGACAGATCGGACCCCTAACTGACATTTTTGACCCTTTTTAGGGACCAGTGACATAATAAAGTACTCAGTGCTAAATAATATGCACTGTTACAATATGTAACTTTGTTGCAAATTCCTACCTTTTGTTATTCTGAAGAAATCATTGTTTGTTCCTCTGTGTCTAGGCAGAGTGGGTCAAATGGGAGTGGTTTCATAATCATCTATCACCTGTGGCAGCTGCAGGGCTCTAATGAGGAGTATCTCACCGAAAATGACATTTTTATTGCAGGGGATGCCAGAAATCTGACTTGTATCTTTTCCGCTTTCGGACCGTCCGCCGCAGAAATACTGCGGCAGGTTGGCCCTCCTGAGTGAACCGCTGTAGGTATACGTCGGTCGTGCGCCTGCAGCTAGGGGGCAAGTCTCCCGCCCCAACTCGGCAGCGGGGACTCCGATTGCTGCCTAACACCCGTGATCGCTCCTCGCTGAGAGAGAAGGATGGCCAGCTGTTGTAAACACATCTCACAGTTCTTCTCTCTGGAATGATCACAGAGTGCCTGTGATTCTTCTATATAGGATCACAGGTCTCTGTGATCATTTCACAAGCCCCGCCCCAATACAGTTAGAAACACACCCCTAGGTACACATTTAACCCTTTGATCACCCCTGGGTTAACCCCTTCCCTGCCAGTGTCATTATTACAGTGACAGTGCATATTTTTAGCACGGATTACTGTAGTAATGTCACTGGTCCCCCCCAAAAGTGTCAAAAATGTCAGTTAGGGGTCCGATCTGTCCACCCCAATGTCGCAGTCCCGCAAAAAAATCGCTGCAAACAAATCAAAATATGCTTATTGCATATTTTTTTTTACAAAAATAGGAAGCAGACAACAAAGTAGCCTAAAATGTTAAAAAATTTAGATTTTTACTTTTTTTGGGGGGGAATGTTACATAGCAGAAAGTGAAAAATATATATTTTTTTTTTCAGAATTGTCGCTCTATTTTTGTTTATAGCGCAAAAAAATAATCGCACAGATACAAAGGCTATCAATTTTATTTTGATACAGTGTTGCAATTGTCCGTTAAATTAACGCAGTGCCGAATTGCAAATCCTTCCGGTCCAGAAGTGGTTAAGCAGACTTCTGGGAAAATTGGTAAGCCAATCACACAAGCAGAAAATGATGTTTCTGGGGTGTGGTCAGTACACATTCTGTGTAAAGAACAGCTCCAGGTAGCCATATTGTATTGCAATTTCCGAAAATTACAACAGCTGCAGACTAAAAAGGAAAGGTAATTTTTAACAACATTTAAATACAATATGACTTGTGTCGCAATTGTATGCACTATATTGTTTTTTCTTTATTTGCTATTTTTTTCCCCCCACGAAAGTGGAGTTACCCTTTAACCACTTGCCGACCGCCGCACGACTATCTACGTCGGCGGTCAGCCCCTCACAGGCAAACTAACGTAGGGCTACGTTGCTTGCTTGTGAGGGTCTAGGGAGCGAGCGCGCGCCCCCGGAGGCGCGCTCCCGCTCCCGCGTGGTCACGGACCCCCCCGCGCGTGTGACCAGCGGACCCGATGTCCGCCGGCCACTCGGCGATCGGCGGGGGAGAGGGAGAATGTCAGGCAGCTTGTGTAAACAAACTGCCTGTCATTCTCCTCGCTGCAAAGACACTGATAAAACGGATCTGGTATGTAGATCCGTTGATCAGTGTCCTTACAGCTAGAGCCACAGCCAATCACAGTAGAAACCACGCCCCTAGGGACACACACAGCCCCTCCCTTCCAAATAAAGTTAACCCCTTCACTACCAGTGTATTTTTACAGTAACAGTGCATATGTATAGCACTGATTACTGTAGAAATGTCACTGGTAACCCCAAAAGTGTCAAAAATGTCAGTCAAGGGTCCGATCTGTCCGCCGCAATGTCGCAGTACCGCAAAAAAAATCGCAGATCGCCGCCATTACGCGTTAAAAAAAAAAACAACAAAAATGACAAAAATCTTTCCCTTTGTTAGTAAACGCGATAACTTTTGCGCAAACCAATCAAAATACGCTTTTTGCGATTTTTTTTACCAAACATAGGTAGCATAAAACAAATTGGCCGAAAATTTTTAAAAATTTTGATTTTTACATTTTTTTTTGGGGGAATTTCATATAAAAAAATGTGAAAAATATTGCTATTTTTGCAAAATTGACGCTCTTTTTTTGTTTATAGCGCGTGATCAAAAAATCGCACAGGTGATCAAATACCACCAAAAGAAAGCTCTGTTTGTGGGAAAAAAAGGACGTCAAATTCGTTTAGGTACAGCGTCGCACGACCGCGCAATTGTGCGTTAAATTCACGCAGTGCCGAATCGCAAAATACCCCATGGTCGGAATGGGGGTAAAATCTTCCGGGGCTTAAGTGGTTAAATTTATTGTAAAGTCTCTTTTTTTTTTTTAACAAACATGTTATACTTACCCCCTCTGTGCAGTTGATTTTGCACAGGGCAGCCTGGATCTTCCTCTTCTCAGGTCCCTCATCACTGCTCCTAGCCCCTCCCTCCTATAGAGTGCTCCCACAGTAAGCAGCTTGCTATGAGGGCACCTGAGCCGAGCTGCAGCTTCGTGTATCCATTCAGACACAGAGCTGCCATTCGGACCCGCTCTCTCTATCTCCTGATTGGCTGACTGACTTTGATTGACAGCCGCTGGAGCCAATGGCACTGTGGCTGTGTCCCAGCCAATCAGGAGGGAGAGTCTCGGACGGCCAAGGGACTCATGGACATCACTGGAGAGAGATGGGGCTCAGGTAAGTATTAAGGGGTTCTGGGGAGGCTGCTACACCTAGAAGGATTTTTATCTTAATGCAAAGAATGCATTAAGATAAAAAAAAAAAAAACCTTCTGAATTTTACAACTCCTTTAATTGAGTCAGGGTTTATTAAAGTACAGGGTTGGATAACTCATCATGACAGCTCTGTGGTGCCTTCCCCTGGTTTAAAAGGTTAGAGAATCTTCTGGAACTAGAGGGTGGGGGTTAGGAGTAGGGATGATCAAACTTTTCAAAAGTTCGGTTCGACCAGAACACCCGAACTTCCCTAAAGTGCGGCCCGGATTTCAGAACCCCATTGAAATCAATGGGACCCGAACTTCGGTAATAAAAAAAAACCCATTTTGAAGCCCTAAAACCCAATAAATGCCCCTAAAAAAGTGCCTAGGGTTCTGGGTCATGCCCCAGAGACTATTAATCACACAAAAAAAGTTCTTAAAGCGGAGTTCCGGGCACAAAATCAATATTTTTTTTTGTGCCCGTCCGCTAGTTCAGCATAACCTGAAAAGGAATTGGATAGTTAGGTTTTTTTTTTTAAAAACTCACCTTGTAATTGACGATCGTAAATACTCACCTCAGGGTACTTCCTCCCTCAGCGCCGCGGCTCTGCTGTCACTTCCTGGGCTGCGATGATTCCTGGGAGCTAAACGTCATCGCTCCCAGGAATCAATGCGACGGCACCGGCCCCGCTCGTCACTTCCGGGCGACGCCGCATTCCCCTGCTAAACAGCTTCTGGCCATGCCCAGAAGCTGTTTAGGAATGCGGCGCCGCACCGGAAGTGACGAGAGGGGCCGGTGCAGGCGCATTC
This sequence comes from Pelophylax lessonae, assembly GCF_965119305.1. Classification (NCBI taxonomy): domain Eukaryota; kingdom Metazoa; phylum Chordata; class Amphibia; order Anura; family Ranidae; genus Pelophylax; species Pelophylax lessonae. The sequence continues at coordinate 257,342,979 of NC_138773.1, read as the reverse complement.
TGGGACAAGAAGACGCGGAAGAAGACACAGAAGAGGACCGCGCCGGCTTCAGCTGCCCACAAGAGAGATGGAAACGCTGTGGAAGAAATTTTATAAGTAAGTATTTCTTCTAAAAGGTAAGTGCGAACCGGGACAGATCAGAGGCTAGCCATTGTGGAATGCGCTAGCCCTGACTGTCCTGGGGGTATGTTTATTAAAAAATGACATCTGTGCCCAGAACTCCGCTTTAAAAATTGTCATTTTTGATAGAGAGACAATTATTGAAAAAATTATTGAAAAAAAATGAGATTTCTTTGGATTTAGTGTCTGGGGGGTCTAAAAAGTGTACCTGTGAAGTTTCAGCACTGTAGCATGACCAGAACCAGAAAAAAAAAAGATTGTGTGTATTAGAATTAATATAGAACAGGGATATGGCTCTGCTATTTTCACACCTTGCCGGTTTTGTAGCAAGCGCTTTTTTGGGCATTTTTTGGGGGTTATTGGAGGCAGGCATAACATCAGAACTTCTGTGTAGGGGTATATATATACACACACACTTATATGTATATGTAAACATACACATATATCGGTGTGAAAGTAGAAGAATACTATACTTGCACCAATGAAATAATTAACACCCATATGGCTTCTCTCCTTTCACACCTATATGTGTGTATGTGTATAAATACATATAAGTGTGTGTGTATATATACCCCTATACAGAATTTCAGATGTTTTGCCTGCCTCCAAAGATCCACAAAAAATGCCCAAAAAAAACCGCCTACAATAACACACCTGGGCTTTTTTTTTGGCGCAGGAGTTTTTTTGGGCATTTTTTGTGGGTCTTTGGAGGCAGGCAAAACAACTGAACTTCTGTATAGGGTATATATACACACACACTTATATGTATTTATACACATACACATATATAGGTGTGATAGGAGCGGAGCCATATGCCTGTTAATTATTTCATTAGTGCAAGCATAGTGTTCTGCTACTTTCACACCTATTTATGTGTATGTGTATATATACAGACATGTGTGTGTATATATATCCCTATACAGAAGTTCAGATGTCATGCCTGACTCCAAACATGTCCTCAAAAAAGCCCTATAAATGCCTGCAGCAAAAAGCAGGGTGACAGGCGAGAAGCCATATCGCTGTTCTATAAGTGACCTAATAGAAACGATCTTTTCTCTATAGCGGTTACCCTGAAATGGAAGGGTTTGGTCACTCTGCCATAGCAGTCAGAGTCAGTTCACCCTACACTACACTACGGTCACCCTGGCACTTAACACTTTCCCTACAGAAACTAGATTTTTGAATCTAACTAAAGTGAAAAATAGCACCCTAACTACACTAGATATCCCTTTCCTCGCACTAATAATTGCTAAATGACACTTTGAAGCAGAAGTAACAGAACTGCTTCCACTCTCTTCCACGTCCCTGTATTACAACGCTAGGAATTTGGCGGGGCTATCTTATATACTGGGGGGTGTATTCACTAATGATTGGCCTCTGGACCCCCTAGTCACTCCAATCGCGTTCCTAGCATTCTCCTGCCCCCTCAATTGGCTTTTACTGATGGTTCTGGTCCAATCACAGGCTTTTAAAGCCCATTTCCTGTCCCATTGCATTTTGGTCGGTTCTGGTTGCCGAATTCCGAACTTTTTCAGCAAAAAGTTCGGAATTCGGCCGAATTTCTAACACCCAATGTTCGGGTCGAACCGATGGTCGACCCGAACCGTTCGATCATCCCTAGTTAGGAGGAGCTGTCATGCATGTTTATGAGGCCTAAGCCAATCCCCAGTAATGGGCTGGCAGGGGGCAGAGAATACCCCATAAATTGACAAGGGCCATGCCAGCAGGGGCATTTAGGTGGAAGATTAGGGGTGTTGCAGTGTTGAGGAGGATGTGGGGGGTGTCCTGCCTCGGGCCAGAGCTCAGGTGCAGGAAGGATTCTGCCAAAACACACAGAAGAAGTCTTCCCTGGAGGCACGAGAGTAAGAGAGAGGACAGAGTGAGTAATCAACACTGTGGGGACTAACAGGGGGGGGGGGCGGGGGGAGACTGCAAGTGTAGCCAGTCTCCCTTGAAGACAGTGGTGTGCTTATAGGGGTTGTAAAGCCAGAATTCTATGCATTAAGATAAAAAAACCTTCTGTGTGCAGCAGCCCCCTTCAGCCCCCCTAATGCTTCCCTGAGCCCATCTTTATCCAGCAATGTTGCAGATGTGTCTAAGCTGCCTGGGACTCCCCTCCTCATTGGCTAAGACAGCAGTGCAGCGTGATTGGCTCCTGCTGCTGTCAATCAAAATCATTCAGCCAATTAGGAGAGAGAGGGGCAGGGCCGGGTCACGGCTCTGTGTCTTAATGAACAAAGGGAGCTGTGACTAGGCTCGGGTGCCCCCATAGCAAGCTGCTTTCTGTGGGGCCACTCAACAGCCAAGATGGGTCAGGAGAGCCGAAGAGGGACCCAGGAGGGGGAGAAGGATCGGGGCTGCTCTGTGCAAAACTAACTGCACATAGCAGGTAAGTATGACATGTTTGGTATTAAAAAAAAAAACAAAAAAAAAAAAAACGAGACTTTACAATCACGTTAAGTCTTCAGACTTTCCCTAGAGATCTCCTGAGAGTCAGCTGGGTGGGCTGGTGAAGAGTCAGTCAGGTGGACTGGTCTGGAGAGACAGACAGGAGCACTGGTGAAAAGGGGCAGCTGCAGCCAGGTGGGTTGACAGTTCCTGAAGAGGTGGTGCTGGAATCAGTGGCCGCAGAGAAGAATTACAAGCTGTTTCACTACATCTGTGCTACACAAAAGGGGCTACGAGCTCCTGCCTAAAATGGGCTATTGCTAATCTGACAGGAAGCCTGTCAGATCAATCAGAGTGATTCAAATGGACCGAGCAAGTGAATGTGCAGGGGGTAGTGGGGGAGACTGTATATATATATATATATATATATATATATATATATATATATATATATATGAAGATGTCCCTGAAGTTTTGCTGAATTTTGTTGAAGTCAAGCAGACATCCCATACCATAACCAACAAGTTATTAACCCTCTAATAAATAGCAAAAACAAAGTCATGGACTGTGTTCTGACTCTGGGTGCTTGTGAAGATTTGGTGTGCCTGGCTGTGCAGAAGTGGGGGATCCCTTATATCTGCAACTCCTACCGGGGTAGTGCTACATATGGTTTGTCTCAACCCTCTAACTTCCATATCCATCAATTCCGGTATCCATCTGTTTAAAATATATGCCTTATAAGGAAGATACAGGGGGTACCATTGCTCTCCTTCATCTGAGAAATCTATTTGCCTGGTTGGATCTGGCTTCAAACCTTCTAAGTAAGAGACTAGAAAAGTATGTATCAAATGTATTCTAAAAAAAAAGTTAAAATTCCTTATCAATAGGGCAGTCAAGCCCTTACCATTTCAGAAATAATGATCACTAAGGATAGCCTCCATATTTCTCTAATGAAATGTATACTTTATTTTGCAGAGATTTTTCCTTTATAAAAGTGGACCTATTGTCCAGTGTCAACGAGAAACTGTGATTTTAGCTTTGCTGGGATGAATTCAGAGTAACAAAAGAGGTAAAAAAAATGTACCTCTCCTGAATAAATGGATGTTCTAGATTGCCCCCCTTCTCTTTTCCCAGTGTTAGTCACCTCATCAAAGCCTAGGCCTAGGCTCATTGGATCTCTGCTTACTGATTTTTTCTTTAGTAGAGATCATGTGAACAAATTCTAGGTTTTTGCATACATGACAAATGTTGAAGGAAACCGGGAACATATTTGTTTCCACAAAAAGATAGCATTTTATTGTATTTCCATTTTAGCAAAAATATTATATAATGAAGCTTTATTTTTACATTTGCATATGGGTATATACCACTTTTATAATATATACTTAGTCTCCCTGGTGTGGCTCATACAAGCTCAGGTAGCTCTTTGCGGCTGTACTTTTATCATCAACGTCCACTTATAGACTTCCAAAGTGCCATGCAACTACCAGCAACACTTAAATAAAAGGGGGAATAAATAATCATGTTTTTGAATGTTTTCCAACTTGTTATTAAAGGGTAACTCCACCTTTGTGGGAATAAAATAGCAAATGGGAAATAGCACACAAAAAAAATGTATATATATATATATATATATATATATATATATCTTACCATTTCGGATACTTGGTTTGAACTTCAGCAAGTCGTCTTCACCACGTCTGGATGCCTAAATGCATTGAGTTGCTGCCATGTGATTGGCTGAGTAGCAATTTGTGTTACCAAGCAATCGAACAGATGTGAAATGTAAAAAATCCGCGCTTAGGATAATTCTAGATTCCTAGTATTTAATGTTGGCTGCAGCCCACCTTTATACTATATTACTAAGAATATAGTGAGAATGAAGAAAAAGGAGGGGGAAGGTGTATGGCGCTGCCAAAAAGTGCTGATGTTTCTATATGTCCAAAAAATAAGTGTTAAAGGTATATACAATATAAATCACCACTATGAATAAAGTGTCCAGTGCATCGTATGTGTCTTCCTAATAAATGTGCAATACTAAAGGATAATTCAACTATGTAAATGATAAATATTTGTGCTGAACTGTGAAAAAAAGTGGATACAAAATAAGTGAGAATTGGTATGATAAGAAAATTGTATGAAATGTATGAATTATACAAAATATAAAAACTATATAAAAGGTGTGAAATATACAAAATATAAAAATAAATATATAAAATATAAAATATAAAAAAGTGGATCCACTTAAATCTACAGCCGTAAAATACAAAACATCAAGTATGACTTAAATGAGGTGCACAATAGGTAGATAAATATTATGGCAGCAATAATACAAGAATAAATAAGTCCGTTACACCTAAGAAAGAACAAATAGTCCCACAATGCTAAAAACTTTCCCTAAAAAACTTGGCAAAAAAGGTGACTTGAGTGCAGGTGTTCTGATGATAAATATTAAAGGTGCTCAGGTATATGGTGACCATTCAGTGCTCCCCGCACCCCTTGGACCGCACTCACCAGAACTATGTACCCCTGCAGGGGTATCAGGCCTTGAATCTATAATCCTGGATCTCCTCCACTGACCATCAAAGTGGTTGGGTGGTCCGATTATCTGCCCGAATCTTGTAAACCCGGTTCCTTGGTGTTAGGGTCCGAAGGTGTACCGATATATGGGGGAAGAAGGCTCACATAGAGTAGTACTGCTTTGTTTTAAAATACTTTATTGTATATCAAAATTAGGTACTCACAAAGGGAATAGAGGGTAGTGGCATGAAAAGCAATAGTAGCGCACTTCCGGGACGCCGTGCGTTCCACAGGGCGGATGTGCGTTCCACTTAGGAGTCCTGAAGACGTCATCACGACGAAACGTACGTAGAGCGTCATCGCGTCACATCCGCCTAAGTGGAACGCACATCCGCCCTGTGGAACGCACGGCGTCCCGGAAGTGCGCTACTATTGCTTTTCATGCCACTACCCTCTATTCCCTTTGTGAGTACCTAATTTTGATATACAATAAAGTATTTTAAAACAAAGCAGTACTACTCTATGTGAGCCTTCTTCCCCCATATATCGGTACACCTTCGGACCCTAACACCAAGGAACCGGGTTTACAAGATTCGGGCAGATAATCGGACCACCCAACCACTTTGATGGTCAGTGGAGGAGATCCAGGATTATAGATTCAAGGCCTGATACCCCTGCAGGGGTACATAGTTCTGGTGAGTGCGGTCCAAGGGGTGCGGGGAGCACTGAATGGTCACCATATACCTGAGCACCTTTAATATTTATCATCAGAACACCTGCACTCAAGTCACCTTTTTTGCCAAGTTTTTTAGGGAAAGTTTTTAGCATTGTGGGACTGTTTGTTCTTTCTTAGGTGTAACGGACTTATTTATTCTTGTATTATTGCTGCCATAATATTTATCTACCTATTGTGCACCTCATTTAAGTCATACTTGATGTTTTGTATTTTACGGCTGTAGATTTAAGTGGATCCACTTTTTTATATTTTATATTTTATATATTTATTTTTATATTTTGTATATTTCACACCTTTTATATAGTTTTTATATTTTGTATAATTCATACATTTCATACAATTTTCTTATCATACCAATTCTCACTTATTTTGTATCCACTTTTTTTCACAGTTCAGCACAAATATTTATCATTTACATAGTTGAATTATCCTTTAGTATTGCACATTTATTAGGAAGACACATACGATGCACTGGACACTTTATTCATAGTGGTGATTTATATTGTATATACCTTTAACACTTATTTTTTGGACATATAGAAACATCAGCACTTTTTGGCAGCGCCATACACCTTCCCCCTCCTTTTTCTTCAATCGAACAGATGTACCTAATAAAGTGGCCGGTGAGTGTATATACAGTATATACACAATTACTTATTAAACATGACCTTTCCTGTTCAATCTGCAACGCTGTAATTTTCTGTAAAATGAAATTCGATACGGCATCCTGGAGGCGTTCTGTATACAGTTGTACAGAACGACCCCTAGAAATATAATTTCCTGCTTGTGTGATTGGCTTACTGATTTTCCCAGAAGTCTGCATTAAGAAGTCTGCGCACAGAAGCTGGCAGTGGGGTACGGGGAGAATGAGGATGACAGGGTGTATGCTTGTAGGAAGCTGGCAGTGGGGTACAGGGGGGATGAAGATGACTGGGGATGTGGTGGTAGGAAGCTGGCAGTGGGGTACATGGGGGTGAAGATAACAGGGGGTGGGGTGTTAGGAAGTTAGCAGTGGGGAACAGGGGGGTTGAAGATAACAGGGGGTGGGATGGTAGGAAGCTGGCAGTGTGGTACAGGGGGATGAAGATGACAGGGGGTTTGGTGTTAGGAAGCTGGCAGAAGGTACCTGGGGGGGGGGGTGATGATAACAGGGGGTGGGGTGAAAAGAAGCTGGCAGTGGGTACAGGGGGGATGAAGATGACAGAGGGTATGTTGGTAGGAAGCTGGCAGTGGGGTACAGGGGGGGATGAAGATGACAGGGGGTGGGGTGGAGGGAAGCTGGCAGTGGGGTACAGGTGGTATGAAAATGACAGGGGGTATGTTGGTAAGAAGCTGGCAGTGGGGTACAGGGGGGATAAAGATGACAGAGGGTATGTTGGTAGGAAGATGGCAGTGGGGTACAGGGGGGATGAAGGTGACAGGGGGTGGGGTGGAGGGAAGCTGGAAGTGGGGTAAAGGGGGGATGAAGATGACAGGGGGTATGTTGGTAGAAATCTGGCAGTGGGGTACAGAGGGGCTGAAGATGACAGGGGGTGGGGTAGAAGGAACCTGGCAGTGGGGTACAGGGGGGAGCTGGCAGTGGGGTACAGGGGGATGCAGATGACAGGGTGTGGGGTGGTAAGAAGCTGAATGTGGGATACAGGGGGGTGAAGATAAAAAGTATGATGACATAAGGTAGGGTGGTAGGATGCCAGCAACAGAGGGGTAGGTGAGAAGGATAATGATGATGACAGGGGGACAGTAGGTGGCATCATATGCTGGATGGCATACATTTAGTCAGGGCTGTGTGTGTGAGGTCACTGACAGCTGGTAGAGGGGATTTTCGGGGGGTGATCTCAGTCAGGAAGTGACGCCACGGGATGCTGTCAGTGTTGTGCAGCAGGACGGTCATGCACAGTACCTTGGGACTCCAGCAGACTGGCTCCTGGATGATTGCTACTCCTCCTCGGGCAATGCAATATGGCTACCTGAAGCTGTTCTGTACACAGAATGTATACTGACCACACCCGAGAAACATCATTTTCTGCTTGTGTGATTGGCTCACCAATTTTCCCAGAAGTCTGCCTAAGATACAAGTCAGATTTCTGGCATCCCCTGCAACAAAAATGTCATTTTTGGTGAGATATTCCCAATAGTAACACATCTAAAGGGATGCAGATCCAGCAGCTTTCCTCATTAGTGCCCTGCAGCTGCCACAGCTGATAGATAATTATGAAACCACTCCCATTTGATCCACACAGCACAGAGGCACAGAGGCACAGAGGAACAAACAATGATTTCTTTCAGAATAACAAAAGGTAGGAATCTGCAACAAAGTTTTTTAAAATCCCTGCAATGTAAGTGTCGCCTATGAGGATTTTTAGTACCAAAGTTTGTCGCCATTCCGCAAGCGTCCGCAATTTTGAAGCATGACATGTTGGGTATCTATTTACTCGTGGTAACATTATCTTTTACATTATGGAAAAAAATTGGGCTAACTTTACTGTTTTCTTATTTTTTAATTTAAAAAAATGAATTTTTTCCACAAAAATTGCGTTTGGAAGACCGCTGCACAAATACGGTATGATAAAAAATATTGCAACGATCTCCATTTCATTCTCTAGGGTCTCTGATAAAAAAAATATATTTAATTTTTGGGGGTTCTAAGTAGTTTTCTGGCAAAAAAAAAATGATTTTAGCTTGTAAACACCAAGTGTCAAAAATAGGCCCGGTCTTAAAGTGGTTAAGGGTAGTTTTATTAAAAATCTTAGAATTACAAAACTGATTTATTGTAAAAATATACAGTGGATTTTAGTAAAATGTTTGGACACTTCTGAAAAGTGAAGTCATTCTTCTCAAACAGAAATATAATTTATGGGCTCTAACACAAGCCTTTGCTCCAAACTGTACAACAATCTGATCATAAAGGACATCGTTTCATTTCTGAGTTTGGAAGGAAATGTCTAATTACTGGCATTAAATCATTTTTACTGGCAGAAGGAATGACAGTGCTAGGAAATTTTATAGTTTGGGCAAAAGGTGTTGATGTCATTGTCCTAAATAAAAAGTGATTTATGGAGAAAAAGTGCTCCTAAAATCCTGAATTTCTGGAATTAACTGGAACAAATGCATAAGTGCTTCATCATTTAAATGAAATCTTTATCTTTAACCACATTTTTTTTAAATTTCTCCTAGTAAAAGTCCTCAAAACCCCTTATTTTAGATTCAGTGGGGAAGGGTTAGAACCCCTTGGAACCCCTTTGCCCTCATTTAGTAGAGTTCCTCTCACTATTTGTTCTGGCATCCATTTTCTCCAAAACCAGAGGAGAGAGGAAAACTTTCAATGGGGACATAGAACCTGGAAGCTATAAAAAAAAATGCTCCATGGGACAAAGCAGAGGGTTCACATAAAGCTGGTACTACCTGCAGCAAATACACACCTTTCCATTACTCCCCATCATAATTTTTAGCCACGAGCCTTCAACATCTGCTGGTCTTTACTCTTCACTGATTTCTGAAGTGCACACCTTCACTAATTGAGAAAGCATAAATAGACTACTGGCCATTCATTTTGTACGTGGACAGCTGGTTAATTTGTTTGCTCATGCCCTGGAAAGAGGTCTATCTGAATGTGACTTCTTTCTTTCTGTTCATACCTCTTTTTGTTTCTTCAAGTTGTTTGGTCTGCATTCTACTTTTTGCGCTTATCCTTAACTTTGGCTTGTTAACTTTGCTATTGTCAGTGATTGCGTTGTGTACCTGCCTTTGTTTAAAATGTTTGTCTGCTCCTGTTCATCAGCCTGCCAATTGTGCCACTGACTGCATCTGTCTGTGAACTTACATCTCTCTACCAGCTGTCCTACATGTCAGTTCCCAATGGTGACACAGTGGGTTCAGCGAACTCAGTGAAACTCAGCACTCTGTTCAAAGTTGACAACAAATAAAAGTCTGGAACTTCTGGGTATGGGGAAGCATGTGGCTTACCTTTCTTCTATGTAACAGTATTGGTCTTTTGGTCGATCAGGAACTGGAACTCTCACATGGGAGTGGTGAGAGAGTATTCAGCCAAATGTAAGCTCCAAGTTACGACATAGCGCTTACAGTATATAGGCGTCTTCTCTTCAGTCTTTGAGCTTAGAGCAGCAGGGGAGTGAAGGAAAAAGAAGTATGTGCTGTTGGTTGGGCTGGTATTAAAGTGTTACTAAACCAAGGACCTGCATTCACTATATCTGGTCTCACACAGTACACAGAACATGGAAATGCAATTATTTTAGTAAATATAAACTGCTAAATATCTTTTCTCATTAGCAGTATATAGCAGTTTTGTGACTTCTACCAGTGTCTGGTTAAAGCTTGTAGAAGGAGTTTTCATTCTCCTTTGACTCTTCTATGATGCTGCAGGACCCCTGACCCTCGTTCTAGACTGTGCTGATTTGTCCTGTGCCGATCACATGTACCCTCCCAAGAAAAAAAAAAAATACTAAACAAACTGAGCATGTGCAGACTGACCCCAAATAAAGGGGAGAGAAGGATATAAAAATGTCCCCCTTTTTCACACTCTCTCTTTGGGGGGGGGGGGGAGTGGGAGGCTTTGGTTGGGAAGGGGAAGTAGGGAGGTAAAGAAAGGGGAAGAGAAATGATAAACCAATGGGGCTCTGCAGTGTATACTCACAAATGATTTAATGCCTAATTTCCACTGAGTGGTACGGTTTGGTTTGGTACAGTTCATTACGGTTCGGAACGGTACACCTTGATCAGGCTTGCGTTTCCACCGCCAACAGTACCCTTACATGAAAGTAGGGATCGATGTCACTTGATAGGCATGATGAACCAATGGTCAACCAATCAACGTTCAGCAGAGTGTAGCTCCACCCTGTTGGTATGGTACTATTGTGCTTGGTACCCCAACGAAAGGGTCCCAAAAAAGTGGTACGGTACGGTTCGGAATTAGGGTACCATTCACAACTTTTGACAATGGCACCGTCCAGAACTGAACCAAACCGCTCAGTGGAAAGGAGGCATAAATCTATTGAAGCATAGACCTTTAGATCACACATGCCAAGTTAGACAGAACAAAGGCAACTAACTATAAAAATGAGGTTGACTAGGTAGAGAAGTAAACTTTTTAAATGTTATTTAAGGTACTATAATGAGCCTGGGTATGTCCAATAAGGCACTGTTTTGTATGACATTTTTTTAAATTGAATGAAGATTAAATAAAATAAAAATCTAATACGGGTTGCCTAACTGTCTAACTGTCGAGCTTCATGGAAAGGCCAGTAGACATGCACATTTTTTTTTTTTTACCAGTCAGCAATCTTTTTTCCCATTTCAAAGCATGAAGATACAGTTTGCATATTTGTATCCTCTACCCGACATGATCCTGGGTAATGGTACAGGATAAACATACAACATACCGTATATTGTTATTAAATGCTGCATGCATTAAGCTGCTGAAGAGAAACGCGCCATTATGAATGTGGACTCAAAGGCCATTCCTTTTCAATTCAAGGTGAGCATTTCCTTTCTTGAAAATGTATGTAGGTATAACCATCTGTAAGCAGTTTTACACATGAGCTTTGTTTTATGATCCTATTTTACAATAGACAATTTCCATGACCTATTTTTCCTTTTCAGGGTCAGGAAGTAACTGGAAATACTGTCTGCTTGACTTTTGTGATTGGCTTGCCTATATTTTATACGCTTGCATTATACACAAGAAAGAATACTTTAAAAAAATAACCAATACATCTGTGTAATAAGCTATTGAAAACAGCAGGATATTATATTACTGGGCTATTTGCTGTGGTTTAGATTTTGAAGGATAAAAGTCTCAGAATTGGATGTTTTCAAATATACAAGCTAAATATATAAAATAAACACTTCACCAAAACACAATATCAGTTTAATGCCTTTAAATAAAGTTTTGAGTACATTTTGCAACAGGATATAATACAGGTCAAAAATATGATTGCGGCCATTTACTTTCCAGTGATATCAATTTTCTGTAGCTGGTTAAACTGCTGTATGAAGCAATTGGAAGGTTTTTTTTTTTTGTCTCAGTAGTCCTTTGTTCTAAAACACAAACTACTCTAAATTACCAAAAGTATTGGGACACCTGCCTTTACACGCACATGAACTTTAATGGCATCCCAGTCTTAGTCAGTAGGGTTCAATATTGAGTTGGCCCACCCTTTGTAGCTATAACAGATTCAACTCTTGTGGGAAGGTTGTCCACAAGGTTTAGGAGTGTGTCTTTAGGAATGTTTGACCATTCTTCCAGAAACGCATTTGTGAGGTCAGGCACTGATGTGGACAAGAAGGCCTGGCTCGCAGTCTCTGCTCTAATTCATCCCAAAGGTGTTCTATCGGGTTGAGGTCAGGATTCTGTGCAGGCCAGTCAAGTTCCTCAACCCCAAACTCGCTCATCCATGTCTTTATGGGCCTTGATTTTTGCACTGGCCCAAATCACTTGGTGAAGGGGAGATTATGGTGTGGGGTTGTTTTTCAAGGCTTGGGCTTGGCCCCTTAGTTACAGTGAAGGAAACTCTTAAGGCATCAGCATACCGAGACATTTTGGACAATTTTATGCTCCCAACTTTGTGGGAAGAGTTTGGGAATGACCCCTTCCTGTTCCAACATGACTACGTACCAGTGCACAAAGCAAGGTTCATAACCACATGGATGAGTGAGATTGGGGTGGAGGAACATGACAGTCCTCACCTCAACCCGATGGACCACCTTTGGGATGAATTAGAGTATAGACTGCGAGCCAGGCCTTCCTGTCCACATCAGTGCCTAACCTCACAAATTCGCTTCTGGAAGAATGGTCAAACATTCCCATAGACACACTCCTAAACCTTGTGGACAGTCTTCTTAGATGAGTTGAAGCTGTTATAGCTGCTAAGGGTGGGCCAACTCAATATTGAACCCTACGGACTGAGACTGGGATACCATTAAAGTCCATGTGGGTGAAAAGGCATGCATCCTAATACTTTTGGTACTATAGTGTATTTTGGAGTTTTTTTATGGCTAGTCCTTAGGTCTCTAATCATAGCTTATGACCATTTTTCTCTCAGTTTCTTTTTTAAACTAAGATGTCTGCTAAGTTAACTTTGAGTCCTAAATCAGACATCCAAACTAATTTATTTTTCCTACTTTAGCTTAACATTTTGCTGACATATGAAAAAAGGGTAGTTTCTTTACTACAAGTCGTTTGAAGCTGTGCTGTGTCTGAGCCCACAACCACCATCGCATTATCATGACTCATGAACAGATGCTGTCTATTGGTTTATGAGATGATAGTATTTTTGTTCCTTCTGACATGTCCAGCTTTGGCATGCTGTAGAGTTGTGGTCAGGCACTGCATTATTGTGGTTATGTTATATGGTCATATTGGAAGCAAATAGTGCTTCTGTAACCAAAACTATGTCTGTTTTTTATTGCTGTCTATATCCCCACTGCAGAGACCATAATTTTACAGCTGTCACCAGAACAAGAGTTGAGGATATACCTTCCAATGGGGACGCCTGTTCTGGTGACAACTGTCTACAAATGGAGATTGCTACTCACTTCTGTTATGTATCTGGGAGGAATCTTCTTTCAATGGAATTCTTTGCCATCAGAATAGGTTTAAATATTATGCATAGATCTGCGAAATTGCGGAAAGGCCAAATACACCATAAAATTTCAGGAGGAAGACAGATTGTTTATTATTATAATATAAATGTGTTTATTGTCATATAATTGTTTTACATATTAAAGTATAAATTTATAAAACAATTCATAACTAAAATATAGCTAATGTATATAGAGTAATAATATGGTTGACAAAAAGGTCTATTGTATTACCTAAAGAAGAACTGTGGGTAATTTTTTAATTGCTGGAATAAAAAGTTTTTAGCAGAAGAGACTTTACATATCTCTTCTGCTTAAAAAAAACCTCCCCCTTACTCATAGCAATTTAGCAATATTTAAATAAGTGTACACTACCTGCAAAACATAGTATATTGTACACCCCAGGGTCTGTAAGATGCCAGGAATGTAGCCAGGTGTCGGGGATGATGTAACTCTTGTGTGCAGAAGTTACATCAATTCAAAAGCAGCCATCCAATGAAGGGTGATCAGTGATGAAGGACCCAGAAGATGTGGTGCAGAAGATGTCATCATTGACAGAGTGCTAAAGTACAGCTTTGATCCCATCACTGGAGTTGCATGCAGGCAGGTGAGTACCATTCTGCTTTAACAGTACGGTTAAAATACTCTGCAAGTATTGATTAAAAGCTAAACACTTGGCGAAAAGCTATTTATACCAGCCAATGATTTTTCAATTCTGTTCATACTTGATATCTGTATCAAATAACAAAGAGATCCTGGACCTCCCAGCAGACGACAGTGCTATATGTCCGGTTCTAGGACTCCTCTCAACCTGTGACTGGCCTGATAAAGTAGCCACAGAATACAGATGAAGGGACTTTCACCTCCCTTTGGACATGTTAAAAAAAATGTCAAAGCAATAGAAAACAGATTGGTTTAAAATGCTGATCCTCGCTCTTTCTGCAAGTTCTACTGAGTTCTCTAGTTGCTACAAACTGCTAAAGGTTTTCACGCAATGTGTTGTTAAAAACACATTGCAGCGCTTTCTTTCTTTTCTTTTTTTTAACTTGTATATTCTTTTGTGCTGCATTTCATTGCAATGCAATAGAATGTGCTGTGTATGTCCTACTTTTTTCAGGAAAAGACGTCACAGTGTGTTGATGTAAACAGAAGCAAAATATGACAAGGCAAATTGCAGAGTCCTTACTTTGTGACTGCATTGGGCATAGCTGCCCAACACAACCCAGCACTGTGGGTGTGAACAATCCCTAAAATGCATAATGAACTGTTTACATCATAGCCTCGCTGACTGTTTTTTGGGATAATCTCTCTTGGCCCTCCTTGCGTGGGGCCGGAAGTACCCAGTCTGAACCTTCTGAGCACGGGTGCGGAGCTGTGCTCATGGTCACTTGTGGAACCTCCTAGTCATCAGCAACTATCCTCAGTCTCGCTTTCAATGTGGTGAGCACAATTTGCATTTTTGATTATAGATGCAGGAACTACATTTTGAGAAGTATCAGTTTATGTATTAAAATAACATGAATTTATGTACATTGTTTGCTGTAACCTAACGACATGTTTTTTCTTTCTGTAATAGTCCACTTGGGACTTCTTATGGTCTTTGAGAAAGCCCGCTCAAGGGCGAAACGCGTCAGACCTGTCCCTGGGTTCATGTGAGACTTACCAGGACATGTTGTATGTCAATGCACTTTGAGAAATGTTTTCTCTTTTTACCTGTTTGTCCATTTTAAATATTGATATTCAATAAAATGAATGATATTTTTTTAAATTTGTGAATCATTTGTTGGTCTTATGCTCACCCATCAGGAGCCCTCCTCAACATATCCATTATTTTATTCCAAGGTACCAGTACCCTATCACCCTCGGGGTGTATGGATCAGGTTCCCTTTATCTTTTTATCTGCTAACCGGATTGGAGGCCTCCTGAGTAATTAGATCACACCCATTAAGGCAATCTCTTCTCCTCGCTGACTGTTTGTTATCAAGTGTAGATATTGAGCCAATCACAAGATTCTTACAGTCCCATAAATGCCACTTCCTCTGAGCTGTTCTACTATGAAGCTTGATCATCCACACAACTCAGACCAATGAGATGATCATAAGCATTTAATTCTCAGAACAGAGACATCTTGGACGTTGTCAGAGACTTAATGTAACCCTGTGATTAAAAAAAATAAAGCTGCTAGCAGGTATGAAGTACAGGTACTTAGTGGGGCCATTCATTAGGATTGTTCACTCTATGCAGTTTGCTTTTGAACCATTTCTGCTGTGATTTTGCAGTGTGTTTTGCATTTTTGCACACGCGATTTTAGCATGATTTTTTGACGCAAATTGTTTTTTGCATTTTTGATGCTTTTCTTGTGGCCAATTTGTTGTTGGGCAGATTAAAAAATGCAAATTGTGGCCAAATTGCACTGAAAACGTGGCAAAAACGCACTACATGCTTTTCTGCAGCTTCTTCACTAAAGTCTACTGAATCAAAAAAGCACCATTTTGTGATTATAAAAGTTCCTGACACTTTCCAAAAAAGCAGCTGCTGAAAAAAGCATAGATGTGAACGTGTCCTCTAGGAAACCATGTTAAATTAACTGTAGTGCGTTTCTGCAAAAAGCACCAAGAAACACATAGGTGTGAACAGAGCATAACAGTGCTGGACTGAACATGAAGGGGGAGGAGCTCTAACGCGTGATGATGCTCACGCTGGCCTGGTGAGCTACTGCCTGACCTCCCGCTGCTGTTTGAAGCCAGGAAGGAGCCGCGCCGAGTGAAGGCTGGTATCTGGCTACATGAGGCTCCAATAAGCTGGCACACTGCTGGTCCTGTCTCACTGACACTTTCTCTGTCCCCTAACAAGTCTGACGGTAGAGGATTCTGGTCTGATGGTCTCCCCTCCTGCCCGAGCCTGCCGGTCTGTGGGCCAGCCTACTAGCCATGATCCCGGGCGGACGCTGAAGTTGCGAGGAGCCATCATGAAGGATACCTCAGTGCCCCAGCGCAAAGTGCAGCATGGTTATCTTACGAGGAGAGCATGGGATCTAAAGTAAAGGGTGAATTTCTGCCCTCCAGGGTATGAGAAGAGATCATTAGTGAGGTTAGTAGTCCTTGAACATAGACCATAGTCTGCTATATATGCATGCAATTCCACCTCTGAATATACCACTCAGCATCCATCGCTGCACATACTCGGCCATCTGCCAAAGCTGAGAACCTTTTGTCACTAGGCAGTTATTGAAACTTAAATGGAACTGATCTTACTTTGCAGTTGGTGGCGGTCTGTGAATAATAATGGGAAAGGGGCTACCCCTGAGCAGGCAAACCTGACCCACATTGAGAGTCCTGGGTGGACTCCTGCCCCCCCCCCCCCGTTTGAACGCCCATACATCTATTCTGATACTTATCCACCAATTGCATTTAGCTATGCATCCATCCACCCATCCACCCCACAAAAAAGGACAATAAAGAATATGCCTTTGGGCAAATGCCTGGGATGGGATGGGTTTTCAATCCTGTACTATAAAAGTTTACAGCAACTTCTGGTCCCCCAATTGTTTAACTATCTGAATGTGTTGGGAGAGGGGGAGAACTTGCGGGAGGAGTCATTGTTGGCTTACATAATGCTAATGTTGAAAGAGGGAAAGGACCCAGCGTCTCCTATGAGCTATAGACCTATTTCACTGTTAAACACTGATATAAAGATTTTTGCCAAAATAATAGCAGAAAGATTAAAACCATTGCTTCCAGGATGGATTCACAATGACCAGGTAGGATTTGTGTCAGGAAGGGAGGGGAGGGATAACTGCCTTAAATCATTATTTTTGATACATGAAGCAAAAAATAAAGAAGTTCTCCTGTCGATAGGTGCAGAAAAGGCATTCAACAGGGTAGACTGGGGCTTTGTGTTAGAAACCTTGAGACATCTAGGTATTAGTAACAGGATGATGAGATGGATCTCTGCATTTTACCATCATCCAATGGCAAAAATTTGAGTAAATGGTAGTCTATCCCCGACACTTCATATTATTTAATAAAACTAGGCACGGCTGCCCCCTCTCCCCAATGCTGTTCATAATAGCTCTGGAAGCTCTGCTGGCTGTGATCCATAAAAATGCGGACATCAGAGGGGTGAAAATAGAAGACAAGGAGTATAGGTAGCCGATTTTGCAGACGATGTGCTATTTTACATTTCTAACCCCAGGATAACATTACCAATTGTAATGGAAAAATTCAGCCAATATGGGAAGATGTCAAACTTTAAATCAACATGGCTAAGTTGGAGATTTTGAATATAACTACCCCAAAGAAATAACAGCGGGCGATACAACCAAAATTCAGCTTTTCATGGTGTAGAGAGGAACTGGGATACATTGGAGTGAAGCTCTCCGCATCTCAAACAACTCTGTATAAGGCTAATTACATCCCAATGCTTAACAAGATCAAAGAGCAGTTGAATCTCCTGAGATATAGACCCCTCTCTTGGCTAGGTAGAATAAACACGTTAATAAATTATTATTCTGCCTAAGCTAATATATATATTTCAAATTATTCCAATCACCTTACCTCAGGAATACTTTAGGAAATGAAGGTCTATTGTATTAAATTACATATGGCCACATAAGCGTCCTAGAATCTCCTATGCCGTGTTGACGAAGCAGAAAAAGGCTGGGGTGCTAGCAGCACCTGATATTTAAAAGTATTACCAGGCAATTGTTACTGCACGAATAATGGATTGGATGCACAATAATTAAGATAAAGGTTGGGTAGAGATTGAACTGGCACAAAGTAGGGCTCATTTAGGCTACATGGTATGGATTCCACGATGACACCGATTATTAGCTAAGGGCAAAAAATCCACTGACTGGGAACACGTTTAGGTTATGGGATGGTTTGTGTAGACAATACCATTGAAATATAATGCACCTTTAATTGCTTTAATAGACACAAATTACTTTAAACCAGGAAAGTACTATCACTTATAATTTGTTAGATGGGCAAAAAAAGAGGTGATACAGTTGCAGGATGTAATAAAAGAGAATCAATTATGCACGTTTTCTGAAATAAGACAAAAATGGGGAAGCATGCCACTAGATAGATAGAGGTACACCCAATTACAACACTTTTCACAATCACTACCACAACCGCTGCTGGGGAAAGAGAATTTGAGGTCAATAGAGAAAACGTTTAGCTCTTCTTTGCAAAGTACATCTAAAGTACTGTATATAAAATACTGGTTAATGAAGCAAAATCTGAATACCCGCCATATTTAGGGAAATGGGAGATGGAATTAGGAGTCATTCGAGACGAGGAAAGTAAGAGGAAGGTCTTGAGATTAGCTTGTTACTCATCAATAGACACTAAGACAATAGAGATGGGCTACAAGCTTTTGGCTAGGTGGTACTGTACTGTATATAACCCCACAGAGGGGGACCCTCACGCACCTGTGGTGGGAATGCATAAAAATACAGCCATACTGGGAGGGGATTATTAAGGCAATCAATCAGATTACAGGAGAACATATACAGGTAGAACCCTGGAGATGCTTGTTACATGGCACAGAAAAAACGGTACCCCAATACAAGAATGCTCTAGTGCCGCATTTATTAAATGCAGCTAAAAGTTTGATACCGAGATTCTTGGTGAAGACCAGAAGTCCCAAGTGTAAGAGAATGGGTTGTAAAGGTTGACTGGTTGAGATCTATTGAAGAAACAATGCATACAGTAGAGGATTCTTTAGGGAAATATTACACTATCTAGGGGAAGTGGTTGTAGTTCAAAAAACCTACGGGGTATATGATCATGTTGGAGGTCTGAGGTGGCTGACAGATGTGGACCTGTGAAAGGAGGGAGTTAGTAGGAGGGAAATATTATGGGGGGGATTTTCTTTTTTTTTTGGGAGGGGGTAGGGTAGGGGATTATAACTGTAACGTGAAACGTTTTTGTATGGATGTCTAATTCTGTGCAAGAGCTTTTTTTTTTGTAATGAATATTAAAACAATAAAAAAGAATATATAAAAAAAGAAAAAACAAAAGAAAACAGTGCTGGACTGCTCTCAATCAGTAAAGCTCAGACACTTCTGTGTAGCGTTGGAGTTTGCCTGCTCCCTCACTTCTCCATAAACTCCCATTGGCCCTTAGCTATCATGAGATACCTCAGTGGACAATACCAATGTGTGGGAGCTAGGGGTCTGAGCAAGCTCCAACAGTATCAGCAAGTGTTTGAGCTTTGCACATTTAGAATGGCTGTGCACTAGGGCTTAGAGAGAACAACGAAAGCTTGTGTTGGTATGAGCAGGCATTTTAGATGCTTATACTTTATACTTGCTGGATTATTATTCTTTTTTTCCAATATCAACAGACACTCAGACAAAATAAGAAGTGATATATTGTAAAGGTATCTATAATACAAAAGAATACAAAAAAGAGTAGGCTTTGTATATAAAAAGGGGATCTAAGCTCATACATATTTGACTTCCCAAAAGCCCAAGTTACCCACTGTAGGCAGATTATTTCTCTCATTTGAAAACCTTTTTCTGTTCCTTTATCTGATTGAGTTTAATAGAAAAAAATAGACGCAAGAATCCACAAATAGGAATACATTTAATCTCTGTATGTTTGCAAAGGGTTAAGGTGCTGATCAACATTAGACAACATTTTCCTGAGCTATACCTTTTCAGTTGGATTGAGAGACAATATAACATCATCCAGATTGTGAGAATATCCTCTAATAAAAAATAAATAAAAAAATCAAATGTATTTGGCTTGCAGTAATGGCAATGGTGTTTCAGGGATATTTACAAAAATGGCTTGTACCAATGCTCTGCAATGGTATTCACTGTTATAGAATATTACAGGCCTCTTGGACTGTTTGAATTAATATTAGCACCTATTTTAGGTAAATCCTTTTTAAAGGCCCCATTCACACTGGGGCGATCCGACTTGCGGGGGCAACCTCCATTGAAGTCTATGGCGGTCGCCTCCGGGTCGCCCCAAAGAAGCTCCGGACCCTTTTTCTAAGTCGGAGCGACTTGTGTCGCTCCTATTAGAACGGGTCCGCAGCTTCCCTATGGAAGGCAACCTACGGCGACCTGTGAGGCGACCAGGTCGCCTCACAGATCGCCTTAGTGTGAACGGGGACTCAAAGGTGTTTATTTAAGTTTTTGCAAAACAATAACAAAGAAACAAAAGGGCAGACATTGCCCATAAAACAATTGTAAGGCAAGCATGTAAAATACACCATGATATCAAAAGACATCCTAACCTAACAATGAAGGGGGGGGAGGAATAGAGAGGGGCCGTAGTGGCCCAAATCAAGGGGGGGGAAGGGGGAAAAGGGGGTGCGTGCCAGGAAAAGGGGGTGCGTGCCAAGGTATATTCTAATCAAAATGTAAAATTCAATTCGCAAATTTATACTGGGTCAAATCTCTTCTTCCTGGAGCTTTCATCCAAGCATAGCATTAGTTCTTCAGACCTCCTACTATCACTATCGATTTCCTAATATCACCTTGTCAGTAGTGTTTTGGTAGTCTGAGAACAACAATTACTAAACCTGAGAATGTATAGACCAATTATTCTGATCTTTATCCAGTGCAGACTCTTTGCTTCTTCTAGAAAAAGTGATATTTTTCTTAGTAGAGAATCATGTGACATGAGGTTGCAGTCCTAACTGTATGTGGCAACTTCCAAAATAAAGTTTCAAAGGAATAAATAAAGCTTAGATCTAGGTGACCTAAGAAGACTTTGACTTTAGCACCACTGCAATGACTTTAATTGAGGTTTGAACTTGGAAGACAGAGCTTGGTGTGTTTTACAGCGTGTGCTGCACAGTCTCTTATTTATAGCTACACTACTGGCAAAATCTAATTATATCATTTATGTCACTACACAGCATTCAATAATGTCTGGGATCTCTTTAATATTCTGCCAGTGATTTCACACAGGTGGACAGATCTTGTGCCATGTGCTCACATACCCTTAGAAACTGTTCTCTAACCATCTGGAAATGATGTATTGATATACTATTACATGCATAGTGTTATCATAGTGACTGTTTCTTTATCTGTCTCTGTGGGGTCCCTGTGTTTCATAAAGCCAAATACATGTAAATGAATTAAAATCTTTTAGGATCTTTGTACTTCCATTCTTCCTCATCAGCATGCCTAAATCTTGAAACAAAATCCTCTGTACTAATGATTTAATAGTTTCTTCTGTTCTGCTTAAAGTCCTTTGTGCTGTCAACATAGTGACCTTGATAGACTTTCACACAAAGCCTTCCTTGGTCACTGGACCCCCATGTTTTATTCTCTACCACACCAAGTAAAGTATAAATGTTCAATGGCTGTAGTAAACAACAAAGAGGGTGCATAGCCTAGTGCATTACTTTTGTTAAGTAACTGTTGTTACTTTTATAAAAATGTATTAAAATCTCTAAATGCCAAAAACATGCTCTCAAAGGCCAAAAAAGCCATTGACCTCAAGCAGACAAGCTGATGCATTTTGAGGGCATCATCCTATTCCTAAGCTCTGAGGAGAAGTGTCACTCTTACCCCTAACGCAGGTAGTCAGACACTATAGCTGGCTCCTGTGTTCTTCACCTAAAGCAGCCCCTTTTCCCATAAGGCAAGCAGGCCTTCCAGTACTCAGTTTCGGCCAGGTCTTATACACAATGCTAGAGTGTCTGGCCACCATGCCAGGTCAGGCGTGAACAGAGTCACGCAAGCATGTACTTGAGGTTGGTAGACAGGCAGAGTGGTTTAATGACAGTCTAGGTACAAGGCAGGCAAGATTCAGAGTAGACAAGGTCCAATCTATAGTCAAAGACAAGCAGAGTTCAGAGAATAGTCAATATCCGATCCGAGGTCATAAACAGGGAAATCCAAACAGAAGAGCAGGGAAGACAGAAAGAGAGCTTAAGCCCTTATTATACATACTATCAAAAATCTGAGACTGCAGTCTTGGCTGGCTTAAATCAGGTTTGGTCTGCACCCAGAAACTGGCCAAATCAATCACCTTGCAGGTGGACAGACAGACAGGGATGCATCAAAGCCAAAAGCAGGATTCTGGAATGAGACCAGCAACTGTCAAAGAACAGGAGTGTTTACACGCTCCTGACAGAGTTTGACCATTAAAGTGTGTCAACTCGTCCGGTTGCTAGTGAGTAAGATCCAGGTCATCACAGGAACACTCACATCTTGTGTCTATTGCCAGTTTTGGGTTCTCTACACCCCTTGAGGTCTTTGCCCTATTTAGCCTTTGTGATTGTGAGTATGTTTTTGGCACTTACATATTTCAATAAACTTTTATAAAGGTAATGCATAAGGCTTTGCACCCTCTTTGTTGTTTTTTGTCATTCACTATAAAGATGTCGAAGGTGGGCCACATACCTGAAGCTTATCTGTTGCTGGAGTGGACAATTATCACACTTTAGTCTTATAACGGACACTCTCACTACAACACCTAAGTGCTGATGAGACTTTTACTTCAGTTTGTTAGATGGCTATATTAAATTTCCTTCTGCAGGGTCTGTCACTGTTTAGGTTTGGAATTCTTGTATAAAGAAACATTCTAACCTAAAAGAAAAAGCTTTTTGAAAGATAATGTCTCTAAATATAACCTTTTAACAACTTGTTCTCAGTTTTTGAAGATTGTAGCTTTGTTAATATGTTTGTAAGCTCTCCGAAACAGGCACCCACATTTAGTTGTCTATGCCTACCCTGCTCCAGATCACTGGAGATCAGTGTGAGCCTTTTGTGCATATTTAACAGTGGCTCACTAATGATACCTGTCTTTTGTAAAGATTTTAGAAAGGAAGTTTGGCCAAGCCTAACCCCCCCCCCCCCCCCTCAAAGTCACTGTACAATGGATAAACAGCCCTTTTGTTCTCAGGACAAATGGTGTTGGTTTGGGGGGATGGTATATTCTTTAATCACAAGTAGGGTTGAGCGAACACCTAGATGTCCGTGTTCGACGGGTTCGGCCGAACTTTAAAAAAAAGTCCGGGTCCGTGTCCCGGACTTTTACCGAACTTTTCCCGGACACCGAACCCCATTGAAGTCAATGGGGACCCGAACTTTAAGGCACTAAAATGGCTCTAAAACACCAAAGGAAAGGGCTAGAGTGCTGCAAATGGCAGCAAAACGTAATTAAGAGCATGGCAAGTGCTCTGCAAACAAATGTGGATAGGGAAATAACTTAAAACAACAAAAAAAAAACAGAAAAATAAAACAATGTTCTTCTTCATCTCTGAAGGACGAGGCCCATATGGAGTAGGAGGGAGGTTGAGGTGGTGGTGGATGTGGCGGTGACATAGGCGTGCGCACAGGGTGTGCTGGGTGTGCCTGGGCACACCCTAATCACCTAGGGCACATAGCATTGCCAGTGAGGAGATGGGAAAGATCTCCCTGGGACCTGCTCTGCTCTATTTCTCCTTGCCTACAGGTACATGGCCCCGATACATTACTCTCCCTGCTGGCAAACACATGCATGTGTATTTCAACTTTGGGGTGCACACCTTAATGCAATAGGCTGCGCACACCTATGGGCGGTGTAGGTGGAAGCGGCGGTGGAGGAGGACCAGGGCCGGATTAACAGCATCATGGGCTTGGTGCTGAGGATTTTGAAGGGCCTTAAGGGCCGTGCCTTGCCATGCACCCAGAGGAGGAAGGGTGCAGCCATGCATGCCTAATTCAACATGGGATGCTGTCTCTGAAGCCCATAAACACATCCATGCATCGCCAACTGTCCCTCCTTGTCCGGCCTTCACGCTGTGTGGGGAGGTTCTGAGGGTGCTGCCTGGGGAAGCGAGCATAGAAGCCAGACTTCTGTGTTTACAAGTGACAGAAGAGCGGTAACAGTGAATATGGCCAACCCGGGGCCTATATAAAAGGTAGGGGCCTGGAGCTGCAGCTCCAATAGCCCCTACATTAATCTGGCCCTGAGGAGGAGGACGAGGTAGCCAACACTGCTTCTTTTCAAAAATTTTAAATGAGGGTACACCCCAAAAGAGTGAGAAAGAGCAAAAATGGAACAATGGGTGGGTAAGGTCGGTATCCATTGCTATTCTGCATAAGGTACGGAAAAGTCCCGTGGGATCCATGCCTGGTTCATTTTAATGAACGTGAGCTTGTCCACATTGTCTCTGGACAGGCGGCTGCGCTTGTCTGTTATAACGCCCCCAGCCGTGCTAAATACCCGTTCAGATAATACACTGGCTGCAGGGCACGCCAGCACCTCCAAGGCGTAAAGGGCAAGCTCAAGCCATGTGCCCAATTTGGAGACCCAGAAGTTGAAGGGGGCAGACCCGTCATTCACTACATGTAGGCGTGTGCACACATACTGCTCCACCATGTTGGTAAAATGCTGCCTCCTGCTAAGACGTTCCATCTGAGCTGCTGGTGCTGCTGTTTGTTGTGGCGTGCTGACAAAGCTTTTCCACATTTCGGCCATGCTAACCCTGCCTTCTGAGGTGCTGGCGGTGCCCTGGTTGCGTTGGCGACCTCCTCCTCCTCCTCCTCTGCCTTGTGCTTCCACTGTGGCCCCGCTGTCAGATGGGAATGCCAGCAGCATGGCGTCTACCAGCGTGCGCTTGTACTCGCGCATCTTGCGATCGCGCTCCAGTGAGTGAATTAAGGACGGTACGTTGTCCTTGTAACGGGGATCCAGCAGCGTGGCCACCCAGTAATCAGCACAAGTTAGAATGTGGGCAACTCGGCGGTCGTTGTGGAGACACTGCAGCATGTAATCGCTCATGTGTGCCAGGCTGCCCAGAGGCAACGAAAGGCTGTCCTCTGTGGGAGGTGTATCGTCCGTGTCCTCTGTATCCCCCCAGCCACGCACCAGTGATGGCCATGAGCTGGCCTGGGTGCCACCCTGCTGTGAACATGGTTCCATCTCCTCCTCCAGCTCCTCCTCCTCCTCATCCTCCTCATCCTCCAGAACTGTGCCCCTGCTGGACAATTGCGTCCCTGGCGTTTGCGTGTGCAGGAACCCACCCTCGGAGCCCCTTGCGAATGACTGCCCTGAAAGCCTTGGAAATGTTACCTCTTCATCCTCCTCCTCCTCCTCATCCTGTGCCACATCCTCTTCCATCATCGCCCGAATTGTTTTTTCAAGGAGGCATAGAAGTGGGATAGTTAAGCTGAGAACGGCGTCATTGCCACTGGCCATGTTGGTGGAGTACTCAAAACAGCGCAACAAGGCACACAGGTCTCGCATGGAGGCCCAGTTAAATTAAATAGCGGAATAGAAAATATGATCCAAAAAAAGTGTATGTATATCACACGTACACAACCACACTGGGCCCCAATTACTATTGTTTGTACCCCTAAAAGGCTAGATGAGGAGTAGGGGGAGTATGGAACAGGCAGCACCCTCAAACCTTCAGAAGTATGAGATGAACCCCAACAACTTGGAAAGGTGGATCTCTCTCACACGTACCGACACAGACTATCCCGCAATTCAATTGATCCTCAAAGGTTTTTATTGAATAGCGGAATAGGAAATATGATCAAAAAAAGTGTATGTATCTCGCACGTACACAACCACACTAGGCCCCAATTACTATTGTTTGTACCCCTAAAAGGCTAGATGAGGAGTAGGGGGGGTATGGAACAGGCAGCACCCTCAAACCTTCAGAAGTATGAGATGAACCCCAACAACTTGGAAAGGTGGATCTCTCTCACACGTACCGACACAGACTATCCCCCAATTTAACTGATCCCCAAAGGTTTTTGATTAAATAGCGGAATAGAAAATATGATCCAAAAAAAGTGTATGTATATCACACGTACACAACCACACTAGGCCCCAATTACTATTGTTTGTACCCCTAAAAGGCTAGATGAGGAGTAGGGGGGGTATGGAACAGGCAGCACCCTCAAACCTTCAGAAGTATGAGATGAACCCCAACAACTTGGAAAGGTGGATCTCTCTCACACGTACCGACACAGACTATCCCCCAATTTAACTGATCCCCAAAGGTTTTTGATTAAATAGCGGAATAGAAAATATGATCCCAAAAAAGTGTATGTATATCACACGTACACAACCACACTGGGCCCCAATTACTATTGTTTGTACCCCTAAAAGGCTAGATGAGGAGTAGGGGGAGTATGGAACAGGCAGCACCCTCAAACCTTCAGAAGTATGAGATGAACCCCAACAACTTGGAAAGGTGGATCTCTCTCACACGTACCGACACAGACTATCCCGCAATTCAATTGATCCTCAAAGGTTTTTATTGAATAGCGGAATAGGAAATATGATCAAAAAAAGTGTATGTATCTCGCACGTACACAACCACACTAGGCCCCAATTACTATTGTTTGTACCCCAAAAAGGCTAGATGAGGAGTAGGGGGGGTATGGAACAGGCAGCACCCTCAAACCTTCAGAAGTATGAGATGAACCCCAACAACTTGGAAAGGTGGATCTCTCTCACACGTACCGACACAGACTATCCCCCAATTTAACTGATCCCCAAAGGTTTTTGATTAAATAGCGGAATAGAAAATATGATCCAAAAAAAGTGTATGTATATCACACGTACACAACCACACTAGGCCCCAATTACTATTGTTTGTACCCCTAAAAGGCTAGATGAGGAGTAGGGGGGGTATGGAACAGGCAGCACCCTCAAACCTTCAGAAGTATGAGATGAACCCCAACAACTTGGAAAGGTGGATCTCTCTCACACGTACCGACACAGACTATCCCCCAATTTAACTGATCCCCAAAGGTTTTTGATTAAATAGCGGAATAGAAAATATGATCCCAAAAAAGTGTATGTATATCACACATACACAACCACACTGGGCCCCAATTACTATTGTTTGTACCCCTAAAAGGCTAGATGAGGAGTAGGGGGAGTATGGAACAGGCAGCACCCTCAAACCTTCAGAAGTATGAGATGAACCCCAACAACTTGGAAAGGTGGATCTCTCTCACACGTACCAACACAGACTATCCCCCAATTTAACTGATCCCCAAAGGTTTTTGATTAAATAGCGGAATAGAAAATATGATCCAAAAAAAGTGTATGTATATCACACGTACACAACCACACTAGGCCCCAATTACTATTGTTTGTACCCCTAAAAGGCTAGATGAGGAGTAGGGGGAGTATGGAACAGGCAGCACCCTCAAACCTTCAGAAGTATGAGATGAACCCCAACAACTTGGAAAGGTGGATCTCTCTCACACGTACCGACACAGACTATCCCGCAATTCAATTGATCCTCAAAGGTTTTTATTGAATAGCGGAATAGGAAATATGATCAAAAAAAGTGTATGTATCTCGCACGTACACAACCACACTAGGCCCCAATTACTATTGTTTGTACCCCTAAAAGGCTAGATGAGGAGTAGGGGGGGTATGGAACAGGCAGCACCCTCAAACCTTCAGAAGTATGAGATGAACCCCAACAACTTGGAAAGGTGGATCTCTCTCACACGTACCGACACAGACTATCCCCCAATTTAACTGATCCCCAAAGGTTTTTGATTAAATAGCGGAATAGAAAATATGATCCCAAAAAAGTGTATGTATATCACACGTACACAACCACACTGGGCCCCAATTACTATTGTTTGTACCCCTAAAAGGCTAGATGAGGAGTAGGGGGAGTATGGAACAGGCAGCACCCTCAAACCTTCAGAAGTATGAGATGAACCCCAACAACTTGGAAAGGTGGATCTCTCTCACACGTACCAACACAGACTATCCCCCAATTTAACTGATCCCCAAAGGTTTTTGATTAAATAGCGGAATAGAAAATATGATCCAAAAAAAGTGTATGTATATCACACGTACACAACCACACTAGGCCCCAATTACTATTGTTTGTACCCCTAAAAGGCTAGATGAGGAGTAGGGGGAGTATGGAACAGGCAGCACCCTCAAACCTTCAGAAGTATGAGATGAACCCCAACAACTTGGAAAGGTGGATCTCTCTCACACGTACCGACACAGACTATCCCGCAATTCAATTGATCCTCAAAGGTTTTTATTGAATAGCGGAATAGGAAATATGATCAAAAAAAGTGTATGTATCTCGCACGTACACAACCACACTAGGCCCCAATTACTATTGTTTGTACCCCTAAAAGGCTAGATGAGGAGTAGGGGGGGTATGGAACAGGCAGCACCCTCAAACCTTCAGAAGTATGAGATGAACCCCAACAACTTGGAAAGGTGGATCTCTCTCACACGTACCGACACAGACTATCCCCCAATTTAACTGATCCCCAAAGGTTTTTGATTAAATAGCGGAATAGAAAATATGATCCCAAAAAAGTGTATGTATATCACACGTACACAACCACACTGGGCCCCAATTACTATTGTTTGTACCCCTAAAAGGCTAGATGAGGAGTAGGGGGAGTATGGAACAGGCAGCACCCTCAAACCTTCAGAAGTATGAGATGAACCCCAACAACTTGGAAAGGTGGATCTCTCTCACACGTACCAACACAGACTATCCCCCAATTTAACTGATCCCCAAAGGTTTTTGATTAAATAGCGGAATAGAAAATATGATCCAAAAAAAGTGTATGTATATCACACGTACACAACCACACTAGGCCCCAATTACTATTGTTTGTACCCCTAAAAGGCTAGGAGTAGGGGGAGTATGGAACAGGCAGCACCCTCAAACCTTCAGAAGTATGAGATGAACCCCAACAACTTGGAAAGGTGGATCTCTCTCACACGTACCAACACAGACTATCCCCCAATTTAACTGATCCCCAAAGGTTTTTGATTAAATAGCGGAATAGAAAATATGATCCCAAAAAAGTGTATGTATATCACACGTACACAACCACACTAGGCCCCAATTACTATTGTTTGTACCCCTAAAAGGCTAGGAGTAGGGGGAGTATGGAACAGGCAGCACCCTCAAACCTTCAGAAGTATGAGATGAACCCCAACAACTTGGAAAGGTGGATCTCTCTCACACGTACCAACACAGACTATCCCCCAATTTAACTGATCCCCAAAGGTTTTTGATTAAATAGCGGAATAGAAAATATGATCCAAAAAAAGTGTATGTATATCACACGTACACAACCACACTAGGCCCCAATTACTATTGTTTGTACCCCTAAAAGGCTAGGAGTAGGGGGAGTATGGAACAGGCAGCACCCTCAAACCTTCAGAAGTATGAGATGAACCCCAACAACTTGGAAAGGTGGATCTCTCTCACACGTACCAACACAGACTATCCCCCAATTTAACTGATCCCCAAAGGTTTTTGATTAAATAGCGGAATAGAAAATATGATCCCAAAAAAGTGTATGTATATCACACGTACACAACCACACTAGGCCCCAATTACTATTGTTTGTACCCCTAAAAGGCTAGGAGTAGGGGGAGTATGGAACAGGCAGCACCCTCAAACCTTCAGAAGTATGAGATGAACCCCAACAACTTGGAAAGGTGGATCTCTCTCACACGTACCAACACAGACTATCCCCCAATTTAACTGATCCCCAAAGGTTTTTGATTAAATAGCGGAATAGAAAATATGATCCCAAAAAAGTGTATGTATATCACACGTACACAACCACACTAGGCCCCAATTACTATTGTTTGTACCCCTAAAAGGCTAGGAGTAGGGGGAGTATGGAACAGGCAGCACCCTCAAACCTTCAGAAGTATGAGATGAACCCCAACAACTTGGAAAGGTGGATCTCTCTCACACGTACCAACACAGACTATCCCCCAATTTAACTGATCCCCAAAGGTTTTTGATTAAATAGCGGAATAGAAAATATGATCCCAAAAAAGTGTATGTATATCACACGTACACAACCACACTAGGCCCCAATTACTATTGTTTGTACCCCTAAAAGGCTAGGAGTAGGGGGAGTATGGAACAGGCAGCACCCTCAAACCTTCAGAAGTATGAGATGAACCCCAACAACTTGGAAAGGTGGATCTCTCTCACACGTACCAACACAGACTATCCCCCAATTTAACTGATCCCCAAAGGTTTTTGATTAAATAGCGGAATAGAAAATATGATCCCAAAAAAGTGTATGTATATCACACGTACACAACCACACTAGGCCCCAATTACTATTGTTTGTACCCCTAAAAGGCTAGATGAGGAGTAGGGGGAGTATGGAACAGGCAGCACCCTCAAACCTTCAGAAGTATGAGATTGTGTTCACTGTACCCCACAAAGATTGAGTTCACTGCACCCCACAATGATTGTGTTCACTGCACCCCACAAAGATTGTGTTCACTGCACCTCACAAAGATTGTGTTCACTGTACCCCCCAAAGATTGTGTTCACTGCACCCCACAAAGATTCTGTTCACTGTACCCCACAAAGATTGTGTTCACTGCACCCCAAAAAGATTGTGTTCACTGCACCCCAAAAAGGATGTTGTTCACTGCACCCCAAAAAGGATGTTGTTCACTCCACCCCAAAAAGATTGTGTTCACTGCACCCCACAAAGATTGTGTTCACTGCACCCCAAAAAGATTGTGTTCACTGCACCCCAAAAATGATTTTGTTCACTGCACCCCAAAAAGGATTTTGTTCACTGCACCCCAAAAAGGATGTTGTTCACTCCACCCCAAAAAGATTGTGTTCACTGCACCCCAAAAAGATTGTGTTCACTGCACCCCACAAAGGATTTTGTTCACTGCACCCCAAAAAGATTGTGTTCACTGCACCCCAAAAAGGATGTTGTTCACTGCACCCCAAAAAGGATTTTGTTCACTGCACCCCAAAAAGATTGTGTTCACTGCACCCCACAAAGGATTTTGTTCACTGCACCCCACAAAGATTGTGTTCACTGCACACCAAAAAGGATTGTGTTCACTGCACCCCAAAAAGATTTTGTTCACTGCACCCCAAAAAGATTGTGTTCACTGCAGCCCAAAAAGATTGTGTTCACTGCAGCCCAAAAAGATTGTGTTCACTGCAGCCCAAAAAGATTGTGTTCACTGCAGCCCAAAAAGATTGTGTTCACTGCAGCTCACACACAGAAAAATGGATGTGGATCACTGACACCTGCCTATCTCCAATCCCACACCACACAGCAATATCGATTGTAGTTTGTAGAACACAGTTTCCCTAAAATTCAGCAGACTCTGTCCCTAACAGGATTGAGAAGAGATCGTAGATCAGGATTGAGTGCAGATTCACCCCACCCCCCACACAGCAATATCGATTGTAGTTTGTAGAAGACACTGACCCTATAATTCAGCAGACTCTATCCCTAAAATGCCTACAACTCGCCCTGCCTAAACACTCCGACCTGTCCCTCAATTCTATCCGGACACAAATGGTTTTTTCCTGCCTATCTTTCCCTAATCAGCAGCCAGCACGTTGATGTGTGCTCTGTCCCTGAATCTAAGCAGCATAATGACGCCGCTGCGGCTGCCTCGAACTTATAAAGACTTGGTCACATGCTTCAGACGGCCAATCACAGCTACTGAGACATTTGCAGGCATGGCTGGGATGGCTTAAGGCACACCAGTTAAACGATTGTTGATTGGCTGTTGAAAGCCCGCCATGAAAAGAGCGCCAAAGCATGCAAAACCCGGAAATAAAACGACCGAACACGGATTTTTACCCGAACATACAGTAAAGTGTCCGTGTCCGTGTTCGGGTACAAAAAATCCAATTATTCGGTACGAACACGAATAATACAGTCCGTGTTCGCTCAACACTAATCACAAGTCTAAATGACTGCTCAAAGCTGCAAGTCTGCAGTCTCAAACGGAACATCTATGAAGCAAGAAGCTAAACCTGACTTCTCTGTGCCATGTGCTTGAAAAGCAAACGGGACTCCATGGCTGTTAACTCCTTTTAGCTAAGTATATTTGCTTTATCTTTATCTGTATCTGCTAGTCTTGTATTATGCTCCTAAATATTGTAATAGTTTTGTATGTACAGATTGTTTTTGCATAGTAAAGCACATTTATATACCACAAAGGTCTAAGTTTCCTTGGTTGTACCGCAAAGTAACCGTGCTAGATAAACGCACGCAAAACAGTTTGGGGGCTCGTCCGCGATTTGCGCTATAAATTCAACTGAAACAGACCTGTTTTCTGTGGGGTGTTGTGTAGCTTGTGCTAGGTAAAAAAATGCTGCGTAAGCTGTTTAGGAAAAGCAAGGCTGCAGAGGTTTCTGGTGTCCAGAAGGAAATGTGCAGTTTACCTATCTGGGCCAGAGACAATGAGTGGGAGTCTATTGCTAAAGTATTTGCAAAGTATGCTTCTCCTTTGAATAAGACTTGGGGTGGTAAAATCTCAGATCATTTTGTAGATTTTAGCCTTAAGGGGTTGGATTTAAGTAAAGCAGAGAAGAGGACAGTTTCCACAGTGGGCTGGTATTTTCTTCATGCTCTCTATACAGAATCACAGAGAAGGGAGAAGGCAGAGGCAGAAGTTAAGTTATTGAAAAACCAGCTAGCAGTTGCTTCAGAGTGTGTGCGTTCAACTGCTAGTAGGGCTGATGATTTGCAAGAGCGGTGTGCAGCCCTCATGACCAAATCAATTAATGCCTTAAGGAAAAGAAAGGGACGTAAACCTGTTAGTAAAGCCAGGGTACGTGCCATTGTCACATCCCAAAACTGGGATTGTGAGGATGTCTCCTCCAATGATAGTGAGGATGAGGAGATAGAATTTGATGTTTCTGATGATGATCATCCAATGGGAAAGAAAAACTGTGCCAGACCTCTCATTACTAAGCATAGGAAAAGGCAACATGATAGAGAGGATATGGCAGATGGGGAGGTGCATTATCGCAACCCCAGAGATGTTGAATTTGAAGAAGTCAGGGAGTTTACACAAACTGAACTCCATGAGCTGGCAAAACAATACAAACAAAGGTCCGGGGAACCCCTATTGAGTTGGTTTTTACGTTTGTGGGATGAAGGGGCGGACAGTTTTGTTTTGTCAGGCAAGGAAGCAGTGGCTTTGGGAGTGTTAACCCATGATCCACAATTGCGTCAGGCCATGCGAAAAGCCCGAGAGTTTAGTGTGAATTTTTCACTCTTAGACCTCGTGAGAGATGGTATAGTCCGAGTATACGCTAATCCTAGTGACCTGGAAAATACCTACTCGTGGAGAACATTAGGAGAAGGTATTTCCAGGTTACGTGAGATGGGTTGTATAACCGGATTAAATACATTTCCAGAATGGATGGGTGCAGATATGGAACCCTTCACGTCTGCTCTGCGCTCTAAGCTAATGAAGTCTGCACCATTTAATCTCAGGGCTCCTTTATTGTCTTTGCTGGGAGGCCTGGGTTTAAACAGCAAAATTCATGAAGCAACAACCCTTTTAAGCCAGTTGGGGGAGCTAGAGGAGACTAAAACAAAACCTGTCAGGGCAGTAGATAAGGTCAGACAGGCAGAGAACAGGCTGAAAAGGACTTTTAAAGAGAATAAAGGGAATGTGGGAGAGAAGACAGGAGGTGAAGAGAAAACCAGGCTAGTTATCTCTAGGAAACAAATGTGGGTGGACCTATTAAAGGCAGGAGTACCTAAAAGTGAGATAGATGGCATCTCTACTGCAGAAATTTTGAAGCGGTGGAAACATTTAGTGGGGAAAACTGTCAGGGTTAGAAACACTACTCCTAGTGAAGATAACATCAGCCTAGATTTAGAGACAACAGAACAGACCCCTCCTGTTAGTCCCAAACCCATTCCCAAAACTGAACATGAACCCAAACCCAAATCCCTTTATCCTGGGGAGGAGTTAGAGAGAATTAGAAAAGGGGATTGGGAGGTTCCTTATCCTTTATGAAGGGAAGGTGGGTCTCCTGTAATAGCAATAAGAACAGTGACAGCAGGAGACCGACGCCCATATGCACCTGTCACTGTATGGTGGGGGAAGTCGTCTCCTCCTACACATGTCATGGCTTTAGTGGATACTGGAGCTGAAGTTACACTTTTGCAAGGAGATCCTTCCCATCACAAAGGAGAAGTGATTTATGTAGAAGGTTTGGGAGGGCAAACCACACCAGCAGTTAGGACACGGGTGAAATTGGCTATTGGCAAGGGACCAGGATTTTGGACAAATGTTTTGGTATCAGAGTTACCTGAAAATATTCTTGGGATGGATGTACTTCAAGGTCAGTCTATTCAGACTGAACAAGGTACATTCACTTTCGGGTATCCTGATAAAACGTATCTGGTCAGGGCGGTGAAGGCTGTGGTCAGAGGTCATGCAAAATGGACCCCTGTCTTTATTCCTCCACCAGAGAAGCCAGTCTGTCTCAAGCAATACAGACTTCCTGGAGGCCACAAAGAAATTGGGGAGACTATTCATGAACTATTAAGAGTAGGGATCCTTAGACCTGCTGTAAGTCCATTCTCATCTCCGGTGTTCCCAGTAAAGAAACCTGATGGGACATATAGAATGACTGTGGATTACAGAGGTCTAAACAAAGTGGCACCTCCATTAAAGTCAGCTGTACCTGATATGATCTCGATCATTGAGAAAATTGCTAAAGAGGCAGGAGAATATCATGCTGTGATAAACCTGGCTAATGCTTTCTTTTCGATTCCAATAGACCCAGCGTGTCAGAACCAGTTTTCCTTTGTGTGGAATGGCCGCCAGTACACTTTCACTGTTCTTCCTCAAGGATACCTTCATTCTCCAACGATTTGTCATGGACTGATTGCCCGAGATTTAAGCACCCTAAATCTGAAAGTCGCTGTGTTTCACTACATTGATGACATCATGATCTCTGGAACAAAGGAAGATGTAACTGAAGCACTGCACCTGCTGATACAGCACATGGAGAACAAAGGGTGGGCTATCAACAGAGACAAAGTCCAAGGACCTTCCACAGAGGTGAAATTCCTGGGAATGATGTGGACTGGGCCACAGAGGAAAATTCCAGAGACAGTTGTGCAAACTATCCAGGCATTGTTGCCACCTACTATCAAAAAGGAGGCACAGAAGTTCATTGGAGTTGTGGGATTCTGGAGATCATTCATCCCACATCTTGGACTGATTCTGAGGCCTATATACAATGTCACAAGGAAAAAGACTGAGTTCACATGGGGTTCAGAGCAGCGGACCGCATTCCTGGCTGCTAAAGAAGCCATTTTGCAGCATCAAGGATTGGGACCTGTGAGACAAGGAGTACCATTTCAGCTGGATGTAGTTGAGCAGGATGGTACAATATCTTGGAGTCTGTGGCAGCCAAATGAAAAGAAGGGACTGAGAGCAATACCCATTGGATTTTGGTCCAAACAACTTACAGGGGCACAGAAGAGATACACGCCCCTAGAGAAGTACCTGTTTGGGGCCTACACAGCACTTCAACACGTAGAGACCATTACAGGAAAGGACACAGTCACCATCCATACTGCATTGCCAATAGCAGGATGGGTGAGAGATAATGGACTGACCACTAGGGCAGCTGTAGCCCAGAACCAAACACTGATGAAATGGAAATGGTACCTTCAAGAAAGAGGGGATATTGCAGCTGGGGATGTCAGAGACATTTCAAAACAGTTAGCTGGGCTTGTCACTTTTACCAGCACCCATACAGAAGAAGAAATTCCTGTGCTGCAGTCATCCCCCATTCATGAGGCTCCACCCTTTGAGTCTCTGTCAGATAAATTGAAGGAGTCAGCATGGTTCACTGATGGTTCAGCCATAGTCACCTCGTCTGGTCGTAAATGGACAGCAGCAGCCTACAACCCGAGTACAGACACAGTCCTGCAGGAGACCGGAATTGGAGGGTCCAGTCAGTATGCAGAGTTGAAAGCTGTAGTGATGACTCTTCAGGAGGATCTTTCTTCCCATGTCACTATCTACACTGACAGCTGGGCGGTCTTTAAAGGACTGACAACTTGGATGCCCACGTGGAAGTCCAATGAATGGTTGATTCATGGAAAGGTGGTGTGGGGAGGAAAGGAAGTCTGGGATTTCATCTGGAAGGAAGCTCACTCCCGCACCATAAAAGTGGGGCATGTTGATGCACATGTGCCCCTGGTCCCAGACTTTGAGAACTATAACAGAGTGGCAGACGAAATTGCCAAGGTAAATGCAGTTGTGCCAATTGATCCTGTCTTGATGAACTTGGCCAACTGGGCCCACAAGCAATCTGGACATTTGGGGCAGAAAGCCACATATGAATGGGCACAGCAAAGAGGATTACCCATATCAATGGACATGATAAAGACTGTAATAGGCAACTGTACAGTGTGTGGAGAAGTGCGACAATGGCCGTTGCAAAAGTACTCCACCGGGTCGATTAAGAGGGGAGAGAGGCCTGCAGAGATTTGGCAGATTGACTTCATCGGTCCCCTGCCCCGGGGAAACAATGGACTGAGGTATTGTTGCACTGCAGTGGACACCTATTCAGGACTTTTGTTTGTTCATCCTTGCAAACGTGCAGATCAAGCCGCAACACTTCAACTGCAACAGAAAATTGTTGTTGCGTATGGCTGCCCCAAACAAGTCCAAAGAGATAATGGCTCACACTTCACCGGATCAACAGTACAGCAATGGGCCAAAGATTCTGGAGTGTACTGGTTGTGCCACATCCCATATCATCCACAGGCAGCTGGTTGATTGAAAGATACAATGGGCTATTGAAGGACCAGATACGCAAACTTACACCCACACGTACACTAAGGGGGTGGGATCGGGTCCTCACACAGGCAGTCATGTTGTTAAATTCTAGGCCACTAGCCAAAAGCACACCATATGAAAGGATGGTTGGGGCTGGGGTGCAGATTCCACAGCTAGAGTGCAGAGTTCAGTATTTACACAAGGTTCCTGAAAGAACAGGGTTTAACAGATACCAAGTTACTGCTTCCCATGACATAGAAACCAAGAGTGAAGTATCTGAAGCTGAAGCCTATCTAGGAATGAGAGGGAATCTGGCAGGAAGGTTTGAAGTTATATTTGCATTGGCAGATGAGCTTCAAGACAGTGGCTGGGACTCTGATTGGTTAGTGGATACTTCCCAGCAAGAGTGGAAGGTGAGGCTCTATAATATCAAACCTTCCAAAATAAACAGCAGTGATCTTCTAGGAAATATCAGTATATTTCCTCTCCTCCCTATTGATGTCCTTTGGGAGGGTCAGAAGTGGATACAGG
Organism: Pelophylax lessonae; assembly: GCF_965119305.1. Lineage (NCBI taxonomy): Eukaryota > Metazoa > Chordata > Amphibia > Anura > Ranidae > Pelophylax > Pelophylax lessonae. The sequence continues at coordinate 257,305,542 of NC_138773.1, read as the reverse complement.
CAGGTGGAAAAGTGTTGGTCAGAGATCCAGGCAAGAAGTCAGTTAGAGGAGAGATTGTAGCTGAAGGGCCGGGATCTACTGTATATGTATTATTAGAAGGAACAGATAATCCGCTTTGTTTTCCACTCCACAGGCTGTCTCCGATTTGATCCATAGAAAGACCAGAGAAAGTGGTTACATGATGGACAGAATGATGGAAGACCGCAAGATCTATGGAGAGCAAGGCCTTTTGATGTATTACAAGCCTGGACTTGTTTTCTAAAGAACGTTAGATTGGACTTTTCTAATGAACTCTTAGCCAAAGACTGAAATACCTTCATAGTTATAGGAGGGGGTTGTATTTTAGTTAGTTCCCCCATTGTGTTTTATTTAAGATAAACCGGGGGGGTGGGAGAATTATTAGATGTCTTTATGTAAAGTTGGAGACATTATGTCATTTGTGAGCCAAGGGGTGGAGTGTTGTGCATATTTAACAGTGGCTCACTAATGATACCTGTCTTTTGTAAAGATTTTAGAAAGGAAGTTTGGCCAAGCCTAACCCCCCCCCCCCCCCCCTTCAAAGTCACTGTACAATGGATAAACAGCCCTTTTGTTCTCAGGACAAATGGTGTTGGTTTGGGGGGATGGTATATTCTTTAATCACAAGTCTAAATGACTGCTCAAAGCTGCAAGTCTGCAGTCTCAAACGGAACATCTATGAAGCAAGAAGCTAAACCTGACTTCTCTGTGCCATGTGCTTGAAAAGCAAACGGGACTCCATGGCTGTTAACTCCTTTTAGCTAAGTATATTTGCTTTATCTTGATCTGTATCTGCTAGTCTTGTATTATGCTCCTAAATATTGTAATAGTTTTGTATGTACAGATTGTTTTTGCATAGTAAAGCACATTTATATACCACAAAGGTCTAAGTTTCCTTGGTTGTACCGCAAAGTAACCGCGCTAGATAAACGCACGCAAAACAGAGCCATGCTGTCTTCTTTCCCACTTCCATCCTACTACTACATCATCATGACTGGCACATGGAGAACAGGAGAAAGGACCTTTTTGATTCATTGAAGCAGACTTTTTTTGTTGCTGGTTCAGAAAACTTGAACCATGACACAAAGATATGGAGTGGCCACACTCAATTCTTAATATCTTTTAGTTGTTTCTCAGTAAAGCAAAATGACCTTTTAAGCACTAAATTATTTTTTTCACAGAAATTCATAATTCTGTCAATTTGTTCTTATAATTAATATGCCTTTGCGACACTGCATTTCTGGGATGATGATCACTATTAATTATTGCTGCTTTCACTGTCATCGAAATGCCACCTGGATGGAAGAGCATAGCCTGACTGATGAGGGTTCAGCTGTGTCTTTCCTTCCTCCTATAAGCTTCCTAATGCCAATCCCCGGGATAGTGTTCACCCCTCTCCCACCCCCTCACTAAAATCTGTATAAAATAAAGTAACTGTTGAAAAAAACTCCAAATTTTAATGCCCTTTTTACATAACTAAAGCTACACTCATGTGACAATGCAGACCCAGTGGTGGGATCCCTTCAGAATCCAGAAGAGGAGTGACATCAATGTGAGGGGATTGTTAGGCACAGGGTGGAAAGAAAGCATCTGCAGTGCTGGATTAGCCATCCCCCGCAACCCGAAATGATGCTGGCTCTTGGCTATCCTCCCCATATGTAGCCCCTGTCATGGTACTCACCGTCACTGGGAGAGAAAGACAGATACTTAATGGACACTGAGAATATGGTTTGGATTACTTCAAATTGCACAGTGATATTTGTCAGCCATGTGCCTTAAGAGATATGTGAAGACTGCTTCACACAGTCAGACTCATAGCAGATGCTAATATCATCAGCTCAGCCACCTGTCTTCCATACAATGTTGAATATGTTGATTTACTCACCTGTTTTCTACAATAGGTTCTGTGTTTACACTTATGACAATGTGTATTGCTAGTTAATTGGCTCAGGTGGATTGAATCACTGTTATCTGTTAGTTGCAAAGTGGAAATAGTATATTTTTTGTGTTGGTTGTTCTTTAGATATGTTAATAATATTTCTGTATACAATTTCATCTGCACATGATAATGTAATCAGGCAACCCTTGACCTGATGGGGTAATCTGTTAAGGAGGGGGATGTCCATGCTGTATATAAATATACTGTATATGTTAGAATGTTCAATACAAGAGAAGGTTCAAGCTAAGTTGTCGGCTAGCTTTGTTTGGGGGCGGCTGGAATATTTGAAATCTATGTTCAAGACTGAAGGAAGCCGTATACTGACGGAAGTCCACAAGCACAGTATGGGTCGTGGTTCCGTTATAGCCCCCATAAGTGCAGATGATCTCTCTAACTTTGTCAATAGCGTTGCTGCTCTTTTATGGATCTATAGCGATTACTGATTGTGATATGATGTCAATATCCTTTTGCGATGGTTGCTACATATCGGAAACAAGTTTTTACTTTTTTTGATATTTTTATTTTTGTTTTGTGTGGATATTTGTCTTATGTTTTGTTTGTATATATGTAAAAAAAATTAATTTAATAAAAAGTATTCAAGTAAAAAGAAGAAAGGACGCTGACGAGGGACCTGGAGGGAGGGACTTAGATGACTATAACTTCCTTCACCAGGTAAGAAAAAAAAAAGACATTGCAAGATCGGCAGCTCAATACCGACTAAGAACCTAACATTGTATCCTCATAGGTTCTGAGAGCTATGTAGCACCCTCCTAGGTAGGTGCTAGAAGTGAGAATATTGTTTTTGGATCTTTTCTGCTTATCAGAGAGATTGCCAGGTACATTTATATTGCTCTCTGCCTACCAGAGAGCAGAATCTGCTAGTGAGGTCTGCTCATGGTGCTCAGGTGCAGCTCAGTTTGTCTGAAGTGTTTCACACTGGTCCAAAAGGGAGGCATATTGGACAGTGGGAGGAAACCTGACAAATGAGTGCACAGGCATTTAGAACAACCCTGGTGATTGGCAGAGGAAAGTGTCTTTGTGCATACTGGGATACTGTATAAATGCCAGGGGCACATGTGCTCTGGTCTTTCAGCTAGAGAGCGGGGTCCCGGAGGGAGGGGGTGGCTGCCCCTCCTCTGGAGAAACTGCCCTGTGGCCTCAGGTAGTCGACCTGTGGGCCAGAGAGTCAGAGAGGAGCTAAACCCAGATGTCCTGCAGAGCTGACTGGAAGGGGACACTGGAGAGGATCTGATTCTGCCTACATTGAGTACACATCTGTGTCGTAAGGCCTGTTCTGGGAGGGCTCCCGTTCTGTGGTAGAGTCAGTGGATGGGTGTCGGTCAAGGGAATGCTAGAGAGTGTCCTGCAGATAAAGTAGTTGCAACAAGTCTGCTGCTAGAGAGAGCAAGAAGACTTAATTCTTCCATACAAGTGGCAGTATGGTTAAAGCAATGTCTGCTTCCACAAATAACCTGGGGAGGCCAAGGGAGAGCTGTCCTTATCAACTGTAAATAGTTAAGGTTGGATTATCCCATTATTTCCTTCTTCCATCTAAGTTCCACAATAAATATAAAACCAAATACCCTGGACTGTTTATTGAGTAACGAGCAACTGGGAGTAGGGTAGGATGAGTGAACTGTCCCTAAGTGACTGTCTGCAGGTAATCAGAGGAGGCCCAAGAAGTCATCACACAGTAGGCCCTACGCGGGCAGTGCCACAGCTACGATAGGGAAGGAGAGAAAAGGAGGCAAAAACAGGATAGAGGGAAGACAGACTGAGAGGTCCAGACAAAGATCAAGGGAGACACTCATTCCCCACCGTAGGGTGGAACATTACGTTTCAAAAGATACATGCTTATATGTAGCCTAGGATTCCCTGGTCAGTTTAAATTTGGTAACCGTATATCTTGAAGCACACACAATGTTTTCATGCAGCATAATCCATGGAATTTGTTTCTTTTCCTGTGCGATAGAGAGACAGCGGGCCGTATCAACAAGTATTTTTAAATTCAACTACTTTTTGAAATGAGCACATAAATGGAATAAAGAGTGTTTCTTTTATACATGTGTCTTGCTCTGATTTCAGGATGCATCCCTTCCAGATTAGCAGAGCACATGTTCTACAATTTCACACATCATTTTTCATGCAGCTAGTTGCAGTTTATCGCTCAGACCATTTTCCCTCTTACTCCAAAGCAACATTGCACTCATCTTGGCGGCATCACTCAGGGTTCCAAGCATGACGTGTCAGCGTTTTAATAAAATGATTGATTAGACCTTAAAGAGAAGAACCTGTCTGGAAGCCATAAGTAACTTATAAATCTCTGTGGATGCGCAGCACATCCAGTCACTAATCATCAGGATGCTTCATAATCTCGTTCTCTCTTTACGCTTTCTTTCTCCGTTGGGCACTGGATGTGCTCACTGAACAGGTTTGACACTTCACTTTCTCATTCCTCTCTGTGGATTCCCAGCTGTAATAACTGAGTATACTGTATTGGGGATGAAACATCTCTGATAGGTACTATTTTAATATTCCCCTAACCCATGAGCTGATCCAAAGATATGAATATACACCGAACAAATGTAATCCTGTATTGACTATTAAATGATATGAGCTGCAATCTGTATGCATCTGTTTCATATTATACTACAGTATCCTATATGGGTGTCATAAAGTGATTTTAACTGACAATGCTTTTACGTCAGTGGTATCCATCATGTTAGTTATGCAATGGCCAATATTGCAAAAGCAAAACCTCTGGTGTGAAAATATAGATAAACTCTCATTCTTTTACTGTTACTTTCTTAGCATTCAAGCTATGCCAGTAAAAATAATTACTGAATAAATACTATAGCAAATTTGATGTTGCCTGTTTTTATTTAAATCATAACTGGTGATCTTACTAGTATGGTTTAGCCACAGCTACTTCTTTTCGTGCTTTGACAACATAAAAGCAATTCAGCTTTAGCCTTGTTACGCTTTCTTGTGCTCCAAATTTGGACTGCAAGGCATGCCAGCGCACAGTTTGTTGGTATTTTTTGCCATAGTCAACACTATAGAACTGGGACTCTCTTCTAGAGTGCACAAACATCTTGAGAAAGTGCATGCAAAGAGTCTAGACAATGTGCACAGCACAGAGAGGGATTTATTGTACAGGGGTTCTATAATGCTAATAGTGCAATGTTTTACAATACGAAGGAAGACAGTACAGTCACGGCCGGAAAAAGGGGTGGGCAGGAGAGGCGGCTGCCTTGGGCTCAATGGTTTATTGCAGGGATGGGGGTGGCCTGATCCTAAGCCTAAGGGAAGGGGGGGCGCAGTTTGGCGTCTTTGCCCTGGGCACTGGATGACCTTGTCCCAGCACTGAGTACAGTTACAATACAAATTAACACAAGAGGATGAGAAGAAACCCTTCTAAGAGCTTACAATCTAAAAGGGAGAACCGAGTGATACAAAAGGGATAAGCTGATGGAAAAGGAAGAAGTACAGTTATTAGGTGGAGGCTTGATAGGACTTCCAGAAGAGATCAGTTTTTAGCGATCACCTAAGTGAAGATAGAAAGGGAGATAGCCTGACATATTGGGGTGGGGAGTTCCAGGGAATGGGAGAGGCTCTAGAGAAATTCAGGAAGCAAGCATAGAAGCAGATAATGAAAGACCTAAAGAGTAGGTCTTGGGAGGAGCAGGGTGGACGGTTTTTAGTGATATTTCAAGATGAAATTGGTGTTGCAGCTGGGGGAAGAGTGGTATTTATTAGCAATGGCAGTATAGTCTTCTCTTGGTTAGCTTGACCACACATCAGACATTTCTGCTGCATATTACTTTTATGTCTTGTCCCCTGGTGTGGACCATGCTATGTGATACACCATGCATGCAACCTTTTCTGTAAAGTGGAATAACCTTATACCAGGCAAGTGTAAATGGCAATTCATTTTCCTTTACTTTACCCAACGCTTTATCTGTTACAGCTCACAGAATACTACATTTTTTCTAATATGGTCTACAGTCTCCCTAACTTTAGTGTCTCCTAGTAGCCCCTGCCCCACTAGCTATCATACCTCCATAATGCAGAAAGCCCTTAAATTCCATCATGTCCATTTCCTGGTAACCCTAACTGAGTTCCTGCCAAGAGGAGCATGATATAGCAAAGTCAATCACTTTGAGACAAGATCCCCTCTCTAGTTCCCCATGTGAAGCATCAGGCTGCTGATCTCTTGTATTTATGCACTTCTCATACACATGAACACCAGCATCCCTCAGCATAATAAGCAAAACCTATTCACTCCCTCAATCTCAGGAGCAGCCACAGACAGTATTAAAAGGAGAAGTCTAGCCAAAGCTTTTTTGGCTATACTTCTCCTGTGGGCCATAGGACTGCAGTTAGTTCTGCACTCCTGTGGCCCGTTTTCAGCTGACAGTGGACTTTAGCACAGACCAGGCTCTGCAAAGATCCTGACCATATGGTCGGGATCTGCCCAAAAGCCTGGACTGGCTCAGCCATTCAGCAAGCCACTGAGAGCCTGAGCCACCCCCTCCACAGCCTGGCACTCCAGTGAGCACTGGAGGGGCAGAGCTGACTGACTGACAGTCACCAGCTCTCTGCAGGCAGGACTGAGAGCTGAGTGATCAGTGGTGTTTGATCTCTACATTCTCAGTCTTAGAACTGGCAGGGGACAGCTGGCTGTAGCCGGGATTGGTGCTGGAGCCATCTAGGTAAGCATGTTTTTTTTTTGTTTTTTATTTTTAGCAATTTCTATAAGTCTATTTTCTTTTCCAAAAAATGTTTTATTTGGTTTCAGAGAATAACAGAACTTTATCACAATCAATCTGTAAGTTATAAACAGACAGAGAGACAGGTAATGGAACTTTCCTTTCAACTCAATGGGAACAGAAACCCATAGCTTAAAGTGTGAGAGAACAGTTAGGCACATTCATATAACAATATAGAATTTTATAATTTCTCATCATCTGCCTCATGGACACAGTGAAGCAATGGGTCATAGACCTGTGTAGCAAACTTATGTCCTATGAGCAGGTGAGTGGATCAGTGCAATATAGCACGGATGATGTGCATACATCGATGTATGCCAACTGCGTCTGAACGAACACCCCTATGACCTAAGGTCGGGGTGCAAGGAAGGGTATGTAAAGATCTATGCTCTGATGCTGTCTGAATGTGTATGGTGTTTAGAAGTTGACAGTGGTGAGGGCCGCTGTATTTGGATTGGGGAAGTTGAAAGTGAAGATCGTCTGTCAGTAACCTGGCTTGGCTTAAGTTTAGTATATGAGTTTCGTACCGTAAGTTCATCTGGTAGAATGGCAGGAGGAAGAGAGAAATTAGAAGAAAGAAAAATGGGGGGTGGGGTGGGATTGGAAGGGGGTAAGTAGAGGAAAAGAGCAGGAAATGAAGGTGTGAGAAGAGGAGGGGAGGAGAAGAGAAGATAGAGGGGAAAGAAAAGGAGGGGGAAGGACTTTATTAGTTATAGAAAGTAAGGGAGGGGAGGAGATTTTCCATCCCCCTCTCCTAGGTCTCAGTATCTATACTTCTCTTTTAAACAATACAAATATAAACATAGTGTTTATGACATCAAACAAACATTACTCTGTAGGTATCTGCCTACTTACACATCAGGCCTCTCCATTGTCCTGCTAAAGATTACCAACTAGGTGCAAGGTACTTTGCAGCCATCTTTAGGGGTACGCCTTTTGGGAACATGTGCACCCACCCATACTTTGGGGTGTATTTACAGAGTGCACTTGTGAAAACTTTTTTTTTGACCATTCAAGCAGGGAGTGACTGAGTTTGTTTTTATTATTATCATTAATATTTCTCACTGTTTAGGCTTTTCTTTATTAATGCTGTGTTTTCCAGGTTAATTTGGTTTAGTCATATTGTAGTCTAGGTTAACTGCCATATCCTAGCCTAGAATTCACACCAGTTACATTACTGCAATTTAACAGAACACTTACCTTATCTGATGTTGGCACCCTACCATTTACTTAGATTTTTTTTAAAATTAACTTACTTCATTTACAATCTATAGCTTGGTGTTTACTTCTAATAGGCCAATAAATCTGGTAAAATCCTAATGCCTGAGCTAAAATAAGTTAAAGTTTAAAAAAGTAAAATAACAAATAAAAGAATAAACAAACTTAAACATAAAAAAAACACACACAAAAAAAAAAAAATGTAAAGTCCCCTTTTGTCATGAACATGCACATAAGAACATAAAATATGTGGCAGGTACTCCCGCATATGAAAATGATGAATGCACTACAAAAGTTACTTATGGCCAAGAGGGAGTGAGAGCAATATTTCTAGGCTATCGTTTATGGTTAACGTGTTCCTTACCCCACCATTTCAAATTCCTGATATATACCATGTCCTTTTATGAAAAAATCTCCTGTTTTCTTTGTATTGCTTCCTTTGTGTGAAATCCCTGGTGTTCCTGCCAGTCCCTCTGCTTTCCTGTTAAAACCTGACCACACTAGGCAGGAAAGTTCACTGTGGTTAGTTCTCTAGCTATGCTGAGAGCCCAGGCTGCTCTCCTCCAATGATCAGACTTGCCCTGACACACTCCCCTGCACAGCCTTTTACTAGGAAGATCAGTGTTCTGCTGCTTCTCCTCCCTCTAGCTCTTATGCAGCTGAGAACAGAGAGTATGTGATCAAAAAAAGGGGGGGGGGGTATTTATAATTTTTTTATATCTGTACACAAATATTTGCCTTTCATTTCAAATTTAAACTGAATGTTTTTTTTTTTTTTTTTCGTTCACAATCACTTTAACTCTATACTGATAACCATTAAGGCTTTAAAGTGAGGCCTATGGACAGTTTTGGATATCAACCTTTATTAAACAGGCATGTGCAATTTTAAGGCTTGACATGTTGGATTTCTTTTTAGTCATCACAATCTAATCTTTATATTGTACCCAATTTTTGTGAATTATAAGTGTTTATGTGCAGTACAATGACCTTTAGTGTATTTTTTATATATATTTTCACATATATAAATTGGAATCACAACAATTTATGTTTGAAGAGCACATATATGTGTATGCTTATAGTGCTGTATCTAACTGGGATTAGTCATAGGTTACGTTTATTTTATTTTATTATGTTTAGAAGGTTTAAAGTGGAACTTTATGGTATATAAAAAAAATTGGGCAAAAGGACAGGATTTTAAATGCAGAAGAGAGATCTTATGTTTCTTCTGCATTAAAGTTACTTACCTGCCAGTTCGCCCCCATACAGTGAGCTGCTCATGCGCGGCTCATTATACAAATTGTGCAATGTCAAGCTGACTGAACCCTCGTGCTTGTGCAGGAGTAACGTCATCTCGTCCAATTGTAGTTTTGGATAGAGTAGGAAAGAGTTGAAGCCCCTGCCAGGTTTTTATTGTCATCTGTGTCCCTGTTATTTGCCTGGATAGCTATTATCACTGGGATTAAAAGTGATAGAAAAATAAATAATTGACCACAAGTTACAAGTTGTGAATATTTCTGACATTAGGCTGGTTTTAAAGGGGAATGCCAGGCAAACAGCTAAATGCACAGACAAGAACTATATACAGGAGCTGTTTACCTACTAAAAGCTTTGTCTTATTGCCCATCCATTCCAGGACAGAAGACCTGATTTGTTTTGCTTGGGGCTAAGTAACAGTTACAGGTCTTGTCCCTTCTCCAGCCTGTGATTTCACAGTTAACTGAGAAATAACAGACTGATCCTAATTGAATTTTATTTCCCCTTTCTTCTGCTTCTTGCAGCACTAATTGCAGCACTAATTGCCTCCTACATCTCCCTCCCCTGCTTTACAGGGATTGCAATAGGCTGATGACAAATCAGATTGAGGTATTACACTGGTTGTATTTAAAAAATATATTAAATGATGCAACAATTATTGCAAAGCTGCATTGGAGTTCAGCTTAAAAAAAAAAATCAATATGTAAATTTTAATTTCCTTTACTTGACTGCATCTTAAAACCTAAATGTGTAGAAGTAAGCTTCCTTTCTCCATATTCCCCTTCCAGTGCCGACCACAGTATCAGATATCTCCTCAGACAGCAGCTTAACAGCTTACAAAACACATGTCCAGGAAGAGATATCACCAAAATTAGTTACGGCTAAAACACAAGCAATATGACTTTGCATTTTTTTTTACTAATAAAATAAATAATGCTAGTTCATCTAAAAGGCACAATCAAACATATAAGTTAAACCCCTTCCCATCCAGCCCCTGTGTCCCTTTAATAGGGTATGCCCAGGGGGCCGTGAAGGATCAATTGGTTGTGGGACTGTGTGATTGGCTGTCACAGTGGTCACATGATTGGGAATGCACACAAAAGAAAAAACTAGCAGGTGCGCTGATGAACAGTTTTGTGTAGCCCTCCAGCTGGGAGTTGATAACAAATAGACAAATCAAAGGGTGCTGCTGCTTTCTATGGATACTCTGGGTAGCGGGAACAAAAAAACAAGGAAGAGAGCGCTAAGCCGCCTTAGTGTAACTCAGCTTTATTTTAGTAAAGATAAAATTACCACAATGGTCAAACTCACATGTAAAAATGAAAAATTCCTTCAGTATAAGGATTCCACCATGGGCACACTCCTGTTAACCTCATGAAGTTACCAGTGGGGGGGGGGGGGTTAGCCGTAGACATTCAGACTTGCTGCCTGGATCCTGGCAGCACATCCAAGGCTGTTGACAACCCCGCTAGGCATGCAGATCCTAATGTGCATGTGCCTGATCCAGCCATCCACTCTCCTCCCCTGTTACCTGCTCGTGTGAAGCAGAGGAGGAGAGTGGACGTCACACAGTTGCCAGGACAATGTGTTTCCCAGGTGTGGCCTCCTCCCCTGTTTTCTATTCATGTGGGTTTATGTGTCCTCAGAGTACAGCGCCGGCTGAACCGGGCGCATGCACATTAGGATCTGCATTCAGAGCAGCCTGCCTGCCTTGGATGTACTGCCATGATCCGGGCAGCTAGTCTGAGGGTCCACAGTTCCCCTCTCCCCTGTCGGGATCTTGAGGTGGTTAACAGGAGTGTGGCCATAGTGGAATCCTTATACTGAATGAATCTTCCCAACATTTACCAAAATAAAGCCGAGTTACACTAGGGCGGCTTTGGGCTCTCTTCTTTGTGTTTTTGTCACATGATTGGGAGCTGGTCCAACTGGCTCCCTATCATCAGTATGAACCAAGAGTTGTCTTTTGACATGCTCAGTCACTATGCTGGGAGTGTGCACTGAGCGCGCTCTTAGAACAGAAAGCTCCGACGCTCGTGGATGCATATGTGGGGCACGTGGGCATTAACGCCCACTCTCTTTGCGTAATGTGGGTGGCAGGAGATTAATAACTATATCAACACTAGGAAAATTCTACTGAATTTAAAACATTTTTTAGTTGTGAATAGAATGTGGACGGGTTAGACCCTCTTTAAGATTTTTTGTTTTTTGCTGCCTCTGTCTCCAATGTAGCCATTTAGGAAATGTCTCCTCATTTCCTGTCTATTTGATAGGTGTTTGACAGAACAAGAAGCAATAGAGAGTCTCCTGATTTCCATTTGGTGAGTGTCAGACAGAACAACACAGACACAGATTTTCTATTAGAGCAAGGAAAGCTTTAGTCTAATTTCCTATCTAAGTGATGGATGTGTCAGACAGAACAGGAGAGAAAGAGAAATCTCCTTTATAGGAACACAGACTGCATGCAAAATTGGATACAAAAATCCTGTGAAGACACAAACAATATTAAAGTAGAATAGACAGGGTAATACTAACTAAGCCTAAAACTGCTCCCACCCCCCTTCTAACAACTATGCTAACTACCCTGGAAAAGAAAGATGCATATACCTACTGTACTTATTCTCAGGCCACTCCAGTCTGGTCACATGATCTTCCCACTGCTGGCTGCAGGGGAGAGAAAAATCCAACAACAGCTGTAATTCCTGTGTGGTCACCCTTAGGCTTACGTTGGGCCCTACCCTAAGGAAGCTGCTAGCTGAGAGAGAAGAGGCGATCACGTAAGTAACCGGACTGGATCGACCTGAGTATAGGTAAGTGAATGCATCTTTCTTTTACAGGGTAGTTCTTGTAGTGCCACCCTTTACTAGGACCGCATTTTTAAAGCCCCATGTTCTATTCCTGCTAGTACAGCAACCAGGCAACCAGCAATTTCATACTTTTGAATCCAGGAAACACAGTCTAGAAGGGTTGTCTTTTCAAATATTTTTGAAGCAATAACCTGGACGGGTTCAGGAAACTGGGGGGTACTCCACCTTACTCACAGGAACAATGAGGACACTCTTCCTTATAGTAGCTCTAAAGAATGGCCCCTGTAACAGTGAGACAACAAGCGGGCAGCGCTGGGACATCTTTAGCAATGTCCCAAGCCAGGGAAGCCTTGTATTTGTGCAATACAGTTAATAGAAGCAACAGCTACTGAAATCCTTTCCCTTTGGGTCAGTACTCATGTTGTCCTCTCAAGCTTGGAATGTCCCTCAGACTCCAGCAGGCAAGCTAACCCTGTGAACCCAACCCCCCCAAGGCAGATCTTCAGTGCACCCCTCATTAATCACTGATAGGGTTTGTGGCTGGACAGGCCCTCTCAGGATGGCCGGGATCCTGATGAGCAGGCTGGACCTTCAAGGCAGGCCACCCTCCTGGCTGGGATCATCTCCTCCAGTGAAAGAAGAAGTTCCTGGCTATGTATACACTCCCCAACCCCCATCTGAACATACCTCTCCAGGGATTGTCTGAGACTGTATACATATTCAGAATGCCCATTTGACTCCCCCACCCACTATATTCTGGAAATCTCCAGAAAACATGGGGAAACAGACAAACCTGCAGCCTGCAGAACCCAGAGGAGTCCAAAGCAATATCCCCCTTGCTCTTCTAATTACAGGAGAGTCAAAAACTAAATTTGCCTAACCAAAACTTAGCAGCCTAAAAGGAAGTTGCTACAGCAGTATAGGTATAGTATAGAAGGAGTTTGGAGTAGTTTAAAGCATATTTAGTATTACCGCAGAATTCCACTTCAAAAACTTGACAAGTTCTAAACCTTCTCCGGTCTATAAAAATATAAAAATAAAATAAATAAAAAACTTTGACGGCAGTTGTATTCTAAATTAATGCAATGACTATGCAAGGGATTGTAACCCATAACAGCAAAGCAGATGTCAGCCTATTACATTTTGGTAATTGAATGAAGAGTTTTGATTGGGTGTTATTATGGGTTACAGTTTATGTCCTAGGATGGTGGTTCTTTAAATTTACCAGAAGTTCAGCTTTAAAGCTAAGCTGTAAAGAAACTGCATCCATATACAACAACAGAGTCCCATTAACCTTGAAAAGGATGGTGTTATTTTTGCATAAGCAGCCTGTGATGAGAAATTACAGTACCTATGTTCACAGTAACTGTCCCTTTGGGCCCCTTTCAGATGGCTGTTCCAAACAGGTCCGTCTGATTGGAAGGTTAATAGACCCTCATTGGCAGGTGGATGTAAATGGACTTGTGTTTGTTTACACCCACCTACCTCCATGTCCAACCAGGTCTGCTAAAAAAAGAGTAAAGGACTTTGTCCTTTTCGGTTTTACCAGACCAAATTGTAGGTAGCCTGATGTAAATAGATGGTGTAGTTTGTTTACATCCAGCTGCCCATAGAGCTGACAGATGTCCAACCGTGTCTGCTCTGCTGAAACTGAGTAGGCACAGATGTGACATCTAACCCACTCTACTTTGATATGCAGGGGATTAGCTCACAGATCACATGTAAAAGGGGCCTAATGTGAATTCTTTCTTATACACCCCTATTAATTATATGGAATACTCCACTCCCAACCTCTAGCTCTCTACTTTCTCCATGTACATGACTTACCAATAATTAGATAAGAAGCATGTGCTGAGGCCAATCCCAGCCTTTATCAGCACCCAATTTAAAGTGCATCTAAACCCAGGAACAAACAAAAAGCAATGGGCAGGGAAAACGGATCAGCAGCACATACAATAAAAATCAATAAAAAAACGTAAATCCAAAATTATTGATTTTTATTGTATGGTCAAGGGAGATAAATACACATATATATTTGTGAACTTGTATAATGTATATGCAATTACAATACTTTTTTATTCCTACATACCTGTTTTTTGTAATATTTTACTATGACTCAGCCACAACTTTATTATTTGCTCTTTTTAGGGTAGATAATATGTGAAGTAGTTCACCCTCTGCTCCTACACATTGCCATTGCGGCTCCAGCTGGCTCCTGATACCAGCACCTGTGGCTTTTTGACCCTCCTAGTGAGCAGTTGCAGCCATTCCTAGACAAACAGCATCAAGGTAAAAAAGCACTTAGGGCCAGGCTTGAAGCAGAGATAATAAACCTGTGTGAGTGAACTTTTAAGTCAGTGTGATATTCTAAAACTCTCCACGAGATGAGAAATAAAAAGGTTCTTTATTAACCATGAACATCGCATAATAAAACATTGGAGTTCATAGTAAACCAGGCTATGCAAATCAAGGACACCAAATCGATGGAATAAATAAGACCCACTACAGCTGAGCCTGCCTACTTGCCAGACAGATGAAGGTATCCACAATGTCTTCCATTGGAGAATGAGTCCTCAGCTGGAACTAAATACAGGGCCGCAAGCCATAAGGGCTGCAACGTTGTAAGGCAGGATGGGATGGCCAGGTGGTAGAGCGATGCCGCAGCCTCAGAGGGCTATGGCAAAATGACAGGAAGACTGAAAAAATAATCACAAATCTGGCGCTCCTGGGGTGCCTTTAGGGTGGATGGATAGAAATAAGCCTGTGAGGCTCCCCAGTGGTTTTTCTGCTGCTAGCCAACGAGCATAGGAAGGGTGCTGATACAAACAAAAGTACATGAGGAAGGCAGCGCATGAACCACACCGGGATGCAATGGATAAGGAAGTCAGGTGAACATCCAGTATAGAAAGGGCTAACAGTTTATTGGTATTGATAACCGAAAAACAAAGTACATAAAATGCTTACATCCCCCTGGGCTGGAGTGGACAAGGGCACCTGGCAGCAAGCAACACGAGTGCGAGGAGGTCAGTCTCCCAGGACTGCTGAGCTGTGTGTTCACAAAGCCGGAAACCAGCCGGTGCGAGGATGAAAGGACTCCACTGTAGTTCCGTAGTGGTGACATCAGCCGGACAGGCGCCACTTGCGGGGAAATACCAGGAACCAGGGTGGAACACAAGCTATATGGTTGCCATGACTACATGTTTTGCGCTATGTGCTTTATCAAGTCGTAGAAAGGAATGGCAACAGGGAAATTTAAAGATAGGGGAAGGGGCGGGACGGTGATTACAACTCGTAGTGATTTGTAGGCGTTTCTATCTCCCAGCGCAATCCCAGAGGAGTCAGGCATCCTCTCCATCCTGGTCAAGTTGTTTTCCTGTTGCCTTTGCTCTTCTCTTCCCTGCTCAGTCCTGAAACAGGGGAATTCCACAGCGGTTCTGGGCTCCAGAGGCAGTAGCTTTAACTTTTACCACTTTGCACAAGCTCCTCTTTTGTGAGTGTGTTTTTAGTCATTAATAAATATTGTTCTCCTTGTTTACTACACTATGAAGGTTGCGCTTGTTAGTTCCCTTTTGTTTTCACAAACAAGAACAAACATTTAATATATTGCAGCCTACTAGACTTTAGTTGTGACGACTGCCTTAATTTCTGTTTAGGCTTTTCATTTTTTTTTTCCATCTGGTTATCCTAATAGTAACACTTCTTGTCCTAGGATGACAAGGCAAACTATATCTATGGAGGAGCAGCGTTATCACTCAGGAAGATGAACGAGTTGGTCTATACAATGCCTCGTCATTTCCATAACATAGGGGGGTGCTCTGTATTTTTCACATAAATGAGCTGGATAGGGCTGATAATATTGTTTGAAATAACTCTGCAGAGTGCACAGGACAAAGGACAACAGGGAAGCAAATGAAAGAAGGTCACTATAAAGGTTTACATGTACCGATCAGCTATAACTTTATGACCACCATTACAGTGACATCTGAAAGATGGTGGTATATATTAAGTAGCAAGTACACATTTTGTCTCTGAAGTTGATGTGTTGAATCAGAAAAAATGGGCATAGCAGTTTGTTGTGTATGAGTTTGAATAACCGCAGACGGGTCAGGGTGCCCATGCTGGCCCATGTCCACGGCCAAAAGAACCTACAATGAGCATGTAAACATCAGGACTGGACCACAAAACAATAGAAGAAGGCCTGATCTGATGAATCATATTTTTCTTTTACCATATTTGGGTGGCCGGGTGCATGTACATAACTTACCTGTGGAAGAGATGGCACCAGGATGCACTATAGGGGGAAGGCAAACTGGCAGAATCAGTGGGACACTTTATGCCAGGGGTGCCCAACTTTTTGAAGAGCGAGGGCCACTTAATTGACTTGGTAACTGGTCGCGGGATACAATAGTACAATGACAGGTCCTTGTCCACTCCGCATATGCAGAGCAGACACGAACACAGCCCGCTCTACTCTATGGGCTCTCCAATCCTATCCCTCCAGACAGAAAGGGATGGATCCCCTTCTGTTTTTTTTTTTTTTAGCAGATCGGATTGGAGGTAGGCGGATGTAAACAGACACAAATCCGTTTACATCTCCAGCTCTATAGAGGTAAATGGAGGGTCCATTGGGTCCCCATTGAAAAAAGACAGATGGACCAGATTGAACTGATTGTTTTAAAATGGCCTAAGCTGCTGCTGTCCCCCAGGTGGATATGGCTTGCTGCTGCTGTCCCCCAAGTGGGTGTGACTGGCTGCTGCTGTCCCCCAAATGGGTATGGCTGGCGGTTGCTGCCATCCCCCAGGCAGGTATGGCTGGTGGCTTCTACTGTCCCCCAGGTGGGTATGGCTGGTGGCTGCTGTTCCTCAGGCAGATATGGCTGGTGGCTACTGCTGTCCCCCATTCGGGTATGGCTGGTGGCTGCTGCTGTCTCCCAGGCGGTTGCTGCTGTCCCCCAGGTGGGTATGGCTGGCTGCTGCTGTCCCCCAGGTGGGCATGACTGGCTGCTGCTGTAGTCCCCCAGGCAGGCATGGCTGGCGGCTGCTGCTGTCCCCCTAGCGGGTATGGCTGGCAGCTGCTGCTGTCCCATAGGTGGATATGACTTGCTGCTGCTGTCCCCCAGGTGGGTGTAACTGGCTGCTGCTGTCCCCAAAAACAGGTATGGCTGGCGGCTGCTGCTGTCCCACAGATGGATGTGACTGGTGGCTGCTAAAGTCCCCCAGGCAGGTATGGCTGGTGGCTGCTACTGTCCCACCAGCAGGTATGGATGGTGGTTGGCTGCTACTGTCCCCCAGACAGGTATGGCTGGCGGCTACTGTCCCTCAGGCAGGTATGGCTTGTGGCTACTGCTGTCCCCCAGTCGGTGGCCGCGTCGGTCGCCGCTGTCCCCCAGGCAGGTATGGCTGGCTGCTCCTGTCCCCTAAGTGGGTACGGCTGCTGTCCCCAAGGTGGGTATCACTGGCGGCTGCTGTCCCAGGTGGAGTGCATTTGGTATCACTGCTCCTGTGACAGGAGCCAGCGATATACCAGAACCATCGGCTCTGCTCTCTACTGCAGCCGCAAACTTCTTCTGAAGCTGGTTCCATTCTTCACACTGATACAGTGGGATGGCAGGTGGGGAACCTGCGATCTGGGCTTGTCAACCCACCATCCCAGAGGGCCAGCAGTTGGGCACCCATACTTTATGCAATGTTCTGCTTGGAACCCTTGAGTCCCACCATTCATGTGGATGTTACTTAACACGTACCTAAACATTGTTGCTGACCAAGTACACCCCTTCATGGAAACAGTGTTCCCTGGTGGCAGTGGCCTCTTTCAACAGGATAATGCACTCTGCCACACTGTAAAAACTGTTCAAGAATGGTTTGAGGAACACATAACTGAGTTCTAATCTAATCATTCTAATTCAGCATCTGTTGGATGTGCTGGAAAAACAAGTCTGATCCATGAATGGAGGCCCCATCTCACAACTTGCAGAAGTTAAAGGAAACTTCCCTTTTGTGGGGAAAAAAAATAGCAAATAAAAAAACAAAACAATGTATATAGCGTACACAATTGCGACACAAGTCATATTACAATTGAATGTTATCAAAAAAAGACTTCTCCTTTTCAATCTGCAGAGGGTGTACAGAATGCCTGCTTGTGTGATTGGCCTACTGTCATTTTCTGGCTTGTGTGATTAACCTATTGATTTTCCCAGAAGTCTGCACTACTAAGAACAGATTTTGAACAAAAATATAGTTTTTGTTGAGATATGCTTAAAGGGAAATCATGTTTAAGGGGATGCAGACCCTGCAGCTTGTCTCATTAGTGCCCTGCAGGTGCAGCAGCTGACTGATAATTATCCACTTGACCTCTGGAAGATTCACCCCCCTTCATGACCAGGCCATTTGTTGCTTTTTGGCACTGCGTTACTTTAAGTGACAATTACGCAGTCATGTAACATTGTACACAAACAAAATTTAAATATTTTTTTTCCCACAAATAGAGATTTCTTTTGGTGGAATTTGATCACCACTGGGTTATTTATTTTTTTTTTTTTTTGCTATAAACAAAAAAAGACTGACAATTTTGAAAAAAACTAATATTTTTACTTTCTGCTATATTTTTTTTGTATACAAACTTACTTTCTGCTATAAAACATAAAACAATTTAAAAAATCAAATTTTTTCATAAACTTAGGCCAATATGTATTCTGCTACATATTTTTGGTTAAAAAAAATCCCAGTAGGCGTATATTGATTGGTTTACGCAAACATTATAGTGTCTACAAAATATGGTATATAGTATATACTGGAATTTTTGTTTATTTATTTTCTATACTAGTAATGGCGGTGAACAGTGACTTATAGCAAGACTGTGATAGTATGGCAGGCAGTCTGACACTAACTGACACTTTGTGGGAACCAGTGACACTAATACAATGATCAGTGCAAAAATATATATATAATATGTACTGTCACTGTACTAATGACACTGGCTTGGAAGGGGTTAAACATCTAGGGCAATCAAAGGGTTAAATGTTTGCCTCTATCCTGTCTTCCTCCTCACCAATCAGCGTATGCTGGCGGTCATCCATTGGCGTGTGCATGTGCCCCCTACCCGGAAGTGCTGGATCTCGTACTAGACATGTGGTCTAGTGCAGGAAAGCTGCTCTGCCGCAATATAACTATGTTATGCAGTTGTAAAACCACTCTTATACATATTCACTGTGCACATGGACACCATGAAACTAACAGCTATTCCTCCGGAATAACAAAAGGTAGGAATCTGCAACAAAGTTTGTTAAAATCCCTGCAACATACATAGATCACCTAGAGAGGAATATTTTTTGTTTTAACAAATTGGAGTTATTTTTTAAAGTAAGGTGACCAGATTTTTAAAACGAAATCCTGACACATTTTTATTTTTTTTTTTATTGGCAAATGGTAAACTATTTAAATGATATATGCAGTGTATGTGGTATGTATTTATGGAATGATTGTATGATATATACGTTATTTCTCACATTTTATCCATGAGATAAAAAAAAGATACTTCTTAGAATTTTTTGGGATATGAAGACAAATGTTAAGAAGATAAGATAGAGAAAAAAACTGTATGGAGTATTAGAGGCGTGCGGAGGGTATTGTGGTGGGTAGTATGCAGAGATGTATAGTAACTAAGTAGAACTACTTCACTACTGTACTTAAGTACCGAAAGGCGGTATCTGTACTTTCCTAGAGTAGAATTTTTTTCTCCTACTTCCACTTTTACTTCACTACATTTTTTTGATGATTTCAATACTTCTACTCCGATATTTTTTTTTTGTGCTGCATAGTTACTCGTTACAATTATAAAAATTACCACTGCCAGAACAGTAGATGGCAGGTTTCATGAAGCTCAAAAAAATGTGTATAATGTCATGTGTACAGCCAAAGGAATTGTGATTGTCCTTTAGGTTGAAATAATAAAAAACAATATGATGTTCAAACTTTTGACTTCTTTCTTTAAAAACTACAAAACACAGTACTTGTACTTTTACTTTCAGTACTTGGGTAGCAATTTTTTTAAAAAAACTACTGGTACTTTTACTTTCAGTACTTGAGTAGCAAAATGTAAAAAAAAAATACTTGCAAAACTACTTGCAATAAGTACAAAAAATGTTGAATACTTTAGTACTTCTACTCAAGTCACTTTTTGATTGAGCACTTCCACTTCTACTCAAGTCACTTTTTAATCGAGCACTTGTACTTTTACTCAAGTATGGGTTTCGAGTACTTTATACAAGTGTGGTAGTATGTGCAGAAGAGTGGTGTGGCGTGTATGGAGGTGGGTAGTATGTGCAGGAAGAGGGGTATTGAGTGTAAAGCGGTAGGTGGTACCTGTAGGAGAGGGGTGCAGAATGTAATGCAGTGGGTGGTATGTGCAGGAGATGGGTGCAGAGTGTACGGCGGTGGGTGGTACTTGTAGGAGAGCAGTGTGGAGTGTATGGCGGTGGGTGGTACATGTAGAAGAGGGGTGCAGAGTGTATGGTGGGATGTGCAGGAGAGGGGTGCAGAGTGTACGGTGGAACTTGTAGGAATGGGGTGTGGAGTGTATGGCAGGGGGTGGTATGTGCCAAAGAGGGGTGCAGAGTGTATGGGGGTGGGTGGTATGTGCAGAAGAGAGGTGGGGAGTGTACGGTGGTGCGTGTTATGTGCAGGAGAGGGTTGTGGAGTCTATAGCGGAGGGTGGTAGGTGTAGGAGAGGAGTGCGGAGTGTATGCCGGTGAGTGTTACGTATGGGAGAGAGGTGTGGAGTGTATGGCGGTGGGTGGTACGTGTAGAAGAGGGGTGCGTAGTGTATGGTGGTGGGTGGTACGTGTAGGAGAGGGGTGTGGAGTGTATGACGGTGGGTGGTACATGTAGGAGAGGGGTGTGGACTGTATGGCGGTGGGTGGTAGGTGTAGGAGAGGAGTGCGCAGTGTATGCCGGTGGGTGGTACGTGTGGGAGAGAGGTGTGGAGGGTATGACGGTGGGTAGTACGTGTAGAAGAGGGGTGTGTAGTGTATTCTGGTGGGTTGTACATGTGGGAGAGAGGTGTGGAGTGTATGAGGGTGAGTGGTACGTTTAGAAGAGGGGTGCATAGTGTATGTGGTGGGTGGTACGTGTAGGAGAGGGGTGTGGAGTGTATGGCGTTGGGTAGTATGTGCAGAAGAAGCGTGCAGATGATATAAAAGTATACGCTGTGAATGAGTCCTAATAGTGGCATGCATGGAGCATTTGAAGTTAGCTGTACAGCACTAGTGCTGGGCTCCTACCCTGCTGCAGACGCTGCTGTCACTGCCCCACCCCCATCTCAAGCCCTTTCCTCAAGACCCTGCCCCTGTCTTACCATCTTGCAAAACCCGCCAACTCCTCCTCCTTTACACATCCCACAGAATGAACTCCTGCAGGCATCTTTCCAGCGGGATAATTGGCAATCGGAAGCTCCGCCTCCACTTCTATAGTCTTTCTGCAAGCAGCACTGGAGGACACTGAGCGGGGGCGCTGGGGAGTGCCGAGAGCAGCGGAGGAAGGAGACTTCAGGTCGGCGCTGTAGTCACATAGCAGAGGTATATTCATATGGTAATGCTGTATGTTTACTTAGCAGCATTGGCGCAGCTGCAGAGGGAAACGGTCAGGGCCTGATTGGGACATTTCATACCAGCCCCATAGCATTATGATACCAGCCCAAGAGCATACCATCATTATTTTCTTGTTCATAAAAGGGAAAACCATGCGTTTTAAAGCACATTTGAAGAGTGTATTATACTCACCAGTGCCCATCAGCACTACCTCATCAGTGCCCATCAGCGCAGCATCATCAGTGCCCATCAGCACAGCCTCATCAGTGCCCATCAATGCAGTCTCATCAGTGCCAAGCAGCTCAGCCTCCTCAGTGCCCATCAGTGCACCTTCACCAGTGTCCATCGATGCAGCCTCACCAGTGTCCATCAGTGAAGCCTTATCATTGCCCATCAATGCAGCCACACCAGTTCCCATAAATGCAGCCTTACCAGTGCCAGATCAATGCAGCCTCACCAGTGTCCCATCAATGCAGCCTCACCAGTGCCAGATCGATGCAGCCTCATCAGTGTCTCATCAATGCAGCCTCACCAGTTCCCCATCAATGCAGCCTTACCAGTACCCCATCAATGCCGCCTCACCAGTGCCCAATCAATGCAGCCTCACCAGTGCCCAATCAATGCAGCCTCAGCCAGTGCCCAATCAATGCAGCCCCACCAGTGCCCAATCAATGCAGCCCCACCAGTGCCCCATCAATGCAGCCTCACCAGTGCCGGATCAATGCAGCATCACTAGTGCCCCATCACTGCAGCCTGATCAGTGCCCATCAATGCAGCCTTACCAGTGCCCATGAGCTTAGCCTCATCAATACCCATCAGCACAGCCTGATCAGTGTCCATCTATGCAGCTTGATCCATGCCCATCAATGCGGCCTCACCAGTGCCCATCAATGCACCCTCACAAGTGCCCATCAATGCAGCCTCACCAGTGCCCTTTCGGCTCAGCCTTACCAGTGCCCATCAGCTTAGCCTCATAGTGCAGCCTGATCAGTGCCCATCAATGCAGCCTGATCAGTGCCCATCAATGCAGCCTCACCAGTGCCCATCAATGCAGCCTGATCAGTGCCTATCAGTGCAGCCTGATAAGTGCCCATCAATGCAGCCTCACCAGTGCCCATCAATGCAGCCTCACCAGTGCCCATCAATGCAGCCTGATCAGTGCCTATCAATGCAGCCTGATCAGTGCCCATCAATGCAGCCTGGTCAGTGCCCATCAATGCAGCCTCACCAGTGCCCATCAATGCAGCCTCATCAGTGCCCATCAATGCAGCCTCACTGGTGCCTTTTTATGCAGCCTCTCCAGTGCCCATCAGCTCAGCCTCATCAGTGCAGCCTCATCAGTGCCCATCAGCACAGCCTCATAAGTGCCCATCAATGCAGCCTGATCAGTGCCCATCAATGCAGACTGATCAGTGGCCATCAATGCAGCCTCACCAGTGCCCATCAGTGCAGCCTGATCAATGCCCATCAGCTCAACCTCATCGGCCATGGCCAGCTCCCAGCAGGACCTACAGGCCAGCAGGACCCACAGGCCAAAAGGACCCATAGGCCATGGCCAGCTCCCAGCAGGATCCACAGGCCATGGGCATCAGCATCAACAGGCCATGGCCAGCACAGGACCTGACAGCCAGACAGTGTTAAGGGCTATTCCCTAACCTAACTTTGTAACTACAGGTAAGCCTTATTATAGGTACAAGTCAAAAGGTGGATTTTTATGCAGCTTTGAAGTTTTTGACTAGTATAGCTCTTTTGCGAGCTTCTCACTATATTTTGTATTTGCTCACTGCTATTTATTCAAATAACTGATACGTAGAAAAAAACGTGACACGGAGCTTTGTATGATCTTGTCTCCAGGGCAAGCTTCTTTCATCTACCTTTTGTTTCCATCATAAACGTTATTGCTTTCTTTTGATCGGGAAGATGTTGTTAAATTAATCAGAAAGCATGACATTTTTCAATAAGAAAAGCTTTTCTTACTGATGGCACTAAAATATGCAAAAGTTTTACCTTGGGGTACACATGGAGCAGGGTTTTTTTTTTTTCCAAAGATGTTTATTTCAAGAAGTATGACAAGTTGTCACCTAAAGCAGACAATGCTTTAAGATCATAAAAAATGGAAATAGTTTCCTTTTTTAATTCAATATAAACAGATCAAAGAGTTTCTATTGCCCCTATAGGGTTTAGATACTTCTTGCATTTTTCAGTGTAGTAGAGCATTCTGGAACAGTCACTTTTTCAAAGGCTCCAGACTGTAGAAGATTTATTTTGTCCATTCTCTTTTTATCTCACTCTTTCTCTATCTCTCTTTTTATCAATTTTTTTCTCAGGCTTCATGAACACTGGCTTAAAAATTGTTGCTACTACGGGAGTTTTTGTGTTCTGCCTGTAGAAGCAGACCAGTGTTATCCTATGTGTCAATTAGGATGATTAGAGGCATATTTTTTGCTCAACGTTTAGGGGCAGAAAAAAAAACCCTTCTGGTTTTGCGCATCTGATTGGAGCTTTCTGGAAGAAAAAATGCAAAACTCTCCTAAACTCCTCTAAACTATGTACAGAAAACGCTCTATATGAACATTTTTTTCTGCCAAAGGAACTGGCATTTTTTTTAAGCCCAGTGTGCATGGAGCCTCATGCTGTCTAATCAGCATCTGAATTCTTGAATTACACCCAGACACTTCTACAGTGTGACTGAGCAGGAGAAGGTAGATTGCTGCCATCGTGTGACTTTATAGTGGCAGGAGAGTATGAAATCTCTAGCTACATATAGGTTATTATAGAGTTTTAACATGAATTAATTCTTCATTGGGTGGCACAAGGGTGGGACTGTCACATATTCCCATATGTGCTTTATTAGATGATATCATAATAGACACAACTCATAACCCACATTATGAAAGCCTGCCACCCTAGTGTTCCTCAGTTACAAATCCAATCACATCCCCGTAGGCATGAGTGAATTTTAAATGCATTAGAGTCAGTAAGTAAGGTGAAACGAAGGCTATCTAAACATTCCCTAGCCTTGTCCTTTTGCCAAATAGACTCTTGTTAACTGAGAACATGACATTAGTCCTTCAGGAACATCAATACAACCACACTTATTTTTCAAGAAAAATGGCTTTAGGGAATGTGGCAGAGGGTAAAAAAACCATATAAAGATAAAGATATAAACCTATCTGTTAAAATCAGAAGCTTTAATGATCAGGTTTCAGCTGCTTGCTCTCTTAGGCTACCCTGCCATGTGCTTGTGAGGTGCTGAAGTCTCAGGTGGGCAAACTGAGGGACTGCTTTGCTGAAGCTGTAAAAGATCTAACTGAGGGGCTGTGGCCTAAAGTTCTAGTCTGGTATCACAGGAAAAAGGTGTCGCATGGATGTTAGAAGGAGTTAACCAACTTTCCAAGTACATTTTGTTAGTACAGACTGCTGTGAAAGATCTTAGGGGCTGATTTACTAAAAGTGTTAAAAGCAATATCAGGTGCAGATGTGCATGGTAGCCAATCAGCTTCTAACTTAATTGTCCGATTAAAGCGGTTGTATCCTCATGAAAAAAAAAAAAAAAACCCTGCAGGACAAAGGCATAGTGAGCTAGTATGCATCGCATACTAGCTCATGATGAAATATTTACCTTAGAAAGAAGCCCCGGCACGGTCGTCTGGACAATGCTGAGGGCGCTGTCATGTTCCCTCGGCGTCTCTTTCTGGTTCGATGGCTCCGGCGCTGTGAGTGGCCGGAGCCAAGATGACGTCACTGCGCGTGGGATTTTCATTTCCGGCAAGGAGCTCTGAAGGTCTGAATATCTCCTAAACTGTGCAGGTTTAGGAGATATTAATTATACCTACAGGTAAGCCTTATTATAGGCTTACCTGTAGGTAAAAGTCAAATAGCAAAGTATACTACTGCTTTAAGCTTTAAACAAGCTGAAGTTAGAAACACTGGGAAAAAAAACTGGAATCTGATTGGCTTCTATGCAGAGCTGCACCAGATTGTACACTCTCCAGTTTTAGTAAATCAACCCCTTACAGACTGTGCCACCCCTCTGGTGTACTAAATTCCCAAACCCTATACAAGTTACCCCAACAAATAAAAATACCAAAAAGAACACCCCTGGGTTGTTTTTTTGAGCTGAAGAGTGAATGGTACTGTATGCCTGGCTGTAGGGCAATTATTGCAAAAAAGAACCTGTGCAAGTTCAAACAGCTCCTACGGGGAGAAGTGTTACATGCATGTATATGTAATTTGACCTAGAACCAAAGTGCTGTGGGATATAATTAGGTTTATGCAAAATGTAACACTTCACCCCTCCTATATGCCCTCCCTCACACATCTTCATTTTTAAGAGTGGACTGAAGCCTAAAGTTTTGGTGTGCTTTAACACACAATAAATTGTACATTAACGTGACTGAATTACACATCAACTATATTAATGGCCAATCATTTTTTACTTTGAAGCAATTTGGTCACTTTAAGTCAACTGCATGCTTTACCAGTGACTTAAACTAAAATTTACGCAGATAAATAGTAAAGATATTCAGACCGTGAAACACATTTCAAATTAAATTCAAATTAATTTGAAAAACGTAAAAGCATGGAAATGGAATAAAATGTTTTATGATAATGTATTGTAGGCTTTTATGCACTGATGATAAAAAAATGTAGGTTTTAAATATATATTTATATATATATATATGTCTTTTTAGTTCACTTTGATTGATTGTTCAATAACTCTGTTTTATGTTCATCCAAAAACTGCAAGGATGGAATTTATATATGCAGGGTTGGCGCCAAGATTTTTGGGGACTGCTTCCTTTCATCATGATGGGCCGTTTCTTTTCTATCAACTCTCATAAACGGAGATAGTATACTTATAAAATGACGTTAAAAGAAACATATTGCTGCACAAAACCGTTAAGACAAGGCATGAACATAACGATGAATAGTAGCTGACAGAAAATCATAATAGTAAAAACCAGGCAAGTGCCTCCATATGATGCCTTGGCTTTAAAGATGAACCCCATCATACTATTCCTTCAACATCTTACAATTACATTTAAGACATTTATATTAAATATACAGTTTTAAAGCCCAAATCTTGGCTTTTTAACCACCTTAGCGGTAATCCCGAGCGTGACTCGGGGTTGATTTTTCATTGCAGGAGCGGTAACCCCGAGTCACGCTCGGGGTGGATTGCAGAGAGCGCAGCGGTGTTCTCTTACCTTATCCTGGCGATCCAGCGATGACCTCTCATTGCTGCGACCGCCAGCCGAGAGTCCCGCCGCTCCTCCGTCCCTCCGTCGGTACGATCACTTCCTAGTTCCGTTCCCTGCAGCAGCAATGCTGCATGGGAGCGGAACTAGGGAGGGAAATTCAAAAAAAAAAAAAAAAAAACGTTGCACAAAACACACTTTATATTATATTATATATATATATATATGCATATATATATATATATATATATATATATATATATATATATATAATATGCACACACACACACATATATATATATATATATATATATAAAATTATATTATTGATTCAATTATAATTCATGCGTTATATATTATATATATATATATATATATATATATATATATGTGTGTGTATATATATATATATATATATATATATATGTATATATATATATATATATATATATATATATATATATATATATATATATATATACACACATATCTATATATAATATATAATGCATGAATTATAATCTAATCAATAATATAATTGTATTATATATATTATATATTAAATAATAAAATAATATTATTGATTCGATTATAATTCACGCGTTTGTGTTTCAAATTTATCACATCTGGGATGTCTACTAGACTCTTGTTTTGGTCAGGTTTAAGTCAGTAATTACTAAGAATTATAGGCCTATAATACATAACGCCAAATTTCCATGAAAGGAATTGTACCGCTTTTGGTATGTAATTCCAGACATAATCATACCGCCAGGGAGGTTAAAGGTCCCACAGCAGCTCTGGATACATGAATCACCTCCTCCAAAGTCCTGACCCAAGCAGTAATTCCTTTTCACCACAGTGCTATTTACCCACAGGGTTGAGGACTTGCTGTGAGTGCAGAGTGTGATGGACCCACTCACCAGTGGGGGTATCAGCACAGTACCAGTAAGAATGAAAATTAAAAGAAAAAAAAGGAAAAATCAAGACAGGCTGTTCTGAATAAGAGCTAGTGTCATTAAACCCACCAACCTTTACACCAAAATGGTGGCAGTATTGACCAACGCAAAGCACCTGCTGCCAGTTTTCTGCACCACAGTTCTATTGTTTTCATGCATAGTTGAGTCTTTTAGCCTTGTTACCACATCCTATACATGTAAACATAGGAACCGGGGTGCAAAAAAATGGCAGCAGCTGCTCTAGATTGATGAGTCGAATTTGGCTGTAACAAAATGCAGTTTGTTCGCAAAGGGCTTGAGAGCGGTACAATAATGAATGTCTGCAGGCAACATCGAAGCATGGTGGAGGTTACCTGCTACTTTGGGGCTGCATTTTGAGATTTGGTCAGGATCAATGGTATCCTTAATGCTGAGAAATACAGGCACATACTTATCCATCATGCAATACCACCAGGGAGGTGTTTGATTAGCCTCAAATTTATTCTGCAGCAGGGAAATTACTTCAAACATACAGTCAATGTCATTAGAAACTTTCTTAAAGCGGAGTTCCGGGCACAGATGTGATTTTTCAATAAGCATACCCCCGGGACAGTCAGGGCTAGCACATTCCACAATGGCTAGCCTCTGATCTGTCCCGGTTCGCACTTACCTTTTAGAAGAAATACTTACTTATAAAATTTCTTCCACAGCATTTCCATCTCTCTTGTGGGCAGCTGAAGCCGGCGCGGTCCTCTTCTGGGTCTTCTTCTCCCAGAATGGGCCGCACCGGCCCCTCTTGTCACTTCCGGTGTGGCGCCGCATTCCTAAACAGCTTCTGGGCATGCCCAGAAGCTGTTTAGCAGGGGAATGCGGCGTCGCCCGGAAATGACGTGCGGGGCCGGTGCCGTCGCATTGATTCCTGGGAGCTATGACGTTCAGCTCCCAGGAATCATCGCGAGGCAGGAAGTGATGGGGAGAGCCGCGGCTCCGAGGGAGGAAGTACCCTGAGGTGAGTATTTACGATCTACAATTACAAGGTGAGTTTTAAAAAAAAAAAAACCTAACTATCCAATTCCTTTTCATTATCCAGAACTAGCGGACGGGCACAAAAAAAAAAACATCGATTTTGTGCCCGGAACTCCGCTTTAAGTGAAAAGAAGAACAAGGAGTCCTGGAAGTGATGGTTTGGCCCCCACAGAGCCACAATCTCCACATTACTGAGTCTGTTTAGGATTACGTGAAGAGACAGAAGGGTCTGATGCAGCCTACATCCACAGAAGATCTGTGGTTAGTTCTCCAAGACGTTTGGAACAACCTACCTGCCAAGTTCCTTCCCTTCAAAAACTGTGTGCAAGTGTGTCTAAAAATCTAAAGCGTGGTAGCACCAAATATTGAATTGATTTGGATTTCTCTTCTGTTCATTTACATTTACATTTTGTTTATTAATAAAAAATAAACTGTTACCTCTTCTATTTCTGAAAGCATTCTTAATTTACAGCAATTTTTTACAATGACCTTAAAAAAAACTTAGTAATACACTGTATATATATATATATTATTATTATTATATAGGATTTATATAGCGCCGTCAGTTTACGCAGCGCTTTACAACTTGAAAGTAGACAGCACAAATACAATACACTTTAATACAGGAGGAACCAGAGGGCCCTGCTTGTTAGAGCTTACAATCTAAGAGGGAGGGTCAAGAGGTACAAGAGGTAATAACTGTGCGGGATGGGCTGATAGAGAAAAAAAAAAAATATATATATATATATAGTGCTTTATTACTACATTTTCACCTAAATGTAACACTTTATTTACTGTCAGTAGTATTTCATGTCTGCTTTGTAGTTTTCCCTGTACATTTTATGCTGGATTTTGTCATAGTAATTCAGTATCCACTTTTTCTTTAGCCAATTTATACCTGAAGTAAGAGGAAATATAAGAAAACTAAAGAATTTAATACAGCAATTCTATTCTGAACTTTAAGAAATCTTGGCACAGTGTCCCTTAAAGTTCTCAAAAATATACAGAGCATTCACCCAAAAAAAGGTGTTTGGTAAAATGTTTCCACTTGCCTTTGACATAAACATGGCTAAGTGCTCCATAAATACAACTTGCCTCCATAAAGAGGTAATTTTGAGAAGATGAAAGATGTTCAAGGTGAATTGTTATAGCTATTCACTAAAGAAGCAGTTACCAGACTGTTTCCCAGCGTTAAAATGTTTTTACTATCTAATGATGGCATTTACCTACAACTCCAGGATATAAAGTATAACTTTGACCCATACAGCTGTCTTTATATTTTAGAAAATTCTCCTACTGACACTTGGCTGAAAAAGACACTTACTGCCATTTGAAAATTATATGTACTATCCATTATAGCATTCATAAAAGATCTCCAGGCTAACAGACAAGCCAATTAAAGGTTATCGGAAACAAACAGATGTTTTACTTACTTTTGTAGAAGAGTTGTGTTCTAGAAACTTTGTATAATATTGTTATACTTTATGTTAGATACATACTAACATTCTATGATAGCTAATTATCCCAGGGGACACAATTAACAATAAAAACCTGAAGTTCCAATCCTTCCCCATTCTGTTTAGAATGAAGAAAGACATTTTTGGCTGAAGTTCAACTTTAATGTGTGACATAAAATTGGCTACATGACCGAATTATAAGGCTAGTTGTCATTTTTGCATTACATTGACATAGGCATACTCCCAGCATTACATCTCCTAAGAGCCTTTTCCCTACATACAGGCTCTTGGAAGGCAAAGCAGAAGCATTGTTTTACTTAACCTCCCTGGCGGTATGATTCTTTTGGATTTTAGGTGCTGAAAGCGGTACCATTATTTTGCATGTAATTCTTGTGAATGAGCAGCCCAAACCAACTGTATACATTTATTATATATATTATATATATATATATGTATGTATACGTATATTATGTATACATATATTATATATATATATATATATATATATATATATATATATATATATATATATATACACATATATATATATATATATATATATATATATATATATATATATATATATATATATATATATATATATATATATATATATATAATGTATACAGTTGGTTTGGGCTGGTCATTCACAAGAATTACGTATATATATATATATATATATATATATATATATATGCATAAAAAGTACAGTAAAACTGCAGGAAAGGGCACTGGGGGGCAAACTAATGTGATTTTTTTTTTTTTATTTTGAATGGTATCAGTGTGTTTGGTGTGTTTTTACATTTGAATTTGCCGCCAGTTCCACCCCCCTGTGAACGTCATGTCGCAGGAGACGGAAGCCGGGGCACGGAGACGATCGGGAGGAAGAACCACCGCTAGACACCGCCGGACACATCGCTGGATCCCGGTGACAAGGTAAGAAACCTCTTTTACAGGATCCAGCGATGCTTCTGGCGGTACCCCGAGTTTGGCTCGGGGTTACCACTTTTGGCTCTGAAATTTAACCCCGAGCCACACTCGGGAATACCGCTAAGAAGGTTAAAGATGAATTCTAGGCATCAGTATGTGTCTACATACTTAAATTGGTCCAGCATGGGCCAATGTAACTTTATTTAAACCATACCTGGACAAGGCCCCTGGAAGCTGAAAATCTCTGCAGTAGACACTGCTACTTTAGTGATCTCAACTTGCTTCCAGGTCCCCCACTGAGCTGCTGGCTTGATGCGGTCTGAACACAGGAGTTTGGCCACCCAGAATGGGTGCCATTCAGAGAATGCTTTGTATTTGCTGAATGAATGCCAAGCTTTCTGTGATTGCAAAGGATGGAGAGTATGAGGTTACTGCTTCACTTCTCCACCTCGTCCAATCAGAGAATGCTTTTCACTTATTCAGAGAATGCAAAACATTCTCTGAATGGTGCCCATGCCCAGAGGTAAGTGTAAATCACGGGGGCAGCGGCGTATTGTCTAGAAAAGTTGTTTTTAATAAAGCTGATTTCTGCATTTCTCTCCATGTGTCAGATCACTGGGTCCTGTTAATCTATGGATATGATATACAGAGTGTATAATTGAGGTTGAGCTCAGTCAGGCTTTTATGATTTAATTTCTTTTCTTTCTTCCCCCATTTTGTCTTAAGGGCACATTTTAAGTTCTTCTTTCAATCATGATATATACATAGTTACATTGCTCAAAGCTGGACCAATGCAACTATGTTTAAAGCATAACTCCACTTTTGTTGAAAAAAAAACATTCCCTCCGGGTGATCTCTGTACATTGCAAACTTTGTTACAGATTTCTACCTTTTGTTATTCTGAAGAAATCATTGTTTGTTCCTCTGTGCTGAGTGAGTCTAATGGGAGTGGTTTTATAATCATCAATCAGCTGTGGCAGCTGCAGAACACTAATGAGGAAAGCTGGTGGGCCTGCATCCCTTTAGACGTGTTCCTATTGGCAGTATCTCACTAAAAATGACATTTTTGATGCAAGGGATGCCAGAAATCTGACTTGTATCTTAGCGCAGACTTCTGGGAAAATTTAGGAAATGATGTTTCTGGGGGGTGTGGTCAGTATTCATTCTGTGTACAGAACAGCTCCAGGTAGCCATAATTTATTGCATTTTCAGAAGATTATAGCAGCTGCAGATTGAAAAGGAAAGGTGATTTTTAATAACATTCAATTATAATTTGATTTGTGTCACAATTTTATACACTATATTATTTTTTCTTTATTTGACATTTTTTCCCCAAGAAAGTAGAGCTACTCTTTAAAATATCCATATCTGGGGTTCCTCTGTAATAAGAAAACAATGTATATATGTGGAGTGGGCAGAGAGGGGCAGGGGATAAGCAGAGTTCTGTAGTCTAGCAGGCAGGACTGGCAACACTGGTTGAGACTACAGAGCAATATGTCAGCTCAAACAGGAAGGTAGGAGCTCACTGGATTTCTGGTAGATCCACAGGTAATTTTGTGCACATGCCCTGTCTGTAAAGAAATAAAACATGGGGTAATGTCTATGTAATGCAAAGATGTGCTAAATATGTTTTTTTTTTTTTTTGCCTCCTGCGACAGACTATTTAAGGTCTAACACAAAGTAAAAATTGGCAGTGTGGCCTTATAACGGCCCTCCAGCTGTTGCAGAACTACACTCTGCCTGTGGGAGTCGTGCTTGTAATTGTCAGCCTTTGCACTGCCTCTTGGGACTCTTGGGGTAGTCCTGCAACAGCTGGAGGAACGCCAGTTTGACACCTTAGCCCTATGACTACAGGCTGGCAAACAGGAATGTAAGTCGTGTACAGGTAATTGTATCAGGCAATATAAACTATATGCAAGGTTAAAGTGTAACTCCACTTTTGTTGAGAAAAAAAGCATTCCCTTCTGGGTGATCTCTGTACATTACAAGGATTTGAACAACCATTGTTGCAGATTTCTACCATTTGTTATTCTGAAGAAATCCTTGTGTGTTTGTCTTTGTCCATGTGAAAATTGGATCTAATGGGAGTAGTTTCATAATTATAAATCAGCTGCTGCAGCTGCGGGGATCTAATGAGGAAAATGGCAGGGTCTGCATTCCCTTAAATGTGATTTCCTATTGAGAGTATCTCACCAAAATGACATTTTTGTTGCAGGAAATGCCTGAAATATGATTTTTGGGAAAATCAGTGAGCCAATCACACAAGCAGGAAATGATGTTTCTGGGGTGTGGTCAGTACACATTCTGTGTACAGAACACCTCCAGGTAGCCATATTGCATTGCATTTAAAGAAAATTATAGCAGCTGCAGATTGAAAAGGAGAGGTCATTTTTAATACCATTTAATTACAATATGCCCAGTGTATCGTTGAAGATGGCTACAGTAGCTTGGGTGATTTGAGAAGGTTCTACAGATTCAGGGAGCCCCCTGATCCTAAGGTTATGGCATCGGCCCCGGTTCCATGTACCTTTGTAGGTCTCTGAGTTGCATGGAGTGAGATCTATTAGAAGATTGGAGCAGGTGGATGGATTCATCCTGTGTAGAGGTTTTGTCTTCTACTTGTTCTATTCTTGCTGTATTTGTTTGAACTTCTCTTTTTAGTTCTGAGATTGCAGCTGCTAGTGTGGCTTTAATGTAATTTTTGATGTCTTCAGCCACTAACCTTAAGTCTTGCATGTTTAGGGGAAGCTGGGTATGAGCCTGTGGGTTCATCTCTTGTGGAGGAGGGGGGCTGTCTTGTCCTCCTTCTGCAGAGTGTGCAGTGCTTCCTCGGGTGACCTCCGAGTAGGCCCGAACAGAGGTCGATTTGCGGCCGCCGGAAGAGGTCCGGTATACTCCTGCTATTTTGCATTGTAGTGTCACGCGGGGACCGGGACCTTGAAGGGGATGAGTGCACCGAGCTTTTACCCATGTCAGGGAGACGGATAGCAGGAACTGAGCTTATTTTAGGGCTGTTTTCTCCAGCGGTGACCGGGAGCAGGGGAATCAGGCGTCCATTACGTTCCGACGCCAAGCCACGCCCCCTTAATTACAATATGACTTGTGTCGCAATTGTATTTGCTATAATATATATATATATATATATATATATATATATATATATTTAATTGATATTTTTTCCCCCACAATAGTGGAGAAACCCTTTAAGTAATGATAGCTTAAGGGTAAATAACACAACATACAGTATACTACCTTCAATTTAGATATAAAACAATGTTACTGTAGAAATAAAAATATACAAATTCCACTTTCTCAACATACAACAAAGCTTTTAATTTTCTCATGAAACTACTGAGAACAGGCCAGTCAGAATAAAAAGAACTGGAAATGTGTTCCCAGGCTTGATTTCTTTTCTCATTGTCTTTGTAAAACTTGTGTTTTACAAGGAGGTGTAGAGGTAGGATTGACTCTCCACCTCCCTCATCACTATCTCAATGTCCAGCACTGTGCGTACAACATCTGCCATCTTCCTGAGCCTCAAGACCGTAGTCTGAATGAGTATGCATGTGGCAGGTGGTCAAGGGTGAACTTTGTTACTTGGCAATGCATTAAAGCATTCATACACTGGGGGTGATTTACCAAAACTGGAAACCGGAAAAATGTGGTGCAGCTGTGCGTTATAGCCAACCAGCTTCTACCTGCAGCTTGTTCAATTAACCACTTGCCGACCAGCGGCAGTAGTTATACGGAGCAGGTTGGCTCTGTTACGCGAAATGACGTACAAGTACGTAGTTTCCTGTACCAGTTAGTGGGGGCGCGCACACGTCGATTGGCTAGAGGGGGAGCCAATCAGCTGGTCTGGCGGACGCAATGTCTGCCGGGCACCCGCGGTTGCTTCCCATTGAGACAGAACAGGGGTCTACCGATGTAAACAAAAAACACAAAAAAGGCGCACCGACCTACCGCATTATCCTCAATAATGGTTTTATTGTTATAACGTAAAAAATGGCTACTCACAAACGCAGATGAAATCAATCATATCGGACTCAGATACATGAGTGTCAAAAGTAGTACATTGGAAAGTCCATTGTCCTATTAGGATGACGGCTTACGTGTTTCGAGGCCTCCGCCTCTTCCTCAGAGCCACCTGTACTGTTGGACTACCCCAGTCCTTTAGGGCAGCAAGACCATAGCCATCTGAGACGCCTTTTGCAAAGCCTTGTGGGAAGAGCAGTCGGGGAGCCTCGTTTTCAGGAGAAAGGTGTGTCTTTCACCTTATTTTGTCTGCCGATGTAAACATGGCAGACCGCTGTTCTGTCAGTGATGAACATAGGGATCCTGTGTTCCTCCTATTTAGGAACACAGGTCTCTGTGTTCATCCAGTGAATACAACCCCCACACAGTTAGAAAGCACCCCCTAGGCACATGTATAAGCCTTTGATCGCCCCTGGTGTTAACACTGCCAGTGTCATTGGTACAGTAGCAGTGCATATTTTTAGCGCTAATTACTTTAGTAATGTCACTGGCCCACCCAAAAGTGTCTAAATGTCAGTTAGATGTCCGATCTGTCCGCCGCAATGTTGCAGTCCTGCTAAAAATCACTGATTGTCGCCATTACTTCTAAAAAAATAAATTAAATAAATAAAAATTACATAAATCTTTCCTCTAAATTGTAGACGCGATAATTTTTTGCCAAAAATAGGTAGCAGAATACATAAAGGCCTAAAATTATTAAAAAATTTGATTTTTTTAATTTTGTTTTTCATTGGGAATGTTTTTTTTAGCAGAAAGTACAATTTTTTTCTTCTTTTTCAGAATTGTTGCTCTTTTTTTGTTTATAGCGCAAAAAATAAAAACCGCAGAGGTGATCAAATACCAACAAAAGAAAGCTCTATTTATGGGAAAAAAGGACATTTTATTTGGGTATAACGTCGCACAATCGTGCAATTGTCAGTTTAAGTAACGCAGAGTCGTATCACAAGAAATGGCCTGGTTATTAAGGGGGTAAAACCTTCTGGTCCTTAAGGCTCCGTTCACATGTAGGCGTTTTGGGGCGTTTTTGGGGAGTTTTTCTGCTCTAGGATCAGCTCTCAAAACGCCCAACAAGACAAATCCTATTCTTTTCAATGGCCCCAGTTCACATCTGAGCGTTTTCACGCTGTGAGCAAAATGCCCAATGCTCAAAAAAGTACATGAGCTTCTCTTTGGGCAGATTACAGGCGTTTTCCATTGGTCTCTATTCAATCTAAAAACCCCTGCACAAAAAACGCCTGTAAATCATGGTAAAAATCACTGTAAAAATCGTGGTAAAATCGCGGTAAAAAAAGTGAAAACGCTACGCTCAGGTCAGGTGTGAATGTAGCCTAAGTGGTTAAAGTGGCTGTAAACTCGGACCCTCCCAAGCTAAATTTCAAAGATGGAAGTTGAGTAAAGAATTATATACAAGTCTGCATTAAATTGAAGCCCCATCGCAGGTTTCTTGCTTTTTATTATTTCTCTCTTGTTTCATTTTCTCTTTTCCAGGTGCAGCCGCCGCCATCCTAAGTACTGTCTTCCGCATCCGATGTGCGCTGAACTTCCGCCCTTTCTTGTCCTGGTCTGTAATCCCGCGCATGTGTAGTAATTATTAAGCCATGCCATTTGCCGTGCTCTTCTACTCTGTGCTGTGTGGGCAATGTGTACAACCCTTGTGACGCAACGAGTCACATGGGGTTTAGCCAGAGCTTGTGAGTGGGAAGTCTAGCGTGATCTCATAACTGTGCTGTGGACACAGCATACGACAGAGCCCCAGCATGTCTGTAAAAAAATTACGGCACTAAGAGCGTGCCAGAAAAAGAGGTCAAAACGCACATGCGCCATTGACGTAATACAAAAAAAAGGACGAATTGCAAGCAAAGGAACAAGATAGGAAGGATTTCACACACAGCAATCAGTTAGGTGCTTACTAATGTTTTATATGGCAGAAAATAAACAGGATGGGTTTATTTCCACTTTAAGGTGCGATCCACCACTGGGAGAAGGCAGTCCATGCAGCTCTCTGATCCCCAAAAAATCCAAAGCTTGGACAGGCTCATGCTCGTCCCATCCCGCTAAGCAACAATTGGACTCCAGCTGCCCTGAATTAGGAGGCATTGTGGCCATAAGTCTTCTTTTCCCACCTCCTGTATGACATATACAATAAGGAGAAAAATCTTACCATCGAACACATGGCAATGTTTGGGTCGTAGTCCTTCTTTTCCTGTTTTTAAATCTGCAAGCTCTATGTCTTTGTGAAAACCAACCATATAGGATGCCAGTATTATCCCTGACGAAGGGGTCATAAAAACCTCGAAACGCGTCGGATATCTGGTCCTGTTGATTGAGGTTTTGTTTTCATCATACACACAGTGTGTGATTGCACTGCTTGCTTTTAATGCATATACAATTCATTGTTGTACTTTTTCTATGTGTATTCAATAAATATAAATCATTTATACATTCATGCTTTGTTTTTTACAAATTGTGCCTATAAAGTCCCACCCCTAGGGGAATTTTTTTGTCAATATATTTCCACTTTAAGGGTTGACAGAAAAACCTGGAAGTTGATTGGTTTCTTTGCAGAGCTGCACCAGATTTTGCACTCTCTAGTTTTAGTAAATCCACCTCAGTGTGTTGTCATGTCTTGTAGACTTCCGTGGGCTTTAAATTGCACTCTCATTTACAATTATGAGAATTCACAACTCATGTGCTGCATTGTGTTACAACAGGCTTGCTAAATACGCAAGTGTGAGTAGCAGGGATAGGCATGGACCAAGGCTGTGGCAGACATTTTTCAAACTACATACCTTAGTGAAGGACACCAAGGTACATTTCAAATTAAAACCATCAAAAAACATTCTGTCTATTCTCTCACCTTTAGTGCAGGCCAGGGCAGGTCACCCATAGATCCCCTTTAGCGCAGGCAAGGGCAGGTCCCTTGTAGATCCCCCTTTTGCGCAGGCAAGGGCAGGTCCCACGTAGATCCCCCCTTTAGTGCAGGCAATGGCAGGTCCCTCATAGATCCCCCTTTGTGCAGGCAAGAGCAGGTCTCTTGTAGATCCCCCCTTAGCACAGGCAAGGGCAGCTCCCTCGAAAATCCCCCTTTAGAGCAGGCAAGGGCAGGTCCCCCGTAGATCCCCCTTTAGCGCAGGCATCAGCAGGTCCCCGCCATTGATCCCCCTTTAGCGCAGGCAAGGGCAGGTCTCCCTCCATAGATCCCTCTTTAAAACTGGCCAGGTTCCCCCATGTACATCCTCCTTTAAAACAGACCAGGGCAAGTCCCCTATAGATCCCCCTTTAGCACAGGCAGGTCCCCCATAGATCCCCCTTCAGAGCAGGCCAGGTCCCCCCCCCATATAGATCCCTCTTAGAGCAGGCCAGGGTCCCCCTCCTATATAGATCCCCCTTAGAGCAGGCCGGGGTCCCACTCCCAATATAGATCCCCTTAGAGCAGGCCAGGGTCCCCTTCCCATTATAGATCCCCTTAGAGCAGGCCAGGGTCCTCCTCCCATTATGGATCCCCATACAGCAGGCCAGGGTCCCCCTCCCATTGTAGATCCCCAATTCGAGCAGGCCAGCATCCCCCTCCCATCCCTCTTAGAGCAGGCCAGGGTCCCCCTCCCATTATAGATACCCTTAGAGCAGGGCAGGCCAGGGCAGGTCCTGTCCCTCCCTCCGTCCCCATAGAATCCGATCCCCTTAGTGAGTCACTT
The DNA here is from genome assembly GCF_965119305.1 of Pelophylax lessonae. Classification (NCBI taxonomy): domain Eukaryota; kingdom Metazoa; phylum Chordata; class Amphibia; order Anura; family Ranidae; genus Pelophylax; species Pelophylax lessonae. The sequence continues at coordinate 257,266,671 of NC_138773.1, read as the reverse complement.
ACTTGACTTCAAGACAGTTCTTATTACTTCTCCTAGACTCCTACCTTAGACTGCTGCTGTCCCAACTCCTCTGGCCTCTCCAGTCCCCACATCCAGACTCAAGTCCAGTCCCCCCTGCTTTAAGAAGAAATTCCGAATCCCAATGTATGTTCTCTCATGCTGGGTGGCTGCACTGGTCAGTGCACAGCCCCAGATGGACTCTCACAGTCCCTCCCCCAGCCAGGGCCCAGAGAGATCACTCCGCAGCCGCGCAGTCGTGCAGGCAGTAGAAGTCTCTCCCCACCACCGCTCCAATTGTGGGTGGCGCCAGCGAGAGATAGAGCAGAGCAGGAGGCGGGACTCGGCAGGACATGGGAGTGACCGAGTCAAGGGAGGCCAGAGGCGGCGAGGCCCCACCCTCGAGCCGTTGCAGTGAGTCTCTGAAAGTCCGTGGCAGCGCAGCGGAACTGGCAAGGACCGCTCACGGACACCTTGCCGACCCCTGGTGAGTAGTCCCTCAAGCTACTTTATAATATATGAAACTGCAAGTTTACATCTCATTCCAGAAATCCCTAAGCGCTTTCCCCATCTACAACTGTACTAGTGTCCCCGAAGTGTAGGAAATATGATTGTCATACTGATATCAGTCATTCATCAGTCAGGCTTGGAAAAATCAGTTTGTAAATGGATAGAAATTTGGCTAAAAGATAGAGTTCAGAGAGTAGTGGTTAATGATTCTTACTCTGAATGGTCTAAGGTTATCACTGGTGTACCCCAAGGTTCAGTGTTGGGACCCTTATTTTTTTTATATATTTATAAATGATATAGGGTCTGGGATTAAAAGTACCATTTCAGTCTTTGCAGATGACACCAAGCTATGCAGTGGAATAACTTCTTTACAAGATGTCTCCAACTTACAAGCTGACCTCAATGCACTGTTTCATTGGGCAACTATGTGGCAAATGAGGTTTAATATTGATAAATGTAAAGTTATGCACTTGGGGGCTAAGAATATGCATGCATCATACATACTAGGGGTAGTAGACCTAGGGGAATCCACAGTGGAGAAGGATCTGGGTGTTCTGGTAGTTCTTAAGCCTAATAATAGCATGCAATGCCAAGCTGCAGTTTCCAAAGCAAGCAAAGTCCTTTCTTGTATTAACCGGTTGCCGACCGCCGCAAGTACATATACTGCGGCGGTCAGCCCCGGCCAGGCAAAGTGATGTACCGGTACGTCACTAGCCTGGGAGCCAATAGCGGGAGAGCGGGCGCTGCCGGAGGCGCGCTCCCACCTCGGCTCGTTCACGGACACCTCCGTGCGTGTGACCGCCGGACCCGATGTCCGCCGGTCTCTCGCAATTGTCTGCTGTGAAGGGAGAAAGGCAGGCGGCTAATGTAAACAAAGCCGCCTGTCATTCTCCCCTGTGTAAAAGCACTGATCTAACGGTGCTATGTAGGACCATTGATCTGTGCTGTTACACACAGAGCCACATCCCTGCACAGTAAGAAGCACACCCCTAGGGACACACATAGTCACTGCATCTCTAATAAAGTTAACCCCTTCCCTGCCAGTGTCATTTTTACAGTAACAGTGCATATGTATAGCACTGATTACTGTAGTAATGTCACTGGTACCCCCAAAAGTGTCAAAAATGTCAGTCAAGGGTCCGATCTGTCCGCCGCAATGTCGCAGTCCCGCAAAAAAAATCGCAGATCGCCGCCATTACTCGTTAAAAAAAAAAAAAACAACAAAAATGACAAAAATCTTTTCCTAAGTAAACGCAATAACTTTTGCGCAAACCAATCAAAATACACTTATTGTGATTTTTTACCAAACATATGTAGCAGAAAACAAATTGGCCAAAAATTTAAAAAAATTTTGATTTTTAAATTTTTTTTGGGGAATTTCATATAAAAAATTTGAAAAATATTGTTATTTTTGCAAAATTGTCGCTCTTTTTTTGATTACAGCGCATGATCAAAAAATTGCACAGGTGATCAAATACCACCAAAAGAAAGCTCTGTTTGTAGGAAAAAAGGACGTCAAATTCGTTTAGGTAAAGCGTTGCACGACCGCGCAATTGTCCGTTAAAGTCACGCAGTGCCGAATCGCAAAATACCCCCTGTTCAGAAAGGGGGTAAAATCTTCTGGGGCTTAAGTGGTTAACAAAGGCATGGACTCCAGAGAGAGAAATATCATTTTGCCCCTGTACAAATCATTAGTAAGCCCTCATCTGGAATATGCAGTTCAGTTTTGGGCACTAGTTCTCAAAAAGGATTTCTGGAAACTGGAGAAAGTGCAGAGAAGGACAACCAAACTGATAAGAGGCATGGAGGAGCTCAGCTATGAGAAAAGGAACTGAATTTATTCTCTCTTGAGAATTAAGAATTGAGATTAAGGGGGAATATGATCAACATGTATAAATACATAAGGGGTCCATAGTGAACTTGGTGTTGAGTTATTCACTTTAAAGTCAACATAGAGGACAAGGGGTCACTCTTTACATCTAGATGAAAACTGATTTTGTCTCCAAATACGGAAAGGTTTCTTCACAGTAAGAGCTGTGAAAATGTGGGATAGACTCCCTCCTGAGGAGGTTCTGGCTCACTAGATTGCTTTAAAATAGGCCTGGATTCTTACCTAGGTGTACATAATATAACTGGGTACGATTTTTCCTCTGGATCAACTTCAGGTATAGGATTGTGTATATGGGATTGTATGGTTGGGTTTTCTTTACTGTTTTTTGTTTTTTATTGGTTGAGCCAGATGGACTTGTGTCTTTTTTCAACCTGACTAACTATGTAACTATTTAACTATGTACGCATTCTGTTTTCTGCTGTTCTTTGTACAGAAAGTGGCACTTTTCAAGGCACAAAGAAGCTATTTTAAAACAAGTCTAATATGAAAGTTTCACCTTTATCAAAATACTCATGTTCTCTGAAGTGATTATCACGTCTTTGTTTAATGCAAGATTGCACAAAAGTGTTCATTCCGCTGACACTTCTTTACAGGGAATAATGATTATTTTTTGCTAGCAAATTGTCAACTCTGTGTTGCTTTTCTACAAAGAAAAAATTTGCTGAGTATTCACAAAATAATTTTGCCTATCTCCATGCATATGATAGAGGCCATGTACAAAGAAGCACAAATGTAACCAAAGAACAATGGGGCTGATTTACTAAAGGAAAATCCGCTGTGCACTGCAAAAGTGCAGTCACTGTAGATCTAAGGGGAAGATCAAAATGAGGGGAAGCTCTGATGATTTCTATCATCCAATCATGTGCAAGCAAAAATGCTGTTTTTTTTATTTTTCTTGCATGTCCCCTTCAGATCTACAGTGACTGCACTTCCAAGTGCTCTTAAAGTGTACTCATAGTGTACAGTGGATTTTCCTTTAGTAAATAAACCCCACTGTAGCTAAACAGTGGCGTAGCGTGGATTGTCAGCGCCCGGGGCAAGGCAAGTAATTTGCGCCCCCTAACCTGCGGACTTTTAGTACTCCCCGAGTCCCTTCCTACAATAGTACTGACCAGCCTGATTCCTATACTGACCTACCAGTCCACTACGTTAACATACCTGATTCCTGTACTGGCCACTACACTGACCTACCTGTCAACGACACTGACCCTTACAATGATCTACCTGATTCCTACCTGACCACTACACTACACTGCCCACTACACTACACTGCCCACTACACAGAGGACACCACCACGTCATCGAGCCCTTACAGGGGGCGGGTCGGGGAGGATTGTGAGAGCTTAGAGGAGGCGGGATGGAGGCACATGCAGGGCTGACTTAGAAGAAGGCGAGGCAGGCTCCAGAAGCGAGGCGGGGCTCTGCCACTGGCCAGCCCCGCTGCCGCACATGACAATGTTGGCCCAATCACAGGGCGCCGACCGGCCATCGTTTAGCCTGAAGATGGCAGGGGCTGAAGTGACACGCTAGGAAGAATTTTTAAAGTTTGCTAGAGTGACACTGGCGTGGGATGCGCCCCCCCCAAATGTTGCGCCCGGTACGGCCGGCCCCCCCTGCACCCCCCACGCTACGCCACTGTAGCTAAATACTGCAGATATTGTGTAATTTTAAATGAAAAATGAAATGATCTAGAATATTTTTCATTTTTTTTTATTTTTTTAGTTTATATAATTTTATAACTGACATTTTATATTTATAATCAGTGTTTTAAGTTAAATAAAACAGCAGAAGCTGTCCCCTTTCAGACACTCTGGGGCTGATTTACTAAAGGCAAATAGAATGCGCACTTTACTAGTGCAGTTGCACTCTGCAAAGTGCAGTTGTTCCAGAGTTTAGTAAGTGAGCAGAAGTTTCACTTTGAAAAGAATACCCAATCACATGCAAGAAAAAGGAAAAAAAAAAAAAAAAACAGCATTTTTGCTTCATGCGTTTGGATGCTGGAACTCAGTAGAGCTTCCCCTCATTTACCAAGCTCTGGAGCAACTGCACCTTGTAGAGTGCAACTGCACTTGCAAAGTGCGCAATCTATTTGCCTTTAGTAAATCCAACCCCCATATATATATAATAAAATACAATATACATGTTGCCTTTATTTGGGCAAAAAATAGTAACATTTGTACAGCTAAGATCCATTTATTTCTGTCCTGGAACCTTCATAGACTGTGATAATATTACTGGAACTAGCAGAGTCTTTTGAGAATACGAAACTCCATTAGCTGCACAAACACTTTTTCAACAAGGTCAGGAAGCTGGACAACATGTTTGGAATAAGCATTTACCAGCTCCGACTAGGTTTTCTTCAAGAAATTACCTGTTTTCTTTTCACATTTTTAAAAAAGTCCTTGGTTTTATTTCCCCCAAGGTCATGACATTCTATTTTCTTGTATTATTATTAGTTCACAGGGAGCTAGCAATACAGCTCTGACATTCATTTGACCAACTGATCCTTAAAGTTAAGGTAATTGTTTTAAAATAGCAAATATGACATACCTGTTCTGCACAATGGTTTTGCACAGAACAGCCCAAAACCTCCTCTTCTGGGGTACCCTGATCATGTCCTGACACCTTCCGAATGCCCTCATAGCAAGCCGCTTGCTATGGAGACACTTGTGAGAGCTCAATCCAGAGCCAGGCTGCATGCATCTATTGACACACACAGCACAGTTTGCCCCCCTCCCCCTTTCTGCTCACTGGATTTGATTGACAACAGCAGGAGCCAAAGGCTGATCACAGTTTTTTTACCTTAACCACTTAAGCCCCGGAAGATTTTACCCCCTTCCTGACCAGGGCCTATTTTGCGATTCGGCACTGCGTGATTTTAATGGACAATTGCGCGGTCGTGCGACGCTGTACCTAAACGAATTTGGAGTCCTTTTTTTTCCCCACAAACAGAGCTTTCTTTTGGTGGTATTTGATCACCTGTGCGATTTTTTGATCATGCGCTATAAACAAAAAAAGAGCATCAATTTTGCAAAAATAACAATATTTTTCACATTTTTTAAATGAAATTCCCCCCCAAAAAAATGTAAAAATCTAAATTTTTTAACATTTTAGGCCAATTTTTTTTACCATATGTTTGGTAAAAAAAATCCCAAAAAGCGTATTTTGATTGGTTTGCACAAAAGTTATTGCATTTACTAACAAAGGGAAAGATTTTTGTCATTTTTTTTAACGCGTAATGGCGGCCATCTGCGATTTTTTTTGCGGGACTGCGACATTGGGGCGGACAGATCGGACCCTTGACTGACATTTTTGACACTTTTGGGGGTACCAGTGACATTACTACAGTAATCAGTGCTATACATATGTACTGTTACTGTAAAAATGACACTGGCAGTGAAGGGGTTAACTTTTTTTTAGAAGGAGGGGTTAAGTGTGTTCCTAGGGGCGTGTTTCTAACTGTGATTGACTGTGGCTTGATGTGTAAGAACAGAGATCAACGGTCCTACATAGTAGAACCGTTTGATCACCATTCTTACACAGGGGAGACTGACAGGTGGCTTTGTTTACACTAGCCGACTGCCTTTCTCCCGCTTTCACGGACGATCGCGAGTGCCCGGCGGACATCGGGTCCGCCGGGCACACGCGCGGGGGGTCCGTGACCGACCTAGCGTAGCCCTACGTCGCTTTGCCTGTGAGGGGCCGACGTAAATAGTCGTGCGGCAGTCGGCAAGTGGTTAATGCAGAGAATGCACTAAGTTAAAAAAAAAACTTCTGCCTTTACAATCACTTTAATGTACAATATTCTCATTATTTAAAGCACCATACACATGGTGGGCCTCCAGTGTAACCGTAAACAACAAGGTTAAGAACTGGACATTCCCCATTAGCTGCAGCCAAACCAACGTGACTAGTTTTGGCTTGGTGATAGACTGGGGTGCGGGGTGCACTAATAACAGAGGCACTGCCCTATGCCAATGGAGATCTTGCTGCATGTTCAGAGTGGAGACAAATAAGGGTTGATTTACTTAAGGCAAATAGACGGTACACTTTGCAAAGTGGAGTTTCTCCAGAGCTTAGTAAATGAGGTAAAGCTTCACTTTGCAAAGAATACCCAAGGAAAATAAAAAATAAAAAAAATGAATTTTTGGTTGTGCATAATTGGATAATGGAAGTCAGCAGAATGTCTGCTCATTTACTAAGCTCTGGAGCAACTGCACTTGCAGTGTGCAACCAGGGCCAGATTAACGTAGGGGCTATTGGAGCTGCAGCTCCAGGCCCCTACCTTTATATAGGCCCCGGGTTGGCCATATTCACTGTTACCGCTCTTCTGTCACTTGTAAACACAGAAGTCTGGCTTCTATGCTCGCTTCCCCAGGCAGCTCCCTCAGAACCTCCCCACACAGCACGAAGGCCGGACAAGGAGGGACAGTTGCCGATGCATGGATGTGTTTATGGGCTTCAGAGACAGCATCCCATGTTGAATTAGGCATGCATGGCTGCACCCTTCCTCCTCTGGGTGCATGCCAAGGCACGGCCCTTAAGGCCCTTCAAAATCCTCAGCACCAAGCCCATGATGCTCTTAATCCGGCCCTGTGTGCAACTGCACTTTGCAAAGTGCACAGCCTATATGCCTTTAGTAAATTAACCCCATAGAGTAACATAGAAGGAAGGAGAACAGTGGAGAACCAAGAAGCCGGATAACAGGAGTCAGCCCAAGAGGATTTTTAGACACAGGACAGACTGAACTAGAGCAAACCAGCTTGAGGAAAATTTGTGAAAGGTATTTAAAGAGGAATTCTAATAAAAGAGATGAGAGTGACTCAAGTTTTTTTTTTTTTTTTTTTTAATATTACTGATCAACTACCAAAAGGAATCTGCAAGCCACATTTGCTACCTTTGTAATGCTACATTAAAGCCCAAACTGAATTTTCAGGTAAATACATTTCAGGTGCATAAAAAGGGGTGCTAAATTTTGTTTAGAATGCAGCCACAAACTGATTATAAAAGCCTGTTTCTCACCAGCATGCTGCAGGAAAAGACCATTGCAGTTTGTGTGGAAACAGTGACTTCTGTACAGAGTTCTAACATCCCCCCTGCTGGGTCAGACTTATTGCTTTGCTATCTTATGTATCCTGTTTTTTGGTGATCTCTAGCTCTAGCAGGGGAGTTGGCATGTGCCAGGCCTCTGCAAAAAGGCAACATAGAGAGACAAGGGCCCTTTCTACAACATGCTGGTAGCGGACACATTGTGGCTGCTATCCTAACCTTACAAACCATAAGAATATGTTGACATCACCATGCACTGCACTGCTATGCACACATTTTTGTGCATGAAGGTGCATTGTGGCACATTGCATTAGGCAATTAAAACAAAAAGTCCATGCTGGTATACTATAATATAAACAACAGTGAGCATAAGCTTTATAGATCAAGTCTCTGTCTAAAATTGATCTAGTGAAATGCTGTGCATGTTACTGTGCAAGGACATTTTCACTTTGCAAGGGAATTTTCCCTTAGCTAAGTGAATAAGTTGAAGTTTTGCTGTTTTCAATCATTCAATCATGTGCAAGAAAAATAGTTTCGCTAAGGGACAATTCCCTCGCAAAGTGAACAGCTTTTTTGCCTTTAGTAAATCAATCCCATTGTGTTAGACACCTCACTCAAAGTAAGTGGGCTGTAATGCAAGTCAATGCATGACATTTTTTGGAGTGCGATGCACTGCAACCTTCATCATTAAGTGCTGAGGACTATGTTTTGGAAACTATACAGCCCTAATCTTGTTGGGATGCCCAACTTTTTCCTCAGTTGCTGTTCCAAATTGCTACATGTATTATACAAATGTGTATACACCCAGGTGGTCCAGTTGTATCAGTTACACTGTTCATGAGTAATGCTGGCCATACACTATACGAAAAATCAGCCAAAATTCAGTCATTTGGACAGTTCATTTGTTTTTCGGCCAGTTAATGGGCACAAATCGGTAATCGGTTGTGATGTGTTTTGAGCTAAAAAAACGAGGGACAAGTTTGGAAATTTTCTGCCGAATGAACGATAAATTGAAAGGTTAATGTGTTTCTCGTCCAAACTGTTTGTACTAGGTATATATGAAAAAATGAACAAAAAACTGATTCATTTATGTCCATTGAACGATTTATCTGTCATTACATGATGGCACTATCTTTTGCTCCCACTGCAGAGTGTTTGTTTTTCAGAAATTAGTTTGAACAATTTTTTGTATAGTGTATGCAGAGATGTATAGTAACTAAGTAGAACTACTTCACTACTGTACTTAAATACCGAAAGGCGGTATCTGTACTTTCCTAGAGTAGAATTTTTTTCTCCTACTTCCACTTTTACTTCACTACATTTTTTCGATGATTTCAATACTTCTACTCCGATATTTTTATTTTGTACTGCATAGTTACTAGTTACAATTATAAAAATTACTACTGCCAGAACAGTAGATGGCAGGTTTCATGAAGCTCAAGAAAATGTGTATATTGTCATGTGTACTTTTGACTTCTTTTGACTTCTTTCTTTAATAACTTTAACTTTAATAACTTTAACTTTAATACATTTTTGACTTCTTTCTTTAATAACTACATAACACAGTACTTCTACTTTTACTTTCAGTACTTGAGTAGCACATTTTTTTAAAAAACTACTGGTACTTTTACTTTCAGTACTTAAGTATTGCAAGTAGTTTTTTAAAAAATTGTGCAAAAAATGTTGAATACTTTAGTACTTCTACTCAAGTCACTTTTTGATTGAGCACTTCCACTTCTACTCAAGTCACTTTTTGATCGAGCACTTGTACTTTTACTCAAGTATGGGTTTCGAGTACTTTATACAACTCTGAGTGTATGGCCAGCATAACGTACTGCAAATTCTGGCATTGGTGTCAGAAAATACTCATCTAATAAAGAAACATGACTGAAGTTCCTGACCTGGCTTATTGCAATGGCTAGTCACAGAATAGACATAGAGAGACTCACACCATTACACAAATACTCCAGATTGGTAACCAACCTTTGACCACGCTTACATACACACAATTTGCTAATATAACACACATGTAAGTCAGAATATTTTCCCAAATATCTCTGCTTCTGTTGTTGCAATAAGGTTGATGGAATCAGACGCCCTCAATGTGAACCTGCCATTAATCAAGATACCGGAGATCCCTCCAAATAAGGGACCACACTCTGACCCTGCCATTTAAATTTCTCTTCTCCTGTAATCCATACTTCTCTAAATTAAAGTCGTCTGTTGCAGAACTTATGGATCATTTCGTTGTTCTCTCTTTCCTCAACCGTTTACAATCAATAGGTCATTATAAGGAAACAAAACTGCTAAGTCCTACTTGGAAAATCTAGAGTGCTGCCACTGATATTATTTACATGCTTCACTGGGTGCAATTGAATGTCTCAGCAGCATCTGTGTTAGGAGCATATTTTATCCAAAGAAGTCCCTTTGGAGTGATGCTTTGGACACTTGAGTTAAGATCTAACAACAGAACTAAAGAATCAGGAGTGCTGTCTAATGAGAGAAGGCAGCTTTTTGAAGCCTAAATAATAGGTTAACCATCCCTTAAATGAAGGACTGTAGAGTCCAATGAGTTCTCTGGATAAAACACAGACAGAATGTTGCCTCCAGTAGAAAATGTTTCTTTTTTTAAATCTTTTTAATAAATAATAATCACATGGTATAGTTGGTTACAATCATCTGGAAGAGATGTTTCTGTCAGTTACAAAATTGGTTACATTAATAAAATGCAGTCACATAGAATTGCCTTTATGCGCCTTGATGCAACGTAATAAGTGTCACAAAAGCCCTGAATCTTAAGTTGCCTTGGTGTGTAAATTCTGATATCTCCTAATAAAGCAAGTATAAAGCTATGTAAAGGCTAAGAACAGCTCTGTTGCTTTAAAGATTTTAAAACAGGTAAAGAGGTTTGCTTCAAACCTGTGGTGATTAACTTAGATATCGTGGGCCTTCAGTGCAGCCCCTGATGATGACACATTGTTGAGGTCTGAAAATTCTTTCTATTTATTATGTGAGACCACTTATGTATGTTATATTCTCATATATACATGTACTTGAATATATGTTATAATTTCAGTGATATTAATATTATCCTATTGTCCAGCATCTCCCTGAAGAAGACTTTGATAAGTTGAAATGTGCACTAACACATATATGCTAAAGTTGTCACTAGCATTCACAGAGCACTCATTGTTTTTGAGTCCCACAGTGTAACATAAAAATTGGTTTACCTTTTGATCTTGCCGGGTTTTTTTTTCAATTTCCTTTAAAAGACCAAGTTTACAGCAAAATTGGTATATAGAGGGTTAAGACAAATCGTTTATGTAACCTTTATCCCAAAAGTAAAGAAACAACTGTTGCTGCAACTACTATAATCCATCATTTGTTAGTCGCTAATGTAAAGCCCATCTATGTCTACTAGGCCAGCTACCACTACCCACTCCAAAAAAGTGCTGCTGTCCAAGGGTGACTCAGTTGGAGCCACCCTAAAACAAGTTGTGTGTATTGGGAGAGTTGCCAGGTGAAAATAAAGAGAAAAAAAAACCCCTAAAAAAAAAAAAAAGGAAAACTAAAACAGCCACCACATTTAGGGACTGGTAAGCTACAATATAGTGAATTTTTGTTTTTGGGTTTAATACCACTTTAAATCTTTCTAGTATTTTATGAATGGCTGATTGTATGTCATTAAATCCATTGGTAGGATATCTGGCAAGCCAGGGCACTCATAAGCAAAAACTTTAATTATTGGTTGTAAAAGGTTAAAGGAGTTGTAAAGTCAGGAATGCTTTTTATCCTAATGCATTCTATGCATTAAGGTAAAAAGCCTTCTTTGTGTAGCAGTCCCCCCAGCACCCCTAAGACTTACCTGTGTCCCTTCTCTGCCCAGTGATGTCCACAAATCCCTCAGCCTTCCTGGGAATCTCCCTCCTGATAGACTGAGATACAGCCACGGCGCCATTGGCTCCCGCGGTTGCCAATCAAAGTCAGTGACCCAATCAGGAGAGAGAGTGGGCAGGGTTGAACAGCAGCTCCATATCTGAATGGACACACAGAGCTGCAGCTCGGCTCGGGTGCCCCATAGCAAGCTGCTTGCTGTGGGGGCACTCAATGGGAGGGAGGAGCCAGGAGGGCTAAGGAGGGACCTGAGAAGAAGAGGATCCAGGCTACCCTGTGCAAAACAACTGCACAGAGGAGGTAAGTGTAACCCTAAATAGAGTTACACAGGCTGTATTTTCTGAAATGCCCAGTAGATGGCAGATGCAGTTATATGCAGTTAATAAAACATTGAGCATTGAACACAGGACTTGGCCTTTTCAGTCACATGATTGTGGCATCATCACAGTGTGACCAGGAAGTGGTGTGTGAGGAAAGACTGAGGGAGATAGACACCAGCTCTGGATGACTTCTTATCCTTCTGCTCAGGCTTTATCACCTATTAATGTCCTGGGAGGACTTCCTGCACAGCTCTGAGGAAGGAGGTCATGGAAGACTTCTAGAAGTTATCACATGCTCAGCCAGAGAAAGGACATACGACTAGCTGTGAAAGACTGCAGCACAGAGATAGAACCCTGTTGAGAGAACTTACTTCACCCAAGACCACACCAGCTGAGAGAGGGACCCCTGGCAAAGACAAGCACTGAGTCCAGACGTCTGGTGAATCCAGTGAGAGAAGACTGCAGCGGACTGATCTGGTAAATTGCATTGTGAGGGTAAGCCAAGCCTCTCCCTGTATCACCACAGGGCACCTGTCTCCTCACTCACAGTAAAGACTCTGAGGTCCAGAGTGGACATTGCACAGCTCAGGCTGCCTCAATGACTCTGTGGAACAGGACTTATAAGGGCCCCAACTCTCCTATGTGCACAAACGGCCATTAGGGTGAAGATAAGGGGGTGGGACGCAGGTGTGCTAGTGGGTGGGTGAGGAAAATCCACATTGCATTGTTATCCGTGTTACTCTATTGTATTTTCATATGTATGTTGGTTCATTTGCTACTTACTATATAAAGTTAGTTCCAGTTAGGCTGTGTCAGTCTCATTGCACCAAGTATGTTCCCAGTGGGACCCCACATCCCTACCCCGGATGCCCCACTGGGTGGAGGCACTGCCGCAGACATGTACCCCAGCTCCCAGATAGCGGAGGCTCAGGATCCGCCTGTCAGGCATAGTGAGTTAACTAGGGTTAGGGACCCCAAAGACACTAGGGGGCGCCCTCAAAACCCCGTTACATAAGTATAACATGTTTGTGATTTTATTTTATTTTTAAACTAGACTTTCAGTTTAAAGGCTATCACAATCACTTTAAAGGCCATCGTAATAACATTTGGTGGATGCTTGAAAACCAGATATTTTTATTTAACTGTTCTAAACCATTTAAAAAAAAAAATACCTCTTCAAAGTCTGGCTCACTTGACCTACAAAATGCCCTCTGTCAAGCTTCCAGTTCTCAAAACCTAGACACAATTCATTAACCCTGACATGGTAGTGCTACATTAATAACAAAAATATATCAAAATATTTTATAAAATACCAGCCACATAGGAACCAAACATCCTTGTATTAAGAAGCTGATGGGACACATTATCCCTTCTGAAAAAGTCAGGCATGAAATCAATGTCATGTTTGGCCTTTTCAACGTATGGCTAGGTTCTGAGTGATATTATGTTAGTTGACTGTAAAATATCGTCATCTGGAAATATTGATATAATTAAAAACGTGAATTTAAAGAAGTGTCTAATTAAATACAATCAAACAGATTTGCTCTCCTACCCCACACTCTTAGGCTGGCCATACACTATACAATTTTCTTGTTCAACTTTCCTTTAGATTTACCAAAACCATGTAATATAGGGTCAAACCTAAACACTTTCAATTTGTATGCAGTCAGGCAGGCCCTTGCACTACATAGTTTAAGGTAAATCTAAAGGAAATTGAATAAGAAAATTGTATAGTGTATGACCAGCCTTAGTCTTTTGATAGGGTGGGGTAGGCTCAGCAACACCAGAGGATCCACAAAACGTTGCAGTAATTGGCAGCTGGAGCTCCTAACTTTCCATTGAAACTATGCACCAATGCTAAGGGGTCTATAAATAAAAAAATTGGCTGTGCGAATGTCTCAGCATGTGCACAGAACGAACATGCATGCACTTTCACTGAGCACATTTATATGCAAATTCTTTGTAAATCAACCCCTTATTTTACAATGCAGACGTTTCCCTTACATTATTTCCTCTTCTGGTAGAATAATCTTAGCCTATAGTGCTAGGCATTTTTCTCTATTGGTCGAATGTTCTTTATTTTTTCTGGTCAAATGTTTTATCCTATAGTGTTAGGGTATTTTTTCTATTGGTCAAATATCCTTTAATTCTTTTCAGGTCAAATGTTCTTAAGGCTATTTCACTCTTTGAATTGAATGTTAGAGAAGGTTCCATTCACCCTGCAGAAGGCGACAAATAGAAAATTACATTTTACACATATCAGTATTATTACAGCCTTTGCATGAATGCTGAGACATACACACAGCACATTTTTCATAAATAGACCCCTAAGAGTCATCTTAAGGGTCAGTGAATCTGATACACCACATCAGGTCTACGCTGAAGGGCACTGGACTGCCATATACCAGCAAACCTTATTAAGTATAACATTTAAAAAACATCAAAATCTAGAAACTTGTTAGTGTTCAATAACTACAAATACTTGGTTGCTCAAAACCATGTGAAAACGTTTTTCTTTACACCATGATGTCAAACTTTTAAATACAAAACAGAGCAGCACTCTCATAGCAAACTCTCACTACATATCCTAAAAGTTAGTAAAAAATCAATCAAATTCACAGTATACAAAATTAGTAAAGTGCAATAAAACAATTAGTCAAAAAACAAGTGCAAACATAATGAAGTGCATGAATTAATTTAAGACTGTGCCACTAGAACAAAGTACTATTATAAGTACAACAAGTGATATTTGCCTTGAAATAATCTAAAGTGCACTTTTACACTCCCCCAGCAGGGCTCTCACTCATTTGCAAGAATTGAACACTAATTTTGTCATAGGTAGATCACAAATGCCTTTGAATGCTTTATTTTCCACTACACTGACAACCTCCTTGTTTTTCCATTCAAGGTGCCTTCGGGAACCTTATAGGAATAGTGTACTCCATGATCCCATATAATATTTGAAAAAAAAAAAGCAGACCAGAGAAACGATCATAGTATAATATATATTTATTATTAAAAGTCCAGTGACAATAAAAAGTAGTGCATTCACATAGATTGTTGCCCCCCTAGCAGCTAGAATGACCTGCGGATATTGATGTTTGGAAGTGCCGCTGATCCATGCTGCTATGGAGCCAGTGTGTGCTCCAAATGGTTGAACCGTGATGTCACAACTGGAAATCTCACCTCTACGCATTTTGTCACATTCAGGATATTATCAGGAAAGAACCTTATTAGGTACTTTTCATTTTTAATCCTATTTATTCTACAAGTTTGATTGTGTGTGTTTTGTTTTATATCTTTTCATAATATCATATTGCATTTTTTTTCCTTTTTTTTTTAATAAAATATATTTTAAACCAATATGCCCAGGCACCCTGGGGTGCCTTAAGGTTTCTTCAGGGGTGCCTTTGCAAATTGCCTAAAAATTGTCTAAAAATTGGATACAAGCCAGTGAGTGGATCAAGCCTGCCTTTTAGTTATGCAAAGCCACCAAATTTCATTGTGCACCATTACAACCTTCTGGCCACCAGCGTTCTAACAACCAATAACATCATTAGTTCATAAGGAGGATGTTGGCCCCTGTACAACATCCTTGTTTGCCCCTCCCCTGCCTCCCTCCATCAGCATTGGGGTCTCATTAGTTGAGTGAGGGAGAGAAACTAAGGGAGAAGTGAAACAATGGAATAACAGACAGTACTAAGGTGCAAAAGTGTATTTGCTTTGGGAGAATACATCACCTTCAATGTTAGGTGACCTAAGTGTGTGAATATTGCCATGTTATATAAAACTCTTAGTTCAATTTTTTACATTTTAGAATGGGGTGCCTTGAGAATTTATATAATTTTAAAGGGTGCCTTGACTGAAAAAAGGTTGAGAAAAACTGCTCTAAATGCTCTAAATAAGAATTAAACTATTTATTTCCTCTTTGAAGAACTCTACCATATTTAAATTATAAAAAGTGCAGCGCTATTACGGAAGGAATGAACTAGAACTGTTCATATATCAAGTGTGTGACACTAAACAATCATATGAATACTTTAGATAAGTGAATGGAATGAGTCCCATATGAAAAAATAAATTAATAAAGTCCATATGTTAAAACGTTTCATCAAAGTTAATCCATAAATGAAATAAATTATTTGTGTTAGGCCACCAATAGTGAAAAAAGGAAAAATTTGTATGTATATCTATAGTCCAAATAGATATGTGGAAAAAAAGATGGAATTGTAGATATCTTGTTCTCCGTTGTCATAGTAAATGAATATGCTTACCAGAACGAGTGGACTTACACTACCATACGGTAAGCAAGTCAATAAGACCATAGGGTTGATGTAAGGTGTCTCTGAAGAGGATGTCATCAGATAGTGTTTCCCGGATATGTAGTCCTCAAAAGGTAGAGGAGGAGGAATACCCCATCAAAACCGGTTTGTTATAAGCGGCATATATAGTGTGATACCGCTACAATGAAGTATCACATAAAGCATGCACATTTATCACACAAGTAAAAAATAATAATGTGAATATTAGGAATACGGAGTATTCACAAAGTCCAATTGACCAGAGTGAAATACAGTGACCAAATCAGCCCGTCACCAGGTGTAAAGGTTAAATATGCATTTACCAGAAACAATAAATGATTTTGCCAAATAGCATAAAACCGACCAAATAGATAAAATTGTCCTGAGAAGATAATGAAATCCACCAGCAATGTATGAGTCTCATCACCATAGGGAAGATACTTACAATATATACGCTTACCAGATAGCGTAAGCCTATACTACCATACAGCATACAGGCTAAGCAAGTTTTTTGTAGATATCCTCCACATGCAAAAGGATAGGATCCGTGAAGGGGATAATCAACTAGATTATGTGGTGTACCATCACCGAGTGAAGTAAAGTCTAAACACTCTTACCAAAAACTATGGACCTGTGATACCATATAGTAGACAGGTCATCAGAGCATAGCAAGTAATATGGATTCCTCTAAAACAGCTGTTCACAGGAAGGATATTGAGGGTCTCACAGACACAGGTAGATGTGGAAAGGTGAACTCTGCATTCAATGACCATGTAAGCAAGCCAAACGACAGTACATAGTGTAAAACCATTATGATACGTTTTATTAGAAAAAAAGACATGTACTTACAGACATCCACAAGTAAACAGCATGATAAATTCAAAACAGGCCAATGTGATGTATGCTGACGCGTTTCATTTCATCAAACATTATCAAAGGTTCATCAAACATTATCAAAGGATTCTACCATATTTAAACTTGTTTCATCCCTGAGTGAAGAGGCATCAGGTGTCATACACCTATCTTAAAGGTCAGAAATGTTCCAGTTGGGTACTGCAAGCTGTGTGTGTTTCTGTAAAATATGTAGTGGCAGCTATTGTTTGTGTGTTTAAAGGGTTAATTGCAAAGTTAACTGATCCCCAATGATGATCACTCTCAGTCTGATGACACTTAGATTGTTGTCCAACAAGCTGAAAACTCTTTGTGCAGGGTGAGACTGAGAGGGCCATCATCATATACTGATGAACGTAGTGGATTTTAGATCACCTGGAGCTGCATGTAATATTCTCTATTACTGCAAACATAGCACAGAGGACTCACAGACTCTGAAGACATACGATAGGAAACAGTTAGGGACTGTCATGCTCTAAGATGGACAACTGAGCATGCACATGACCGTTGATTGCTCAGTTCTCGGCCTTCACTGAGCAGAGAGTGGTGATTTTCAGTCAACGACTCTCTGCTCTGCCCCTCTTGCTCTCACTCGAGCACCAGGCTTTGGAAGGGGCTGTCCTCATGCTGAGAAGCTTAGCCAGCTGCTGTTCAGGCATCTAGGTGGATCCCAATATTATTGTCGGGACCCCTGCATAGCCTGGAAAGGCTCTGTGACACAAGCCAAGGGCAGGCTAAAGAAGTAAGTGCAGTCTTGTGACCCACGAGGAAAGTATGGCCAAAAAGCTTTGGCCATATTTCTCTTTAATTAGAACTGCTAGAGATCATTGCCACTACCACCATTCCTGCATGCTGGGGGCAAGGAGCTGTATAACAGATATCAACAGAAGCATGTACCTGTGGGGCCTTGGGCTGGGATCCAGGGCTTTAAACATTGCCAACATATCAGTTTATTCCAGGGTTGCATCTTTCATTAAAAGTGCTATTATCCTTCAAACAACAATAATAATTGAGGTAAATGTAATTGTCCAATTTTAGTGGCCCTGGCAGCAAATTTACTTTAATTATTGTCACTTTCACCAATAGAGATCATTACACTATTCAGTGGCCTCATGAACAGCAGGTTTCTACTTGCAATTTCTCTTTGATGAAACACATTTTACTGGAATCAGGGAACTTTACAGCTGAGTGAATATTCTACTAAATTGTATTTTAATGACTTCTAGGTAAGATGCTCATTCTCCATGTGATGGATTTTGCCCGGTCTCCAAGGGTGAAGTTTTAAGCCAGAGTTACGGTAAAGTGGTCAAAAAAGAGCAGATCTAATACCTATCATTTTATAACACCATTCTGGGCAATTATTCTCTCTGCTCCTTGTGGACATACCATTTACGTTTAAATATAACGTCTTCAGAAGCCTTTCAAACGATGGAAAGTGCTTGATCTTTCCTCATTAAAATTAAACAACTTTGAAAACGTATCTGTCCTTAATTTTAAAACTCTTTTTCATTCATGAAAAGTTGGTAGCAATTTAAAAATGGTTATAAAATGTAATATATTTTTCAGCATTAACAAAATTTGACTATATCCAAAAAGTGAATGTTATTTTATCCAAATGATTAGAATAAAAAAAGGAGGATATTTTGGACATTATACAGCACTACAAAGGGTTCCTAGAATGAATGGATATCTTTTAGTCACATGGTTTAAATTTTCTTTGAAAAAAAGAATGATACCAATCCTACCCTTAAAGTGGAGTTCCACCCTAATTTTATACTTACCTCCATCTTCTCGCTCCGGGTCACCTGAAAAACAAATGGATAATCGCAATTTTTTTTTTTTTTTTACTTACCTTGTAGAGAAAATATACTTACCTTACTTTCTTCTTCCTCCCCTCGGCGGCCGCGGCCCGTCGTCACTTCCTGGCTTTTGCAATGATTCCTGGGAGCTGAACGTCATCGCTCCCAGGAATCATTGCGCCTGCATCGGCCCTGACGTCAGTTCCCGGCGCGCGTGCGTCATTCCCTTCTAAACAGCTTCTGGGCATGCCCAGAAGCTGTGGAGGGATGACGCGCGCACCCCGGAAGTGACGTCGGGGCCGGTGCAATGCATCGTGGGACCGAAGAAGAAGGAAGAGGACGCCGAAGAGGATCGCGCTGGCTTCAAGCTGCCCACACCTGAGATGGCAGCGCTGGAGAATACTTTTTCAAGGTAAGTATTTCTCGTAAAAGGTAAGTGCAACCCGGGACAGATCAGAGGCTAGCCATTGTGGAATGTAGTAGCCCTGACTGTCCCGGGGGTATTTTTTTAAAAAAAAATGTGCACTGGGTGGAACTCCGCTTTAAGACATGTAAAATTAGAAAAAAAGGCATTTATATACCTAACACTATCACAACACACAATTATCAGAATAAAACATTTTTACATTTGTCATGACAATGGTCCTTTAAGGGGATTTACCTGTACTTTTACCGAATCCCCAATAAATCTTCCTATGCTTTCATAACCTGCAACAGAATCCCCTTGTGCAGTGTTTATATTTGTCCTGCATGTTATTGGGCTAGAATCTAAAGCATAGCAGTGCCTTTTCTGCCCCACTGATCATTGTTATCTTTCCCACATATGCAATAGATCATAACCTCCACATGAGTGACATTTATGTCTATAAAAGCAGCTTGTAAAGAGTGGTTGAAAGGAAGGCTGCAAATATCAATTTAAATGTCCCTCGGTTATGTAATTTATTTTGTTTCTTATTCTTCATTTTTTCCACCATTTATCTTAGATTTCTAAAAGTTACTGGATGGGACCAGTTAAGTCGCTTCCCTTCAGCACACACACCTCTATCCCTGCTATCAGCTTTCCCAGTAAATATCCTCTGGCCCCCAATAATATTCACAGCTCACTCCCCAGAATCCATGCCAGCAGCAAGATCTGTCCTGTAGTACATATCACTCACTCGCAGTATTTATGTTCACACAGCTCATTCCCTGGGATCCATTCAACCAGCAAGATCTGTCTTCTGGCACGCATAGCTCACTCAGTAATATCTACGCTCATGCACAGCTCACTGCCAACCATCTATGCTAACACACAAACAACTCCCTAGCATTTTTTTGTCTGGCAACAGTGGTGAGTGGTCCTTACTTTAGCACTAAACAGTGCCTATGTAATAAAATGTCAGCACCAGTGTGGGCAGCAGTACTGTGAGCCCAGACTGGCATGACAATGCTCCCTTAGAGGTTGTGTCCTGGGTTCACAGGAAGGGGTTTAATGACTAAGGCTGTCATGCAACACAGAAGTGGGTGTTGATGTGTTATGGATGTAATCAATGGTTATAGTGAAATGCCTATTTCACTTATGATGTTTATGATATTTATGTTATGATATTTATGCTACTGTTGCAGTTTATTTCCTTTAACCACTTAAGCCCGGGAAGATTTTACCCCCTTCCTGACCAGGGTTTTTTTTGCGATTTCTTACTGCGTGACTTTAACGGACAATTGCGCGGTCGTGCGACGCTGTACCTAAACAAATTTCACGTCCTTTTTTTCCCACAAACAGAGCTTTCTTTTGGTGGTATTTGATCACCTGTGCGATTTTTTGATCATGCGCTATAAACAAAAAAAGAGCGTAATTTTTGCAAAAATAACAATATTTTTCACTTTTTTTTATATGAAATTCCCCCCCCCAAAAAATGTAAAAAACAAAATTTTTTAACATTTTCAGCCAAATCGTTTTATGCTACATATGTTTGGTAAAAAAAATAGCAAAAAGCGTATTTTGATTGGTTTGCGCAAAGGTTATCGCGTTTACTAACAAAGGGAAATATTTTTGGTGTTTTTTTTAACGAGTAATGGCGGCGATCTGCGATTTTTTTGCGGTACTGCGACATTGCGGCGGACAGATCGGACCCTTGACTGACATTTTTGACACTTTTGGGGGTACCAGTGACATTACTGCAGTAATCAGTGCTATATATATGCACTGTTACTACAAAAATGACACTGGCAGGGAAGGGGTTAACTGTATTGGACAGGGAGGGGTTAAGTGTGTCCTAGGGGCGTGATTATAACTGTAGTGGGACAATGCTATTGGTGTAAAAACAAAGATCAACGGTTCTACATAGTAGAACCGTCTGATCTTCATTTTTACACAGGGGAGAATGACAGGCGGCTTGTTTACATAAGATGCTCTGCCTTTCTCCCGCTGTACCGACAATCGGCGAGTGACCGGCGGACATCGGGTCCGCCGGTCACACGCCCGCACTCCTCCCTGAATGAGCCGAGGCGGGCGCGCGCCTCAGCGGGCGCGCGCTCGCCCGCTATTGGCTCTAATAGCAGATCTACGTCACTCTGGCTGGCCGGGGCTGACTGCCGCAGTAAATATACTGTGCGCAGTCGGCAACCGGTTAAAAATCAAAGACATTTCTGCGCTAAAATGTGAATGAAAAAGAAAGAGAAAAAAGCTGCTAACACAGACCCATAGAAAAAAGTCCAAACAATAAATATACAAATGTGTAGCGCTAATAAATGTACAATTGGTGTGTGAGACCAAAACATATGAATGATGACACTCAATTATTGTAAATATCACTCAAAAAAAAAAAACAGTGGAAAATCTCTCATAAATGACATATAAAAAAGTTCAATGATGAAAATATTCCAATAGAGAGGTGAAAAAAATTAGTGCTCAAAAAGATTGAGGAAGATAGCAAAAAATAGTCCCAATAGAATCCAATAAGACGATCCTTATATCACCCGTGAGTAATTAATACAGTGAGCTGCTTACCAGACCCTTAAGGTCTTCAGGCATATAGGCAATCACAGACAGGCAGTGTCAGGATCTGTGTCATTACATGGGTCACCTGCTGGTGGCACTGTTGTTCCTGGAACTGAGGGGCGCAGTTCCAGGGCCCACCAGCGGGTGTCTCCCAGCAGCTGGACTGTTCTTTTAATTAAGCTGCACCTGAGGAGGACTGCTGAGGGAATATAAGCCCGCCCTTCACTGAGGCTCAGTGCTTCAGTATTTGCTCTGCTAGCCGTGTCCCTGTCTGAACCTGTATCCTGAAACCTGTATCCTGAAACCTGTATCCTGAAACCTGTATCCTGAAACCTGTATCCTGAAACCTGTATCCTGATCCTGAGTCCTGTTCCCTGCATCCTGCTTCCTGTACCTGGCTCCCTGCTTTCCTTGTCTCCTGTACCTGTCCTGTCCTGCTATTGTTTGCTCCATCCCTTTGTATATAGTTTGTTAGGTTCTATTGGGGTTTTGTACTGTTATCATTTATATTTTGTTTACTTGTTTATGGTCACTGGTGTTGGTATTGGAGTGTGTCATTTTGCTTAATAAACTTATTTACATCTTTATCCATCTGAGTCCTGATTCCTTGGTGCAGCCAACTGATCTGATCACCCTTGCTGGATGCCTGCATATGGTATCCCTGACAGAATACTGAAGCCACTAACGATCAGATCGGTTGCACCTGGGAATTAGGAATTTTCTGGTTGTTGCAAGATGCAGTCAGAGGAGGTCTTTTATTTTTCTTTGCTTGTAACAGAAGACAGGGAATATTGTCGCCAAATTTTGAAAACTTACACTAGCGAGCAGTTGTTGGAATGCATCCGTCTGGCCCACTCGTTTGTTGACAAAGGCAGAGTTTTGTTCAAAGAGATTCAGCCACTTATTCAGCTCTGTGCAGAGTTGGCTTTATCTAATACCCCTAAGGGTGGTGATGATTATTCTCCTCCTTTTAGTGTCTCTCAGGTGGTATCTCTTGTGTGGCTCTTGGAAGATGATAAACCCTATTTTATTGAACATTATTCAGTGTATTCTCCAGAGGCCCTGTTGGATTGCATGAATGCTGTATATTCTCTAATCAGACAAGGGGGTTGTAAATTGAGTTTTGTTCAGGCCTTATTGCAAACCTGGTCAGATCTTTCCAATTTAGCATCAGCTAACTCACACCAATCCACTTCTGCCTCTGGACACCAGTTTTCTCAAAGTTTATCCTCTCCGTTACCCGTAGCAACCACAGCTGCAGTTAGGTATGGTTTGCTTTCCACTGCTTGTTCATATCCTGGCTTAACGAGTTGCACTTTTCCTGCATTTAACTCTGTGAAAACTTCCTCTACTACTCTGTTGCCTCTAGCAACCTCTCAGAAATTCTCCTCTGTAACTGTCTCTCCTTTTCCACCATCTCCCAATACTGCCTTTTCGCTTCCATCTACTTCACAATCTATTCATAGCCCTGCAACCACTAGCAAGATTTCTGTATCTAAACCTAAAAAGAAAAGGAGATTTTTCCCAACACATACAATTATACCTGTTACCCAGCCTGCTGATCCAGTGCCTGCTGATCTGGTGCCTCCTACTGAGCCTGTTGATCCAGTGCCCACTGATCCGGTGCCTCCTACTGAGCCTGCTGATCCAGTGCCCGCTGTTCTGATGCCTGTTGTTCCAGTGCCTGCTGATCCAGTGCCCACTGATCCGTTGCCTTCTACTGAGCCTGCTGATCCAGTGCCCGCTGTTCTGATGCCTGTTCTTCCAGTGCCCGCTGATCCAGTGCCCACTGATCTGGTGCCTCCTGCTGAGCCTGCTGATCCAGTGCCCACTGTTCTGATGCCTGCTGTTACAGTGCCCGCTGATCTGGTGCCTCCTACTGAGCCTGCTGATCCAGTGCCTGCTGTTCTGATGCCTTCTGATGCAGTGCCCGCTGATCTGGTGCCTCTTACTGAGCCTGTTGATCCAGTGCCTGCTGTTCTGATGCCTGCTGATCCAGTGCCCGCTGATCTGGTGCCTCTTACTGAGCCTGTTGATCCAGTGCCCACTGATCCGGTGCCTCCTACTGAGCCTGCTGATCCAGTGCCCGCTGTTCTGATGCCTGTTGTTCCAGTGCCTGCTGATCCAGTGCCCACTGATCCGGTGCCTCCTACTGAGCCTGCTGATCCAGTGCCCACTGTTCTGATGCCTGCTGTTCCAGTGCCCGCTGATCTGGTGCCTCCTACTGAGCCCGCTGATCCAGTGCCTGCTGTTCCGGTGCCCGCTGATCCAGTGCCTCCTACTGAGCCTGCTGACCCAGTGCCCACTGATCCGGTACCTTCTACTGATCCTGCTGATCCAGTGCCCGCTGTTCTGACACCTGTTGTTCCAGTGCCCACTGATCCGGTGCCTCCTACTGAGCCTGCTGATCCAGTGCCCACTGTTCTGATGCCTGCTGTTACAGTGCCCGCTTGTCTGGTGCCTCCGACTGAGCCTGCTGATCCAGTGCCTGCTGTTCTGATGCCTGCTGATCCAGTGCCCGCTGATCTGGTGCCTCTTAATGAGCCTGTTGATCCAGTGCCCACTGATCCGGTGCCTCCTACTGAGCCTGCTGATCCAGTGCTCGCTGTTCTGATGCCTGTTGTTCCAGTGCCCGCTGATCCAGTGCCCACTGATCCGGTGCCTCCTACTGAGCCTGCTGATCCAGTGCCCACTGTTCTGATGCCTGCTGTTCCAGTGCCCGCTGATCTGGTGCCTCCTACTGAGCCCGCTGATCCAGTGCCTTCTATTCCGGTGCCCTCTGATCCAGTGCCTCCTACTGAGCCTGCTGATCCAGTGCCCTTTGATCCGGTGCCTTCTACTGAGCCTGCTGATCCAGTGCCCGCTGTTCTGATGCCTGTTGTTCCAGTGCCCACTGATCCGGTGCCTCCTACTGAGCCTGCTGATCCAGTGCCTGCTGTTTCATTGCCCGCTGATCTGGTGCCTTCTACTGAGCCTGCTGATCCAGTGCCCACTGATCTGGTGCCTCCTACTGAGCCTGCTGATCCAGTGCCTGCTGTTCTAATGCCTGCTGGTCCAGTGCCCGCTGATCCGGTGCCTCCTACTGAACCTGCTGATCCAGTGCCCGCTGTTCTGGTGCCCGCTGTTCTGGTGACCACTACCCAGTCTGCTGACCCAGTGCTTGCTGTTCCAGTGCCCGCTGACCCAGTGCCTGCTGTTCCGGTGCCTGCTGATCCGGTGTCTCTTACTCAGCCCGCTGATCCGGTGCCAGTTGATCCCGTGCCCGCTGTTCTGGTGACCACTACTGTGCCTGCTGATCCTGTGCCTGCTGATCATGTGTCTGCTGATCCTGTGCCTGCTGATCCTTTGCCTGCTGACCCAGTGCTTGCTGTTCCAGTGCCCGCTGACCCAGTGCTTGCTGTTCCGGTGCCTGCTGACCCAGTGTTTGCTGATCCAGTGCCTGCTGAGCCACGGTCTGCCGCCCTGTTTGATGTGCCACTGTCTGTTGCCCAGCCTGGTGTGCCACTGCCGGATATCCTGCATGCCGCTGGAGCTCCCCTGCTTGATGTCCAGCTTGCCTTCAGTCCCAGTGTTGGGACATGTGTTGCAATGAGGGCAGGTGTATCCCTAATGTTACGCCTCTTCAGGAACTTGACCTGTGGGGTGCCAAGACGGCTTCCAGACCCTGGTGGTGGGGCGCATGATCAATTGCTGGACTCTGGTGGCACGCCTTCCGGCAAGTTAAAGGTCTTTGGCCTAGAGAGTGCTAGAAGACCCGCAGACATGGAGGGGAGACCTTTTTGGACTTTTGGGGTAGAAGCACAATGGAGCGTCCGGAGGCCGCTCCTTAAAGGGGGGGAACTGTCAGGATCTGTGTCATTACATGGGTCACCTGCTGGTGGCACTGTTGTTCCTGGAACTGAGGGACGCAGTTCCAGGGCCCACCAGCGGGTGTCTCCCAGCAGCTGGACTGTTCTTTTAATTAAGCTGCACCTGAGGAGGACTGCTGAGGGAATATAAGCCCGCCCTTCACTGAGGCTCAGTGCTTCAGTATTTGCTCTGCTAGCCGTGTCCCTGTCTGAACCTGTATCCTGAAACCTGTATCCTGAAACCTGTATCCTGATCCGGAGTCCTGTTCCCTGCATCCTGCTTCCTGTACCTGGCTCCCTGCTTTCCTTGTCTCCTGTCCCTGTCCTGTCCAGCTATTGTTTGCTCCATCCCTTTGTATATAGTTTGTTAGGTTCTATTGGGGTTTTGTACTGTTATCATTTATATTTTGTTTACTTGTTTATGGTCACTGGTGTTGGTATTGGAGTGTGTCATTTTGCTTAATAAACTTATTTACATCTTTATCCATCTGGGTCCTGATTCCTTGGTGCAGCCAACTGATCTGATCACCCTTGCTGGATGCCTGCATATGGTATCCCTGACAGGCAGATATCATAGGCAAAAGATTCATCAGGAACACACTTCTCATGTATAAGGCACCAGGCTCCAGTGATGGTAGGGAGTTTCTCATGAGAATACAGCCCATATGTGGGCCAAGGAGAAAAGAAAGGAGCACATAGGGTAATACCATTTAAAATATGACACTGTTTATTAAAAGATCACACTTACTAGATAAAAGGACAATTCAGCATGTATCAACATGAACAAGGCTGCGGTGTCCTGCAGATACACTGGAAGCTCGAACCGAATGTCGGGGGCGTGGCTGCGTCACGTCTGGAACCACCTGACTAGTTTCGTCATAGGTTGACTTCTTCTGGGGCGCCTCTCTATTGGAATATTTTCATCATTGAACTTTTTTATATGTCATTTATGAGAGATTTTCCACTGTTTGTTTTTTTTTGAGTGATATTTACAATAATTGAGTGTCATCATTCATATTTTTCGGTCTCACACACCAATTGTACATGTATTAGCGCTACACATTTGTACGCTTATTTCCTTTGCCTTATTTCCTTACTCAAAATGGCTGCTAGATCACACCTCCCTTCGTCTGAGCAAAGATGGCGATATCAAAAGGAGAACACACCCAACAGATAACATTCCTAGCTCGGAGGCAGGGTACCTTATAATGAACATAACCAATTAAGAAGCTACTAACAAGCCGATGACATGATGTTTATCTACGTACTAACTGATGACTCTAATAACAATAAATATATGACACTGACACTGTAGAATTAACGCAGAAGATACTTCGACTCTGAAATTGGTGTCAGCATCTGATTCTTCCGTGTGTGTGCACACATTGTATCTAATCAGGCCAGGGGCAGATATAATCTCGGACACTTCTGGTCCTATCCAAAACAGATAAACAGTTGAGGAGGATACAGAGGGCAGCGCTGTAGCATGAAGAGGGTGAACACATAGCTATTAAAAAAAATACAACCTATAAAAAAAACAATGGGGGAGAATTAAAAAAAGTAAATAAATAAAAAGTCAAGCAGACCTATAGTTATTTCTCCTTGCTCCCTGGCCAACATCCACATCTTTGCCTGGTCTACTTCCATGTTCTGGATTATTGGAAATCTTGATTGGCCATGCCAGGATGACTCCACTATGCATGTGTACAGGAGTGCATTTGTCCTGGCTTCTGGCAGATGTGCACACACAGCTCAGCGTGCATTCTCAAGAGGATTGAGGAAAGGCAGGTAGGTATCCTTTATTGCAGAAGAGTAACATTACTTTTCTAGGTGGTATGGCCCTTTTAACATGGCCTGCGGCTAATTCATGAAAGCCTTTCACCAGTTTTAGTACAAGTACCAACATGTACACCAGTTTCAGGTAATTTTCTACTACCACTTCTTTTAAAATCTGTCACTATGGCTGAGACATATATTACTCAAAGTTGGTGTACAGCTGGAGAAGGGTGCTCTGTGTTCATTAACTTTATTAATATGTTTGTATGTGTTTTAAATATACTTCATTGGCTGCTAGGATGAAGGTAGGTCATGTCCTAGCATAGTCTTTTGTATCAATTGACCCTCCCTTTTAGATTGTAAGCTCTAACGAGCAGGGCCCTCTGATTCCTTTTGTTCCAAATTGTAGTGTAACTGTAATGTCTGCCCTCATTTTGTTAAGCGCTGCGCAAACTGTTGGCGCTATATAAATCCTGTATAATAATAATAATAATAATAGTCTAAACTGGCAGTGGACAGAACCTCATGAGGAACTCTGAGAGGCTAGCTCCCTGTCAGGTCTGCATTGCCTGTGATTATTAACCGACGGCACTGGGTGGATTCCATAACCACTACTTGGTTCAATAGCGACTCTGGAATCTGCCCACTGTACTCCTGCTGTCAATCGCAGGCGAGGTGGATCTAATTGGAAACTAATCTAAGAGTTCTCCAGAAGGCCCATCTACCCAACAACTCAAATTCACAGCTGCTGCACCTGTTGGATGGGTGAAGCTTGATTTGAAACTTTGGGACTAGTTACCCATCAAGTCTCTCTTGTCGGTGATTGACAGCACACAGCGGTAGGCAGATTTTGTGTGCTGATGCCGTGCACTGTCAATCAAAAGTACAAAACTCCTCATCCATTCATTTGTCAGTGTGACAGCTGAAATGACCGTGAATTGTGGGCAGGAGTGCACTAAGGAAAGGAATGTCCAGTATGGACACTTACTGTAGATCTCTGTGCCAGCATTGACAGATTCATGCACCTGTGTCTCTGAAAGGTACACAAATCGGGCTCAAGTACTGCCACTTTTGGTGCTGCACCCCCACAGAGTTCTAAAGGGTGTCTCTTATGCAGTAAAAAAATAAATCTGGCTGTGTGCAAATTCTCATTTTCTATGTAAAGTTCCACATTAGGTTTTGCTATCCCAGTCCTTACTGAAACCTATGTGCATAATTAGTTTCAAAATCAAAGCTTCATTTCTCCTCCTGTAGATTGCAATCGGCAGCACTGAAGATATTCTATGCATATTCTCTGTTCATTCCATCTGGAATGACAGCTCAGAGCTAATAACCTGCTAGAAAACTCTGTTTCATTTCATACGTGAGACTTTAGCATTTATGAAGTACAGCAGCACTGCCAGTGATAAATAGGTTAATTTCACATGGGTTGCTCACTTATTAATCTACATATTTAAAATATCTGGAAGAAAATGTATGTATTAAAATAAAGTGTTTTGCAGTTATTGTTCATGCTCTGTGTTTCTATATAAAGAATGGACAGGGTGTTGAATATGCTTTTGTCTGCTGCCAATGTTGTTTGTTTTTCTGTAAAGGATGTTTGTTGGAGTCACTACTTCACTTTAATTTGGATTAGCAGTGCAACATACCTATCCACAGTTATCAGAGCCAGAAACTGAAGCTGAGGTGGTAAAATGACCTTGGGGCCCTTTTTAGGCGTAGTCCACCACCACTACCAATGGGCTAACTGCATAGAACCTCTTGTTCTGATAAAGTGGCACACAACCTTTGGGGTGCACCTTGTCACCATGACTTAGACACCCTTCTCTGGATTTTACCAGTTTCTCATTTCTACTCAAAAAAATCAAAAGACAAAACTTGTTATTATTTGGATAGAGAAGAATTTTTTTCGCCATCTGTGGCTCATTACAGATAATTTTCTTTTGCTTTTCATCAACACAACAGAAAGTGAATGGAATTGTCATTGAAACAATTGTCTACAGTGGAAGATTTCTCTTTTCCTGGTGACAAATAAAAATTTGGCATTCTCACTCACCTTTTGTCCCAGTGAAAAAAATGGCTACCAGGACACATAGAGAGCATGACTCTCCATAGCTGGGAAACACATAACAAATAAAAAATGGGAGACCTTTTATTTCTTCCATACTATGTAAAATTAAATGGGGGCTTTAGATTTTTAAGGGCTAATTTACACTGGCCAGAAGACTGTATACAGAACTCAGCGTATTTCAGTGCCCTGGAAGACACATCTGTTTTCGCACAGCCACAGACAGCAGCCTGTACAAATCAATGGCAGGCTGACATATGCTGGGGCTGTATGCATATCCATGTGGTTACATGTGTACACGGATGGATAAGTGGCCTTAGACATGGACAGTTTACATCCAGGGTTGCACATTTTGGTCCATTCCTGCTGATTTCTGCAGCAAATGCTGATATTTGAGACATAGGTGGACCAGAGCCCAGCTGTGGCAAAGTCGAAAAGTGATAGCATTCTATCTGTGGGTGTCACAGCTGCTTGAATACAACACAATACAGTGAATTTCTCTCATTCAGCTTAAAGCGGAGTTCCGGCCTCGGGGGTAAAGTTTAGATAAAAATCCCCCCGGTACAGTCAGGGCTAGTACATTCCACAATAGATAGCCTCTGAACTGTCCCGGGTCGCACTTACCAGTAAGAAGAAATACTTGCCTTGAAAAATTCTTCTCCAGCGCTGCCATCTCAGGTGTGAGCAGCTAAAGCCAGGGCGTCCTCTTCTGTGACGTCGGAGTCCCTCAATGCACTGCACCGGCCCCGCTCGTCACTTCCGGTGATGGGAATGCCGCGCTTGCACCGGAAGTGATGAGCGGGGCCGGTGCAGGCGCATTGACTCCTGGGAGCGCTGATGTTCAGCTCCCAGGAGTCATCGCAAGCCGGAAGTGACGGCGCGGGCTGCGGCCGCCGAGGGAGGAAGTGGAAGGAAGGTGAGTATATTTTCTTCAACATCAAGGTAAGTGACAAAATAAATAAATTGGGAGCATCCATTTCTTTTTCAAGTGGCCCTTAGCAAGCGGATGGCCCAAAATCGATTTTTTCGATTTTGAGGCCGGAACTCCGCTTTAAACAAGTTTGGCTTTACTAACACCTATAATAATGTGTAGCTCCCTGCTGCCCCAGACTGGATCAATTTAAATTTTGGCTTTTCTGTACTCAGGTGAGCAGCAATTGATTTTCAGGTCTGGTCAGGTCTATTCCCTAAACCTGGTGGTTGATTGCTCCTATCTGCCTTTGGAAAGAGCTTCTAGAAATAGAGTAGGAGGGTTTACCACTGGTTTATGAATATTTATCAGACCCTAGACAATTCCTTGTAGGTAGCTGGGGATAACATAAATGTTTGGAAGGGTCTGATTAGATTTGCTTCTACTGGGGCCAGTGTTACTAAAGATCTGTTGTTGCCAGGCCTCAGCATATGCTTACCTGAGAGCCTGGAGGAACCTGCACCTAAAGACATTTGCTAAATTAGTCTTGAAATTAATCTAGTGTTATACTAATGGTAGTACAGGTAAATTATTGTCTGGCTCAGGGCTAAGCCTAAACCATGGAATCTGGGTCAGGGTTCAATAGAGTTTAGGACTGAATGACTCATCCAGGCAGCTCTCTGGTGCTCCCCCCTGGTTCTAGAATATTTGGAAAATATGCTACAAATTATTGGGCGGAAGCTAGGAGGGTTGTCTTGAATATTTTGTCTCCCTTAGCCAATCCCCAGGAAGTAGGCCTGGCAGGGAACTAAGTGAGCCCTTAAATAGACATGAGTCATGCCAGTGGAGGAGCTGGGTAGAAGATGAAGATGCAGAAGCTGAGGAAGACTTTCGGTGGCACTTGAGTAGCTCCTCCAGGGGAGGAGTTTTACCTCAGGCTGGAGCTTGGGTGGCTGGCCTGGAAGGATCCTACCACAGGAGGCTGTTGGAAGAACGCAGGTTCCCCCATAGATCCTCAGAGCAGGCCAGGGTGAGGTCCCCCATATACAGTAACATACCCCTTTAGAGCAGGCCAGGGCAGGTCCCCCATAGATCCCCCTTTAGCACAGGCATGTCTTCCATAGATCACCTTTTAGAGTAGGACAGGCCAGGGTGAGGGTCCCCCATATAGACCCCCCTTTAGAGCAGGCAGGTCCCCAATAGATCCCCCTTTAGCACAGGCAAGGGCAGGCAGGTCCCCCATAGATCCCCCTTTAGAGCAGGCCAGGGTTCCTCCATATAGATTCCCCTTAGAGCAGACCAGGCCAGGGTTCCCCTCTGAGCACCATATAGATCCCCCTTGGAGCAGGCTAGGCCAGGGTCCACTTCCCAGTCCCATATAGATCCCGCTTAGAGCAGGCCAGGCCAAGGTCCCCCCTCCCATATAGATCCCCCTTAGAGAAAGCCAGGGCAGGTTCCCCCCATTATAGATTCCCCCTTATTTAGGGACCTCTTACTTTACTTCTATTACCTTAGCACAAACACTCAGGCTCTCTCTGGCCTCTCTCCCCAGTCCCCCCTGCAAAGAATATACTATTTACTACTATAAATAATATATTTTCCTCCAGTCCAGTCCAGTCAGTCCACCCCCACCATTCTCCTACTCTTCTCTGCCGGTTCTCTTCTTCTCCCATGCTGGGCGGCCCAGCCAGGGCCCAGACAGTCTGAGAGAGATTACTCAGCAGCCACACAGTCATGCATGCAAGTCTCTCACCCACCACCACTTCCACTCCACTTTGTGGGCAGTGCCGGCTGGCCGGACAGATCTAGAGCCGTGCGGGAGCGGCTGAGCCAAGGGAGGGAGGCCCCGCCTCTGAGCCATCGCTACAGGGATTGGTCTGAGTCTCTGAGACTCTAGCAGTGATGTTAGTCAGAGACAAAAAAGTCAGCGGCAGGGTGGTGGACCCTGCAAGGACCACTCACGGACACCAGTGTCCGTGTGCAGGCACCTTGCCGACCCCAGATCCTCAGCCTCCTAGGTTGAATGATGCTGGGCATCAATTAACCCAGAAGACTGAGGACAACTTCAGATTGCGGGGGACAACTCCAGATTGAGGTTTACTGTTGCAGCAAAAGTTGCTTTTTATTTTGCACCCTGACTGGGGCTCCATCTAATTTTAAAAAAATGCCCACAGTTGGGCTTTAAAATTAGGACTGCAATGAAGCAAAAATTGCAGTAGTACTCCATAGCAACCCATCGGAGTTGATTTTTCATAAGTTTTTAGTGGTCACAATATTAAAACATGATGATTGATTGTTAGCTATAGATTACTGGTATTTGCCTCTAATCCATAGTAAACCTGACAAATAATGATGATCTTCTTTCAGATTTCCTGAGCTGTTTGCACATCCAGAGATTTTTTACTTGTACTCTGTATGAGTTTGCATGCTGTTTATGGATTTATTTTTTGCACAAACTGTAAAATGTGGTCTTCTAAAAAATAATTTAATTTCAGCATTAGTTCTGAGAAGCAGCATTTGACAAACACAGAAATCAGATACTGAATTCTTCTAGCATGTAATGTACTTTGTGCTCTTATTTGCAGTTTTTAAATCACACTTCCCTGTTAAGCAATATTTCACACAAGGTGACATTCCTTTAAAGTGATTCCATCCGTAATGTAACAATTGTGTTACAGTCCAATAACCAAGTGTATTCCTGAATTAATTTATCTTAATAAGACACAAAAGAATGAATTTACTTAAGTAAAGCTCATGCTGCCATTGAGTGCCCCCCCTCGCTGGCAAAAATTGTGCCTATGCTCAGTGGTTGATCTCTTTCTAAAGAATTGTAATAATGGGGATATGGTGAAAGCATTTGTAGAATAATCAAAAATTGGAGAACACAATTTTTTATACTTAAATCCAAAATAATTTCTTCATTCTACCATATTTAGCAATAGGCTTATTATTTAAATAATTTCATATATAGTAATTGTATGAGTTAGTACACATATAAAGCTGAATGGTAGACAAACGGTTGAATACACAAATTAAATAGGAGCTATTTTACCTAACAAAGGATCTGTCCATGCAGTCCTGAGACCTACATAGCATTACTATACAGCACAGCAATGTCTGGGAAGGAGGGGTATATTTTACGTTTAGCAGATCACCTCCCCACCTCCATCCTGTGACTAAACGGTGAAAGGAGAAGCATCACATTCATGAGCTCAAATCTCTGTCCATAGGTGTGCCTATTGCATTAGGATGTGGAGCCCAATGCTCAATATATATATATATATATATATATATATATATATATACAATGTATCTCACAAAAGTGAGTACACCCCTCACATTTTTGTAAATATATTATTATATCTTTTCATGTGACAACACTAAAGAGTTGACACTTTGCTACAATGTAAAGTAGTGAGTGTACTGCTTGTATAACAGTGTAGATTTGCTGTCCCCTCAAAATAACTCAACACACAGTCACTGTTAGCATCCATATTGTATTATATCATAACTTTGACTCTGATGCAGTTACATTTCCAGCCTTGGAACATGTTCCTGTGCACTCTAGAGGTGGCGGCATAGACCAATTGCTGCTACAATTAGAGTCTCACTGGATATATGTTTTAAGGGCAACCCAATACCCAGGTCTCAATGAGACACTAAGCTTTAAGCCTTTTCTTTAAAGTTGCAACAGTACTTAATATAGAGAGGGCTTTAGCTGGGTTCCTCCTTTTTTTTTTTTCTGTGTGTGAGTGTGTGGGGGGGTGGGGGGGGTGGGGTTTGATGGGAGAGCTAGTATATGGGAATATTGAGATTTATTAGGAATGATTGTCAGTTATGCTTTAATGTGTATTTTTTGACTCCCCGTATCAGAGTCTCGTGGTTTGTTCATATTTATCCACGATTTGTTGGAAATTATTAAATATATCACAACATCAATTGTATTATTGATTGATATGATATCATTTATGCTACTTTGCTTTGTGTTGGTTCTCAATGCATCCTTTCCTGTGTACAGACCATTGTGCTGTCTTGGAAGAGTGTTTTTCTCTTACATCCTCTGACAGTCGCCGCCCACTCATACAGTCTTCACCAATGGGTATTGACCTCTTATCCATAGAAGCAAGCTAGGCATAAGACTTGTTAAAAACAAAGTAATTTACATAGACACACCTATGGGGGCTGTCCCACTGGTCCAATACCCCCCCTGCAATCAGCCATCCCAACTCAGTTTGTCTTCTGCCTAGTTAGGAGTGAGATAGGCTCTCCCTGTGCTGGGGCTACAGTCTCAGCCTTTTCTTCTGATTTTATGATTTTTTTCTGAAAAATTTGTTTTTTTCTTTGCACTACTAGCTGTTTATT
Source organism: Pelophylax lessonae (assembly GCF_965119305.1). Taxonomy (NCBI): domain Eukaryota; kingdom Metazoa; phylum Chordata; class Amphibia; order Anura; family Ranidae; genus Pelophylax; species Pelophylax lessonae. The sequence continues at coordinate 257,232,075 of NC_138773.1, read as the reverse complement.
TTATCAGCGTTTAGTTAGTCACTTCTTCAAGATGATGACGGCGTTGCGGAGCACGGAATCGCACTGGTTGTCCTGGTGTTCCAGGACAGAGGGCCTTATGGAATCCCAGCCCGCCATCGAGCGTTTAGCGGGCTATGTGTTCACCCTGGCTTCGCAAACAACCCATCCCTGTCCTCAGGGATGCAGCCTGCAAGGTGGCTACCTCGCCTGGACGTCTCCCCACGGTTCTCCATGCACTGCCAGTGTCCTGCGTTTTTGGCTGACGGCACCCCCGCCATCTGAGGGTGGGAGGTTTCCTGTCGATGAGAGGCACCCCATGCCATCGGGTACAGTAAGTACACTCTGTGTGGGGCCTCTATCTGGGGCTGGCAGTCCTGTGTGTCTGTGTTATCCCCTCATGTCTGTGCGTTTTTGGGCTCCCTGATCCCGCCCGTCACGCCCAGACAACGTCTTTTGATGACGAAACGTTGGCGACTCCAAACGCAACGTCCACACGCCCCTTCTATGAGCCGGCTATTATCGTTCATGCTGACTGGATACATGCGGGAAGCCGCGATTGAATCCCCAGCCACCATTTTCTATGTGCCTGTTTGTACTTCATCTATGTGAGTAGTTTTTTGAATAAACTTCACCACTGTTTTTTTACGGGATTACGCTATGGTCTTTTGTACAATTCTTTTCCATACTCCCATCTGATTATTATGGAGCTACCTTGAGTAATTTATCATTCCACAGCGCTACCCATGGTCTCTTGGAGTTCCTGAGATTTATGCTGTATCTGGCGAGGCTGTCTCATTCATTTGAGTAGCCATGGCTTTCTGGTAAGCTGCTTCTCACACTAGTGCACTGAGGTGTCCCCACTTTGCAAATTCCCTGGGTGTCACAGGAAGGAAGGACTGTTATCACATTTATATTCCTGGATTTGTTTTATATTGGACTTTTCTTTGGGATCCTTAGTCACTCCTTACCTTTTCACGTCCTTCAAAATGCTTTTTGAATGAACTTTTTATTCATTGTTTTTATCATTATTCATATCTAGCGCTGCACTTTTTGTTAATATTGGTACTTTTTGATCACTGTCTGTGGATCATTTGCTAGCTGCTTTTTACACTTTGTCACATATTTCTTCAATTTTTATATAATTTTTTTTAGCTCAGAAATATCCCTATTTTCTCCTTTTATATCTTTATGTTTGAAGCCTGAAATGTGGCAAAAGGTTGAAAAGTTCAAGGGGGCCGAATACTTTCGCAAGGCACTGTATCATACCCTAGCCAATCCATTGACAGGAGAATCCAGAAGGTGGCTGGGGAGCCCTGGAGAGAGATTTCTTTCCTCGTCAGGGAGGGTTCCAGAGCATCTGAAATAGCCTGTGGAGAACCTAAAGCAATCTTTTTACAAGCTAGTTGTAGGTCTTCACTTTTTGGGATCTGGTGTGGTGAAGGATTGTCTTTCTCACTAGGAAGTGTCCAAAAGGGAGGCTGGAATATGTGCAGCTGTCTTAGTGACTTGTAAGTACTGACCCTGAATTGTGATCCCTGGTAACTGTATGCTTTTGGGATTAAAGTGCCAGAGGTAGCTATGGACTGAGATGGCTCTCATAGGGTCTCAGAGAACCAGCCATTCCCATGTGTCCTCAGCAGAATCCCGGTATGGGACCTTAAGAAAGAATGTCCTCCTGTTACTGTGCAGCATTTTGAAATATCATATGCCCTAACCCCACTCTTGTTTAAACTGATTGTAAAGTCTAGTTTTTTATTTTGAAAAAATAACAAACATGTTATACTTACCTCTGTGCAGGGGTTTTGCACAGGGCAGCCCGGTTTCTCCTCTTCTCGGGCCCCTCTTCGCTGCTCTTAGCCCCTCCCTCCTGTTGAGTGCCCTCACAGCAAACAGCTTGCTATGGGGGCACCCGAGCCAAGCCACAGTCCCGTGTGTCCATTTAGACATGGTGCTGTGGCTCCCCCTACCCTTTCTCCTGATTGGCTATCTGTCTTTAATTGACAGCCATGGGAGCCCATGGTGCCGCTGCTGTGTCTCAGCCAATCATAAGGGAGAATCCCAGACAGCCAAGGGACTTGTGGATATTGCTGGACAGAGATGGGGCTAAGGTAAGTATTAGAGGGGCTTAGGAGGCTCTTGCACACAGAAGGCTTTTTATGGTAATGCATAGAATGCATTAAGATAAAAAACCTTCTGCCTTTACAACTTCTTTAAACTTCTTCAAGCATTAAAAATCAAAAAGATTTCCCGTAGACCAAGTTATTGGAGTCGGCATGCATGGACGGTTACTTGTGGAGATGGGCAGCCTTTGTACTATTTGGGAAGAACCAGCTATTACAAGCGGCCCCTACAGGGCTTGTACTACACTTAACCACAATCAAACTGCAAGAGGACCAAGAGGGCAGGGTTGTAAAGATTAGGATCAGCCCATGATTTAGCTTGCATCTGTATTTCCTGAATCAATATGGTAACTGGTACTTCTGGATTCTTATGGATTCTTTCCACTTCACTCAGACTTACTGATGATGAAAAGGGCAATCGTCTACTATTCTCGCTTGGATGGTGCAAATGCAGAGAGATTATTGGAAGGCAATCCATCATTGAATTCTGACACAGCCAAAGTGCTGCTACAACAAGGGACTATGCCTGTGTCTGAAGATTTACGCTATGTAAGGTCTTTCTGTTTATCTCTATACATACAGCAGAGCCATCAGTTATCGAGGTTACAGTGATATTGCCCATGATGGTCTTTTGCCCATAGTTCTTCTTTAATCTCAACAGTTGGTAGGAAGTGAGGCAGAGTTTTTTTGGCTCCCTCTAATGGCTAATCTACATATTTAAATACATCTAATTTTTACATGCAAATATACATACAGTACCTTTACTGTAGTGAGCACTATTGTGAGATCGCATGGCAACTGGTCACATGAACAAATGTTTTGGTAATATGGCATGTGATCTTTACTAAAGCAGGGTATCCGCATGCTTGGGAACTTGCCGGATTTGACCCAGCAATAACAAAATTCAGCTCCGGTTGCCAAGTCATTACTAGAATGGTTACATCTCTGAAATCAAAGCAAAGTGCTAGAAGAGGAGAGGGGGGGAGATAAGGAGAGGGAGCTGTGCCTGAGCCGGAGCAAAATAGACAAGGTGGGAGTAAGCCGTTCTAAGAGTGGAATATAAATTGCCAGCAGGAACAGGGATACAAAGAACTGAAAATGCTATCAGAGAGGTAAATGGTTGATTGGTATGTGTATGCATGTGTATGTATGTTGTATGCATGTGTGTCCAATGTGTATGTTTGTTGTATACATGTGTATGCAGTGTGTACGTAAGTTGCATAAATGTGTATATATTAAAATGTACGTGTATACAATGTACAGTATTTGTATGTTGAATGCATGTGTATGCAGTTTATATGTATAGTCCATACATGTGTATGCAGTGTGTATGTATGTTACATGCATTTGTATACAATGTGTATTTATATTTCATGCATGTATCTGCACAGTATGTTGCATGTATGTCGTGTGAATGCATGTTGAGTGTATGTGTATACAGTGTGTATGTATGTTGCATTTATGCACATGCATGTGTATGTATATTGTATGTACTGTATATGTATACAGTGTGTGTGTATGTTATATTATTATTAATATTTTTAATAATATTATACAGAATTTATATAGTGCCAACAGTTTGAGCAGCACTTTACAGCATGATGGCAGACAGTACTGTTACAATGCAATTCAATAGGAGGAATCAGGGGGCCTAGTTTGTTACATGCATGTGCTTGTACATTGAATGCAGTGTGTATTTTTGTGCATAGGCGTTACTGCTGTACTATGCATAAGAGGGTGTGGTAAAAAGAATCAAAGTGGGTGCTGTGCACTGGGCTGTACATCTGACTTTTGATGTTACACAAATCTGACCACTGCACTCTTTGCATGATCCATTCCTTATCTCCATACTTTATGCATTATGCACTTGGCCCCTGCACTATGTACATTACATACATCTGACTCTTGCTCAAGTTTTAAGCCCCTCCCATTGCTAACACAATTTTGCCACACCCACCATTTGCTAGGGTGCACTATGTATGCCCCTATTAACACCATCCACCTTTCTATCCCTATTCTCAGGAATTCAGATTTTCAAAGATCCCAGGTATGGGTATTAACACACCAGAGGTAAGTATTGAAAAGTGAGGTATCTCAAGATTTCCGTCACCACTAACGTTAAGTTACAAGAACGGTGTGGAAAGAGTAGCTTGGGCTTTTATATAACTAAAGTTTTGCTTTAACATCCATTTAAATATGATTATGGAAAAGAGCCAAAATGAACATTACTCTCTCCATGGATATGAAGCTAAATGAAACTCACACACTGATATTTCAACCACCCAAGCACAACATTCATTTGTGTATTAGCAGTCACAAAAAGGGATTAAATGAAAGTGTTTTTTTTTTTTTTTTTTTAAATAATATATTCCCATGTGTGCTCTATTCTGCTTGTTTTGCCACTTTCAAAGGCTCTTGACACATCTAGAGCTGGTAGGTGCAATGAAGAGCATTTTTGAATTCATCCAATTTTCCCCAGCTCTACCAAACTGCAGCAGTGAGACACCAAATGTTCTATTCATAATCATAACTCATTCTGTTTTCAATACTTCTGTGCTGCTCAGCGTGTAAATGTAAAACAAATTTATTCACTCATTTCACTCCAGATAGATACACTTGAATCTGAACTGTAAAATAAATTGTATTTATGTATGTCCCCAAAGTTAAGGTATCTGCTTATTGATGGAGGGGTAGAAGATTAATGTAACAATGCGACCCTAGACTGGCTACACTAATGTTCTCAACAATGACGAATAGTATTTCAGGTTATGTATTATGAGAATGGTGGCCATCGTCTTCGCCATTAACCTGTTATAGTCTAGACAGATGCTCCCAATGGAAATGTATTACCATCATCTTTAAGTAAATCATTTATGAGATAATGCCCCCTCTACTTAAAATTAATAGAACATTAGGATTCACTGAGGTGTTAAGTGACAAGATGAATGCCCAAGGCTGCTGCTACATGCATTGCAAAGATGCAGAACATGTTTGGTGGGTGAGTAGATTATTTTATAAACTATACACTTATAAAAGCTCATTCTCTGGGGAGCATTATTATTTATACATCATCTCCTGTGGTGCTGTACAAAGTATGAAAAATAAAATGGGAAGGTGGTATAGGTAATACAATACATAAAATGTTATCAACATTTGCACATACAGCCCTGTTGAATGCAAGAAGAAAAAAGTCCCTTACTGTACAAGCTTATAATCTAGAGGGAGCACGTGCAGTAGTTGGGTTTAACTGCTTTTAGGGCTTGGCTGTCTTGTCTTCAGCTGACAGTTGCAGCAGCAAGCTTATGCTTGCCGGGCCTGTCCAAGCATTCTTACATTACTAGAGAAACCTCCTGTGTTCCCATTAACCAGTCCCTTTTTGGTGCACAGCAAAGGATGAGTGGATTAGCCATCGCTATGGGTTTGCAACGAATCTCTGGGATTCATCACCAAAAATAGGGAACAATCTGTAATGCAGTGCATGCCCTATGCCCCCAGGCCAGCTGTGTCATAAAAGCCGATAGTTTTAGGAAATTGATTACCCAGATCGCTATTTAGAAAGGTGCAGGCTCATAGCAGCCATATTGCTCTACAAAAGGCTAGAGTTTAACAAGATTTTCTCCCCATAGACTGAATTGGGGTTTGCCACAAAACTTTCAAACTTCAAAGCACAACTTAACCCAAAAAGGGGAAGTTCCCCTCTTCTTCCCCCTCCCCCTCACCCTATTCTATCACTTTTGGCCCTTTTTTCTTTGGGGGGGGAGCAGGTATCTGGTATCTGGTCTCAACAGGTACCTGCTCCCCCAATTCTGGCTGGATTATCACGGAGATCCGAGTGGAAGTCCCCCCCCCCCCCAGCATGCTGCAGGACTAATCAGATAATGCAGTTCACGCATGCATAGTCACAGATGGCTGTCCACAGCTAGCATGCCGGTCCCTGGTACCGAATCCCAGTGGAAAAACTGGCTGGGTTTGCAGGATCCTGGGGAAGGGGAATGTCCTATTATTAAAAGTCAGCCCCTAAAGTTTTTTGTAGCTGATGACTTTTTATTTTTTTAAAAATGACTGAGCAACCACTTTACACAAGATTCAGTAAATGGTTTGTGAACCGTACCCAGGCAAAATTGTTCATTTCTGTCACAATCTTTTATTCTATCTCCAAACCTGCCAGCTGCCTTGTCCTCACCTATCTTCTTTCTCTCTCTATAGTCGCTCAGTTCATTTCTATCCCACGAATATCCTCTGCTCTTCAGACATGCACATTATTCCCACAATCTTTTGGTCCTTTTCTCACTTACTTCTCTTTCCTAATGCCCCATACACACGTGCAGATTATCTGCAGACTTTTGTCTGCAGACTTACCTTTTCTATGTAGTGCAAGGGCCTGCCGGATTGCATACAAATTGAAAGTGTTTAGGTTTGACCTCATATTATATGGTTTTGGTAAGTCTGCAGACAAAAGTCTGCAGATAATCTGCACGTGTGTATGGGGCATAATTCAGTCCACTTGTATCCCTGTTCTTGCTTCCATATATTTGTCATCCTGCTGCCCAATATCTATGCTAATCTGGCCAACTTCTACCCCTGCTGACATTGCTATAAACTCCTCTATCTGCTTACTGTATTCTTCATTATCCAGGACCATCTCTATTCCTGCTCCGCTTAGGGATTTAATTGGTGCTAACTCTAATTTTTCCTTAGGACACAGAGCACTTCAAGGGACATTTCTTTAACTTCCAGGCTGAGCCATGTAGAGTCTCCAAGGCCACACTCATCAGTGTATCCAAGCTCACATGCAGCACTTGTGGGCTCCCTAAATGCGGCTTCCAAAGCTTTAACCTGTCCAGCTGACGCATTCCACCTGTTGGGTAGGTGCAGCATGGTGTGGTTGGCAGTAAATACTCAGAGTCCTGATTTGCAAAGAAAGTTGTATTGAAACAACAGGTTAACAGCACAAACAGGCCCAGCAGGAAGCTCACCCATCCAATGTCATTTACAACCATGTGATGAATTGACAGAAACTCAGAGATGCCAACAGTGTTTGTGGTCTGGTTGGTTCAACCCAAATCTGAAGCTTCTTGAAGAGGTAGACATAGCACCTGGCCCAGCGAGTAGCTCTACTGTCCAATGCCATTTACAAATGTGGGAAAATTGACAGAGACTCAGAGATGCCAACAGCATCTGCGGCCTGGCTGGTCCAACCCAAATGGGAAGCTTCTTGAAGAGGTAGTGAATGAAATAATATAAATATGTGCTGCGCAAACTTGCGTAGCTTATATTAATAATAAATTAATTTAAACAAATAATGAATTTGTAGTGAAAATGTTTTTTTCACTCTGTGTAGAAAAAATATATATATGTGTATATATCAACAGTTGTACACTGATTAAATCAAATTTAAACACAATTAATACTTCTCTATATGCAATATAGCCATACAATGAATATTCAAACACATATAAATCATGCAAAGTGACATAGTGAATTAGTGTCCAATTCCTTATGCCTGGTATCCAAATTATAAGTGTCCAAACAAAGTATGCTCCTCTGTATGGAGATTAAATCCCAATCACTAGTGCTCAAATATGGTCGTGAGCTAACTTGATTTCACCTCCAATCTCTGTGCCCCCCCCCCCCCTTCAGGTGGGTGCCTCACCTTTATGCCTGTGACCTCGCATTTAAGCTTGGTCAGTAATGGCCTTGTGCTCAATCCAATAGATATGGATGCAGGGTTGCTTTTTCTTAAATGCTGTCAGGGTGCTCCTATGTCCCTAACCTGTCTACTCACATATAGCACCTTTCCGCCCAGCCTATAGCATAATGACAACCGGGCGGTGGCTTTCCCATCCTGACTGAACGTCATGTAGGATTGCGACCTCATCCCTTTAAAACCAAACAAAAATTAAATACACAGGTTCTGTGGCTGATTAAAGTGGTAATTAAACTCATTTGGTGCCTCATCTGCATTAAATTAGCCTCACATCCTGCATAATTTATTTGTGTTTGGGTTTAAAGGGATGAGGTGGCAACCCTAACGTCATGTCAGATGTCCTGTCAGAAAGCACCGCTCGCAGGGCTGCGCAGCGGCGCAATCTGTTACCGGCTGTTTCCACGGGACATAGCCGATGACTGATCAGTGCATTGGCTCGCATGACAGTTGTACACAATAGATGGCTTCCTTATATGCCATCCATAGCAATTTGGGGGGTATTTGTACTGTCCTGGCGTTTTAGGGCCTCAAGAAATTAGATAGGCCTTCAGTAAGTACATCAGAATTTATTAATTTTTAGATATATACCATAGTTTGTGTGAACTCTATAAATTTCCTACAGACTAAATAATATACACTGATTTAGGTTATTTTCACCGAAGAAATGTAGCAGAATACATTTTGGGCTAAATTTTTGATGAACAATTATTTATTTGCAATATTAATATAATTTTTTTTTATCAGAAAGGGTCCTTTCACACAGGCGTTCCGTATGTCCGTTTACCATCCCATCCATTTGCGGATGAAAAAAGGACACAATGCATGTCAATGGGATTGCGGATGTCAGCAGATGACCATCCCCTGACATCCGATTTGCGTCCTTTGCCATCAGTTCCGTTTTCTGGAACGGAAGAGAACCCTCTTTTTCTTCCGTTTAAAAATACGGAACGGACGCAAAAACAGATGTCATCCGCTGACATCCGCAATCCCATTGACATTCATTATCTCCGTTTATCATCCACAATCGGATGGGATGATAAACGGACATACGGACCGGATGACACAAGTGTCATCCATGTCTGTAAAAAAAAACAAAACAAGAAAGCTCTAGTTGTGTGAACAAAATAATAACAATTTAGTTTGGGTACAGTTTGCATTTGCCATTCAAAGTACAACAGCGCTGAAAGCTAAAAATTGTCTTGGGCAGGAAGGGAGTAAAAGTGTCCGATATTGAAGTGGTTATATTGACTCTGCCTGACCTAAGATGGGCACCAGGGTAACATGGAACATGTGCATCCAACTGGATCACTGCTTGAGTGACCGAGGAAATCATAGGGAAACATACTTCTCTTAACTTCCTCTCCCATCTGCCTTGCCGCTGAGGACAAGTGCCACCTGAAGTGGAGAATATAGACTGGGGTGCCTTTAGCCCTTCACATAGTTACATAGTTACATAGTTAGTGAGGTTGAAAAAAGACATCAGTCCATCCAGTTCAACCTATGATGCGTGTGTGTGTTTGCTTTTAACCGTACATTGTATACCCCTGTATGTTGTGGTCTTTAAGGTGTCTATCTAATTCACGATACTGAGAGGTCTACTTAAGCTTTTCAAGGACTTGGATCAGTACGATTAGAAATTCATACTACATTGAGTATCCAAACTGAACTTTGTAGCGCATTTATCTTTACTTTAGAGATTCCTCTTATGCCTAGTACACACAGGGCGAATGTTAGGAGACATCGGCCTCTTCAACAAAAACCGGCTGACATTCGGCCCATGTGTTTGACAGCTGGTTTTGCTGGCTTCTGTGGGACGTGCATGCTGGAAAACCAGTAGCCAACCGGCTCCTGATCAGAGTGTTCAGACTGATCGGAGTGTTCCCCCCTATCACCCCCATGTCAGAACACAACAGCTCAGCAGGGGAGATTGCTGTACTAATGTCAGACTGTTAGTACAGCATCTCTGACCAGAGCTGTCTATTAGTGTGTACCAGGCTTCAGTTCAGGATCGTTTTAACTGGATTGGCTCCTCACTTGTTTTTGAAACTTTTTAAATATATGTGTGATTTGATTACCTAACTAGATATTTCTACTCATACAATTATTGCTCTGTGTTTTTAACCTTGGGGTTATGTATTTGTGTAGTATGTGTACATTATGTGTAATAAAGGGTTTTGTACTGTGTGTTGGTGAAGTGTAGATATTTTCTTGTTATCTTTTCATAGATTTTAGGGATCCTTTATCTGGTGTGGATTGATGGGGTTCAACCTGGGTTTTTTATGAGTTTGTGTCAAGAATATAGACTGCACCCGCTTACACACCTGCATAATGAACCTGCATTCCCCCTTAGTCTCCAGGCTAGGGTTGCCACCTCATCCCTTTAAAACCAAACACATATTATTTACACAGGTTCTGTCGCTAATTAAGGTGGTAATTAACCACTTGCCGACCGCTCACATTGAGCGTACTGCGGCAAAGTGGTTCGTTATCGTCCAGCGACGTAGTACTACGTCGCTGGACTCCTCCCCCTGTAGGCAGCGCTCACGCGCCGCCGGAGGCACGCTCCAGCTGTTTTCATTGACAGCGGGAGTCGGGCCAGGGGAATCTAGTTTGGAGATCCGCCCGCCTGTGTAAACAGAGCGGGCGGATCTCCTAAGTGACAGGGAGTCATAGCTGGACATCCGATCTGTCCCTGACTCACTCAGTCACCTCCCCCCACACACGTCAGTAAGCACCAGGCATACATTAACCCCTCCCTCTCCAATAAAATTAACCCCTTCCCTGCCAGTGTCATTTTTACAGTAACAGTGCATATATATAGCACTGATTACTGCAGTAATGTCACTGGTACCCCCAAAAGTGTCAAAAATGTCAGTCAAGGGTCCGATCTGTCCGCCGCAATGTCGCAGTCCCGCAAAAAAAATCGCAGATCGCCGCCATTACTCGTTAAAAAAAAAAACACCAAAAATGACAAAAATCTTTCCCTTAGTTAGTAAACGCAATAACTTTTGCGCAAAACAATCAAAATACGCTTATTGTGATTTTTTTTACCAAACATAGGTAGCAGAAAACAAATTGGCCAAAAATGTAAAAAAAATTTGATTTTTACATTTTTTTGGGGGGGGGGGATTTCATATAAAAAAAAATTAAAAATATTGTTATTTTTTCAAAATAAATGCTCTTTTTTTGTTTATAGCGCAAAAAGTAAAAATCGCACAGGTGATCAAATACCACCAAAAGAAAGCTCTGTTTGTGGGAAAAAAAGGACGTAAATTTTGTTTGGGTACGGCATTGCACGACCGCGCAATTGTCAGTTAAAGTCGCACAGCGCCGAATCGCAAAAAGTGGCCTGGACGTAAGACAGCAAAATCCTCCGGTGGTAAAGTGGTTAAACTCATTTGGAGCCTTATCTGCAATAAATTAACCTCAGAGCCTGTATAATTCATACGTGTTCAGGTTTAAAGGGATGAGGTCGCAACCCTAAGGCGCATCCCCATTGACTTAAAAGGCCGGTTTGACAGAAGGTGCCACCCGCCAAATGGGCATGCCATATTAAATTTGTTACAGCTGTTAAGGAAAGCATAGTGGCCAGGGCATATGAACAGCCTCTTCAAGCTGTATTTTACACGTTAGGTGGGGGCAGGAGGATGGTAAAATTACAAGCAAAGTGCAGACTCACATAACTTGGCAGACACGTCCAGTACTCTGCAGTCTGGTGCTCTTTCACTTGTTCAACAGTACTTGGTCTCAATAGAGAGCTAGTTATACCCTTTATCTCCTAGAAAATGTCTGGTCCCACTCTCCTTTCTGTCACTGCTGGTCTCTGATGTTCTGGTTGTCTTGGCACATTTACAATTTTCACACTTTTTCCTCAATCTGGTTGCTAGAGGTTTGCGGGAAAACAGAGCTGTGGGAGAGTAGGGGGTCTGGACTGAAAGGTTGACATGAACATTTTAAAGACAACCTGATTTAAATCCAGCAAAAAAATAAATAAAAATCTTTCAAAAGTAGCTCAAAGATTACACATGTTTTAAAAGTGCATAAAATGAAAGCAGATTTGCAACTTACTGCCCTTCTAAAAGAATACTGAATCAATAAACCTCTTCTACTTGGTAAAAGACTGCTGAGATAAAGGTAGAAGGGAACATTTCGCTTCCCTTTGCATTGTATGCTGTGTATTTTACACAACAATAGGGAAAATATTCTGGATGGTTTTTGAAAAAAAATAGCCAACTGCTTTTCAAAAGAGAGCAATTTGGCTGGCAAATATCCAAGCTGGCAGACCAGCCGGGCAGTGAATAAACAAATACAAATTTTAGTATTTACCCGAATTTATGGAAACCTTGAGAATTATAGGGAAAGATTTCCATCCCCTACAATTTAATCAATTAATATTGTAACTAATATAAATCACGTAATTGTGTCTATTGATGACTATCCTTATTAATTAATTTACTTACTAAATTCAGATTCATGTGTTCGCTGACTGCAGTCCCACTTCTGTTAAGATTACAAAGATATAATGTTATATTAAACCTTTAATGGGCACTTAAATTCACATGCGTCAACTCTATTTTACATGCATCAACCCTTTTGCTGTACGCTGCAAACAACATTAAACCTTTACATTGCCCCCCTTATGTACTGTACATTAACCACTTCAGCCCTGGAAGGTTTTACCCCCTTCCTGACCAGGCCCTATTTTGCGATTCGGCACTGCGTTATTTTAACGAGCAATTGCGCCGTCGTGCGACACTGTACCCAAACTGAATTTATGTCCTTTTTTCCCCACAAATAGAGCTTTCTTTTGGTAGTATTTGATCACCTGTGCGATTTTTATTTTTTGCGCTATAAACAAATAAAAAGCGACAATTGTGAAAAAAACAATATTTTTCACATTCTGCTATAGGACATTCCCAAAAAAAAAAATTGTAAAAATCAAAATTTTTTTACATTTTAGACCAATTTATTTTCTGCTACATATTTTTGGTAAAAAAAAAAATAGCAAGAAGCATATTTTGATTGGTTTGCGCAAAATTTATCACGTCTACTAACTAGGGAAAAGATTTATGTCATTTTTATTGTTTTTTTTTTTTTACTAGTAATGGTGGCGATCTGCGATTTTTTGTGGGACTGCAAGATTGCGGTGGACAGATTGGATTCCTAACTGACATTTTTGACACTTTTGGGGGTACCAGTGACAGTCCTAAAAATATGCACTGTTACTGTAATAATGCCATTGGCAGGGAAGGGGTTAACCCTGTGGGTGATCAAAAGGGTTAATGTATGCCTATATGCTTACTATCATGTGTGGGGGGTTCTGTGACAGGCACAGACAGATTGCAGTTTCAGCTTGGCTGAAACTGATGATCTGTCCCTGCCTGTCTCATAGAAGATCTGCCTGCTTTGTTTACATAAGCAGACGGGTCTTCTCTCCGTGTCCTGGACGATCGGGGTAGGAAGGCGGCAATCCGCCTCTCCTCCCGCGGCCCGCCTCCGGCTGTGTCTAAACACAGCCAGAGCACGGCTCCGGCTGCGCATCACCGGAATCACATGGACTCAAGTCATGTAGTACTACGTGACTGGACGCAGGGGAGCCGCACTGCCGCAGTAATATTACTGTTGGCGGTCGGCAAGCGGTTAAATATTTGTTCTTCCTACTTACTATGCATCTTCGCTATACTACTGTATGCACCTCACTTTCAGTGTCCATTAACTCTATTGCCCCTTTCACACGGGGCAGACTCTATCAAGTGATCCTCCTGCTCAGCGGGGGATCTGTCTGCTGATCCCTGCTGAGCAGGCAGATGACAGGTCCATATCCACTCTGCATCAGCTAGCACAGCCCGCTGTTCTCTATGGGGTGCTCGGATGGAAACAGACAGCCTGTTCGTTTCCACCCAACTGTCATACGATCCGATCCACTAGATCAGGGGTCTTCAAACTATGGCCCTCCAGTTGTTCAGGAACTACATTTCCCATCATACCAAGTCATGTCTGTGAATGTCAGAGTTTTACAATGCCTCATGGGATGTGTAGTTCCGCAACAGCTGGAGGGCCGTAGTTTGGGGATCCCTGCACTAGATGAATGGGGCACGGATCCCCATCCATCTGTTTTTGGTGGACTGGATCGAATGCAGGCGGGTGTAAACAGACTCATATTTGTTTACATCCACCTCCCCCTAAAGAACAATGGGTGGTCCGATCTGGTCCGCCTGAAAAAAAACCAGACAGGCGGATCTGATCGTTCCACGCATGTGAAAGGGGTCTATATCTTTAACACAGAATTTACATGAAGATATACGTAAACCCTAACAATGAGCTAGTTTTATTTGCACCCTTTTCCCTGGTAAATATAGCATTTTGTTATATCTATTCAATAAGTGCAAAAAAAAAAGTTGATCCTTACGGAAATCTTGTGGGCTGATAAAGTTCTGTGCTCTCTGCTGTACTTTTGTCAGTTACATTGTTCCCAGATGCTTTTGTGGACTACAAAACACCTCCATCTATGGTATGAAGAAAAGGAGAGGGGATTCTCTGTAGTCCTAGGGTGACATCACTGCTTCTCCTTAGATATAGTACAGGCAGTGATCATTGCCACTATAGTAGAAGAAGTGTGTTACTGGCAGAATGTGCACACTGAAGAAAAAAAAGAGAATGCCACCACCACGTATGAGGACTAGAACGCTGCAATATATTATATTGTTGTTCTTGGGTTTAAATGTGCCTCTACCTCAGTAGACACCAGATTCAATTTGTTGGCTCTTACTCACCCCAAGAATTAAAAATAATGACTAGAACCCTATAGGTTAGCTGCAAAGGAAGGTTTATCTCTCGCTAGCTTCCATGGTTTACTACAGCTACCATTAGAAAATAAAGTGCAGTGCCATCAGTGGTTGAGATCTAGTATTACAAAATACACAAACGAACCTCAGATGGAGTATTTTAGGTAACTGGATGTGACGGTATTAACCGTCACTGGGAGTGAAAGACAGATACTTAATGGTTTGGATTGCTTTAAATGTGGTCTGTATTTACACTTATGCTAATGTGTAGTTGAACTTCAATGTCAGACAGGCTCTCCCTATTGTTTGTGTATTGAGATAATGTGTATTGTGTTAAGTCTGCCGATCCCATTGTTAAATGCTGATGACCCACATTGTTCTGTCCAGATGGCCAGATAATTTGTTCAGGTTAATTCTGTTTCTGTATACAATTTCATCTGCATATAATAATGTAATCATGCAACCCCTGACCTGTGTGTGGTAAAATGATCAGGGGGGGGGGTCCATGCTGTATATAAATTCTGTGTGACTGTTCAATAAAAAAGTGATTCTAGTACAAGCTAAGTGTCAGGCTAGTTTTATATGGAGGGCGGCTGGAATATCTATATATGTTCATGACTGTAAGGAAGCCGTATACTGACGGAAGACCACAAGTACAGTTTGGGTCGGAGGTTCCGTTACACTGGACATCAGCTTGTGAAGAACTACAGTACATTAATCAGCTATAACTTAGTGACCACTGACAGGTTGAGTGATAACCTTGATAATCATATTACAATGGCTAGGTGCTAATGAGTGCAGGTGCCCATGCTGCCCCATGTCAGCAGCCAAAAGTGCCTACAATGGGCATGTAAGCATCAGAACTGGACCACAAAGCAATTAAAGAAGAAGGTTGGTCTGATTAATCAGGTTTTCTTTTTCATCATGTGGATGGCGGGGTGCTTGTGCATTTCTTACCTGGGGAAGAGATGGCATCAAGATGTAGTATTGGAAGAAGGCATGCTGGCAGAGGCAGTATGAATTTTCGGGCAATGTTCTGTTGGTAAACCTTGGTCTTGCCATTCTTATGAATGTTACTTGATATGCACCACCTACATAAACATTGTTGCTGACCAACTACACCCCTTCATGGAAACAGTATTCCCCAATGACAGTGGCCTCTTTTAGAAGGGTAATGTGCCTGGTCACACTGCAAAATATCTTCAAGAATTGTTTGAGGAACAAAATAAGAAGTTTGAGGTGTTGACTTGACCACCAAATTCCCCAATCTCAGTTCAATCGAGCATCTGTGGGATGTGCTGGTAAAACAAGTCTAATCCATGGAGGCCCCACCACGCAACTTACAGGCTTTAAAGTAGTTATGAAGCATAAACATTTTTTTTACCTTAATGCAGTCCTTGCATAAGGGTAAAAAATGTTTAGGCATTAGTATACCCCCTTTCTTCCCCTGCCCTTTTACTTACCTGAGCCCTCGTTCAGTCAGTGCAGTGCTGTGCATGACAGTAGCTCTTCTCTCCCTCACTTCCTGCTCTCGCTGGCTTTGCTGGGCATTGGCTCCCACTGCTGTCATTTAAAGTAAGTGATGAGAAAGCAGGGGGCGGGGCCGAGTGCTGCTGTATGTGTCAAAAAACACAGAGCTCGCTTGCACGAGTGCCCCAATAGAAAGCAGCTTTCTATGAGGTCACTCTGTGGGTGGGAGGAGCAAGGAGCACTAGCAGGGGACCCGAGAAGAGAATGATGGGGGCTACCCTGTGCAATTCCATTAGGCAGTGTAGGTAAAGAACTTCTTTTTTTTTAAAGAAAAAAAAACTTACATTTACAAACACTTTAACCACTTCTGGACCGGAAAGGATTTGCCCCTTAATAACCAGGCCATTTTTTTCGATTCAGTACTGCGTTATTTGAATGGAAAATTGTGCGGTCGTGCAACGCTGTACTTAAATAAAATGAATGCCCTTTTCTCCCCACAAATAAAGCTTTCTTTTGGTGGTATTTGATCACCTCTGCGATTTTTATTTTTTGCGCTATAAACAAAAAAAAGAGTGACATTTCTGAAAAAAAAAATAACATTCCCCAAAAAAAAATTAAAAATCAAATGTTTTCATCCTTTTAGGCTAATTTGTATTCTGCTACATATTTTTGGTAGAAAAAAATTGCAATAAGCGAATTTTGATTGGTTTGCGCAAAAGTTATCTCGTCTACACCTAGTGGAAAGATTTATGTCATTTTTTTTCCTAGTATTGGTGGCGATCTGTGATTTAGCGGGACTGCGACATTGCGGCAGACAGATCGGACCCCTAAATTACATTTTTGACACTTTTGGCGGGATCAGTGACATTACTACAGAAATTGGTGCTAAAAATATGGCAGGGAAGGGGTTAACCCAGGGGTGATCAAAAGGTTAAGTGTGAATCTAGGGGAGTGTTTACTAACTTTGAAGAGGGGGGGATGGGCTTGTGAAATGATCATACAGACCTGTGATCCTATATAGGAGGATCACGGGCGCTCTGTGATGATTTCAGAGAGAAGAACAGTCAGCTGTGTTTACTACAACTGAAAAAACAAAAATAAAAGCGCTCTAAGTGCAGAAAAATGTATTATAAAATATGAACAATAGCTGTAGCAACTCACAAGATGCCACGGTATTCAGGCTTTTTTGTATCAAATATTATATGAAGCTCCTTTAGGTGGTGCCATCTATCGATACTACAGGCAGTATACGCTGAAACACCGTCCGTCACATGGGAGGAAGCGAGCCGGCTATCTCTTAGCAGCGTCCGGGGAGGCAACTGCGGTGTGGAGATGAAGGAGAGAAGAATTCGGCCACGTCACCAGGGAGCTGGAATGCTTGGTATGATCGGCATGCACGACGCGCGCTTCTGAGCATGCTCAGGGTCCCAATTGGACATGCTCCCTGGTGACGTGGCCGCATTCTTCTCTCCTTCATCTCCACACCGCAGTTGCCTCCCCGGATGCTGCTAAGAGATAGCCGGCTCTCTTCCTCCCATGTGACGGACGGTGTTTCAGTGTATACTGCCTGTGGTATGGATAGATGGCACCACCTAGAGGAGCTTCATATAATATTTGATGCAAAAAAGCCTGAATATGATGCAAAAAAAGCCTGAATATGATGCAAAAAAGCCTGTGGTATGGATAGATGGCACCACCTAGAGGAGCTTCATATAATATTTGATGCAAAAAAGCCTGAATACCGTGGCATCTTGTGAGTTGCTACAGCTATTGTTCTTATTTTATAATACATTTGTCTGCACTTAGAGCGCTTTTCTTTTTGTTTTTTTTCTGCTTCAGAGTCTTCCTCACTTCTGAGAAGAGCTGCTCAGTGCCATTGGACATCCAGATTTGGGACTTTTATACATTATCTACTGGTATTTATTTTATATAGAAGTCCCTTTTCTTTGAGATTTTCCCAACTCCCTTCCCCCTCCCCTGTCTGGTAGTTGCATTCACCCTTCATAGCGCTCTACATTTGTGTGTTTTCGTGTTTACTACAGCTGACCGTTCTTCTTTCTCAGCGGGGACCGATCGTGGATAGCCGGCGGCAATCAGTGCCGCTAGTCCCGTGCATCAGCATCCCCACTGCCTAGTGGGGGCAGGAGTGCGCCACCCGCACCACGCGCGCGACCGACATAGGGCTACGTCGGTTCGCGCAGGAGAGGCTGCCTGCCGCAGTAAGTCTGCGGCGGGCAGTCTTAATGTGGTTAAAGAAGAACTATAGTCAAAACTTTTTTTTTCATTTTTGATAGGCTAAGAAAGGGTTACAACCCCTTTCTTTTTTTTTTTTGCCATTTGTGTCCCATTGGGGAGATTTACATTCACTTCCTGTCCCATTGCAAAAACAAGAAGTGAGAGGAAATCCCTGCAAATTCCAGGAATCCCTTGGGGCCCCCCAAGTCACCAAAATTAGTGTCCCCATTGGAAGATTTCCCCTCTATTACTTTTCTGGGGACAACCCAAAATTTGGGATTTTCCTTTACTCTCTTTTCAATATTAATGGTAAACAGGGTAAATAGAGAGGATAAACCTCCATAACAGGGACAAATACAGAAATAGGAACCTAACAGGTATTCTATTTTATCCGTAAGTTTTACCTTTAGTCTTCTACTGATGTTACATAGTTACATAGTTACATAGTTAGTAAGGTTGAAAAAAGACATCAGTCCATCCAGTTCAACCTATGATGCGTGTGTGTGTGTGTTTGCCGTACATTGTATACCCCTGTATGTTGTGGTCTTTAAGGTGTCCATCTAATAGTTTTTTGAAACTATCAATGCTCCCTGCTGATACAACTGCTTGTGGAAGAGAATTCCACATCCTTACCGTTCTTACAGTGAAGAACCCCTTACGCACTTTAAGGTTAAACCGCCTTTCCTCTAGTTTTAGTGAGTGGCCACGTGTCTTATTGTATCTCCTTTCTCTGAATAGTTTGATGTCTTGGCACGAGATACCACAGTATACCTTCAGAGATCTAGTGGTGTCCATGTCTCAATGGGTCAGGGCTGTTTTGGCAGCAAAAGAGGATGCTTCGGTGGCAAAAGTGTAACCTACCTAATTTTAGGTGGTTTGTGGCTGATCGGTGTATAAGCAACACTAGTTTGGGACCAATCTCTGTTAGTACATGGTTTGGGTTCAACTGTAACATCTATTTTCTTCCTAAATTGTATTTTGCATACATTGGTCATAGTGCATGTGTTTAAATGGGACACTCTACAGCAGTAAACCATGGAATCCCCTTTCATAAGATTAGAAAATGTTTAGTTTAGAAGACCCTTTCATTTTTGCTGCAAATACTAATGTACCTACAAAGTATGGTATATCTCATGCAAATAACATGTTTATAAATCATATGTAGAACATGTAGTAAACTTTGGTGTGTATTAGCTCAATTTAATAAACAAACAGCACAGTATTTTCAGCAGCACATTTCTAAAATGAAAAACCGCTATAAGTTGAAAGAATGAGCTCTCAGCTACATCACTAACAATGGCGCAGCATGAGTCATTGTGCAGTGGAATAGAACAGACTGTTATTATCCTCATTTTAAAGAGTAATACATGTAGTATGACAGTGCCCTGCTTGAGAATGGAGGAAAATTAACACAACAGATCTGTGGATTTCAATCTTGGTGTGATGAACCTTGCCATACTTTGGAACAACTCCAAGAATTTTAAGAACACTGGATCATGAAATACCTAACTTCACCGTATCTGGAAACACCATGTGTGTGATTAAATTAGTTCACAGTCACTGTTTTAAGAGCAATGAGACCATGATGAAAGGACAGTTCAGCCCCCATAGATAAGATATGAGCAACATTGGGATAGAAAAACACATTGATCTTCAGCATATTTTGCCTTGTGTCCTTCTGTTCAAGATTAGGGATGATCGAACGGTTCGGGTCCACCATCGGTTCGGCCCGAACATTGGGTGTTCGAGGCTCGGCCGAATTTAGAACTTTTTGCCCAAAAAGTTCGGAATTCGGCAACCAGAACCGACCAAAATGCAATGCTTCAGGAAATGGGCTTTAAAAGCCCGTGATTGGACCAGAACCATTAGCAAAAGCCAATTGAGGGGACAGGAGAATGCTAGGAATGTGATTGGAGTGACTAGGGGGTCCCTAGACCAATCATTAGTGAATACGCCTCCCAGTATATAAGATCGCCCCCGCCATGTTCCTTGCATTGTTATACTGGACATGGAAGAGAGTGGAAGCAGTTCTGTTAATTTTACTTTAAAAGTGTCATTTAGCTATTTATTAGTGTGAGGAAAGGGATATCTAGTGTAGTTAGAGTGCTCCTTTACACTTAAGTTAGCTTCAAAAATTTAGTTTCTGTAGGGAAAGTGTTAAGTGTAAGGGGACCGTAGTGTAGTGTAGGGTTAACTGGCAGTGACTGCTATGGCAGGGTGACAAAACCCTTCCATAGCAGGGTGACCGCTATAGAGAAATGATCATTTCTTTGAGTTGCTTCGGAACTGGAATATGGCTTCTCACCAGCCAAGCATTTTTTATGCTGCAGGGGCTGCCACTGCCAGTACTTTTTTGAGGACATGTTTGATGTCAGACATGACATCTGAACATGTGTATAGGGGGTATATATACACATATATGTCTGTATATATACCCCTAGACATATATAGGTGTGATAGTAGCAGAAATAAATGCTTGCGCTAATGAAATCATTTACAGTAATATATAACTGCTACTATCACACCTATATATGGTTAGGTGTCTATATACAAATAATTATGTGTGTATATATACCACTATACACAAGTTCAGATGTTTTGCCTGCCTCAAAAGAACCCAAAAAAATGCCAAAAAAAACGCTAGCGTCAAAAAAAAAATGCCCAGGTGTGTTTTTGCTGGCATTTTTTGGGGGGTTTTGGAGGCAGGCAAAACATCTGAACTTGTGTATAATGGTGTATATACACACATCCATATATTTATATACACACCTAGACATATATAGGTGTGATAGTAGCAGAAATTTATGCTTGCGCTAATGAAATCATTTACAGTAATATATTTCTGCTACTATCACACCTATATATGGCTAGGTGTCTATATACATATAATTATGTGTGTATATATACCACTATACACAAGTTCAGATGTTTTGCCTGCCTCAAAAGAACCCCAAAAAATGCCCAAAAAAACGCTAGCGTCAAAAAAAAATGCCCAGGTGTGTTTTTGCTGGCATTTTTTGGGAGTTTTTGGAGGCAGGCAAAACATCAGAACTTGTGCACAGTACCACTATACACAAGTTCAGATGTTTTTCCTGACTGCAAAGAACCCAAAAAAATGCCTGATTTGAAACCGGCAAGGTGTGAAAACCGAGGAGAGAAGCCAACCCCCTGAGCTGAAAGTGTTCTAATACAAACAATCCTTTTTTTTTCTGGTTCTGGACATGCTACAGAGCTGAAACTTCACAGGTACACCTTTTAGACCCCCCCCAGACACAAAATCACACACAAAAAAGTTCTTAAAAATTGTCATTATTGATAAAAAAGCCAATTATTGAAAAAATTAAAAAAAAAAAGAGATTTTTTGATTTTTACTTTGGATTTCAGATCTGGGGGGTCTAAAAGGTGTACATGTGAAGTTTCAGCTCTGTAGCATGTCCAGAACCATAAAAAAAAGATCGTTTGTATTAGAAAACTTTCAGCACAGGAATATGGCTTCGCTGCTGTAACACCTTGCCGGTTTAATAGAAGGCATTTTTTTGGGTTCTTTGCAGTCAGGAAAAACATCTGAACTTGTGTATAGTGGTACTGTGCACAAGTTCTGATGTTTTGCCTGCCTCCAAAAACCCCCAAAAAATGCCAGCAAAAACACACCTGGGCATTTTTTTTTTTTGACGCTAGCGTTTTTTTGGCATTTTTTGGGGTTCTTTTGAGGCAGGCAAAACATCTGAACTTGTGTATAGTGGTATATATACAAACATACATATATTTATATACACACCTAGACATATATAGGTGTGATAGTAGCAGAAATATATGCTTGCGCTAATGAAATCATTTACAGTAATATATTTCTGCTACTATCACACCTATATATGGCTAGGTGTCTATATACATATAAGTATGTGTGTATATATACCACTATACATAAGTTCAGATGTTTTGCCTGCCTCAAAAGAACCCCAAAAAATGCCAAAAAAAACGCTAGCGTCAAAAAAAAAAAATGCCCAGGTGTGTTTTTGCTGGCATTTTTTGGGGGTTTTTGGAGGCAGGCAAAACATCTGAACTTGTGCACAGTACCACTATACACAAGTTCAGATGTTTTTCCTGACTGCAAAGAACCCAAAAAAATGCCTTCTATTAAACCGGCAAGGTGTTACAGCAGCGAAGCCATACTCCTGTGCTGAAAGTTTTCTAATACAAACAATCTTTTTTTTTATGGTTCTGGACATGCTACAGAGCTGAAACTTCACATGTACACCTTTTAGACCCCCCAGATCTGAAATCCAAAGTAAAAATAAAAAAATCTCTTTTTTTTTGTTAATTTTTTCAATAATTGGCTTTTTTATCAATAATGACAATTTTTAAGAACTTTTTTGTGTGTGATTTTGTGTCTGGGGGGTCTAAAAGGTGTACCTGTGAAGTTTCAGCTCTGTAGCATGTCCAGAACCAGAAAAAAAAAGGATTGTTTATATTAGAACACTTTCAGCTCAGGGGGTTGGCTTCTCTCCTCGGTTTTCACACCTTGCCGGTTTCAAAGCAGGCATTTTTTGTGTTCTTTGCAGTCAGGAAAAACATCTGAACTTGTGTATAGTGGTACTGTGCACAAGTTCTGATGTTTTGCCTGCCTCCAAAAACTCCCAAAAAATGCCAGCAAAAACACACCTGGGCATTTTTTTTTTGACGCTAGCGTTTTTTTTGGCATTTTTTGAAATTCTTTTGAGGCAGGCAAAACATCTGAACTTGTGTATAGTGGTATATATACACACATAATTATATGTATATAGACACCTAGCCATATATAGGTGTGATAGTAGCAGAAATATATTACTGTAAATGATTTCATTAGCGCAAGCATATATTTCTGCTACTATCACACCTATATATGTCTAGGTGTGTATATAAATATATGTATGTGTGTATATACACCACTATACACAAGTTCAGATGTTTTGCCTGCCTCAAAAGAACCCCAAAAAATGCCAAAAAAAAACGCTAGCGTCAAAAAAAAAAATGCCCAGGTGTGTTTTTGCTGGCATTTTTTGGGGGTTTTTGGAGGCAGGAAAAACATCAGAACTTGTGCACAGTACCACTATACACAAGTTCAGATGTTTTTCCTGACTGCAAAGAACCCACAAAAATGCCTGCTATTAAACCGGCAAGGTGTTACAGCAGCGAAGCCAACCTCCTGTGCTGAAAGTTTTCTAATACAAACTATCTTTTTTTATGGTTCTGAACATGCTACAGAGCTGAAACTTCACATGTACACTTTTTAGACCCCCCAGATACACAATCCAAAGTAAAAATCCAAAAATCTCTTTTTTTTTTTTTTTTTAAATTTTTCAATAATTGGCTTTTTTTATCAAAAATGACAATTTTTAAGAACTTTTTTTGTGTGATTTGGTGCCTGGGTGGTCTAAAAGGTGTACCTGTGAAGTTTCAGCTCTGTAGCATGTCCAGAACCAGAAAAAAAGATCATATAGGTGTAAAAGGAGGGTCCCACATCCCTGTTCTACTGAAAATGTATCTTTTTTTTTTTTCATGGTTCTGGACATGCTACAGAGCTGAAACTTCACATGTACACTTTTTAGACCCCTAGATACTATATCCAAAGTCAAAATCAAAAAATCTCTCTTTTTTTTTTTCAATAATTGGCTTTTTTATCAAAAATGACAATTTTTAAGAACTTTTTTTTGTGTGATTAATAGTTAATGGGGCATGACCCAGAACCCTAGGGACTTTTTAGGGGCATTTATTGGGTTTTAGGGCTTAAAAATTGTGTTTTTTGATTACCAAAGTTCGGGTCCCATTGATTTCAATGGGGTTCTGAAATCCGGGCCGAACTTTCGGGAAGTTCGGATGTTCTGGCCGAACCGAACTTTTCAAAAGTTCGATCATCCCTATTCAAGATGACATACACAACTCAATGCAATGATGACGATTAAACAAGACTTAGGCTGGTAGGGTACCCCTAGGGAATGATAACAAGCACTTAGTTCTAAAAGTCACAAGCAGTTATTCACATAGAGAAACCTGTTGGAAAAATTTCGGTATGACGGAAGCTGATATTGTGTTAACTACAAATGTTCAGTTTTATACTACCTTCTAAAGTGTACAGAAAACTGCAGAGGATCCCAAATGATTTGAGGATAGGCAAATCTCTCACATCCTGTCATTTACAGCAACAACAAAAAAGGAGATAACATCAAAATACAAAACAGATTTACAGGCAGGATAAATCGTTGATTAAATTATTAATGGTGCAAAAATCACAGACTTACCATAGCACTAAAGATCTGGTGTCTAGAGCAAATTCTTGGGACACTAAAGAAATGTTAAATTTCCTTTGCACTAAAGGGCAGGCACCTCCACATGTCTGCATGTCACCTCTGATGTCCTGTAGAGCAATCGACTACTACCAGCGTCTAAAAGATTCAAAAAAGGGAGAGGAGGCAGGCAGAGTGACACTAGGCAAATGACCTAGCACACCTTCGTCCCACACCAACAACTGACTACAACAAGGTATAAACCAGAGACCATCTATGATGGCACCCAGGGATATCAATTCAAAACATAGGTATAAAAATATGTCCAATTGTATCGGTCACATCTTACAGAAGTTTAAACATGTCACAAATGATGCTCACTACAGTGTTTCTTTTTTTGACCAACTTCAAAGACTTGTTTATTTGAACTATACTTAGTGGCCCTTTGCACAGATAACAGGTTGTTGTCAATGCATTTTGTGGCTAGCTCCGATTTATCTGGACCAACAAGGAAAAGGGTTACAAGACTTTACTTAGTGGCCCTTTGCACAGATAACAGGTTGCTGTCAATGCATTTTGTGGCTAGCTCCGATTCATCGGGACCAACAATGAAAAGGGTTACAAGACTTTACTTAGTGGCCCTTTGAACAGATAACAGGTTGCTGTCAATGCATTTTGTGTATAGCTCCAATTCATCGGGACCAAGAATGAAAACGGTTTCAAGACTTTCATGTAATTCTATTGATCTCAATATAGAGGTCACAAGGGACTTCCAACATCCAAGATGCTCCGCAAAGACCAGGTTACTGGCTTTGATTTGCCCCTGCCGACTCTTGCACCTCACTTTTGATCCATCCTTATGTTTGGCAGCACCAGTAAGTAATACTAAGGTTCAAGAGGAGGGAGATGGGGGACAAGAGCCAGGAAGCATGGAAGCTGGTCAGTGGTTGCACTGTAGATTGTTCTTGGTTTTGTGGGTCCCTTGACACACTTGCAAACAAGAACCTGAAGGTGCTTGCTATTTGGAGTAAGTAGCATTTTGGAGTTTTTTCCCCCAATGCTTGCCTTAAGGCTTCCCACAGGAAAGCATATTTCTTATTGAAAAAAAAAAAAGGCAGTATGAAATTGGTCACATCAGCTTGGGAATACACATGACTCTGGTCAATGTTCTGTTGTGGCCCTTGAATCATAAAAAGACTTTTTCCTTTTTAATTAAAGATCACTGCTTACAATAACATGCACTTTTAAAGCTCACAAATGATGATTGCTATTCAAGAGTTCACTCCAACAAATTAACCCTATAACTTATTTGTACTATTACTCATGCAAGACCCGCGTATGCTTATCCTAGGGCCTGTGTTGACAGCATTTTGTTCATGTTTACTTTGGATATGACAATGAATGTCAATGAAATAATCTCACAAGCATCTCAAACTATAAGCAAGCTGCAGTTGCCTCTCTATATAAGCCCAAAGCCCATCGACACAGGCCTTGGTCAACCAACAGTATCATACACCAGTGTTTCTCATCTCCGGTCCTCAGGGCACACCAACAGGCCACATTTTAAGTATTACCTTGGGAAGATGCAGACTAGAATACTGCAATCACTGAGCAGCAAATGATTTCACCTGTGATGTATTTCAGTTTTCTTGCAAACCTGGCCTGTTAGTGTGCCTTGAGGACCGGAGTTGAGAAACACTGTCATACACAACCTGCATTAACTGATACCCCCATGACTCTTGCTCTTCACTATTGGTCAGGGAGGTTGTTCATCATAGCGATGGACCAATGATAAGTCACAGAAGTTGCATGTATATAGTTGTATATTGCAGTTCCTCAGCCTACCCTCAGAACTCAAAAAAGGTATATGACAGTACATATAGGCAACTTACATATCTGTGTTACATGTCATCCTAAGGGTCATTGTCGTTAAGGTGAACACAGGTTCACTTAAACATTACAAACAGGTGAATGTTTTCACACACCATAGAATTTAGACTTGTTAATTGAAAAATCTAATTCAAATGCAAATCACACATGAGAAGATAAACAGAAGCCCTGTTTGCTGAACATATGGGTTGCCTTCATTTAAGTATGTGGGAAGTGCCACATACAAAAATACATGCTCCATATTGTATTTATGCATATTTACATATTGCAATTGATTAGAATTGCTTTTTTTTTTTTTTTTTTTTTTGGAAAAGGCTGGGCTAATGGCAGCCAATTAACACAAAATCTTAAACAGAAAACAGAAGAAGCAATAGCACCATCAAGTATCCAGAATTTGTGTTCTATTCAGACAGCAGATTAGCTATAGGGAATAGTAATATTAGATGTTTCATATGATGTACATGTATTGAACAGCTTTCATATAGACAACTGCATTATAAATACATACAGTATATACTCTGTATAGATTGAGGCACCAACCACAGCAATCCAACTTATTAAAACGATTGCAAATTCATTACAATGATCAATATTGAAAAAGATCGCTCATCACACATGATCACTGTTAAAAGCCATTGAAAATAAAGAAGAAACCAGCAGTCTAATCAATATTTACAATAGAATATATAGAGCCTTCCTAGTAAGAGGAAAAATGCATTCCTCCTGGGACGATATGAAGATATGGATCTTAAAGCCCATATAAAACATTACAGAGAAGAGCCTGAGTGCTATTAAAATGGTTAATGCAAATTCATCAGCCTATGCTATAGAAGTGAATACATAAATGAAAGGTTCTTATAAAAATTCATATGCAATCATACTAATAAATAATTAAAAATAGAACAATCCATCCAACAACTATAAATATACAGAGAGAGAAAAACATTATATTATTGTAAAATTTAATTTTAAATTATTTTCTACTTGCTTTTAATTAAATCCTTGTGTTTCATTATTTGTAGGCAGTCAGCTCTATAACAACTAAAAAATATGTGCATTTGTGTGCCTTTTTTTTTTAAGGTGTTAAGGGTGTTTTACAACTATATCAAGCAGTCTGACACCTCTCCCTCCACGCAGTGCTCTAATTAACAATGCTGTTTAGGTTAGGCTGCTTAATGGTTGTTAATCGGCACGCTCCGCAGGGGGAATGTCAAACTGCTGGATATCCGCACCACCACCATCACCACAACCACAGGGAAGCTTGATATAGTAGTAAAACACCTTTAACACATTAAGAAAAAAAAAAAATCACGCTTATTATTTACCTGTCATGCCACATGACTGCAAGCCAATAATAAAATATATGGCTTCAACCAGGCTTTAATATTTGTCCATTTTTGCTGTGGCTGATTTACAGAATTGTATTTTATAAACAGATTTTTAGTCTTTTCCAATAGTGACTACCTGCATGTCAGACAGGGCAATCAACACCATTGTTGAACAACTAGATAAAATCAGATACAGGATAAACCAGCCTTAAGTGGGGTACACGCTAGTAGAAAATCTGCCGAAAATTCCCATCCGAGGTAAAATCGTACGATTTTCGACTAGTGTGTACACAACTTTCAGCAGCCGATGCCGACATTTTCAACGAAAGAAAACGGAGGGACAAACACCAAAATTTTTATCGTCCGTCCCCAGACGACCAATTTTCATTTAATGTGTATGCAGTACGTCCGTGAAAAATCGGATTACAAAAGACCGCGCATGATCTGAAGTTGCTGATGACCCGGAAGTCTAGGAACAAATGTCCCAAAAAAAAAAAAAAAAATCGGACGAGAAATTTCATGAACATTTATGCACTGTCAACTAAAAACGGTTAGGACCGCTGAGCAAGAGAGAGAAAAATCGGAGGATATTTCGTGTGATTTCCGTCAAGTTAGTTAGTTGTGTTAGGTAGCATGTGTTGTACTCTAGGCAAAAATCAACATATATGTGGCAGATATGACTACCTCTGTGTATTTGTACTGTATAACATACTGTAAACATGTTTTTTTTTATATATTAGCACACACACATTCATAAAACAATGCACAATAAAGTTTTATTTACATCCTTTTGTTTTCATGCGTTTTAGCAAAATTTTAAATGCATGTTGATGCAAATTTTACACATGCATTGTTGCACATTGTTGCACATTTTTAATGTGTTATTTTGCTTTTTCATGCATCATGCAATTTTCATGTAGACCAATAAAAACTATTTGGGTTTGTTACCAGGGGCTGAAAATGCATGCATAATGCATCATACATTTGTTTTCATGCATTACAATTGACATCTATGATCTCTAAAATGCATGAAAGTGGGCATATAAATAAGAACCCAAACCCACTGCATTGAATCACACAGATGGGAACAGGCTTCATTTATAATATTGCCTTTGGTGACATGGGAATGTGTGAACAGAACCCTAGAGACCAACTGAAGTTTCAGAGTAAGGTCTCATGCACACTGGGCATTTAGGCCCCAGTGCATGAGGCTCTGTTGTTTAGCTGTGGCTGGAGGGTACAAGTGCACCATTCAGCCCTGTTGTTGGAAGCCTGTCAAACTCTATGAGAGTCTGACAGCTCCTGAGGCTGGATGGGACCAGGCAGGAGACTCTGTGTTCAAGGCATTCATTCCTGGGGGCATACTGCCCTAAATGCATATGCTGCTGTATTCACCTTCCAACCCCCTCCACCCACAGCAGCTGTCTAACTCCAACAGAGTTTGACAGGCTGGCAGCAGTGGGGATAGACAGTGCACATGTGTTCTCAAGCAGCGACTAAGCACCAGAGCCTCGTGCACAGGGACTAAAGTGTGCATGAGGTCTTAGGCTCCATGTACACGGGACGTTGTTAAAAGTCCCTTTGAATGCTGGAATTTTTAGGACGTTTGAAACGTCCGTTCGGTCGCGTTTGTACCCGCGTTTAGAGGGCGTTTAGCAGCGTTTGCGTTTAGAACCGTTCCTAGAGGTCAAAAAAATTATTCCCCTTTAAAATGGAAAAACGCGAACGCTAAACGCGGGTCATCGCGTTCAGACGCGTTTGTGCGTTTGAAACGCCAGGAAACACACGTTCGAACGCAAATAATTGCGTTCTAAAAAAAGTCCCTGAACGCAACTGCCTGCAAATGACTGTAAACGACCTGGTGTACATGGACAGATAAGATAAAATGTAGATGGGTTCAGGGGCTTCTGAAAAAAACGCCCAACTGCTCCTAAACGGCCATTTCCAGCGTCCCGTGTACATGGACCCTTAATCAGCTACATACATTCCCAAAGTATTAAAAAAAAAGGCCTTCAAAGCCTTACAGTTCATTTTCAAGCTCCCTGCTGATTGGAAAGATCTAGCTCTTACTCTGCAGGGGGTGTGTTAGACTTCTGTAGAGAGATCACTGCTTTCAAAAGCTTTTCTTAGCTTTGGAATACACTGTCATAAACAGTGGGAACACAGACTGCAACCAAATGCTTTTTTTCTGTAAAATGAGGAAGGGTTAGTACCTCTCATTTTAATACTTGCTTTGTTTCCTGTTGCGGTGACAACAGATCCCTTAATTTTAGATACTCCTATAGCCCTGGATAGAATACTTTAGATAGATATTCCTATACTCCTGGATGACGTCCTATCAGACAAAACGCATCGAGTAGAGCTACAGCAGTGACGTAATCACGCCTGTCTGGGTGTTGATTGTGCATATCTGACTGCATGCTTTTTCTTTACCTGCCATATGTGAGTAGTTTTTTTAATTTAATAAATTGATGGAATTTTATTCTACTACACTTTGAGTTTCTCCTTTAACTTTACATCTTCCTAAGCTTTTCTGTGAATCATTTTTGGAAACTTGTTCCTGAGTCCTGGAATGTGCCATCTACTGTATCTATCCATCCCCAGTGGGGATTTCTCCCAAAGTGCAGTCAGACTTCCATCTTTGGCGGTAAGCGGCTTGTAAGTGGGGTGTGAACCTGGGTGTGGAGTGGTGTATGTTCACACAAGATTTGGGCAACACATACATTAATTTATAAACTGTTTGCACTAAGCATTTTTCATTGCACTGTGCACTTTGCTAATGTATTGTGTCTGGATGTTTATGAATTAATCCATCATGTTGGTGTTAGTTATATTTATTTAAGCACTGTATTTATATATATTTTCACTTAATTGATTTATACCTTTGTATAATTGATGCACTATCATTTTATTTGATAGTGCAACATATTTGCATTTTTTTTTCTCAATTATATGTATGTGGGTATTTAATGATCACTTTATAAAGTGCTATCACTTTATAGTTACAATATTTATATTTTGATTATTTCATTCATTTTTTAACACAGCACAACCGTTCATCCTTTTTTTAGATCCCTTAATTTCTTGTTTGCCTGTTGGAAGGGACAGGACAAGTGTAGAAATCTCCCCAATAGGGCCAGAGACAGCAATACAAAACTGCAAATTATTTTCTCTTCCTAAAACTAAGAAAATAAAAAAAGTATAGCTGAAGCTTTAAACTTGGAAAAAAGAAAAAAAAATATATATATATATTTTTTTTTTTTTCATTTTATCTAACTTGCAGCAAAGCAAACATCACAAAAAATAAACAAAAAAAATAAATCAATTACAGCCCATTTATTATTAGAATTTGATACCAATAACACCAAAGCCAGTAAGTGCCATTAAAAAAGGTTTGTTTTCTTCTACGTGTCGGGATATGGCCCTGCTTGACCCAGAAAAGCATTGTGTTTGATTTCCCAGCACACACCTTTCCTTGATTCATTTAATATTCCCCGCTAAAGAGTTACTGGAAAAGTTGCTGCCTGTTTAAACATATTTAATGAAGCTCTAGCCTTTTACATTAAACATCTGTTTCCTTCATTTAGCATTTGGCAGCCATTCATGTGTTTTCTGAGCGAGGACCTAACTTAATGAACATATACTAGGTTATTCAAATGAAGTACTTTTATGTGTTAACATATAGGTTTGGATAAAAGGTCCCCAGCTCTCACTCTCTTCTCCTTCTAACATATTTTAATCTAACCCCAGCACCTCACCCAAGTAACCACTTACCTCTCTCTGATGGTGACCTCCCACAGTGTTTCCTTTTTCCATTCTGGAATCCTCTGGGCATTGCTTAAGCCTGCACAGGTGCGAAAAGCGATGTCAAGATTTCTGAACGTAGGATGTTTACACAACGGGCGGGGGGGTCATCAGAGAGTTGCAGGGTGGGCTCTTGGAACTGGGGTTTGGTAACTTACAATAGGCTAGGGATTAGGGACTGGGAGTTGGGACTATTTATTTAAACCTGAACTTGTGCTTTAGGCTGGGTTTACACTATGCAAATTTGATGCGAGTTTCCCCGCATCAATTTCGCATGACAAGAGAGTGTGACTGGCTCTCAATGGAGCCAGTTCACATACCTCCGGGGCGGTCGCAGTCTGCAATTGGAAAGGTTCCTGTGCGTCCTTGGTTCTGAATCAGGTGCAAATTCAGGCAGAAATTCGGACCAGATTTGCACCTGAATTGGTGATCAGGGACATCCTGGATCCCTGCTGTGAGCCGTGGCCGCAGTAAGTTTGACCCCAGCCTTGAAGTGTATAACCAGCCATTTTTTTTTTAGTTTTAGACAGAGTATGGAAATAATAAACCCCCTGCCCTACTTAGGGCTCCGTAAGCTTTCTCATACTCCACTAAGTAAAACATTATTCCTTTTTTTTTTTTTTGCTTTTGGAGAGTCATTTCCTGTATAGGGAAACTTTGTCAGCAGACAGAGTTTGAGGGTAAATCTCTGTAATGGTATAATGGATAGCATAAAAAAACCTGACAGCAGTTCTAACCCTTCCCCATCCTTTCCAAAGCTCAAAAAAAGTTTAGGGCTGGGCACTTATTTTTGTACATGGAAGCACTGCTCTCCCAGCAAAGAAAAAAATCCAAGAAAAAATAAGTATAACAATGAATATACTGTATCTAAATAAGCAATATGCAAGGCCATATATGTTGAAGCACTTGTAGAATGATAGATAGATAGATAGATAGATAGATAGATAGATAGATAGATAGATAGATAGATAGATAGATAGATAGATAGATAGATAGATAGATAGATAGATAGATAGATAGATAGATAGATAGATAGATAGATAGATAGATAGATAGATAGATAGATAGATAGATAGATAGATAGATAGATAGATAGATAGATAGATAGATAGATAGATAGATAGATAGATAGATAGATAGATAGATAGATAGATAGATAGATAGATAGATAGATAGATAGATAGATAGATAGATAGATAGATAGATAGATAGATAGATAGATAGATAGATAGATAGATAGATAGATAGATAGATAGATAGATAGATAGATAGATAGATAGATAGATAGATAGATAGATAGATAGATAGATAGATAGATAGATAGATAGATAGATAGATAGATAGATAGATAGATAGATAGATAGATAGATAGATAGATAGATAGATAGATAGATAGATAGATAGATAGATAGATAGATAGATAGATAGATAGATAGATAGATAGATAGATAGATAGATAGATAGATAGATAGATAGATAGAGAATTATTGGCCTGTTACTTTCTTACAAACAATCTTTTTTCACCTGAGCTCCCTTACACTGCAAGCAACCATGCAGGTGCCAGTAGACATGATCAGACACCTTACAAAGAGCCCCAAGGGCCCCAAAGATATATTAGGCAAATAGAACTTTTGTGGAATGGTTGGATTGTTGTTTTTTGAATTTGTGCCTTGCCCTCAATATCTCCATTGGCCTTGACGAACCTTCGACAGTTGTCATCAATGCAGCTGTCCGAAGCAAATTTCCCCTCACTTCCTTCCCCAAGTGACAAGAGGACAGGAAGTCAAGTGCAATTTTCCCAATGGTTACACTATGAAAAGATAACTGTCAGTCTGGAGGACACCGTAAATAAAAAGCAAAAAGTGTATCTATTTAATAAGTTAAAACACAAAAAAAATATTTAAAATGATTGCACTCACAGAGGTAAAATGATACGGGCCAATATCTGCTGGCAGAAGGCCCAGGAAGGATGGATGGAACTGTCCTGTATCACCACTGTTAAAGGGAGGGACACGGGTGAATATCACTGTGTAGGCTTCCCTGGGCAGACCCGCAGGCAACAGGATGTCTGCTTGGAGGAGCAGAGGTGTGTGGGTCCAGAGGATCATGGCCAGGTGGGCTGGCATGCTGGAGAGAGCTGTAGCCTGGAGCCATAGCCAGGGTGGAACACAAGCCCGGTGTGGAATCAAACAAAAGGACATTGGGCCATGGTGACATCATGACAGTTCCATCCATCCTTCCAGGACCTTCCATCCATCAAAGTGGTGATACATGTGTAAGATTCTGGTACCTTTGGTACCCTTATTGCCCATTTTCCTATTGCGTCCCACCTTTTTAGTTAGGTGGAACGCATATACCTTTAAGCCGTATGACATCATCACTGAGCGCCGCTCTGAGCGGCTATTTCAATCGCCGGCTTTCTCTCTCAGGTTGTTCGTTCAAACCGCATGCTTACAAGCCTTGTCTTATGCTGCCGGAGCCTCCAGCTATTCTCTTTACCTGGAACAGACCGGAACCTCGATACTGATCCCGTATCTCGCTACCGGATCACTCCCTCACTACCGGACCCCTCTACTTACTAACCTTACTAGTGATAAGTACCCCACAGGGGATTCCTCCATAACAAACTTACACTATCTACTTCTGCACATTAAGGACTGTTACTATCTATGCATTACTAATTCTATCATCTGCACTGCACTGTTACATAGATTGCTAGCTCTTGAGTCTACTACCATCTATCCTTGCACTGGGTTAGTCTCTCCTGTATATCATCTGCTGTCCTTACCACCTATTACCATACATGATTACTAACCTATCTGCATCCTACCTATTACCGTCTACTACTCTCCTGAACATTACTATCAAGTGCTTATCATTGCTATCACTGCTCACCCCTGTCCCTTCAGCACATCACCTCTATACTGTCATATACATCCTATCACTCCAGGAACATCTTATTGAGTGTGTGTATATCTGTATGCTGAAGCAGGCGGGTCCACAGTGATGAGTCTGGAGAGTTGGATCTGGTAATTCAACACATCTCTACATGACTACTGAGTGGAGATTCTGCAGCTGCAAATCCAGCTTACTATAAAAACGCAGGAGCGTTACAACATGACAGTTCCATACATCTTTCCTGGACCTTCCATCCATCACAGTGGTGATACACAACAGTTCCATCCATTCTTCCTGGCCCTTCTGCCAGCAGACACTTGCATTCATAAGGAGACATTTACCTCCCCGTACCATTTTTACCTCTGTGAGTGCAATCTTTTTATATTTTTTTTGTGTTTAACTTATTAAATAGATACACTTAGATGGCCGCGCCTTCTTTTTGCTTTTTATTTACAGTTTACAGAAGCATCCAACATCCTCATTGAAGAAGAGCTGCAGCCATTTATGTAGTGGATTTCTTTTATCTTCATTGATCCCTCATACTTACATTAAGGCATACATGGGTTATACCCACTCTTCGTTTGCGCTAAGGGATTTTTTTATTTGTCTTTTTTATTAGCATGTAGGACACCTCTGATACCTTCCTTCCTATGTGGCAATTATGACTTGAGTACTTCCTGGTCTTGCCAAATACCTCCTGCCTCTTGCAGTTCTAACAGTAGGGTTAACCTCCCTTTGTTGGCATCTCTACAATGATTCCCGAAGGATGTCTCCATAGATCTTTCCCTTTCATATCCTCTTCTTTCCCTCTCCTCCTCCCTCCACCCCTAACCCCTATATTATTTTCCCCACTGGCTTACACAAAGCTTATAACTCTGATAGGGCTTCCTGAATCCTATCATTGCACCATATAGCTGGCACGTTAAATGTTACTTAATGTTAACAAGCTTTGGACTGAATGTTCTTGGTTTAAAATCTAATTAGCTAATGCTGAGTGTCCTTGTTCCTGTGGATCTCAGCTGGACTTTACAGATATGTTATTGTTTAGTTAACATTTACCTTTTGTATGCCATTCCTTACACTAATGAGTGGAGATTCTGCAGCTGCAAATCCAGCTTACTATAAAAACGCAGGAGCGTTACAGATTGAACGAACTTAAAAAAATGGATTCAGCAGAATTACCCACTCAAGTGATACAATTAACACAAAAAGTAAATGCATTAATACCTGCTCTTACTGAAGTAAAAGATGAAAATCAGACTCTGAGACAGCATATAACCCGTCTTTCACAGCTTACTGCTGCTCAGCCCCCTGAACCTAAAATAAACCCTCCTCTAGTGTTTACAGGTAGGGTTGAGCGGACACCTAGATGTCCGTGTTCGACGGGTTCGGCCGAACTTTAAAAAAAAGTCCGGGTCCGTGTCCCGGACTTTTACCGAACTTTTCCCGGACACCGAACCCCATTGAAGTCAATGGGGACCCGAACTTTAAGGCACTAAAATGGCTCTAAAACACCAAAGGAAAGGGCTAGAGTGCTGCAAATGGCAGCAAAACGTAATTAAGAGCATGGCAAGTGCTCTGCAAACAAATGTGGATAGGGAAATAACTTAAAACAACAAAAAAAAACAGAAAAATAAAACAATGTTCTTCTTCATCTCTGAAGGACGAGGCCCATATGGAGTAGGAGGGAGGTTGAGGTGGTGGTGGATGTGGCGGTGACATAGGCGTGCGCACAGGGTGTGCTGGGTGTGCCTGGGCACACCCTAATCACCTAGGGCACATAGCATTGCCAGTGAGGAGATGGGAAAGATCTCCCTGGGACCTGCTCTGCTCTATTTCTCCTTGCCTACAGGTACATGGCCCCGATACATTACTCTCCCTGCTGGCAAACACATGCATGTGTATTTCAACTTTGGGGTGCACACCTTAATGCAATAGGCTGCGCACACCTATGGGCGGTGTAGGTGGAAGCGGCGGTGGAGGAGGACCAGGGCCGGATTAACAGCATCATGGGCTTGGTGCTGAGGATTTTGAAGGGCCTTAAGGGCCGTGCCTTGCCATGCACCCAGAGGAGGAAGGGTGCAGCCATGCATGCCTAATTCAACATGGGATGCTGTCTCTGAAGCCCATAAACACATCCATGCATCGCCAACTGTCCCTCCTTGTCCGGCCTTCACGCTGTGTGGGGAGGTTCTGAGGGTGCTGCCTGGGGAAGCGAGCATAGAAGCCAGACTTCTGTGTTTACAAGTGACAGAAGAGCGGTAACAGTGAATATGGCCAACCCGGGGCCTATATAAAAGGTAGGGGCCTGGAGCTGCAGCTCCAATAGCCCCTACATTAATCTGGCCCTGAGGAGGAGGACGAGGTAGCCAACACTGCTTCTTTTCAAAAATTTTAAATGAGGGTACACCCCAAAAGAGTGAGAAAGAGCAAAAATGGAACAATGGGTGGGTAAGGTCGGTATCCATTGCTATTCTGCATAAGGTACGGAAAAGTCCCGTGGGATCCATGCCTGGTTCATTTTAATGAACGTGAGCTTGTCCACATTGTCTCTGGACAGGCGGCTGCGCTTGTCTGTTATAACGCCCCCAGCCGTGCTAAATACCCGTTCAGATAATACACTGGCTGCAGGGCACGCCAGCACCTCCAAGGCGTAAAGGGCAAGCTCAGGCCATGTGCCCAATTTGGAGACCCAGAAGTTGAAGGGGGCAGACCCGTCATTCACTACATGTAGGCGTGTGCACACATACTGCTCCACCATGTTGGTAAAATGCTGCCTCCTGCTAAGACGTTCCATCTGAGCTGCTGGTGCTGCTGTTTGTTGTGGCGTGCTGACAAAGCTTTTCCACATTTCGGCCATGCTAACCCTGCCTTCTGAGGTGCTGGCGGTGCCCTGGTTGCGTTGGCGACCTCCTCCTCCTCCTCCTCTGCCTTGTGCTTCCACTGTGGCCCCGCTGTCAGATGCGAATGCCAGCAGCATGGCGTCTACCAGCGTGCGCTTGTACTCGCGCATCTTGCGATCGCGCTCCAGTGAGTGAATTAAGGACGGTACGTTGTCCTTGTAACGGGGATCCAGCAGCGTGGCCACCCAGTAATCAGCACAAGTTAGAATGTGGGCAACTCGGCGGTCGTTGTGGAGACACTGCAGCATGTAATCGCTCATGTGTGCCAGGCTGCCCAGAGGCGACGAAAGGCTGTCCTCTGTGGGAGGTGTATCGTCCGTGTCCTCTGTATCCCCCCAGCCACGCACCAGTGATGGCCATGAGCTGGCCTGGGTGCCACCCTGCTGTGAACATGGTTCCATCTCCTCCTCCAGCTCCTCCTCCTCCTCATCCTCCTCATCCTCCAGAACTGTGCCCCTGCTGGACAATTGTGTCCCTGGCGTTTGTGTGTGCAGGAACCCACCCTCGGAGCCCCTTGCGAATGACTGCCCTGAAAGCCTTTGAAATGTTACCTCTTCATCCTCCTCCTCCTCCTCCTCATCCTGTGCCACATCCTCTTCCATCATCGCCCAAATTGTTTTTTCAAGGAGGCATAGAAGTGGGATAGTTAAGCTGAGAATGGCGTCATTGCCACTGGCCATGTTGGTGGAGTACCCAAAACAGCGCAACAAGGCACAATATATGCAAATGTCAAATATGCAAACTATGCCGCAATTTAATGTTTTTTACACCAAAAGGGTGTGTATTGAATAGCGGAATAGGATAAAAAACTGTGTATCTCACACGTACAAACACAGACTAGGCCCGATTAAATTTTTTCCTACCCTAAAGGGAGGATGAGGAAGAGGAGTATGGAACATGCAGCACCCTCAAATCTTCAGAAGTATGAGATGAACCCCAAAAACTTGGAAAGGTGGATCTCTCTCACACGTACCAACACAGACTATCCCCCAATTTAACTGATCCCCAAAGGTTTTTGATTAAATAGCGGAATAGAAAATATGATCCAAAAAAAGTGTATGTATATCACACGTACACAACCACACTAGGCCCCAATTACTATTGTTTGTACCCCTAAAAGGCTAGATGAGGAGTAGGGGGGGTATGGAACAGGCAGCACCCTCAAACCTTCAGAAGTATGAGATGAACCCCAACAACTTGGAAAGGTGGATCTCTCTCACACGTACCAACACAGACTATCCCCCAATTTAACTGATCCCCAAAGGTTTTTGATTAAATAGCGGAATAGAAAATATGATCCAAAAAAAGTGTATGTATATCACACGTACACAACCACACTAGGCCCCAATTACTATTGTTTGTACCCCTAAAAGGCTAGATGAGGAGTAGGGGGGGTATGGAACAGGCAGCACCCTCAAACCTTCAGAAGTATGAGATGAACCCCAACAACTTGGAAAGGTGGATCTCTCTCACACGTACCAACACAGACTATCCCCCAATTTAACTGATCCCCAAAGGTTTTTGATTAAATAGCGGAATAGAAAATATGATCCAAAAAAAGTGTATGTATATCACACGTACACAACCACACTGGGCCCCAATTACTATTGTTTGTACCCCTAAAAGGCTAGATGAGGAGTAGGGGGAGTATGGAACAGGCAGCACCCTCAAACCTTCAGAAGTATGAGATGAACCCCAACAACTTGGAAAGGTGGATCTCTCTCACACGTACCAACACAGACTATCCCCCAATTTAACTGATCCCCAAAGGTTTTTGATTAAATAGCGGAATAGAAAATATGATCCAAAAAAAGTGTATGTATATCACACGTACACAACCACACTAGGCCCCAATTACTATTGTTTGTACCCCTAAAAGGCTAGATGAGGAGTAGGGGGGGTATGGAACAGGCAGCACCCTCAAACCTTCAGAAGTATGAGATGAACCCCAACAACTTGGAAAGGTGGATCTCTCTCACACGTACCAACACAGACTATCCCCCAATTTAACTGATCCCCAAAGGTTTTTGATTAAATAGCGGAATAGAAAATATGATCCAAAAAAAGTGTATGTATATCACACGTACACAACCACACTAGGCCCCAATTACTATTGTTTGTACCCCTAAAAGGCTAGGAGTAGGGGGAGTATGGAACAGGCAGCACCCTCAAACCTTCAGAAGTATGAGATGAACCCCAACAACTTGGAAAGGTGGATCTCTCTCACACGTACCAACACAGACTATCCCCCAATTTAACTGATCCCCAAAGGTTTTTGATTAAATAGCGGAATAGAAAATATGATCCAAAAAAAGTGTATGTATATCACACGTACACAACCACACTAGGCCCCAATTACTATTGTTTGTACCCCTAAAAGGCTAGATGAGGAGTAGGGGGGGTATGGAACAGGCAGCACCCTCAAACCTTCAGAAGTATGAGATGAACCCCAACAACTTGGAAAGGTGGATCTCTCTCACACGTACCAACACAGACTATCCCCCAATTTAACTGATCCCCAAAGGTTTTTGATTAAATAGCGGAATAGAAAATATGATCCAAAAAAAGTGTATGTATATCACACGTACACAACCACACTAGGCCCCAATTACTATTGTTTGTACCCCTAAAAGGCTAGGAGTAGGGGGAGTATGGAACAGGCAGCACCCTCAAACCTTCAGAAGTATGAGATGAACCCCAACAACTTGGAAAGGTGGATCTCTCTCACACGTACCAACACAGACTATCCCCCAATTTAACTGATCCCCAAAGGTTTTTGATTAAATAGCGGAATAGAAAATATGATCCAAAAAAAGTGTATGTATATCACACGTACACAACCACACTAGGCCCCAATTACTATTGTTTGTACCCCTAAAAGGCTAGATGAGGAGTAGGGGGAGTATGGAACAGGCAGCACCCTCAAACCTTCAGAAGTATGAGATGAACCCCAACAACTTGGAAAGGTGGATCTCTCTCACACGTACCCACACAGACTATCCCCCAATTTAACTGATCCCCAAAGGTTTTTGATTAAATAGCGGAATAGAAAATATGATCCAAAAAAAGTGTATGTATATCACACGTACACAACCACACTAGGCCCCAATTACTATTGTTTGTACCCCTAAAAGGCTAGATGAGGAGTAGGGGGGGTATGGAACAGGCAGCACCCTCAAACCTTCAGAAGTATGAGATGAACCCCAACAACTTGGAAAGGTGGATCTCTCTCACACGTACCAACACAGACTATCCCCCAATTTAACTGATCCCCAAAGGTTTTTGATTAAATAGCGGAATAGAAAATATGATCCAAAAAAAGTGTATGTATATCACACGTACACAACCACACTAGGCCCCAATTACTATTGTTTGTACCCCTAAAAGGCTAGATGAGGAGTAGGGGGGGTATGGAACAGGCAGCACCCTCAAACCTTCAGAAGTATGAGATGAACCCCAACAACTTGGAAAGGTGGATCTCTCTCACACGTACCAACACAGACTATCCCCCAATTTAACTGATCCCCAAAGGTTTTTGATTAAATAGCGGAATAGAAAATATGATCCAAAAAAAGTGTATGTATATCACACGTACACAACCACACTGGGCCCCAATTACTATTGTTTGTACCCCTAAAAGGCTAGATGAGGAGTAGGGGGAGTATGGAACAGGCAGCACCCTCAAACCTTCAGAAGTATGAGATGAACCCCAACAACTTGGAAAGGTGGATCTCTCTCACACGTACCAACACAGACTATCCCCCAATTTTACTGATCCCCAAAGGTTTTTGATTAAATAGCGGAATAGAAAATATGATCCAAAAAAAGTGTATGTATATCACACGTACACAACCACACTGGGCCCCAATTACTATTGTTTGTACCCCTAAAAGGCTAGATGAGGAGTAGGGGGAGTATGGAACAGGCAGCACCCTCAAACCTTCAGAAGTATGAGATGAACCCCAACAACTTGGAAAGGTGGATCTCTCTCACACGTACCAACACAGACTATCCCCCAATTTAACTGATCCCCAAAGGTTTTTGATTAAATAGCGGAATAGAAAATATGATCCAAAAAAAGTGTATGTATATCACACGTACACAACCACACTAGGCCCCAATTACTATTGTTTGTACCCCTAAAAGGCTAGATGAGGAGTAGGGGGGGTATGGAACAGGCAGCACCCTCAAACCTTCAGAAGTATGAGATGAACCCCAACAACTTGGAAAGGTGGATCTCTCTCACACGTACCAACACAGACTATCCCCCAATTTAACTGATCCCCAAAGGTTTTTGATTAAATAGCGGAATAGAAAATATGATCCAAAAAAAGTGTATGTATATCACACGTACACAACCACACTAGGCCCCAATTACTATTGTTTGTACCCCTAAAAGGCTAGGAGTAGGGGGAGTATGGAACAGGCAGCACCCTCAAACCTTCAGAAGTATGAGATGAACCCCAACAACTTGGAAAGGTGGATCTCTCTCACACGTACCAACACAGACTATCCCCCAATTTAACTGATCCCCAAAGGTTTTTGATTAAATAGCGGAATAGAAAATATGATCCAAAAAAAGTGTATGTATATCACACGTACACAACCACACTAGGCCCCAATTACTATTGTTTGTACCCCTAAAAGGCTAGATGAGGAGTAGGGGGAGTATGGAACAGGCAGCACCCTCAAATCTTCAGAAGTATGAGATTGTGTTCACTGTACCCCACAAAGATTGAGTTCACTGCACCCCACAATGATTGTGTTCACTGCACCCCACAAAGATTGTGTTCACTGCACCTCACAAAGATTGTGTTCACTGTACCCCCCAAAGATTGTGTTCACTGCACCCCACAAAGATTCTGTTCACTGTACCCCACAAAGATTGTGTTCACTGCACCCTAAAAGGATGTTGTTCACTGCACCCCACAAAGATTGTGTTCACTGCACCCTAAAAGGATGTTGTTCACTGCACCCCAAAAAGATTGTGTTCACTTAACCCCCCCAAAGATTGTGTTCACTGCACCCCACAAAGATTGTGTTCACTGCACCCCAAAAAGATTGTGTTCACTGTACCCCCCAAAGATTGTGTTCACTGCACCCCAAAAAGATTGTGTTCACTGTACCCCCCAAAGATTGTGTTCACTGCACCCCACAAAGATTCTGTTCACTGTACCCCACAAAGATTGTGTTCACTGCACCCCAAAAAGATTGTGTTCACTGTACCCCCCCAAAGATTGTGTTCACTGCACCCCACAAAGATTCTGTTCACTGCACCCCACAAAGGATTTTGTTCACTGCACCCCAAAAAGATTGTGTTCACTGCACCCCAAAAAGGATTTTGATCACTGCACCCCAAAAAGGATGTTGTTCACTGCACCCCAAAAATGATTTTGTTCACTCCACCCCAAAAAGATTGTGTTCACTGCACCCCACAAAGATTGTGTTCACTGCACCCCAAAAAGATTGTGTTCACTGTACCCCCCAAAGATTGTGTTCACTGCACCCCACAAAGATTCTGTTCACTGTACCCCACAAAGATTGTGTTCACTGCACCCCAAAAAGATTGTGTTCACTGCACCCCAAAAAGGATGTTGTTCACTGCACCCCAAAAAGGATGTTGTTCACTCCACCCCAAAAAGATTGTGTTCACTGCACCCCACAAAGATTGTGTTCACTGCACCCCAAAAAGATTGTGTTCACTGCACCCCAAAAATGATTTTGTTCACTGCACCCCAAAAAGGATTTTGTTCACTGCACCCCAAAAAGGATGTTGTTCACTCCACCCCAAAAAGATTGTGTTCACTGCACCCCAAAAAGATTGTGTTCACTGCACCCCACAAAGGATTTTGTTCACTGCACCCCAAAAAGATTGTGTTCACTGCACCCCAAAAAGGATGTTGTTCACTGCACCCCAAAAAGGATTTTGTTCACTGCACCCCAAAAAGATTGTGTTCACTGCACCCCACAAAGGATTTTGTTCACTGCACCCCACAAAGATTGTGTTCACTGCACACCAAAAAGGATTGTGTTCACTGCACCCCAAAAAGATTTTGTTCACTGCACCCCAAAAAGATTGTGTTCACTGCAGCCCAAAAAGATTGTGTTCACTGCAGCCCAAAAAGATTGTGTTCACTGCAGCCCAAAAAGATTGTGTTCACTGCAGCCCAAAAAGATTGTGTTCACTGCAGCTCACACACAGAAAAATGGATGTGGATCACTGACACCTGCCTATCTCCAATCCCACACCACACAGCAATATCGATTGTAGTTTGTAGAACACAGTTTCCCTAAAATTCAGCAGACTCTGTCCCTAACAGGATTGAGAAGAGATCGTAGATCAGGATTGAGTGCAGATTCACCCCACCCCCCACACAGCAATATCGATTGTAGTTTGTAGAAGACACTGACCCTATAATTCAGCAGACTCTATCCCTAAAATGCCTACAACTCGCCCTGCCTAAACACTCCG
Organism: Pelophylax lessonae; assembly: GCF_965119305.1. Taxonomy (NCBI): domain Eukaryota; kingdom Metazoa; phylum Chordata; class Amphibia; order Anura; family Ranidae; genus Pelophylax; species Pelophylax lessonae. The sequence goes on along the minus strand of NC_138773.1, from coordinate 257,188,200 downwards.
ACCTGTCCCTCAATTCTATCCGGACACAAATGGTTTTTTCCTGCCTATCTTTCCCTAATCAGCAGCCAGCACATTGATGTGTGCTCTGTCCCTTAGCTAAGCAGCAGAATGACGCTGCTGCGGCGGCTGCCTCGAACTTATAAAGACTTGGTCACATGCTTCAGACGGCCAATCACAGCTACTAAGACATTTGCAGGCATGGCTGGGATGGCTTAAGGCACACCAGTTAAACGATTGTTGATTGGCTGTTGAAAGCCCGCCATGAAAAGAGCGCCAAAGCATGCAAAACCCGGAAATAAAACGACCGAACACGGATTTTTACCCGAACATACAGTAAAGTGTCCGTGTCCGTGTTCGGGTAAAAAAAATCCAATTATTCGGTACGAACACGAATAATACAGTCCGTGTTCGCTCAACACTATTTACAGGTGATCGGAAAAAATTTTGTGAATTCAAAAACGCATGTCAATTGCTTTTTTTGCTAAAACCTTGTACTTACCCTACTGATCAAATTAAAGTCTGTACCACTATCTCATATTTAACGGGTGATCCACGGGCCTGGGCAGACTCTCTCTTTGAGAAAGATGATCCTCTTCTCAACTCCTATCCCTTATTCCTAGCGGAACTCGCTAGCTTATATGAAGACCCAAATAGGCAGAGTACTGCTGATATCCAATTGAGGGCTTTAAAACAAGGAAGGAGACCTGTTGAAGACTGTGTAGCAGAGTTCAAAAGATGGACCCTTGATTCAGGGTGGAATGATACATCTCTGCGAACTCAGTTCAGGCTCGGGTTGTCAGAAGCCGTTAAAGACGAGCTCGCCCGAGCGGATTTACCTGGCACTTTAGATGCCTTAATACAACTTAGTATCAACATTGACAGGCGACTGCGAGAAAGAAAGGCTGAGAAAATGGGAATGCCATTGTCCAGTCCTTCTCGGATTTCGGCCGTTGACCCTACTCCTATGGAGGTAGGAACCATACGCCCACCTTTATCGACCACTGAACGAGCCAGGAGAAGATCCAGAAATCTCTGCATGTACTGCGCATCCCCGGATCATTTGATAAGCGTCTGTCCCCTTGTCCGCAAAAAAGAGGGTGAGTGTTCACATGTCTTGCTAGGAGGATTAACGACTTCCTTTTCTAATCCCTACCTCTTTGTTCATTTGACATTGCAGTGGGACCAGACTAGGATCACCACCAAGGCTATGATCGACACAGGATCTTGTGGGAACTATATCGATACACGTTTTGTTACTTTAAATAAAATACCTATTATTTCAAAACCTAAACCTGTCTCTGTTAGTTTCATTAACGGTATTCCGTTATCTTCTGGTCCAATCACCAATCAGACACAAGCACTCCTTGTCACTGCTAACGAGTCTCATATGGAGACCACCACTTTTGATGTACTACCTTCACCACATTTTCCCATTATTTTGGGACTTCCCTGGTTACACATACATCAACCAACCATAGATTGGAAAACACGGACTCTAACCTTCCCTTCTCACTATTGCGAGATCACGTGTAACCTCCCATCTTATGGAAAGATCCTGTCTGTGGTGTCAGATGAGATTACACCACTATGCTATCGGGATCTGTCCGAAGTCTTCCTTGAGAAAAATGCTCAAGTGTTGCCTCCCCATAGGGACTATGATTGTTCTATCGATCTACTCCCTAATAGCAAATTGCCTTTCGGCCATGTTTATCCTCTTTCACAAGATAAACTTTCTCATCTCAAGGAATACTTGGATGAGAATTTGGCGAAAGGGTTCATCAGACCCTCTACTTCTTCCACAGCTGCAGGACTTTTCTTTGTCCGCAATAAGGATTCAAGTCTTAGGCCTATTATTGACTATAGGCAACTAAATACCATTACGATAAAGGATCGTTATCCTTTACCGCTCATTCCTGAACTCATTGAACAAGTGCGTGGGGCTACTTACTTTTCTAAATTGGACCTAAAAGGGGCATACAACCTAATCCGAATCCGTGACGGAGATGAGTGGAAGACAGCATTCAGAACCAGATACGGATTATTCGAATATCTTGTGATGCCTTTCGGGTTGTGTAATGCTCCCGCAGCTTTTCAAAGATTCATAAATGACATCTTCAGAGACTTACTTGATGTCTGTGTTGTGGTATATCTGGACGATATACTTATCTATTCTCGATCTTTGTCTGAACATATAAAACATGTAAGACTTGTGTTATCCAGATTACTCGCACACAACCTATACGTGAAATTAAAAAAATGCCTATTTCATAAAGAAGAAATACTATTCCTAGGATACATCATATCTAAAACCGGAATCAAGATGGATATGAGCAAGATATCGTGTATTCTGGATTGGCCTATACCAACAACTCGTAAGGCATTACAGCGATTCCTCGGATTTTCAAACTTCTATAGGAAGTTCATCAAGAACTTCTCTGCTATTGTGAGACCTCTCACACAACTTACAAGTATAAAGAAACCATTCAAATGGTCAGAAGAAGCAAATGGAGCTTTCCGCTTGTTAAAATCAAGCTTTACTTCTGCTCCCATACTACGCCATCCAGACCCATCCCTCCAATATATTCTGGAGGTAGATGCGTCAAACATGGCAGTAGGAGCAGTTCTCTCCCAACGACCAACAAATACTTCACCACTCCACCCAGTTGCTTTTTTCTCTAAATCACTAAGCAGCCCAGAGGTGAATTACTCAGTGGTTGAAAAAGAGTTGCTTGCCATAAAACTGGCACTAGAGAATTGGCGACATTTACTTGAAGGTACCCGATTACCAATACTCATATATACAGATCATAAAAATCTTCAATACCTTCAGACTAACAAAACTCTTTCCCACCGGCAGGTACGATGGTCATTATTCTTCCTAAGATTCAACTTCCTAGTGACCTACACGCCTGCAGACAAAAATAAAAAAGCGGATGCGCTATCACGATTAACCGAAGATAACTGCGCTGAAATCCCTTCTATTCCTATAATACCCTATGAACGTATTATTGGTGTTGTTCGTTCCCTGAAGGAAGAGATTTTGCACAGTATAGGATTGGATTCACCTCCACCACAACTAACTACTGATGCAGAAGGCTTCCTCTACTACAACGACAAACTCTACATACCCCCTACTATGCGCACCAAGATCTTGGAATTGTCACATGATGTGCCAATGGCAGGACATATGGGTATGACTAAGACCCTTAATTTGCTTACCAGGCAGTTTTGGTGGCCTGATATGAAGACGTCTGTACAAAAATTTGTTTCTTCATGTGACATCTGTGCAAGGTCCAAAATTGACACTACAAAACCATCTGGTCTACTCTGCAGTCTACCAATACCCCAGGTTCCATGGGAAGTTGTGTCCTTAGACTTTATAGTAGAACTACCACCTTCCAAAGGATTTAATACCATTCTAGTGTCAGTGGACCATCTGACAAAGATGTGTTCAAGTTACATGGAATTCCAAAGACTCTTTTATCCGACCGAGGTTCACAGTTCATCTCCAAGTTTTGGCAAGCTCTATGTCACATACTACGGATTGAGCGAAAGCTCACTTCTCCTTACCACCCTCAGACCAACGGACAGACTGAAAGAGTCAACCAGTGCATTGAACAATATCTACGTTGCTACACCTCATACCTACAGGATGATTGGGTGGACCTCCTCCCTCTGGCGGAATTTGCTTATAACAACGCAACCCACAGTACTACTAAGCAAAGTCCGTTCTACTTAAACTATGGGTTTCATCCCACACTTCTTCCACCACGCATCCTACCATCAAGTAACCCAGTAGCCTCGGATTATCTTACCCAAATAAAAGACTCTCTGGATTTACTTAATACCACCATTTCACACGCTCACAGTCAACAAAAAAGGTACTACGACCTTCGTAGAAGACCTTCTCCTCAATATGCTATTGGGGACCTCGTTTGGCTATCGACGAAAAATTTAAGGTTAAAGATCCCTAGCAAAAAGCTTGGACCTTTATTTCTGGGACCCTTCCCAATTAAGAAACTCATTGGAAAAGCTGCAGTACAACTCACTTTACCGGCAGATCTCAGAATACATCCCATCTTTCATGTGTCGCTACTGAAACCACATGTTCCTAACCAAGGAATAAGGCCTACCATCTTGCCTCCACCTCCAATACAAGTTGAAGGCGGAGAAGAATTTGAGATTAGGGAGATTTTGGATTCTCGTATCCACAGAGGAAGACTCCAATATCTCATAAGATGGAAGAACTATGGACCCCAAGACGACACTTGGTTGGATACTTCTGATGTTCACGCACCTAGGCTTATACGAAGGTTTCACTCTAAATACCCGGAGAAACCAGTGCTATAGGCCTTCCGGAGCCGGCCTTAAGGGGGGGTACTGTAAGATTCTGGTACCTTTGGTACCCTTATTGCCCACTTTCCTTTTCATATTGCATCCCACCTTTTTAGTTAGGTGGAACGCATATACCTTTAAGCCGTATGACATCATCACTGAGCGCCGCTCTGAGTGGCTATTTCAATCGCCGGCTTTCTCTCTCAGGTTGTTCGTTCAAACCGCATGCTTACAAGCCTTGTCTTATGCTGCCGGAGCCTCCAGCTATTCTCTTTACCTGGAACAGACCGGAACCTCGATACTGATCCCGTATCTCGCTACCAGATCACTCCCTCATTACCGGACCCCTCTACTTACTAACCTTACTAGTGATAAGTACCCCACAGGGGATTCCTCCATAACAAACTTACACTATCTACTTCTGCACATTACTAATTCTATCATCTGCACTGTTACATAGATTGCTAGCTCTTGAGTCTACTACCATCTATCCTTGCACTGGGTTAGACTCTCCTGTATATCATCTGCTGTCCTTACCACCTAATACCATACATGATTACTAACCTATCTGCATCCTACCTATTACCGTCACTACTCTCCTGAACATTACTATCAAGTGCTTATCATTGCTATCACTGCTCACCCCTGTCCCTTCAGCACATCACCTCTATACTGTCATATACATCCTATCACTCCAGGAACATCTTATTGAGTGTGTGTATATCTGTATGCTGAAGCAGGCGGGTCCACAGTGATGAGTCTGGAGAGTTGGATCTGGTAATTCAACACATCTCTACATGACTACTGAGTGGAGATTCTGCAGCTGCAAATCCAGCTTACTATAAAAACGCAGGAGCGTTACAACATGACAGTTCCATACATCTTTCCTGGACCTTCCATCCATCACAGTGGTGATACACAACAGTTCCATCCATTCTTCCTGGCCCTTCTGCCAGCAGACACTTGCATTCATAAGGAGACATTTACCTCCCCGTACCATTTTTACCTCTGTGAGTGCAATCTTTTTATATTTTTTTTGTGTTTAACTTATTAAATAGATACACTTAGATGGCCGCGCCTTCTTTTTGCTTTTTATTTACAGTTTACAGAAGCATCCAACATCCTCATTGAAGAAGAGCTGCAGCCATTTATGTAGTGGATTTCTTTTATCTTCATTGATCCCTCATACTTACATTAAGGCATACATGGGTTATACCCACTCTTCGTTTGCGCTAAGGGATTTTTTTATTTGTCTTTTTTATTAGCATGTAGGATACCTCTGATACCTTCCTTCCTATGTGGCAATTATGACTTGAGTACTTCCTGGTCTTGCCAAATACCTCCTGCCTCTTGCAGTTCTAACAGTAGGGTTAACCTCCCTTTGTTGGCATCTCTACAATGATTCCCGAAGGATGTCTCCATAGATCTTTCCCTTTCATATCCTCTTCTTTCCCTCTCCTCCTCCCTCCACCCCTAACCCCTATATTATTTTCCCCACTGGCTTACACAAAGCTTATAACTCTGATAGGGCTTCCTGAATCCTATCATTGCACCATATAGCTGGCACGTTAAATGTTACTTAATGTTAACAAGCTTTGGACTGAATGTTCTTGGTTTAAAATCTAATTAGCTAATGCTGAGTGTCCTTGTTCCTGTGGATCTCAGCTGGACATTACAGATATGTTATTGTTTAGTGAACATTTACCTTTTGTATGCCATTCCTTACATTTTGTCCTTGCTGTGCACATGGGCAATTTCTAATATGTAATAATATATGCTTTGTTCAAATATCAAATCTTTTTGGTATTGAACTATCCCCAACAGGGATTAAGCAGCAATTAAAAAAGCCTAAGAGAGGTTCTAATCCTTTATATATAAAACTAGAAAAATGTTTTGCATGGAGTTCTACTTTAAGTAAAAGAAAAGAAACTTAAAAGTACTGTTAGAAAATGAACTTTTATGTCAAATAAGTTGTTCTCGGTGTTCTTTTCCATGTTTTGCAATTAGCAGTTTAATCTTTTGTTTCTGTTCCCTGAGACACTTGTGTTTGGTTCTGTAGTCAGCCATTTAAAATATTTCTATTTGAACTGCTAAAATCAGTTAAAAGCCAAAAGAACAATGGAAGCTGAACTTTAAAGGGAACACATTTTATATTCCACCTGTGCTGACCTGAGTGAAAAACTGTGAAGAACTTTCTCTGCTGATGAATGTCAAGTCAGCACTGAATAAAACAGCAGAGGATTTATTATTATGAACTAGAATTAATTAAAATGTGCTTTGAAGGCATAATTACTCTCTGAAAAGCTGTATTAATAAAGTAATATACGGTAGGAGGTACCAGGAGGAGCCACAGTCCATGTTGGGAGAAGCAGGTATCCGACGCATTCAGGAGTATTAGATACTTGCAGGAGCTGAGGGCCTACAACACAGTGGAATTTTAAGACACGAACAACCTGGGATAAGTATCAATTATTTTTGCTTTAGCAGGCAAGGCTAAGTTTCTTTAACAAAACTCATATTGACAGGGTTGCTTTAAAGGAAACCTGCCATAGCTTCATAATTTACCAACAGTACAGGGGTAAAAGTTCTATAATCATTTTCTCCTCTTTTTTCTGCCTGGGGGCTGCTCAATCCTCGTTGCGTAATGTGTATGAGCCCTACTTTTGGAGCTTTGTCTACCTTGCATTTATTTATCAAATGAGATAGGCAGTTGAGATGTACACTATTTTGTCAAAAGTATTGGGGCGCCTGCCTTTACACAGACTTGAACTTTAATGGCATCCCAGTCTTAGTCTGTAGGGTTCAATATTGAGTTGGCCCACCCTTTGCTCCTTTAATTGTTTCAATTCTTTTAGTAAGGCTGTCCACAAGGTTTAGGAGGCTGTCTATTTGAATGTTTGACCCATCTTCCAGAAGCGCATTTGTGAGGTCAGGCACTGATGTTAGATGAGAAGGCCTGGCTCGCAGTCTCCGCTCTAATTCATCCCAAAGGTGTTCTATCGGGTTGAGGTCAGGACTAGGAGGTTGCAGGCCAATCAGGTTCCTATACCCCAGACTCGCTCATCTATGTCCTTTTGGACCTTGCTTTGTGCACTTCTCCAAATCATTTGGTGAAGGGGGGATTAAGGTGTGGGGTTGTTTTTCAGGGGTTGGACTTGGCCCCTTAGTTCCAGTGAAGGGAATTCTTAAGGCATCAGCATACCAAGACATTTTGGACAATTTCATGCTCCCAACTTTGTGGGAACAGTTTGGGGTTGGCCCCGTGCTGTTCCAACATGACTGCGCACCAGTGCACAAAGCAAGGTCCATAAAGACAGGGATAAGCGAATTTGGGGTGGAGGAACTTGACTGGCCTCCACAGAGTCCTGACCTCAACCCAATAGAACATCTTTGGGATAAACTAGATTGGAGACTGTGAGCCAGGCCTTCTTGTCCATCATTAGTGCCTGACCTCACAAATGTGCTTTTGGAAGAATGGTCAAACATTCCCATAGACACACTCCTAAACCTTGTGGACAGCCTTCCCAGATAAGTTGAAGCTGTTATAGCTGCAAAGGGTGGGCCAACTTAATATTGAACCCTACAGACTAAGACTGGTATGCCATTAAAGGTAATTTGCATGTAAAGGCAGGTGTTCCAATACTTTTGACTATATAGTATATCTTTGAACAGTAGAACTATAGGAGATCAGGGCACTGTTACAATGCTAGAAACATCAAAGGTCCAGTTTCAACTCAAAACTCTCCACCCTGTTTTCTGCAGGGAGCAGAAACTTTGTTGGCGAGATCTCATCAATAAAGTTCCTGAAAGGTACAAGAAGCCAGTAAATTTATCCACCAACATCTGACTATAACCACATTTTCAGTACTGGATTGATGGACTTGTTACTGCTGACAGATAACTGATTTTCTGCTGGGTACATGTATATACAATGTAACCAAGTGCTGGGTTACAACAATATGGAGGAGGAGACATTGCCCTTTGTTATTTCACTCTCTAATATGACGCTGGATGTCATGCCACAATATTCCCTCCAGCCAACAGGGAGATAGTCATAACCAGAAAGCCTATGGACTACTTACTATGCAGGGTCCTAAGAATCATGAGAGTTGTAGTTTGAGACATCAGCCATTCCGCCATCAGCCAGTCTCAGTTTGAGACTTGGGCCAATTGACCCTTTACACTACAGTTCCCAGAGGACACTGAGGAGAAGGGCTAGTGGTGAGAAGGATTTTACCAGACTGCATGAGAAATGTCTTCCTCTTGGCACCACAGGAATTGATGAGAGCACATCTACCAGGCTGCTGGGAAGACAGACCAGCGGGGACCTTGAGAGGCCTGGGACCAGGGACACCCAGCACAGAGCCACAAGGACCACAGCATTGCATCTGCATTACTAGCGACACCCTCTTTTTTTCGGCCGCTGATCACCAGAGGCATTTTGTGGAGAGACAAAGGGGCCTCATTTCACAGTGAAAGTTCACAGCTGCACCTTGGATACTAGTTAAAGGGCTCACTGCCCATTGTTCCCACTGCTAGCAGGGACTGAGCCACTAGAGGCAGTACATTGGTTATACAGCATTCCTACTGCACCCATACGCTTCTTACAGGGCTTTAACCACAGCCGGCAGATGAACAACCTAAAGGACTGCCACCCACCAAGCCATTCTTCTAGCCTCTAATCATTATTCATTTAATGGGTACTTCCACCCAGTGAGCCTAGCATAGTTACCAGTAATGCATTTTGGCAGTATAGTCTCCTGAATGAAGTTAAATAACCACTTGCCTTCTCACACGTAAATATCTACATCTTTTTTGCTAGAAAATTGCTTAGAATCCCCATACATTAGATTTTTTTTTTTTTTTTTTTTGTAGCAGAGGCCCTAGAGAGTATCATGATGGGTGTTTTTATGTCACGCAGTATTTGCATGCAATTTTTTTAAAGAAATACCCAATTTTTTAGACACAATAAAAAAGATGCTGTTACGCCAAGTAAATAGATATCTAACCTCCTATGCTTTAAAATTCTGTATGCCTTGGAATTGCGCCAAACTACAGTTCCTAAAAATCACCATAAGCAATGCTTTAAACACCTTTACAGGTGCATGACATAATTTTGGTCTAGGCCAGAAATCAGGAAGCAAATGAAGAATTGAAGAAGAAGAAGAAGAAGAAGAAGAAGAAGAAGAAGAAGAAGAAGAAGAAGAAAAAAAAGGTTAAAACAAGTGTAATATACCCTCATTTCTATTTACTAATACTAGCAGCATAAGGATTAAACATAGTTAATGTGATTGATTGAGAGAGTTTAATTCAGCTTTAATTTAGAGAGCTACACTAATCATAAATATCAGGGGGCACTTCTCCACTGACCAGCAATGTAGGGCACATGTCTCCCCTGACCATCAATGTAAGAGGACACTATACCGATCACCAATGTAAGGTGCCACTACACTGGCCACCAGTGTAAAGTGGTACTTCTCCAATGACCACTGATGTAAGGGGGCACTACAGTGATCACCAATGTAAGCGGGCACTACACTAATCACCAATGTAAGGGAGCACTACAGTAGCCACAAATGTAAAGGAGCATTACAGAAACCACCAATGTAAAGGAGCACTGCATGACAACCAACATAGGGGGACTACATTAACCACCAATGTAAGGGCGCACTACAGTGACCACCAATGAAAGAGGGCACTATGGTTGCCACCAACATAAGGGGGCAATTTAGCGTCCACCAAAAGAGATGGGTACTTTTCTGCTGCCTATCAATGTAAGAGGCACTACATCAAATACCAATGTAGGAAAGCACTGCATTTTTAGCCTTATGCACTTTTTGTCTGACCTATAATATGGGTTTCTTCATTTCATGTATATTACTGAAAATTATTTGGCCCTATAAAGAAATTGTATTCATCCCAGATGTCAAATACACTAGGTACAACCCTGCTTTCTAAAAAAAATCATAATTTTAAAGTGGTATTAAACCCAGAAACAAAAATGTAATATATTGCAGCTTACCAATCCATAGATTGGCCAATCTGGGCATTAAGTCCGATCCCTGAAGATGTCCTATCAATGAAATGCATTGGGCTGGGCCACGTCCGTGATGTCATGGCCATGCAATGCATGGCCATATTGGAGAGCAAGCAGTGGTGCTAATAAAAAACCTAAGGGCTGACCTTCATATGTACCAATGTACAGTAAGTATGTAATTTGTGATGTTTAAGTGTTATCAATAAAGCGGTGTTACACTATTTTCGGTTCTCCCCTGTATTTATTCACTGGAGTTGGCGGATGAATGATCTAGAGAAATTCCCTTAAGGAAGAATTTATAGTGGTCGTAAAGGCAGAAATTTTTTTATCTTTTTTTTTTTAACCAGATATAAGTTTATTGAAGAAAGTCAACAAACCACCGAACACATAATAAAAAACATTCCAGATGTCCATGCACATTATAACACATCATCTAAAATGAACTACAAAGTCATATCTGATTGCATTTAGCAGTACACAATACCTATAGTCTTTTATCTCACATGCACCATAACAAGAAAAGAACATTATCTTAGAAAGCAAATCCATGTCAACTGCCCATCCATCACCCTACCGGGTAGTTCCCCAGTGAAATTGATTTACTTACATGGTTTACTGGCATATCACAGTAATAATCTATCCAGTATTAAGTCTATGGAAGATAGGCCTGGCACAGACAACCAATTCCCCCATACTTTTTCAAACGTGTATGGGTTACCTTTATGCACATATATAAATTTTTCTTAGCTAAGTACTGTGCCCATTTTGTCCATCCACATCTGCAGTGTTGGTACCACTTGGGAGATCCAATGCAGCAGAATAAGTCTGCAGGCCTGGAACAGTGCCCTGCTAGCTGCCTCCTTAAGGTAAATATCCTGCACCTCCTCTTTCTGTATGCCTAGAAGGCAGGGCTTAGGGTTCAGAGGTATAGCAGTAAAGAGAGCACTATTAACTGTTCTCAATATTGACTCCCAGTATCTGCAAAGTTTTGGGCAACGCCACAGTAGTATAAGATCCTGAGTATCCCTACAGCATTTTGGGCATGCAGGGTCCGGACAAAGACCCATGATGTGTAGCTTACTTGAGGAGCTGTGTACCCTCAATAAGATGTATAATTGAGACAGTCTATTTGATGCATTTATTAAGCATAAACGCACCACCTCTAAGGCTTCCTCCCAGTGATCACCAGAGATATCTCCTATATCTCTTATCTCTTTCCCATCTCGTCATAGCAGAGTTGAGGTTTTGCTCCAGACTGTCAGTCAGGAGCATAGCATAACACCTTAGTAGATGATCAGGATTGCATCATGTAAAAATTTGGTGTCGGGGACAATGCCAGATTCTCTAACGAATGTTTGGCTTTAATTGCATGCTGCAGCTGAAGGTAATAAAAACGCATGTTTTGTGTAACCCCACATTTAGTCTGGAGCTGAGCATAGGACAGCAATTTGCCATTCTCAAAAATCTGTGGGAGATGTGTGATTCCCAACACTCGCCACCTAGCCAAATGGTTGATTTTGGCCAGTTCAGGATACATCTGATTATTCTAAAAAGGACTGTAATAGATTTTCCCCCGAAACCTGTTGCAATTGCTTAAACTCCGACCAGATTTTGTGTATAAACCTATATGTAGGATATTGCTTTTTGGACTTAGAAAATTGTTGTGCTGCTAGTCCTTCAGCCAGAGTTCCAGCTCTACAAAAGTGCATCATTATAAATAACGTGGAATCCCCAATCTCCTTTTAACACCAGGTATCCATAGCCATCCCCCCACTAGATGCTGTAGCTGAGATGCTTAATAGTAAATCTGGGGAAAGCTAAAGCCCCCCCCCCCCCCCATCATTTGCCCTTTGCAATTGCTCCAGCAACAGGAAGCAAAATATAGAGTTGACCACTCTGTATATAAGCAATGAGATAACTACCAAGGGGTTGTGAAGAAAATTTTGGAGCTGGGGCATTATCATCATCTTAATCAGATTTGCTCTGCCGGCCATTAAAAGCCACAGTTTGGACCATACCTTCATCCTATCTCGAAATCTAGAGAGAATAGGTAAAATATTTAACTTGCAGTAATCTGTTAAGTCTATGAAGATAATAATCCCCAGATATTTAAATGCTGAGACAACCGGGACAGGATAAAATTATGCTAATTGGAGGTTAAGTGCAGAATCCATCTGCAACAGATCCGATTTTGCCCAAATAATAGTAAGACCAGAGTACTTGTCATAGTCTTGTACAGTATGCATAACTTTACGTAATAAGTGGTCTGAGTCACCCAACAATAGGAGCATATCCCTGGCATATAGTATCATTTTCTCTTGCCTGGAGCCAAATCTAAATCCTACAATGACATCAGTAGCCCAAATACGGGTTGCCAAAGGCTCTATAGCCAAAGAAAAGAAAAGAGGAGATAGTGGACATTCCTGTTTGATACCCCTGCCTAATTCAAATACAGGAGACAGCCACCCCCCTCCCTTATGGTGGCCTGAGGGTGGTAATATATAAGGCGTACCCAGGAGGTAGAACCACCCCCAAAGTCCACCAAATTTTGCCAAGACCGCCCACAGAAATGGCCACTCCATACTGTCAAAGGCTTTGTGGGCATCTAGTGACAGCAAAATTATGTTATCCTCATTCTCAGCTGGAGCTTGCATGGTAATGTACAAACATCTTAGGTTCACCGCTGTGGACTTGTTGGGCATGAAGCTTTATTATACTGGAGATCACTTTATTCAACCTTCAAGCAAGCACCTTGGCCAATCTTTTAATGTCTTTTTGGAGCAGTGAAATTGGGTGGTAAGAGTTAGGTTCAGTGGACGGTATATCAGGTTTTAGAAGTAAAATAATGCATGCTCTGGACTTAGATATAGGCAATTGGTGTCTATCCTTTGCCTCATTAAAGACCTTCAGCAACTATGGTAAAAGCAGAGCAGCATATTGCTGATAGACTTCAATGGGGAGCCCATCATACCCTGGCACTTTGGAAGTGGGGAAGGAACCGGTCACCTCCTGCAATTCCTCCAATGTAACTGGGGCATCTATTTCGGTTCTCTGGGCATCTGTAAGTCGGAGCATAGAAATGCTTTGTAGACAATCATCAAATTCAGCTTGAGTAAAGGATACCTTAGCTAAAGCGTCTCCAAACTATGGCCCTCCAATTTTTCAGGAACTACAATTCCCATCATGCCTAGTCATGTCTGTGAATGTCAGAGTTTTGCAATGCCTTATGGGACGTGTAGTTCCGTAACAGCTTGAGGGCCGTAGTGTGGGGATCCCTGCCTTAGATGCATACAAATCTGTATAATAACAGACTAATTCAGCCCTTACTGCGTCGGGTATATTAGCAAGAGGGCCATTCAGTAATCTTAGGGCCCCTATAGCTGGAGCTGCAGGCCTGATATTCATTATTTTAGCTAGGGTCCAACCAGTCTGTTCTCCCTCTTCAAAAAAAGTGGCTTTAGCGAAAAATCACCTTTTCTCCGCCTTAGATTGGATCACATGAGTCAAGGCATCTTGGGCTGATAGCCAATCCACCCTGTAGTTATCAGAGGGATGCAAGATGTAATCCTGCTCTAGCATGATAGCTTTGAACATGTTGGGCCAACTGTACCTCATGCTGCTTCGTAGTGGTTTTAATGTAATTAATTGAGATAAACACCCCTTGTAAAAAAACAATTAAAAGCGTCCCACTTAACCAGCAGTTCCTCATGCAAGTCATTATCCATAATTTGCATAATTTGTTGCGCAATATTGCTACCCTGTGGTATTAGATTTAACCAGAAAGCATTTAAAGGCCATGGAGACCTCAGCAGATTCATGTATAGCTTACCCGATATCCGCAGAATCAGTGGAGAATGGTCGGATATCCCTCTAGGGTCAAATTAAGCATGAAATGCTAGGGAAACAGCCTGTGGCGACCCCACACACAAATCTATCCTGGAAAGAACTCCACGGGTCTTAGAAATGAAGGAAAACAATTTAACATCAGGATTTCAAGACGCCACAGATCAGACCAGCCCATCTCTTCCAGGAACCTGGATAAAGTCCTACCCCTGAGGGTGGAGTTCTGAAGAGATGGAGGGCGCTTATCTATGATAGGGTCTAGAATGCATTAAAGTGGAGTTCCATCCTAATATTGAACTTCGGTCCATTTTCTTGCTCCGGGTCACCTGAAAAACAAATGGATAATCGCAATTTTTTATTTTTTTTACTTACCTTGTTTTAGAAGAAAATATACTTACCTTACTTCCTCTTCCTCCCTCTGTGGCCACTGCCGCCGACGTCACTTCCTGGCTTGCAATGATTCCTGGGAGCTGAACGTCATCGCTCCCAGGAATCAATGCGCCTGCACCGGCCCCGACGTCAGTTCCGGTGCAGGCGCGTCATACCTTGCTAAACAGCTTCTGGGCATGCCCAGAAGCTGTGCAGGGATGACGCTGCAGCCCCGGAATTGACGGCGGGCTGGTGCAGTGCATCGTGGGACCGAAGAGGACGGAGGAGGACGCAGAAGAGGATCGCGCTGGCTTCAGCTGCCCACACCTGAGATGGCAGCGCTGGACAATACATTTTCAAGGTAAGTATTTCTTCTAAAAGGTAAGTGCAACCTGGGACAGTTCAGAGGCTATCCATTCTGAAATGCACTAGCCCTGACTGTCCCAGGGGTGTTTTTATGTACTTTTTTTGTTTTAGGTGGAACTCCGCTTTAAAGTCTCCTACAATAAACAGAGATGTGTCAGGTTTAACTCGCAATAATTGTTAGTTAAATCTGTCAAATTCTGGCTAAATTTGCTATCTAACAATTCCCTCTCCCAATGCTGCTGTACAAGAGTGTCTCTGTTTCTTCTCTATCCAGAGAGGAGACACTCTAAGACAGGAAGTATGTTATTGGCTGGATTACCAGGTAAAAATAAAGGAAGAACAGCCTGTAAAAGAAAACTAATGCAGCCACTTAATTTCAGGGCTGGAAAAATGAAATATATACAATTTTTGTCTTGAGTTTAATGCAAGCACCTCACATTGCTTTGCTTGGCTGCTGACAGTTTGAAAGGTTTGGAAAAAAAAACACAGGATCACATTATGTGAAAAGGTTTTGCCTCACAATTAGTAAATGTAAACTTCAACAATAGTTTATTATAGTAACATTGCAGCGAGCAAAACATATTCTTAAAATTGCATATTCAGTCTTAGTTGACAGTAAGCATTTTTTATTTATTTTTTCTTCAAAATATACTAATTTCAGAATATTAGTTCATATATTTTAAAAGAGTAAGCACTGGTGAAAAATTAAGCTACAGAGCAAGCAATTCCTTTATATTTTGCATCTGTCACAAGATTCAAGAATTGCTAAGTATTTCTGTAAATGCAAAACAAGCAGGGGGAGGTTCACTAATACATATCCCAACTCACAGCTTTCTTTATGGCCATATGGTGCTAGATTTGTAGTATGGTTACTTGATTACATTTTTAGCGCAACAGTACTAATGCCCTCCTTAAATTGTATTATTTTCCAATTGTTTCACATCAATTGGATTCGCTCATTCAAATCAATGACACATCTCTTAGTTTATTTATTTCATGTATACATTGCCAGTTAATGTATACAGTGCATTACAGATGACATGAAAGACTTCACAACAGTCCCTGCCCCTGATAGGCTTAAATCGATAGTAAACTTCGCTTTTTCACTTGTACTTACAGGTAAGGTTATTATAAAGCTTACCTGTAGATGATGTGAATTTCTCTTAAACTTGTGCCGTTTTGGAGATATTTACAATTTCAGCAGCTGGTGACGTCACTGGCACATTCACACTGCACTCTACATTGAGGGCACAGAGAGGGTGCCATCAGTTTGGAGGACTGTGCCTTTAGCATGACTCTCAAGCATTAAAGGCGCCAGATTTAAAAAAAAAAAAAAATGACAGCATTCAAAACAGTCAAACTTGGCATTTTGAATGCTTTTAAGTACAAAGGAGGGATTTGGGGTCTTTATGACCCCAGATCCCTTCATAAAGAGCACCTGTCACTGCCTATTACTGCCACAATGGATGTTTACATTCCTTGTGACAGCAACAAAAGTGATCAAAAATTTTTTTTTTAAATTAATAGTGTAAAAAAAAAAAAATAATTAATAAAAAAAAAATTGAAAGTGCCCTGTCCCTCTGTGCAAACGCATATGCAAGTCGCTCCTGCATATGTAAACGGTGTTAAAACCACACATGAGAGGTATCGCCATGATCATTAGAGCGAGAGCAATAATTTTAGCACAGAACCTCCTCTGTAAAGCCCCGTACACACACGCAGATCGTCGTCATACAAATGTTCGTCTTTTCCCCCCCGGGATGTCGGTGTCTGTTGAAAAGTGCAAAGACAGCACAAGGACAGCACAAGAATTTTGTCCGCAGACTTCAGCTGACTGCAGAAGTGATGTCATGTAATGGTTAACTTTCCCTGTGTTTTTTATTTTCTGAGCATGCCCAGTCTTGCAAATCTGCGGTCTGTCGGCTGATTTCTGTACTGACAGGCAAACAATTGTCCGTTCTGGTGTCCGCAGACAAAAATTTTCATGTTTGCAAGAAAGACTCTTGTCCGCGGATTGTGTGCAGACAGCTGTCGGAGGCACCATACTAACACGCATACAATCGGCAGATCTTTCGTCCGCCGACGTTTGTATGACGACGATCTGCGTGTGTGTATGGGGCTTAACTCTAAACAGGTAACCATTAAAATTTTTTAAAATGTCGCCTATGGAAAGTTTTGGCTACCGAAGTTTGTTGCCATTCCACCTGTGTGCGCAATTTTAAAGCACGACATGTTAGGTATCTATTTACTCGGTGTAACATCATCTTTCACATTATACAAAAAAATTGGGCTAACTTTATTGTTTTGGTTTTTTTTTATTCATGAAAGTGTATTTCTTCCCAAAAATTGCGATTAAAAGACTGCTGCACAAAAACCATGTGACATAAAATATTGCAACAATTGCCATTTTATTTTTTAGGGTCTCTGCTAAAAATATATATATATATATATATATATAATGTTTGGGAGTTCTAAGTAATTTTCTAGCAAAAAATACTGATTTTAACTTAATTTCGTGTAATTTGTGTAATTTTTGTTTATTTTTTTAAATATGACTGATGATCCAGCAATTTGTATGTGTATTTTATGAAAATATTTTCTACTGAAAGTAGACAGACAGTAGATACACTAGTATGTGTTTATGGAATAATGGTTCATATAAAATTCTGTATGATTTAGGAAAAAGACACAAAATTAATTGAGATCTGTCTGCATTCTTAGGTAGCCGTAGCATTCAATGTCCTTACAAACACATATACACATCCGCTAGGACATATTTAGTCAAAACCCATTTAAGCTAGCAGTATATTTTTGTAGCGTTGGGGGAAAATGGAGTACCTCTACACGCATGTAGAACAGAATCCCTGGTGGCACCTAATTCCAGGACCTTAGCACAGCTATAGTGATAACCATCAAACCACTGAACTGTCTTATGCCAAAATTGCATTTGCTTTCCTTATGGGCACTGAGGTCTATAAAATGAATTTATAGCTGTTTTTTAAGATTTCGGAAAGTGTGAGAAGCTGAATGTAAATAATGTTATCCACATGCTTTTGTGTCTATATGTAAAAGTGTAAATGTACATGGTAGCACTTGTATTATATCAATGCTAGTGTGTTTTCCTATGATTACAAATTAAATGAAAACTTGGGAAAAAAATACATTATCAATGCCCTTTAAAATGTTATAAAGCTTCTATACTTAAAGAGGTTGTAAACCCATAATTTTTTTTTTTTTTTCAACCTGAAAGGGAAACACATAATGAGCTAGTATGCACCGCATACTAGCTCATTATGAAATACTTACCTTAGATCGAGCCCCCGCCGTGCCGCCCGCTTAGCTGTATGACGGGCGACATGTTCAGTCGCCCGTCTTCTGGGATCGCGGCATCCGGCCATCTAAATGGCCGGAGCCGCGGTGACGTCACTTCCGCACACGCGCGCGGGAGCCGATGATCACGGCACGGGGCGCCGTCTGAATGAACACACAGAGCGCATGCGCCAGTGATGTCACTGGCTGCATGTAAGGTAAATATCTCCTAACCGGTACATGTTTAGGAGATATTTACAGTACCTATAGGTAAGTCTTATCATAGGCTTACCTATAGGTAAAAGTTGCAGAGGAGGGTTTACTTCCTCTTTAAGGGTACAATCCATTTACAATTGGAAATTAAACCTTAACGTTATCTAAACCCACTCACTCTCACTAAAATCTCATCTGTACTTTAACACGTTAGAGTAATTTTTTGTCAGTCTTGCAGCTTTTTGTTAAAATACCTTGCGATCATACCATGAAGGTTCTTGCTAAGACACTTCTGTTATAGGGTGACAAATTTCTCTGATTTTTGATCCTGCGTTGTCACTGTGGAGACTTCTACTCTATACATTTGAAGCTCGTTGTTTGAGTTTGCTTATCTGGAATTGCCCATTAACATAAAAATATTGTATCCTAGTCAAAACTGCTTTGATGGTAACATTATTACAGAATATAAAAAAACATCAAAAAAGTAAAGTTAAGTAAAGTAAAGTAAAAAAAAAAAAAAAAAAAAAAAGTAAAGTTATTCTCTTAAAGCAATCGTGTGTTATTTTATTGGTGTCTAAAGCTGAATACACACTATACAATTTTCTTTAGATTTTTTCCTTTAGATTTACCAAAACTATATAATATGAGGTCAAACCTAAACACTTTCAATTTGTATGCAATCAGGCAGGTCTTTGCACTATATAGTTGAAGGTAAATCTAAAGCAAATCTAACACCAAAAGTTGTATAGTGTGTATCCAGCCTTAAGCTGGATACACACTATACAACTTTTATTTTTAGATTTCCTTTAGATTTACCTTTACTATGTAGTGCAAGGGCCTGCAAGATTGCATACAAATTGAAAGTGTTTAGGTTTGACCTCATATTATATGGTTTTGGTAAATCTAAAGGAAAAAATCTAAAGACAATTGTATAGTGTGTATGGCCCATTAGATTCTTACACTGATCCTGCATTGGACAACAACATTTATTCTAACTTTGTATAGATTTCTTCTTCCCTCCTGTTGTGTTTCCAGGGCAGGAAGTGAAAGAAAATCTTCTCTACAGGACCGAGACATCAAAAAACAAACTGGTTTTAACTGGTGGAGGTCAACTTTAAAAAAATAGAGGGCCTTAAAGTGGTTCTAAAGGCAGAAGTTTTTTTTTTATCCTAATGCATTCTATGCATTAGGATAAAAATCCTTCTGCAGCAGCCCTCCTAATACCTACCTGAGCCCCATCTCGATCCAGCGATGTTGCACGAGAGCCTCGGCTGTCCGGGGACTCTCCCTCCTCAGTGGCTGAGACAGCAGCGGGCGCTACCTCAGTCAAAGTCAGTGAGACAATTGCCAATTAGGAGAGAGAGGGGGCGGGGCTGAACCGCAGCTCCTTGTCTGAATGAACACACAGAACAGTGGCTCAGCTCAGGTGCCCCCATAGCAAGCTGCTTGCTGTGGGGGCACTCTGCAGGGGGGCCAGCGAGGGACCTGAGAAAAGGAGGTCCTGGGCTGCTCTGTGCAAAACCACTGCACAGAGCAGGTAAGTATTACATATTTGTTATTTTTAAACAAAAAAAAAAACAAACTTTACTACCACTTTAAAGCGGAGTTCCACCAAAAAGAGGAACTTCCGCTTTAGGCAGTTCTAACCCCCTGACATGCCACATTTGGCATGTCATTTTTTTTGGGGGGGGGAGCGGGTACCTAGTTTTGACAGGTACCCACTCCCACTTCCGCTCGGAGTGCCACGGCGCCCTGAGCGGAAGTTCTCCTCTCCCCCTCCCTCCCTGCAATCTTCTGGGACATGTCAGAGGTCCCAGAAGATTGCCGGCCAATCACGACGCGTAGCGCAACTCGCGCATGGCGCAGTGCGTGCCCACACCAGTGATGCCGGCGCCGCAGACAGAGAGGGAGAAGAGCGAGGCTTCGGGCGGCCGCATCGCTGGAGCGTTGGACAGATGAGTGTGTGTTTAGGCTGGAACTCCGCTTTAAGTGCAGCCCCTGACACTTCCAAAGAGCGGCAAAGTAGCAGTGCATTTTTCATGCATTGAGATGTATTGTGTCAAGTTAGGCAGCCCATTCAAAATGAATGGGCTACATTGCACCTAAACGGTCCTGCTGTATTTTTTGCAGCATATCACAATGACCACTGAAGAGGTTGGAGTAAAACAAACTCCAGCATTAGTATCAGTGAGTGCAATTATAACCTCTAGCATTGGTGTCAGTGAAATGCAATAACAACCCCCAGTATTGGTGTCAGTGGACACAGAAATAACCAAGAGCATTGATGTCAGTGAACACAATAATAACCCCCAGCACTGATGTCAATAAGGGTAACAATAAAGTAAGTAGAACTTGTCCTTAAAGGGCAAACAGCGAAGAAAAAAAATATTTTAAGTCAACCGGCTCACCATAAATGAAAGGTGTGGAACTAGCACCTAATATACAGGAATAAAGTTCCTACAACATAGAGTGCTAATAAGGTACAGGCGGTGTGAAGTTTCTACAAAAATTCTTTATTAATATTTAAAGTTTTCAGCAATAAAAATTGAGTATCAAATAAACATCCAAGATTTTTCTGAGTATTCTCCACCAACCCATGACAATGCAAGGATTGACAATGTTGTCAATAACATTTAAAACCAACACCTTATAGACAAGCCCCTTCTTGGATGTAGCATTCACCCAATAGGATCCCCCTGGTAGAGTATCACTCCTCGAATCCAGAGGTTCTGTTGGGAGAAATTCCAATAGTGAGAATGAAAAGCATAAAGCACAGTGGTGAGTTGATAGCATGAGCAGCATTGAATGAGCAGTAGTGCAGTAACTTTAGATGTAGGTCAGTCACCACATGAACAATGACCCAAATATTTACCTAAAACATCATACAATAGTTTAGATAACAAGGTACAACTAACTCATGGCTAATCCCATCATAGAGGATTCTTAAGAGTTTAATCAAATTAGCCAACATACTAGAAACATTAAGTTGATTAAACAACTAGCCACCTGAACACTTAGAGTTCTCATTCTAGGTCCGACTTGCCGGCATCAGGCTCACAAAGTACAATACACATTATTACAAATATAAACTCATCCACACAGTAGTTTCCTAGCAGACAATAGGCGTGTTAATTAGCACAATTAACAAAACAAACAGTGACCCCCCCCCCCACTAGTAGGTAACAGACTATAGCAGAAGACCTACTTAGAATAAACACATTATGGCAGGGGAACTCAGTGGTTTTAGCGGATTGCATTAACATCTACAGTCATTGCTGGTTTGAGGCATAGAGGCCCCTATCTTGAGGATATATACTTGGGACATATGTTTTTATAAATTGAGCCACTGGGATCTTTAATAATTTATTTATTTTGAGCACGCATCATTGTTGCCAGCTCTGTTCTCTGAATATTTTATCCCTCATGAACATCTTGTCATAAATTAACCCTTGTAACCTATACATAGAAAGAGTGAACACGACATCATTATGGGAAAATATCTTTTTATTGTATACTAACAGCGCTCCACTGTTTTTTAGCCTCAGTTGCCATCTTGACTTCCAGGCTTGTGGATATTTCACACTCCTCAAATATATTACTAGCAACCAGGAAGTCTGAGCCCCGGTTCACACTTGTGCGTGTGCGGGGTTCGCATGTAATGTCGGAGCGCACTGCTCCGACATTACATGCGATCGGCTGTGCGGTGCGAGTTTAGCCATACAGTTTGTATGGCTAAATTCGCACCGCAGCCGCACCAAACACTCACAGGGACCCTTTTTGGCAGCCGCATCAGGATCAGATCGCACAGCGGTTCACACTTGTGCGATCCGATCATGTGCGAACTGCACGATCGCACTGCGATATGCGATCAAACTGGGGGTGTCGTTAAGATTACATTGACACCCCCAGCGTATCGCATATGGCAGTGTGAACTGCCGGGGGTGCGTGTGCGATGCGGGAACAGGCTGTGGATTCGCAGCCTTCCCGCATCGCATAAATGTGAACCGAGGCTGAAGCATGAGCTAATTCGGGTCGGTGTGATTCGAAACAGGTGTTTTTATTTGTTATACGCAAACCTCAATGTACTATCAATACAGGAATGTAAGTGTTACTTTAAAGGTATATACCTCTGGATATAAATGTTACATCATACTGTGGATATGAATTACTGTATTATTTTTATCTATAGAGTGTATGTACAACTAAGTATTATACCCCTGAAGAAGAAGCGATCCATAGCTTTAAAAACACGTTGGGTTTTACGCTGCACTACCATATGCTAACTCTGGTGTTGTTGTGTTACAATCCATGGTTTGCGTTTTTTGATTCAGTATTTTGTATATTTCATGTTGTTATGTACCATGCACATTCATGTGCTTTTTATCTTTGTATCAATAAAATCTAACCTTTTTATATAATTTTGTTATACATTTTACTAAGTGCCTCAAAACGTGAACTAGAAATTCTTATGCTGAGAGATGTTCTGTGTCTAAACTGATATCCAATAGCTCACAGGCTGCATGCAGAAGGCCAGCGGGCAGCATGCAGCCCATATGTGGTAACCAGGTCGATATCCACAACAATACCATAAAGCCAAATGTTGGCTATTCATAGGCTTTAATTAAAAAAAAAAACACAAAAGACAAAAAAAGTTAATTTGATTATGCTCTCCCCGCCCACCATCTATAGTAAAAAGTTCCACAGCCTGACGTTTTGAAAACATACTTTCCAGAAATAGTAGCTGGCATCTGTCATTAGATCTGTTACAGTGCTATATTTGACAGCCAAACTGTTAGATAAAAAGATTTGGAACCAATCACCAAGGTTGCCATTTATGTGGTCGCTGTGATGTCTTGCTGATCACATGGCATGTTTACAAGCAAGCCAGTGCAGGCTATCCCTCACAGAGAGGGGCACTTTGATATAAACAGTTGGCTGACTCTGGCTATTGAATTGCAAGGTAACATAAAAAATTAATAAATGTAAAATGTTTTTTTTAAATAATAATATTATAAGATTTTAAAGTGGCAAATTATTATTTTTTTTTACAATTGTGTCTATTTGTCAATTTCTAAAATTCCCCTAACAGGAAATGTATTATAACCAGATAAAATAGGTATTTGTCATTTTAAAAATTGTGTTTATGTATCAGTTGTGGATATTTTTAACTGATTCATGACAAATTTTCCCATACATGTGTAAAAATATCTCTCACCCACAGGTGGTTTAGTGAGCTTTTGATGTTGTGTATTTAAACATGGCTGCCGCATATCTAATTGACCATATGGTTGTAGGGGAAGTGCAACCACGTGTTGATGACCTCATTACCAAAATGGCCTATGAGTGGTCAAGAGGAATGATTACATGCTGTGGGTGGTCTCTGGTATACAGGACTTTAACCGCTTGCCGACTGCTCACAGTATATTTACTGCGGCAGTCAGCCCCTCACAGGCAGAGTGACGTAGGTCTACGTCGCTCGCCTGTGAGGCTCTGGGGAGCGAGCGCGCGCCCGCGGAGGCGCGCTCCCGCGCGGTCACGTACCCCCCCGCGCGTGTGACCAGTGGACCCGATGTCCGCCGGTCACTCGGCGATCGGCGGGGGAGAGGGAGAATGTCAGGCAGCTTGTGTAAACAAGCCACCTGTCATTCTCCTCGCTGTAAAGACACTGATCACACGGATCTAGTATGTAGATCCATTGATCAGTGTCCTTACAGCTCAAGCCACAGCCAATCACAGTAGAAAGCACGCCCCTAGGGATACACACAGCCCCTCCCTCCCAAATAAAGTTAACCCCTTCACTACCAGTGTATTTTTACAGTAACAGTGCATATGTATAGCACTGATTACTGTAGAAATGTCACTGGTAACCCCAAAAGTGTCAAAAATGTCAGTCAAGGGTCCGATCTGTCCGCCGCAATGTCGCAGTACCGCAAAAAAAATCGCAGATCGCCGCCATTACACGTTAAAAAAAAAAACAACAAAAATGACAAAAATCTTTCCCTTTGTTAGTAAACGCGATAACTTTTGCGCAAACCAATCAAAATACGCTTTTTGTGATTTTTTTTACCAAACATAGGTAGCATAAAACAAATTGGCCGAAAATGTTAAAAAATTTTGATTTTTACATTTTTTTTTTGGGGAATTTCATATAAAAAAATGTGAAAAATATTGTTATTTTTGCAAAATGTACTCTCTTTTTTTGTTTATAGCGCAAAAAGTAAAAATCGCACGGGTGATCAAATACCACCAAAAGAAAGCTCTGTTTGTGGGAAGAAAAGGACGTCAAATTCGTTTAGGTACAGCGTTGCACAACCGCGCAATTGTCCATTAAAGTCACGCAGTGCCGAATCGCAAAATACCCCCTGGTCGTTTAGCAGGAAAATCCTCCGGGGCTTAAAGAGGAAGTAAAGTAAAAAAAAAAAAACGAGAAAAAAAAAGCCCTGTAAAGAGAAAGGCATAATGAGCTAGTATGCATCGCATACTAGCTCATTATGTAGTACTTACCTTAAAACGAAGCCCCCGCCGTACCGCCACCTCAGCGACAGGACGGCGACATGTCCTGCCGTCCTGCTTCCGGGTTCGCGTCCTCCGGCCATCTGATTGGCCGGAGGCGCGATTACATCACTCCCGCGCATGCGCGCGGGAGCCGCCGTTCACGGCACTGAGCTCTGAAGGAACGGCACGGGTGGCCGTTCCCTCAGAGTGCCTGCGCCGATGACGTCATCGGCAGTTTGCGCTGTAAATATCTCCTAAACGGTGCAAGTTTGGGAGATATTTATAGCACCTATAGGTAAGCCTTAATATAGGCTTACCTATAGGTAAAAGTTATACAAGAGGGTTTACAACCTCTTTAAGTGGTTAAAAAGAGTCTATAGCATGAGTCTGTTTTTGGAGCTGTGGAAAGACCAAGCATGCAGCCAGGATTTCTTATTGTCCTGTTCCTCCAGCTATCCAGTGTAAGCTGGACATACAACTACCAGAGCTAAGTAATATTTAATATTTTGGGGTATTGGGAATGGGAGTGTATGTTTAAGTCGTGGTATTTTGTGTAATGTTTATGGTAAATTGTATGTGTAAGGAACTTTATGTATTTTGATGTCCTGTTAAGTTTTGTTGAAAAACACTCAAAAAAGCCCAGGTGTGAATGGAGCCTTATTGCTAAAGCAAGTCGATTTTAATGTTATATTAGATCTGTCAGTTTTGAATTTATTTACAGTGTTTACATAGGGACCACTAGCAAAATCAGATATTTGTTTTGTTTTAAAAACACATTGTGGTACGTATTTTTCTTTTAAAAAGTTTTATTGGTATTTCAACATACAGAGTATACATGACTGAAAACAATGCACAGAATCCATGCAGCTAACAGTATTAAGACAAAAGCCTCAACATAACATAACAAATTCGTAAAAGACAAAGGTATTTAACAGGAACATTGAACCGTAAAGAGAGTGTATTAATGGAGCCCAGCATGGATGAAAGTGGGCAAGGAGTTACATGGACCGTCTTGGCGGTCCTCCCGAGGTCCAGGCACCCCAGAGGGGATCTTGCTGTGTCCGAACCAGGGGAGAGACCAACTCGACGAGGGTTGGGCAAGCCATCAGGTGGCCTAGCGGCTGAGGGTCGTCAATGAATGCCATCAAGTAAAATAGAGAAAGAAAGTGTTGCATGGATGAAGCGGAGAGAAAGAAAAGATAAGTCGTAAAGGGTGCTATTTAGGGGAAGAGTAGGAGGAGAAAACAAACCCAGGACAAAGAGAGGAAAAAAAAACCCTAGGGGGGAGGGGCTGGAGGGGAAAGTTGAGGGGTAAGGTGGGGTGTGTGGGTTGGAGGGGGGGGCTTGTTTTATGCTTTTTATCAAAACTGCTCTTGGTGAGTGAGTTCATTTTAAATATTCACTTGATATTTCAGTGGCTGTCCAGTATACCTTCATTACAAATTTTGCTGTTCCCACATTTGATACAGTTTAGGTAGAGAAAGTAGTCAGATAGTTATAGCTAAGTTACCCAACGAATACCAACACTTCTAAATTTGGTCTGGGCATCTCGGCATCAATGACCCTTGGTCATGAACTCAGAATACCACCATAACCAAATAATGACACTTCTCTTCGAAGAGTGTTTTCTTTTTGACTTTGAAATGTCTCATCATTTTTTTTTTTTTTTTTTAATGACATCAACAGTCATTAGCAGCCCTGGCTTTAGTCCTGGCTCTGCTGACTTATATAGTGGGAGTACGGGGGCTTCTGTCTGCCACACATCATCCCTGTACTCTGGCGGTAATTCCTATCTCTCCCACAGACAGGCAGCTGAGACACTGCCCAGCTTCTGACACACTCCGCCAAGTTTGACAATTCACATTTTAATGTAAGCAATGTTCAGTATCCTAAAAAAACGCGAAACCGCAGTCCAAAACCTGTAACATTGTTAACACGTTTATGCTATGCACAAGCTGTACAGGCATCTGAATTATTCAGAGAGGCATTTTCGAGATTGTAGCAATGTTTTAAACCACCCATGAATATTTCAATATGGTTGGATGTCATTTTCCCAAATACATCTGTTCTCTAGTTGGTTTTGTTGATGCAGACAAAAAAAAAAAACAGAAACATACAGGCAGCTCGGAAATAGGATTTTTATTTTTATTTATTTAGTTTTTTAAATGTGAAAGCAGTTTTGAGCACATCAAAAAATTCCCAGAAATAACTTAAATGTGTATAGTGCTTTCAGAAATATTTCTTGATAAATGGGCAGAAGTATTAACAGCTGTTTCTTTCAGATGATAAAAAAACCCATCAATAATGACTGCAAGTATTTAATTATATCAGCCAAGTTCATTGCCTTGCCTAGCAAGCAAACATCTGCGCTTTATGCTACTGTTATTGATTTACATAGGTCCTCTACCGATGACCATAAAAGCCTTTTTGGAGACAACATGCGGCTGCAATGTAGAAGAGACTTGAAAGGCATGCCACCTTCAACTTTACTGTAAAATATAGCCCAGACATTCATATGATAGCTACATTGTAAACATAAACTGCCCCTAGAGTGATCATTGGTGAAGAATCAATTTTACAACTGTCATGGCAACTTATCTTTGGGGAGCTGAAGACAGCACCATAAACCTTTATGGTGGGCTCAACTGAAAGTTTATGCCAGAAGATGTGTTGTCCAGCAGCTTGTCATCATCTAAAACCGTTATGATCAGGACAGGTTTATGATAATGAATACTCCTGACAGCAATGTATCTCAAATAATTATCACGCTGAAGCATTATTTTTTTAACTTGTTGGAAAATCTTTCTGTGGTTGAGTGCTACCCATGGTGTTAGCAATGTATGCACCTCCTAGGACTATCATCCAGCTTACACTAGAAAACTACTACAGGTCCAGGATGGGTTTGAAGATGATGTCTAATTATGATTTTCAGGTATACATGTTTAGCCCCAATAAGATGCATACTCTGGACTACAGCTGCACAGTCCAAGCTGTCATTGACAGTGTCCCACATGCTGTAGCCACTCATACACAGCCAGTACTGCAGTCTTTCTCTCTCTCCTTGCCTGCCAGTGAACACTCCCCTAACTAATTACTGTATTATTTTTATCTATAGAGTGTATGTGCAACTAAGTATTATACCCCTGAAGAAGAAGCGATCCATAGCTTTAAAAACACGTTGGGTTTTACGCTGCACTACCATATGTTAACTCTTGTGTTGTTGTGTTACAATCCATGGTTTGCGTTTTTTCATTCAGTATTTTGTATATTTCATGTTGTTATGTACCATGCACATTCATGTGCTTTTTATCTTTGTATCAACAAAATCTAACCTTTTTATATAATTTTGTTATACATTTTACTAAGTGCCTCAAAAGTCCCAAACCCATAGAGGATTCCATTTCTATTTCTGTAATATTCAGGGATGTGGCACGTGAACTAGAGATTCTTATGCTGAGAGATGTTCTGTGTCTAAACTGATATCCAATAGCTCACAGGCTGCATGCAGAAGGCCAGCGGGCAGCATGCAGCCCATATGTTGGTAACCAGGTCTATATCCATAACAATACCATAAAGCCAAATGTTGGCTATACATAGACTTTAATTTAAAAAAACCACAAACGACAAAAAAAGTTAATTTGATTATGCTCTCCCCGCCCACCATCTATACTAAAATGTTCCACAGCCTGACATTTTAAAAACGTACTTTCCAGAAATAGTAGCTGGCATCTGTCTCAGTCATTAGATTTGTTACAGTGCTATATTTGACAGCCAAACTGTTAGATACAGTGATCGGGAACCAATCACCAAGGTTGCCATTTATGTGATCGCTGTGATGTCTTGTTGATCACATGACATGTTTACAAGCAAGCCAGTGCAGGTTATGCCTCACAGAGAGGGGCACTTTCATATAAACATTTCCAGAGCTTTGTGCAGCTACAGAGAGAGCAGAGGAAAGCCACACCCACACCCCGGGAAAACAAAGGAAGCAGTAATGCTTCTGCTGTGCAGCCTGGGAAAAAAATAAACATGCTGGGAGGAGCAAGAACTTGTGGGAGATGTTCTCCCCAAGAAAAACTGTAGCTGGTGCTACAAAGTGTTTTGAAACCACAGTTTCCAGCATTACCAGAGCACTGCAGAGGAGGAAAAGGAAGGACTGTTTCTAAGTTCAAAGCAGTTTCTGAGAGGACATTGTACAGCACACACTGTGCAACAGACTGCTGATTGTATGATTTGCTGTCGTGTTGAGGACACAGAGAGGTGGAGTCACTCATATATATTGGTCTATGGGAATGCCACTGTCATGTCTGGTGTCCCCATCTGTTTAAGGGGAGGACATCATTGCAGCTGGTATCTCTGAGCCACGAAATAGTATTGCTGTTTGGAATACCATTTAGGAACTTACCCCCGGGTCTGTGGGATTCACAAACGGATGTGAGGATTTAATCTGCTTTATGGTCCACATTTTTATGTAGTATTATTTTTATGTTGGTATTACACATTAACTATGTGTAGTGATTTTTGGGTAATGTTAGAGAAAGAGGTATAATATTTGCATGTTGGTAGTTTGATTTTCTGTTATTTTCTGTTTTATATTTATTTTATGAAAAATGTTATTAGACGGTATGGTTGATTACAGTACAGTAATACTTTTGTTTTAGGTGGTATTAATTGCGGTCATTGGTCATTTTAGTGATGTTGCTTTTAATTATCATAATGTTGTGTTGTCTTTGTTAAATGTACCTGTATTTTAGTCATTTCTCTTTGGGATTAATAAAGTATTCTGAATTTGAATTCACTTTTGAGCACTCCAATGCCAGATTTGAGCCCCAACACACTGGCAGGCGAAAGGCAGTTTGTCACAGATTATTGGACCGCTATTTTTTGCATTGCCCCTTAGTCAGAACCCCCATTGCTGTAGGGATTAGGGGTAAAGTCAGTGATCTGCTTGCTGTTTATGGAGTCACATATTATTTTGTACCTATTGCCATGTACTTGTTTAGTACTGCTTTTCCATCCTTTTGCTATGGTTTTACTGTGTTGTCTAAATAAATACTTTCCCTTCAGCCTTCATGTGTCAGAGGATGTGTCATTGCCGGGAAAGTTGTTGAGATTCAGAGGCAAACATCAATGCTCTTTGGGGGATAAGTGTTCCTTATGTGTCTAAATATGGCCAGCTAAGAGGAAAGCTGTACTTTGTCCATCCGGGGCAAACTAATAGGATCACAGTAACATTATATCCTGAAGAATTATTGCACTTTAGTATGAATTTTCTAGCTTGTTGGAAAATCTTTCTTTATTTGATTGCTATTTGTGGTGTTATCCATGCATGCACCTCTTAGGACTATCATCCAGTTTACACTGGAGACCAAAAGAGGTCCAGTAGTGGTTTGAATATGGTGTCTAATTATGAATTTCAGTTATAAATGTACCTAAATATGGCCAGCTAAGAGGAAACCTGTACTTTGACCATGCAGAACAAACTAAAAGGAGCCTTTTAATCTCCCTCCTCAGGACCACATATATTTACTTTTCATTTAAAACCCTGAAGCTCCATTCAGCTGGCTGGAGAAGGAAAAAGCTTTCTATTTTACAAATTGCTCAATTCAGGGTTCACACAGGATTATAGACGCTTCCCATGTGACAGTATTTGTGCTTGGTTATAGGACCAGTGTAATCACATGAAGTGAGTGGCATGTTCCTCCATTTCCCCTTGTACTGGTCCTGGCTCCTCCCCCCGCCGAGTGCCCCCAAAAGCAAGCCTCACTCCAGAGCCACGCTCCTGTGAATGGACATTGTCTATTCACACACAGAGCATGGCTTGGCCCAGCCCCCTCCCCTGATCTCTCCTCATTGGCTCACTGGCTCTGACTGACAGTAACAGGAGCCAATGGCTCCTGCTGCTGTGTAAGCCAATGAGGAGAGAGAGAGACCTGGGAGAGCCGCTGCTCCCATGCACATCATTGGATTGAGATGGGCCTCAGGTAGGTATAAGGGGTTGCTGGGGAAGGAGCTGCACCCAGAAGGTTTATTTTATAGAATGCATTAAGGCAAAAAAAAAAACTTTTGCCTTTGGAACCACTTTAATCAGCACAAGGGACAAAACTTGCAATGAATGAAAAGTGTCCCTTGTGCTTGTGGTTGCTATGCTCATTGAAATCTTTGGTCCCCTGGTCTTCCCCCCCTCATGCCCTCACAGCTGTGATCTTACGCTGCTGAAGGGGTTAATAAGAGCCCCTGAACTTGTCACAGACACTCTTTAAAAGTGTGGACCATGACTGGCCTCTATGCCCCCCTGCTCTGTTCATAAAAGTTGTACTATCGGTTCCAACAATTGAAAGCGCACTATGAATGGAGGAGGAGACGGATCTTTCATTCATCTACTCATAGAGATCTTTTCAATGTAGGAAGAGATAGTACAGCTTTTATGAATAGAACAGGGTAGTGGAAAGGACAGGCATGGTTGGCATTTTTGAGGAGTGCCTGTGACAGGTCCAGTGGCTTGTGTTAATCCCCCTTGAACAGGAGGATCACAGCTGCAGGGGAGGGGCAAAGGAATGAAAATTTCAATCAACACAGAAGCCACAAGCACAAGGGACACAATTCATTCAGATTATATCATACCTTTTGGTGATTTAAAGGTAAACAAATTACTAAAGTTGAGCTAAAAACCTGAGTTATATACTGTAGGTTTAGTGAATAATTTGATGACGTTATTGCTTTACTTACCTGTATAGTTATTTCAGTATTTATAGGGAGGTGTTGGCTACCTCTTGACAACTTAATTTTCTTTGTGCTAGTTTTTACAAACAAAGCTCCCCAAATATTGATTAATACAAAGCAGAAAAAGATATCCTATGACATTCCAGCCAAATATTTTATAATCGTTTAGGGAAGGTAGCTCAGGTTAAATTAAACAAATTTTGAGTATTTTCTGTTATCTCTGTTTTTTACAGTTTGCTCTATTTAACAATAGCTTTCCTGTCCTCAGAATAGTATCCTGTCAGTGTTTCCTTTTCTTACACTATTATGTGAGTCAATTTAATTTCTGACATACGAGTCTGTATTACCGTGAAATGAACTAACAGAGTATAAAACGTGTTTCATTAGTGTTTTCAAAAGGATAAATGTTTTCCGTTTACCCATTGGTTTTAAATTACAAAGACAACTCAGTGTTCCAAAGCATACTTCGAAAAGCCTGAATAATTAAATAGCTATCATTTCCATGCATTCTGAAGCACAAACATCATGGGGAATTGCAGTAAAGTCTCTTGTGTGATAGAAGGAATCCTAATATCTTTCTTACGTTCAAAGACTCTTTAAAAAAAAATACAAAGATGCCGTAGGAATAATGTTTAAAGCTTGACTCTAGTTTCATTGATAAAAAATATACATCCCCTTCCAGATGAATAATATACATTTTGCACTTTTAGCAAACCTTTTTTCAGATTTATATGCTTCTCTGGTCTGATGTGATTCATCCTTGCCATAACATGTTCTTTCTAACACTGATTTTTGAATAGAAGGGTCTGATCAATTTCAGCGTTGTATGGAAAGTTGCATCATCTGCATAACTTTAGGCATAAAAATAGCAAAAAGTATTTCACCAAAAATGAAAATCGTATTGCAAGGGATGCCTATACATTAGCTTAAAGTATAGATGTATATGTATATATATGATTCCTGCGCTATCCTGGATATTATTGTCTCCTTAATGCTGCACCACAATTACTGATACTACAAAACAGTACAAATATTGGTTAAATGGGGGTGATGGTGCGCCTCAAGGGTGAAAAAAATTCTCACGGAAGTCACGTGATTCCGTGACGCAACGCATAGGAGGTACCCAAAAGACCGGAAGTGACGTGTTGGACGGGACGGAGTCCCCATAGCGCTGTTTACACAGTTTTTATGCTGCAAACAAGAACGTAAACTGTAAGTGCATTACTTTATTTTCAATAAAAAGAGTTTGTAACACTGAACCATGATAGCCCTATCTATTTAATGAGCCCCTGAGGTGGAGTTACCAAAGAAGGAGCCCGCATTACAAGGAACCCTATGTAAGGAGCCCCAGATATAAATCAGTGACCGGGAACATACACAGGATCCCCTAGGAAGGACCCAGGAGCCATAAGATACCACGCTGGAGAAAAGGCATATAACACAGGCATTTGACCCTCTTGTTTGAGGTGAGAATTTCGTGCACCTGGAAGTGGCACAAGGTGGAGGAAATAAGTCACACCATTTACTTTCACAAATGCACCTTTGAATCGTTTTTATTTGGATTGAAGATATACCTTTATATTGGACATTTATTTATGCAGATTTGAATAATCACACACCTGTCAGCATTTTGTTGTATTTTTGTTTATTTTAAGGAGATACATCACAGGAAGCACTGAGCACTTTAGATATAAATTTTGTCACAAGTTTTTTAATGATATTTATGTATTGATGCACAATTGTATTTTAAGAATATGAAATTCACCCGATCACTTAACAGAGTTAAATCAAGCCCAAAGCAATAATTGTGATACCAACACCTGTCAGCACTCCAAGTTAATTTGAAGTATAGATGGCTGAAAGAATCCTCTTTGCATTAAACAGAATACCAACAGGTCCCTGTATTGCAAAGCAACAATTAGATTTTTTTACAGTTTTAAAACAAATTACAGATTGAAATAAAAAGGTAATTTTTAAAGACATTTAAATGCAAAATGGCATGTGCAGCTCTAATACATTATTTAAATGTTTTAATGAAAGAAGGGTATTCCTTATAGTGTTAAATTGTTCTGATTTTTACCAACCTTATGTTAGAGATACAGTTATACAAACATACTGTCAAATAATAAGGTAATCATTTTAAACCAGGACTGATTTCAAAGGCATGGGTGGTCAACCTGTTGCCCTCCAGCTGTTGCAGAACTACAAGTCCCATGAGGCATTGCATGCTGCTGACAGTTACAAACATGATTCTCAATAGAAAAGGCATGATGGGAGTTGTAGTTCTGCAACAACTGGAGGGCCACAGGTTGAGCACCCATAAAGAGTTGTGTAATCACAGCTGGCACTTAATGTTGAACACCAGGGAAAAAACTTCATCCCTGCATTAGGTCCCCCTCCTACTTCAAGGGTTAACTGTTTGTTTTTAAGAAGGAATTGACTACGTCCAGGCATACCTTACTTCAATTTATTCCATGTTTTTTGCAACGGGACTTAGGGACCACACTTCACAGAGGGTCTGTGATGAGACAATGTGGCTTTTATATATATACTGTATATATATTTATATATATATTGTGAGGGATTAGCTCGGTGGTAGGCGTAGATGACTCCTTGGGGACTGCGTTTTCACAGAGAAATAGCCCAAAAGTGCTTGCAAACAACAGGTTTATGGTTTATTCTTCCAATTTCTTCAAACAAGTGCATGCAGCAAAACAACAAAATAAAATAAAACACAAAATAAATCCTGGCCGCTGTGGGCGTCTACCTTCTCACAGCTGGAACCTACCTAAGAAGTCTTCCCAACCTACTGTTGGGCCGACACTGCTGATCCTACAGCAGACACTCAAATGTCCATTTGTTTTCTTTTCACATATAAACATTGTCCATTGAACATGTCCCTTTGTTTTCTTTCACACAGAAACACTTCGTCTTCTCACCTTTGAGACGTCTTCACTCGTTTTTACCCTCCTGAGCGCACACCGCTTCAGGAGGTCTTCCCCATGCTCACTCAGCTTTCAGGGGGCACACAGGACTGTCCTCTACCCACATGGCGTCAGGATGCAGCAGTTTGTCTGCCTTCCTCTCCCAGCCCACACGGCGACAGGAGGCAGCACTCAATAGATTTTCTCTGGACAAATTATAGAGGCCTTGATCTCCTCATTCTGAACAGCTGAATGGTTTTCAACTTCCTGCTGGCTATCTCTGCAGCCAACACCCTATAGTATCAGTGAACTTTCTAAATCAGGTGGAAATGTATCTCCTTCCTGTGACTACATTCCCAGATTTACCTGACTTCCTGTCACAATATATATATATATATATATATATATATATATATATATATATATATATATATATATATGCAAATGTTTGCAATGTACACCTGCCTTTAACATAAGTTGCTGAAACAGTATATATTTTCTTTTTTTGCTTACTAGCTGGTAAGTGTGCTGCAAACTCTTTCAACTGCATTATTCTGTAGAATTCCCTGTCCATGTGATACTTGCTTTAAAAACTGGTAATGAATTGGTTGGAGACATTTTTTTTATATATATATATATATATTTTTTTATATATATATATATATATTTTGTTAAAGGATACGTTTACCTTTCATAACATGTTACACTCATATTCAGGGTGTAACATGCTATGAAAGGACCAGTCCCCTTCTACCTTGATAACCTCTGCTATCTACCCTGCTGTCTCCAGTCCCCTGCTCTGCCGGCCCCTGTACACTGCCCTACTGACCACATGCACACTGCCCTGCCGACTCCCTGCCCTCTGCCCTGCTGTCCTCTGTACACTACCCTGCTAACCCACTGTACACTGCCTTACAAACTAATGGCCTCTGTGCACTGCCCTATAAACTTCTGACCCTATTCTCTGCCCTGCGGATCCCATGTACACTGCCCTACTGACTCTTATACACTGCCCTTCTGACCCCCCTCCCCATATTTTTTATTGCACCCCCACATCAGACAGGCTAGATCCAGCCATGCTTGGACATACACAGCAATGAATAGCAATGAATAGTTTACAGGCAGTCATGCCTCAATTGAAATTCATTCCTAATCTAGTTTTGTTAGATCCAAGTTTGGGACTGCATTACATGGTGTCTGGAAAGGGTTCACCTGCTGGTGGCACTGTGGCTCCCAGATCTTTAGGATGCAGTTCCAGAAGCACACATCATCTCATGCAATCAGTTATCACTTGATGCTGGTTGCAGGAAGTGTATTTAACCCATCCATGCTCTTCCTCACTGCCTTGGTGTTGTCTTCATGGGCCCCTGACCCGCATTACTTTGTTGTTGTCTTCCTGTATCCTGCATCCTGATCTTTATCCTGGACCCTAATCCTGACCCTGCAGCCTCATCCCTTCCTACCTGCTTGCTCTCTCTCCTGTTACCTTCTCCCTATCCTGTCTTGTTCCCAGCTCCCTCTGCTTGATCTCCTGTGTATGACCCTGGCTCTGTCATGACTACACTTTGTTTATCTTGTTTCCTGCATATACTTGGTTTGGGCAGTTGTTCATTGTGTGTCACAATTGTTTGGTTATCTTTTTTTTATACTGTTTTGGTATACTGAAAGTGCGTTTACATTAGTGTTATTCACTTATTTTTAAATAAATGATATTATTCTACATTTTACTTGTGCCTGATATTCTCTGTGGCAGTCCACACATTTCTGGTCACACCAGTTACTGACACACAGAGGGCCTTTGATGAGGAAGTGGGGCTTCCTCAACATTAAGTGCCAGCTGTCAAAGATGGAGTGATTACACAACTCTTTATGGGTGCTCAACCTGTGGCCCTCCAGTTGTTGCAGAACTACAACTCCCATCATGCCTTTTCTAGGTTCTAGATTTACAATTACATGAAACTAACACCACTGTTTTAAATACATACTGTTTAGGAGTGCTGGCTATGTCTTAATATGGTCAAAGCTTGCTAATGTTATCCCATATAAAGCAGGACTAGCAATGGGCTCACCCACAACAAGGGACCTTTAGACAGCGGAGGAGAGTGCTGGCTGCTCGGAGAGCATGGAATAAGGTAAGTAAGTATATCACCCTATTCTGTATCCCCTAGGCAAAACCAACAGTTAACCTTTGCAGGAGGGGGTCCTGCGGCAAGAGTAAATGGTTTATCCCCAGACCTTTTTCTGTAGCAAATGAAAGTTTACATTTTTTAACTGCTTAAAATTGTCTATTGGTTGGTATACCTGGCGATTGGTTCTTTATACATTATATTATTGAACATTAAATTGACAACCCCATCTTCAGTAATGCCTAAGAGCTACCTACTTTCATTGCCCTCTCTGTGGCCAACAGCCAAACCTTTCTAAATGGCTATAAGACACTTTTGGGTATTACTGGAACTACTTTGTGTTCCCTCCTACCTCTACACATCCCTCCTGGCCATTTACTATGATGAGCTACTTCACTGGACAATTGCAATTTGTGAGAAGCTTGGCTTACAGTTGCCGCGCATTGGTCACATTGAAGATTGCCATTCGAAAAACAAAAACAATAATTTGTTAAGCTGCAGGATCATCTCCAGCCCCTGACAGCGGCTGCTTAGTGGCACTCTGAAAAGTTATCCATTGCAGATTGCTTTTCAGAGAATGGGCAAGTGTGAGCTTAGCCTTAAGAGCTAAACTTGGATTTAACGTTTTGCTTTCCTGAGAATAAGGGGCTTAAAGGTGTTGTTACACCAAACTGGTTTTTATTTGTTTCATATAAGGGAACTAATATATTATCATTGTTCTGATGTGAGTGCATATATCTGTTTAACTGCAACTTCATTCTACAAACTGTAATGGAAGACAATAGCAAAGGCTGCTTTGTGATTGAAAGTGAGAATATTAATAAAGAGACTATTTCACATTTGTGAATCTGTTATTGATCTGCTAATGAGAGAAATTTTGAGAGTTTTTCAAAGGATTATCAAAAGCTTTTCGCTGCATTTTGATTAATGTTAAATGTTTTTCTTTTGGATTTATACTTTTTAATTATTATTAGCATTTTTAGCATTGTCTGTACACACCTGTGTGCGTATGTAGTTACTTTAAGTTAAGTGTCAAGACCACTTGCATGGTGGGTGTCAGTGGCAAGAGCGCAGTAAACATGTGTTTTGTCACTTCTGGGGAACAAGCTAATCAAGCATTATTAGTTCTTGATTAGCTTCAGTGAGGTCCATAGGTGACATTAGGAGTCTAATAAACCCCTAATTTCTCCTTAAAGTGGACCTCTTCAAGTCTAGGGGGCAAAAAAAGAAGAGCTACTTACCCGATCCTCTGCCCCTCTATGCTGCTAGACCGGTCTCCGCAATGTCGTCTCCACCATGCTCTAGCAGTCTATAGTCCTGACATCATCAAGTAAGGCCCTACATTGGACATGATGATATCAAGGGAGAGTCCACCACTGGAGTGTGGGGCCAACTGTTGAGGGAGTAAAGGAACAGAGAAGTTAAAGTGCAAAAACTCTCCTCTAGACTAAGTGAGGAGTTAACCCATGAGGTGTGGTGGCAGCCCCGCTACAAGGGATCATTTTTAAGTTTTCTGGAGTCGGGCATTAAAAAGCAAAAGAAGTGTGCACAAGACACAGGACAGACCCTTATTCCTGCCATGATTAACATGTACTTTTTTTTTTTTTTTGCAATTATCAAACAATCCTGCTAGAAGTTGCTGATCGCTGCTATTTCTAGAAAAAAAAAATTCCATCAATATATCTCAAAGTTTGTAGACGCTAAAATGTTTGCACAAACCAATCAATATACGCTTATTGGGATTGATTTTCTTTTTACCAAAAAATATGAAGCAAAATACATATTGGCCTAAATTTATGAAGACATTTGATTTTTTTACATTTTTTATTGGATATGTTTTATAGCACAAAGTAAAAAATATGTTTTGTTTTTTTTCTTTCAAAATTGTAGTTTTTTTTTTTTTTTTGTTTAAAGAGCAAAAAAAAAAAAAAAAGAGGTGGTCAAATACCACCAAAAGAAAACTCTTTGTGGGAAAAAAAAGGACATACATTTCATTTGGGTACAGTTTTGCACGACCGCGCAATTGTCAGTTAAAGTAATGCAATAAATCTTCCGGAGATCAATTGGTTAGGAAGAAAGATGTTTGTGAACTTGCATTTATTGGGATATAAGAGACATTGATTTACATTTTGGAGTAGACTTTATGGACTTCTTTGGGAGTATTGTTGGTAAGCGCTGGTTTTGAGTGTAGAGCTGACACAAGCATAGAAAGATGAAGGTACACATTGTGCACACATGTAGTTTTTATCCTTTTTACTGTTTCTCCACAACACTGAGCACTTTTCCCAAATCGTAAGATTCATAAATATTAAATGACTGGGTGAGATATAATTAATGATATTTAGAGAGGTTACACATGAATCTTTTTCTTGTCTCTATAGATGCAGGTCAAACAAAAGCTTTATAATTCATTTTTTAGCCCCCCTTTACAGTTAATGTTAAGAGACACTCCTTAGAGTAATGATAAGGTCATGAGAAGAACATTATTATACTTTTTATTATTTATCTTTATTGAGTTTGTAAAAATATGCACATATTTCTGTTGATATGTGAAGTGAACCTTTGTAGTGTATTTTTTCCTTTTATATTTCTGCTGAATTTAAAAGGTGATGTTATGTGCCATTTCCTATAAGGAAAACTGTGAAGGTGAAAATGTTTTAGGAACTTTATTTTCAGTACGGTAACTTCACTTGAGTGAGCGATCATTAAAATAATACCTATTTCTTCATTCTGGAAACACGAATGTACCTACTGAACACTTTCACAGAGTTTGGGAGGGAATTATTCTTGTTTATATGTATTTTAATTATACTTTCGCCAAGAGTTTGTAATGCACTTTTTTGTCTTCTATGTAATTTTTACTAAAAATGGATATATTTTTTAGTACGGCTATGGTTAGGCTGGGCTGTTTTTGATATTAAGTAGAGTCAAAAAATATATTCCAATTGAGTCAAAACCAGGTTTTTATGATTTGTTGGAATTCATATAATATGTAGTACAGATGACTCTCCCAATTCTCATATAGTTCAGGGACTTGGAGGATTTTTTTTCTGAATATTTAATAATTCTGAAGAAGTAGGGCCTGTCTTGGTGTTAGAAAATTGCAGCCTGGAAAGGCCCAGCAGAAACGAATATGCTCATTTTAAAATGGTTGTAAATGTTCGTTTTGGCCTAAATTCCTTCTAAAGAATAGTGGTACGCTTGCTATGCCTAGGTACTCTTGTGCCTTAAGTCTGATATCTGTATATGTGCACTTGAACTATATGCAAAACTTTTTTTTTTGCTATCCGTGTCCCAGATGATTTACCTTCACTTCCGGTCCCATAGCCAAAACATAAAATTACAGGAAATCCCTGCAAATTAGGGGAACCCCTTATGCCCCCCCCCCCCCCCAGGTTACCAGAACTAGTGTTCCCATTGAAAGGTTTCCCCTTTATTACTGTTCTGAGGACAACCCAAAATTTAGGTGGGGGGGGGGGCTTCTTTTATGTGAGAAACCAAGGCCCTGTATTCATATTACCAAAAGTGGCAATGCAGAAAAAGATATACAGTACAGTAGTATGGCTGAATGCACACGGATGTATTATCATACCTTCATCTATGCTGGATCCTTCTGTAGGAGCTGGCAGAAAGATCCAGTGTAAAAAAATGCTAATTTTGGCATGTAAGAATACATGTTTATAGGCATATGGCGCTTAAAGGTGTAAATGCATGTACAATGCAATGTATGTAAGGCATAAACTCATTCTCATGGCTAGAATATTCATTGAATCTACTCCCGTAAAATCCTCTCTGAACACAGGTTTTGTTTTTTTTTTTGTTTTTTATTCTATAACCCTGAACGCTGTTCTAAAACTAAAAAAAAAAAAAAAAATCAAATGCCTAAAAGCTGCATTTTTTTCTGTGGGTTGTGTGAGCCCTATGTCAGTTACGGGCAAAAGATAAGCCACAGGGAGCCTACATTCAATACTGGCAACTAGTCCATTGTCTTTTGCTTGACATCTTTTGGGCACAGTTTTCATATTTCAGGTCTTCTTTAACCCCCTCCTGCCACTGTATTGACAAATGACAACGTCCCGTTCTTGCCACGCTTGCACACCCGGGCAGAGCATGCAGCAAGTGGTGGTGCACTCTTTCCCTGGGACACGCCGCATCACGATTTCACCGATGACATGGATGGGTGTTTCATAAGTCTACTGATCAATGGTGACCCACTTCAATGTAACAGTCGTGATTATCTTTACTTACATTTTTCTTTATTTCTTTTGTATTTTATGTATGTCTTGTTTTAATAAAAAAGTATTTGTAAAAAAACAAAAAAAAACAAAACAAAAGGGGCGATGATCAGGCTCTTTACCCTTGTCATCAGCTGTGTCCAATAAAGCTAATCACATGCAAACATGGAAATGCAAGTTATCGTCATTCCTCTCCTCACACTGACAGCATGTGAGTAGAGGAGAGCTGATCGGTGGCATTTCCTCACAGGGGAGATCTGTGCAGATAATCAGGGCACTGATTATTAGTCCCCTGAATATCAGTGCAGCCCAAACAGTACCCAGCAGTGATGCCAGTCAATGCCCAGCTGTGATGCCAGTCAGTGCC
This sequence comes from Pelophylax lessonae, assembly GCF_965119305.1. Taxonomy (NCBI): domain Eukaryota; kingdom Metazoa; phylum Chordata; class Amphibia; order Anura; family Ranidae; genus Pelophylax; species Pelophylax lessonae. Next base: position 257,146,858 of record NC_138773.1, on the reverse strand, counting down.
CAGCAGCATTGCCAATCATTGCCCATCTGTGATGCCAGTCAGTGCTGCCTTTCAGTGCCCATCAGTGCCTCATCATCAGTGCTGCCCATCAGTGCTGCCCATCAGTGCCACCTATCAATGAAGCCACTCAGTGCCCATAAGTGTCGCCTATCCGTGCCACCTATCAGCGCCGACTATCAGTGACACCTATCACTGCTTATCAGTGCTGCCTATCAGTGCCCATTAGTGCTGCATATTAGTGCCTCCTCTTCAGTGTCACCTCATCAGTGCCCATCAGTGCCACCTCACCAGTGCCAATCAATGCAGCCTATCAGTGCCCATCAGTGCAGCCTCATCAGTGCACATCAGTGAAGGAGAAAAATTACTTATTTACAAAATTTTATAACAGAAAAACCTTTTCTATTTTCAAAACTTTCTATCTTTTTTCACTTTTTTTTTTGTTAGCAAAAAATAAAAAACCCAGTGGTTATTTTGTTTGGGTACAGTGTTGCATGATCCTGCAATTATCATTCAAAGTGCGACAGCTCTGAAAGCTGAAAGATGGCCTGGGCAGGAAGGGGGTAAAAGTGTCCAGTAGACAAGAAGTTAAGTGATAAAAATAAAACAGTTTAAGGTATTAAAATGTTTTAGTTTGTGGTTTAATTTAGAAACAATAAAGGCAGTAAGGGATCTCACTTAATCTAGGTAATATATGGCTAGGGATAATTTGGATATTGCTACTTTAAACATATGTTACGCTATTTTTGTAGGTACTTTTATGAATATGTATGTGAAGTGTTGATTTTAAATGTGTGGGAGTTTTCCTCTCTTTTTGTAAGTTTGTTGTGGATTTCTTACATGCAATGACAATAAATCTTACCTTATCTTATTTCCCCATCTACTACCCAAATGCAGACAATGTCACGTTAAAACTATTCTAATAGTTCTTATCAATCAATCAATCAATCAATCAATCAATCAATCAATCAATCAGTCATTCAAATTTTCCTCTTCATATTACCAGTCCATTATGAGGGACTGGAAGGAAACGATGCTTGGTTGCTATAAGCAATATGAACAGTTCTCTCTTCAGACACTGTTCACAAAGACCATTATGTTTCTTTGTGAACAACTCGGCTCCAAATGACAATCATCGACTTCATTATAAGAGAACAGAAAAAGCGACATTCATTGTGAAGATCCGAACAGTAATACATGTGCTTGTTTCTTGCAGTGATTAAATAGAAACGGGGGAATAAATCTGGCTGTATAATCTCATTTTGTGGGTTAGTTTAAAACTTTTAGATTGCAAAAAATGTAATGGACATATAAGAGAGATCTCCTAATTGCACAGAACTATACAAGAACAAACCAAGTTTTCTTATAAAAAAAAAGTAATTGTATTACAGTAAAAAAGTGAGAGTCAGCTCACAGATGTAGATAGAGCTCCTACTTCTGGCCTTTTAGATACTCTAACTAGCCCATAAAAGAGTAAAGATAAGGAGAAAATTCTTCCTCTATGTAATACTTCAGGTATTATGAGGATAGAAAACAAAATTGAGTTATGAATTTCCATCTGTTGCTCAAAGAATGAACGGGTTCCAAGGTATAGTACTGCCCTGGAATGGCTGTGAAGGTTAATTACAAGTATGAGTCAGAAATTACAGTTTTCCGAGTTTTACCAGACAGGAAGTGAGAAATCCTGCAACAGTTTTTTCTTTTGCCCAATAGCCCTAAAAATGGGCTAAAACAAGATTCTGCCTTCCCCTATAGATTTCAGTTGGATTCAACCTCTAAATTCAAGTTTCCAACAAGATTTCTCAAACCCTGGCCCAGGTTCTATTCACCAGGGTTTGTGAAATCTTGTTGGAAACTTGAATTTAGAGGTTGAATCCAACTGAAATCTATAGGGGGAGGCAGAATCTTGTTTTAGCCCATTTTTAGGGCTATTGGGCAAAAAAAAAAAAAAAACATGGGCACTGCCAGGGGACCAAAAAGTAAATACATAACAAATACTATACAATGGACAGAGGGTCTTTTCATGTGACTTTGAAATCAACAATAAAAATACAGATATTCTTTAAATAACATGCTTGGAGGATGCCCTAAGGCTGTACATGATTTTATGGAACAGTATGGTTTTCATGAACAGTCTCACTGACTGCGCACACTGGCGAAGCTGGGGTTTTTTTTGTTTTCTTTCTTTTACAATTGGTTTATATCCAGCAGCAGTACCCCAGTCTGATTAATTTCAGTTAAAAAAATTCAGATATTTTCCAGTTTTAACAGAGTCCTTCCACTTGTTGGCAGGTATTACTGGGTTTTTTTTGCCCCTCCTTTGGTGATGCAGTGGGTGGGAATTGTACCCATCTAAATGCCAGCTGTGGGTGGAGTCCAGTCAGAGTGGGGTATGGGAACAGGACAGACCTGTACAGCATCATGTAGCGCTACACCCAAGGATCTAGAGAAAGAGTGCTTGGCTGGGCAGGACTGAATGTACATGCCTTGACTAGACATGTGAAGAACAGAAAAATTTGTTTAGTATTGGATAGATTTGTTATGTTACTAATGTTGGTTCATTGATTAATTTCGTAATTCGTTTTGTTTCCTTTCATTTTGTTTAATTTAGCTTTGTTTATTAATTTACTAACGAATCACAAATCTTTGGAACAATTAAAATTAGGATCAGCGGGCTTCCTCACTGGCAGCTGAGTTTAAACAAAAGAATGCCAGCAATATAAAAAAAATTGCAGAAAAAAACTGCATAGGGGTCCGCTCCTATACATACTAGGCCCTTAGGATCTGATATGGTTTTTAAGGGAAACCCCCCCCCCTTTAAAAAAAAAAAAAGGCATGTGGTCCCCTTCAAAATCTATACCAGACCCTTATCTGAGCATGCCAGGAAAGAGGGGGAATAAGTAAGAGGCCCCCCTTCTGGACCATACCAGTGGCCCTCTACATGGGGTTGGTGCTTTGGGGCAGGGGGTGCTCAGCACTCCCAAAGCACCTTGTCCCCATAGTGATGGGGACAAGGGTCTTTTAACCGCAACCCAGGTCCGGTGGTTGTGGAGGTGACATATCGGAATCTGGAAGCCCCATTTAACCCCCATATTCTGGCCCCCTCCATATGAATGAGCAGGGGTACATAGTACCCTTACTCATTCACCAAAAAAACATAAAACCGGGGTGTCTGGGTTGATGACATCATCAGGGCCTGGGCCACCTGATGAGGTCATTGGGTGGTCCCACCCCTTACTTAGGAACTGTCAGATGGGTCGGCGGTAGTGGCCGGCATAGTGATTGATACTGGATCTAGTTCGGGGGGCATTTATTTACTTTTTGTTTTTTAATAAAGGATTTGTCAAAAACTGTTTCTGTGTTTTTATTTACTTTTTACACTTTTTTGGTAAATGAGTAGGGGGTACTATGTACCCTATACTTATTCACATGGAGGGGGGCCAGAATCTGGGGGTTATATGGGGCTTCCAGATTCCGATAAGTCACCCCCCACACCTCCACAACTCCCGGGCCTGGGTTGCTGTTAAAAGGCCCTTATCCCTATTACTATGAGGGCAAGGTGGTTTGGGGGGCTGAGCTACCCCTGCCCCAAAGAACCTATTCCATGTAGAGGGCATGTTGCCTGGTATAGTTCAGAAGGGGGGCCCCTTACTTATCCCTCCTTTTTCCTGGCCTGCTGGGCTGCATGCTCAGATAAGGGTCTGGTATGGATTTTAAGGGGGACCCCATGCCCTTTTTAAAATAAATAGATGTCTTCCAAAGTAGATCCATCATCAATCACAATGCCCACAACTACCACCGACCCATCAGACAATTCTTAAATAAATAAGGGGTGGGGCCACCCAATGACCTCATCAGATGGCCCCATCCCCTGATGATTTCATCAACCCAGGACATCCCGGTTGATGGTGTCACAAGAGGGTGGGGTCACCCAATGATGTCAATGGGTGTCCCTGCCCCTTAGCTTTTTAGGAGCTGGCAGGTGGCGGGACCGGAAGTTTTTGGGTTTTTTTCTGGTCAGCAGTGATGACAGGTGTCATGATTGGCATTTTTTTATTTTTTCTTATTTTCTAATAAAGGACTTGTCAAAAACTTGTGCTGTGTTTTTATTTAATTTTAACACTTTTTTGGTGAATGAGTAGGGGTAGCTATGTACGCCATAGTCATTTACATGTGGGGGGGGGGGGTGGTATCTGGGGGCTATAATCTTTGCGCACAAATGTGATGAATATAATATAAATGTTATTGTGAATGTCATCCTAACCATTGTAAGTTAATGACAACTTTAAATGGCCATCCTTTAATGAAAATCCACGTGCTGATAATTAATTTAATAATTAATATGACCTCATTAAATGTTGGTAATAGAGAGTGCGCTCATAAATCAACAAAATTATGGCTATACAGTATATTTTGTGGAAAGTGTTCTGTGTACTGACGTTTTGCACTAGCAATTTGTTTATTTCTAGGAGGTGTGACAGTGTGAGTCTCTGTCATGGAAAGGACACAGGGTTTGCACATTTGCTGAGTGCTGAACTACGAAGTATTAATTTTGAGCAGAGAAAACTGCTTTTGCAGATTTCTCCGGATTTTAATATTTCTGGATGTGGCTCCTTAGTTTGGAGATTTCAACGCGCCGTGGGAGGGAAGAAATTCGAAAACCCAGTGTCTGGGTTTTGTATTCAACCAGCAGGGTGTGGGCCCAGGTGCACACAGCCCTTATAATGTTGGTCTGCTAAGAGTTATAAGTGAAGAGGAGTGCAGTTGGAGCGGTGACTGCCATTGAGAGAGTCCCAGTGTGAAGATAGATGCTGTGTGCATTAGGAAGCTCAAAGTTATGTGTGTTACAGGGCTTGAGGCTGTGTGCGGTAAGGTGCTCAAGTCTGTGTGCATCCAAGAAACTCAAAGTTGTGTGCTAGGAAGAGGTGGGCTAGCAGTTTTTTATTTGGGTTTTGTGCATTTTTCTGGAGAAGAACCCTTGTGCGGGAAAGCTTATGTTGGACTTCTATTTTTTTTTTTTACTTTTTTAATAAACACGGGCTACCAGGTCCTTAAATACAGTTCCTGACTGACCTAAACTCATTTGAAAACACGTCTACCACTTAGCTAATGATCCCCTATGTCACAGAGGGAAATGTAATACCACAGTAAAACCTTTCAGATTGTTTAGTTCCTAGATAGTATTAAACAGCATCAATCCACCTGGTATGGCTAGATGTCCAAGAACTAAAGACGAAGATTACAGCCTCCATGAATAATTTTCGTAATTTTATTGTTGTTATTTTTATGTAAAATATGTAAATTTAATGAAAATTTGTGTTAGTACTGTTTGTAAAACAGAGCAGCTAATAATCTTGATGCTGCATGATGGCTATTTAACCGTTTTTCTCTGATTAAGCTGAATATGAAGCAACAATAGAGAAAAAACTACTGTTTGGTTACTGACAGCAAGCTTACTTTCACATCTGGGATGGTATATATATATATATATATATATATATATATATATATATATATATATATATATATATATATGTTTTGAAGAATGTAAGAATGTCCAAACAACCATACAATAAAGATTTTGCTGCACATCTTCCTGTATTGTCCCTTTCTGTGTGTGCTTACATTAGATTATGACGGCTAATGTGGAACTGTAATGCAGAACCATTATAAGTATTTAAATACAGAATCCACAGGATGTGCACAGTACAGGGAGAGAAAGGGTGACATAAGTAAAAAAGTTATCAGTTAACTTTCAGCTTTACATGTGAAGTACATTTTCCTACATGATTGACAGTTTAAATTTAAGTTATTCATTGTCTTTATTAAGGAAAAAAGTCATTTTATGTCTACTCCTAATTGTGCATTTTGGTTAAAAATATAATCCCAATTAAAGATAATTAAGTTATTGCAACGGACACAATTTTTAAAAATCTTTCAAGATGAGGTGTTCTAGTGGTATATATGCGGTCAGTCATTTCTGACACTCAGCGATCCTTTGACCACCATGTTCAATACACTTGATTGAGTTTTTCATAAAAATGTTCTTGGTAAATCATAATGAAATGAAATATGTTCTAGGTTTGGTTTTCTTCAATTCTCCTCGATTGCTTGGGTGTGAGGCCGGCATGTAGAGCACAGGTGCTCAACCTGTGACTCTTCAGCTGTTGCAAAACTACAAGTCCCATCATGCCTCTGCCTTTGGGAGTCATGCTTGTAAATGTCAGCCTTGCAATGCCTCATGGGACTTGTAGTTCAGCAACAGCTGGAGGGCCACAGGTTCAGCACGCCTGATGTAGAGTATGATGACACATATGCATAGGCAATTTGTACACACATACTGAGGTCAGCATAGAGCCAGTTAGCCTTCCAGAATGTCTTTAGAATGTGGGAGGTGATCAGAGCACACAAAGGAAACACAAACATTAAGTAGTTTGAAGTTGGGCCTATAGTTTGGGACAGTTTACCACTTCAACACAGGGCACTTTCACCACATTCCTGTCTAGGCCAATTTTCAGCTTTCAGCGCTGTCACATTTTGAATGACAATTGCGCAGTCATGCAATGCTGTACCCTAATTCAATTTTGTTGATTTTTTTACACAAATAGAGCTTTCTTTTGGTGGTATTTAATCACCACTGTGTTTTTTATTTTTTTACAAAAAAAAAGAAAAAAGACCAAAACTTTTGAAAATAAAATGTTTTTCCTAGTTTCTGTCAGTAAATGTTATAAACAAGTAATTTTTCTCCTTCTCCTGATGTGCGCTGATGAGGCGGCACTGATGGGCACTGATAAGGTGGCACTGAAGGGCACTGATTAGGTGGCACTGATGAGGAGGCACTAATATGCTGCACTGATGGGCACTGATAGATGGCACTGATGAGCACTTATAGGTGGCACTGATGGGCATTGATAGACAGCATTGATGGGCACTGAGGGGTGGCACTGATAGGCAGCACTGATGGGAATGATGGGAAGCACTGGGCACAGATAAGTAGGCACTGATGGGCATCACTAATGGACATTGATTGGTGTCACTAATGGGCATTGATTGGTGTCACTGATGTGCACTGTTTGGTGTCACTAATAGGCACTGCTTTGGCTTTACTGTAATCAGAGAACTGATGATCAGTGCCCTGGTTATTTGTCCTGTACTCCCCTTAGAGGAGGAGCTGCTGATCGGCTCTCCTTGCTACCCACTCTGACAGTGTGAGGCGAGGAGCGCTGATAAATGAAACTTCCGCATTTACATGGACACAGACTATCACATGGGTAAAGAGCCGCGTCATTACCCGCGGGCGCACGAGAGTGGCTGTTCTGGGGTGCTGTGATAATGATGTCATCCCAGAACGAGAGCCACACCGCTCTGCTGTCATTTGAAGGTGGGCGGGCGGCAAGTGGTTAATTTAGATACAGAGTAGCGTAGAGTTCAGGTAGGAGATGAGTAATGTACCGGTAATAATATTTCACATTTAACTTAGAAAGCTGAGTTTTTCTTTAGTGTTAGGCCAGGCTACTAATGATCATTGATTTGCCTGTTCAGACATCTATAATGGGCTATATGGGCATTGTTGTTAATTATGGAATGTTGGACTGACAGTCTTGGTAACATCTGTCTAGACATCAACCAGAAGCGTGTTGGAGAAGAAGATAAATGCTTTTGACAGCAGCAACTGTCTATAAAGACTTTGACACTTATCAGCAGGTGAACTGTTTGTACAGGTTCCAAGTTCCACCTGCTATGATGGTCAAGTATCTGAACTGTTCTATCTGTTCTGATGATCAAGTGCCTGAAGTGTCTGTACAAAAAAGCTAACGTTCCCTCATCAAGTATCAGCACACCTACGACTATGGAGGATAAAATTGACTTTGTATACTACAGTTCTTTGAGTTCTACAGCGTTGCAATTGCTGTGCTGAAGTTGGGATCTGATCATCGGATGTCTTATCTGTTGTCCATCACCAGATATGGAGGACTTTGACAAGTTTCTATGCTTACAAACTCTTGAAAAGGAAAGTTTGATCTACATATCTGCTCTTGTGCTTTCTAGTTCCATGACAGGAAAAGTTTGGTGTTTTAACCCTTTATTACAGTTTTCAAAAGAGTTAATCAATGTAGTAAAGTGTTTAAAATGCAATTGGAGTGGACATTCCTTTATTTCAAATAAAAGGCCTCTGGCAGGGAATGTAGATTGCAGTCCTCTTGCCGGGAGAAGTGTGCACATGATAGGGGACCAAAGAAAAAGGGTATGTGACTGCTCTATTCACAGAAAAAGCAGGGGAGGGCCTGAATGGCTTGGTGTCAATTACTGCCCAATCAAGGTTCATTCTATACTGGGCAATTTCTATAAAGCTTCTTTTAAGAATTAAAAGACTACAAAATCATAGCAGTGTAAACCAGCTAGCAGCGAGGCCTATTTAATGAGTGAGGCTAGACCAATATTTACTAGATACAAAGAGCAAAGCCGTTCTTTTACTGTAGAGGAGTATTTAGTGGCTCAAAAAATCACTTGCATGTTCAGGAGAGGGGCACTTGAGTCAGAAAAATGTTTGACACACCTAAATGCATTCAAACATGCCTAAATGCTAGGACTTGAGCATTCATTAATTTCAATGGCCAGAATAAATTAATGTTCTGGACAATGGAATGAATGAATGCCCAAACTCGATATAAATCGAAACATGTTTAAACTTCTTTGCAAAATGTCGTTTAAGGTGCATTTTTTAAACTGTTTTCTCCCACCAGGAGAAAAGGTGTTCAGGGGAACTGGGCAAACACCCCGTGTGCATTATGGCCTTATGGTTTTGGAACAGCTGTAGGAGTGAATGACAAACATGGACACATCTTATAAAATGAGTGTGTATGGAACAATTCTGGGAATCAAAGCAGGAGCACATCCATGTGTCTGAATGACACCACCTCTTACAGAGGAGCTCAGCTTAAAGTTAATTTATCAATAATATTCAATTTAAAGAGGAGTTCCACCCAAAAGTGGAACTTCCGCTTTAGGCAGTTCTAACCCCCTGACATGTCACATTTGGCATGTCATTTTTTTTGGGGGGGGGTGGGTACCTAGTTCTGACAGGTACCCGCTCCCACTTCCGTTTGGAGCGCCACGGCGCCCTGAGCGGAAGTTTTCCTCTCCCCCTCCCTCCCTGCAATCTTCTGGGACATGTCAGAGGTCCCAGAAGATTGCCGACCAATCACGACGCGCAACTCGTGCATACGCAGTGCGTACCCGGCGGTGAAGCTGAAAACTGTCACAGCCGGGTGCCCACACCAGTGATGCCAGCGCCGCAGACAGAGAGGAAGAAGAGCGAGGCTTCGGGTGGCCGCATCGCTGGACTGTTGGACAGGTGAGTGTGTGTTTAGGCTGGAACTCCGCTTTAGGGGCTCAGTACACTTTCCACCAATTTAACCCCTTACGCTGACCATACGCAAATATTCAGCCTCACTGGGCTGGGCTTTTTTCCATGGGGCTGCATATTTGAGCATCTCCTTTTGTACTGGGAGCGCACCACAAGGCCTTCTCCCAGCACAAAGACCGGGGGTCTCACTGAGAGCCCCGTTCTAACGATCGGGACCCAGAATGTCCGATTCCTGGTGACCTGATTGTTGTGATAGCCTCTGATTGGCTATCACAGTGATCAGTCACTGTTAAGCCCACCCCCGTGTCTTCTGTCTCTGTGAATGGATGAGACAGATACATTGTATCTTTCTCTGTCCTTGCAGAGATAGAAAAAAAAAGTGTGTGTAGAAAAAAATATATAATAATAATAATTAGAAAAAAGTAAAAAAAAAATACCTAGATTAGGGTTTGATCTACATCAGCCCCAAGGTTAGTGTCTAGGTCAAGGTCAGGGACAAAGGTCAGCATCAGTATTTTTTGGACAGGATTTTTTTTTTTTTAATTAGTATCAGTGTCAGTTAATGTCAGTGTGTTTTAGGTAGGATAAAAAAAGCAAAAATGCACACTATTACTTCTGGGCTATACTACGGGTACAAACAACAGCTAACATACACATATGTGGTATTGCTGCAATCTTCAGGAGCAGGAGAATTTATTTTTGGTTGTTCCTTGGTGGTAGGTTATGGTAGTAGGAAGAAATATACAGTTACATTTAGAAAGGAAAAGGTTTTTCTTACTATGTTTGGCCAGTTTACCTTAGATAATAAAAAATAAAAAAAAATCAGGAGCTAGCCATTTCCCACCAAATAAAAGCCCAATTTGTTCTGAAAAAAATAAAAATAAATCAATGTATACTCCGCCTGGATGCACAAAATAGTTGTGATGATATGTACGGTTTTACTAACACATGTCAAAGTTGCACAATTAGGCTTAGGCATTAAGAATTGTTTTACCCTATGGCGTGTAAGGGTTAAAGGGCATTTTTCCCAGTGACTGCCATTATAATGGTGCCTTTCTCTTATGGCTGCAAATGTAAGTGGGTATCTCTCCCCCTAGTCACCAAGATAAGGGGGTCCTCTTTCACTGACTTTCAACGAAAGGGAACAATTTTCAAATCACCACCATGGTAAGGTGCCATGTTTCTACTGACCACTATTGTAAGGGAGCACTTCTCCACTGACCACCATTGTAAGGGTACGCATTTCAACACACCACCAGGGTGAGGGTTAAAGTTTCTACTGACCACCAATGTAAGGAAACTCTTCTCCACTGATCAACAGCAGAAGGAGATACTAACATTTTCAATGTATGTGTTTCTTTTTGGCACTTACTTTTTATACTTATTGCTGAAAATAATTTTGTCATATAGAGCAGGAAGGTATTATGATCTGCTTTGGGTGTCAAATACATTAAGTGACCTTTATTCTTTTATTCCTATATCTGCAACTTTCCTATCAACCAATGTACTATAAGATGTAAGTTATAAGTATTAGCAGGGGTTCCCTGAGACCTGAAAAGTATTTCAAGGGTTCCTCTATGGCAAAACAAAAAAAAAATGATATTTTCTTACCTCTGTATGATTTTTATTCTGACTGCTGCCCTTTGTTAAATTGATCATGGATTGATTACATTTGATAGAAATGCATTTTGTATACTTACTGTAGTAGGACCATATTTACTGAAATGCCTTGGATAGAGGGCTAAGACAAGGAGAGGGGAATACCCTAGCCTCTGACAGATCCTGTTTCTGATTTTCTTTTATTTTTTGTTCAATGCCCTACCATGGTAACATGTGGTCATTTGTTCACTATGGGCTGTAAAACACAATGCTGTGGGCACCCTTTATATGAAGCAAACTATGTTTTGCCTTAGGCTTCATTCAGACTAGACATAGAATACCATACACCCCTGGGGGGCCATGTTGCACACTAGGTTTTTAGCCCATGTGCATCCAATGCCAGGGTTTTAGTGCTGTTGGGAAGCTTAGGTTTAGCGTCTACCCTTTTGCCTATCAAAGTTTATGGCAGAATACTTGTGTTCCAGACATACATGTCTAAACATGTATGGTGTACCACTCAGTACAGCTTTCAGTTTTAGGTTTCACAGCATCTTTCATCCTGCCATAGACTTTGACAGGCTGCAGGCAGCGGGGCTGAATGCCTCCCGGGTACACTAAAACACTGGCATTGGAAAGACACTGGCTAACTGCTTAGTGTGAAGAGGCCTGAGATTGAGTAGGGAATGGTTAGAACCCTGGACATGATTGTTTTACTCTCTGTGTCTCCTCTGGGATGATTCACTCCCCAATGTTCACTCAAACAGGGGGTGAGGGCAAATTCTTTCAGTGGGGACACTTGTTCTGATTGAGAGATTTTCTCTCACTTTCTATTTTGTTGCAGGGGACAGGAAGTGAAGAAAATTTCCTCAACTGAACAGGGGATTTTTCTATTCCCTTCTTTATCCAAAACTAAAAAAAAATAAATAAAAAAAAATAATTGGTTTTAGTTATACTTTAAATTCCACTATCCCAGTTACACAGTCTGGCTAGTAAGAATAGGGGCGGAGCCCTAAGAAAAAGCACATAATTTACATGTTCGGAACAGTATGATTGCTATGACCCTTTATATAAGGGATAAAAGAATATAGGAACACTGAATTTAATTTCTAGACAGAGGTCACAGATTCAGAGAGTGCGTCACAAGGTTATGAGCAGTTGAGCTCACTATATCATGTTTTATTGTTGCTACAAATATAAGAACAGTAATAATGCAGCTGCGGCTTGCAGAGTTCTCTGAGGCCACAAAATATTATTGTAACTTATGATGCCCTGAACAAGTTTGATAAGCACTGAAGCAGACCAGCATACATCAATCGAAACCTGAGGGACTAAAGATGTGACAGCTAAAATCTGCCTGATTCTTATTCAGTGTAGCAATACCCATGTGACAAACAATACTTATAATCCTATTTCATGGTATGATAACTCAAGGTGGTACATGGTAGCAGCAATAGTTAAAATGAAAAATGTTTTATAAAGCAGACAGGAAGCATGCAGGACATCATCATTCATTTACGGTATACAGTATACAATACATACACAAATATTAAATATTCTATATACATACTGTATGTATAACATTAAATATTATATATACATACTGTATATATATATATATATATATACACACACACACACACCGTTAAGCCATAACATTATGACTATCAATAGGTAAAGTGAAAAGCATTGATTATCTCATTACAATGATACCTGAAAGTTAAAAGATTAAGGTGTGTCAAAAAATGATATAGATATAATGCAAAAAAATTGACACAATGGTACCAACATCCCTAGATTATTTGTATATAATGTATCTCTGAGATTAAAGAGCTCTCGCCTAGGCCAGATAAATGAGGGCTTGGAAAAACCAAAGATGGGACTTTACCGGTAGACATTAAATATTGGCAAAAGAGTTAAAAATTTTAGAACTTTATTAATTGGAGTATTAAAATCATCCGCATAACATATGCTGGATGAATAATATAGACAATACAAAAAACAAAAAGTGAACAATCAAAATCAAAAACTACATATAATAAATAGAATACATCACATAGATACCTGAAAGTTGGTAAGATATATTAGACAGCAAATCAACATATTGTCCCTGAAGTTACTGTGCGGAAAACAGAAAAAAATGGATTTGAGCAACTTTCACAAAGGTCAAATTGTAATGGATAGACGTCTCGGTCTGAGCAACCCCAAAACTGCAGCTCTTGTGAGATATTCCTGATCTGCAGTAATCAGGACCTACCAAAAGTAGTCCAAGGAAGGAAAACCAGTGAACCAGCAACAGGGTTATGGGTGGCCAATGCTCAACGATATACTTGGGGAGCAAAGACTAGCCTGATTAGTCTGATCCATAAAAGAACTACAGCCCAAATTGTTGGAAAGATGTTAGAATACACAGTACATCACAGTTTGTTGTGTATGGGGCTGTGTAGCAGCAGACTAGACAAGGTTTCCATGCTGGCCCGTGTCCACAGCCAAAAGCATCTACAATGGGCTTGTGAGAATCAGTACTAGACCATGGACAACGGAAGAAGGCGGTTTGGTCTGATAAATCATATTTTCTTTTACATCATGTGGATGGCCAGGTGCATATGCATTGCTTAACTGGGGAGGAGATGACACCAGGATGCAGTATGGGAAGAAGGCAAGCCAGGGGAAGGCAGTGTGATGCTTTGGGAAACCCTGGGTTTAATCCATTTTATACTTTTGGAGTTCATGCCTCAGCGGGTCAGGGCTGTTTTAGCAGCCAAATGGGGACCTACTTAATATTATGTGGGCAGGCATAATGTTATGGTGGGTGGTCATAATGTTATGGCTGATTGGTATATATACAGCCAGGCTATTGACACCTTCAAAAGAAACTCAGCAATGGTAGACTCCTTTTTTTCCATGGAAGCCTCCTTACAAATAAATCTGTGCTGTTGCTATTGAGACCTAGAACAACCTTGAAACATGTACTTTTTTTCAGGCTCCCATTCAAGGCGATTTTAAAAAATATGTTTTTATAAGCACTCATTGTTGGGGAGTTGGTACCCTGGAATGCCTGCCAATCAACTAATATTGCACCAGCGCCTCTTGTGGTGACACCCTCCCACCCCCCATTTATCTTTCAGGAAGAAAAGCATTTTACAGCTTCTTGATGAACACAGAATGCACTTTTTCAGATAAAATGTTTGCTTTATAAAATCAAAACCTAAAATGAAAAGCTTGCCCTACTTATTGAACATTTTTATTCAAACCAGGTTATCAACTTTGTGCTGTGAATTCCTTTACCAAAGTCTATAATATAGAATCACTGTGCAGGCAAAAAGGAGATATTTTTTTACTTAGGATAATAATGTGATTAGGTTATGCTGACATATGCCCTCTTGAATAACTTAAAGTGTGAATTTTCATGATAGGTCCACTTCAATTAGATAATGTGTACTGAGCTATGATTATAAATTGAGGGCATGCTGCCATTAATCACACCCCTACCTATGAAAAATAATGTTGACACTGCAGACAGGGTTATTTCATAGCTAAAGTAGAAGTTCAACCAAAGACTAACTAACTCTAAATCTACTCAGAGCCACATTCTAAAACTAATTTATCTAACCCTGTAAAGCAAAAATCGCTATACTTATCTTTTCTAAAGCCGATCCAGTCTAGTCTCCAGTGGCAGATGCTGTAAACAGGAGCCAGCTGGGAAATACCTGGGAAGTGACGTCACCCATAGAGTTACTATGGGGCTTCCATTGTCGGCTGCCTCTCCTGCACACACCTGCACACAAAAGCGGCCGCTCACATCTCAGCATAGGACATCTTTTTCTTTTAGTTCTGTATAACAATTTTTATTGACGACTGTATTTCGTTTGAGATTTCATCTTACTGCCTGTCCCTATGACACCCAGTTACACAATGTTTTCGCAGGCTGTCACCAGAATGGGAAGCTAAAAGAAATCTCCTACACACGAAGACCAAACACGGTTGCAGTAAAGATAGCAGTAAAGCCTTGAGAGAGGTTCCAGCCATTTCCCACTGTCCCAAAAAGGAAAAAATATGGCTGCAGATAGGCCTTAAGGCCTAACTGAACTTTTATTTTGAATTTGCTACATACATTCCAGTTAAATTAAAACAAAAGGTGTGCAACGTCTTTGTTTGTTTTCTTTAGAAAGCAGCTAAAGCTTGAGTAGAAAAGCCTGTCCCTTGCCAGCATATTGTAGAGAAGGATCCTTGCTCTCTGTATACAAACAGTGGCCTCTCTGCAGAAGTCTGGCACATCCTTTGCTGAGCTAGAGCTACAGCTCTCCAATCAGCAGGAAACATGATCTTTGCTGATTGCAAAGTTTTTGGTCAGACCCAGCAAGGGTGTAGGCAGGTAGAGTTTTATGCTGCCCCAATTGGGAGGGTTAGTGTTAATTGTGTTTACCAGTTCTTTCTTGATGGGTTTTTTTTTTGGTCCCATCTACTGGTGCTGTGTATTATAAAAGGGACCGGGGTATGGACCCGAGGGAGCTAGAACTAACAAGAGGGCCTAGAGAACAAGAGAGAGCAGTTGCTACTGTTACGTTTGCCGGAGTCCATCCTGCTAGCCTGCTGAATATGCAGAGACTTGAGAGCCAACTAATAAACACCTGGCTTCCGGATCCTTCGACAGCCTGGTGGGATTGCTGGGACCTGCAGTCCTGAAGATGCCAATCCTAAATACTACCATCATGGACTCAACCAGGTATGTACTCTATCCTGTGCAGGTATGCCGAGACAGCCATACACCTCAGTTAGAGATTAGTTAAGGCAAAGACTGTTGCCTGTATTTGACTGTCATGCCAAGTTACTTACGTAAAGCTTTTGAAACTTTGTCTTTGCCAGGTCTGAAGTTACTCAAGGGGTGTAATGCAAGTAACCAGCACACATAGTCTACAATTTATAAGCATTGAAGTATGAAGACTGCAGTTCAAGAGCTAATACACTGTGAAGACATAAGTGGTTACCATAGGGAACAAAGGTTTTTTGAAGAGACAAGAACTCACTGCTCAAGGTGGTGTAATTGCCTGATGACTCACACCGGTGCATGCCCCGGCTCGCCTCCGTGAAAACTTGATAAAGGAAAAGGAATTGGCAGCACTCCAGGTTAAGTCAAAATCCAGATTTATTGACTGGACATCCAAATATGACAATCGTGACAAAGTAGACGCGTTTCACACACTGACTGTGTGCTTAATCATTAATCAGTAATGATTACGCACACAGTCAGTGTATGAAACGCGTCTACCTTGTCACGATTGTCATATTTGGATGTCCAGTCAATAAATCTGGATTTTGACTTAACCTGGAGTGCTGCCAATTCCTTTTCCTTTACAAAGGTTTTTGCTAGCAGCCTGTCTTGAGCGTTTACATGTGACACGAGGGATAGCCTCTTGCAGGAGGAGTTGTTTTCGGTACTCTCTGCATAAGTAGGTATGTCTCCCATAGCAACGGGAGCAAATCAGCACGGCATAACAGAACATAACCCATAAGACTTTATAAAGAATGTTTTGATGTAACTGAAATTTATTTAGATGATTTAAACTGAAAGTTAAGTTTAAATGTTTGCGCCATTCTGATATTCACTATACTATACATTGGAACATCACAAAGACAGCACCAGCACAGGCCTTGGACTAATTAACCTCCTTACCTTTCTCTTGTTACTCTTGCGTGGCATCACAACAATACGACTCGGCTTCTCAAACATCATTTTGAGATTGTCTAGGGGTATTGGGAATCTTTCAATTTTGCGGGAAGCCTGGAGGTCCTCTTTGAAAATCATATCTCCATTTCGGTGTTTTGATTGCGTGCTAGATTCCTGGCTGGTCTTACTATCCTTAACGGCTTGTCCTCTACTCATCTTACTTCTTCTGTATTCAATCCCTTAGTATAAAAGTTTACCAACTTGCCCAACTTATGCCTCACAGGGAAGTGTCTCTGAACATGCACCAGTGTTTCTTCTCAGCAATTAAACACAGCAAGTTTTCCTCTTGTTTCAATGATCTCTTTTATTGTGTCTATTCATCCCCAGTTTCTTTTCCCTTGCTAATAGTTATTTTTAGGAATAATGAGCTACTTTTGCTTTCCAGCTCACTTGGCACTTGAAGTTCTCTTCAGCTGTTACAGGTACTTTTTAGTCCTTTTCAAAAGCTCTGCTACTTCTGTTCTTGCAGCTGATGATGTGCCTATGGCAGTGAGCTCTTCTAGTTTGGCAGCTCAGCGTTTGGACCTGGCAATCATGACTTTATTGCTAGAGGCAGCAGCTGAAAAGGCTTTGCAAATGATTCGCAGTCTTGGAGGTTGCAAGTCAGTTGCCAGTTAATATGGATATCTGGATCGCAAGACTGCTGTGTCTCCAAATTCTCAATGAGCCTTGCGCGGTTAGGCAAATTCTTGCTTCCAGAGACTTCTGCAGAGACAGATATTAAAAGGAAGATACCATAACTATTATTCTTTTTGAAGGTTGATGGGAAAATATGTACCTAAGCAAACTCTGAAGCTTTTCATGATTTACAGCTTTTCAGAAATAAGTTTTCATTCTAAAGGTCAGCTGGGTTGAGAAATCTGAAGTGCAAAACACAATTTCTCCCATTTTTTTTTTGTCATTGAACTTCAAGATTAAGTGTGTAGACTGCTAATGACAGCTCAACCGAAAAGGCTTAAAGGAGAACTCCAATTTATGATTGTTGGTTTCAAATGTGATATATGAGTAACCCAATATTATATGTTACATGTTATTTTTTTTTTTTTTTGCAGTCTAGGAAACATTTACTTCTACAAGTCTATATTTTCCCAACACCACTCTTTTGTTTTCTTGTCACATTTTATGCGATATAATTTACTGCTATTTATATGTCACTGATCTATGAGTATTCAAAACTGGAAGAACTGTGTTTTTGGTAGTTAGAAATTGTAATGTCCTTTCTAAACAGACAAAATCTAAGCTGTCCAGGGCACCAACAAAGGAAGAAATGCTAAAAAGAAACAAAATTGGAATGTATGTTTTAAGTGATAATTAGATAAATCTATAAAGTAGAAAATCCAACATAAGAAATGAGCAAAAAAACATGCATTCTTATTTGTAAAAATGCCTTCCTCATTCCTCTTGTTTTCTAATAATTATGGTGAATGAAAGACCCAGTAGATTCTACACGTTATTGAAATAAAATGGGTGACATATCAAAATATGCATCTTAACTGTTTGATCTGCACTTCCTACCCTTACCAACACGTTCCCAATAATTAGCTTTAAGAAAAATGACCCAACAATCAGACCATGGTCCCCAGACCCAAACCCTCCTTTTTACTCTTGAATCAATGAATTTCGTATTCCATACTTATCTGTATAGGAAATGGGCTGACCAAGGTCTATCATGGCTGGATGATCTGTATAGTGATGGTGTACCTAAGTCTGGAGGGGTTCTGGCAAAAGAAAACAGTATATCTAAAAAATAATATTTTACATGTACACCCACTGATTGCAGTTCTTTTCTAAATACCCTCCCCCTAAAACTTTCATTGCCTCATCTGTATGGAATTTTTTTCTTCCTCCTCTATCTCACCATGGGGAATATCATTCTTTTATAATAACCTCCAGCAATAATCATTGTTTACTAAGACATCCCCAATTTTGAAAAGGGAAATGAATCTCCAGCGCTCATTCACAACCTTACAATGGCACAAAGCCTTTTGTTATACTTACTTTGTTTTCCATTTTAATAATCATTGGGAGCTGACATAAAAACTTGTGGCACGCTGGTACTTGACTTCTTTCCCATTGGCCAAGTTCTCCAACTCCTCTCTTTGTTAGAAGGGATGTGGACAAATCGGCAATATTTACCACATATTTTGGGCCTGTAAGTACCTCACCAGTTTCTGTAAGGAGGGTCTTCCAACTCCTTTTGGACATTACAGGTATTTTAATCTAACCCGACCCAGCACTGGCGATCTTGAATCTAGGGATAGATTACTTCCCTGTAATCTATGGTACAATCATAGTGCACTTTCTTAAAGCAGCAAGATCTATCATAGTGAGATATTGGAGAAAAGATCAGGCCCCTAACTTTTCTGAAGCAATAGTCATAGTTAAAATGTACTTTTTGTATGAAAGATCTATCTCCAATCACTCTGCTTCCTAGGCCTCTTTTGATAAACCGTGGAAACCGTGATGCACTAATTGGTGCACAGATTGGCACTGTAAATGTCTTAGTGACTAGCTTTCCTTTTATCTACTTTATTGGATTCTTCCCATTATAATATATCGTCTCCAAAAACGGAAAGGTTTCTTCACAGTAAGAGCTGTGAAAATGTGGAATAGACTCCTTCCAGAGGTGGTTCTGGCCAGCTCACTAGATTGCTTTAAAAGAAAAAAGCCTGGATTCTTTCCTAGGTATAAATAATATAACTGGGTAATAATATTTATAGGTAAAGTTGATCCAGGGAATATCTGATTGCCTCTCGGGGATAAGGAAGGAGTTTTTTCCCCTGCTGTAGCAAATTGGATCATGCTTTGCTCTGGTTTTTCACCTTCCTCTTGATCAACTGCAGGTATTAGATTGTGTATATGGGATTGTATGGTTGTGTTTTTTATTGGTTGAGCCAGATGGACTTGTGTCTTTTTTCAACCTGACTAACTATATAATATGTGTTCCTGTTTTTACGCATGTGCCCTGAGTGACAATAATTTTGCATATGTGACTTCCTGACTGAATTTTGTTTTGGGTTTTCTTCTTTTTGTATTCTTTGTTTAAAATGCAATATGCATCTTAAAATGCTTTGCATAAGCATTCATTCCCTTAGATTTTTTTATTTTATTTTGCAGTGTGACAACTTAAAGGGGTTGTAAAGGTCCAATTTTTGTTTATATAAATAACAATCATGTTATACTTTCCTTACCTATACAATTGAGCTGTCTTTACCAGTGTTAAGTAGACACCTTAAAATGTGAGAGGATTTCATGTGCTTTAAATAAACAGCATTGTTTAAAATGACTTTTTACTATCGAAGCTTTCTTTTTTGTCATGCATGTGATAGTGAGTATATGAGAGTGACTATTGTTAAGAGCCTTGTTGGAGTGGAATCAGTAGCCACAGAGTTGACCTTTTATGGTGGAAAGCACAGTAGCTGATTTATAATTTGACCAGCATTTATTTCTGGTGAATTGACCTAGTGATATAGATGGAAAATTGTACTAGGTGAGTGATGCACATCGGAAAGGAACTGCTTTTGAAGAACTTAATCACAATGATCTAAGACCCCGTTCACACTTGGGCGACGCTACTTGCCGGGGTGACCTCACACCGCGACCTCGGAGCGGCCGGCACGGACTTCATAACATTGAAGTCAATGCAGGTCGCTCCGGGTCGCCCCAAAGAAGCTCCGGACCCTTTTTCTAAGTCGGAGCGACTTGTGTCGCTCCTATTAGAATGGGTCCACAGCTTCTCTATGGCAGGCGACCTACGGCGACCTGTCAGGCGACCAGGTCGCCTGACAGGTCGCCCCAGTGTGAACGGGGTCTAACGACTACACTATTATTGTTTTTTCTGACTTTTTTCTTGTATGAAATATATGGACTTTTTTCTTTTGCACGTCTATTTTTGCAGGATTATGTAAACATATTTTATTGCACAGTTTATTGCACTAGCACTTTATTGTATTTGCATTTTTTAGAATAATTAGCATTTTTTGCCATATTTATTGCTCTTATTTTTACACATTGCATTAATTAGATATTTGTTTAATTGGGTAAGGTAGTAACATATCATAAGAGGTGTATATGGATTAGTGCTGATCATTTTCTTACAATATTTAGGATTTGATGATCTATCAAAACTAGGGCAGCAGCTTTTCGTTTTTAGATTGAATTCATTCGTTTTTTTGGTTCAGATTGATTAAAGTCTGTTGTGCAGATTTAAGTTTTCTTGCAAAATAAAACTTGCATTGAAGTAATGAAGCAACAGGTCACAACAAACCCCGAGGGCAGGCTAACCAGCCGGGGGCACTCACAGTTCCCAACAATGTGAAGAAGCAGAACCTGGCCTGACTAACAGCATCTGTAGAGAGGGAGTAGAATGTGCCCTCGCTGTCTAGTGCCCAGTCGGGGAAGTGTCAAGAAGAGATGCAACCATATGCTTTTCCTCTTTGTCAGGAACCTTTTCCTAGCGCTAGTACTGCCCCTAACAGGTGGGGTACCCATCCCTACTCTACGAACTCGCCAAAAAAATATGCCAAACCTGGGAGCCAGGGCCTTACAAAGGCTCTGCCTGACCCAACATGGGCCGGCAGCATCCAGTCAGATCGCTTCCCAGTGACCCAGGAAACCGTAGAGGAACCATTTTCCTCATGACTTGCTTCCCAAATACAGTGCTGCTGCGGATGGCGCCACCTGCAGTAGAGATTGCACCTGCCTACATAATCAATTACAGATTATTTACCAGCATTGCCACCTTCTTGTGAATTCTAGTATTGTGGTATGATCAAAAATTACAATATTTCCAGTGGAAACAATTGAATTTTCCTATTCTGAGTTTAACACTCCAAGCACATCAAATGTCAGCACTGGGATTATATTAATGTTTACTAAATTGCTAAATTCTTTCTGTTATTCCACATAGATAGACCCCTCCAATCCAACAGGAATTCCTCTTTTTAAGAATACTCTTTGAAAGACCTAAAAAAAATAGAAATTTCATGTGTTATAAGGAAAGTATGGAGCTTTTATTGTCCTGTGGTTTGTTGTCTGCTTAATGCATAGATGGCGAGCACTGGAAGAGTTCTCCTCTTATCAATACACCATTTATTCATTAGGTTAGATGCATTTGATTTAATAGGGTTTTGCTTGCATGTGATTCACAAAACACATTTATGAAGCTTAAACCAGTGCTTCATAAATGTACTGGAGGCAAGTTTATTTTTTTTTTAAAATAGCAATAGTAGGCCATACTACTACTTTTCAGATTGGCCCCTTACTGTTCCATTTTTACATGTGCATTTTACTTAGACATTGTTTGATTGTTCACAATTAGCAATCTACTTCACAAAGGATATATCCTATATTTGCCATTGTCCTTGCAACCATTAAGAAAAATAAAAAGTCGAACCTGTCTTGAAAAGAGAGGCATGTTCTACATTCTTTAGCTACTAGTCTAAAGGTCTCCTGAAGTGTTGAGCAAACCCCCAGAGGCAGCCCCTGAAAGGTGGTGTTAAGGACATTCAAAGGCCTGTTATTATAGTCCAATACAGTATTTATCTCCCAAAAACGGCTTTTAGTGGTAGCAACTTCCTCATCGCCGAATCAGCAAGCACTTAGATGTTGGTGGGTGATTGCAGACCTCTGTGCATTTAATTTTTTTGAAACATATTGCATAGTGTTTCCTTTTTTACATCACACATGTACAAGGGCAAAATAAGTATGTATGTCAAAGTTCTCATTTTTCCAGGTCATGGTATATCTAGTAATAGTTAGTCACATTCAGACAGCCTTGTTCTGTAATTTTTAAGCCATTTTGTAGCTTTTCAGTTCTTCTGTGGCTTGAATAAGCTACTAAGGCCAGCCATAGATGGTTTGAACCCCAGCCGGTTCAGCAGGAACCGGGCAAGATTCATCCCATGTATGGGTAGGCTGAATGTACCCAAGTTGAATGACTGATCAACTTGGGTACAACCAGCCTGCCAGATTTTATATGTGAATATTGCTAGTGGCTGGTATAGATGCTAGCAATAATCCCTCTGTTCTCCCAGCGGGGATGGCTTCCACTGCCCCCCCCCCTTTTCAGCGCTGAAATTAAACTATCTATTAAAGTCAAACTATACCTTTACACTGCAAAATCATACATATCTGTTATTTTGATACATATTGTTAAAGCCTTATTATCCCAAAAAAAAAAAAAAAATATTTGCTAAAAATTGTTTTGTTTTATATTTTTTACCTGGTGATCTATTCAGTAACACACTTCTTGTCTTAGGGTGTCTCCACTCCACTGGAGGAGCAACAAAGCCGCCCTTGGACAGCGGCATTTTCAGTCCAGGGAGAGGGTAGTGTTACACGCATCAGCAGATTTAGATAAACAGCCTTTTTTGCTTGACATCCCCCAACATTCCTACCCACATTCCCCCCTGACAATCTTAGACTCAAAAATAAAAATGTAATAAATTGCAGGTTTCCAATGCTTATACTGTATGTGGTGGCTTAATTTACATTTTTTAGGCTTTTTTATTTTATTTTATTTTCACCTAGTGATCCAGCCAACACTTCAGGTCAAAGGTGGGCTCCACTCTATGGAGGAGAAATTGTGCTACCATTGGATAGCAGCATTGCCAACCTGTGGAGAGGGTACAGTACTTGGAAATTTTCAACATTTTGTCATGTTACAACCAAAAAATGTATTGTGATAGACCAAAAAAAGTGGCACATAATTGTGAAGTGAATGGTTTTGAAATTTTTTTTTTACAAATGATTACCTGAAGAGTGTTGCGTGCGTTTGTATTCAGCCTCTTTACTATGATACCCCAACTAAAATCTAGTAGAACTTATTGCCTTCAGAAATTACCTAATTAGTAAATAGAGACCCCCTGTGTGTAATTTAATCTCAGTATAAATATAGCTGCTCTGAGAAGCCCTCAGAGGTTTGTTAGAGAATCAACAATGAATGAATGAACAAACAGCATCATGAAGGCCAAGGAACACACCAGACAGGTCGGGGATAAAGTTGTAGTGAAGTTTAAAGAAGGTTATAAACAAAATATCCCAAACTTTGAACATCTCACAGAGCACTGTTTAATTCATCTTTTGAAAATGGAAATGACACAAAAAAACAGTATGGCACAACTGCAAACCTACCAAGACATGGCCGTTCACCTAAACTGACAGGCCAGGCAAGGAGAGCATCAATCAGAGAAGCAGCCAAGCGGCCCATGATAATTCTGGAGGAGCTGCAGAGATCCACAGCTCAGGCCGGAGAATCTGTCTATGTAATGTTCTGGTACCTTTGGGTACCCTAATTACTCTTTCATAAGTGTATGCGCCCCACCATTCTCTTTTGGTAAGGTGCGCATACACCTTTAAGACTGATGCTGTCATCACTGAGCGCCGGACTGGATGGCTATTTAGATCGCCGGCTCTCACTCACATGTGTTCGTTCAAACTGCTTTGTGCCTTGATGCTAACCTGTCTTGAAGCTCTCATGCTTGCAAGCATACCTCGCTGTCGGAACCACGCTGCGCTGATCCCTGTATCCCGCTACCGGATCATCCGCTCTTGCCGAACCTCTCCTCTGCTACATTGCTATTAGTGATAAGTACCCCACAGGGGAAACCTCTATAACCTTTATACTAAAGCTTACACTATCTAGCTCTGCATACTAAGGACTATTACTACATCTGCATTATCTAAGATTGCTAGCTCTTGAGCCTACTACCACCTGTTCTTGCACTGGGTTGATCTCTCTTGTATGTCCACCTGCTACTCTGTAATCTACTACCATACATGATTGCTAAACCTATCTGCATCCCATCTGCTACTATCTTACTTTCAAGAACATTTCCTTTCAAGTGTCTGTCATCTACCATCTCTACCCAACCTGTCTCTTCAGCCTATCATCACTGTGTTAATATATACATAAGTCACTCTAGGAAACATCTTATTGAGTGTGTGTATTTACTTGCTGAATTGAGATCATCCACACATGATGAGTCATTGAGAGTTGGGAATGGTGTCTCAGCGTTTCTCTACATGACTACTGAAGTGGAATATTTCTGCAGCTGAAAATCCACATCATACGTAAAACGCAGGAGCGTTACAGTCTACAGGACAACTATTAGTCGTACTCTCCACAAATCTGGCCTTTATAGAAGAGTGACAAAAAGAAAGCCATTGTTGAAAGAAAGCCATAAGAAGTCCTGTTTGCAGTTTGTGAGAAGCCATGTAGAGGACACAGTAAACATGTGGAAGAATGTGCTTTGGTCAGATGAGACCAAAATTGAACATTTTGGCCTAAAATCTAAAACGCTATGTGTGACGGAAAACTAACACTGCAAATCACCCTGAACACACCATCCCCACTTTGAAACATGGTGGTGGCAGCATAATGCTGTGAGGATGCGTTTCTTCAGCAGGGACAGGGAAGCTGGTCAGAGTTGATGGGAAGATGGATGAAGCCAAATAGAGGGCAATCTTAGAAGAAAACCTGTTAGAGTCTGCAAAAGACTTATACATACAGCCAGAGCTACAATAGAATGGTTTAGCAAAGCATATTCAAGTTTTAGAATGGCCCAGTCAAAGTCCAGACCTATATGCAATTGAGAATTTGTTTCAAGAAAATTGCTGCTCCCAGACGTTCTCCATCCAATCTGACAGAGCTTGAGCTGTTTTTCAAAGAGGAATGGGCAAAAATTTCACCCTCTAGATGTGCAAAGCTGGTAGAGACATCCCCAAAAAGACTTGCAGCTGTAATTGCAGCGAAAGGTAACCACAAAGTATTGATTCAGGGGAGCTGAATACAAATGCATGCCACACTTTTCAGATATTTATATGTAAAAAAATGTTAAACCCATTTATCATTTTCCTTCCACCTTATACCTATGTGCCACCTTGTGTTGGTCTATCACATAAAATCCCAATAAAATACATTTACATTTTTGGTTGTAACATGACAAATTGTGGAAAATTTCAAGGTGTATGAATACTTTTTCAAGGCACTGTATGCATAGGTGCACTAACAAATTCAGATAGACTTGACTAACAAATCAAATTAGAAAAACATGGAGCAAAACTTGGAGCACAATTCACTGGCGTGATACCACATCCATAGACATTTGAAAATAATGGGGGAAAAAGGGATTTTCAAGGTACCGTTCTAAACCCAAAGAAAGTGAGTACTCGGAAGTTAAAATACAAAGATTCTTTTATTAATTTACAAAAATTAATTAGACATATCTATATCCATAAAAACATTTCAGTGTAATTACATTTTGAATATAAGAGGCTCCCTAAGAAAGCATACACATAAATAAAAGCTGAAGCCCAACTCTTTTCGAAGCAGTTAAAGCAATATCCTTTTGTGATAAAAGTTTCAAATAAATAAATAAGAGCTGACCATTGTAAGCACCATTGCCAGTGTTACATGTTTTGTCCCAACCCTCTAACTGTCACTTTTGCTGTCAATCTTGGTCTGTTAAAGGAAACTGAATAATAACAGACCGGAAGCACAGAAAAAAAAAAAGAGGGAAAAGGAAAGGAAAAAAAAATGCACCATATCAAACAATTAGTAAATAACATTATGTTTATTTTTTGGGTCTAATGCTGCTTTAAGTTATATACAAAATTGTGTAAGCTCCTTGAGGGCAGGGACTGATGTGAATGTACAATGTATATGTAAATGCGCTGCGTAAATTGACAGCGCAATATAAGTACCTGAAATAAATAAATAAAATAAATTTAAAATTAAACTCAGGCTAATTCCTAATTCTACTCTACTGGTTTTCCTTTAACATTTACCTTGTTGATTAAAAAAAATAAAGAATAAATACAATCTTTTATTTTCCTTTTGGGTAGTGATATGATAGTTTTTCTTTTTTTTTCTGCCTTGAGGCTGCAATGACCCGCACTGTGCACAAGTGACATATACAATCTGGGAAGGACAATCTACTAGCCCTATTCTCCTTGCATTAGGGGCCTCTCTGTGTATAGATCATCCTTGACAACCTGTAACTTTTGACAAGTGGTAGGGCTCAGAAAGGCACAATAGGCTGAAGATCTATGAGATCAAGAAAAGAAAGGTAATTGAATTGAGAAAATTACAAATACACATTAACAAATTGTAACAGTTGAATTTTTTGAAAAGCCGGCCTTGGATTTTATTTAAGTATATCACTTCTATGAAACACTGACAATGGCCGCTACAGTCATAAACATAGAGTGGGCTTACCTTAAATAGCTCCTCTAAAACTTTACTTTCAGCAGAAACTTTGTGACGTTAGCAATGTGAATAGCACTCCTGGTTCACCTTGATCCACCTTGCTGTGTCTCTTTCTAATGAATACAGGGCACACGTAGCATGCATTTGAGGGGTGGAGAAAGACACAGAATCCCCTATATCTTCTTAATGAAAATATATTATTTAGTGCCTCATAGTCTAACGAAGTACACTTTCTGCTATACAGTAGATTACGCTGGCTGGCTGATCAGTTTACACCACATTGCTAGTGAATGTGTCTTTGGTTTCAGGGTTTGTGGAAGTAGATTAAAGCATGTTTTTGAATGCAACATGATTTCTGTGTTTGAAGAGGCTGGTGCTTTATGTCATTAACTGTCACAAGCAGCATGGTGCAGATTCAGTATCAGCTAACAAAAGTCCAGACATGCATTTTACAGAGATCTTGTCACAGCTGTTCCATTTCAATAGACACCTTTCAAACCCTACCTTGCCATTGACAATACTGCAGACGGAATGTATAATTCATGATCACATAAAATGTACACCAATTGTGCTCCGACCTAAAACATGAAAGTGGCTTTTTAACATTTGCTTTTTTTTCCTCCTATTTTTGGTTATTCTGTCTGTTACACTTATTATACGTAATACTGTCATTTTTTATAATTTATTATGTAATTATTTTGAAATTTGACTTTGATGTATTTTTTATTTTAATTTCAATAGACGTAAACCCTAACTGAGTGGCATTTCGTTTTCTAAAGCACGAAAGTGTATAACAAACAATTGCTCTTGTTGTACTGTATATAATGTTGTAAAGCACTTAACACCGGATCATAGCACAAGACTTTGATGTACCGTATGTTTCACTCCATAAGACGCACCTGTCCATAAGACGCACCTAGGTTTTAGAGGAGTAAAACAAGAAAAAAAAATTCTGAACCAAATATATGTATATATATATATATATATATATATATATATATATATATATATATATATATATACATATATATACATACACATATATATATATGCATACACACACATATATATATATATATATATATATACATATATATATACACACACACATATATATATATATATATATATATATATAAGTTATATATAAGTATATAATACTTATATATATATATATACACACAGTATACGGTAATAGCAATAATAGTGGGGGTACTTGCAGAGATTTGCTTGTAGGCAGTAGCTCTGTCTGTGGCTGAGCCTGGGAAGCATGCGGCTGCAGTATAGAGCAAAGCCGCTGCTTCCTGTGTGTGGCTCCTCCTGTCACAGGCGGAGTGCGTCTGATATCACTCCGCCTGTGAGCCAGACCTATACAGGAAGTAGCGGCTCCATTCTAGATAGCTGAGCCGGGAGTTGGGACACCGCACTGCCGGGAGACTCAGGGACACCACGAAGAGCCTCGGGGATACTGCCCGGTACCCAACATGTAGGGATTTAGTCAGTATTCGCTCCATAAGATGCACATACATTTCCCTCCATTTTTTTTGGGGGGGGGGGGAGTGCGAAAAAATATGGTATATATACAGTATTTACATATATTTTTAGTTTTATATATCTTTACATTTTTATATCTTTATACCTCAGATATGGTATGGCTGTTATTACACTATGTACTTGGCCAGGTGTAGGATTTTTCTGAGGGTCACATACACCAATTGCTATTAACACCTTTTTCTTATTGTATTCTTTTCCTATTGCACTGTAGACATGTACAATACTATCCATTTTGTGTACACACATGGTGATCGCATCATTAATCACTTGCCGACTGTCCAACGCAGATTTACTGCGGCAGGGCGGCTCGGCTGTGCATAATCATGTAGATCTGCGTGATTATGTGCACACGGTCTCTGTGGCGCTCGCGTGCCGCAGAGACTGCGCGTGCTGAATGGGAGTGCAAGAATAATTGTGAATAGATATATAAATAATTTAAATTACTTGATTTATATTGATTGCAGCTGCTGTTCACCAAGTAAAAAACTCAGACACAAATGAATAGCAATAAAAACAGCGCTTACAGTAAAATTAAACATTGATAATCATAAAATATATTGAATGATGTGCATAAATAAGTATAGAATGTTTTATACAATAAATATATAAAAATATATAAATTGATTGATGAAAAAAGTGCACTAGTGCTTATCAAAAATTAATCCATGAATTGTGCAATAACTCTAAAAGGTGCAATTAGTGCTATAAAGTCCATACAAAGTGCAATGTACTTAATAATATAAAGGTGCTTGGAGTGCTTCAGAAGATGCTGGGGTGCTTCAAACAGAACAGCCAGTGCGGGTTCTTCACTCCCCTACTGTGTCCCCATTCAACAGAAATTTCAGTCTGAGGGTCAAATGAGCTTGAAACAGATACAAAAACAAGATCCCCTTGATGAACACAGGGACCTGTGTTCCTAAATAAGAGGAACACAGGATCCCTGCGTTTATCACTGACAGAACAGCGGTCTGCCGTGTTTACATCGGCAGACCACCATTCTGTCTCCATGGGGATTGATCGCGGGTGCCCGGTGGACATCGCGTCCACCAGACCCGCTGTGGCCAATCGACGTGCACGCGCCCCCACTAGCTGTCTCATGAAGTGATGTACAGGTACGTCGTTTCACGGGACAGAGTCAACCTGCTGCGGGAAAAGAACAGCGGCTGGTAGGCAAGTGGTTAAACATTCTTCAAATACTGATCTTGCTAATGTACTGGGAGCAGGTGTCACCCACAACCTAAAAATTACTTCAGGAGTTCCTCTGGAGTAAAAAGGTTAAAGTGGTTGTAAAAGCTTCAAGTTTGTTACCCTAATGCAGTGATGGCAAACCTTGGCACCCCAGATGTTTTGGAACTACATTTCCCATGATGCTCCCATAGTGCTCCCATAGAAAAGAGTGCTCCCATAGAAAACAGCTTTATATGAGTACATTAGCTGAAGAGGAGGAGTCAGGAGCATGTGTGGGGAACCCCAGAAGAAGAGAATCAGGGCTGCTCTGTGCAAAACCATTGCACAGACCACGTAAATATGATAGATTTATTATTTTAATAAAAAAAAATAATGTAAGCTTTACAATCACTTTAGGAAAGGCTGCCCTAGGCACTGGAGCACAGGTATGGTTGTGGTAAATACAGCCATGCTTGGTGCTAAGATCCACTCTTGCTATCATTGCTTTTTTCTGCTAATATGAACAGTGAGAAACAGTGCAGAGATGCAAAACAGAAGTCCTAAGAAGAGCCGGCAGGTGTGGTTGAAACCTTGTCTCATGCCAATCCCAGAATGTGCCTAATGAGAAGTTATTCTCACTGTGCAGAGAGGGGGATGGCCCTGCTTATTCCTGCTTTGCATCCCATAAATGCATAGTTCTGCCCCTGCCACAGTCCCAGTGATCAAATAAAATGTTCTAAGCAATAATCTGCAGTTCAAAAATCACCTATCATTTCCAAATAGAATCATTGTTATATTGTTACTGAATTTAGAAGTAGTATTTAGACTAAAAAGCCTAAAGGTGTATTCTCACAGCATTACTGGGATAGCATCTGCTTTACAGTATATATTTTGCATTTCCCATTCACAAAGCATAATTTAAATATTTAAACATTTCCGCTTAAGTTTTTACATGCCTTTTACTTGCTGAAAAATTCGGCCTAGGTTTCTCCTTCTATATAAGGAAAAGTCTAGGGAGTTACCAGGAATAACCGTTCTGGATTGTGCTGGCACATCCTAATTACTGTATTAGTTGTAAACCAGATGTGCACTATATCTGTCCTAACAAAGGATTAAAGCTGAAGTTAGGCTAAAAAATGATTTCCTGGCCCTACCTCACGTCCTCACACAATGGATTACGCCTCTTCTGGAACCCACAGGACCACCTCTTCCTAGCTAAATAAAAGACAGCCCCTCCACCAAAATGCAGTGTTCTTCTTTTTTGGTCATGCCCCAGGCCACCTGTTGATTGCAGTTGGTAAGTACTTTAGTTGCTGCAAGTATGTCCCCCCTACCGCACCACTCCTCCAGGTTCAGCCTCTTCTGGAGTTGAAAGACCCAGAATGTTCGATGTAAACCTTCCTGAAACTGGGTGCTGTGTGCCCGGCTGTGGGCAATGTTACTTAAACAGCACAGATATTGTGCAGGTGTGATATTAGTGAGCTCTGCAATGTCATTGGCCTCTCCCTTGGGTTTTCCCTGTCTTGTTTAGGCAAAGTGCCGAGCAACTCTCCTGACTTTTTTTTTTCAGTCTGAGAGTGGCAGTGGATGTCACAGAGGGCAAGAAGACAGGGCAGCGTGGGATAGTGACCGGCAGTCACTAGTGATGGGCCATATACCCTCGGTTCAGTTCGCACCAGAACTCCTGAAAAGAGAAAAAGTTTGGACCCTTATTAAAGTCTTTGGGACCTGAGCATGAAAAATCAAAAGTCCCCATTTTGAAGGCTTATATGCAAGTTATTGCCCTTAAAAAGAGTATGGGGGGCCCAGGTACTGCCCTGGGGGGCATGTATCAATGTAAAAAAACTTTTAATAAAGATAGTTTTTAACGTAGCAGTGCTTTTAATGATGCTTAAAGTGAAACAATAAAAATGAAAAACGAATTAAATATAGCGCCTTGGGGGTCTGACTGTAAAGTGGCGCATATGCACCGTGTATAGAACCTGCTGCAGGAAAACTGACATTTGCAAAGAAAAAAAGGAACAAAAAATGGCTTTAAACTGGTTATCGCAATACAAATAAAAGAAAATAAACAAATAGCGGAATGGGATCACTCCCATGAATACCATGGATTTTAAGGGAAACCCCACAGTAAGGGCTCTTTCACACGGGCGGTCCGATCAGTTTTTTTAAGCGGATCTGATCGGATCCTCCATGCAGCTCTATGGGGCAGCGGGTGTCAGCGGAGGTCACCTCCGCTGACACCCGCTGCCATCCGCATCCGATTCTGTGCTGAAATCTGGACGGATGGAAACCCTATTTTTCCATCCGTTCAGTAATCGGAGCGGAGCGGATCTGATGAGAGCGGACAAGCGGTCCGCTCTCCTCCGATCCCCCATAGAGGGCAGCGGGTGCTGAGACACCTCCCTCTCCGCTCTGCAAGCAGAGACGGAGCTGTCATCCGCCCGGCTCAGCGGGGATCGTGGATCGATCCCCGCTGAGCAACACGGATCCGCCTGCGGAGGCGGACCGTGTGAAAGAAGCCTAAAATAGAAAAAAATGGCATGAGGTCCCTCCCAAAATCCAAGCATGCAGTCTAGCTGGCCAGGAAAGAGGGGTACGAGCAAGCGCCCTCCCCTTTTGAACCATACCAGGCCATATGCCCTTAACATAAGGGGGGTGCTTTGGGGCAGGCTGGCTCTACCCGCCATCCCAAAACACCTTCTCCCCATGATGATGGCAACAAGGGCCTCTTCCAGACAACCCTGGGCGGTGGTTGTGGGGTCTGCAGGCAGGGGGTTTATTTGAATCTGAAAGCCTCCTTTAACAAGAGGGCTCCCAGATCCCAGCCCCCCATGTGAATAAGTGTGGGGTGTACAGTACCCCTACCCATTTTATAAAGAAAAAAGAAAAAAAGGTACGCTGAAAAACTTAATAAAGTAAAGCTTCAACCAAGATACTGTGCCA
Organism: Pelophylax lessonae; assembly: GCF_965119305.1. Taxonomy (NCBI): domain Eukaryota; kingdom Metazoa; phylum Chordata; class Amphibia; order Anura; family Ranidae; genus Pelophylax; species Pelophylax lessonae. The sequence continues at coordinate 257,114,293 of NC_138773.1, read as the reverse complement.
AGTGTAAATGTGTTATAAATGATTGGTGAGCTAAAAGTGTTGATGCAATTACAATGAATCAACTCAATAAAAATGATAAAACACAGTGCTAACAATGTGACAAATCTTCTGAATAAAAATCCAAAACAATAAAGCCCATCAAATCATATCCACACTGTGATGATCAATAAAATATGTTCTTGTAAAACTGTGGTGATATTACAGAAGTGCTGGAAACAAACACGTTTCATGGCTAGTGAAAGTTATTGTGGAAATGCATATTGCTACAGATTTCCCCTTTGTAACCATTATTGGAGGTACCTTTTGGATTGGATTTCTCTGATCAGTGGATGCTTATTCAGCCAGGATCCTTCATTTTGGTGTTTACTTAAACTATTTGAGCAGCTTTTAAGCATTGAGAAGTTTCAGAGGTGATTGGAGGTATATTTAAGGCTCATCCTTATTGATATCCTGGGGGACACCAAGGCTGTATAATATCCCACACCTGAGGCTGGAGGTTGATTCGGAGGTGTAGCCATCCTATCCTTCCCTATTGGCCATATGCATGGATATACAGTATATGTAAGGCTCAGAATTATCCTAAGTCTGTGACTGCTCAGCTTAAGGCAGACTTCTAAATCAGGAAACGCTTTCCAAGACCCAACAAAGGGAAGAAGGAGAATCAAAAACTGTGGAGGCAATAAGAAGATCTATTATTACCTATGCCGTGGGGATTAGACCATCCATCCAGCTACCTGTCATGTTCTGACCGAGAGAGAGCATATATCCTATGCCCAAATTCATTCTACATCTGGTAAGAGGCTCTTCAGTGTGGTTTACACGAGGGTGGATGTGCATGAATTCTGCATTTTTGGATTGCTTATGATATTTATATATCTGGTAAGAAGAACAGCCAGCTGATGGTGGGAATTTACTCACGTGGATGTCACATTGTTTGGGACGTGGTTTCAGCACTTCTGTAATATCACCACAGTTTCACAAGAACATATTTTATTGATCATCACAGTGTGGATATGATTTGGTGGACTTTATTGTTTTGGATTTTTATTCAGAATATTTGTCACATTGTTAGCACTGTGTTTTATCATTTTTATTGAGTTGATTCATTGTAATCGCATCAACACGTTTAGCGTACCAATCATTTATAACACCCCTACCCATTTACCAAAAAGTGTCCAAAATAAATAAAGACCGGAGGTAGATTTTGACAATTCCTTTATCAAAAAAATAAAAAAACGATGTTCCCCGCTGTAGATCCATTGTCAGTCACAACGTTTGCCTCACCGCCGTACCTGAAAAAAAAAAAGGATCTGAGGGCCCCCTTGTTAAAGGGGGTTTCCAGATTCCGATAAGCCCCCTGCCTGCAGACTCCCACAACCACCGCCCAGGATTGTTGGGAAGAGGTTCTTGTCCCCATCAACATGGGGAGCTGTCACATGGTGGAGCAGGCAGATGGCAGTTAGCCTTTGTTGTGGGCGGAGTGTTTTTTTTTTTTTTTTCTTCAAGTCCGGTGGTGCAGCGAGCTTTGTGATTGATGATGGATCCACATCCGGGGACATTGTTTTTTTTTTTTTTAAATAAAGGAATTGTCCAAAACTGCCTCCTGTCAATTTATTTTTGACATTTATTTTTGGTGAATGAGTAGGGGTCCAGATTCCGATAAGCCCCCTGCCCACGGACCCCCAAAACCATCATCCAGGATTATGGGGAAGAGATCGTTGTCCCCCTACCCCTAAGTACCCCCCCCTATGTTGAGGGCATGGGCCTGGTATGGTTCAGGAAAGGGGGCGCTCGCTCATCACTCCCTTTCCTGGCCTGCCAGGCTGCATGCTCGGATAAGGGTCTGGTATTGATTTTGGGGGGACCCCACACCATTTATTTTTTAAATTTTGGCAGAAAATTCAGCATTGTTTTTTTCTTCATTCAGCTGTCAGTGGGGTAGCCTGCTGACAACTCATCCATTGTTAAGGACACAGTGACCGGCTTCCCGGCCTGCTCTTCAACAACATATTGACTCAGCAAACACCCTAACAGGTGATGTTAGCGGCTGAATGCTGGCTGAACCATGCTCAGCCTGAACCATTTGCCCATCCCTACCAATCACCAAGCAGCAGCATAAACCATCTTAGAAGCCAGCGGAGGAACTGGATTCTCTCCCTCTCTCTGCAGTCCTGCCAGTTTTCTCTTGTAAGGTAAAGACTTATTTCTGTTGCTCCCCTGCTGTGCTGTGTGCTCCTGGAAGTTTGACAGTCTAACTGGTTTTGTCTTGGATTCTGTGTCTCCTGTTAGCCTCTTGAAGGGCTGCCTGACCCCACCTGCCCCTGCTGCTGAAGTAAGTGGATCAAAGCAGATGGGTGTTAAAGGGACAGTGTACCTTTTTTTCTTGATAAGAGAATTTTGATTTTCTCCATATTTTTTTGTGCAGATATGAGCTCACCACACCTGTCAGTGGCACAGAAGACTAGGAAAAGGTACAAGGGGGCAACGTGGGACATGTGCTCAAGGAATGCAAAGTATGGTGTTTTTGCATTATTTTAGGAGCAGAAGCCCCAAACGCAAACATTCCAGAAAACAAGACCCATCATCGGTCATCTCATGTCCAGGACAGTCTGTATTCCTCACAGATTTATGCACAGGGTGGCGTTCATGCTTCTCAAGCAGCTCAAGGGCAATGGCTCACATGTGTTTATATCAGCGCATTAGGAAATGCCTTGCACAGCCCAGGGTGCATGTTGGACCTGCATGCAGTATGCAGTGATGGGAAGATGAGGAAGCAGATGCAGAAATTTCAAAGCCTATTTTTAGGAGGCTGTAGTGGAAAGTATTTTTTTTTTTTTTTGGTTGAGCTAGAAAGACTTTTTTTCAACCTGACTAACTATGTATGTGGTAAAAATCTATGCCACAGGCAAGTCCCTTTAGTACCCAGGCCCAGCCATCGCAAAAAGCATGCAGATATTTCCAAATGTGAAAAAGAAAAGGCCTTCTTTTCCCATAATGACAGAGAGTTAAAAGCTCATTGATGAAGAATGGGAGAGATCTGATAAGAAGACCAATTTACAGTAAATGTTCTCTAAGCTATATCCAATGAAGCTGGCTGACGCATGTTAAAGCGACGCACTTCCAGGAGTAGATGGAGCCCTCCAGTGTCTGGTGCACAGTGTCTTTGCCTTTCAATCCCTTTAGGGATCCTATGGATTGAAAAGTGGACTTAAGGATGGTTCACATCAGACGCAGTCCAATGCACTTTTATTCTGAGTCAAATGGAATGCATCTAACTTGGCAAAACGCATTGAAAAAGCTCCAGCACGCTGCAAAAATGCGCATGCAGAAAGACTTCTTCAACTCAGAAATTGTGATGAACTGACCCTCAGATTTGTTGAGAATCTATACTATGGCAGGTTTTTGCCTGTTGACCAGCAACAGTGTTAACTGCGATGTTTAAAGTATTAAGAAATGGCCTTTAAATCAAAGTGGAACCTGCAGGAGTGGGCATGGTTCCAGAGGATTTGAACCTGGCTTCAATAAGCCTAGTGCGAGGGCTGGCACATTCAGTCACAGTCATGAGAGCTTGTGATTGTGCCTCTGGAGGGTGGATGAAACTTCCACACAAGCCCTTTGTAACGTTCACCATAGTTGGAGATTGTTGTTTGGCAAAATTCTGGATGAAGTGAGTGACATGAAAAAAGTCCAGACTCTGGCCACAGTCTAATAAAAGGAAGCATCCATCTTATCGCTCAAGTTGGTCAACCTTTAGAAGGGTTCAGGAGGCAAAATCTTATAGGCCAGGCTGATTTATCAAATCATAAATAAAAGGGGCTCAAAGTTCCTTTTTACATTAAATAATATCCAGAGCAGGCTGCTGGACATCTGGAAAGTCTTTTGCAGGTGTGCCCAACCAGTCTCTTCCAGTGGGAGCCAGGATAGCCTCCTTTTGGAAGGTTTGGGTGACAAACCTCAAAGACAGCTAGTTGGGAGTACAATAGAGAATTTGATTACCGAATCCTTTCATTTATGACCAACAGATCTCAAGAAGAAAGAATTATTGCAAAATTACGTATAAGAATAATACTGCAATTAGTCCATAGTGCTGGGGACACCAGAAGAACAGAATCTCCCCATTCTTTGTAGTACCCAAGGCATCAGGAGCTTTCCCTACTGTCTGGGTTTGAAGAATTCAAATGGGTATATACACACCAAAAGGTTCAAGATGGAGTCAGTGCAGACAGTCATGATGATAGTTCAGCATGAAGACCGGTTAGTGTCAATCGACTTGGCTGATGTATACTTTCATGTACCAATTAGTACGTAACACCAGAGATATCTGAGATTTGCAGTGACCGGCTGTCATTGTCAGTTCAGGTGTTTACCATTTTTAGAATCGGCACAGCACTAAGAATCTTTTTGAACATTTTGTTGGCAGTGTTTGTGGTAATTCATCTTTGAGGGTAAGGCTCTACCACTACTTGGAAAACATTATGATTGTTGCACATACAGTATAACCCAGGATCTAGCAAAGCATCACAACCTTGTCCTAGAAGTCATTTTCCAAGTTCAGTGGACTAGTGAACAAACAGAGAAAGCACTTAACTCCTTCTCAATCTTTGAAGAATCTTGGAGTAGTATTTCATACCCGAATAGGTCAAGTGTTTTTTCAAAACTGCAACATTTCCAAAATGAAAATCTGGGTACCAAGAGTCATGGACACAGCATTTATGTCAGTGACGGACCTTTTACAGTGGCCATTCCAGTGGTGCCCTGGGCTAGGTGGCACATAGGGGCATTTCAATTTGCCTTCCTCAGTCATTGGGATGAGCTGTCTATGGATTAGAAGGTCTTTGTGTCTGCACAAATTAGCAAGAACTGGAGTTTTGGACATCACCAGTGTGCCTCTTTTGGGGCGTGCTTCGCAGCCCAGAATATGGAATATTTCTGACGTCAGATGCCAGATTGGTCTCCAGTCAGAGGAGACAGGTGCAAGGCCATTTGTGCAATGCTGATGCTCTGGCTGTCTTAAATGGAAGGCAGTTTTTTCTAGCATTGCAAGCCTTTCAGGATCTTCCTCCAAGGGGGCCTGAGTGAAGTTGATGATTGACAACAAGACAGCAGTAGCCTACATTGCCTGCCAAGACGGCACCAATAGTCTTTTCCTGTTACTTTTCATTGATTATGAAGATTCTTCTGGAAATTTGGATAGAACTACTGCAGAGGCCTTGGTTTTAATTGCTCTTCCAGATCTTATCAGCACCACCAATCCTGTTTCTCGTCAAACAAGATCTTTTTTGTCAACGTCAATGTCAGCACCCCAATCCACTGAGACTCTTTTATTAGCCTGGCTATTGAATTGACCAGACTAGATGTGCAGGGAATCTCATCTGAGGTGGTTCAGACCTTGGTGAAGGCCACAAGATCATCCATGAATGCTACATATGAGAGCATATGAGGTAAGTTTGTTCTGTTTCCTCAGCAAAAAATGGATCTCCTGTGTCCCCAGCTCTAGCCAATATCCTGGACATTTTTACAATCAGCATTAGAGTTGGTCTGACATACAACTCCTTTAATGTACAGGTATCTGTCTTTATCCTTTTTTTCAGGCTGCAGATGGGTGGAAGAGCCATTAACCAGATGCTTCATGCAGGTAGTAATCCATATACGGCCACCAAGGAAATCCTTGTTCCCTTCATAGGACTTGGGATTGGTTATGAAAGCACTAGCACAGGCACTCTTTGCTCCAATAGCTTAATTTCCATTGTGGTTCCTAGTGGTAAACTAATTCCTCTGACAGCAGTTTCTTCAGACCAAAGAAGGTTGGAGATTGCAGCACTTTCCTGCAAAGATCCCTTTTGTGTCTTTTTACCAGAAATAGTGATACTACATCCATTTCCAAAGCTCAATCCTAAAGTGGTTTCAATTTTCAGGAAAACTGGAGGCAGTTCCTCAAAGCATATTAATGAGAGTCCCTGAGTACACAGCAAGAAGACTTCAGTTCCTTACACATGGACACGTTTCTTACAGTGTACATGCAAAGGTAAGAAGACATGAGGAAAGTGGACAATCTTTTCATTTTTCCATCAGGTTCTCAAGAGTCATCTTCCATTGGTTTACCAGGATGATTAGATTGGCATGCAGGAAGTAAGCTTTTCTGCTCAGGAACAGGTGCAAACTCCTTCGACCAGAGGGGTGTCAACCTTTGGGGCAGTTATGTCAGGATTTTGGTAAAGGATATAAGTGAGACAGCTTCCCCTTCATTTGACTTTACAAGCTAGATGTGCAGTCAGCAAGTTCTGCAAAGTTTGGGATGAGACCTAAATTATTTTTGTCTTTAGCAGCTTTTCTTTGATTAGCAATGTTTTATGTGTTCTCTTCCACCCATTTATTCAGCTAGTTATTTCCCATTGTGTGCTGACGTGAGGCAGGGCCAGGAAAATGAAAAATTGCCATCAGATACTACTGTAATTTTTCTTTCTTGGCCTATCCTATTGGCCTGTCGAACACTTCAGTGGAGGGAGGGGCTGTCTTTTATTTAGCTAGAAAGTGGTGGTTCTGTGGGTTCCTGAGTAGGCATTAACCCATTGTGTGCTGACGTGAAGATAGGCCAGGAAAGGAAAATTTACGGTAGGTATCTGATAACAATTTTCAGTTTTTTATCCCACAACTTTAGTAACCCAACTTACCTGTAATGATGTCCTATGATGTGCAGGCAGCTGGATCATGAAGAAATCTTTTGTGCAGTGAAGGTCCACTTCCTGGCACCGAACTTTCAGCTCTGAGGGTGTTAAGAGGTTTGAGTCTCCAGGCTGAAGATCCTGAGGGACCCACCCCCTCCTCCCCTCTCATCTGTTGAGAAAAGCCTGTGCATTGATTACACTGCTTTTAACACCATCTATGAATGGGGAGAGTCTGATGAATGACAAGAATGTGTTACACACAGTGCACAGGCTTTTCTCAATGAATAAGAGAGGCGGAAGGGGCGGGTTCCTGCTGGGATCCTCTTCTTGGGATTGCCAAGAAGAAAACCTTTCATCCTCCTATTGTGGTGATTTCCCCTTACTTCCTGTCACAGTGATAAAACAGGAAATATGAAGACATTTCATAATGAAGGGAATTTTATGACTGACAGATGTTACTGGAAAAGGTATCCCCTTAATCACCAGTCCCCTTCAGTACCGTTTTCAACTGTTCCTGTGACAACTGTAAAACTAAAATTTTTCCGTACGTTCTCTTCTGTAAGTCTCCCAAACTGGGACACTAATACCTCGTTTCCTCTTAGCAGATTGGTTCGGTACGGTACACTATTTTGAGTGTTTCCATTATGAAAGTGGCCCATACAACCGAACCAAACCGCACCATTCCTGGTCCTCCTTCAGATGTAGGGCCATAGGAAATGGTACGGTACGGTTAGGGCGGAGCTACTCGCATCACACAATACATTCCACTGATTGGCGGACAGGAAAACATCAATGCTCACGTCAAACGAAAGTGCAAAACAAACACCACCTTCCGGCTCAAGACCCAAGCCAGATATTTTCTTCTCTTTTCTGCTGTGTTTCTCTTTGCTGCTCGCAACCTTCTTTCATACAGTGCGGCATGTATTTTAATTACAATGAACCAAAAGCTAAGTAGAGTAAAGACGAGCTACTGGATGACCTCCATTGTTGTTGTTTGTAGTGTCACGTTTGTTGTCTCACTAGTGTGACACCATGCTAGGCATTTGGTTTAACCCCGCATGGCCCCTGGTGGTCTGACTTGCAGTGGAAATAGGCCGAACCATTCTAACCCTTACAAACTGTACCGGCCCGAACCATTCCGCTCAGTGGAAACGAGGCATAAGAGCTAGTTTACAATAGTGTTAGCCCTCTGAAAGCAACCCACAGTGGATTGCTCTTCAGAGGCTGTTAACAGGCAGTTGAAGGATTATGTAACCCTCTCACTGCCCGTTTTAACCCCTAAAAACCTGCTCCACTGTCCCAGGGCAGTTGCGGTGGAGCACAATTCTGGTGATACTGCCTTCCAAACTTAAAAAATGGGGATCATTTTTGTTATTATTTAATAAATCTACACCCACCCAAAATTATATAACAAGTTGTGACTTGAAAACGAGTACTGTATATGCCCAAGTGATCAGAAAGAATATACAAAAACAACAAACTATATATAAATCCACGTGGAAGAGCTGTGCGTCTTCAAGCTTAATTGGGCCAAACATGTAAAGAAAAAATAGGCCGCGCCCTTTTAAAAGTCTAATAATAATAATACCCAAAATATCTAGAATCTCATGCTAATTAAATTGCTCAGTGCAAACAAATATATATAAAGAAAGCAAATGAACAATAAACAATTGTCCATAATATGCAGTCCTTAATAAATTGCTCAGGGCAGTTAAATGTATCCAAATGTGAAGGAAAGTTACACTCAGGAGACTAGTCCTGTTCCTCTCTCTCCCAATAGAAGCACACCATCTTTTTCTCAAAGAAGGTCAAACTCGCTTAACCACTTTAAGACCGGAGGATTTTGCTGCTCAATGACCAGGCCACTTTTTTCAACTTGGCACTGCGTGATTTTAGCTGACAATTGCGCGATCATGCAATGCTGTACCCAAACGAAATTTACGTCCTTTTTTCCCCCACAAACAAAGCTCTCTTTTGGTGGTATTTGATCACCTGTGCACTTTTTATTTTTTGTGACATTAATAAAAAAAGAGCGAAAATTTTGCGAAAAATTCACATTTTCTTCTTTGACTGTTAAAAAATATTTTCAATTTTTGTCATATATTTAGGCCAAAATGTATTTAGCTACATGTCTTTGACAAAAAAATTCTCAATGAGCATATTTTTATCCACTTTAAGACCGGAAGATTTTACCCCCTTCCTGACCAGGCCATATGTTGCGATTCGGCACTGCATTACTTTAACGGACAATGCTGTACCCAAATTAAATTTACGTTATTTTTTTCCCACAAATAGAGCTTTCTTTTGGTGGTATTTGATCACCTGTGCGATTTTTCATTTTTAGAAAAAAGAGCGACAATTTTGAAAAAAAAAACAATATTCTACACATTCTGATATATAACATTCCCAAAAAAAATTTAAAAATCAAAATTTTTTAACATTTTAGGCCAATTTGTTTTCTGCTACATATTTTTGGTAAAAAAAATCGCAATAAGCGTATTTTGATTAGTTTGCGCAAAAGTTATCGCGTTTACTAACTACGGGAAAGATTTGTCATTTTCATTGTTTTTTTTTTTTTTTTTTACTAGTAATGTCAGCGATCTGTGATTTTTTTGCAGGACTATGACATTGTGGCGGACAGATCGGACCCCTAACTGACATTTTTGACACTTTTGGGGGGACCAGTGACATTACTACAGTAATCAGTGCTTAAAATATTCACTGTTACTGTAATAATGACACTGGCAGGGAAGGGGCTAACACTGCTGGTGATCAAGGGGTTAAATGTATGCCTCATGCTTACTGATGTGTGTGGGGGGAGGGGGTTCTGTGACACAGACAGAGATCGCGGGTTCAGCTATGCTGAATCCTCTGATCTCTCCCTGTCTGTCACAGAGAAGATCCGCCTGCTTTGTTTACACAAGCGGGTGGATTTTCTCACACTTTCCCTGACGATCGGGGAAGAGAGGCGGTGATCGCCGCCTCTCCTCCTCCGACCCGACTCCCGTTGTGTCTAAACACAGCGGGAGCGAGCCTCTGGCTGCGCGCGCGTAGGAGTCCAGCGATGTAGGTCTACGTGGCTGGACCCAGGGCTGCCACTGTGCCGCAGTAGCAGCACAGTGAGCGGTCAGCAAGTGGTTAAAGTGTCCCAAACGAATGTTCCCATATACGTCTGTCAGGTTTTCAATGAATTATTATTGCCCTGTTAGACAATTGGATCTCCCCATATATTTTCAGCCCATCCCGCACAGTTATTACCTCTTGTACCCTTGACCCTCCCTCTTAGATTGTAAGCTCTAACGAGCAGGGCCCTCTGATTCCTACTGTATTAATACTGTTCCTACTTCCATGGGAATCCTTCCTCCTTCCATACTATTCCTACTGTATTAGTGTATTGTATTTGTACTGTCTACTCTCAAGTTGCAAAGAGCTGCTTAAACTGTCGGCATATATATATCCTACATAATAATAATAATATATCTGATGGTACTCCTGTGCCTTTAAGACACTCTGTGCAAAACAGTACTATTGGATTTGTAAGAGGTGCTTTTTCTTATCCTGTCTTTTTTAAAGTTTTGCATGCTTTTAATGGGCAATTTCTATTTTGCATTGTTCTCTGTTCCTTAAATGAAGATCCAACAGCATGACATAATTGAATCCTAATTGCTGTGCTTCCCTGAAGTATTTGGCAGTGGCTTACTACAGATCTGCAGAATGGACGCTTTGCTTTAAAGCAGAATTAAGGTCCGCGATACTCACCTCCCCTCCACAGTCTGATATCTGCAAAGTCCCTCGCTGGTGCTAGTATCTTCCCCCTTCCCCATGTGTCGGTCCTTGTTCACCTTGATTGGCTGGTGCAGGATGGCCTAACTTAGTTCATTAATCCTGACAGTCACTGTGCCAAGAACATACCCTGAACTTCACATGCACAGTTCAAAGTACATTTTAAAGAAGATTTCAACAGGCAGATCTCTAATGCCTTTTTGGATATTTGGATATATCATAAAGCTCCCAGGCTGAGAAATAAATTAGTTTTAAGTATAGCAAATCCACCCAAAAAGTTGTGGACTTTTTGAAACAAGTTTAATTTTTTTTATGTGGGAGGTATAACGCATGCAAAATGGTAAAAAAAAACAGGATAAGAATAAGCACCTCTTTCACATCAAATAGTACTGTTTTGCACAGAGTCTCTTAAAGGCACAAGAGTACCATCAAATATATGGGGAGATCTAATTTAAGTGAATTTCTCCTTCTTGGAGAAAAGAGGTCATACATTTCTGGTAAATGCAGTGTGCTTCTATTGGGAGAGAGAGGAAGAGCACTATTCTCCTGGGTGTCACTTTCCTTCACATTTGGATACATTTAACTGCATTAAGCACTTTTTTTAGGGACTTTTTGCACAATTGCTTATTGTTTATTTAATTTGTAAAAAAAAAAAAAATATATATATATATATATTTTTTTTTTTTTCACTGTGCACTTTAATTAGTAAAAGACTCTAGATATATTAGGTATTATTTTTATTGGACATTAAAAATGGTGCAGCCTATTTTTTCTTTGTATAATTTTTTTTGTGCTTAATGCTTTGCATGTGTCCTCTACCTTTGAACATGTGAAATGTTCCAGAAATGTGATATTTTTTATTGCTATGTAAATGTAACAGGTAAGCAAGAGAATGCTGCTGATATTTTTTTTTCTTTATTTCATTTTCACTTTTTGTCTTCATTTAAAAAATGGTCATTTTATTTTTATTTGTTATACATGGAACCTTTGAAGCATGGCATTGGTTGCCAGGGATACAGACAAATGATGAGCACAGGCATTCTAGGCTTTAATTAAAGGACGTGCTCTTATCTCTCTCCCATTCTCTACACTCAGGCATATTTGTTTTCATGGTGCTTTTTTCGAGGCACCGTTTAGCTACATTATTTCTCAGGATGATGCTCGTATCTGTTTCGGGTGTCCAGAGCTATCTACTTTTCAGTAATCAATACCAGTGCCTTTTGTGAAAATGGATTTAATTCCCACATCTATTGCTTTCCACTTGTCTATCTCTAAAACAAAATGGCAGCATGGAAAAATTGTGATAGGACTTAGAGGATGTACAAGAGCCACCATAGAGTGAACATGTGCGAAAATGCACGGTCTGCTGATCTTGCAATCTTACTCCCCCCCAAATATAAAAATACTAACTAAAAGGAATACACATTAATAATGTAGAAATGTAAAAAAATACTTACCTTACTTACAACCCAGCTTCTGGCCCACACCCTTACATGAGGGCCTTCTCACAGGAACCTGGAAAAGCTAAAGATCAGAAATATTTTAAAAATGTGCTCCTGCAAGAACCTTGTGTAAGTTGATTAGGCTCAAAATGGTGGACAGTCATTGGAACTTAATTAGGGTGTCTAATAGTCTCACTTCTCCCCCTCCAACAAACACACTATGCTCAGACTATTTACAACCGGTCAACATTCGGTTGCGGCCGCACACAGTATCTGCACGGTCACACCTGTCTGCATTGGTGTTCCTTCGGACCCCCCGGATCCCACCCCTCTCCACCATCTTTGGCTTTGGGCTATCCTGCTCCACGATCCCAAGGTACGGGACCCCCACAGCACCCTAGAGTGACTTCAGGACCGGTTTGTTTTTAACCCCTACTATCAATAAACATCCATGATACCCTTTTGCCAGCACTCCATGTCAGTGTTTTTATTTATGGGACATGGCTACTTACCACACCTTAGTGCGCCATCCCTCTTTCCAGCAATCTATACTATGCTCACTGCCTGTATACCAGTCACCTTCAAAATTGTTACCCTACTTTTGTATTGCAAGGGTTATGGTAGGGAACGTTGCTAGAGACATCACCGCTCCACCTCTTCATCTTGTCCAATCAGAGAACACTTTTTACACATTCAGAAAATGCAGCTGCTCAGCATGGGACCCAGAAGCTAGTGGAGATCATTGGAGGTGCAATGTCTACTTCAGTGATTTCCAGCTTCCTGGGGCATTGGCCTGGTATGGTCTATACCTATATGGTTCCAAGCTGGACCAATGTACCGATATATAAAATAGTCATACTCGAATTTCATCTTCTTTAAATCTGCTCAAAAGTGACACTAAAAGATATTCTTATTCTCCAAAAATAGTCTATAAATAATCCACAACCTAATGGCTCTGTAATCTATTTTTTCATGAAGTTGTGTATTACTGTGTTTTTCTGCCTCCTGGTAATGTCCCGTGTGAGCTCCTGAACTTCTCCTTTTAACCCTCACTTCTGTTTGTTTGAAACAAGCAGTGCACATTAGTCCATAGACCCCAGTGTCCCCAGTCCATCCTGGGGTTTTATACATACAGTGGGAATATGGAGAAGCCCCCCTGTAACAGATCGCAGCAGCAAAAAAAAAAAAAAAGAATTTGGAGTTTGAGTTAAGAATACCAATAGTTTGGTGTCACCTTAGAAACTATTAAAGATATTCCGAATCCCTATTAGTTTCTATGTAATGTAACTGTTAAAAATTGTTGAAGGAAATCTGTCGTTTCGCAGGTGTACAAAAAGGACAGCAATGGAATTCGCTGAACACACAACACCCGGAGCGCTCAGCGGGAAGTTCGCCCGCCGACGAGCGCCCCATAATGCACTGCGTGATTGCAGTGAATTAAGTGCTTGTGATTGGCCAAAGCTTGCACCTGATCTGTATGCTTTGGTCAATCACAGCACAATATCCTGTCAGAGAGATGATTGGTCAAAGGAAGGGTACCTTTAGCCAATCATGGCTCAGGGACTAAGTCCATGCCCCACACTATAAAAGGTTGCTTACTCAGCAGCACTGTGTAGTGTGTTAGGAGTGGAGATTAGGCAGGTAGTTAGTGGTTTGTATTCAAGTAGTAAAACAAAACCTCCTGCGCTCGAGTGCTGTCTGATGGAGTAAAAAGTGGTGCACTACAAACTCAGATGTAGAGAGAGCTGTTTGGTCCTGCTGCCCCCTTCAGGATCAAGGGTATCCAGAACCAACTGGTAGAAAAGACAAAAAAGAAAAAGAGGGGCGCACTGACCTAGTGCATTACCATAAAACCATTTATTAAAATATTAAAAAGTGTACAAAGTACTCACAAGGCTGGTGTGATACAACACACATCAAAATTGCATATACAGTCTCCAAGGTAGCCAGGTCCCAAATGTGACGAATGGACATGCAGATGGTCGCATGGGGCTGCTGTGGCTAGGCTGACGCGTTTCAGGGGCGAGCCCCCTTCCTCAGAGCCAGAAAAAATGCTGGTTTGTGCTTTCAGTCAGTTAAATGCAGTCAGTGTAGTGTAGTGTAGGGCTGATTCTTGTGTAACACAGTGTAGTGGTGTCACTGAAGTGTTGGTTTATACAACACGTCTGTGTCAGCCCACTGATCCCATTTTTTTTCATATAAATATATTTTTTTCTTTCTTTTTGTTTTTTCTTTTTTGTGGCGCAGCAGCACTAATAATATTTAGGGCATAATTTCTATCCCCCCTTCTGCGTCACAGGTGCTATTCCTTCTGCATCAGCAGGGGTTTTCTTTTTTTGGCTTTATAAAGTTTTTCTTTATAAAAAAAAAAACTATAATAAAAGGTTTATAGCGCACCAAGCACACAATTATTGCACCCAAGCACCATATTCCCTCCCCACGCTCTATATTAAAAAGTTATAAAAATCAAGCGTGGCCAGAACACCAGCTGCTTGGGCACCACATGCTTGACAAGGCATATGATGACCTGCCGTGCAGTCCGTTGGCAACAGCACTTAAAAGACCCACATCATAAAAAAATACAGACTTCTCCTTGCTCCTCATCTGGGATCTCTACCCCTACTATACCTCAAATCTTTTCAAAAACCTGCACTGAGAGGGATGATGGTATAGCATTGGGTGCCACAGGTACTTGTACCCAATCTGCTAGCAGTACACCACCTGTTGATTTCACCACCAGGCAAATTCCGCTACCCCAGTTGCTGAACTGTAAAAAGAAAAAATAACCATCCACATTCTCAGCGTTTAAATGCTAGCTAGGCCAAATTACTAGCACTACAACTGCTGCCTTTTAATCTGTTAGACTCTGCCCCTTTAGTGAATTTGCGCAATTTGCTGTACCACAGTGGCAGGTTCCAAAAAGAAATTTATTTTCACATAAGACCATTCCAGCTCTGTACCATCATGTGGTAGGCAATGTTTTGGCCTCTTTGGACAGAGCGTTCAGCAGGAAGGTTAACATTTCTGCTGACTTATGATCCAGCAGGCATAGTGAGGGGTGTTACATTTCCTTCACGGCAGCTGGGAAAGATGCAGGACAGGGTTCAGTGCTGGAACTTGCTCCGTCACCACACCTCCAAAAAGCTGGTGGTGATTCTGCCATATCTGTCTGCTCCACCCCCTTCTCTTCTTCTCCTCTTTGACCTCTTCTGATGATTTGTCCTCTGAACCAGCAGTGCTCCCTAAGCGTTCAAGGGGCTATGGAAGCAGTCAGGCTAAAAGATGCCATGCGGTGCTTCAGTTGGTCTGTCTAGGGGACAAGAGCCAGACCGGGGCAGAGATTCTGTCAGCTCTGCAGGGTCAGGCTCGGAGGTGGCTGATGCCATGGCAGCTTGAGCCAGGAATGGTTGTATGCGACAATGGCACCAACCTTCTCTCCGCCCTCTGACAGGGACATTTGACACATGTTCCATGCTTGGCAGATGTCCTGAATTTGGTGGTGCAGCATCTCTTGAACAGGTACTTGGGCTTACAACATCTTCTGAGGCAGGCCAGAAAAGTCTGTGGTCATACAATGCCAGTGTTCAGCTGGCTGACATTCAACGGGAATTAAACCTGCCCACCAACCTCCTCATTTTTTACATGCCTGCCAGGTGGAATTCAACATTGGCAATGCTGCAGCAACTGCACACGCAGCAGAGGGCCATCAATGAGTACCTGTGTGAGTATGGCACAAGAACAGGCTCAGGGAGCTTGACTTCTTTTAGCCATGCCAGTGGCTGCTGATAAAGGATGCATGCACTGTCCTGTCACCATTTGGGGAGGCCACAAGGATGGTGAGCCGTGACGATGCATGCATCAGTGACACTATCCCTCTAGTCTTCCTGCTGAAACACACGCTTCATGGAATCATGAAAAAGGCCCTTGAGGCAGAACAGCGGGAGGTAGAGGAGGACTTCCTTTCCTCACATGGCCCCCTCACAAGGCCTCACAAGGAAGAGGAGGAGGATTGTGGCAGCATGGATGTAGAGGATAACATGCAGTAGTCTTCAAGGGATGGTTTTTATTCCCCATGAGTAGTACGTGGCTGGGGAGAGGTTGCTCCTGACAATGTCATCTTTAGTGACCCAGAGGACTCAGAATCTCATACCTCCTCAAACTTACGCTGCATGGGCTCCCTGATTCTTCAAAGCCTGCGAAAGGACCCAAGGATTTGTGGAATCAATGAGAGGGATTATTACTGGTTGGCAACCCTTCTTGATCCACGTTACAAGAGTAAAGTTGCAGAGCTCATCCTGCCTTTTCAGAGGGAGCAGAGGATGAAACATCTTGAGGACACCTTGAAGAAAAAATTGTGTAACACCTTTCCAGACACTGCGAGGTTACCATTTCCTGGACAATGTGTTTCTGAGGCTTTGTTCGGTCAAAGGAGGAGCAGTGGAGAAGGCGGCCGTCTGACTGATATCTTTAAACAATTATTTAGTCCTTAGCTTCCAGGGCTTTTAGGTTTAAGCAACCAGCGGCATCATATGGTGCAGGATTATCTAGGGGCAAGAGCAGACTTGGAGACCTTTCCAACTGAGCATCCACTGGGTTACTGGGTCTTGAAGATGAACCTCTGGCTAGAACTTGCTCAATATGCAATTGAGCTACTGGCCTGTCCTGCTTCCAGCGTGCTTTCCAAATGGATATTCACTGCTGCTGGAGGATTTGTGACAGATAAAAGAGTGCGTCTGTCCACAGACTCCGTTGACTGGCTGATATTTATCAAAATGAATTAATCCTCCATCAACAGCAGCTATCAAGCCCCTGATGCAGATGTAAATGATTGAATTTGCTAGGAATCTGGAATCCCTTGAAGACTGCCTATTCTGCCTATCCTATTCCTGAATCTTGATTATGCTAGCTTCCAATGCTTATGGTTTAGGTCACCACCAACACCCAAGACCCAATTTTTCTGCACCTGTATGACAGGTGCATGTAATTTCATTTTTTTTTTCTAACTTTATACAGCAGGGCCTGTTCCTGCGCTGAGCAAGAGTAACTGTAAGGGGTTACAGTGTTCAGGCACCACCAACACCTAAAGCCCAATTTTTCTGCAGCTGTATGACAGGTCCATGTAATATCAATTTTTTTTTTCAATTTTTACGGCAGGGCCCGTTCCTGCGTCCAGCAAGAGTAACCGTGAGGGGTTACAGTGTTCAGGCACTCCCAACGCCCAAGGCCCATTTTTTCTGCACCTGTTTAACAGGTGCATGTCATGTTAATTTTTTTCTTCATCAATTTTATTGTCCAGCAACAGTAACTGTGAGGGGTTACAGTGTTCAGGCACCACCTACACCCAGGGCCCAATTTTGTCTATACCTGTTTGTCAGGTTCATGTAATTTCACATTTTTTTTTACATTTTTAACAGCAGGGGTTACTGTGAGGGGTTACAGTGTTCAGCCACCATTAGGGATGGGTGAACGGTTTGGGCCAAGCATAAGTTTGGCCTAAACATCACCCATTCAGGTAATTGCCTAACACCTGAACTTTCTTTGTTCTTAGTGGGATGTTCGCCCGCCGAGCGCAAAGTCAACAGGTTGTTAAGGGTCCCTGCTGAGAGCTGATTTTGGGTCTTGTATGGCTTTTAAGGGAAACCCCATGACAGAATTAAGTAATAAAACAGCGTGGCCCCCCCCCCCAAATCTATACCAGGTCCTTTGACATAGACAAATCTGACATAGATTTGAAGGGTAACTTCACACCCAAATTAAAAAAAAAGTGTGGGGCCCCCCAAAATCCATACCAGACCCTTATGCAAGCATGCAGCCCGGCAGGCCAGGAACCATACCAGGCCGCTTGCCCTCAACATGGGGAGGCTTCTTTGGAGTGCCGTCCAAAGCACCTTGTCCCCCCCCACCCTGGGTTGTGGTTGTGGAGGTCTGCGGGTGTGGGGCTTATCGGAATCTGGAAGACCCCTTTAGCAAGGGGGCCCCCAGATCCTGCCCCCCCCCTTATGTGAATGGGTATTGGGTACATCTTACCCCTACCCATTCACCAAAAAAGTGTGCAAAAAAATAAACACATGACAGTTTTTGACAAGTACTTTATTTTAAAATAAAAAATAGTGTCCCCCGATGTAAATTCATCATCAATCACGCCACCCTGAAAAAAGGGAAAAAAAAAGGAAAAAAAAAAAAAAAAAAGCTCCGCTCTCAGTGAATGCTTTCCATGGACTGCGTATTCGCGGTTTGACAATTCTTATATAGGGAAGGGGCAGGGCCACACCGGTGACATCACTCGTCAGCCCTGCCCCTCGCAACGTTACCTGACCCAGCATGCACTGGTGCGTGATGTCACGAGGAGTGGGACCACCTGGTAACGTCACTGGCGTGGCCCCGCCCATTCCCTATATAATAACTGTCAAACAGGGAATAGGAAGTCTGAGGGAAGCATTCACCGAGAGCGGAGCTTTTTTTTTTTGTTTTCTTTCGGGTCGGCAGTTGTGGCGTGATTGACGATGGATTTACATCAGGGGACACTATTTTTTTATTTTTAATTTTGAATAAAGGTCTTTCTTATGTGTTAATTTTTTGTACACTTTTTTGGAGAATGGGTAGGGGTACGATGTACCCAATACAGGGGGGCTTCCAGAATCCGATAAGCCCTCCACCCGCAGAGCAGACCCTGAAAACCACAGCCCAGGGTTGTCGGGAATAGGCCTTTGTCTGGTATGGTTAAGGGAGGGGTGGCGCTTACTCATCCCCCCATCTTTCCTGACAGGCCAGGCTGTATACTCGGATAAGGGTCTGGTATGGATTATAGGGGGGGACCCTACGCCATTTTTTTTTAAAAAATTTTGTTGTGGGGTTCCCCTTAAAATCCTTACCAGACCCAAAGTGCCTAATATAGACTGGGGGGGAGGGGGACCCTTCACCATTTTCTTTTTTATTTGTATTGCCGGAAGCCGACAGTACATTACAGCCTTGAGCAAGTTTAAATTACTCTTTTTCCTTTGGAAATGTCAGTATTTCTGCAGCAGGCTCCATACATCGTACAGATGCGCCACTTTACAGGTACATTAGGGGACCCCCCCGCACAATATTTAAAGGAATTTTTAATTTGTATTGTTTTATTTTAAGCATCATTAAAATCACTGCTCCTTTAAAAACTATTGTTTTAAAAAACATTTTTTGCATTGATACATGTCCTCCAGGGCAATACCCGAGTCCCCGTACACTTTTTATGGCAATAACTTGCATATAAGCCTTTAAAATTAGGACTTTTGATTTTTCATGTTCATGTCCCATAGACTTTAATAGAGTTTGCATGTTTGCTAGAACTTTTTCCCTGTTCGAGATGTTCTGATATGAACCGAACTGGGGGGTGTTCGGCCCATCAATACTCATTATTCTTACAATACGAAAAATACTGATTAAAATATTGGTGGACAAACTGAGTTGATCACCTTTTATACAGTGAACAAGTAGATCTTTTTATAAACTTTCATTTGTTTATTGGCTAAGCAGGCAATCATTTTGTATGTGGGTATCTGTTTGGCCAGATTGTTTAAAACAGCCAAATGCCACCAAAAATTATTCAATTAACATATACAGTTAATTTGCCTTCATCGTTTTCATCTGGATACTCAATGTGAAAGGCTTTTTAAAAACATATGTAAAAATGTAAAGTATTCCTATTTATAATAGATCAGATCACCTAAAATTTGTTTCAAGCTGTTCAAATTCAATTAATTATAACGATGAGGAAACAGTTCATTTTGTTAGATTATATTAGAATAATTTAATGATTGTCTTACTTTGAAGTTTTGAATCAATACGTTTTTTGGCTAGTATAAATTTGGAAAGCAACACATCAATTTTACTATTATATTCTCTGCATTAAGGTAAAAAAAAACCTTCTAAGATTATCTCTCCCCCCTCCCCACCCCCCTAAATACTTACCTGAGCCCAATCCTGATCAAGTGCTGTGCCCAAGAAAAGAATCGCTGCTCTCTCTTTCTCCTCACTGGACATGAAAGCAGCAGCAGGTGCCAATGGCTCAATTACATCCAGTGAGGAGGGCGAGGAGGGCGGAGCCAAGCTGCATTTTGTGCATCTATAGGCACACAGAACCTGGCTTGGGAGTGAGCCTGCATGTCTGCCCCCATAGCAGGTGCTTGCTATGGGGGCAGACACAAAAGAAGAGGATCAGACAGCACTGGGGGAGCGACCCCAAGAGAGGAGGATCTGGGCCGCTCTGTTCAATACCATTGCCAGAGCAGGTAAGTATAATTTTTTTGTTATTTTAATTTAAAAAAATAGCCTTTAGTAACACTTTAAATAAATTGCATAGCTTGGAAAATTTGGATATACAGTATGCAAGCCAATTATATAGTGTATAAAGCAATCCAACAATTCCAAAATGATTTTTGTTTCCTTTTTTTTTTAATAAACTGGATTGATGCAATTGAAAACTTACAGTTTAGATTGATGGGAGATCATTTTAGACATCCGTTCTCTTAAAATGAACAATCAATCTCATGCAAAAATCAATGCACATATGGACAGCACTGGGGGTGTGCATGCTTTTTCATTTAGGAAAAAAAATTACAATGTTAAAAAAAGAATGAAATAATTGAAAGGCAGGTCTGAGCAAGGCAATATTTGTATGTGAACACATACTCACAAATGTCAGGCCAATTTGTAGGCAAAGGTATAATTTTCCTTTTTTACTTACATCAATTATGTAACTAATATTACAATAATTATATAACATGCTAGGGTTTTCATTGAAATAGAGTAGGTCTGATTGGTCTCCATCTTTTTAGTCTACATTCTGAATAACGGTTTCGATGTTTTAATGATCACCTTCAGGTAAGTTCATTTTAATTAAAAAAAAATAACTAGTCTACAGGATAGTACTATATAATATTTCACTATGTCATGTAAAAGCAAAAGGAAAATGATAGTTAATGGGTTATTGATAATTGTAAAAACACACGGTAACTTCCAAGAAGCTGACACAAGGGAAAGTGGCATATATGGGTCACAAAGATGCAGGCTAAGGCATTATGTTAGACAGCCTAATAGGATATTGTGGAACAATAACTGAAGTGCAGCTGAACTGGTGAAATAAATACAAATAATTGTACGAGGCTTCCTTGTTAGAGTGCTGTCAGAGGTTGTCTTCACGTATGACCTCATGGTAGATAAATTGGTAAGAATGACTCTTGTAGAAAAAAAAAAACTAGGATATCATATAAATAGACACTGGTTTGTTTGTGCTACTGTTCACTGTATGTAAAATTGGCAAATTAATTGCCAATACCTGGTATATTAACCTCTAGCTTAATGCACATGTGGACTTTTACTAAAATATATTTCTGCACAATCGATCACAGGCAGTAGAGGTTTTGGCGGCATGTGCCCCCAGGCTTTTGCCGATAACATAGAAAAAGAATAACGCTATTGGGGTTACTAGAACCCGACTGTCATTTAACGAGGCACATAAGAGCCAGGACAGTGGTAGGGAACACCAGGTGAAGGGGAAGCAGCTCCTATCAGATTAGGTCTTGAGATCCTAATGCACATATAAAAACCAATCACAAGAGGGTTCCTCTACCTAGGTGTAGCGATTAAAAAAAAAAAAAAAGGCAATAAGAGTGCACTATCTAGTTAAAAGTGGATCAAGGCTTGACATAGGCCCATATAGACCTCCATAGGATCATCGTGAGGCTGCAGAGCTCTGCAGGCATGTGGGTAGCTGAACCTTCTTGATGAAAGTTCTTGCTCTTGCTAAAAGCAGAGTTCTTGATGGGTTAATAAAGGGGCGCTCTTGTCTGCCCGGAAACATGTAGCCACACCCCCTCCACTTCTTGTCATCATCAACCAGCCAAGAGAGGTGCTGTTCAGAGCCACAGCCATGTTGCTACTTCTGGAAGCTGCTGTTGCTTATGTTCCAGCCTGAAGCCAACCACATGCTTGCATTGCTCTGCAGCCTTGCAGTAATCTAATGGAGATCTATATGGGTTTATGGCAAGCCTTGATCCACTTTTAACTAGTGAGTGCAAGTTTATTGTCTTTTATTCTTTTTAATGAATTTCTACACCTAGATAGAGGCGCCCACTTGTGTTTGTGTTTTATTACCGATAACATGTTGACCTGGTAGATTCACCCCAATTCAAACCCTAGTCAGAGCAGGAACTGTAATCAGTGGCAAAATATTTGTATTTATGGCATGGCATTTTCTTTTGATGAATTGATGCATTATGCATTATACAGTATGTCTAGCATATAAAACATGTTTATGCAAAAAGATGTGTCACAATAAACCATATCCTCGATATAATCCCGGAATACCTTCCTCGAGCTCTCTATAGCCTAAACCTAGAAACTTTTCTTACATTCTATTGACTCTTTTCCGTATTTTCTCAAAAACCCTAGTGGTGGGGCTATCGCTTAACCATGTCAGACGTGGAATAATCTCTGAAAAAATTATTACAGATTTTGGTGACAGCGTTTTGAATTCTCTAATGGAATCCCGCATCTTGCAAACCAGGCCTAGAGTCTTCTGCTTACCTACATTGTTCCCCCTAAATGTATCAACAATATGTTCGGCAACGGCCAACCATAACGTAAATTATTTATTACATCAATCAGATCATCCCATCTCATCCCTCGTCTACTGTACCACACAATTTTAAATAAACTTGGATCCAAATCGAGATTAACGCCATAAATTCTCCTTTCAGCTCTCTTATGCGCCCAGTATACAAAGGAGTGACTGATTATCCAAACTACCAGCTTCTTACCTATGGATTAAATGATAATAAATTAGTTCTGACATAAGATACATATGCATTCGACTTCCATCTACCTATTCTCTTAATCTCATCCTTCTTCATACCCATATTTGCAGCTACCGTTGCTGCTCCGATCCAAAATGAATGACATGACATATTTACTCCCACAATACCCAGGCAGACACTTATCAAAAACTCGCCTAAATTGAAATTTCGTCAATGGAGCTCCATTCTCATGTAGAAATAAAGAACCTTCTACATCTGGTCTCACCTGAATATAGCTTTTTAGAGACAAAACGGGGCAAATTATTTTGTTCGGACATTTTCCTAAAGAAAACCAAAAACCTTTACCTATTTGGTCAGTTTTTGACCTCCTTAAACATATTCTTACAAGATTTTCTTTTAAAACTATATAGGTTTTTTGTAAACCTCCAAAAGCCCTTTTGCTGGCTGGCACCTGTTCTGATATACGCAGAGCTCCAAAAAAACATACCCAAAAGGCCGCACTAAAAAGCGTTGCCTCGTAAACTGAAAAACAAATTTTCTTTGTGCAAACGAGGATGTCCTGTAACATTTCAGATGTGACAGGAGACCTTCCATCTGGCACAAAATTCGCCTTTCTGTAACCTTTTACAACCTGCTGAACTGAAAAGAAACTCATTAAAGATGGCAAGTTTTTTAATTTAAGAAAGAAGGATACTCCAAACAAGATTTTGTTAAAGTGAGACCAGGAGTATTTCTTAGCTAATAAATGATTCACAAAACCAAGAACCAAACCCTGCTGATACCTCCAACAACAAAAGGTTATTATTTTTTAAATATGACAACCAGAGCAGCCACGATGTTGAATAGCTCTTCCACGTCGCTGGTGTCAAAGAATTGGGAATATTCTGCAGGATTAAACTATCTCCCACAAGTGCCTGGGGCATACCGTACCCATCCTCTCCGCCTCTGGAAGTAACTCGAAAAACCTCTCCATCTGAAACCATGAAAGGGCATCAGCAATTAAATTCAACTTACCTGGGACATATTTTGCTTTTATCCAAATATTCAACAAAAGACACTTCGCAACCAGATATCTAAGCATACTGATGACTGGAGGGGATTTAGATGTCAAACAATTTATCGCGAACATGACTCCCTTGTTGTCTGTATTGAATAATAAACGCTGATTTTTAAAACTCTCCTCCCAAATTTCCAACGCTACCACTATTGGGAAGATTTCTAACAATACAATATTTTTTAGCAAATTTTTAACATACCAACCTTTAGACCTTTTCCCTGCGCACCATTTTGTTTTCCATATAGCCGCAAAACCGGCGGAGCCAGCTGCATCCGTATGCAAACAGAAATCGGTGCTCGCTACAAATTCGTGCTGCACTACAGCCCTACCATTAAATTAACCCAGGAAATTTAGCCAAACCAGCATTTCAGATTTAATGTCTTGGGTTAACCTAAAATGAGCATAAGGATTTTTAAGATCCGCTATGGACAGATACATTCTCCTTGCATAGATCCTGCCCACCGGCAAGACCCTAGTAGCAAAAGCTAGATAACCTAGTAACTTCTGCATTTCTTTTAGAGTTATTTTCTTTCTTGTTATGAAAATTAAGAAAAGATTAGATATTCTGGATAGCTTTTCCTCTGGAAGCCTGAATTCCATTTTACATGTATCCATGTAAATCCCCAGAAACTCTAAGCCGGGGGTTAGAAAAAAACGTTTTTTCCCCCGCCAGCAGGATACTGAAAAGATGACATAGTCTCATGAAAGAAAGCAGAACTTCCAGAAACAAAACCTCCTTTGCTGGACCTAAAAATAAAAAATCATCCAAATAGTGTATAATAAATGGGGACCCAGTGTACTGCCTCAGGACCCATTCTATGAAACTTGAAAATGCTTCAAAATAATAGCACGACAAAGAGCAGCCCAGCGGAAGGTATTTATCGAAGAAAAATAGATTTTGAAATTCAAAACCCATAGAATTAAAGCTGCCCAGATGAATAGGCAGCAGTCTAATGGCTGACTTAATGTCCGCTTTGGCTAATAAAGCCCCTGGGCCCAGCTTTCTTAATAGAGCTATAGCCTCTTTGAATGATGTGTATTCCACCGAATATTCCTCAATATTTATTTGATCGTTTAGGGAGCCACCTATGCGAAAGGATAAATGGTGAAATGGCAGAAAGAAACCTTTCTCAAAACCATTAATTAGCATGATGGCTCTCTGACGCTCTGGGTATATGTCCAATCATGGGCGCATGTTTTGCAATCTCACCGGGGTTTTGGCTCTTAAGAAATGGCTCTTTATTACTAGGATTTTGACCTGCTGCTCTTTTTTTAAAGATTTTTGATACCCCATGGGGGCCTCCACAGAAAGCACATCCATGCTTGTGACGACAATTGTTAGCCCACTTACATTGGGCGTCGTTAAAGGCAAAACAAACACCTTTTCTATAATTTGTTGTTGTCAACATATTGAAGCTATTTGGTTGTCTAGCCAAAGGTGGCCTCTGTGGCAGCAACAAATTTAGCCATAAGCCCACATCCTTACTGCCCCATGATAGATTTTTATGAAATGTCAATTTTTTCCTAAAGGATTCGTCGTAAGAAAACCAGCCGAATCCTCCAAAATTCCTATACGCCTCCAAAATAATCTCAATATGGTGAAACAAACCCGAACTCTTCTCAGGTTATTTTTCACACAAAACACTTAAATAGATACAGAATGCCTGTAGCTAATTATTAAATGACCTGGATACAGGCCTTCTCCTATCCTCCTCACTTTTTTCTTTATCATCCTTTAGGAACTCTTTACTAGATGGTAATAGTGACAATAAATCAACCCATTCTCCTTTCCATATTTTTTCTTTTGTGACTCCTGATAAATGGAAACCTAGAGGGGAAGGGAGACATGGCATACATTCTTTAGCAGAACACTCAGACACCCCACTCACATCAATGTCACGATCTTTAAGAAGACTCTGCTCTTTACTTAACACATTTGACCTTTCACCTCTTAGCTCATGGTCTTGAGCCATCCATACCGAAGAGATGTCTGGATTACCTTTAATATTCTGTGCTTGTGTTAAACTCTCCAAAGTTGATGATATTCTGGATAAAGATAAGACTAAAGTATTCAACACATTACATGAACACTCACCAGTTAAATTAGCTTCTTCTGCCATGCTCATGTTTCTTTCCCTCATTAAATGCTCAGCCTCTCCTAGCCTTACACTAGTTTCCTGCATGTCTTCATACCGGCAGCAGTCAAAGCTCTCACTGCTCCTGACTGCTCCACTAATAATAGGGCTCTGCTCTCCTGTCGGACCTCCTCTGCTTCTCCTTGCATCCTTTCTCCGTGCCCCGCCACTAGGCGTGCTTACCCGGCTTGCGCTGGCTGCTGACTCAGTCCTCCCTTCTTCCAGCCCAGCCGGCGGCTTTTCTCCATCTTCCAGTCTGACCTCGGCGTCCCTCGGCTCCTCCTACCGCCTCTTGATGCGGCGAGACTGACAGCATGGCTCTACTCCTTCTTCTTGTCACAGCCACATCCTCTTCTGCACTCGGGGACCGCGCTCTCCTTGATACTGCCTTAGTACTGACGGCTTCAAAATCCATTCCACCTGATGCTCCAGACGGTAAAGCCAGGTACCTGCGAATCCATTCTTCGCCCCCTTCAGCTTCAGCTTTTTCTATTAGCTGCCTCAGCAAAGTCTTCAAGTTAGTAGATAGCGGCGGGAAATTCACAATTATTATATTGCTTCTCTAGCGCTCCGCCACTGATAATCTCCTGAGGTGACTGGCAGCCCCGCGCCTGCGGAGCCCCCTTTTTATAGGGATCAACCCCCTTCCAGAAATTTCTTATTTTATAAATAATCGGGTTCAAAAGTACCTCATCACTGACCCGTTTCAAATCTCCTCCCACTCCTGACTAGAAAAGGGGGGAAACTTGAAACTGTCTAAAGCTGCCGCCTTCCCATGAGGAAAAAAGGGGATAAGGGGGTTCTTGAAACCCCTTCCCCTTTTTTCCCATGTATTCCAGTTATGGTGACAGGTTATAAAATATCTCTATTTTCAATCATTGCTGTCACTTACAGATCCCACTGATGATCTTCAACCAATCATATTGGTTCCTGATTATAATATCACTTTGCCCACTATGATAAATTGATCCCATGCAGGCTGGAGGCTTTATTGAGAAAATAGGCCTATAGGCTGCAGATGTCACTCAGATGTCACTGCATAATGTAATTTATTTTTTTAAAAATATTGAATACTTATTAACACAAGTGTGCATTATTTGTGCTTAGAATATATATATATATATATATATATATATATATATATATATATATACACACACATGCACTATATTACCAAAAGTATTGGGACGTCTGCCTTAACACGCACATGAACTTTAATGGCATCCCAGTCTTAATCCATAGGGTTCAATATTGAGTTGCCCCCCCCCCCCCCTTTGCAGCTCTAACAGCTTCTGGGAAGGCTGTCCAGAAGGTTAAGGAGTGTATCTATGGGAATGTTTGACCATTTTTTCTGAAGCGCATTTGTTAGGTCTGGCTCTGATGTTGTAGAGAAAGCCTGGCTCGCAGTCTCCACTCTAATTCATCCCAAAGGTGTTCTATTGGGTTGAGGTCAAGACTGTGCAGGCCAGTCAAGTTCCTCCAACCCAAACTCACTCATTTATGTTTTTATGGACCTTGCTGTGTGCACTGGTCCAAATCATTTGGTGAAGGGAGGAATATGGTGTGTTTTTTTTTTTAAGGGGT
Organism: Pelophylax lessonae; assembly: GCF_965119305.1. Taxonomy (NCBI): domain Eukaryota; kingdom Metazoa; phylum Chordata; class Amphibia; order Anura; family Ranidae; genus Pelophylax; species Pelophylax lessonae. The sequence goes on along the minus strand of NC_138773.1, from coordinate 257,086,834 downwards.
TAGGCTTGGCCCCTTAGTTCCAGTGAAGGGAACTCTTAAGGCATCAGCATACCAAGACTTTGTGGATAAGTTCATGCTCCCAACTTGGGAGCATTTTGGGGTTGGCCCTTCCTGCTCCAACATGACTGAGCACCAGTGCACAAAGCAAGGTCCATAAAGACATAGATGAGCAAAGTTGGAGTGGAGGAACTTAACTGGCCTGCACAGAGTCCTGACCTCAACCCAATAAAACACCTTTGGGGTCAATCAGAGTGCACACTGTGGGCCAGGCCTTTTTTTGCAACATCAGTGCCTGACCTCACAAATGCGCTTCTGGAAAAATGGTCAAACATTCCCATAGACACACTCCTAAACCTTGTAGACAGCCTTCCCAGAAGAGGCAGGCAATACTTTTGGTATTATAGTTTATGTGTGTGTATATATATGTATGTGTATATATATATACTATATATATATATATATATATATATATATATACAGTATCTCACAAAAGTAAGTACACCCCTCACATTTTTGTAAATATTTTATTATATATTTTCATGTGACAGCATTGAAGAAATGACACTTTGCTACAATGTAAAGTAGTGAGTGTACAACTTGTATAACAGTGTATATTTGTTGTCCCCTAAAAATAACTCAACACACAGCCATTAATGTCAAAACCGCTGGCAAAAAAGTGAGTACACCCCTGAAAATGTTCAAAATGGGCCCAAAGTGTGAATATTTTGTGTGGCCACCATTATTTTCCAGAATTGCCTTAACCCTCTTGGGCATGGAGTTCACCAGAGCTTCACAGGTTGCCACTGGAGTTCTCTTCCACTCCACCATGACGACATCATCGAGCTGGTGGATGTTAGAGACCTTGCGCTCCTCCATCTTTTTTAGGATGCCCCACAGATGCTCAATAGGGTTATCGGTCTGGAGACATGCTTGACCAGTCCATCACCTTTACCATCAGCTTCTTTAGATAGGCAGTGGTCATCTTGGAGGTGTGTTTGGGTCGTTATCATGTTGTAATACTGCCCTGTGGCCCAGTCTCCGAAGGGAGGGGATCATGCTTTGCTTCAGTATGTCACAGTACATGTTGGCATTCATAGTTCCCTCAATGAACTGTAGCTCCCCAGTGTCGGTAGCACTCATACAGCCACAGACCGTGACACTCCCACCACTAAGCTTGACTGTAGGACTCCTCACCTGGTTCCTGCCACACGCTTGACACCATCAGAACCAAATAAGTTTATCTTGGTCTCAGCAGACCACAGGACATGGTTCCAGTAATCCATGTCCTTAGTCTGCTTGTCTTCAGCAAACTGTTTGCAGGCTTTCTTGTGCATCAGCTTTAGAGGAGGCTTCCTTCTGGGACAACAGCCATGCAGACCAATTTGGTGCAGTGTGTGGCATATGGTCTGAGCACTGACAGGCTGACCCCCCTCCACTTCAACCTCTGCAGCAATGCTGGCAGCACTTATATGTCTATTTCCCAAAGACAACCTCTGGATATGACTCCTGCACTCAACTTCTTTGGTTAAACATGGCGAGGCCTGTTCTGAGTGGAACCTGTAATGTTAAACCGCTGTATGGTCTTGGCCACTGTGCTGCTGCTCAGTTTTAGGGTCTTGGCAATATTCTTATAGCCTAGCCCCTCTTTATGTAGAGAAACAATTATTTTTTCAGATCCTCTGGGAGTTCTTTGCCATGAGGTGCCATGTTGAACTTCCAGTGACCAGTAAGAGAGTGAGAGTGATAACACCAAATTTAACACACCTGCTCCCCATTCACACCTGAGACCTTGTAAAACTAACGAGTCACATGACACCGGGGAGGGAAAATGGCTAATTGGGCCCAATTTGGACATTTTTCCTCAGGGGTGTACTCACTTTTGTTGCCAGTGGTTTAGACATTAATGGCTGTGTGTTGAGTTTTTTTGAGGGGACAGCATATTTACACAGTTATACAAGCTGTACACTCACTACTTTACATTGTAGCAAAGTGTAATTTCTTCAGTGTAGTCACATGAAAAGATATAATATAATCATAATAGGGCTCTGTATATAAGTCATAGGGTTATTGTCAAGTTAACCGACGCTGCTGAATTTGACTTTGGCATCTAGTTATTAATAACCACTGACAAGCAGGACAGTGTCCTGTAAAAAAAATAAAATAAAAAATAATGCTACCTGGCCACTAGATGAAACAGCAAAGGAAGTATAAGTAATTGCAAATACCTACAGTGTTAGCCCTCTTATTCTGCACCTAGCAACCTTATTTCATTAATAATATTTCAATATCCTATGTATAAGTGAATACTGCATATAGCTATAAAATAGTAGGGTAATGATCGTTGCAGAACTCAGTGATTATAAATTATTAAATTATAACACTGGCAAATACTGCTTGGTGTTGTATAAGTGCAGTAGAAAGACAAAGTTTATACTAACATAAGAAAACCTACAACTTATTTGCAAGCCTCTTGGTATATCAGTTTGTGACCAGTGAAGCTTCATTTATAGCTGCTGGATAAATTGTCTGGTACAAGCATCCATTCATCTTGACAAATGGCAAAAGATCCAGTACCCGAAGGCAAGAATCCTGGGAAGCACTGGGTGAGAAAATGATGAGAAGTGACTCTAGGCTTGAGAAAAAGTGAGGGATCTGTGTAAAATTATTCATATATATAATGTTTGGAGTGGTCCGTGAAAAGAAAGCATATGGTTACATACAGGGGGCTTAAAAATTGAAAGCAGAACTTTTGTTAAAATACAAAAATCTCCAGTAAACCTTAGTGGTATGAAAGTGTTTGTAAAGGCAATTTTTTTAAAATAACAAACATTTTATACTTAGCTGAACTGTGCAATGATTTTGCACAGAGCAGCCCGCCGGACCCTCCCCTCTGCTAAGTGCACCCACAGCTAACTGTTTTCTCTGGGGGCACTCGTGCTTGCTTGCCTTCTCCCGAGCCACCTTAGTGGCTCCCTCCCCACTGGCTGTAATTGGCAGCAGTGGGAGCCAATGCTTCCTGCTGTATCTGTCAATGAGGAGGAGAAACCCAGGAAAGCTTCTGCTTTCGTCCACATCGCTTATTCAGGCTCAAGTGAGTAAAAGGGGAGCTGGGGGGGACTGCACACTGAAAGTTTTTTTAACCTTCATGCCTTCAGCCTTTACAACCACTTTAAGGTGTGTTTCCACCCTATTTCAATAGGTACACTAAAGTCACAATTGAAAATGAAACCCTAAAAGAGTCCACAGCAAGGTCTTTACTTACAATGTCCCAGGAGCTGCAAGCCTCCCAGCATACCATAGAGGTGAAAAAATCTTTTATCACACTTGGTAATGACGTACAGGATTTTGCATTCACCATTTCATTTTCTGAAGTTCTGCCTGTGCATAATGTTCAGAATGATAGACAGAGGCGCATAAAGGAGTTCAACATATGGCTTAGTAAATGGTGTCAAGAGCAAGGATTTGGCTTTGTTTCTCATGATAGCTCTACTTGGAATAGAAAGGAACTGTACAAAAAAGATGGTTTGCATCTTTCTCTCAAAGGAACAAATGTACTTAGTGAACAACTCCAAGAATTTGCGAAAGAGTATTTAAACTAGGAAGGGGGGGCAAAAGAGTGGAAATACAAGAGTCCAATTGCCCCCCGAAACAATGCCAGAACAGGTCAGAAGCACAGAGGTTAAGAAATGATAAGCTCAGAGTCCTGTCTACAAATGCTCGCAGTTTAGGTAAAAAAATCAATGAACTTGGGTCAATAATGGCATCTGAGAATGTAGATTTAGTGGCTGTTACGGAGACATGGTTTAATGAAAGAAATGACTGGGACATAACCATACCAGGGTACTCTTTATACAGAAGAGACAGAGAAGGCAAGAAAGGAGGAGGAGTGGCCCTGTATGTGAAAGATAGCATTAAATCTAACCTAATACAAGTTGGTGAGGCCAACATAGAGTCAGTTTGGGTTACGTTGCAGTTTGCTAATCATGCAGTAACTCGTGTAGGTGTGATATATAGACCACCTGGTCAAGTTAAAGAACTAGATGATCTACTAGTTGAAGAAATAGCTAAAATGACAATGAAAGGAGAAGTTATCATTATGGGAGATTTCAATCTTCCAGATATAAACTGGAAAACCAAAATAGCAAGTTCTACCAGGAGTACAGATATTCTAAATTCCCTACTGGGGTTGTCTCTGCAACAAGTGGTTGAGGAGCCAACCCGGAGGGAGGCCATTTTGGATTTGGTATTCACAAATGGGGATTCAGTATATGATGTCATTGTAGGCGAAACCTTGGGATCTAGTGATCACCAGTCAGTGTGGCTTAATATAAGTACTGTGAAAGAGTCACACCACACAAAAACAAAAGTTTTAGATTTTAGAAAAACAGACTTTTCAAAAATGAAATTAGTCATAAATGAGTCCTTATCAGACTGGAACAGATTACATGGAGTCCAGGAGAAATGGGACTACATAAAAGGTGCATTATTGAAGGCAACAGAAAATTGCATTAGACTTGTCAGTAAAAGCAAAAAAAGGAAGGAAGTGGCCCAAATCATTAAAAATAAAAAGCTAGCATTTTGTAATTATAAAAAAACCCAGAGCAATGAAGATAAGGAAATCTACAAGATTAGGCAGAAAGAGGCCAAGCAAGTTATAAGAACTTCTAAAGCGCAGGCAGAAGAAAAACTAGCTCAGTCTATGAAAAAGGGGGATAAGACATTCTTCAGATATATAAATGAAAAAAGGAAATTAAAACAAGGAATAACTAAATTAAAAACAAAGGACGGAAGATATGTAGAAGAGAATAAAGGGCTAGCCGACTGCCTTAATGAATACTTCTGTTCAGTTTTTACAGAAGAAAAAGAAGGAAAAGGACCTCCACTTGAAAGGATGACTAATGAATCGTTTGATGCATGTGTCTTTACAGAGGAAGACGTTCTAAGATTGCTGTCTAAAGTGAAGACAAATAAGTCACAGGGTCCTGATGAGATACACCCAAAATTATTAAAAGAGCTCAGTGGTGAGCTGGCAAAACCATTAACAGATTTATTTAACCAATCATTAGTAACAGGAGTCATCCCGGAAGATTGGAAATTGGCAAATGTCGTGCCCATTCACAAGAAAGGTAGTAGGGAGGAATCGAGCAACTATAGACCAGTGAGTCTGACATCAATAGTAGGCAAATTAATGGAAACCCTATTAAAGGGTAGGATTGTGGAACATCTTAAATCCCATGGATTGCAAGATGAAAAACAACATGGGTTTACTTCAGGGAGATCATGTCAAACAAATATTATAGATTTTTTTGACTGGGTGACTAAAATAATAGACGGTGGAGGTGCAGTAGACATTGCATATCTAGATTTTAGTAAGGCTTTTGACACTGTCCCACATAGAAGACTTATCAATAAACTGCAGTCATTGAGCATGGACTCCCATATTGTTGAGTGGATTAGGCAGTGGCTGAGTGACAGACAACAGAGGGTTGTAGTCAATAGAGAACATTCAGAACAAGGTCATGTTACCAGTGGGGTACCTCAGGGATCTGTACTGGGACCAATTTTGTTTAATATCTTCATAAGTGATATTGCAAAAGGCCTCGATGGTAAGGTTTGTCTTTTTGCTGATGACACAAAGATATGTAACAGGGTTGATGTTCCTGGAGGGAAACACCAAATGGAAAAGGATTTAGGAAAACTAGAAGAATGGTCAGAACTCTGGCAACTGAAATTTAATGTGGATAAGTGCAAGATAATGCACCTGGGGCATAAAAACCCAAGGGCAGAATATAGAATATTTGACACAGTCCTGACCTCAGTATCTGAGGAAAGGGATTTAGGAGTAATTATTTCAGAAGACTTAAAGGTGGGAAGACAATGTAATAGAGCAGCACGAAATGCCAGCAGAATGCTTGGATGTATAGGGAGAGGTATAAGCAGTAGAAAGAGAGAAGTGCTTATGCCGCTGTACAGAACACTGGTGAGACCTCACTTGGAGTATTGTGCGCAATACTGGAGGCCATATCTCCAGAAGGATATAGATACTCTAGAGAGAGTTCAGAGAAGAGCTACTAAACTAGTACATGGATTGCAGGAAAAAACTTACCAGGAAAGGTTAAAGGACCTTAACATGTATAGCTTGGAAGAAAGAAGAGACAGAGGGGATATGATAGAAACTTTTAAATACATGAAGGGAATCAACTCGGTAAAGGAGGAGAGCATATTTAAAAGAAGAAAAACTACTACAAGAGGACACAGTTTTAAATTAGAGGGCCAAAGGTTTAAAAGTAATATGAGGAAGCATTACTTTACTGAAAGAGTAGTGGATGCATGGAATAACCTTCCTGCAGAAGTGGTAGCTGCAAATACAGTGAAGGAGTTTAAGAATGCATGGGATAGGCATAAGGCTATCCTTCATATAAGATAGGGCCAGAGACTATTCATAGGATTCAGATATATTGGGCAGAATAGATGGGCCAAATGGTTCTTATCTGCCGACACATTCTATGTATCTATGTTTCTATGTTTCATACAGAGATAGTTCTTTAGTGATGGAGACAAAAGATCCCTCTCCAGACCAGGATTCCAGGATTATGCCCTCCAGCAAATAATCCTTTTGCAATCTTCTCCAGGCCCTATGCCCAGCACCCGTTGAGGCCCAGACTGCAATTTCTTGTCTCACTAGCTATCTCCCAGGTGCAGCTGCCCCAGCAGAACTGGAACCCTCCCTGGGGAGGAAAGAACATGTTGGAAAGGCCTCCCATTGATCACCTCCCCAGCCACCTTCTAGACACCTCCTTCCAGGGATTGGCTGAGGCATAATATATATTCATACTGGACAGTTGACTCTCCCTGCCCAATATTCCAGATGCTATTTCCAGAAGCAGGCGGAAGAAATGAAACACCCAGCTTAGGAGGTTGTGATCAGACAAAAAAAAATAGATCACTTTTTTTTTGGATAGAATAGAGGAGAAAAGAGAAAAGACCTACCAGGTTGTTTTTTGTGTTCTGCTGGGAATTTTCTGTGACGGAGATACAACAATAAGTGAAGGGAATTCCCATCTAAAACATATTATTATTAAAATACAAAAGAATGCCCTGGAGTAAGGGAATTGAGAAAGTATGCTGTAAATATAAACATATAGGTGCATACACAGTTATGATGAGCAACCGTAAAAGTGCACAGCTACAATATGGACAATCAATATTACTACAAGACCTAACTAAGGGATACCAAACTCCCAGGCTACCCTATTAGCCAGTAGTGTTAAACACAGTTCTGCCAGCATTGGGCCCTAATGCTTAGGTTGAACGCTCTTTAACAAAATCTTTTGTAATTCTTTCTTTTTTTTTATTTTATATCTGTATTATTTTATTTTAAAAAAAGTTACATATCAATATAAAAAGCAAACATACAATAATTTCTTAACATCCCCCCCCCCCCCTCCTCTCACCCTCCCCAAAACTCTCTTAAAAATTGTACTATTCAGTTAAACATTTCTACATATCTACTACCCAAGGAGCCAGGCCAGGAATTTCTATCCATGCTTTCATGTTCTTTAAACCTTTTTATATTTCTTTTTCTTATACAAGCCACTTTTTTTCTATTGATTATATTATTGACTTTTCTTAACCAGTCTAATATATATGGGGGTTCAGATTTTATCCATTTCCCTGTTTAATCTTTTGTAATTCTAAACAAAACTTGGGTTGCTCTCAAAGAAACAGCTCAAGGTACTCTCAAAGGGCCAACACTGCTTCACGGAAGGGCAACAAAGAAATTCAGTGGTCAGGAGGCCTCTCAACATTGTAGTTGGTCTCTGGGGCTCACACTGCACTTGACCAGCAGAATCAGTCTTGGTGAGCTCTCCAGAGCAACAGCAGCCTGTGGCCCCTCATCTAATTGAATGAGCTTTAAACAGCAAAACTTTGAGACTAAGGGGGGAATTTATTAAAACTGGAGCACTCCGAATGTAGTGCAGCTGTGCACGGTAGCCAATCAGCTTCTAACGTCAGCTTGTTCAATTAAGCTTTGACAATAGAACATGGAAGCTGATTGGTTTCTATGCAAAGCTGCACCAGGTTTTACAGGCTGCAGTTTTAGTAAATCTCCCCCACAGCCACTTACCAATTCTGCTTTTTAGTGCTTTCCGTGTCAACTAATAATAAATGATGTTCACTAAACACATGGTTTACCCTTGAACGGGTTTCTAAGCATTCCTCCTCCATAGCTCCCAATTATCCCTGATTTTGAGGGACTGACCCTCATTCAAAACAAAGTCTCTTTGTGCCTCTTTTCTCCTCATTTGTCCCTCATTTTGGTCTGAACTCTATTTGTATAATTGTTCATAAAATGCACTATTTTTCTTTCAAAAAGTGTTTTACAGTGCTAAACCTGTCATCCAATTTCCAAATTGCCGCATTTGTAAATTCCAAAAGCCAATATAAGGGAATAATAGTGGTAAAAAAGCACTTGCGGGATTACCCAATCATTTTTTTGTACAATTCTCCTTTAACTTCTTGCCGACCACCCCATGTATATTTACTGCAGGGTGGGGGCTCCTCCAAAATAACGTACAGCAAAATATGAACCCAGGAGGCTTCATCACTCCAAAACCTCTACAAAGCCTCCAAGCTCCAAGACTCAATTCAGGATTTACCAATTGCAAATCCTGTTTTCTATGCTCAGAACAGACATCCTAGATCCCTTCAACCTGCATGGATGTGAACTCTGAATGATACTAGACTGTTGTAACACCATGACAAGGCACAGCACTGGCACAGTGGCAATATATTACATTTTTCTTCTTGGTTATAGATACACTTACTTATCCAATATGACTGGGTCCTAAGAATCACTGTTTACTCTTCCTCACAAATAATATTAAATCGGATATTTTAAAACTGTTAAAGAATCCAGAAAAAAACATAATGTAGATAATAAGTGAAATCATCATATTTGCATGTCTTAAACTGCTTTTCCATAAAACCACAATGTAAAAATTGATTTCCAGTGAATGTGGCTCATTTGCATATCATTACCCATAGTCCTTGGTTGTCATGGCAGACTTCCATGCTTTGTGATTTTATAGAAAACTAGATAAGGTAATTTAGCCCCTCTGAGGCCCATACTATTAATGGTGGTTTTAAGCCTGGTTTACGACAATGTAGAATTTATTATGTTTTTAACACACTGTAAATATTGCCCCTTTTATATGTAGTAGCTTCAATGTCTGACACACTTATACTAAAGACATAAAAAAGAAAATTGCTCTCAAGTTTCATAACACGTTAAACAAGACCATGAAATTAAATTGTCTAACGCCTATCAGATTGGCACCAACTACTTTAATGTTCCATTAATTATTGTTTTATACAGGAAGAAAGGAACAAAGAACAAAGACAATGACACACTTGTTTCCTGGAGCTGAGTAGCATCAAAGGGGCATTAAAAAGGAAACAGTTATGGTATGTGAGATGTATAGTTTTTATGTTCGGTATGTAAGGAAAATACATTGGAGCATATTTATAAAAGGCCAGAATGTCCTAAAGTGATATTTTAGTTATCGATGGAGTCTGATTTTCTATATACCTTGGACACGTCTACAGAGACACTTCTTTGCCATATTTCCTATCCCTGTTCCTGTCTGTTGGATATTAGCTGTATTGTATTTCAGGAAAGTATAAAGGAAATGTATATGAATATTGCAGTGTCATCTGGGAGGCAAAGTACTTGTAGAGTACTTTATTAACAAGGAACAACAGGAACAACGACTGGAACTAGAACAAATTTGCACAGTATAGAAAGTATTATAAGTACATGCAGGACATCAGACAGTATAATCAAATATGTTAAGGTGAGAATAGACCAAGCCTGCCAACCAGTAAGTATTCAGATTTTATTCCACCACATTAGATTGGTGTGAAGGCTTTTTGTTTGCTTGTTGGGTCCCAAACCCTATGCTATGGAAGCCATCATTTCCATACACTGCACTGGCAATGACCAAATAGCCCTAAACAGCATATGCAATTTGGATTAATAGCTCTATAATGTTAGGCTGTATTTGCAGTATATACTGGTGGGTCTAGATCTGTATCTGGCCAATGGAGCATGAAGCAATTATTTGCATGCATGGCTCTGCAATGGTCAGAAATATTCCTCCTATTTTTGGGATCTATAATAGGATGAGAAATTTACTTTGCTGCACATGTAATTGTAAAAAGTGTCATATTCAGGCCAGAGGTATGAACACTATCTATTGCCCTCATGGTGCAAAATGATCTTTCTTTCACCAAATAAAAGTTCTGAACAGTCCTGCCTAACAGGCAGAAAACAACATCCTATATGAGCCCATCAGACAAGTTGCTTCCTGGTATCTGCTCTAGGCCAAAATGATGTCATACATCTCAGGAAAATAGGGATGATGGGTTGTTGGTAAATGGCACTACCACTTCATAAAGCAGCACACCGCTGCATAGAAGTCATAAATCATAAGACGTCTTCTATGTGTGGTATAGAGCAAAAACTGTGCAATATGCTAAAATATTGGGTCCTACCCCATATAATGAGCATAAAATCACATAGATAGTGTGCAGTATAAAATATTAAGAACAACTAAGTCGTGTTGAACCATAAAAAGTGCACAGTGCTGTTAAAATAAAGTGTCAAAGTGAAAAGTAATGGATACAGATCCTGTCTAAACCCGTGTTGAACCAATGCTGTGGTTGAAATACAAATAAAAGACTCAGTGCTGGAGTAATAAAGTGCCAGTATGCTGGATGGATTCCAGAGGTATATACTGAATAATATATAATATGGCACCTTTCAGTGGGCCACACAGGCTCTTAGTGGCTATTCAATACATTCCTAAAGGGATATGTGCCTTGTAAACAGTGCTTAAATAAAACAAAGTTTAAATAAAAAGTGCTGAAGCTACCTTTTAAATTGTGATGAAGACATTTTATTTTATTTTATTGGGTGCAGTTATGAGCCCGTTGTGAAATAGATAGCACACAGTGGGTGGTGTATGCACACGATAGTCCCACAAAACGGTGTCCATGCTAAAAGTGCAAGTGCTAATACCCGTGGCCCACCATTAGGTAAAGCACTTACCGCACGGCTTGCTTTTGAACGGAGTTGCAAGGCTGGTTTTGCCCCAACTGAGGGATCTCCTCCTGCTTTTCCACAGCTGATTTCCCACCAGGGGCCCCCTGTTCAGGTTCTTCGTGGGCACCGTATGCTTTCACTATAAAAAGAAGAGAGCTCCCATTGCGTAGTATATATATTATAATGTGGAAACAATCAAGCATTCACTCACTATTGGGAAGTTCACTGTCAGCCGCCTCTGCGCTTCCGTGTTCCACGGTCCGGAACCACTGCAACTGGAAGTGACGTGACGTTGTAAACTCCGCCCTACGTGTTTCATCACTTCGACGTCATCTGGAGTGGCCTCTCCAGATGACGTGTCTGGCTTTAGGTTTTCTGAGTCACAAACTAAAGCCGGCCATAGATGGATCCAATCTCGGCCGATTCAGCAGGGGCCGTCTGAGATTCGATCCATGTATGGGCAAGCTGATTGTACCCAAATCAATCCATATTTCAACTTGGGTACAACCAGCATGTCAGATTTTCAGCATGCAATTATTACCCAACTAGGAGAACACAATAACTTCATGGGAGAGATTCCCCATCAACACGGACTGTGTTGATGGGAGAATCAAGTTATTTTTTTTTCTGCAGCCTGTGATCGCAGGAAAGAAAATTGCATAATCTATGGCCTGCTTTAGATCAGGCATTGCAACGTTCATGCGTTTTTGTTTGTGGATGGATTTACAGCTGCAGAATTATTACACTCAGTAGCCTTGTAGAGAATCTGTTGAATAACATATCCAACTCTCAGAACTTCATCACCGTGTACAGCCTGTTATATACTATATATATATCAATAGATGTTTAATGGAGGGATAGAGTATATGAGGATATAGATGAGAGACAGGCTATTGTATGGTGAGCACTAGAAGTAGTATTAGGAGAGTTGCAGGTGATGGTAAAGCAGATAGGTTCTGATGTCAAGTATAGTGCAGATGGTAAGAGGACACAGATGGAGTATACTTAGACAGAGTAACCTAGTGCAAGGATAGTTCAAGGTAGTCCCAAGAGCTAACAGTCTTATGCAGGTGATAGTGAATAGATAGATAGATAGTCTTGGTAATTGCAGTAGATGACAGTAGGAGATTGGTAGCAAGAATCCCCTGCGGGGTACTTATCACTTAGATAGGTTTAGGAATAACAGTGTCCATTGGAGAGGGGTGATCCCGTAGCGAGATACGGATCACCAGCGAGGTTTCTGGCTTCAGTTCAGCAAGGAAGGTATGTCAGCAGCTCCGACTTCTCAGGCGTAGGTGCGATGAACATGTGGGTTTGAACGAACGATGAGTGAGAGCAAACCGGCGATTGAAATAGCCGCTCATAGCGGCGCTCGGCAGTGATGTCATCCGGTCTTAAAGGTATATGCGTCCTTCGTTATACAAGATGGGACGCAATTAAGAGAGGAGAAATATGGAAACAAGGGTACCAGAGGTACCGGAACATTACAGTACCCCCCCCCCCCTTAAGGCCGACTCCGGAAGGCCTCTAGAACTGGTTTTTCCGGATATTTCGAGTGGAAATTACGAATCAGTCTAGGGGCATGTATATCGGAGGTATCCAGCCAGGTGTCATCTTGGGGCCCATAATTCTTCCATCGTACAAGATACTGGAGTCTTCTTCTATTGAAACGGGAATCCAAAATTTTCTTTATCTCAAATTCTTCTCCACCTTCCACTTGTACAGGAGGTGGAGGTGATATAGTAGGCCTTATTCCTTGGTTAGGAACATGGGGCTTCAGTAGAGACACATGGAAGACAGGATGTATCTTGAGGTCTACTGGCAATGTGAGTTGTACTGCAGCTTTACCAATAAGCTTTTCTATTGGGAAAGGTCCCAGAAACAGAGGTCCAAGTTTTTTACTAGGGATCTTTAGTCTCAGATTTTTTGTAGAAAGCCAAACAAGATCCCCAATGGCATATTGGGGAGAGGGTTTCCTACGGAGGTCGTAGTACTTTTTTTGTTGGCTATGAGCATGAGATATGGTATTGTTGAGTAATCCCAGAGAATCCTTTATCTGGGCAAGATAATCAGATGCCACTGGATTACTTGATGGTAAGATACATTGAGGAAGGAGTGTGGGATGAAACCCATAATTCAGGTAAAACGGACTTTGCTTAGTAGTGCTATGAGTAGCGTTGTTATAGGCGAATTCCGCCAGTGGGAGGAGATCTGCCCAATCGTCCTGTAGATACGAAGTATAGCAACGCAGGTACTGTTCAATGCACTGGTTAACTCTCTCTGTCTGTCCGTTGGTCTGAGGGTGGTAGGGAGAAGTGAGGTTACGCTCTATTCGCAGTATCTGACATAGAGCTAGCCAAAACTTTGAGATAAATTGTGAACCACGGTCAGACAGCAGTGTTTTTGGAATACCGTGTAACTTAAAGACATGTTTCACAAGTAATTCTGCTGTTTGTTTGGATGAAGGTAGTTTTCGGATAGGGGTGAAATGTGCCATCTTGGTCAGATGGTCCACTGATACCAAGATGGTGTTGAATCCTTTGGAAGGTGGTAAATCCACTATGAAGTCTAAGGATACCACTTCCCACGGAACGTGGGGTATCGGTAAACTACAAAGTAATCCTGATGGTTTCATGTTCTCAATTTTAGACCTTGCACAGATATCACAAGATGAAACGAACTTTTTTACGGTTGTCTTCATGTCTGGCCACCAAAATTGCCTAGTGAGTAGATTGAGAGTTTTAGTCATACCCATATGTCCTGCCATAGGTACATCATGCGACAATTCTAAGATCATGGTTCGCATAGTAGGGGGTATGTATAATTTATCGTTGTAGTAGAGGAAGCCTTCTGCGTCAGTAGTTAGTTGTGGTGGAGGTGAATCCAACCTTATGCTGTGCAAAATCTCCTCCTTTAGTGAGCGAACGACTCCGATAATACGTTCAAGTGGTATTATAGGAACTGAGGGAACCTCAGTGCAATCTTTCTCGGCTAGTCGTGAGAGTGCATCCGCTTTTTTATTTTTGTCTGCGGGCGTGTAAGTTACTAAAAAATTAAATCTCAGAAAGAATAACGACCACCGTACCTGCCGGTGGGAAAGAGTTCTATTAGTCTGAAGGTATTGGAGGTTTTTGTGATCAGTATATATCAGAATTGGCAATTGAGTGCCCTCAAGTAGATGTCTCCAATTCTCTAATGCCAGTTTTATGGCTAATAACTCCTTCTCACCTACTGGGTAGTTCACCTCGGGGCTACTTAATGACTTTGAAAAGAAAGCAACTGGGTGAAGAGGTGAGGTGTTTGTTGGTCGTTGTGAGAGAACTGCTCCTACTGCCATATTAGAGGCATCTACCTCCAAGATGTATTGAAGGGATGGGTCTGGATGGCATAGTATGGGGGCAGTGGTAAAGCTTGATTTCAGCAGAGAGAATGCTCCATTTGCTTCTTTTGTCCAATTAAATGGTCTCTTCGTGCTTGTAAGTTGTGTGAGAGGTTTCACAATCGCAGAGAAGTTTTTAATGAATTTCCTATAGTAATTAGAGAATCCTAGGAACCTTTGTAATGCTTTGCAAGTGGTTGGCACAGGCCAATCCAGAATGCAGGATATTTTGCTCATGTCCATTTTGATTCCACTTTTAGATATAATATATCCTAGGAATAGTACCTCCTCTTTATGAAACAAACATTTCTTTGATTTAACATATAAGTTATGTGCAAGTAGTCTTGACAACACAAGTCTCACATGTTTTATGTGCTCAGGTAAGGAATGAGAATAGATAAGTATATCGTCCAAATATACTACCACACAAACATCAAGCAAGTCTCGGAATATCTCGTTTATAAACCGTTGGAAGGCTGCGGGGGCATTACATAGCCCAAATGGCATTACAAGGTACTCAAACAGTCCGTATCTGGTTCTGAATGCCGTCTTCCATTCATCCCCTTTACGGATTCGAATTAAATTGTATGCCCCTTTTAGGTCCAATTTTGAAAAGAAAGAAGCCCCACGCACCTGTTTGATAAGTTCAGGAATAAGGGGTAAAGGATAACGATCCTTTATTGTGATGGCATTTAATTGTCTGAAATCAATGATAGGCCTAAGGCTAGAGTCCTTATTGCGGACGAAGAAGAGCCCAGCCGCAGTGGAGGAAGTAGAAGGTCGGATGAATCCTTTTGCCAAGTTTTCATCCAGATACTCCTTAATGTGAGAGAGTTCATCCTGTGAGAGAGGATATACATGTCCGTAAGGCAACTTGCTATTAGGGAGCAGATCGATACAACAATCATAGTCCCTATGAGGAGGTAGCATTTGAGCGTTTTTCTCAAGGAAAACCTCCGATAAATCTTGATAACACTTAGGAATAATGTCATCCGGCAGTACAGACAGGATCCTATCATGTGTGGGGAGGTTACACGTCGTCTCACAATAGTGAGAAGAGAAGGTTAACGTTTTTGTTTTCCAATCGATGATTGGTTGATGTATGTGTAACCAGGGAAGTCTCAAAATGATTGGAAAATGTGGTGAAGTTAATACATCAAAGGTGGTGGTCTCCACATGAGACTCGTCAGCAGTTACAAGAAGTGCCTGTGTCTGACTGGTGATAGGACCAGAGGATAAAGGGGTACCGTTAATAAAACTAACGGAGACAGGTTTGGGTTTTGAAACAATAGGTATTTTATTAAGGGAGACAAAACAAATGTCAATGTAGTTTCCACAAGATCCTGTGTCAATCATAGCCTTGGTGGTGATCCTAGTTTGGTCCCACTGCAATGTTAATTGAACAAAAAGATAAGGATTAGAGAAGGAAGTTGTGAGTCCCCCTAGCAAGACATTTGAACACTCACCCTCTTTTCTGCGGACAAGAGGACAGTCGTTTACCAAATGATTCGGGGATGCGCAGTACATGCAAAGATGTTCGGTTTTCCTCCTGGCACGTTCAGAAAGGGTCAGAGGTGGACGTATCATTCCTACTTCCATAGGAGTAGGATCAGCAGGCAACATCCGAGAAGGACTGGAAAATGGTGAGCCCATCTTCTCAGCCTTTCTTTCTCGTAGTCGTCTGTCAATATTGATACTGGTCTGGATCAGTCCCTCTAGAGTGCCAGGTAAATCCGCTCGGGCGAGCTCGTCTTTAACGGCCTCAGATAGGCCGAGTCTAAACTGCGTTCGCAAAGATGTGTCGTTCCACCCTGAATCAGGGGACCATCTTTTAAAATTTGCCACGAATTCTTCAACAGGTCTCCGTCCTTGTTTTAAGGCCCGTAATTGTGTGTCAGCGGTACTCTGCTTGTTGGGGTCTTCATATAAAGTAGCAAGTTGTGCTAGAAATAAGGGATAAGAATTAAGGAGTGGATCATCCTTTTCAAAGAGAGCATCTGCCCAGGCCCGGGGTTCACCCGTTAAATAGGAGATGATAGTACAAACCTTAATTTGGTCAGTGGTGTAGGTTAGAGGTTTTAACAAAAAAAAAAACAATTGACATGCGTTTTTAAATTCACGGAATTTGCTCCGATCACCAGAAAACACTATAGGAGGGTTTATCTTAGGCTCACGGGGCTGAGCAGCAGGAGGCTGTGTGAGACGGCCAAGCTGCTGTCTCAAGGTTTGATTGTCATTTTTTACCTCTGTAAGCGCATGGATCAATGCATCTACTTGCTGTTTTAATTGTAGTACATGAGTGGATAATTCTGCTGAATCCATATTTTTTTTTTAAAGGCTCGTTCAATCTGTAACGTTCATGCGTTTTTGTTTGTGGATGGATTTACAGCTGCAGAATTATTACACTCAGTAGCCTTGTAGAGAATCTGTTGAATAACATATCCAACTCTCAGGACTTCATCACCGTGTACAGCCTGTTATATACTATATATATATCAATAGATGTTTAATGGAGGGATAGAGTATATGAGGATATAGATGAGAGACAGGCTATTGTATGGTGAGCACTAGAAGTAGTATTAGGAGAGTTGCAGGTGATGGTAAAGCAGATAGGTTCTGATGTCAAGTATAGTGCAGATGGTAAGAGGACACAGATGGAGTATACTTAGACAGAGTAACCTAGTGCAAGGATAGTTCAAGGTAGTCCCAAGAGCTAACAGTCTTATGCAGGTGATAGTGAATAGATAGATAGATAGTCTTGGTAATTGCAGTAGATGACAGTAGGAGATTGGTAGCAAGAATCCCCTGCGGGGTACTTATCACTTAGATAGGTTTAGGAATAACAGTGTCCATTGGAGAGGGGTGATCCCGTAGCGAGATACGGATCACCAGCGAGGTTTCCGGCTTCAGTTCAGCAAGGAAGGTATGTCAGCAGCTCCGACTTCTCAGGCGTAGGTGCGATGAACATGTGGGTTTGAACGAGCGATGAGTGAGAGCAAACCGGCGATTGAAATAGCCGCTCATAGCGGCGCTCGGCAGTGATGTCATCCGGTCTTAAAGGTATATGCGTCCTTTGTTATACAAGATGGGACGCAATTAAGAGAGAAGAAATATGGGAGCAAGGGTACCAGAGGTACCGGAACATTACAGGCATGCAGTGAAATATTGTTAAATAAAAGTCAGAACTCATTAAATCTATACTTGTTCTAGGCCATTGACTTAGTGAGCACTGAAGAAATATTATCAGTGAAGTGTCAGACAAAAAGCATTTACAAAAGATGTTCCTATTATTCTAAAGACATACACGCACATGCAATATAGTGATAAACAGTAGAAAATATGAAGTGTAAACAGAATCTGTGGCTAGTCTGTAGACAATAATGTATTAACATCTTAACAAGCAGTAAATGAGCTTTTAGATCTCACTGACCACTGTAGCTACAGACACTGCAGAGGAAGTTCACAGCAGAATCACTGAAGTTGCAAAACTTGTTTTCTCAGCAGCTTAGTTCCCCCTGACCCCAACCCCTTACTGTCCAGTCACAGGCTGCTGGAGGGACAAACTCTGTAAGTGTTCCTTATCTGCAGAAAAATCAGGTGTGTGTGTGGCAGAGCTTTGAAAAACACCGAACTGGATTGGAAGAAATACAAATCCTTTGGCAGGTAAAACAGCTCTATATAGAAGGATCACAGGCGCTCTGGGATCATTCCAGAGAAAAGAAAGGTCAGCTGTGTTTACCACCGTCCTCTCTCAGCTGGGAACGATCGCGGGTGCCTGGCGGCAATCGGAGCCACTGGCCCCGTGCATCAGAGTACCCGCTGCCGAGTGGGGGTGGGAGCACACCGCTGGTGGCGCGCGCTCTCCCCCTAGCTGCGGACGTGCGACCAATGTACAGCTATATAATATGACAGCTTAAATGCCCACCTGAAAACCTAATAAATGAAATAAGCTATCCCAAGCGCTCAAAATGAGGACCACTCACCAATAAATACAATGGCTATGCAGCTACTTGACAGAGAAAAATGAAATAGATATATACTAGATAGATACTGCACAATATCTCTAAATATATATAGTAGCGCAAACTTATCAAAAAGAAAGTGCCTAAAATAATGTGCAAGCTGCACAAAGTCCAATAGTTCAACAGATGTCACATAGGCAGCAGGAAAAGATCAGAAATATCATAAACAGTCCATATTCCTTCAATCTATCTCCTGGGATGACTATATCAAGAAGCGTGTTTCTCAAAGGGATCACCACCACAACCGTGCTCCAAGGGGGGAGGAGAATTGCCCACTCACCAGATACTGTGGCTCAACCCACTTTCGTGTTTGAGCATTCAAGCTTATAATGATGGTCACTGGTCCGAAATAACCACACCGGGAATCTCACCAGCACAGTCAAAAGAAGCTCAGCAGCATATGGAGAGAAAAAGCATGATCCCAATAGCGTGATACCGTTTTTAAAGGCTTTATTAAATAAAACATAAGGTAGTACACTCGCATTTCTTGCATGTCATCAAACGCATATCACAGTCACCAATAGGAGAGGGATGCCCTTCGGGAGATGATGTCCAGGCTCCACGCCGTGGACGCCGCGCCTTCTGGGTATTCCAAACTCCTCTTTACAAAAACTGGTTACACCGTCTGGTCACGCCCCAACGCGTTTCGTGATTTCCACTTCTTCCCCGGGAGCGTGACCGCGGCGGCTTGGCGGTAACCTTAAATACCCATGCCCATCACCCTGCAGGGCGGGGCCGGGATTGACAACATCGGCCATTGGTGGTTGTTCCGGTGTATTAGCCAATAGCAGACTAGGTTTATAAAATGACTTCCTCTCCTACTGCTAATCTCTATGGTAAAACACCCTATAACCCGGAAGTAGGGCGGGGCCGAGATTCACACAATCGGCCATTGGTGGTTGCTTATAGTGTATTGGCCAATAGCGGACTGAACCAGCCGGATAGCCATCTATCTCGCCGCTATTCTCTGTGATAGGACGCCCTGTAACCCGGAAGTATAACCCACCGGAACTCTCGGCCCCACCCTACTTCCGGGTTATAGGGTGTTTTACCATAGAGATTAACAGTAGGAGAGGAAGTCATTTTATAAACCTAGTCTGCTATTAGCTAATACACCGGAACAACCACCAATGGCCGATGTTGTCAATCCCGGCCCCGCCCTGCAGGGTGATGGGCATGGGTATTTAAGGTTACCGCCAAGCCGCCGCGGTCACGCTCCCGGGGAAGAAGTGGAAATCACGAAACGCGTCGGGGCGTGACCAGGCGGTGTAACCAGTTTTTGTAAAGAGGAGTTTGGAATACCCAGAAGGCGCGGCGTCCACGGCGTGGAGCCTGGACATCATCTCCCGAAGGGCATCCCTCTCCTATTGGTGACTGTGATATGCGTTTGATGACATGCAAGAAATGTGAGTGTGCTACCTTATGTTTTATTTAATATAGCCTTTAAAAACGGTATCACGCTATTGGGATCATGCTTTTTCTCTCCATATGCTGCTGAGCTTCTTTTGACTGTGCTGGTGTGATTCCCGGTGTGGTTATTTCGGACCAGTGACCATCATTATAAGCTTGAATGCTCAAACACGAAAGTGGGTTGAGCCACAGTATCTGGTGAGTGGGCAATTCTCCTCCCCCCTTGGAGCACGGTGGTGGTGGTGATCCCTTTGAGAAACACGCTTCTTGATATAGTCATCCCAGGAGATAGATTGAAGGAATATGGACTGTTTATGATATTTCTGATCTTTTCCTGCTGCCTATGTGACATCTGTTGAACTATTGGACTTTGTGCAGCTTGCACATTATTTTTGGCACTTTCTTTTTGATAAGTTTGCGCTACTATATATATTTAGAGATATTGTGCAGTATCTATCTAGTATATATCTATTTCAATGTACAGCTATGTCGGTTTGCGCAGGAGGGGCAGCCCGCCGCAGTATATCTGCGGTGGGCGGTCCCTAAGTGGTTAAACATATCTTACTTTGTTGCTGTAATAGGCTCGAATACCTCCTTGCACACTGCAAGTGGCTCCACCTCTCACCCCTGCATAGAATTCATCAAGCAGGAGCATCAGCATCCAGCCAGGGGAAAAAAAGGAGATCACAGAGGGTGCGGCCGGCCATGCAATCCCTCCTGCCTATGGCTGCTCTGGACCCCAGGCACCTGCATCTCCCTTGTCCCTTTCATGCACTAATCTTTGGAAGCCGCTGAGAGACAAGCTACCACTTGTAATCACATAAGCTGGACTTCTGTGTTTACAAGTGATAGCGGTGAGCAGGTAGCAGATTACCTGAGCCAGAGGTGGCGGAACTGAGTCCCACCAAGTTCCAGCTGAAAAAAAGCCCTGGGTATGGGGAAGAACAGGACCCCGTCTGATCCCACCCATCTGGCTGTCCACAATGCATCCCTCAGTCCCAATTGTTTTTGCATTTGTTTTTTTTCACTATCTAAATTAGGGATAGACTGTTTATCGGCAAGGCCGATATATCGGTGGCCTATATGCACTTTCCCAGATATATCGTTATCGACCCTGGAACTGGCCAATATTGCTGACATTTTTGTGACGTCATTCTGCCTTCTTAGGCCACCTCCCTCGCCTTGGACAGCCTCGTCTGGAGTCGGGACTAGTCTCGCGGTGGCAGCCAGACACTCACATCCACAGGCCCTGTACCTGCCAGCCACAGGCACTGTACCAGCCAGCCAGCCACCCACAGGCCCTGTACCAGCCAGCCACCTACAGCCCCTGTGCCAGCCACCCACCCACCACAGGGTGCAAGCCAGCCATCCACCACAGGGTGCCAGACAGACAGCCACCCACCACAGGGTGCCAGACAGCCAGCCACCCACATACAGGATGCCAGACAGCCAGCCACCCACAGGCCCTGTACCAGCCAGCCACAGGCACTGTACCAGCCAGCCACCCACAGGCCCTGTACCAGCCATCCACCTACCACAGGGTGCCAGCCAGCAAGCCACTCACCACAGGGTGCCAGACAGCCAGCCACCCACCACAGGGTGCCAGCCAGACAGCCATCCACCACAGGGTGCCAGCCAGCCAGCCGCCCGCCCGCCAAAGGGTTCCAGCCAGCCAGCCATCCACCACAGGGTGTCAGCAAGCCAGCCACCCACCACAGGGTGCCAGCAAGCCAGCCATTAAGCATTAAACAAAAATTAACATTTTCAGTACCAGATTTGTGTCAAAAATTGTCTTTATTTTTCAAAACTTTAAATGTACAAAATATCGGCCCATATTGGCTGATACCAATAGGTTGTGACCAAAATATCGGTATCAGCCCTGAAAAAAACATATCGGTCTATCCCTAATCTAAATACAACCTTTGCTTTTCAAATAAACCTTTAGAACATGACAAAGGATCCCCAGAGCTCTGAGGGTTAGCTAAAGAAACAGCACTTCAGTGGCTTCTTGTCTTTTGTGTCACTTTTTCTGACTGAACCTTTGGACTGAGTAATGCCTCTTTCACACGGCTGCTCCGTATGTCCGTATATCACCCCATCCATTTGCGGGTGATATACGGACATAATGCATGTCAATGGGATTGCGGATGTCAGCGGATGACCATCCGCTGACATCCGATTTGCATCCTTTCAGTTCTGTTCCGTTTTTTTGAATGGAACAGAACCCTATTTTTCTTCCGTTTAAAAAACGGAACGGATGCAAAATCGGATGTCACGGTGTCATCCGCTGACATCTGCAATCCCCATAGACATACATTATGTCCGTATATCATCCGCAAACAGATGGGATCATATGCGGACATACGGACCGGATGACACAAAAAAAAAGTGCCGGAGTTGAGGAAAAAAACAGAGCGGCCGTGTGAAAGAGGCCTAAGAGATGAATCACTGCAGGTCAGTCATCCACTTCTATGTGTAAACATTCCTTACAGCAAAGAGAGAACCTGCAAATAAGAAAAGGCCCTAAAGCTCTACCTGCTACCTAAAAAAAAGACTGTGAATTAAAATAGAATCATAAAAAAAAAGAAGAAACATTTTCTATTTAACTAAAGAAAGATTTTTTTTTTTTTTCTATTTTGTTTTTCAGTCCTAATCATAATAAATAAAGAATGTACGAAACCACTATACATTGCACAATGTGATGTTGCCTTTACCATGCCTATTCTCTATACCAAAGGACAATAAAACAATTTATTAAAATAAAATAGCATACACATTGTAGCGCTCTGATGAAAGGGGGACACCCCGAAACGCGTAAGCGTTTTTTTGAAGGTCCACATCCCACCACGGCCTGCATCAGTAGAGGAAGCCCAGTCGAGAGTCTTGGTGGTCCTTGATTGCACATGTTTGCCCGTGTTCCAACTTGTTTTGTGAGTACAATGTGTATGCTATTTTATTTTAATAAATTGTTTTAAAGATAATGCGCTAGGCTGATGCGCCCTCTGTCCGTTCCTTTTTTAAAGTCTATTCTCTATACTGCCTGCTTAGTACCTGCTTTTTAGCTTTCCAAAGACCTAACTTTTGCAGCCATAAAAAATATATTCTGAAACTATTAGGCTCCGTTCACATCTTGGCATTCTGGATCATGAGCAGAATCGCCACAATTCTGCCCGCGAATCACTAAATCATGGCATCGCGGGACGCCCGTTCTATTTCCGTTACTTCCAATGGCATCCCAAACATGGTGAGATTTTGCCGCGATTGTCCACCGATTAATCGCGGTAAAATCATGCAAACAGTATTCCAGGATGCCTGTCGCCCAAAAGAAATATAAGAACTTATTTTGGGCAGCAGGCGTCCCGGGACTCTGTCTGCGTGATTGTGCCGTGATTCGTCATGCGACAATCGCTGCAAAATTGCTCCGCATTTGGGGTGCCATTGTAGTGACAGGAATCGCATGGCGTCCCGCAATTTGCAGTGATTCAAGATCACGGGCAGAATCCCAGTGATTCTGCCCACGATTCGGGACACCAAGATGTGAACGGAGCCTGACTCCGGGAACAATGGGGATGGGTGTTCTTCATAAAGCCTTTTAAACACAAATAAAATGGACCAGGACGAGCTGAAGTCTTTTATTATTGAACTTAATGTAGTGTATATGGAGACTGAACCTTTTTTCAGGTCAAGTGAATCAGAATGTAGCACTCACGGTGATATGTCTGCAGAATTGTGTTACATCTCTGTGCCAGGGGATTCGAGCACAGAACAGCAGGCAGCAGCTTGTCCCCTGTAACAGTCAATTAAACTGTGTGAAAATAGTGTTACATTATTATCACATTATCCAGTGGAGTCGTAGTAATATTTGCCATGTCAAATCAAAGAACGTACCATGCACTGAGAGCAGTGTGAATGCTCATTTAGACAAAGTCAGGAAAGAGATATAAAACACAAAAAAATGTAAAAAAAAAAAAAAAAACTACAGAAAGGGGAGTTTCAGCTGATTCAATGTTTAAAAATACAAGAAAAGCGTTAAAACTATAAATGTGTAATATATATGTTCTTAAAAAAAATTCCACTTTAATAAAAAAAATTGTATTAGTATTTTTTTTACACAAAATTTTTGTAAATTTTTGGTTATTTAAGTGAAGTATTTAATTTAAATACGTTTCAAATTCTAATAAATAAAAAATATTTTCTTCTTTGCAACCACATCAACACTGCGCTGTGTACATGGCTTTCCAAAAAATTCTTACTGCTGCTCACATAATTGGCTTACTGCCTATCTGCGAAATGATTGATAATAAATGTTTGGCATCCTCAGCTCTGTTCATAAAAAGTATCTAAACCCAAAACCAAAAAGTAATATATTGCAGTTTACAGGTTTTGTGGCTTTTGAATTCATTTTCATTCTTTTTTTTTTTTCCAGGATAAAAATGGTTTCAGCAAATACAGAAAATTCCTGTTGATCTTGCCAGAAATGCAATGTCCTTGTCAATGTCCTTGTCAATTTCTGTGCCCTGAGAAAAAAGGCAAAAATAATAAAATTTATTTATTTGTACACTACTAATCCTATCAATTCACTATGCAATGGAGATAAACAAAGGCAGACATGTTTGAAATCAACCTGTGTGAATGACAACCATGGCTTCCTCCATTGATACAATGTAGGAATTAGGGTAGCCACAAAGGGACAGGAAAACTAAAGGAGCAATCTAAGGTAAATTGCAATGTAATACAGTTTTAGTTTACATATTTAGATATGCTTTAAGTTGAATAAATAGATGCAATCTGTTTGAGCTATAAAAAAAACTGTGTGAATTAGTACTTTCTATATTGGATTTCCAGCTCAACATGGGACAACTAACAAAGTCCAGAGCTGTAGTTCCATCTGTCAGCCACTACATCACTACGGCTCCTAGGGAACACAGAAGTGACGCTGCAGCCAACATCTGGAACCACAGCATACAGCGTGGGATGCAAGCAATGGAAATGGTGAATATTGAGAATACCTCAGCTAGTGTAGATCTGCAAGATAATGAAGATCAGTCTCCAGTAAAGGGATTGGTATTATTATCCATCTTTTACAGGTGGCTTTTTTATTTAAGTGACATAGCTTTGTTTATGGTGCAGATTCCCACTACACACAGTTCTTGAATTGTATGGCACCATTCAAGGTAGGCAGATGCTGTTCCTAAAGTGTATTTTAATTTTGGCAGTCAGGTTTGGAAAACACCACTATATGTTTGTTATGTGCTCCAGATTACACAGCATGCCTAAAAAAAAATAATAAAAAAAATTTCTTAACTTTCTTGTTGTTTCATTGTAGCAGGTTTAAACATAGGATTCAAAAAGTAGCTTGTATTGTTAAGAATACCTTGCAATATGACAATTAGGGGACGGATTGGTTTAAGGCTCAGTTCACACTTTCGCGTTTTTAGTGCTTTTTGCAGAAACGCACTACATTTAACATGGTTTCATATGGGACATGTTTGCATCTATGCTATTCTCAGCCACTGCATTTTTGGAAAGGGTCAGGGACTTTTTTAAACGCAAAACAGTGCTTTTTTTTTTTGGTTCAATAAACTTCAATGCAGAAGCTGTAGAAAATCATGTAGTGCAATTTTACCCTAATTTTACAGTGGTTTGTGTTTTGCGTTTTTTAATCTGTCCAACAACAAATTGGGCAAAAAAAAAAAATGAAAGCATAAAAAATGTGAAATGAGATCTGCCAGCACAGTAATTTTGGTAAACACAACTAACTACCCAACCAACCCCCTACTTAACATTACATAGAAGGGAAAAGTTAGGCAATATTTTTTTAGCCAAGTAAAAAAGTAGGCGGCAATGAAGATTTTTTTTTTTTTGTTATGCTAAGTTAACGGTCGGGAACATGTAACAAAAATAAAGTAGATGTTATTCTAATTTGGCTACAGGAGTGGAATTATAGCCAAATTTAGGGCTCCCCTTTAGTTCAGGAACTAGGAAGTATGGATAAACGCTACACAACTGCCATGCTTTTCTTTCGTAATATACTGTTTACCCTTTCTTGTATCTTTTTTATTGCATCTCAAATTGGTGATCTTCTGCCTTTTTGGAGTCACTTCCTGTGTACATGCAATTACTCCAAAATCAGTCGCACATCATTGCTATGGAATAGCTTCCTAATAGTGATAACAGAAGGCCATTTCTTTGCAGAGGGTGTCAGCATAGCCACTTGTAGACTCAATGTGTGGATCATTTGACAGGGTGACAACACAGGGGCACAATTGGGAGACATTTGCAGCACTGTATCAGTGAATGTGTAAACAAGGATCTTCACAGCATGATTATCTTTAATAAAAGCTGCAGATTTAAAATGATTGAAAACAACTTCTGAAATTGCAGTAATACAGTAAAAATTATATATTTTATTGATCGGGTTTAGATTTACTCAAAAGAACAAAAATAGATATAAAATGTGTTTATACATGTTATGCCCTTTTGTCCTGCTAAACTCCAGTATGGCGAGTTTTTAAAAAATGCAGTTAATATACCAGGAATAGATGATCAATAAGGATGTCCTTGGAAAAAAGTACATAAGGTTTTTATTTTTCCCCAGCCTTTCATCATACAGAAGTGTGTTTTTTTTTTTTTACATATTGTAATATGTACAACAGTGGCACAAGAATAGGTTAAATATAGTTAAAACATGTGAGGGCTCATTTACACTGAAATGCAGTATTGCAGATCATGTAAATGCAGATCATGTCCCCCATGGCAATGCCCAGCTACCCATGCCTTTTTTAGCAAAAGCTTGCAGAATAGTCTTGAAAGAGGACAGAAAAAATGTTTTGCCTCCCTTAGACTTCAACAGTTGCTATGTTTTGGGTTTTTGGACTTCTCACTGGGCCACATAATATTCTGTAGACTTTGCCTAATTTGCTCATCACTATTCAAGTAATGCTAACCTTATCCATAACCAGGGGAGGACTGGGCCAGGGGGCAGGGGGGCAATTGCCCCCTGGGCCTCTCTGATGTCCTGTAAAAAGGCTGCACTGCTTCTGCCACAGACATGCCTAAAGGATTCTTGGTGAAGAGAAGTAAAAAGTCCCCACTGCTGACCTACTGAGTGCAGGTTGAAGACAAGGACAGAGGCCTCCCTTCCCTGCATGGATGGTTTAAACTGTCTGAACAGAGGCCAGTTCCATGCCCCACTGGAGACTCTCCTCCCCTGGCCAGCCCCGACCGAGCTGTCCCAGCTCCTCCCAACCGCCCCCTGCTGACCAGGTTGGGAACCCGGATTCAGCCAGTGAGTAGAGAGTACCTGGAGCAGGACTTCAGCCTGGAATGGGGGTTAAAAGGAGAACGGGAACAGGAAGAGTGGGAGAGGGGCCGAGTCGCTGCACCATGGGCCTCTGGTTTGCACTTGCCCCCTGGGCCGAAAGTTGCCAGTCTGTTGTACATATTACAATATGTAACTGTTGTACATATTACAATATGTACAACAGTTACATATTGTACTTCCTGGACTCCAAATCTCAGGATCCTCAGTGTTCTGCCCAGGAATTTTCTGGCTATAGTTCTCTTTCTGCTGGCTTGAGGGAATATTGCAACATAACATTCACCATACCAACAGAAAGTGAAAGTAAGCTGATTATAAAGAGGGAAATGCCTCCTTCACCATGTTTCTGCAGTCCAGCAACTGGCTATATTAGATTAGGTTTGCTCATTCAACCTATAGATACGTTAAGGATTCTAATCATGATTGTGCTTTTCAATCCTTAAAGTGATTGTAAATTCTTGTTTTTTTTTCCTATAAAAATAACAAACATGTATACTTACCTGCTCTGTTGCAGAGGTTTTGCACAAAGCAGCCTGGATCCTCCTCTTCTCAGATCCTTCTTTCGTGCTCTTGGCCTCTCTCTCCTGTTCAGTGCCCTCCAGAGCAAGCAGCTTGCTGTGGGGGCACCTGAGCCGAGTCACAGCTCCCTGTGGCCATTCAGACACAGAGCCCCAACTCAGCCCCACCCCCTCTCTCCCCCGATTGGCTAGCTGACTTTGATTGAAAGCAGCGGCAGCCAATGGTGCTGATGCTGTGTATCAGCCAATAAGAAGGGAGAATCTCAGACGGCTGAGACACTCCTGGACATTGCTAGATGGAAAAGGACCTCAGGTAAGTATTAGGGGGGCTGCTGCACACAGAATGATTTTTATCATAATGCATAAATTGCATTGGGATAAAAAAAACCTTTTGCCTTTACAACTCCTTTAAGCGCAGCTCCAGGCTCCTTCAGAAAAAAATAAAAAAAACCAGCACCTACAAATACTGTAGCTGTTGACTTTTCATATTAAGACACTTACCTGTCTACGAATCCAGCAGTGTCTTCACCCGAGCCGATTTGGCTCTCGGGTGCTGCCGCTGCCATCCCAGCTAAGGGATTACGGCATAGAAGCCATGCTGTACAGCCGGTTCCCAACTGTGATGTGCCGTGCTTTGTGAATGACCCGGCGGCAAGGGAAGGAGGCGGGGGGCTGAACTTTCAGCTAAGTTTGCCGCAGAGAAGTCAGCCGAAAGTGGGATCGGGCATCTGTCAAAACCAGTCCCTCCTCCCCCGAAAGGTGCCAAATGTGGCAGCAGAGGGGGAGGGAGGAGGCAAACCCTTTTGGGTAGAACTCTGCTTTAGGAAGGCATAGGCTTTATTAGAATTGCATACCAGTTGTAGCTGTGATGTTCTTGATCCATTGAGGAATTACAAGGACCAGCATGCCTTTTTAGAACAAAGACAACACTTTCTTGGGCCTTTAGTTATTTATACTGACTGTAATGAATTAAATTCAGATGCATATTTTGCCCTATATTTGTTATTAACTTTCATCTGTGAGAAAAATTGAAGCTGTCATGTTTTATTATAAGAGTCTGCATTTGGGATTATTGTAATAGCAGCTTGACCTTCAATATTGTAAACAAGCTCTTGTATGAGGCTTGTGAGTAAAGAGCAAATGGTTTCATTAATTAATGTTCCAAATGTCTCTTCTCTCTTTATGCTTGAGAAGAAAAATAAAAGGCTGTTATCATATTACTTGCTTTATATACCGGTATATTGTTTTTTTTCTTTTTTTTTTTAATGTCTGTGGTTTTGCTCTGTTGTGACAAAATATTGATTATGAAAGGCCATGGTATATACCGTAAAAAGTAAAATAGGCACTATGGTTAATGTTGGCCAAATACAAAGCAAATATTTGCTTGTAATGTTACTGATTTCTGACTCACTTAGAGTAATAAGACCTACTGAAAATAGATAGGTTTAGTTATAGATTTTCCAGAACCGCAAAAAAGTATGCTCTAGTCAAATGCAAGTATTTTCCAATGAAAATCGATTTGTTTGACAAAGCTCCTGAATTGTGACAATATACAAAGTAAGGATATGGTGAGAAGACACTGTAGGAGTCATAAAGCTCTACCAAATCAGTGCCTAGCACAGAAAGGCCTTTATAGAAAATATGGTATTCACTCATTTCATCACATATCCCAAAAATATTTATATAATTGTTCCCCATTCAGGACAGCGGTTGGAGTCTGCATTGTGATAATTTAAATGCTGTTTCAATAATTTTTTTATTGAGTTTTTACAGGTTACAAAACAAATACTAATTACAAAGACAGTTAAAGACCTGGCATTAGCCAAGAGCATAGCTCCCAACTGTCCTTCATTGGGAGGGACAGTCTCTCTTTTGAGACCGAGTCCCTTTGTCCCTTGTGCAGCCCCAGTTGTCCCTTTTTTTTTTTGTGGTCTGATGTGTACATCTCTGTACCTAATGCAATATTTTACCACCAAGTGTTATGTTGCACCAAACTTTTTATCCAACCTCTATATTACTGCAATCGTTGTTTTGAAAAGCCAATAGAAAGTACTAATAGAGGTTAAAAAAATAAAAAAAGCACTCCAGTGTTTTAGCCAGTCATTTTCCGTATATTAGATCTCTGTGTATTCGGGGACGTGGCAGGGACTTGTCCTTTGTTTACATACTGTGTGTTAAAAGGTGTCCCTCTTTACTCGTTCAGAAATCTGGAGGTATGCAATAGTACAATCAAAAACCAAAGGCTTCATCACCTTAAGTTACCCCATTGGCCAGATCATCAATATAAGTGGTACATTAGCAGCGCTAATAGTGTACATCAACAAAAAATAAGGGACAGGTGCAAAATGACTGGGTAATCTCAAAATCAATACAAAGTCACACCCTCAGCGTTAATAATGTACACAAGTCCATAAACCACAGTAGAAAGAGTAAATGCTCTATGGCTTGGACTGCCCCAATGTCCAAGTGAACAGAATAGAATTAAAAGGATCGCAAAAAAAAAAAAAAGGCCGTATTCCAAAGGTAGCTTAGTGCACCTCCACCGCACCACTGTGAAGCCCCTCAGAAATTCACACTCACCAGATATGACTGTTAATGCGCTTCTTTCCAATCTCCTTAAGGTTTATACCACCCGGAAAGGTGGTCCCGCTGCTCACCAAGACAAACCAATCCAGATGATATTCAGCCAATCACGTTACTTGTTCACTTAGAATCTCGTATCATATGCAAGGCATGGAAATAAAGGAAGGAGGAATCATTGCGTAACACGCATAATATTTATTAAAAAAATAGTCCCCTTACCCCCTAAAATTTAACTCACATTGGTATATTGTAACAAGGCATAATAAGATCAAACGTGAAGAAAAACGGTAACCTGTCTCCTCCGCCGACTCCACTCAGCGTCTCTGCGGCTCGGTACCTAGCCAACAGAGCTCCCAGGGCCTCCGTAGAAGTCCTTTGATGACGAAACTGGTAAGGACATGCGCACGCGGTCACCAGGGTAACGTCTGACATCACGCAATGGAGCTCTGTCGGCTAGGTACCGAGCCGCAGAGACGCTGAGTGGAGTCAGGTTACCGTTTTTCTTCACATTTGATCTTTTTATGCCTTGTTACACTATTAGCGCTGCTAGTGTGAATTTCTGTACTTATAGTAACCCTATTAAGTTAATTTCTTTACACCTGCTTTCGTTTTGTTTCAACAATTATAGCAGCTGCTGCATTTTTCCCGTAAGGGATTGAGATCACTATCAAATGTATTGTTTGTTTTAATATAGCGCTGGGTGAGTGGGTTGATTCATTTAACATTTATCACCTATTCCTTACGATTAATAAGTGGTACATTAGTTAGTTGTTGGGGTGATCCAACTTCCAAGTCATTGTCATCCTGGTAAGTACCGGAAAGTACAAACAAATATAGATTTTAAAACAGGAAATAAAAGAACAATAAATAAGGGGAGGGAGGGGGTACCAGAGGGAAGGGAGGGAATGACTAGAGGGTGTAAATAGACAATAGAGATTGATATAAATCCTGTGGGAGGCAGAGAGTTATCCACAGTTCCAAAACTTTTTGGAAAATTTTTTATTGAGCCTCTAGTATTGCCACCATTTTTTCATTACTTTATTCTTGACTTATGGGCAATAGTTGGTTGAGTAAGCCACCAAGCGTTTGCCAGTGTCTGCTTAGCTAATGTAAAGATATAATACAAACAAATGGCCACTGCCCCCACCTATAACTGGTCTTCACGGCAAGGAGCACAGGGAAGGGCAACGCATGTAAAACAAAACCAAAGAAAATTCCCAGCTCAACTACTCAGCCAGCCTGCAACCAACAGAATTGTCCTGTCGAACAGTTTCTGTTAAAAACAGGGGTTTAGTTTGCACACATTTGCAAATACATGCATAAGCTGCAGAGGCAGTGACAAGGCACCCCATTGTTATCCGCAGTCCTAACTTTATACATTTTTTGAGAGCCTTCATATAGAAGCATATGCATTATAATGGATAGGCAGAGGGCAGGTGAGCCTGGAAGAACCCCACCCCTCCTTAAAGGCACAGGGGCACACTGGACACCCAGAATGTACATTATCTCACAAAAGTGTGTACACCCCTCACATTTTTGTTAATGTTTTATTATATAATTTCATGTGACAACACTGTAGAAATTGCACTTTGCTACAATGTAAAGTAGAGAGTGTACAGCTAGTATAACAGTCTAAATTTGCTGTCCTCTCACTCTGACGTCATCTGGAGCGGCATAGAGCGGAGCCTAGCGTCATTGCAAAACTTCCAGTTTGGGTCCGTGGAACGCATCGCGTCCCAGACTTCCTGTTTCTGGAAACGAGTCACTGTTTTTACCACATGTAAGTGCACTACTACTTTAATAATAAACATACCTATATGGTTTTACACTATGGGGGCTGTCTCTTTCATGTGCCATTGAGAACGCGCGGGGATGCAAGGAGAGGCTGTGGATGTGGTATACTAGCCAGACACAGCTGCCAAAGCGGGATATGCCTGATATAAGGGGAAAAGACATCTGAAAACAGAGGCTGTGGATGCAGTATACAAGCCAGGCAAAATTGGAAAAGTGAGATACCCCCGTTGCAAGTGGAAAGTCATCGGATGAGTGTATTATTAGGAAGGGGTCATGAGTATAAATATTGGGCACACTGCATATCGTGGCACTACCGAGAATGTAACAGCACCATTTAAGGCCCCTATGCCGAGGGCACCATAAGGATCAGCAAGATCACGAGGAGAGTGAAATTTAAAGGACACTTGCACATTATTTATTAACTATTTATTAAGCACAGAACACTGTGCTTTATGTGTATTAGTCAAGAAAGTCTATTTACTAAAGACCATTTTATGTTTCATGTAGTAATTAGTTCTAATTTTTGTGCATACAGAGCAGCACCACAACCCAACCTTTAAGGCCCGTACACATGATAAGAAAATCTCGTCCGACAACGATCTGCCAATTTTCTGCTGCTTTCGACAGCTGACTCAGACTTTTCGGCCAAAAAAATCCTGATGTGCAGGCTATAAAATTTTTATCATCGGTCAACACAACGTCCGATTTTCGTCTCAGTACAGTTTTCGACTGAAAAAAATCTTAAGAGCAAGACTAGGCATGCTCAGAGACGAAAGAACACATAGAAAACAATCCAACATATGACATCACTTCTGAAGTAGAATTCTGTCGTACGGGAAAATTCGTATGAAAATAACCTCTTCACTTTCCACATCAGACTAGCATGCCACAAAAAACAGACGACAGATCGTTCGATGATCTGATTGTGTGTACGGGGCTTTACACTTAATTCCATTTCTGAGGTCAGGCACTGATGTTTGAGAGAAGGTCTGGCTCACAGTTTCCGCTTGAATTTATCCCAAAGGTGTACTATTGGTTTGAGGTCAGTCAAGTTTCTCTACCCCAAATTCGCTTATGCATAACCTCAACCCAAATTAATGACCTCAACCAGAAAGAAAACCTTTGGGATTAATTAGAGCAAAGACTGCGACCCAGGCCTTCTCTGCAACACCAGTGCCTGACCTAACAAATGAACTTCTGGAAGAATGTTCGAACAGTCCCATAGATACACTCCTAAACCTTGTGGACAGCCTTCCCAGAAGAGTTGAAGCTGTTATAGCTGCATAGGGTTGGTGAACTCAATATTGAACCCTACAGACTAAAACTGGGATGCCATTAAAGTTTATGTGCGTGTAAAGGCAGGTGTCCCAATATATTTGGTAATATAGTGTATGTTTGAGGGTATCATATACCAATATAATAAAAGTCCACAAGGGAAGCATTGATTAAACCAGGAGCTGTAGAGCCCCAGATTAAAAGCCAGTGTTCCTTTTCCAAATGGGAGCCCAGGTTACTTTTCCATGTCATTACATAAGCAGGGGTGTAGTTAATAGTTAGGTAATATTCAAATTCCATAATAAAAGAGTATATTAGAAACACTGTACCCTTCACAAACCAATTTCAGAGACTATTGAGCTGTTATGCAAAACACCTACAAGAATTAATTTTTGCTAAAAAAAAAAAGCCATATCAGAAAAAGAACCGATTAAACAATACAGAAATACATTGATCCCTAGTCTGCTGGTAGCAGCCAAGGGAGCAATACCAAAGAAGTGGCAGGAACCAAAGGCTCCAACAATTAAAGTATGGTTTAGGAGAGTGGAATTTATGCAAGAATTTGAATATTTAAATCATACAGATAAAGGGGGTTTAGATAGACATGAAAAGATCTAGGGGATCTGGAGAGAGTTTAAAAAAACTAGAAGTTTTATTGAGGAAGTGATAGAAGGCTGAGGTGAAGCAATAAGGGATAGGTGACGAAGACCATTGGCAACAGGGGTGGGATGCAAGGGAGTGGAGGAGGAGGTGGGTGAGAGGGGAGGGGTTGAAAGGGTGTTAGCATCTTCTATGGTGTTATTGTTATTTTTTTCTCTCTTCTTGAGTATATAAGTAAAGATAAGGTAAATATATGAAGATGTAATTGTCTGAAATTGAATAAAAACTAAAATAAGAAAAAAGAAAGCCACATCAGCTTGTGAGGGCAAGGGTCCCAAGTACACCACTACATCTATTCGTATGTTTTGTTGGATGAATAATTAAAAGGGAAAAAAAATGTTGTGTTTTTTACCTTTTAATACTTTTATCCATAAGCATTGTTTTAACATAGTTCTAATGTTTGCCTATTCAAATACATATAAAAGGTAAACAATTTCTGAGAGGTGTTCTTACTTTTTCACATACATTCATTCAAACCTAGGCTGATTAACTAAATCCATTTACTAGCTGATGAAAGACCCTGATAATAATGTTAACTGTTCCCAAGGTAAATCAGAACTCCATTCCTGACCTACTTTTAAAAATGCTTTTATTAATCATTATCATTACTTCCCTATCACTCTCCTAACTAGCGTTACTTACTTTCTCTGAATCTAACCTTCGATCTTGAGAATTAGAGATGAAACCTGTTGACTTTGCTGCCCTGTCAACTGCCTGACCTGAACTGGTTTTAGTTGTGCATGTTTTCGGACCAGAGACTGGGTTGTTTTACTAATGACCAGTGAAGAATGGCCCTGTACATCAGAGGGGTCAAGAAAAGTGTGTATATTAGGGTGTTAATCTGCACGAGTGTTCCAGGTCAGTGTCTCAAAGTACTGAAGTCAATAAAAGTCAGGCTACGAGCATTTTCAGAAGGAGCTCAACAATTACTATTTCCCTTAGTAAAGAATGTCATTAAAGCCTAAGTTTAGTCAAAATTAAAAAAAAAAGAAAATGAACAAAAACAACATGACTCACTAATAATCTGAAGTGTTCTTTGTACTGCTGTCTCCTGGATTACCTAAAGTTTTATTACACCCAACCCACCGCCACTACCGTATCCAGTGCCATAATCTTCTGGTGTGGAGGGGGTAATAGAACTAAGGGAGCTGTAAGGGAGCTGTGACAAGCATTCTTCAAGAGTGCCCAGCTATACTATGCTGTACTACAGTCTCAACAAACAAACTATGATCTAAAAATGTAGAGGATGGACCTGTCGATCCTCAGCCTGTCCTCCATTTAGAGAAAACAAGGAATTCAGGAGAAAACATCACATGGGACACATCAGATTAAGGCTCGGTTCACATTGGTGCGATGGTGGAAACCCTGCAAATCCACTGCGGGTTGCTGTATTGCAACCGGCTCACAGGTAGTTCACACTGCCATATGCAAACCGCTGGGAGTGACAATTAGAGATGTATAGAACTGTTCGCCGGCGAACAGTTCCCAGCGAACTTAGCATGTTCGCGTTCGCCGCTGCCGGCGAACATATGCGATGTTCGGTCCGCCCCCCATAAGACATCATTGAGGCAAACTTTGACCCTGAACTTTACAGTCAGCAGACACATTTCCAGCCAATCAGCATACCTCCCTCCCACACCCTCCCACCTCCTATAAATAAGCAAGGGCAGCATCCATCTTAGATCATTCTGAAGCAGTGTGTGTAGTGAGAGTAGGGAGAGAGCTGCTGCTGCTGCTGCTGCTGTTAAGCTAGGGACAGTTAGTCAGTGTTCCTGGTCTTGCAGTGTTCTTGGTCCACTACTGCTGTAATATCAGCACCCCAAAAAGCCCTTCTAAAGGCTGGTATTTGTGTTTTTTTTTTTTATATATATATATATATATATATATATATATATATATATATACCTAGCGTCCCCAAAAGCCCTTTTAAGGGCTGGTAATTGAGTTGTTTCTTCTTATATATATATATATATCTATATCTATCTAGTGTCCCCAAAAGCCCTTTTAAGGGCTGGTAATTGAGGATTATTTTTATTTATATATATACATATATATATATATATATATATATATAGTGTCCCCAAAAGCCCTTTTAAGGGC
Source organism: Pelophylax lessonae (assembly GCF_965119305.1). NCBI lineage: Eukaryota > Metazoa > Chordata > Amphibia > Anura > Ranidae > Pelophylax > Pelophylax lessonae. The sequence goes on along the minus strand of NC_138773.1, from coordinate 257,050,665 downwards.
TGGTAAGGTAATAGAGTTTTTTCTTTATATATATATCTATATATATCTATTGTACACTGCAGTTGCCTGCCCGCTGTGTGTGAGAGGCCACAGACCTACCACAGACTGTACTGTGTGCACACCACACTCATTTCGGGTGGCACAGGCACAGTACCTTGCATTTTAAAAAATATTTTTTTTTTCCTCTGTCATAATTGCAGTGAGTGCTGTGTCAGGTCCACAGAGTGCACTGTACCCACTGCAGTGCACTGCCCACCACTGATATATATACGGTGGCACAGCATCTCGTTGCAATAAATTGAAAAAAAAAAATATTTTTTATTATTGCAGTTGCCTGGGCTGCCAGTTACTGTCAGGTCCACAGAGTGTACTGTGCCCACTGCAGTGCCACTGTGTGCCCACCCACCACTGATATATAAGGTGGCACAGCAGCTTGCAAAGTAAAAAAAAATATATATATTTTTTAATTGCAGTTGCCTGGGTGCCAGTGACTGCTGTCAGGTCCACAGAGAGTGTACTGTGCCACTGCCCACCCACCACTGATATATAAGGTGGCACAGCAGCTTGCAAAGTAAAATAAAATATATTTTTTTTAAATTGCAGTTGCCTGGGTGCCAGTGACTGCTGTCAGGTCCACAGAGAGTGTACTGTGCCACTGCCCACCCACCACTGATATATAAGGTGGCACAGCAGCTTGCAAAGTAAAATAAAATATATATTTTTTAAAATTGCAGTTGCCTGGGTGCCAGTGACTGCTGTCAGGTCCACAGAGAGTGTACTGTGCCACTGCCCACCCACCACTGATATATAAAGTGGCACAGCAGCTTGCAAAGTAAAGAAATATATATATATTTTTTAAATTGCAGTTGCCTGGGTGCCAGTGACTGCTGTCAGGTCCACAGAGAGTGTACTATGCCACTGCCCACCCACCACTGATATATATGCCTGCAAGAGAAAAAGCCAGCCGCAGAGAAGCCGTATTCCTGAAAATATAAGAAAAATGCTGTTTTTTAGGGGTTCTGGACATGCTACAGAGCTGAAACTTGACAGGTACACTTTTTAGACCCCCCAGACACTAAATACAAAAAATGACATGCCTGCCTAAAAAAATGCCCGCTAAATGCCTGCAAGAGAAAAAGCCAGCCGCAGAGAAGCCGTATTCCTGAAAATATAAGAAAAATGCTGTTTTTTAGGGGTTCTGGACATGCTACAGAGCTGAAACTTGACAGGTACACTTTTTAGACCCCCCAGACACTAAATACAAAAAATGACATGCCTGCCTAAAAAAATGCCCGCTAAATGCCTGCAAGAGAAAAAGCCAGCCGCAGAGAAGCCGTATTCCTGAAAATATAAGAAAAATGCTGTTTTTTAGGGGTTCTGGACATGCTACAGAGCTGAAACTTGACAGGTACACTTTTTAGACCCCCCAGACACTAAATACAAAAAATGACATGCCTGCCTAAAAAAATGCCCGCTAAATGCCTGCAAGAGAAAAAGCCAGCCGCAGAGAAGCCGTATTCCTGAAAATATAAGAAAAATGCTGTTTTTTAGGGGTTCTGGACATGCTACAGAGCTGAAACTTGACAGGTACACTTTTTAGACCCCCCAGACACTAAATACAAAAAATGACATGCCTGCCTAAAAAAATGCCCGATAAATGCCTGCAAGAGAAAAAGCCAGCCGCAGAGAAGCCGTATTACTGAAAATATAATAAAAATGCTGTTTTTTAGGGGTTCTGGACATGCTACAGAGCTGAAACTTGACAGGTACACTTTTTAGACCCCCCAGACACTAAATACCAAAAAATGACATGCCTGCCTAAAAAAATGCCCGCTAAATGCCTGCAAGAGAAAAAGCCAGCCGCAGAGAAGCCGTATTCCTGAAAATATAAGAAAAATGCTGTTTTTTAGGGCTTCTGGACATGCTACAGAGCTGAAACTTGACAGGTACACTTTTTAGACCCCCCAGACACTAAATACAAAAAATGACATGCCTGCCTAAAAAAATGCCCGATAAATGCCTGCAAGAGAAAAAGCCAGCCGCAGAGAAGCCGTATTACTGAAAATATAATAAAAATGCTGTTTTTTAGGGGTTCTGGACATGCTACAGAGCTGAAACTTGACAGGTACACTTTTTAGACCCCCCAGACACTAAATACAAAAAATTACATGCCTGCCTAAAAAAATGCCAGCTAAATGCCTGCAAGAGAAAAAGCCAGCCGCAGAGAAGCCATATTCCTGAAAATATAAGAAAAATGCTGTTTTTTAGGGGTTCTGGACATGCTACAGAGCTGAAACTTGACAGGTACACTTTTTAGACTCCCCAGACACTAAATACAAAAAATGACATGCCTGCCTAAAAAAATGCCCGATAAATGCCTGCAAGAGAAAAAGCCAGCCGCAGAGAAGCCATATTCCTGAAAATATAAGACAAATGCTGTTTTTTAGGGGTTCTGGACATGCTACAGAGCTGAAACTTCACAGGTACACTTTTTAGACCCCCCAGATGCTAAATCCAAAGAAATTTTTTATTTTTATTTTTTTTTAATTTTTCCAATAATTGGCTCTCTATCAAAAAATTATAATTTTTAAGAACTTTTTTTTGCGTGATCCCTCTCCGGCATGCCACAGTCCAGGTGTTAGTCCCCTTGAAACAACTTTTCCATCACTATTGTGGCCAGAAAGAGTCCCTGTGTGTTTTAAAATTTGCCTGCCTATTGAAGTCTATGGCGGTTCGCCCGGTTCGCCGGTTCGCGAACATTTGCCGATGTTCGCGTTCGCCGTTCGCGAACGGCGAATTTTAGGTTCGCGACATCACTAGTGACAATACAATGTAATGAACACCTATGCGATCCAATTCTGGAGCGGACCAAAAAAAGGGTCCTGCACGAGTTTGGTCTGAATGTGATGCAAATTCAGCAATACAATCTGTGAATTTGCATTGCACAGACATTGCATGTGATTTGCACAGCAGTGCGGTGCGAATCACATGCAATGTCTTCCATCGTACCAATGTGAGCCCAGCCTAATAGTTAGTCATGCTCCTTGTGCTGATATTTGTTATTTTGACTAAACTAATGCCTCGTACACACGCATCAATTATTGGCCGTGAATTTTCGGCCAACGTCCGATCGGCCGATTTTCGGCTTGTTAGTATGTTGCTTTCAACACCCGACTCCGACTTTTCGGCCGAAAAAAATCTGGTGTGCAGACTATAAAATTTTTGTTGGCCGTCAACACAACGGCTGATTTTCCGTCAGTCAGTACAGATTTCGGCAGACAAAAATCTGATGAACAAGACTGGGCATGCTCAGAGAAGAAAAAACACACGGAAAGTAAACCAGCACATGACATCACTTCTGAAGTAGATTTTTGTTGGCCGAGAAAATTTGTGTGCAGTCTGGGCACATTCCAACCAACAAAACACCACTCTGGACAAAAGTCCGACGATCGGTCGGCCGATAATCGTTGCGTGTGAACGAGGCATTAGTCTTTAAAGCAAACCTAAGGTTGCCCAGGCCGGGCAAAGCAACAGACTTGCTGTAATGACCCCCCACCCCTTTCCTCGCCAGCCGCACATATTCTCCTTTTCTTTGCTCCCCCATCATTTCATTCAACCTCAACATGTTAAGAAAATACTCAGAAATTTTGGGTTTGGGGGTGCATGTGACGCACTCCACTTATGCGGAAGCATTAATACTTAGTGATTGGCCCAAGGCTGTCATATGGGGGCAGAGAGTGTCATTATCCCAAAGTAGGATCAAACTAGAGTAGCTCTGATCTCACATAAGGCTGAATTTCCTTGCTCCCATCAGACCCTCGAGGGAAAGAGGCATCACAGCGTAGCTAAAATAAAAAACAGAAAAATCATCAAAAGTGATATTACTTTCAGTCAATACGATGTGTCCCTTGTGTTGATTCCGAATCTATTAGTAGAAATACTCCTTCAGTCAAGCTCCCCTAACCCCCACTGCAGTGCCAATATCCTCTAGGGGCTGCCACAGGCTCTCCATTCACAGAGGCTGTACTAAAGGCCTCTATGCATTAAGATATAAAAAAACCTTCTGTGTGCAGCAGCTCCCCACAGCCCCCCTAATACTTACCTGAGCCCCATCTATATCCAGCAATGCTGCAGGAGTGTTTCAGCTGCCCGGGACTCCCCTCCTCATTGGAAAAGAGAGCAGTGTGGCACGATTGGCTCCCGCTGCTGTCAATCAAAGTCAATCAGCCAATCAGAAGAGAGAGGGGCGGGTGGGTTGCGGCTTCATGTTTGAATGGACACAGGGAGCTGTGACTTGGCTTAGGTGCCTCCATAGCAAGCTGCTTGCTGTGGGGGCACTCGGCAGGAGGGAGGGGCCAGGAGTAAAGAAGAGGAACCCGAGAAGAGGAGGATCTAGGCCACTCTGTGCAAAACCAACTGCACAGAGCAGGTAAATAGAACAGGTTTGTTATAAAAAAAAAAAAAGAGAGAGAGGACTACAATCCCTGTCAGTTTTCTTTCCATCTATGTTTCACTGTAGAGATTTCCCTTCCCTCCATGTCATGTAGTGAGAGAAAATCTCTTTAAAGTGAAATAAATTCCCTCTTATTAAATTACCACTGGAACAAGGGGCAACTTAAACTAATACTAAACACACACTGTTTAAATTGTACAGTTCCTTCTATTTGTGTATATGGATGATGGTACTGTAATTATTTTAATTAAAAAAAAAAAACATCTAAGTACCCTTTTCCTAATAGATATACAGCTGTCACATGACCCAGCTCTTTCCCAGCCTGTCTGCAAGGAAACATAAGCAGGAGGAGCTTCTAGTTCTCTGTTGCTGGTCACATGTTCAAAATAACTAAACATATTTTGGAATATGGAGTAAAAATAAATAATTAATATCAATAAACTGAAAAAAAAATTGTAATGCAAATATATATTTAAAATCAAATCTTTATTATTTTTGGCAATAACATGGTTTGGGCAGGTTTCTGCCCATCACAGGCTGTGTTACGCCACTCCAGCCTGTGTCTAAGAATTGGAGGGGGTTGAAGCCTCCATTAATGTACATGTAATATCCTGCCCCCATTGTGTTTATCTGGTTAGTGGGCATGGAGGAACAGAGAGGGACTGGATATACGCCCACGTGTGACTCTGTAGTCACATGGCCTAGGGATAGGGAGGAAAATGCTTAGCAAAGAAACTCACTGAAAACGGAGCATGTGCAGAGCTGCCAACACTGCTCTGCAAAATCTCTACCTGAGTTGGGGTATGAACAGAAGGTGGAGATAGAGAACAGCAGGATCAACCCATTTTTTTGCAGAATGCAGAAAAAAAATCTGATAGTGACTGAGTGAGTAGGAACAGCATGTAATACACCATTTATTGATAGTTTTTTTATGATGTAGGTTTAGTGACACTTTTGAAAGCGTGCATTAAGATGCACTTTAATTTAGAGGTTAGATTAGGATTTTAGATTGAGGGTCCACTTATATTTTGTGGTGCATTAGTGCACGTGTGTTAAGGCACATAATGTCTTGCATATTAAGTCACATTTCTTCCAACTGTCCCCATCCCTGGCTGGCGGTGGCATCTTCTTCTGTGTGCCTGTTTTTTGGCCATCCTCATTGGCTGGAGGGGGAATGACATCATTCCTGCACATGCGAAGGAGCAAGTCACCCTGGCACACAGGAATCAGGTGGCTGCTGTAGGCTGAGCTGCACATGTGCAGCTCAGTTTACATATTGGGGAGCACTGAGAGCAGGCAGGTAGGTGTATTTTATTGCAGAAGAGAAATTGCATATGTCTTCTGCATTTAATAAAACCTGCCTGCTTGCAGTGAATAACAGCAGAACTTGACTTCCGCTTTAACCATTTTAGGACCGGAGGATTTTCCTGCTTAATGACCAGGCCACTTTTTGCAACTTGGCACTGCGCAAATTGAACTGACAATTGCTTGGTCATGCAACACCGTACCCAAACGAAATTTTCCTCCTTTTTTTCCCACGAACAGAGCTTTATTTTGGTGGTATTTGATCACCTCTGCGCTTTTTATTTTTTGCGATATTAATAAAAAAACAGCGAAATAATTGACATTTTCTACTTTGACAGTTAAAAAATATCCAATATATTCACTTTTTGTCATATATTTAGGCCAAAATGTATTTAGCTACATGTCTTTGACAAAAAAATTCTCAATGAGCGTATTTTTAACCACTTTAAGACCGGAAGATTTTACCCCATTCCTGACCAGGCTATATTTTGCGATTCGGGACTCCGTTATTTTAACAGACAATTGCGTGGTCGTGCGACGCTGTACCCAAATTCAATTTATGTCCTTTTTTCCCCCACAAATAGAGTTTTCCTTTGGTGGTATTTGATCACCTTTGCGATTTTTAATTTTGGAAAAAAAGAGCGACAATTTTGAAAAAAAAAACAATATTTTTCACATTCTGATATATAACATTCCCCCAAAAAAATGTATAAATCAAAATTTAACATTTTAGGCCAATTTGTTTTCTCCTACATATTTTTGGTAAAAAAATCACAATAAGCAAATTTTGATTGGTTTGCGCAAAAGTTATTGCGTTTACTAACTATGGGAAAGATTTGTCATTTTTATTGTTTATTTATTTTTTACTAGTAATGGCGATTTTTTTTGCGGGACTGCGAAATTTCGGTGGATAGATCGGACCCCTAACTGGACATTTTTTACACTTTTGGGGGGACCAGTGACATTACTACAGTAATCAGTGCTATAAATATGCACTGTTACTGTAATAATGACACTGGCAGGGAAGGGGTTAACACTGTTGGTGATCAAGGGGTTAAATGTATGCCTGATGCTTACTGACGTGTGTGGGGGGAGGGGATTGTGTGACACAGGCACAGATCGCAGGTTCAGCTATGCTGAATCCTGTAATCTGTGACTGCCTGTCACAGAGGAGATCCGCCCGCTTTGTTTACACAAGCGGGCCGATCTCCTCACTCTGTCCCCGATGATCGGGGCAGAGTGGCCATGATCACCGCCTCTCCTCCCCTGGTCCGACTCCCGCAGTGTCCGAATACAGCGGGAGCGCGCCGCCGAGAGGGGGCGGAATCCAGCGACGTAGGTCTGCATCGCTGGACCCAGGAGAGCCACTTTGCCGCAGTAGTCTCCATGTGAGCGGTCGGCAAGTGGTTAAGGCAGGCTATCAATGGGCTTCCAGCACAACAAAATATCCCAAAAATCAGACATGTCACAAATTGTTTGCCTCAATGCACTATAACGCAATATGGTGCATTACTATGCGTTGCATTACATTGTAATTTTTGCTTTAGTGTGTTGAGGTGCAAAATGAATGGCATTCCAAGGCATCAATGCATGTAATGTTCATTGCAGTAATGCATACCTTAATGTGTATGTTCCTGCAATGAATATATGTAAATCGGTGCTATGTTTGGCTTGGGTAAGGCTAGGGCCAAATGTTAGGGATAACCTTAGCGTCAGATTGAAGTTAGGAGTCAGACAATGTGGAGGACAATTTTTTACACTTGTTTTGCTATAGAAACTCATGCACCAGATAATTGCTACTGAAAACTAACATAATAGTCTGCTGATAATAATACATTCTGTGTTCCAGCTCATTCACCAGCATAGCAGAATCATTTTCTATTGCGCTGATTGTAAAGACATGTTTTAAACCTAAATAAGATAAAATAAAATAATAAAAAAAACACTTATAACATAATACTAATATTTTTTTTTTCTCTGGAGTTTGCTGATCACCCAATTTTTGAAACAGAAGAACATACAAACAGAAACTCAAGAGCCCTTGTTTTCAATGTAGTTTGATGATGGGCCTCTCAAGAAAGACAGCAAATACTGTATCCATGTAATTTAAAGCCCAGCTTCTTGTAAAACATTCATGAATATTACTTTGGGCATCGCGTTCATATTTTATAATCCCCACAGTAAGAGTAAAATCTACTGTCACTAATCATTATACTACATTTAGTGACAATATTACTGCCAGACAGCAAAGCTCCTCAGGTTAATTAAGGAGTTACTGTATCTAAAATAATTACTAGTTCAGGATAGACAGAAACATATGCAGCTCTTTCCATGCTGAGATGATGAACATTCATTTTAATGAAATAAAAAAAAAAATAAAATAAAAAAAGACATAGATATATTTTAAAATAAAGATGGGAACGTCTAATTTAGATTAATATTTCAGTTATTGTTTGATGCAGACAAGATAAAGCCTAACTTTCTTGTTTTTAATAAATTGAGTTCAACACTCAAGCTTTTTGTTTCTGTCTGTGACCCCACTGGAAGGTTTTTCTGCATTTCTTGTCACTGTAAGGCTCATACAAGAAATAGGGGGAGTGCTGTGCTTGGAACAAGAAGTCATAAAGAAAGATTAAACCACTTTTGGAATTCTAACTCTTCCCATGGGGATATCGGGATATTTACTAAAACTGAAGCACTGATGCATGTTAGCCAATCAGCTTTTAACTTCAGCTTGGCAACAAAAGCTTTGGCAATAAAACTGGAAGCTGATTGGCTTCTATGCAGAGTTGCCCCAGATTTTGCACTCTTCAGTTTAAGTAAATAACCCCCATACAATCTAAAACGAAAGTTAACATTACAACATATTTACTTTTAAAATTTCACTTATGTTTTTCATTTAAGCATTACAGCCATGAGGGTTTATATACTAAAGGCCAATATGCTGTCCACTTTGTAAGGGAATTTTCCCCAGAACTTAGTCACATGCAAGAAAATATAGAAAACAGCATTTTGTTTGCACATAATTGGATAATAGTGGTCAGTCAGCAGAACTTCACCTTATTCACTAAGCTCTGGGGCAAATTCCTTTGCATACTTTAACTTCCTTTGCAAAATGAGCAGACTATTTGGCTTTAGTTAATCAATCCAGCTGATTCCACTGATTGGTTGCATTACCTTTATAAGGGCAGTAAACACTACAGTCTGGCTTACCATTGCAGAGCTCATCTTACATTTGATCATTTCTGTGATTTACGTGCATGCCTGACCTGATTGATGAGAGAAAACAAAGGGTGAGTGCTCTACTCAGATATGGAAGGGGTAAAACCTTATATAGAAGTCAATGAGTGAATGGATCTTTTTTTCAAACATAAATGGCTATGATCACAACACTCAAATAAATCATATTTGAAAAGTCTTTATTTGTACAATAGTTTGCATTCCACTGCATACAACGAATGTTGTCCATGTGAGCAGCCTATCCCAATCTCCTTCAATCCCAACTCAATTTTCTTTCTTCCACTTTCACCTAAATGCTTGGCTAACTGACTGCCTGAAACCCGCCTCTGGCTTTATTCAACTACACTGCCTTGCTATTCTATCACAGTAGGGTTCCAAAAAGTTGTGGCCAGTACACGGTTGCGCAAATGCCACTGTTTAAAAAAAACTATCAGAGATTTCTAGAATATAATGGGTGGAAAAGTCAAATAAGCAGCCTGAATATTTAAGAAGCTCCAGCCAATCCCTTGGGAGGTGTACCCATATGGTGGGTGAGGAGTACATAAATATCTTGGAGCCACACAGAACCGGGCTCTTTTCCAGGGGGAGAGGTTCCCAGTCAGGGGGGGGGGCATCCTTCTACAAGTGCTTTAGAAGCCCACAAAAGGGGTTGCCATTGAGGAAGCTATATGGGAACTCTACAAAGAAGTCTGCCTGCTTAAGTATGAGGGAGACATCCAAGCCCTGAAGACACTAAGTACAGACCTAAGGAAGAAAGGATCTCAGTGACTGTGCTGTTGTTAACTTTTGCCACTCAGTTTGAGGATTGCCTGGCCTGGGACATTGCAAAATGGTGTACCAGTGCTGCCCACTTCATGTCCCAACACGTGGGTGACTTTGTTAAGAAGCTTCTGGTAAGGGGATAATGTCCTCAGTGTCTTCAGAGTATCCCACAGCTCCCTATGCCCCATATAAATTCATCTGCAATAAACTAATAAAAAGGCAACCCCTAAACTGTGTCTTGAGCCAGAGGAGTGTAAGTTGCTTTGTGCCTGACTGGTAATATACAGATAGAAAAGACCCAGGGACACAAACCAGTGGCCCTTATTAGGGTAGTACTACAAAAGTAATTAGCATATTAAAAATAAAATCTAAAGGCACGTGATTGGGCTGTTTTGGAATTTATTCTCTGGATCACTGAAACGCTCCCATGGGCACTGTATCTACCAGGAGTGAGCAAGCCTACTGCAAGATCCTTTTGTCTCTACAAATTGTGCCCTTTTCTTGTAGCGAAAATGGTACTGGAAGAACTAGTGATGCTGTCTGCCATCCTTTTGCAATCCCATTCTCCCAATTACTTAGGGGTCAATTTATAAAGTCCTGGTATGGCAGTCTTACCATCACTTTGATTTTAAAAACCATACCCACGCTGGGCCCTGTACGATCTCTCGTGTAGAATTTATGCCATCAAAAAGACCTTTTCCTAAACTTTTATATTTATTCAGGTCTTTACTCGCAAGGGTCTCTAGGGTGGACCTTTTCCACATTCAGGTTAAAGTGTTAAAATTTATATGGGGCACTAAAAGCCATAAATTGGCCACTCCACTTCTTTGTTTACTCCCCGATCGGATGGGGGTGGGGGGTTGATGTTCCCTATTTCTACACCTACTATAAGGCAGCGCAAATAATGCAACTGTCGACTGTTTACTCCCACCATGAGAGACCAGACTGGGTTCAAATGGATCTCTAACTTATTTGCTTTATGGGATCAATTACATTCTAGTCCTTTGCTAACTTCCACCTTTACCCCTCTAGCTCATATATTTAATAACCCTGATTTTCCTCCTGGTATGAACATTAGGGCGTTTAGGTGGTGGATGGATAAGGGTCTATATCACATCGTTCACTTTTTTACTCCTCTTGGCCCAATTACTCTCTCCTAATGTTCCTCGGTCCTGGAGATGCCTCCAACAGAGCGGTTCCGTTTCTTCAAATAGCCAATTTTTTGCGGTCAGTATTGCCCTCGGGAGATCTTCCTGCTCTAACAGCGTGTAAGCAACAGTGTACTAAAAATAAGAGCTCTAGATGGGGTATTTCCATGTTATACAAGTCGCTGCTCACTCCATCTCAGAAACAACTATACATGCTGGCCTGGGAGTGGGACTTTGACTGTACTGAGGACCTGGAGTCTTGGTGTTCCAGACTTCAAACTCCCTACAAAGGCATCCTGAATGTTTCTTTGATAGAAGCTAGTTTGAAAGTACTGTCCAGATGTTATCTAGTCCGTGCTTGCTTGGCAAGGATGTTTTAACACAGCCACCGAAGAATGCTTCAGGGGCTGTAATCTGTGAAGCTTCATGCTCCGAAAATAACGGGGCTCTCTATTGAGCAACAACCCAACCTAGCTTTACTTAATGACTTACCTCTGGGATGGCCACGTCCACTTAAACGCCTAATTTTCTTTATTCTGCTAGCAGATAAGATTATTATAGCAGGAGAATGGAAGACACCCTCAGTATCGTTTAGATGAATGAAACATAAAATCTCTTGGATCATGGTACATGAAAAGATTGCAGGGATTATTAACGATTGAAGCAAGCTGTTTGACCAGACTTGGGAGCCTTAGGCAAACTACAGTACATACATGTACCTTTGTCCATGATTCCTGGAGGGGTACAATCGCAGACTCCTCTTTTATTGCACCGACCTCCTCTCCAACATAGGTCTCCTTGTGTCTTCTGGATTCCTATTTCTTCTGACTTTCATCTTCTTCCTCTTCTCTTCTTGGACCCCTTGTTTTCCCTTTTGATACTCATTATACTGTCTTTGTTGATGTGATATTAATGGTGACCAATGATACTCTACACCACTCAGGAGTATCTTTCGAACGTGCTGTAACACATTCTGTACCAGTACCAAGAACTACAATCTGCAGTGCCAGGCATTTTTGGGTTCCAGATAATGGTTCTTGGTATTCAATTTAGGCCTCCTATCGTATATCTGTATTGTTATAATCACAATCTTATGTTTCTGATTTTTACTACGTGTGTTGCTCTTCACAATTTGTTATTGTTGCCATGTTGATGTTTTTTCTATGCGGAAATAAATAAAAAAATGTCTGAACATAAACGCATATTTATAAAACACAGTGGTTTACAAGCCAAACGTGGCATGTTTCAGGACTCTGAAGCAGACAAACTCCCATTAATGTGAATGCATGAAAAAAAAAAAATCTGGAAGAGGAGAATATGGTCATGGGATGTGTCATAGTCATATGACCTGCCTATCCTTCAATCACAACATTTTCTGTCATGTAGGATGGTTTTTAAAATGTGTGAAATAAATACTGTGGTGCCCAGGGGATAGCATTGTTAGCTCTATGGTATAAATATTCTTCTTGATATAAACAAATAACACGATCATCATGATCCCCTGATGACATCAGCCGTGACTGACGAAACGTACGTCGGGAACGTGAGACCATACACTTCCGGGTCTGAGGAGCGCAGGAGTGGAGCGGCGTCTCCTATTCCCAGCCACTGATTCTAATTTTCAAGGCTTTTATCTACACTGCTTGTAGTAAGTGCAATATATCTTAAATAAATGCTTTCCTATTGAGAAATACTGCACCATGAGAGCGTGTTTATTATATTCCCATTTATGGCTTGGTTCCTGAATGTGTCATCATTCTGGCTGTTGTACTCATGCCTATGAGAAAATGGGATGTACAAGATTCTAATGTGGATCACACAGCGTGTTTGACCCCCTATAACTAAGGGGTCCAGTGGTTCTGGTAAGCGGCACCTATACATCTCACTGGGTGATCGTGTGGAGGTGAAGGCTTTTTCTAAGGAATCATTCCTATCAAGTCTGTGTTTCCATTATTGGCTGTTTGGTTGACCCAATTGTTTGGACACTAGAGACTTTTCTAATTATATATTTTTTGCACGATTGATTTTGATTTGATTTAATAAGAATTCATTGTGATTTATATTTGTTGAGCGCTACAAATTTTCTTCCTTTTCACTCATCGGTCATCACGTTTCTCACGTTTATGTGGCAGCTTGCATTGTGGGAGATATTCCACCTGAATCACGTTTAAGATTATTTATTTTATTCATTTGCGCAGTTTTTTGGTTCACCCATTTTTTTCACAAATAAATTAAATAAACATATACAGCCTGGAGAGGGCAGTCAGGTGCTATCTATACCTATAACCCTATAGAACTGTGAAATTATGAATAGGGAGTGACTGTAGAGGTGTGAAGGGTTTGTCCTCTTCCATCATAAGGCGGTCTTTTTCTTCTTGGTGGAGAAATGTAGGTGTGCTATTGTCTACAGCTTTGCTCATTCGCTTCTTTACAAATGGTAGAATACAGCATACAATCAGGGCTAAAAGAACTAGGATTATTAGTACTCTCACTCCTACCTGGGAGAGCACCTTCTGCCACCCACTCATCCAGCTAAAATATTGATCCCAAGGGTCTGTAATACCTGAGTTCTTCTTCAACTCAAAACGACAGATCTTCCAATTTCTTTATAGCTAGATTAACCTTACCATTTGGACCAGTGTTGTCAGGAATGTATGTGCAATGCGGTTCCCGTTTTTTCCATAATTTTACAGACACCTCCTTTCTCAGCTAACACCATATCTAAGGCTATCCGGTTCTGGAATGTCATATAGGAAGTGGGGGCTAACTGGTCAGCAATTCCCTGGAGGGCATTCGTGGTATAATTCACAAATCTCTGTTGGTTATAATATATCTAGTTAATCCAATCTACATTCTTGTTGACAGTTATTATGGGCAGCAAAGATTCAAAACCAGCTTTTACCTGATCTATGGCCTTGAATTCATCTGGGACCCCCCTTGGGACCCCTATGGCATCTATGTACAGGAGGATCAAAGCTTCCAGAGGGAGCTGCTCGCTTCCTCCTGTGGTTGGGTGCTGGGTCAGTGTATTTATCAGGGGTATTATACTACAAAAATCAAAAGTAAGCACAGCCACTTGTGTGCTAGATGAATTGTACCAAAATGTAGTGACACCATTTGTCTTGGTGATGGCTGCCTGTTGAGTACCCGTTTTTGTGATAATCACCTGTTGAGCTTTTATCAAACTTATAAGAAAAAAGGATATACAGCACAATCATTGAGCTTTCTTGCAGTGGGCGGCATGTATCCCGGTGCTTTTCCCTTCTAGCTTGACTGATGTAGCTGTAGTCAGCAGCACCTGGAATGGTCCTTTGTATCAGGGATCAAGTGAATTTTTCCTCGTGAATTTCTTCACTAACACCCAGTCTCCTGGCTGAAGACTGTGGGTTCCCGTGTCTGTTTCTGGATCTGGAATGGAGGAAAATACTCGAGAATGGATATTAGTTATTGCTTTAGACAAACGTGTAACATAACTAGTTAACACATCAGATTGTAACTGCAACTGCTGTGGGAAGTAACAGCCAAGTCTAAGGGCTGAACCAAACAAACTTTCATAAGGAGACAGGGCATGTTTCCCCTGGGGGGTGTGTCTGACACTGAACAGGGCAATAGTCAAACTGTCTGGTAAACTCATGTTAGTCTCTTGGGCCATCTTTAACATCCTGTTCTTTAGAGTCCCATTCATCCTTTCTACCTTCCCACTACTTTGAGGGTGGTATGGGGTGTGTAAAGCCAACTGAACTCCCAGTGCTGCCCAAATCTCTGTTAGGGTTGCTGTGAAAGCTGGGCCCTGATCGCTCTCTATAACCTCTGGGACCCCAAATCTACATATTATCTCACTAAGTAGTTTCTTAGACGTGGTCTTAGCTGTCATGTTTGTGACTACGCAGGCTCCTGGTCAGCCTGAGAACATGTCCACCACCACTAGGGAGCGTATTCATAGCGGCCGGTTTTTGGCATCTGTATGTGATCATTTTGTATCCTCTGGAACGGATATAGGGGTTTCGCCAAATAATTCTACGGTGTCTTTTCTGTCCCCCCCCCCCCCGTCCTTCGTATTCTGCTTCTTTGTCGATCCATTTCAGCTTTCTTCTGTGTGAGCGGCCCCTTGCATAGAGGCTAGGTATAGTCTGTCAGATGGCACATGCACTGCCAAAGGCATCTGCACTGGGGAATCACTCTCCTCTTCAGCTGCTTCGGCCATTTTTCATTGGTTTGTTGCCGCTTGTTTAGCCGCTTTATCCGCCAAGTGGTTTCCTCTGGCTTCTTGAGAATTCGGTTTGCCATGTGCTTTAACCTTCAAGACAGCCACTTGTTCCGGTAGGAGTAGTGCATCCATTAAATCCTTGATGGGTGTTTCCGATCGCTGTCAGGAACTGCATAACCTGTGTAGTACTTTTCTCCTTCATCTGCATATCTGGAGCCGTCCACAAAAAGTATGTAGTCAGGGTTTTCTAGAGGAATTTCACTCACTGTAGGGAGACATGTGGTTTCCAAGTGCATCATTTCAAGGCAGTCATGTGGAGTATCATAGGGGTCTCCTTCTTCAATTTCTTATCCCCCCTCGAAAAACGGCAGAAGGGTGTCCAGGTTGAGAGTGAGACACCTTTGGAGGGTCAAGTTGTCAGGAAGTAAGAGGGAGATTTGCAGCCGTAGATGTCTGGGACAGGTGTCGGAGTTGCACATGATTTAAGATGGCAGCAATGTCATGCGGTGCCAGAAGAAGCAGGGGGTGTGCTAAGACAAGGTCTGAAGTTTTGTCCAGCAGTGTTTGGGCAGCATTGACAGCCCTTAAACAGCAAGAATAGTACCTGACTGGTGGTACTTTTAAGTGACCGATGTCTTCTGGTCCTGTGGACCATAGGCATGCAGGGATCCTGTCAATTACTTCCTGTGGTATTGAACTTGGAGTTGTCACTTCATGGAGTGTCATTATGAGAGGCAGAGAACACAAGGCAGATGAGTCTTCTAAGGATAGGGAAGTATGTAGCTTCACTCCTTCAGGCATAAAAATGATTGAGGCCTGTAGTCCGGAGAGCACATCAGCTCCTAGCAGATTCAAGGGGCATGTAGAAGACACCACAAATCTGGCAAGCAAATCAGGAAATGTCCCCACTCAGAGTGGCTCAGTAAGGGGACTATGTACATTTCTTGTAGCTGCACTATCCTGTGGTAGAAGGGCATTGGCTGTGTTTCTGGGTCAGGCAGACTTGTCATTAAGGTCGCTGTTTGTGATGGGGTAAAAGCGACATACATTACTGGTGCCCCTTCAGATAACCAGGACTGGTGTTGGGGTTAAATCATCGGGTGTCCTTGTCGCCTACGGTTGGTCATCCCAGTCGGATGTGTCTCCATCACTAATATATTAGACCTGTAATCCAGGGAGGATGGGAGTGTGGTAGGAACCATCCTGGTTTAGAACAGGGAGAATTAGATATAGGCCTTTGTTAGGCCTTCCTGGTGTACCAAGATGGCTGTCTGCAGGAATTGTACTGGGCTGGGCAGGAAGTGGAGACATGCCTGCACCAAGATGGCTGCCATAGGGAGTTGGCACAGTGGGTTGTGCTTGAGTAGGAGTGGTGTGAGGAGAATGGGCGTTAGACGGAGAGTAAGGACCCTCCCCTTTTTCCACCCAGACGCCATTATAGGGCGCAGGCTTGGTTTTGCTTCCCCTCCTAACACATCTGTCCATATGTGCCTTGGAACTTTTTTATGCTGTACGTTAGACGAGTGATGGCTACTCCATCGCCCCCCTTGCCACAGGCTTTGCACATGAGGAAGTCAGATGCTGTCCCTATGGGAGAATACTGTTATGTTTGCAGGGAAGGACTGTAATGGGATATAAGGTTTCTTCTCTGGCTTGTTAATATGTTGACCCATGTTCCTCTCCCCCCTCCGGGCCACCCAGCTCAAATCCAAGGTCCCTCACTCTTTTCTGTTCTTCTGCCGCCATCACAGCTGATGGCCAGAGGGAGCAGTACTGGCAACTAATGGCCTGATAACCCTCTTCTTTTGCTTTCTGCTCAATTTGTTCAAGGGCTAACCCAAACCCTCGTTTCACCGGGTAATGTACATTCAATCTCAGAATACACAGTTCGGGAGTGCTGGGGAACAGCAGCTTATGGCCTTCAAATAGCCGCCTTCCTTGACTTTCACTAACCCCCAGCCTCTTTCATGTATAGCAAACAATAGACCACACACACACACAATCAGAACAAGACATCACAGCTGAGCTATCCGGGCAATAAATTTGTAAAAGATTTTATAGTTCTTGATCGATACTGAGATTTCCCTCTTTTGGCAAAGTGCCAATTTTTAAAACTCCGACCAGAGCTGACCAGAGGTTCCCCTCATGTAATAGAGGATGCCCCCAAAATATCACTTAAATACTATAATCAGATAAAAGATTAATCTAATTTAAAACTTTTGTCTCAGTGCCAATAGGGTTCAATGGTCACGTTAATTACTGTAACCCTTGATGTCCAAAAATTAATTATATAACTGATACAGG
The DNA here is from genome assembly GCF_965119305.1 of Pelophylax lessonae. NCBI lineage: Eukaryota > Metazoa > Chordata > Amphibia > Anura > Ranidae > Pelophylax > Pelophylax lessonae. The sequence goes on along the minus strand of NC_138773.1, from coordinate 257,033,246 downwards.
AACATAGATATTTATATTTGAACCCCCCCCCCCTTGGCAAGTAGGCAATTTTCAAAACTTTGCACCAAGACTTCCCTGAGATAAAGAAACCACGGGCAAATTTTTATTACTCACTAGCTTTAATTTCATAAAAAATTACCTCAGAGTATCCTGCCAACTATGCCAATTTATGTTTTTCGTGATAAAACAGTATTTTTATCCACTATTACTAAGCTCATTATCATACAAGATAGGCACAAGTTTATAAATTTCAAAACAATTGAATGTCATAGAGATAATTGTATATACGTATGAATGCTGGAACCGTTAGTTCCACACCGCTCAGTGCAGAAATGGCCCCCTCCCTTTTTCTCATGAAAGAAATGTACCAAGCGGGGGGGGGGGGGTTTACCTGATAACAACCAAAGTTTTAGAAAAAAATGACCAGACGGGAAGGAGGGGGTTGGATTAGAAAAATGTAATGTTTAACCCCTTCCTCTCTCTCTCTCGATCTCTCTCTCTCTGTTGCCCGTAGCAACCTCTGGAACTGGATCTATCTGTGCAATAATGTACGTTTAATTTCACAACATCGTCTCTCTCGTGTCATATGACCTTCCGGAAGGAAGTTAGTTGCAAATATCTGTCCTTTCAGGGGCAGACAGCTCATCTGAATCCCAGGGGCAGACAGCTCACCTGAGGACACACAAATGCAACCTCCCATCAGTCTGCAGAGTCCTAATCACCCAGGATGGCAGACACTGAACAAACAATATACAGCCAGCAGAAATCTTACTGCAGGTTAATAAAAACAGCCCCAGGCGAGGAATAAAAGATTGCCTGCCTCTAAAACAACCTCTGGAGCTGACAAGGTCGGCGGCAAGATAAGACAGAAACAAGTCATACGGTGGTAAGGTAAAAGTACCTATCATACTCTCAGGGGTGCGCAAGTCCCTCTTGGTCTGTCTCATCCAGTCGCCAAACCTCCTATGCAGCCTTCCTTCAGATAAACCTGGGGCCCTCATGTTTGGGCACCAATTGTAATGATTCGTGAACCTCAATCAGGCTCAAAATAGATTTCAGCTGCTGGGTCTAATTAGGTAATTGTAGTGCATGCACGAGGAGACCACACTGACACACGTTGTTCAGGTAAATGATACTTCCTGTTTGATTTCTATTGTGCAATGTGTTAAATAGTTAGTAGGCAGTGTCATAAGTTAGTACATCATTAGCATAATATTAGCATAATACTGATTATTTGTAGCTTTCTGATTAGTCATGTCCATTGTAAAGTAACTCCCTTCGAGTTTATGAATGTTATCTTTTTTGGAGGCTCCGTGCTAAGGCACCATCTTCTTCAGACATTCCATCTCGATGGAGGGGGTATCTGAGTCGCCATTTTGAGTAAGGAGTACAGAAAAAGGATATTTACATGGACAGAGAAACAGACATTTTGCTTAATTCACAAGTGTTCATTACATTCCTTCACAATAGCATGCACAGAGCAGAAACATTGAACATTTCTATTGCATTTGTGAAGTTACAGCTATGCTGAGGTCACGGATTCATAGACAAAAAAAATTCTAATTATCCTTTATGACTGTTGAAGATACATAGAGAGAGTTATGTACCAATCTAACATATAAATAGTTCTCATCTGGGTTCTATAAAATTTCTGTCTGTCTACATATAGTTTGAGACACCTGAAACTTTGATTGGCACAGTCCATTTTTCTTGTATGTTGTGCTGTTCAGTTCCAAATATATCCAACACATATGTAAATGCACTCTGTATATCACTTGACTGAGCAGAGAGATTTTATAGTACATAATAAATGTGATCTGCTTTTTCTTTGTCCCTGAGTTACACAGCTCATAAAAAAAGCACGCGTCAATAAAAAATTATCATTAAAATGTTTCGGCTGATACTTATTATCATGAAAACAAGAAGGTCACCCCTAATCAATTGCTTTTAACAAACCATGTTATTTAAAATATGATTCTTGCATGAAAATAAAGCTATTAGCATATAAATAAAGAGATCTTTTCAGAGACAAATTAGAATCTATTCAATAAACTAGGGCAGGTGGTAACCTACATTTTTAGTTATATAACACCCTGTATAGGCAGAGAGCAAGCATAAAATTAATAGTGATAAAAATAATCAATTTGTATTTACATAAATGACACAGAAGGTCGGTCTGGAATGCATTATTTTACTTTTTTAAATTATATTTGGTTTTTATTGCTTTATCTGTAGATTTAGCTGATCCTCTCTGTAGTTTAAATAAGAGTACCGGTTCTTGCCAGGTTCAGTTTTTCATGCTAATTCACAGCCTGAGACCCCCCTTCTTTGGTGCATTACAGAAAAAAAGGTTGATGGTTTTGGATCAATTGTATTTTTATTTTATTTTTTTATACGTTTTGAACTATTTGATTTGAAGTACATTTTAGGTTTATTACACATTTGCATTTTTTTATTATACTGTGCAAACACTTTTTATTTCTTTATTAAAAATAAACTTTTATTTAAGCATAATTAAAAGGCAAAACTTTTTTTTTTAGTTTTGGATAGAGTGGAGAGGGAGTAGATTACCTGCCAGTTTTTATTGCTGTCTGTGATCCTGTTCAGAAGATTCACCCTCTCTATTTTTGCTGTTTACCATTATTATTGAAAGTGAAAGTAAAAGAAAACCCAGATTTGGGGTTGTCCCCAGAAAAGTAATAGAGGGGAAATCTTTTAATGGGGACACTAGTTCTGGTGACCTTGGGTTTCCCTTAATTTGCATGGAATTCCTCTCACTTTCTGTTTGTGACAGGAAGTGAAGCGAAAGCTCTGCAACGGGACACAAATGGCTAAAAAAAAAATCTGAAGGAAGTTAGAACTCTCCCTTACTCTATCCAAAATGAAAAAAAAAAAAAAAAAAGTTTTGCCTACTTTAAAGCGGAACTTTACCGGAAAATGGAAGTTCTGCTTATCCTCCCTCCCCCCCTCCTTCTCCTTGTGTGTATATATATATATGTATATATATATATATATATATATATATATATATATATATATATATATATATATATATATATATATATATACGCTGTATATATATATATATATATATAATATATATATATTTTTTGGAAGCGGGTATCTATTTCCACCCACAACCTCCTAAGACATGTTGCAGGTCCCAGGAGACTGTGGGATCATTAAGAAAGTACAGCGCGTCTCGGGCATGAGCACTGAAGAGCCATCTGTGGAACACAGCTGGCTTCCCATAGTCAAGATGGTGGCACTGGTGACCCAAAGACTGCCAAAGAAGTAGATCCCTGGACTGGTAAAAAGTTTTGTTTTTGTTTTTTAAAGTCAGCATCTTGTAGCTGCTGACTTTTAATTTTTTTTTTTTAAAAGACCGAAGATCTTTTTTATTATTTATTTGATAAGGGATCAGTAATAGTTTGGATTTTTTTTTTACAAAAGTTTTTTCTTTATATTAGTTTCATATTTTTATTTTTTTGAACACTTTTAGGTCTATATAATTAACTGACATGCCTATTTGATTACATTTACATTTTATTGATAAAGTAGAACTCCGTACAAGATATTTTTTCTATTTCTGTAGATAGTAGGACAGAGTAAAAAGCTCTGTTAGGCTTTATTTTTCTATATTTATGTCTGTGTCCCCAGTGGAGAGAGTTCACCTTACTTCCTGTCACACATACACAACTGGAAATTTCTTATAAGTGACAGGGAAATTCTGCTTTTGACAGTTGTCACCAGAACGTGTATCCCCATTGAGAGATTTCCCCTTTACTTGTTTCAGAGACAATTGCTAAATTTGCCCTCATTTTATGCTCGGACAACAACGGTCACCAGGACAGAGAGTGAGATTGAATCACCCTGGTGCAGACAGAAGTAAAAATCACATATAAACAAACAATCTAAAAGGAGCCCCAAAGCAAATGTGCAAGAGTCCAAGACCTTTAAATTTAAAATGATGAGACTTTGGGGAGGGTGTAGCAACCAGGGATAATTTTTATTGGTGCACAAGGTTCCACTCAAATTATCTCTGATTACTACACCATTCGCAGTGTCCCATCATTTTAAATGGCAGCCTTGAGAAAGGGAGAGTTATCTGACACCTAAGACAGACAGACAGAGGGAGGCCGAGACAGACAGACAGAGGGAGGCCGAGACAGACAGACAGACAGAGGGAGGCCGAGACAGACAGACAGACAGACAGACAGACAGAGGGAGGCCAAGACAGACAGACAGAGGGAGGCCGAGACAGACAGACAGACAGACAGAGGGAGGCCCAGACAGACAGACAGACAGAGGGAGGCCCAGACAGACAGACAGAGGGAGGCCGAGACAGACAGACAGACAGACAGAGGGAGGCCGAGACAGACAGACAGACAGAGGGAGGCCAAGACAGACAGACAGAGGGAGGCCCAGACAGACAGACAGAGGGAGGCCCAGACAGACAGAGGGAGGCCCAGACAGACAGACAGAGGGAGGCCCAGACAGACAGAGGGAGGCCCAGACAGACAGAGGGAGGCCCAGACAGACAGACAGACAGAGGGAGACCCAGACAGACAGACAGAGGGAGGCCCAGACAGACAGACAGACAGAGGGAGGCCAAGACAGACAGACAGACAGAGGGAGGCCGAGACAGACAGACAGAGGGAGGCTGAGACAGACAGACAGACAGACAGAGGGAGGCCGAGACAGACAGACAGGCACAGTTTAGTGAAAAATACCTGAAAATGAGTTTTGTGGTCGAGGAAACAGGAGTCGCACTCTTCAATCCCTGCACTCTATCCTCTATCCCTGGTACCTGAAAAAAAAAAAAAGAAAGAGACACAGAGGCGGAGAGGGAGAGGGAGAGGGAGAGAGAGAGAGAGACACAGGCGCAGAGAGAGAGAGAGACACACACACACAGGGAGAGAGAGACGCAAAGAGATAGAGACACACAGGTACACAGAGAGAGAGAGAGAGAGACACACACAGGCGCAGAGAGAGACAGAGACACAGGCGCAGAGAGAGAGAGGCAGTCAGAGAGAGAGAGAGACAGGCAGAGAGAGAGAGAGAGAGAGACAGGCAGAGAGAGAGAGAGACAGGCAGAGAGAGAGAGAGACAGGCAGAGAGAGAGAGAGCGAGAGACAGGCAGAGAGAGAGAGAGAGAGAGACAGGCAGAGAGAGAGAGAGAGAGAGACAGGCAGAGAGAGAGAGAGAGAGAGAGGCAGAGAGAGAGAGAGAGAGAGGCAGAGAGAGAGAGAGGCAGAGAGAGAGAGAGGCAGAGAGAGAGAGACTTTTTTGTGAAAAATACCTGAAAATGAGTGTTGGGAGTTTCCAGGAAACAGAAGAGTAGCAAACGTCAATCTCTCGGCTCTATCCTCAATCCCTGGTGCCTGAAAAACAAAAATACAATGAGTGAGTGTGACAGAGACAGACAGAGGGAGAGACTTTTCCTGGAAACAGGAGTCGCACTCTTCAATCCCTGCACTCTATCCTCTATCCCTGGTACCTGAAAAAAAAAATGTTTCAGAGTGAACAAGAGTGAGGGAGAGAGAGGTGGAGAGCGAGAGACTTTTGTGAAATTACCTGAAAATGAGTGTTGTGGAGTTTCCAGGAAACAGGAGAGTAGCGCACGTCAATCTCTCGGCTCTATCCTCAACCCAAGGGCCTATAGAAAAAAGAAGGGCGGAGGGGGGGAGAGGAGGGGGAGAAGGGCGGAGGAGAGGAGAGGAGAAGAGCGGAGGGGGGGAGAGGAGGGGAGAAGGGCGGAGGGGGGGAGAGGAGGGGAGAAGAGGGGGGGAGGAGGGGAGAAGAGGGAGGGGAGAAGAGGGGGGAGAAGAGGGGGGAGGAGGGGAGAAGAGGGGGGGAGGAGGGGAGAAGAGGGGGGGAGGAGGGGAGAAGGGCCCAGGCCACGCCATGTACTCACTGTTCAGACCACCAACCACCATCCCACTACCACACACCCGCTCACCTCACACCCTACTGCAGCCCCCCCCGACAGACCACCATCCCACTACCACACACCCACTGCAGCCCCCCTCCCCCACTGACAGACCACCATCCCACTACCACACACCCACTGCAGCCCCCCTCCCCCACTGACAGACGCAGCCCCCCTCCCCCACTGACAGACCACCATCCCACTACCACACACCCACTGCAGCCCCCCCCCTGACAGACCACCATCCCACTACCACACACCCGCTCACCTCACACCCCACTGCAGCCCCCCCCCAATGACAGACCACCATCCCACTACCACACACCCACTGCAGCCCCCCCTCCCCCACTGACAGACCACCATCCCACTACCACACACCCGCTCACCTCACACCCCACTGCAGCCCCCCCCCCCCCCACTGACAGACCACCATCTCACTACCACACACCCACTGCAGCCCCCCCTCCCCCACTGACAGACCACCATCCCACTACCACACACCCACTGCAGCCCCCCCTCCCCCACTGACAGACCACCATCCCACTACCACACACCTGCTCCCCTCACACCCCACTGCAGCCCCCCCCACTGACAGACCACCATCCCACTACCACACACCCACTGCAGCCCCCCCTCCCCCACTGACAGACCACCATCCCACTACCACACACCTGCTCCCCTCACACCCCACTGCAGCCCCCCTTCCCCCCACTGACAGACCACCATCCCACGCTGACCCTATATTTTCTTTGGAAGGATAATTTAATGCAATAATCTGCAGCTAATGAACCCCTGACCCCCCCCCCCCCCCCCCCCACACAGACCACCATCCCACTACCACACACCCGCTCACCTTCACTCTCCTCTCCTCTCCGCCCGCTGTAGCCGTGAAGACATGAATCCCCATCAGCTCCATCCGAAATCTGGCGCTTGCGCAGTGGAGACCGATTCTCACTGGGATACAGATCTTGCTACACCGGTGTGTCTCCGATGGAAAGTGATTTTCACGCCAGATCCGGTGATGCCTCTGCCTAATCGCGTCATTTCCGGCCTTCAAATAACGCGATATTTCGTCCCTAGGCGACTCGCAAGGAGTCATGGGATGCATTACAGTGCTATCCCAGGGACCCTTGCAATCGCCGAATGACGTCATCGCCGAAGCGTCCGCCATTACAGAGGCAGACAAAAATCTAAAATAAAAGGTATTTACATTGAAAAAAAATAAATAAATAAATAACTACGATTGGGAAATGTATTAGTAATGTCTGAACTATCTAAAGAAAGTTAAAATAATGGGTGGAACTCCGCTTTAAGGAGAAGAACAGGGATCCCACCCCCACAAACATGATCAAAAACTCATCACTTGAACCCTACACACTCACCGGCCTTAATATCATTAACCTTTCTTCACATACCCTGTTGAAGGACGAAATTGATGTCCTATCTAAGGGTCTTACCTTTTTGTCCCACACACACTTTAACCACTTCAATACTGGGCACTTTTCCCCCCTTCCTGCCCAGGCCAATTTTCAGCTTTTAGCACTGTTGCATTTTGAATGACAATTGCGCGGTCATGCAACACTGTACCTACACCAAATTTATGTAATTTTCCCCCCACAAATAGAGCTTTCTTTTGGTGGTTTTTGATCACTGTAAGGTTTTTTCTTTTTTGCTAAACAAATAAAAAAATGACTGAAAAGTTTGAAAAAAAAAAAAAAAAAGTTTTTTTGTTTATGTTATACAATTTTGTAAATAAATACGTTTTTTCCTGCACTGATGAGGCTGCACTGACAGGCACTGATGGGGTGGCACTGATATGCGGCACTGATATGTGGCACTGATATGCAGCATTGGTGGGCACTGATAGGCGGCACTGCTGGGCACTGATAGGCAGCACTGATTGGCACTAATGGGCACTGATATGCGGCACTGGTGGGCACTGATCGGCACTGACGGGCGGCACTGATGGGTACTAATGGGCACTGATAGGCGGCACTGGTGGGCAATAATTGGCACTGGTGGGCGGCACTGATAGCTGGCAATGATGGGCACTTATGGGCAGCACTGATGGGGAGAGCACTTGATGTCAGCACTGATGGGGAGGGCACTGGTGTGCTCCCTGAGCCCTGATTGCCATCCCTGGTGGCCATAGTGGGCATCCCTGGGGTCATGGGTGGGCATCCCTGGGGTCATGGGTGGGCATCCCTGGTGGTTCTAGTGGCACCCCCCACACTGGGAACAAACTCAGAAACTCCTCGTTAGAGGGTACTTGACTCCTCTGTGATTATCCACATTCTACACCCAAAGTAGCCCACTTTGTTGGCATGCATACGGCCAGCCAGGAAGCCTACTTCATGTTTTCTGGTCTTGTAAAAGCCTCACCAGCTATTGGGGAAGGATATTTGAGATCATCTCGGATACCACAGGTTGTATCACTTCCCCGAATCCAGCTCTAGCTATCCTGCTCCTTGGTTTGGACCGTATCCCTCCTGGTCTGAGGGTGGTGACAACCCACATTCTACTAGCTGCCAAAACTGTGATCGCCAGGCACTGGAAACAGTCGTCCCCACCCTCTCACTCGGCAGTAATTCACCAAATTAATCTTCAATACTCGCTCGAAAAAGCTTACGCATACTCCCTCTCCAGGAGCTCCCTCTTCTACTCCCAATGGCAACCTTGGACACAAAGCAAGTACTGCTCTACACCACCCTAAATCCTCCCAAGACTCTCTATGGGTAAGGATCCTCTGAAAAATTAAACCCCATTACCCTTTGACCACCACTGTTGTTGTTTTACGTTCCTGATGATACCTGTTTGCAATAGCGTAATAATTCTCCAGTCAACACTGTTCCCACATGTTACCTGGTTGTATACTGCTTCAACTGCAAATTTTGTATACATTTTTTTTTATATACCTTTATACGTTTATAAACTTCTGTTGTTACTTTTGAAAACTCAATAAAAATTATCGAACAAAAAAAAACCATCTGGGGTGCCAAGGTTTGCCATCACTGTCCTAGGGCATAGAGAAACAGGTTGTCAGGAGATATATTAATATGTTTCGATGGAGCTATCAGGTCTATGCTCTATGATACCGTCTTGCCGGACCCCACGCAGAGCACCCAGAAGAGCAATGGATAGGAGTATTCATCTGCCAATTCAAAAACGTAAATTTTGCGATCATAAGCTATCAAGTTGTATACTACAAAGGCCAGCTTTGTAGTATTTCAACCTGTAGTTTCAACCTGTCGAAAATCTGATGTGTCTGTGTAGATCAAATGCCTATAATTGTTGCTTGTACAGGGAAGAGAGGGGGGGGGGGGATATACAGGTAACATCTTCCCAATTCTTGCTGATAGATCATCTATTAGGAGAAGCAGGAAACGCCCCTCTACTCCCACTGAAAAACAGTGGTTCAGAGAAGATGGCGGGTTAATGTATCAAGGAGGCATAGGAGATTCTAATATCTAATACAGTAGGAGGGTAGTATTGGTGTTAATTGTATTCTGGTAGCTCACAGAGAGCCTAATGTTGGCTATTATAACATGTGCCTATTCAAAGCCCTGGGGTATAGGGATGATCGAACTTTTGAAAAGTTCGGTTCGACCAGAACACCCGAACTTCACGAAAGTTCGGCCCGGATTTCAGAACCCCATTGAAATCAATGGGACCCGAACTTCTGTAATCAAAAAACACCATTTTTAAGCCCTAAAACCCAATAAATGCCCCTAAAAAGTGCCTAGGGTTCTGGGTCATGCCCCATTAACTATTAATCACACAAAAAAAAGTTCTTAAAAATTGTCATTTTTGATAAAAAAGCCAATTATTGAAAAATTAAAAAAAAAGTGATTTTTTTGATTTTTACTTTGGATTTAGTATCTGGGGGGTCTAAAAGGTGTGCATGTGAATTTTCAGCTCTGTAGCATGTCCAGAACCATGAAAAAAAAAAAAAAAGATAATTTTTCAGTAGAACAGGGATGTGGGTCGGGACCCTCCTTTAACTTTAACACCTATATGATCTTTTTTTCTGGTTCTGGACATGCTACAGAGCTGAAACTTCACAGGTACACCTTTTAGACCCCCCAGACACAAAATCACACAAAAAAAAGTTCTTAAAAATTGTCATTTTTGATAAAAAAGCCAATTATTGAAAAATTAAAAAAAAAAAAAAAAAAAAGAGATTTTTTTGATTTTTACTTTGGATTTAGTATCTGGGGGGTCTAAAAGGTGTACCTGTGAAGTTTCAGCTCTGTAGCATGTCCAGAACCATAAAAAAAAAAGATCATTTGTATTAGAAAACTTTAAGCACAGGAATATGGCTTCTCTGCTGTAACACCTTGCCGGTTTAATAGCAGGCATTTTTTTGGGTTCTTTGCAGTCAGGAAAAACATCTGAACTTGTGTATAGTGGTACTGTGCACAAGTTCTGATGTTTTGCCTGCCTCCAAAACCCTCCAAAAAATGCCAGCAAAAACACACCTGGGCATTTTTTTTTTGACGCTAGCGTTTTTTTGGGCATTTTTTGGGGTTCTTTTGAGGCAGGCAAAACATCTGAGCTTGTGTATAGTGGTACTGTGCACAAGTTCTGATGTTTTGCCTGCCTCCAAAACCCCCCAAAAAATGCCAGCAAAAACACACCTGGGCATTTTTTTTTTTGACGCTAGCGTTTTTTTGGCATTTTTTGGGGTTCTTTTGAGGCAGGCAAAACATCTGAACTTGTGTATAGTGGTACTGTGCACAAGTTCTGATGTTTTGCCTGCCTCCAAAACCCCCCAAAAAATGCCAGCAAAAACACACCTGGGCATCTTTTTTTTTTTTGACGCTAGCGTTTTTTTGGCATTTTTTGGGGTTCTTTTGAGGCAGGCAAAACATCTGAACATGTGTATAGGGGGTATATATAGGCATATATGTCTGAATATATACCCCTAGACATATATAGGTGTGATAGTAGCAGAAATATATTACTGTAAATGATTTCATTAGCGCAAGCATTTATTTCTGCTACTATCACACCTATATATGTCTAGGGGTATATATTCAGACATATATGTCTATATATTCCCCCTATACACATATTCAGATGTCATGTCTGACATCAAACATGTCCTCAAAAAAGCACTGGCAGTGGCAGCCCCTGCAGCATAAAAAATGCTTGGCTGGTGAGAAGCCACATGCCTGTCCCGAAGCAACTCAGAGAAATGATCATTTCTCTATAGCGGTCACCCTGCTATGGAAGGGTTTTGTCACCCTGCCATAGCAGTCACTGCCAGTTAACCCTACACTACACTACGGTCCCCTGACACTTAACACTTTCCCTACAGAAACTAAATTTTTGAAGCTAACTTAAGTGTAAAGGAGCACTCTAACTACACTAGATATCCCTTTCCTCACACTAATAAATAGCTAAATGACACTTTTAAAGTAAAATTAACAGAACTGCTTCCACTCTCTTCCATGTCCAGTATAACAATGCTGGGAATATGGCGGGGGCGATCTTATATACTGGGGGGCGTATTCACTAATGATTGGTCTAGGGACCCCCTAGTCACTCCAATCACATTCCTAGCATTCTCCTGCCCCCTCAATTGGCTTTTGCTAATGGTTCTGGTCCAATCACGGGCTTTTAAAGCCCATTTCCTGAAGCATTGCATTTTGGGCGGTTCTGGTTGCCGAATTCCGAACTTTTTGGGCAAAAAGTTCTAAATTCGGCCGAACCTCGAACACCCAATGTTCGGGCCGAACCGATGGTGGACCCGAACCATTCAATCATCCCTACTGGGGTATAACATAAGGGCATACGTTGCATACTGGTCAAGCCATGTTCTATCTACTAGGAGGAACCTGTGCTCATCTTGAAAGAGGACCAGATCTCAATATCAGTGTAAAAAGGTAAAACGGAGGATACAATATAATGATGACTGGAACTCTGGTAAATATCAGAGTCCACTGTTACCTACTATTGAGCAAATATAGAGAAAGCATGGCTCTAGAGGTTTCAGCCTCCATGGGGGAATGTCAAGATACACATGTTGGTCCTCCTCCCAAACAGAGCCCAACCTCTCTCCCCTCCCTCTCTCTTCAATGCCCAAGGAAAGTTTCTAGCAACAAGAAGCAAATAAATATGTTTAGGGGGTACATTCTAACATTATGTATTATTTAAGAGGTTAGAAGACAGAATGGTGCAAAGATTTACCCTTGGGACTTTTAATGAGGTGTGACACACCCAATGATACAATGTAAAAAGCAAGTTTATTGGAACAAACAATGTCAGCAAGTAAACACAGACAGGTACCATATTATGAAACAGATGTGTGATGCTATACATAGTATATTGATATTCATAGTCAAGTTCAGTATTCCATAGAGCAATCCATGGTATGTGTGAAAGCGCATCCCGATAACCAGACACGTGTACAACCGTTCACTTCCTCAGGGGTTGATGCAATACATGGTTTCTAAGAAATAAACAGTTTGTAGCAGGTAATAGCAACTCCACCCATAACTGCAACTGGAACCTGTTTACTCTCTCAGTGTATTTGTGCTTTCGGTATGTGTAAGCTGCTAAAAGACATTCACTCTTAACTGCAACTCTACCCATAACTGCAACTGGAACCTGTTTACTCTCTCTGTGTATTTGTGCTTTTGGTATGTGGCCTTTTTCATCTGTTGCCCTGTGTGCATTACCATGATGTTTATGTTGTTCTGAAGTGTCAAATAATGCTTTACGATTAGACCTTATCTTTAGTCATTCTTGCCCCTTTTCAGTCTGACATCCTTATATCCACTCATGATTAATTAACCAATTTCCACCCCCACCCGCATACAAGTATAAATTTAGTGCACCCTTAAGGGGAAGCACATTGCTGGGCATCTTTCCTTAAGGCTTCTTTCTCTAAGTGATTTTTTTCCACAAGTGATATGCACTTCAAGCTCTGCACTTCAGCGATTGCACAAGGCGAAATTACACAGAAAACACCAACAAGCACCAAACTGGCTGCAGGTGGCCATGTCTCTCTACTCAGCTCTTTGCACACTCTGTAACATGCACTCCCTACCACTCCTGCTGACAGTTGTGTCCTCTATTCTCAAACGAACTCACCTGCACCCCTCTTCTCTACCCCACAGCTTATATATATCCCCCCCATCTTCTGTCCTCTCCCTATTACTGCTCCTACCAATTCTTGCTAATCTTACATCCACACACTGTGAAAAAGCCCAAGACTCTGGGACATGTCCCTTCATATAAATCACACTCCCACATTATCTCCCTCACCCTTCTCCTTCTCCTTGCCTCTGGTGACATATCCCCAAACCCAGGGCCTCCATTTGACTTTTCACCACTCTCCCACCACCCTACACCCTCTGTCAGCAGCCGCAACCCACAGAACCTAGTCTCCATTCCTCTTCTTCCCAATACCAGCCTCCCCTTCTCCTGTGCCCTTTGGAACGCCCGCTCCATCTGTAACAAACTCACCTCCCTCCACGACCTCTTCATCACAAATTCCTTTAACCTTCTCGCCATCACTGAAACCTGGCTTCATAATTCCGATACTACTTCTCCTGCTTCCCTCTCCCATGGCAGCCTCCTCTGGACTCACTCTCCTAGAACAGGTGGACGGAAGGGAGGTGGAGTGGGAATCCTTCTAGCCCCATACAGCACCTATCAGGTACTTCACCTACCTCCCTCTCTGACATTCTCCTCTTTTGAGGTGCATTGCATTAGTTTATTTTCTCTTGTTTCTTTAAAAATCGCTGTCATCTACTGGCCCCCTAGACCAGTGGTTCTCAAATCCGGTCCTCGGGACCCACCAACAGGCCAGGTTTGCAAGATAACTAAATTACATCACAGGTGATCTCATTTGCTTCTCAGTGATTGCAGTATTCTAGTCTGCATCCCCCAAGGTAATACTTAAAATCTGGCCTGTTAGTGGGTCCCAAGGACCGGATTTGAGAACCACTGCCCTAGACCAGTATCCACATTCCTTGATGACTTTTCTGCCTGGCTACCCTACTTTCTCTGTTCTGAAATCCCCACAATAATTCTTGGTGACTTTAACATCCCAGATAATGCCAATGCTACTACTGCTTCTAAACTTCTCAGCCTAACCTCATCACTTGACCTGAAGCAGTAGATACAGTCTTCTACACACTCCACTGGCAACACCCTCAACCTTGTCTTCTATCTATGCACTCCCTGCAACCTCTCCAACAAACCTCTCCCACTCTCTTATCACCACCTCATAAGTTTCGCACTCTCCCTGTCTTCCACCTCCTCTCCCTCCAACCGCCTAACAGTTACCCGTAGAAACCTTCGCCACCTCAACCCTTCTATGCTCTACTCTGCTACTGACCATCTATATGACAAACTATCACCCTTGTCATGCCCCAACCTAGCCACTTCCATCTACAACAGCTCACTGCATCCTCCCTAGACAAGCTCGCTCCCCTCACTACACGCAGAATTCTGCCCCGACCGCTACAACCCTGGCAAACAGACGACACCCGAAGTCTCAGAAAACGTAGCCGCGCTCTTGAGCGCCTGTGGCGTAAGACTAAGTCCCTGGTAGACTTCAACAAATATAAATCTGCCCTTCTAAAATATTATTCCTGCCTCCTCACTGCCAAGCAAACCTATTTTACTACGCTCATCCAAACATTCTCTTCTAGTCTCCATCATCTCTTCTCTACCTTTAACTCTCTACTCTGTCCTCCACCAACTCCACCCTCTAGCTCGCTCACTTCCCAGGAGATCGCCAATTACTTCAAAATCAACATAGATACAATTCGCGAGGAGATCTCCAATGTGCAGAAACCTCCCCCATTTACCAAACCATATCCACAGGTACAATCATTACTTCCCTGGTTCCACCCTACTAGTATTAACAAGGTTACTGTACTTTTATCTAACACCCATCTAACCACCTCCCGCCTGGATCCTGCTCCCTCGCACATGCTACGCTCACCCTCTGACTCTATTCTGCGCTCTCTAACTCACATCTTAAACCTCTCCCTCTCTTCTGGGATCTTCCCTAATTCTCTAAAACACGCGCTAGTCACTCCCATCCTTAAAAAGCCCTCAATGGACCCCACCAAACTTCACAATCTATGCTCCATCTCCTTACTCCCCTTCTCCTCCAAACTCCTTGAACGATTGGTCTACACAACCAACTGAGTGACCAACTGACTAAGAACAATCTTCTTGATCACCTTCAGTCTGGATTTCACCCTCAACATTCCACTGAAACTGCTCTCCTTAAACTCACAAACGACCTACTAACAGCTAACACCAATGGACACTATTCTGTACTCCTCCTCCTGGACCTCTCTGCTGCCTTTGACACAGTAGACCACCCCCTCCTCCTAAAAAAAACTCCACTCCTTTGGCCTTTGTGACCGTACTCTTCACTGGTTCTCATCCTACCTATACCAACGCACCTTCAGTGCTACTTACAACTCTACTACCTCCTCTCTACCTCCTTTATATGTCAGGGTCCCCCAAGGTTCCGTCCTTGGACCACTCCTTTTCTCAATCTACACCTCCTCCCTGGGTCAGCTGATTGCCTCCCATGGCTTTCAATATCATCTCTACGCTGATGACACCCAAATCTATCTCTCCACCCCTCAGCTCACTACTTCAGTCTCCTCACGCATCACCAGCTTACTAACAGACATATCAGCCTGGATGTCACATAACTTCCTCAAACTCAACCTATCCAAAACCGAGCTCATGATATTTCATCCCCCACAGTCCTCTTCCCCTGATTTCTCTGTCAACATCAACGGCACAACTCAACCCGTCCACCCATGCCAAGGTCCTAGGTATTATCCTGAACTCTGAACTATCCTTTCAGCCACACATCCAGTCACTGTCAAAAGCTTGCCGCCTCAACCTCCCCAACATCTCCAAGATACGTCCCTTCCTAACCAATGATGCCACAAAGCTTCTAATCCACTCCCTGGTCCTCTCTCGTCTCGATTACTGCAACTCCATTCTCATTGGCTTACCTTTCAAAAGACTATCCCCCCTTCAGTCCATCATGAACGCTGCTGCCAGGCTCATCCACCTTGCAAACCGCTCTGTGTCTGCTACCCCTCTTTGCCAATCCCTCCATTGGCTGCCACTCAACCAAAAAATTAAATTAAAGTTACTAACCATAACTTACAAAGCCATTCATAACTTGGTGCCCAGCTACATCACTAATCTGGTCTCAAAATACCAACCAACTCGTTCTCTTCGTTCCTCCCAGGACCTCCTGCTCTCTAGCGCCCTTGTAACCACTTCCCATGCTCGCCTCCAGGACTTCTCCCGAGCTTCTCCCATCCTCTGGAATGCTCTACCCCCTTCTGTCCGACTATCTCCTACTTTGTCTACTTTCAAACGATCCCTGAAAACGCATCTCTTCAGAGAAACCTATCTGGCAACTGTACTTTAATTTTCTCATTTAGCCCATTCCTCCACAGTTATTACCTCTTGTATCTCTTGACCGTCCCTCTTAGGTTGTAAGTAGTGTTGAGCGAACACGGACTGTATTATTCGTGTTCGTACCGAATAATTGGATTTTTTTTACCCGAACACGGACACGGACACTTTACTGTATGTTCGGGTAAAAATCCGTGTTCGGTCGTTTTATTTCCGGGTTTTGCATGCTTTGGCGCTCTTTTCATGGCGGGCTTTCAACAGCCAATCAACAATCGTTTAACTGGTGTGCCTTAAGCCATCCCAGCCATGCCTGCAAATGTCTTAGTAGCTGTGATTGGCCGTCTGAAGCATGTGACCAAGTCTTTATAAGTTCGAGGCAGCCGCCGCAGCAGCGTCATTCTGCTGCTTAGCTAAGGGACAGAGCACACATCAATGTGCTGGCTGCTGATTAGGGAAAGATAGGCAGGAAAAAACCATTTGTGTCCGGATAGAATTGAGGGACAGGTCGGAGTGTTTAGGCAGGGCGAGTTGTAGGCATTTTAGGGATAGAGTCTGCTGAATTATAGGGTCAGTGTCTTCTACAAACTACAATCGATATTGCTGTGTGGGGGGTGGGGTGAATCTGCACTCAATCCTGATCTACGATCTCTTCTCAATCCTGTTAGGGACAGAGTCTGCTGAATTTTAGGGAAACTGTGTTCTACAAACTACAATCGATATTGCTGTGTGGTGTGGGATTGGAGATAGGCAGGTGTCAGTGATCCACATCCATTTTTCTGTGTGTGAGCTGCAGTGAACACAATCTTTTTGGGCTGCAGTGAACACAATCTTTTTGGGCTGCAGTGAACACAATCTTTTTGGGCTGCAGTGAACACAATCTTTTTGGGCTGCAGTGAACACAATCTTTTTGGGCTGCAGTGAACACAATCTTTTTGGGGTGCAGTGAACAAAATCTTTTTGGGGTGCAGTGAACACAATCCTTTTTGGTGTGCAGTGAACACAATCTTTGTGGGGTGCAGTGAACAAAATCCTTTGTGGGGTGCAGTGAACACAATCTTTTTGGGGTGCAGTGAACAAAATCCTTTTTGGGGTGCAGTGAACAACATCCTTTTTGGGGTGCAGTGAACACAATCTTTTTGGGGTGCAGTGAACAAAATCCTTTGTGGGGTGCAGTGAACACAATCTTTTTGGGGTGCAGTGAACACAATCTTTTTGGGGTGGAGTGAACAACATCCTTTTTGGGGTGCAGTGAACAAAATCCTTTTTGGGGTGCAGTGAACAAAATCATTTTTGGGGTGCAGTGAACACAATCTTTTTGGGGTGCAGTGAACACAATCTTTGTGGGGTGCAGTGAACACAATCTTTTTGGGGTGGAGTGAACAACATCCTTTTTGGGGTGCAGTAAACAACATCCTTTTTGGGGTGCAGTGAACACAATCTTTTTGGGGTGCAGTGAACACAATCTTTGTGGGGTACAGTGAACAGAATCTTTGTGGGGTGCAGTGAACACAATCTTTGGGGGGTACAGTGAACACAATCTTTTTGGGGTGCAGTGAACACAATCTTTGTGGGGTGCAGTGAACACAATCTTTTTGGGGTGGAGTGAACAAAATCATTTTTGGGGTGCAGTGAACAACATCCTTTTTGGGGTGCAGTGATCAAAATCCTTTTTGGGGTGCAGTGAACACAATCTTTTTGGGGTGCAGTGAACAAAATCCTTTGTGGGGTGCAGTGAACAGAATCTTTGTGGGGTGCAGTGAACACAATCTTTGGGGGGGTACAGTGAACACAATCTTTTTGGGGTGCAGTGAACACAATCTTTGTGGGGTACAGTGAACAGAATCTTTGTGGGGTGCAGTGAACACAATCTTTGGGGGGTACAGGGAACACAATCTTTTTGGGGTGCAGTGAACACAATCTTTGGGGGGTACAGTGAACACAATCTTTTTGGGGTGCAGTGAACACAATCTTTGTGGGGTGCAGTGAACACAATCTTTGGGGGGGTACAGTGAACACAATCTTTTTGGGGTGCAGTGAACAACATCCTTTTAGGGTGCAGTGAACACAATCTTTGTGGGGTGCAGTGAACAACATCCTTTTAGGGTGCAGTGAACACAATCTTTGTGGGGTACAGTGAACAGAATCTTTGTGGGGTGCAGTGAACACAATCTTTGGGGGGTACAGTGAACACAATCTTTGTGAGGTGCAGTGAACACAATCTTTGTGGGGTGCAGTGAACACAATCATTGTGGGGTGCAGTGAACTCAATCTTTGTGGGGTACAGTGAACACAATCTCATACTTCTGAAGATTTGAGGGTGCTGCCTGTTCCATACTCCCCCTACTCCTCATCTAGCCTTTTAGGGGTACAAACAATAGTAATTGGGGCCTAGTGTGGTTGTGTACGTGTGATATACATACACTTTTTTTGGATCATATTTTCTATTCCGCTATTTAATCAAAAACCTTTGGGGATCAGTTAAATTGGGGGATAGTCTGTGTTGGTACGTGTGAGAGAGATCCACCTTTCCAAGTTGTTGGGGTTCATCTCATACTTCTGAAGGTTTGAGGGTGCTGCCTGTTCCATACTCCCCCTACTCCTAGCCTTTTAGGGGTACAAACAATAGTAATTGGGGCCTAGTGTGGTTGTGTACGTGTGATATACATACACTTTTTTTGGATCATATTTTCTATTCCGCTATTTAATCAAAAACCTTTGGGGATCAGTTAAATTGGGGGATAGTCTGTGTTGGTACGTGTGAGAGAGATCCACCTTTCCAAGTTGTTGGGGTTCATCTCATACTTCTGAAGGTTTGAGGGTGCTGCCTGTTCCATACTCCCCCTACTCCTAGCCTTTTAGGGGTACAAACAATAGTAATTGGGGCCTAGTGTGGTTGTGTACGTGTGATATACATACACTTTTTTTGGATCATATTTTCTATTCCGCTATTTAATCAAAAACCTTTGGGGATCAGTTAAATTGGGGGATAGTCTGTGTTGGTACGTGTGAGAGAGATCCACCTTTCCAAGTTGTTGGGGTTCATCTCATACTTCTGAAGGTTTGAGGGTGCTGCCTGTTCCATACTCCCCCTACTCCTCATCTAGCCTTTTAGGGGTACAAACAATAGTAATTGGGGCCTAGTGTGGTTGTGTACGTGTGATATACATACACTTTTTTTGGATCATATTTTCTATTCCGCTATTTAATCAAAAACCTTTGGGGATCAGTTAAATTGGGGGATAGTCTGTGTTGGTACGTGTGAGAGAGATCCACCTTTCCAAGTTTTTGGGGTTCATCTCATACTTCTGAAGATTTGAGGGTGCTGCCTGTTCCATACCCCCCCTACTCCTCATCTAGCCTTTTAGGGGTACAAACAATAGTAATTGGGGCCTAGTGTGGTTGTGTACGTGTGATATACATACACTTTTTTTGGATCATATTTTCTATTCCGCTATTTAATCAAAAACCTTTGGGGATCAGTTAAATTGGGGGATAGTCTGTGTTGGTACGTGTGAGAGAGATCCACCTTTCCAAGTTGTTGGGGTTCATCTCATACTTCTGAAGGTTTGAGGGTGCTGCCTGTTCCATACTCCCCCTACTCCTCATCTAGCCTTTTAGGGGTACAAACAATAGTAATTGGGGCCTAGTGTGGTTGTGTACGTGTGATATACATACACTTTTTTTGGATCATATTTTCTATTCCGCTATTTAATCAAAAACCTTTGGGGATCAGTTAAATTGGGGGATAGTCTGTGTTGGTACGTGTGAGAGAGATCCACCTTTCCAAGTTGTTGGGGTTCATCTCATACTTCTGAAGGTTTGAGGGTGCTGCCTGTTCCATACTCCCCCTACTCCTAGCCTTTTAGGGGTACAAACAATAGTAATTGGGGCCTAGTGTGGTTGTGTACGTGTGATATACATACACTTTTTTTGGATCATATTTTCTATTCCGCTATTTAATCAAAAACCTTTGGGGATCAGTTAAATTGGGGGATAGTCTGTGTTGGTACGTGTGAGAGAGATCCACCTTTCCAAGTTGTTGGGGTTCATCTCATACTTCTGAAGGTTTGAGGGTGCTGCCTGTTCCATACTCCCCCTACTCCTAGCCTTTTAGGGGTACAAACAATAGTAATTGGGGCCTAGTGTGGTTGTGTACGTGTGATATACATACACTTTTTTTGGATCATATTTTCTATTCCGCTATTTAATCAAAAACCTTTGGGGATCAGTTAAATTGGGGGATAGTCTGTGTTGGTACGTGTGAGAGAGATCCACCTTTCCAAGTTGTTGGGGTTCATCTCATACTTCTGAAGGTTTGAGGGTGCTGCCTGTTCCATACTCCCCCTACTCCTAGCCTTTTAGGGGTACAAACAATAGTAATTGGGGCCTAGTGTGGTTGTGTACGTGTGATATACATACACTTTTTTTGGATCATATTTTCTATTCCGCTATTTAATCAAAAACCTTTGGGGATCAGTTAAATTGGGGGATAGTCTGTGTTGGTACGTGTGAGAGAGATCCACCTTTCCAAGTTGTTGGGGTTCATCTCATACTTCTGAAGGTTTGAGGGTGCTGCCTGTTCCATACTCCCCCTACTCCTAGCCTTTTAGGGGTACAAACAATAGTAATTGGGGCCTAGTGTGGTTGTGTACGTGTGATATACATACACTTTTTTTGGATCATATTTTCTATTCCGCTATTTAATCAAAAACCTTTGGGGATCAGTTAAATTGGGGGATAGTCTGTGTTGGTACGTGTGAGAGAGATCCACCTTTCCAAGTTGTTGGGGTTCATCTCATACTTCTGAAGGTTTGAGGGTGCTGCCTGTTCCATACTCCCCCTACTCCTCATCTAGCCTTTTAGGGGTACAAACAATAGTAATTGGGGCCTAGTGTGGTTGTGTACGTGTGATATACATACACTTTTTTTGGATCATATTTTCTATTCCGCTATTTAATCAAAAACCTTTGGGGATCAGTTAAATTGGGGGATAGTCTGTGTTGGTACGTGTGAGAGAGATCCACCTTTCCAAGTTGTTGGGGTTCATCTCATACTTCTGAAGGTTTGAGGGTGCTGCCTGTTCCATACTCCCCCTACTCCTAGCCTTTTAGGGGTACAAACAATAGTAATTGGGGCCTAGTGTGGTTGTGTACGTGTGATATACATACACTTTTTTTGGATCATATTTTCTATTCCGCTATTTAATCAAAAACCTTTGGGGATCAGTTAAATTGGGGGATAGTCTGTGTTGGTACGTGTGAGAGAGATCCACCTTTCCAAGTTGTTGGGGTTCATCTCATACTTCTGAAGGTTTGAGGGTGCTGCCTGTTCCATACCCCCCCTACTCCTCATCTAGCCTTTTAGGGGTACAAACAATAGTAATTGGGGCCTAGTGTGGTTGTGTACGTGTGATATACATACACTTTTTTTGGATCATATTTTCTATTCCGCTATTTAATCAAAAACCTTTGGGGATCAGTTAAATTGGGGGATAGTCTGTGTTGGTACGTGTGAGAGAGATCCACCTTTCCAAGTTGTTGGGGTTCATCTCATACTTCTGAAGGTTTGAGGGTGCTGCCTGTTCCATACTCTCCCTACTCCTAGCCTTTTAGGGGTACAAACAATAGTAATTGGGGCCTAGTGTGGTTGTGTACGTGTGATATACATACACTTTTTTTGGATCATATTTTCTATTCCGCTATTTAATCAAAAACCTTTGGGGATCAGTTAAATTGGGGGATAGTCTGTGTTGGTACGTGTGAGAGAGATCCACCTTTCCAAGTTGTTGGGGTTCATCTCATACTTCTGAAGGTTTGAGGGTGCTGCCTGTTCCATACTCCCCCTACTCCTAGCCTTTTAGGGGTACAAACAATAGTAATTGGGGCCTAGTGTGGTTGTGTACGTGTGATATACATACACTTTTTTTGGATCATATTTTCTATTCCGCTATTTAATCAAAAACCTTTGGGGATCAGTTAAATTGGGGGATAGTCTGTGTTGGTACGTGTGAGAGAGATCCACCTTTCCAAGTTGTTGGGGTTCATCTCATACTTCTGAAGGTTTGAGGGTGCTGCCTGTTCCATACTCCCCCTACTCCTAGCCTTTTAGGGGTACAAACAATAGTAATTGGGGCCTAGTGTGGTTGTGTACGTGTGATATACATACACTTTTTTTGGATCATATTTTCTATTCCGCTATTTAATCAAAAACCTTTGGGGATCAGTTAAATTGGGGGATAGTCTGTGTTGGTACGTGTGAGAGAGATCCACCTTTCCAAGTTGTTGGGGTTCATCTCATACTTCTGAAGGTTTGAGGGTGCTGCCTGTTCCATACTCCCCCTACTCCTCATCTAGCCTTTTAGGGGTACAAACAATAGTAATTGGGGCCTAGTGTGGTTGTGTACGTGTGATATACATACACTTTTTTTGGATCATATTTTCTATTCCGCTATTTAATCAAAAACCTTTGGGGATCAGTTAAATTGGGGGATAGTCTGTGTTGGTACGTGTGAGAGAGATCCACCTTTCCAAGTTGTTGGGGTTCATCTCATACTTCTGAAGGTTTGAGGGTGCTGCCTGTTCCATACTCCCCCTACTCCTAGCCTTTTAGGGGTACAAACAATAGTAATTGGGGCCTAGTGTGGTTGTGTACGTGTGATATACATACACTTTTTTTGGATCATATTTTCTATTCCGCTATTTAATCAAAAACCTTTGGGGATCAGTTAAATTGGGGGATAGTCTGTGTTGGTACGTGTGAGAGAGATCCACCTTTCCAAGTTGTTGGGGTTCATCTCATACTTCTGAAGGTTTGAGGGTGCTGCCTGTTCCATACCCCCCCTACTCCTCATCTAGCCTTTTAGGGGTACAAACAATAGTAATTGGGGCCTAGTGTGGTTGTGTACGTGTGATATACATACACTTTTTTGGGATCATATTTTCTATTCCGCTATTTAATCAAAAACCTTTGGGGATCAGTTAAATTGGGGGATAGTCTGTGTTGGTACGTGTGAGAGAGATCCACCTTTCCAAGTTGTTGGGGTTCATCTCATACTTCTGAAGGTTTGAGGGTGCTGCCTGTTCCATACTCCCCCTACTCCTCATCTAGCCTTTTAGGGGTACAAACAATAGTAATTGGGGCCTAGTGTGGTTGTGTACGTGTGATATACATACACTTTTTTTGGATCATATTTTCTATTCCGCTATTTAATCAAAAACCTTTGGGGATCAGTTAAATTGGGGGATAGTCTGTGTTGGTACGTGTGAGAGAGATCCACCTTTCCAAGTTGTTGGGGTTCATCTCATACTTCTGAAGGTTTGAGGGTGCTGCCTGTTCCATACTCCCCCTACTCCTAGCCTTTTAGGGGTACAAACAATAGTAATTGGGGCCTAGTGTGGTTGTGTACGTGTGATATACATACACTTTTTTTGGATCATATTTTCTATTCCGCTATTTAATCAAAAACCTTTGGGGATCAGTTAAATTGGGGGATAGTCTGTGTTGGTACGTGTGAGAGAGATCCACCTTTCCAAGTTGTTGGGGTTCATCTCATACTTCTGAAGGTTTGAGGGTGCTGCCTGTTCCATACCCCCCCTACTCCTCATCTAGCCTTTTAGGGGTACAAACAATAGTAATTGGGGCCTAGTGTGGTTGTGTACGTGTGATATACATACACTTTTTTTGGATCATATTTTCTATTCCGCTATTTAATCAAAAACCTTTGGGGATCAGTTAAATTGGGGGATAGTCTGTGTTGGTACGTGTGAGAGAGATCCACCTTTCCAAGTTGTTGGGGTTCATCTCATACTTCTGAAGGTTTGAGGGTGCTGCCTGTTCCATACTCCCCCTACTCCTCATCTAGTCTTTTAGGGGTACAAACAATAGTAATTGGGGCCCAGTGTGGTTGTGTACGTGTGATATACATACACTTTTTTTGGATCATATTTTCTATTCCGCTATTTAATCAAAAACCTTTGGGGATCAGTTAAATTGGGGGATAGTCTGTGTTGGTACGTGTGAGAGAGATCCACCTTTCCAAGTTGTTGGGGTTCATCTCATACTTCTGAAGGTTTGAGGGTGCTGCCTGTTCCATACTCCCCCTACTCCTCATCTAGCCTTTTAGGGGTACAAACAATAGTAATTGGGGCCTAGTGTGGTTGTGTACGTGTGATATACATACACTTTTTTTGGATCATATTTTCTATTCCGCTATTTAATCAAAAACCTTTGGGGATCAGTTAAATTGGGGGATAGTCTGTGTTGGTACGTGTGAGAGAGATCCACCTTTCCAAGTTTTTGGGGTTCATCTCATACTTCTGAAGATTTGAGGGTGCTGCCTGTTCCATACCCCCCCTACTCCTCATCTAGCCTTTTAGGGGTACAAACAATAGTAATTGGGGCCTAGTGTGGTTGTGTACGTGTGATATACATACACTTTTTTTGGATCATATTTTCTATTCCGCTATTTAATCAAAAACCTTTAGGGATCAGTTAAATTGGGGGATAGTCTGTGTTGGTACGTGTGAGAGAGATCCACCTTTCCAAGTTGTTGGGGTTCATCTCATACTTCTGAAGGTTTGAGGGTGCTGCCTGTTCCATACTCCCCCTACTCCTCATCTAGCCTTTTAGGGGTACAAACAATAGTAATTGGGGCCTAGTGTGGTTGTGTACGTGTGATATACATACACTTTTTTTGGATCATATTTTCTATTCTGCTATTTAATCAAAAACCTTTGGGGATCAGTTAAATTGGGGGATAGTCTGTGTTGGTACGTGTGAGAGAGATCCACCTTTCCAAGTTGTTGGGGTTCATCTCATACTTCTGAAGGTTTGAGGGTGCTGCCTGTTCCATACTCCCCCTACTCCTAGCCTTTTAGGGGTACAAACAATAGTAATTGGGGCCTAGTGTGGTTGTGTACGTGTGATATACATACACTTTTTTTGGATCATATTTTCTATTCCGCTATTTAATCAAAAACCTTTGGGGATCAGTTAAATTGGGGGATAGTCTGTGTTGGTACGTGTGAGAGAGATCCACCTTTCCAAGTTGTTGGGGTTCATCTCATACTTCTGAAGGTTTGAGGGTGCTGCCTGTTCCATACCCCCCCTACTCCTCATCTAGCCTTTTAGGGGTACAAACAATAGTAATTGGGGCCTAGTGTGGTTGTGTACGTGTGATATACATACACTTTTTTTGGATCATATTTTCTATTCCGCTATTTAATCAAAAACCTTTGGGGATCAGTTAAATTGGGGGATAGTCTGTGTTGGTACGTGTGAGAGAGATCCACCTTTCCAAGTTGTTGGGGTTCATCTCATACTTCTGAAGGTTTGAGGGTGCTGCCTGTTCCATACTCCCCCTACTCCTCATCTAGCCTTTTAGGGGTACAAACAATAGTAATTGGGGCCCAGTGTGGTTGTGTACGTGTGATATACATACACTTTTTTTGGATCATATTTTCTATTCCGCTATTTAATCAAAAACCTTTGGGGATCAGTTAAATTGGGGGATAGTCTGTGTTGGTACGTGTGAGAGAGATCCACCTTTCCAAGTTGTTGGGGTTCATCTCATATTTCTGAAGGTTTGAGGGTGCTGCCTGTTCCATACCCCCCCTACTCCTCATCTAGCCTTTTAGGGGTACAAACAATAGTAATTGGGGCCTAGTGTGGTTGTGTACGTGTGATATACATACACTTTTTTTGGATCATATTTTCTATTCCGCTATTTAATCAAAAACCTTTGGGGATCAGTTAAATTGGGGGATAGTCTGTGTTGGTACGTGTGAGAGAGATCCACCTTTCCAAGTTGTTGGGGTTCATCTCATACTTCTGAAGGTTTGAGGGTGCTGCCTGTTCCATACTCCTCCTCCTACTGCTCAACCATCCTTTTAGGGGTACAAACAATAGTAGTTGGGGCCTAGTGTGGTGGTGTACGTGCGAGATACATACACTTTCTTTTTGATCATATTTTCTATTCCGCTATTCAATTAAAACCTTTGGGGATCAATTCAATTGCGAGATAGTCTGTGTCGGTACGTGTGAGATCCACCTTTCCAAGTTGTTGGGGTTCATCTCATACTTCTGAAGATTTGAGGGTGCTGCCTGTTCCATACTCCTGCTCCTACTGCTCAACCATCCTTTTAGGGGTACAAACAATAGTAATTGGGGCCTAGTGTGGTTGTGTACGTGCGAGATACATAGACTTTTTTTGATCATATTTCCTATTCCGCTATTCAATAAAAACCTTTGAGGATCAATTGAATTGCGGGATAGTCTGTGTCGGTACGTGTGAGATCCACCTTTCCAAGTTTTTGGGGTTCATCTCATACTTCTGAAGATTTGAGGGTGCTGCCTGTTCCATACTCCTCCTCCTACTCCTCATCCATCCTTTTAGGGGTACAAACAATAGTAATTGGGGCCTAGTGTGGTTGTGTACGTGCGAGATACATACACTTTTTTTGATCATATTTCCTATTCCGCTATTCAATAAAAACCTTTGAGGATCAATTGAATTGCGGGATAGTCTGTGTCGGTACGTGTGAGATCCACCTTTCCAAGTTTTTGGGGTTCATCTCATACTTCTGAAGATTTGAGGGTGCTGTCTGTTCCATACTCCTCCTACTCCTCATCCATCCTTTTAGGGGTAGAAACAATAGTAATTGGGGCCTAGTGTGGTTTTGTACGTGCGAGATACATACACTTTTTTGGATCATATTTCCTATTCCGCTATTCAATAAAAACCTTTCTAGGGCAAGATCTTAAATTACAGAAATATGAGGAGACCGTCAAATAAGGGCCGTGGCCTGGGTCGTGGTGCTGCTGGTAGAGCTCCTGTTGCAAGGAGAGGACGTGGTCGATCTGTGCCAGCTACACGCACAAGTGAAACACCTTCCTCAAGTGTGAGTAGGCGACAGAACCTGCATCAGTATTTGGTAGGGCATCAAACGCCCCTAGAAGTGATGAGGCCAGAACAAGTTGAGGCGATAGTAGATTGGTTTGCTGCTGACAGTGCCTCCAGTTCCTTCACATTGTCTCCCACCCAGTCTACTGCAGAAAGGTCAGAGTTGGCACCTGCAGCCAATGTCCAACCATCTTTCACCTCACCCCCTTGCAAATCAGGCCAGCAGTCTGAGCCCCAAGCCATACAGCAGTCTCTTATTCTTTTTGAGGACTCTGTCAGCAGGGTTTCCCAGGGCCATCCACCTAGCCCTGCCCCAGAAGTGGAAGAGATTGAGTGCAGCGATGCCCAACCACTTATTTCTCAAGATGAGTACATGCAAGGATCATCGCAGCACGTCTCCGATGATGACGAAACGCAGGTGCCAACTGCTGCGGCGTTCAGCATTGTGGAGACCGACAAGGAGGGCAGGGGTGAAGACTGGGTGGAAGATGATGTGGAGGACGATGAGGTCCTCGACCCCACATGGAATGAACGTCATGCAGGTGACCTGAGTAGTTTGGAGGAAGAGGCGGTGGTCGCACAGAGCCACCAGCACAGCAGAAGAGGGAGCAGGGTGCAGAAGCGGAGCGGCCGTGCCCTAGACAC
This sequence comes from Pelophylax lessonae, assembly GCF_965119305.1. Classification (NCBI taxonomy): domain Eukaryota; kingdom Metazoa; phylum Chordata; class Amphibia; order Anura; family Ranidae; genus Pelophylax; species Pelophylax lessonae. Next base: position 257,005,350 of record NC_138773.1, on the reverse strand, counting down.
TACGCCCGCTACTGCCCAACGCAGCAAGGGAACGAGCGCACCAAAGTCAGCTCAAAGGAGTTCTCTAGCGTGGAAGTTCTTTAGAAAATGTGCTGATGACAGGACACGAGTGGTTTGCACCCTGTGCAATCAGAGCTTGAAGCGAGGCATAAACCTTCTCAACCTGAGCACAACCTGCATGATCAGGCATCTAAGTGCAAAGCACGAGCTGCAGTGGAGTACACACCTTCAAAACCAAGAAACGTCTCTGGCTCATCCTGCTTCCTCTTCTGCTGCAGTCTCGGCCGCTCCAGCCACATCTGTAGTGATACCGGCACCTGCCACCCCGCAAACAGACGATCTGTCAGCAACACCACCACCTGGGTCACCAACAACCATCTCCACAATGTCCCGTGGAAGCGTTCAGCTTTCCATCTCCCAAACACTTGAGAGGAAGAGGAAGTACCCCCCTACCCACCCGCGATCCCTGGCCCTGAATGCCAGCATTTCAAAATTATTGGCCTTTGAAATGCTGTCATTCCGTCTGGTGGAGACGCACAGTTTTAAAAACCTTATGTCGGTGGCTGTCCCACAGTACGTCGTGCCCAGCCGCCACTACTTTTCCAGGCAAGCCATCCCTTCCCTGCACAACCAAGTGGGGGAAAATATCAGGTGTGCACTGCGCAACGCCATCTGTGCCAAGGTCCACCTAACTACGGATACGTGGACCAGTAAGCACGGTCAGGGGCGTTATATCTCCCTAACGGCACACTGGGTAAATGCAGTGGCGGATGGGCCTGAGGCGGATAGCAATTTGGCGCATGTCCTTCCACCACCGAGGATTGCAGGGCGCTTCAGTTTGCCTCCTGTTCCTAACTCCTCCTACTCCGCTTCCTCATCCTCTACCGCCTCCTCATCCGGACAGCGTAACACCTTCACCACCAACTTCAGCACGGCCAGGGGTAAACGACAGCAGGCAGTTTTACAACTTGCCTGTTTGGGGGACAAACCACACACCGCGCAGGAGTTGTGGAGGAGCATGGAACAGCAGACAAATGAGTGGTTGCTGCCAGCGAGCCTCAAGCCCGGCCTGGTGGTGTGCGATAACGGGCGAAATCTCATAGCAGCTCTGGGCCTAGCCGGTTTGACGCACATCCCTTGCCTGGCGCATGTGCTGAATTTGGTGGTGCAGAGGTTCCTTAAAAACTACCCCGATATGTCAGAGCTGCTGCAGAAAGTGCGGGCCGTTTGTGCGCACTTTCGGCGTTCTCACCCTGCTGCTGCTCGCCTGGCAGCGCTGCAGCGTAACTTCGGCCTTCCCGCTCACCGCCTCATATGTGACGTGCCCACAAGGTGGAACTCCACCTTGCACATGCTGGAAAGACTGTGCGAGCAGCAGCAGGCCATAGTGGAGTTTCAGCTGCAGCACGCACGCGTGAGTCGCTCTGCGGAACAGCACCACTTCACCACCAATAACTGGGCCTCCATGCGAGACCTGTGTGCCTTGTTGCGCTGTTTTGAGTACTCCACCAACATGGCCAGTGGCAATGACGCCGTTCTCAGCTTAACTATCCCACTTCTATGCCTCCTTGAAAAAACAATTCGGGCGATGATGGAAGAGGATGTGGCACAGGATGAGGAGGAGGAGGAGGATGAAGAGGTAACATTTCCAAGGCTTTCAGGGCAGTCATTCGCAAGGGGCTCCGAGGGTGGGTTCCTGCACACGCAAACGCCAGGGACGCAATTGTCCAGCAGGGGCACAGTTCTGGAGGATGAGGAGGATGAGGAGGAGGAGGAGCTGGAGGAGGAGATGGAACCATGTTCACAGCAGGGTGGCACCCAGGCCAGCTCATGGCCATCACTGGTGCGTGGCTGGGGGGATACAGAGGACACGGACGATACACCTCCCACAGAGGACAGCCTTTCGTCGCCTCTGGGCAGCCTGGCACACATGAGCGATTACATGCTGCAGTGTCTCCACAACGACCGCCGAGTTGCCCACATTCTAACTTGTGCTGATTACTGGGTGGCCACGCTGCTGGATCCCCGTTACAAGGACAACGTACCGTCCTTAATTCACTCACTGGAGCGCGATCGCAAGATGCGCGAGTACAAGCGCACGCTGGTAGACGCCATGCTGCTGGCATTCCCATCTGACAGCGGGGCCACAGTGGAAGCACAAGGCAGAGGAGGAGGAGGAGGAGGTCGCCAACGCAACCAGGGCACCGCCAGCACCTCAGAAGGCAGGGTTAGCATGGCCGAAATGTGGAAAAGCTTTGTCAGCACGCCACAACAAACAGCAGCACCAGCAGCTCAGATGGAACGTCTTAGCAGGAGGCAGCATTTTACCAACATGGTGGAGCAGTATGTGTGCACACGCCTACATGTAGTGAATGACGGGTCTGCCCCCTTCAACTTCTGGGTCTCCAAATTGGGCACATGGCCTGAGCTTGCCCTTTACGCCTTGGAGGTGCTGGCGTGCCCTGCAGCCAGTGTATTATCTGAACGGGTATTTAGCACGGCTGGGGGCGTTATAACAGACAAGCGCAGCCGCCTGTCCAGAGACAATGTGGACAAGCTCACGTTCATTAAAATGAACCAGGCATGGATCCCACGGGACTTTTCCGTACCTTATGCAGAATAGCAATGGATACCGACCTTACCCACCCATTGTTCCATTTTTGCTCTTTCTCACTCTTTTGGGGTGTACCCTCATTTAAAATTTGTGAAAAGAAGCAGTGTTGGCTACCTCGTCCTCCTCCTCAGGGCCAGATTAATGTAGGGGCTATTGGAGCTGCAGCTCCAGGCCCCTACCTTTTATATAGGCCCCGGGTTGGCCATATTCACTGTTACCGCTCTTCTGTCACTTGTAAACACAGAAGTCTGGCTTCTATGCTCGCTTCCCCAGGCAGCACCCTCAGAACCTCCCCACACAGCGTGAAGGCCGGACAAGGAGGGACAGTTGGCGATGCATGGATGTGTTTATGGGCTTCAGAGACAGCATCCCATGTTGAATTAGGCATGCATGGCTGCACCCTTCCTCCTCTGGGTGCATGGCAAGGCACGGCCCTTAAGGCCCTTCAAAATCCTCAGCACCAAGCCCATGATGCTGTTAATCCGGCCCTGGTCCTCCTCCACCGCCGCTTCCACCTACACCGCCCATAGGTGTGCGCAGCCTATTGCATTAAGGTGTGCACCCCAAAGTTGAAATACACATGCATGTGTTTGCCAGCAGGGAGAGTAATGTATCGGGGCCATGTACCTGTAGGCAAGGAGAAATAGAGCAGAGCAGGTCCCAGGGAGATCTTTCCCATCTCCTCACTGGCAATGCTATGTGCCCTAGGTGATTAGGGTGTGCCCAGGCACACCCAGCACACCCTGTGCGCACGCCTATGTCACCGCCACATCCACCACCACCTCAACCTCCCTCCTACTCCATATGGGCCTCGTCCTTCAGAGATGAAGAAGAACATTGTTTTATTTTTCTGTTTTTTTTTGTTGTTTTAAGTTATTTCCCTATCCACATTTGTTTGCAGAGCACTTGCCATGCTCTTAATTACGTTTTGCTGCCATTTGCAGCACTCTAGCCCTTTCCTTTGGTGTTTTAGAGCCATTTTAGTGCCTTAAAGTTCGGGTCCCCATTGACTTCAATGGGGTTCGGTGTCCGGGAAAAGTTCGGTAAAAGTCCGGGACACGGACCCGGACTTTTTTTTAAAGTTCGGCCGAACCCGTCGAACACGGACATCTAGGTGTCCGCTCAACCCTAGTTGTAAGCTCTAACGAGCAGGGCCCTCTGATTCCTACTGTATTAAAGTGTATTGTATTTGTACTGTCTACCCTCAAGTTGTAAAGCGCTGCGTAAACTGTCGGCGCTATATAAATACTTAATAATAATAATGTAATAAAGATAGTAGATAATGTTATGCTAATGCAAAACACTAAGGGGCCACCAAGGGGCCCATACTTACAAATCTGGTAAAAGAAATTGCATGCTTATGATCTATTGCCTGCCGCTGGGAATGTCTATCCCGGGAGCTGTGGGCCTGGGATCCCCGAGGGCCCGGCAGGACAAACAGGGCCAAACACAAGCACAGACCAGCATGGAGTGGCATCCACGGTGATGGCTAAAGGAGACATATCTATGCATCAGACTCATCTAAATTATATGCAAATAGTAATATCAGCAATCAGTACAAGGAGTATAATACTGTGCAGTAAGTAGGGGAATCAACTGATAACACTGAGAGTAACAAAACAAGAAGCAAGCCAAATGGCTCCAGAGGCCTCAAAAAGTAAAGGATGGTGAGAAGAGGTGAGTAGAAGTGACCTACCTAACTGGGAATATGTAGCAACAATGTACTATATTGTGCAAATAAAGTAAAATAAGCAAGACTCCCTAAGTGCATAGGATATGACATATGATGTAAGGGTAAAGGAGAGTAGGAGAGAGAGTGAGGATAAAATGAAAACCTAGTGCATGTGATAAGGAAGAAAGAAAAAGGAGAATACATAGCCACCAAAATCACCAGTCTGAAAGACAAAAATGTGGATGAATATGACCTACCATATTGAAGCAATGCTCTGGCACAAAGTTGCATGCATCATCACCAAACATTGTGGAGCCACTGAAGGCAAGTGCAGGGCTGGGCTCTCTTATCTGTACCTGTAACAAGCCCCCTTGGACCCCTCCCAACTTTAGGTGGGTGCGGCTGGCTGGGGAAAGGAGATTCCTAGCAATGGCCGCCAACATGCAGGGAGGACAGCACTGAGCACACATCCAACCATACCAGGGTGCGACATGGCCGCATGGACTGGTGCGATGATATCATGGCAGGAATGCCGGTGTCCTACGCTGAGTCCCCCACATGACGCTGATGCTCTCGCAGGCACCATCCGCCCATTGGGATGGGCAGGCAGGGAACGCAAGAATAAAAAAGCATCACAGCTTCCGGGGCAGAGACCCAAATTGAAACACAGGGAAAAGAGCATGGGATAATTGGTTGAAAAGTTCCCATCGTATAACAGTATAGCCATAATGGCACAAAGTAGAAAAATGCAAAAAAAAATATGTATGTAGGGCCCAATGGGTGCAGCAAGCCACGAATGGGCAGCAGGTGTCTTCCACCTAATATACAGTACAATATTAAAATATTCCCCTTATGCCCCCCGTGACGCACCTCCATCCCTCAATAACATAGAAAGTTGCAAAGATTTGCCCTTGGGACTTTAAATGAGGTGCGACACGCCCAATGATACAATGTAAAAAGCAAGTTTATTGGAACATACAATGGGGCCATCTCCTGGGGTCAGTGTGTCCAATTCTCTGCTTCAGCTTGTATGAGAGCGTGAGGCTGTGAGCTGGTGTGCCAGCAGTTTTAACGAGGCATATTCTGAGGTGCTGGTCATCGAACGTATTGTAGTGTTGTGTAGCGTGCACCACGGAGTTACCAATATTTGCGGATAAGGGCGTGCTAATGTAGCATAATATGGTATTACCTTAGCACAATTCAGTTTCAGGTGCAGTGGAATTGAGTGTGTCTTTACCATTCATGTTCATAAGTGAAGTAATTCTCAGATTCCCTTTGGGTATTGTAAGATGAAGAGGATGTCCTATGCCATTGATCGCCTCAACGTTCAAACCTAATGAACAAAGCAAAATAAAATGGTCCACCGCAGGTTCTCAGTGCCACTTACAGGTCAGTTGTTGAAAGTCAGGTGTTCGAATCCGGGTTCAGGCCTCTTGACAAACTCTTCGGGGAGTAGAAGCCGACCCATGGCTACGATGAGGCAAGTCTGGGCGCCCCGCCCGGTCTTCTGGAGCATTGACGTTGTGCTTTCAGAGATGGGTTGTGAGAAACCGGACGCCAAGGCTCAGATGGGAAGTAGACTGCATACCAATCCAGCAGGTCAATCAGAGGCAAGTCGAGCTGTTCACAGAAGGCTTGCAAGTGTTCTGGGGTGCGTAGCAGTGCAGCCTCTAGTGGAGGCAGAGACAGAACGGAAATTTCCATCTCTATTGAATATTGCGTGAGCGTAGTGCCTCCAGCAGGGGGCGTAGCGTACGTCTATTCTGTAAGGAGATTTGAGAAAGGTCCTGGAACAGTTTAATCTCCGCACTAGGGATGCACCGAAATGAAAATTTTGGGCAAAAAACGAAAATGCAGGATGCCCTTGGCCGAAAACCAAAACCGAAAATGACTTTTTCCCCCAAATAATTTTAAAATAGATAGAACAGGGGCATACACCAAAACAGGCAGCGACGTACACCTGTCGCAGCCACCCTGTCACAGTATATGTACTGTGATGGGTTGGCAAGAGGTTAATTTAATTACCAATGGTATTTCTATTATGCAGCATGAGAGGGTTAATGTATTGCCACTGCTGGTCACTCATCTATTAGTGACCGACCAGTGGCAGTTAATTAACCCCTTTGTGCTGCATTAGTGCAACCAGTATCAATGTTAATTAACACTGGTTGCACTGATACTGGTTGCACTAATGCAGCACAAAGGGGTTAATTAACTGCCACTTGTCGCTCACTAATGCATCAGTGACCAGCAGTGACAATACATTAACCCCCTCATGCTGCATAATACTAATACCATTGGTAAGCTGCCTCAGCTATCCCTCCCCATCCCAACGATTCAATCTCCTTCTCTCACTCTGCTTAGTGCTCCTCCGGTGTCCTTCATTCAAAAAAGTGTGCAAAGTGTCCCAGTTGAACCTAGTTGAGCCAGAGGAGTATCCCACTCATTCCCTTCTCCCATCCCCATTATCAAATAAACAAAACAAACCAAAGATGCCAGAATGGTCATTGTCTCTAATCTCACACTTGGGTATTCAGCCTAAATGGGCTGAAGGTGTCACCGGTAACAATGGCAGACCCACATCAGGCCCAATGCCTGGAAAACCTACTACATTTATATATATATATAGATATATATATATCTATATATCTATATATAGATATATATATATATATATATCTATATATAGATATATATATATATATATATATATCTATATATATATGTTTGTGTGTGAAAATTAGGAGTGCACCCCTGGTTTTGACCGTGGTATCTTATGTGCCCCCCCCCCCCCTATTTATTGTTCCTAGAGTCGCCAATGATGCCAACGCTGCAGAACTCCTCCCACCATCACTAGCATTATCCAGCTATCCAGCAGAGGAGGAATGGTGGTGAGGATTGGAGACTCCAATTGCAGCTATAAGGTAGCAAAATAATAATTTAGTTTATGTTTATTACTATGTGTAACTTTCAGGTATTTATATGAGAATTTACTAAAATGTGTTTGTTGCCTTTAGTTGTACTCATGTAACCACTCAAGTGGTTAAGTGTACATGTTCAGTTGAAAGAGAGTTACCTTACAGTGACACAAAACTCTGGTTTAAAAAAATCTGTTCAAGTATGTTTTCCTAACTCAAACAGTTCCTTCTGGTGCTCTCAGCCATGGGCAATATTAGGGGGGTGCTTTGGTATGCTGAAGCAATCCCAAAAATTCTACCAGCATACCCTCTCCATCAATACATAGTTAGAATCCAACATTTCTGATATGTATCAGAATGTTACCAATCCTTAACCACTTCAATACAGTGCAGTTTCACCCCCTTCCTGCCCAGGCCAATTTTCAGCTTTCAGTGCTGTCACACTTTGAATGACAATTGTGCGGTCAGGCTACACTGTAGCCATATGAAATTTTTATAATTTTGTTCACACAAATATAGCCTTCTTTTGGTGGTATTTAATCACCGCTGGGTTTTTTATTTCTTACAAAAAAAAGAAAAAAGACAGAAAATTAAAAAAAAAGGAAAGTTTTTCTTATTTTCTGTGAGTAAATTTTGAAAATAAGTAATTTTCCTTCTTCATTGATGTGCGCTGATGAGGCGGCACTGATGGTCACTGATGAGGTGGCACTTATGGGCACTGATGAGGTGGCACTTATGGGCACTGATGAGGTGGCACTGATGAGGAGGTACTAATATGCCACACTGATAGGTGACACTGATAGGCCGCACTGATGAGAACTGATAGGGGGCACTGATGGGCACTGAGAGGTGGCACTGATGGGAACTGATAGGCAGCACTTACAGGCAGCACTGATGGGCACTAACGGGCGGCACTGATGGGAACTGATGGGCAGCGCTGATGGGAACTGACAGGTGGCACTAATGAGCACTGATGGCAGCACAGATGAGCAGGCACTGACTGGCAGCACTATGGACACTGGTTGTGGGCACTGATGGTGGGCACTGATGGTGGGCACTGATGGGCATTGCTTGGGGGGGGGGACTGTTTTTTACTTTACAGTAATCAGGGCACTGATGATCAGTGCCCTGATTACCTTTCTTAGGCTTCCCTTTGAGGAGGAGCAGTTGATCGGCTCTCCTTTCCACACACTCTGACAGTGTGAGATGAGGAGAGCCGATAAACGGCACTTCCTCATTTACAATCTTTACCAAGATCGGGGTCGCGCCTTATCCTAGCAACAGGGCACGGCCACGATCGCCGCACTGCGAACCCCCCGCGGGCATGCGAGCAAGGCTGTTCTGGTGCGCCGTCATATGATGGCGTCCCAGAACGTTCAGCGTCCCAGAACGAAAACCTTCTGTGTGCAGCACCCTCCGCCGTCATTTGACGGTGAGCGGGTGGCAACTAGTTAAAGTGGTTCTAAAGACTGAAGGTTTTATACCTTCATGCATTCTATACATGAAGGTAAAAAACCTTCAGCACCCCCCCCCCCCACATTCACACAGCTCCTCCAATCCTTTCCTGAGCCCCTCTGATACAGCAATGTTCACAATAGCCTCAGCTCTCATTGGCGTTAGCCCTCCAGCTGCCACTGCTGTCAATGCATAGAGCTACAGCTCAGGAGCGAGCATGCAGCGGTGCCCCCAGGGCAAGCAGCTTTCTCTGGGAGGCACTGTTCGAAAGGGAAGGAGCCAAGAGTGTCGGCGGGGGACCCGAAAAGAAAATGATCATGGCTGCTCTGTGGAAAACACTGCACAAAGTAGGTAAGTATAGCATGTTTTTTATAAAAAAAAAAAAAAAAAAACAAGCTTTAATATCAGTCTTTTGTCTTGTCTGACTGCAAAATGCATTTCTGACAGGGACTTTTTGTTGTCTCTGGAAGTATAGGAAGGATACAGTGGCTCTTGGCCGCTGTTTCCAATACTTTCTTTGTAGTTCTGGCTGCTGGGACTCTCTCAGGGCTGTTCAGATTGATATCCTCCTGACTAGAGGAGTGGAGCTGGAATTGTATGTGACCGGAAAGAGAAAAGAGTTGCTGTGGCAATGAATGAGGGAATAAAGGGTCTGAGGGGATTGGAGAGAAGCTGGCTGCTGGTTACCAGACTAATTGTACAGTATAGGTATTTATCTGAGGGTGTGTGTGTATATACAGTATGTATTATTCCAGGTTTTAGTAAAGTTTAAATAGTCAGTTTGGATCAAGCTGGTCCACACAAACGATTTAATCCCCTAACAGATGCAGCAACAGTGTGCGCTGTATAAAATGTATGTAGTCTCATCTACATACAATATACAGGGCTGGGTTCAGGCAGAGGGATGGGAACTTGTCTTGCTCCTGGAACAAAATCAAGTAGGCCTGAGTACTGATCAGTCATTCACAGGGAGCTTTGTATTCTTTGAATGAATACAAACCTTCCTCTGATTGGCTATGTTGGAGATCGTGAAGTCATCCTTCTGCCTCTGCCAATCAGAGGAAGCTTTGTATTCATTCATGGTGCATTACTGTTGGTTATTATTGTATTAAATTTAAGCTCTACACTGTGCTGGTGCACCATGGTATTCCCTTGTTTCCATTCCCAGCAGAAGCCTAGTGAGGGGAAACGCGTTGGCCAGGAGAGCGGCGCCGTCACATCACATAGCACAGTCTGCACTGCAGGCAGCCGCGCCGGCTATAAGAACATCGTATATACCCAGTTCATTCATGTAAGTGCAAGTCTTGAATAAAGTTACCCTTTTAAATGAGGAAAATGCACTATTAGCATTTCTTTTTGATTTTCGGAATCCCCTCTGGGAGGTTTTATCCCCTGGATGTTGAAGCAGGAATCAAAGGAGTGTATGCAATCATTGATGCTTAATTGTCGGCATATCCAGGGACTAACATCTAGGAGAGACAAGATGGGATGTACAGTTCAGAGCCTACCTACATTTTATATCTGGTAAGAAGCCACTTTACACAGTCTGTGTTACACACGAGGTGTCATATTAAGGAAGGGAGCCTTCCTTTTATCTATTTGCATCTGGTAAGGAGCCACTTATCAGCAGGCATTCACCACAGTTCACAAGGAGTTGTCTGTTTGATTGAAGTCCGGAGTTGTCTGTTAGATTGCAGTTTGGCTTTCAGTATCTGGTAAGAAGATACCCTAAAATTTCATTGATGCACTACTGCACCCTAATTTACATATATTTTTATTATATTGCTTGGAGGTTTACCGTATTTATTAGAGTATAACGCACAACATTTTCTACCAAAAAAAGAAATCAAACTTTGGGTGCACGTTATAAACGAGGGCTGGGGTGGGGTGGCATTGTGAGTTCACACTGCGCCTTTTCCGGGCTGCAACCGCTCACTGTACGCGAGGGCGAAGAAAAAAAAAACGTCCCCTCGTCGCGTACAGTGGGCGGCCCGAACTGGGGGTGAGAATTCTTATTATCCGCTGTATGGTCGCCGCTTCATTTCCTCGCCTCGCCCACACATTACGGTAAGCATTGCTTTTGTACAATTCAGTGTTTTGCGTACCGTAATTCAGTGTTCTTCATATTTTAATTGATATACTGGTACCCGTTAGATGGCAACTCAGGGTATCAAGAGAAAACGTTCTGCATATGACGCTTCATTCAAGCTCAAAGTTGTTGACTTTAGTTGTCTTTAGTGTATCTGATGATGAATCTGACTTTGAAGCATTTTAAATAAATATTGTTACCGGTAATTTTATTCGGTTTTGTGTTTATACCAGTTTACGTTGTCAATAAATGATTTTTATCATGGCCGCACGTGTTCAACAACGTTTTTTTGTCAATTACAGTGCTTGGTGTGAAACAAAATTTTAAACCGATTTTTAATCGAAAATTAGGGGTGCGCACATTGCCAATTCTTATAACACCCAATTGTGTTTGTAGTAGACATTGTATATATTTTCCTGTGCAATTAGTTTTTATGTATTGACATACATACTGCACCTTAATTTGCATATATTTTTATTTATATTGCTTGCAGTTTATCAATTGTCGCATTGCTGAACATTTAATTGCAATTGGAGTACACACTGCATATCTTTTTTTATATTTTGTTGACACTTATTATTTATTGCAAAGATTTCTTTATTATAAGTATCAATTTTTTAATTGATTCACCTACCACAGGTAGTGTATTGTGTCCCTATGTTGTTTACAGTAAACACACCAGAATACGTAGAGCGCACTTTTATTTATTCCATTCATTCCCTTGTTTATCTATTACAACCGGACCCTCCAAAATGACCAGCAACCCCAGAAGGTACAATATACTCCACTCCAGGGCTGATTTAAAATGTAGGGATATTTTACACATATTTTAGCATTTCTCTCTGAAGAGTGACTGCGTTGAGAGGGCATTTGATATTGTATCCCCTCTTCACAGCCTGCTTTAACCCCTTGAACCCCACACTAGCACACCAAGCTTCATTGGACATTGTTGGGGAGCACCATCATCCAGTTGAATGGGCTGCACTGCCCACTGAATGCAACAGCAGGTGTAATTTTTGCTGCAATTGTACATGTAGTTCTCCACAATATGTAAATGATGGTTGCTGGGCTCATGTAGATGTTCTTCCTTCACATGCATGACTCAAAATGGCTTTCCCAGGATGCCCCTGTTTCCTAATTTTCAAAGTGAAGGATGATAGGAGGATAAAAACCTTGCAGGGGTCAAGATATTGATAAACAAGCCTATGCACCAATACGAGGTAGTGCACTTTGGCCACCGTCTAAAGCCCATGAAAAAGTCACCAGGCAAACAACAAAACATTATAAAAATCCTATATGCTGAGAAATGACACCCACACTGAGAAAAAAAAGTATCATGGCTACTACATGTACTATCTGTGTGGAGTTTCTCCTTTGGTTTGATTGAGTTTCCTCAAAGAGCAATAAGTTCCTTTCACTGTCCACAGACATGTTTTTGATTATTCTTATTATTGGTTATTTATTTTCATATTTCTATTAGCTGAACTTAATGGGCTTGTCGTTCTTTTTTAAATAATTGGAGAGTGCAGCTCTACTTTATAGCATCTCCTACTGGGTATAGTGCCACCTGCAGGAGTAGGTGACGATCTAAAGCAGAACAGTGTCCTCCAATGAACACAGAGGAAACAACTTTATGGTATTTTTTTTCAGACTAAGTATGTAGCTATGTAACATAATAGTAATTTCACTGGATTCAAGATTTATATATCTGCAGATTTGTACTAGAATTATTATACCCATAATGTGGATTTTCTTTAAGTATTTATCCAGTATTCTACTTGCAATATCTGATTTACATATAAAAAAAAAGGTGAACATCTCATCACTAATTCTTTTCTTCTAATCTTACAATGCATAAAAATACTTATCACTCAAAACACTCAATGGTTTCCCTTTAAATGACTTTTTAATATCCTTATTTTTGAAGTCACAAGGAACATTACTCCTTGCCATGCTCATAATACAACTTCTGCAATCAATAAAAAATGGCAGTATATTTGAATGACTGTCACTTGAATGTCTTGAGGTATTAACCAAAACACTTTACAGCTCATGTCTAAGAAAATATAGATATATTCTTGAAATGTTGGGTAAGCCATCAAGTTCATTTAGCATTTCCAAAATTCAGATAGCGGAAGAAGGAGAGATAAAATGACATTAAATGCAAACACTCTCTCAAATGCAGTCTTTTGCTGGCTCCGTTAATATGGATATTACAGTGGCAGTACTAAAGTATCCATCTGATGCACTCTATCCTGTTTTTGCAGTCCGAGACCTTTCTAAAAGTCCTTGGGGTTGATTTAACAAGGCAAATAGGGTTTTAATGTTTCAAGGAATATTTCACTTTGCAAAGAAATTTGCCCCAGAGCTTAGTGAATACAGTGATGTTTTACTTTGCAAAGAATATCCAATCGCGTGAAAGGAAATTTAAAAAAAAAAAACAAAAAGAGAAAAAAAAAAGTATTTTTGCTGGCACATGATTGGATGATGGAGCTTAACTTACAAAGTCAAACTTCCTTTGCAACATGCACAGCCTTGTGCACTGATCATTTTTAACCACTTGCTGGACATTTATGTATTTATGTATATATACCGGGACCATAGCTGCAGCTTTTAGCCATAACTCTGGTAATAAAAGTTGCAGTTGGCGATTCCCTACATCTTTAATATCTGATTTGCCTTAAGTCGCCCCCAATCAGGTAGCCTGGCATCCAATCTGGCAGTTCTGCAGGCTGATCATAGGCTGATCATCAACTCTTTGGTCTAGGAGACTGAAAGTGACAAGCTTTTGCCATTTCCAGTTAGGGCAGATGTAAACAGAGCCTTTTTGTTTTTTGTTTTTTTGTTTTTTTTAACCACTTTACCACTAGAGGATTTTGCTGTCTTACGTCTGAGCCACTTTTTGCGATTCAGCACTGTGTGACTTTAACTGACAATTGCGTGGTCGTGCGACGTCATACCCAAACGAAATGTACGTCCTTTTTTTCCCACAAACAGAGCTTTCTTTTGGTGGTATTTGATCACCTGTGCGATTTGTACTTTTCGCGCTATAAACAAAAAAAGAGCGTAAATTTTGAAAAAATAACAATATTTTTCACATTTTTTTATATGAAATTCCCCCCCCCCCAAAAAATGTAAAAATCAAATTTTTTTTAAATTTTTGGCCAATTTGTTTTATGCTACATATGTTTGGTAAAAAAAATCACAATAAGCGTATTTTGATTGGTTTGCGTAAAAGTTATTGTGTTTACTAACAAAGGGAAAGATTTATGTCATTTTTGGTGTTTTTTTTTTTAACGAGTAATGGCGGCGATCTGCGATTTTTTTTGCGGGACTGCGACATTGTGGGGACAGATCGGACCCCTGACTGACATTCTTGACACTTTTGGGGGTACCAATGACATTACTACAGTAATCAGTGCTATATATATACACTGTTACTGTAAAAATGACACTGGCAGGGAAGGGGTTAATTTTATTGGAGAGGGAGGGGTTAATGTATGCCTGGTGCTTACTAACGTGTGTGGGGGGAGGTGACTGTGTGACACAAGGACAGATCCAGGGTTCAGCTATGCTGAACCCTGCAATCTGACCCTGCCTGTCACTTAGGAGATCCGTCCGCTTGTGTTTACACAAGCAGGCGGATCTCCACACTCGATTCCCCGAGGATCAGGGAAGAGCAGCGGCAATCGCCGCTGCTCCTCCCCTGGCCCGACTCCTGCTGTGACTGAACACAGCGGGAGCGAGCCTCCGGCGGTGTGCGCGCGCGCCGCCGAGAAAGGGGATTGTCTGGCGGCGTAGGTCTACGTCGCCAGACGATAACCAACCACTTTGCCGCAGTAGTGCTCGAGTGAGCAGACGGCAAGTGGTTAAATTATATCAATGTGTTTTTATTATGTCATGCTTTCAAGGGTAGGGGAGAGATCTGGAATCTTAAAGCGGAGTTCCACCCTCAGAATCATTTTTTAAACAAAAATAGCCCATTAATATTAATACATCTCGCTTGACAAAAACGCTATTTGCATATTTATGAGTTGAACAGTGTATTTGTTTAGTGAAAATCTTACTTTTTAAATTGCTGCCTGTGCGTTGTCATCTTTACTAAGGGCATCTGAAGCCGCAGTGTAAGACTTAGTGACCTTCTTCCTGCTTGCTGTTCATTCTGGCTATCCAGAATGCAGCAGGTAATCCCGCACATGGGCAGTACTATGCTTTAGGCATAGTGCAGGTTGCTATAGAGACGTCGGCTGAGGAGGAAGTTGCCGCCCTCTATATCCCTTCCCCGCCTCCAGGAAGACACAAGTGCAGGAGACAGAGAGACAGAGTCAGACATAGACACACAATGCAAACTATTTTTTTTTTTTTTGTAAGGAAATACCGTTTTTCTTCTTTATTTATCCGCACTTGCGGGTCCTGCTGCCTATAGGAGCTTACGTCACTCTGCGATTCTCAAGGGCTCCTGAGATAGCGGCGTCATTTATCCCAGCAGCCCTTGCGAATCGCCTAATGACGAAATTTTGCGTTATTTCCGGACCGGTGTCCTGTGGAATAATGCATGCACATGACGGAACGGATTATTCTTATGGGAGATTCATACTGAGAAATGGCAGAAATATGATCTGATTACAGAACAGTCACACAGCTCTTATTGGGGCACATTAACCACTTTACCACCGGAGGATTTTGCTGTCTTCCGTCCAGGCCACTTTTTGCGATTCGGCGCTGTGCGACTTTAACTGACAATTGCGCGGTCGCGCAACGCCGTACCCAAACGAAATTTACGTCCTTTTTTTCCCACAAACAGAGCTTTCTTTTGGGGGTATTTGATCACCTGTGCGATTTTTACTTTTTGCGCTATAAACAAAAAAAGAGCGTTTATTTTGAAAAAATAACAATATTTTTAACATTTTTTTATATGAAATTCCCCCCAAAAAAGATGTAAAAATCAATTTTTTTTAAAATTTTTGGCCAATTTGTTTTCTGCTACCTATGTTTGGTAAAAAAAATCGCAATAAGCGTATTTTGATTGGTTTGCGCAAAAGTTATTGCGTTTACAAACTAAGGGAAAGATTTCTGTCATTTTTGGTGTTTTTTTTTTTTAACGCGTAATGGCGGTGATCTGCGATTTTTTTGCGGGACTGCGACATTGCGGCGGACAGATCGGACCCTTGACTGACATTTTTAAAACTTTTGGGGGTACCAGTGACATTACTGCAGTAATCAGTGCTATATATATGCACTGTTACTGTAAAAATGACACTGGCAGTGAAGGGGTTAATTTTATTGGAGAGGGAGGGGTTAATGTATGCCTAATGCTTACTGACGTGTTGGGGGGGAGGTGACTGTGTGACAGAAGGACAGATCGGATGTCCAGCTATGCTGAACAGTCCGATCTGTCACTCCCTGTCACTATGGAGATCCGCCCGCTGTGTTTACACACAGCGGGCGGATCTCCAGACTCGATCCCCGACGATCGGGTAAGAGCAGCGGCGATCGCCGCTGCTCCTCCCCTGGCCCGACTCCCGCTGTGAATGAAAACAGCGGGAGCGCGCCTCCGGCGGCGCGCGAGCGCCGCCTACAGGGGGAGGAGTCCAGCGACGTAGGTCTACGTCGCTGGACGGGAACGAGCCACTGTGCCGCAGTAGCAGCACAGTGGCCGGTGGTCAAGTGGTTAAAGAGGCACTCTCACTGCACGGGGACACTGATGTAAAGGAGAACTCTCATGGGGACACGGATGTAATATATGAATATCAAAGGGGAACGCTGACTGGAATATTAAAGGGGTACTCTAACTGGAACATTAAAGGGGAACTCTGACCGGAATAAGAAAGGGGAACTCTGACTAAAATATTATAGGGGAACTCTGACTGGAATATTAAAGGGGAGCTCTGACCGGAATATTAAAGGGGAACTCTAACTGGAATATTAAAGGGGAACTCTGACCGGAATAATAAAGGGAATCGCTGACCGGAATATTAAAGGGGAACTCTGACCGGGACACATAAAGGGGTACTCTGACTGGGACACTGGATGTAAAGGAGGACTCTGGCGGGGACACTAAATGTAAAGGGGCACTCTGATGGGGACATGGATGTAAAGGAGGACTCTGACGGGGACACACTAGATATAAAGGAGCACTCTGATGTTCCAGTCAGCGTTCCCCTTTAATGTTCCAGTCAGCGTTCCCCTTTAATGTTCCAGTCAGAGTTCCCCTTTAATGTTCCAGTCAGAGTTCCCCTTTACTGTTCCAGTCAGAGTTCCCCTTTAATATTCATATATTACATCCGTGTCCCCATGAGAGTTCTCTTTTACATCAGTGTCCCCGTGCAGTGAGAGTGCCTCTTTAATGTGCCCCGAGCTGTGTGTATGTTCTGTAATCAGATAATATTCCTGCCATTTGTCAGTATGAATCTCACATAATCTGACATTAGCTTCTGTCCCCTCTGCTCTCTGTCTATCCTCGGATAATGCATCCAACAAACTGCCCCGCCCCGCCCGCCCTGCCTCCTCTCAGTGAGCTCTACGGGATGTAATGCTTTCAGTCACTGAGAGGAGGCGGGGCGGAGCATGGACTGAATGCAATACATACCTGAAAACTGGAAATAACACAAGATTTCGTCACTAGGCAAATTGCAAGGGTTGCTGGGATACATGTCCCAGGAGCCCTTGTGAATCGCCGAGTGACGTAATTGCCGAAAGCAGCAGGACCCAGAAGTGCAGATTAATAAAGAAGATTAAAGGTATTTCCTTTAAAAAAATAATTGTTTACATTGCCAAAAGCATATTTGAAGGGGATTACATACATCTCAACTTGTAAAAATGGGTGGAACTCCACTTTAAAGTCCCCAGATATCTTCATAAAAAGTACCTGTCACTGCTTACTGCGTCATCAATAAAAAAGTAAAGGAACTGTAAAAATAAAAAATAAAAATGTAATAAAAAAAATAATAATTCAAGTGCCTTTTCCCCCCATGCTCGTGTGCATTTGTTCAAAGCACACATGTGAGGTATCTCTGCAAATGTTATTTATAGAGAGCAATAAGTTTAGCTCTAGACCCCCCTAACACTAAACTGGTAACCTGTAAAAATGAGTGTTGCCTATGGATATTTTTAGGTATCGTAGTTTGTCGCCATTCCACCAGCATGCACAATTTTAAACTGTGACTTATTAGGTAGCTATTTACTCGGTGTAACATCATAGTTTACATGTTACCATAAAATTGGGTTATATATTGTGGTTTTTTTTTGCATTAAAGTCTCTTAAAGTGTATTTTTACCAAAAAAACTGTATTTGTGATTTTTTCCCTTGGACCTCTGCTAATATATATATATATATATATATATATATATATATATATATATATATATATATATCCTTGGATATTGATCTGGTCAGTTAAGTAGTAGAAGGGGTTGTTAATCAGTTTCAGCTGCTTTGGTTTTAATGAAATTAACAACAGGGACACTAGAAGGCCAACAATAAGACAACCTCCAAAACAGAAGAGTTTTACAGGTAGAGGCCGCTGAAATATGTTTCCCTACTCATCTTTTCTGACTGTTTTTCAATAGTTTTGCATTTGGCTAGGGTCAGTGTCACTACTGATAGCATGAGGTGATACCTATAGGGGTTGTACAGGCATTCCAATTCCTCCAGGATGGCACATCAATACATGACATTGCCAGAAGGTTTGCTGTGTCTCCCAGCATAGTCTCAAGAGCATGGAGGAGATTCCAGGAGACAGGCAGTTGCTTTAGGAGAGCAGAACAGGGCCATAGAGGGTCCTTAACCCATCAGAAGGACCGGTATCTGCCCCTTTGTGCAAGGAGGAACAGGATGAGCACTGCCAGAGCCCTACAAAATGACCTCAAGAAGGTCACTGGTGTGAATGTCTCTGACCAAACAATTAGAAACAGACTTCATGAGGGTGGCCTGAGGGCCCAATGTCATCTAGTGGGCCCTGTGCTCACTGCCCGGGACACCGTGGAGCTCGATTGGCATTTGCCAATAAACAGCAGAATTGGCAGGCCTGCCACTGGTGCCCTGTGCTTTTCACAGATGAGAGCAGGTTCACCATGAGCAGATGTGACAGACGTGAAAGGGTCTGGAGAAGCCATAGAGATCATTATGTATCCTGTAACATTATTCAGCATGACCGGTTTGGTGGTGGGTCAGTGATGGTCTAGAGAGGCATATCCATGGAGGGTCACACAGACCTCTACAGGCTAGACAATGGCACTCTGACTGCCATTAGGTATTGGGATGAAATCTTTGGACCCATTGTAAGACCCTATGCTGGTGCAGTGGGTCCTGGGTTCCACCTGGTGCAGGGCAATGCTCAGTCTCATGTGGTGAGAGTATGCAGCCAGTTCCTAGAGGATGAAGTAATTGATACTATTGAATGCCCCCACGCTCGCCTGACCTAAATCCGATAGAACACCGATGGGACGTTGTTTGGTCCATCTGACGCCACCAGGTTGCACCTCAGTCTGTTCAAGAGCTCAGCGATGCCCTGGTCCAGATCTGGGAGGAAATACCCCAGGACACCATATGGTGTCTCAAAAGTAGCATGCCCAGATGTTGTCAGGCATGCATACAAGCATATGGGGGCCATACAAACCACTGAGTACCATTTTGAGTTGCTGCAATGAAATTTTAGCAAAATGGACTAGACTGCTGCATCATTTTTTCACTTTGATTTTCAGGGTGTCTTTGAATTCAGCCCTCTGTAGGTTGATCATTTTCATTCCTAACACATTACCCAGTCCATATCAGTATAGATATCCAGCATGATAATTTTCCACATTGGAATCTGACATGTTTTCAAAGTGTTCCTTTAATTTTTTTTGAGCAGTGTATATACACAGTATATATAATGTTTGGGGTTTCTAAATAGTTTTTCTACCAAAAAAAAAAAGATTTCTACTAAAGTGTCAGAAAAGTGGTTAATAAAATAATCTATGGACAATTATTTTTCAAATTCAAATAAACTTTTAAGTGACATACTCAGCGTTAAATATATCCAGATTAAAGTTTCCTGCAATAGAAGAGGTAGTATGCTCAACTCTCCACAAGCCCCTGGCTTCTACCTCCTCTATGTTACAGTGCTGCAGCCTCTGTCAGTCTTAAACAGCATTTAACACTTTCAGAGGTATTGGATGCTTGTACCCCATGCCGCACTCCAAGGTTTCATTCTTTAACCCCCCTACAGTATATCACTGCTGTGTCCTGTAATGATGGAAGAGTTTGAGGATGAAACCACATCTTACAACAGAGGGCACATTTATTGGACACTGCTGGAAGTTTTGAATGTCGAAGAAGACCATAATAGAGGCTGCAGTACCGGAACAGAGGAGAAGTTGGGAAGTGAGTCTATATTCACTTTTTTCTTGCAGGGAACTGTATAGCTGGAAATGCTTACAAGACAGTATCACAGCTTAAAGTGATTGTAAAGTATAGTTTTTCCCAATAAAACTATAGATCAAACAATGGGGAGCTGCTGGCACTAAAATGTGAATATATACCTTCTAAATGGCAAATCAAGGGGTGAGTGCAGCGCTAAATAGTAGTTAATAAATGCTAAATAAACAGTCCAAAAATTTAAAAAAAGTGAATAAAAGTTCAAATCTTGAAAAATCCATAAATCATGGTATCCAATAGAAAAAGAGCAAAGAACTCCACAGGTGTCCGGGAGTGGAGCACGATTCACACAAGAAATCCACAAAAGGGTGACAGAGCTTCCTCAGCCTGTGCGTAACGTGACCAATCCTCCACCACACATATATATATATATATACTAACCAGAGTTCACAGGGAGCCAAGCCTTAAATCGAATCCCAATGGAGAAATTCCCTGAGGTTACAAGGTCATCCTTATTCTCACCGTGGGTGCACTAGATGAAAAATGCTGTTAGCCCAAACAAACTGCTTCCTCACAGTGGAGTAGCACACCCCTGCACTGTGCACATAGTACACCCCTGCACCTTGCGCACCTCTGCACAGAGCGCACCCCTGCATGTAGCACATCCCTGAACCCTGCACTCTGTACCTAGCGCACCCCAGAACCCTGCACTCTATACTGTATATAGTGCACCCCTGAACCATGCACTCTGTACATAGTGCACCCCTTAACCCTCCTCTTGTGTTAGGGTCAAAACTGACCCGTTTTCAGGTTTTGAATGTCTATAAGTATCACATAAATTTGTTTATTGCATCAAGATTTTTTTACTTTGTCAGGAACCTCTATTTAAACAGTGTAATGGAAAAATAATCCTTTTCACTAAATTATAAAATACTGTGGTGAAAATTAAGGCGTTCATGGTGTTAGGGTCAATTCTGACCCAGTAATAATATAGGATTTTAGGACACTAATAAGTGCCAAAAGTGAAATCATAAACACTCTCTCTGCTTAGTAACAGTGACAGCCAATCCCCTCTCAACCCTGTGAGCTGTAGTTAGGGAGGGGCCTATCTCTTTTCCTGCTTGTCTGCTTCTCTAAATAAAGTGAAGAAACATAGGACAAATTCATTTCAGAGTTGCTGACTTTATTTTACCATTTTTTCAATTTGACAATGAGAGGTATGCTATCAAAAGAAAGGTCTAGGGGTCACACCAAAAATATTAAAACCAATCTTTTCAAGGATAAAGAAACAAATTTGGTGATAAATAATTATTCAGAGGGTATTTTATGGCTGATTTAAAACACGGGTCAAAACTGACCCTAACATCATGGATAGTAACGGAATTCTAACATAAGAGGAGGGTTAACCTTGCACTCTGCATGTAGAGAACCCATCAACCCTGTACTCTGCATGTAGTGCACCTTTCAACCCTGCACCCTGCACATAGCGCATCCCTTAACCTTGCACTCTGCATGTAGAGCACCCCCCATCCCTGCACTCTGTACATAGGGCACCCCTGCACTCTGTACCTAGCGTACCCCTGAACCCTGCATTCTGTACATAGTGCACCCTTAAACTCTGTATGTAGCACACCTTTTAAATATGCACTCTTTATGTAGTGCACCCCTCAACCCTGCACTCTGTACATAGCGCATTCCTCAGTTAGTGCAGTTTGGCCACACCCGCAATTTGATGCAGAGGTTATGATGTGCAGTAACCTCCAGCAACCAATCAGTGAGCAATAATGATTTGCAGTAACCTTTAGAAACCAATTAGTGAGCAGTAATGATGTTCTGTAACCTCTAGCAAAGAGGCAGTTAGTGATAATGGTGTTCAGTAACCTCTAACAACTAATCAGTGAGCAGTAATGATGTGCAGTAACCTCTAGCAACTAATCAGAGAGCGGTAATGATGTGCTTTAACCTCTGGCAGCCAATCACAATCTCTGCCTGATCTGCTGCAGTAAATTCATTTTAAGTCTAGGGGGGGCCCAAGAAAAATTTTGCCCAGGGTCCAATCAATATTAAAGAGGGCTAGGCCAACTCAATATTGAACCCTATGGACGAAAACTGGGATGCCATTAAAGTTCATGTGCGTGTAAAAGCAGGCGTCCCAATACTTTTGACAATGTAGTGTAGCTTTTTCTGTTTCAATAATATATATTGAAAGAGTTTTTACAAAGGTTTGAAAGGCAGACATTAACATGAAAAAATACTGCCTATAGTTGGCCCTGCTTGATTCATTAAAGAGCAAACATAAGAGTGAAACCGCTATGCAGCATAAAGCGTCACAATGGAAATAATTACAACAAAAAGCTTTGTAAATAACATACTGGCAGTCATAAGATCACCAGTAGGAATTTACATCAATGTTACAAACATTAAAAAGAAGACCCAATTTTGGGTTAAATTATAGGCTAATCAGTGGGGGATATACGGTATATGTTTTTATAGGTTAGGGTTATTTTTTTTTTATTATGTAATTTGCATGCATTACTTTTGAGTTTTCAGACTAAATAAAATAATAAAGTTTTTTTCTGTTACATTAAGATGCGGTTTTGTCCTTGTTTATATCACTTTTACGTTAGCCTTCTGTTTCAGGTTTCATTTTTTTTCTGGGATATCTGTACAAGACATGAGGGGTACCATCATCACTGGGATTCACAGACAGCAATAAAATCATGGTCAGAAGTTATAATTCTTCCTCACTCTACTGAAAATGTGATGTTATTTTTCTGTACCTTTGTGTGAGAGATTTGCCATTGCTTTCTGTCCTGGCCTGAAGTGAGGAGAAATCTTACCAATATTGATGCAGACAGCAATTAGAACTTGTCAAATGTTTTTCCTAAATCAGATAAAAAATACCATAATGCATTTGATTTTTTTTTTTTTTCTTTCAAAAAACACAGGGGGCACAGTAAGAACAGAAATATAGTGATGTGGCCAGGGGATACTTGAAAAAGGAAGCTCCATGGAGGAAATTAAAAAGAAAATTCAAATGCAAGTGTGTTATGTTATTTTTATCCGATTTATGAAAAAAATGTATCTAATATCACTTTAAGTCAATGTCAGAAAATGGGGATAATTTATTATAGGGAGAGACTTTGTTATTATGAGCGACAGGCTCCTAGTGGCAAGAATAATTTTTCTGCGAAAAGTTTGTGTGTCAGAGAGTAGATGTGCAGCTGCATTCTGGAAAATGAAAGTGAAAAGTGATCACATGGTTGTAACAAAATAAAGTTACAATTATTTCTAAAGGTAAAGTTTGCTTATGCAAAAAAAAAAAAAAAAAAACTTACTTTGAAGTTTGCTAAGAAACCTTCATTAAAAGTAAAAGTTTTTTATTTTTTATTTTTTTTTTGCTAAATCCCAATTTAAGTTTAAAAAAATTTTTTTGGAATAGATCATGCTCACATGTGGACTACCATCCAATGTGTAGAACTAGCTTAACCACCGCCTTTCCAGGCCTATTCTGACACTTAACACCTACATTTAAAAATCTACCTCTTTTTTGCTAGAAAACTACTTATGACGCTTTTCCACTGCATGGAACCGAACGGTTCGGCTCGCTTTTGTGCTTTTCCACTGCTGGTACCGCATGGTATGGTGTAGGAACGGTTCGTTTCGGTACGCTACGGTACGGTACGGCGGCGCTTTTCCACTGCATGGAACCGAACGGTACGGCTCTCAAAAACAGTACCACCTCGATTGTGGTTCCAAGAGGTAGCATACCCAGTACCATATCCCACAATCCTTTGCATGCAGTCACTACTAGCCACTGATTGGTCAGAGAATCCCACCCACCCCGTTGTTATCCCACCCACTTAACTTTAGTACTACTTTAGTGGAAAAGCAAACGATACCATTAGGGTTGAGCGGACACCTAGATGTCCGTGTTCGACGGGTTCGGCCGAACTTTAAAAAAAAGTCCGGGTCCGTGTCCCGGACTTTTACCGAACTTTTCCCGGACACCGAACCCCATTGAAGTCAATGGGGACCCGAACTTTAAGGCACTAAAATGGCTCTAAAACACCAAAGGAAAGGGCTAGAGTGCTGCAAATGGCAGCAAAACGTAATTAAGAGCATGGCAAGTGCTCTGCAAACAAATGTGGATAGGGAAATAACTTAAAACAACAAAAAAAAACAGAAAAATAAAACAATGTTCTTCTTCATCTCTGAAGGACGAGGCCCATATGGAGTAGGAGGGAGGTTGAGGTGGTGGTGGATGTGGCGGTGACATAGGCGTGCGCACAGGGTGTGCTGGGTGTGCCTGGGCACACCCTAATCACCTAGGGCACATAGCATTGCCAGTGAGGAGATGGGAAAGATCTCCCTGGGACCTGCTCTGCTCTATTTCTCCTTGCCTACAGGTACATGGCCCCGATACATTACTCTCCCTGCTGGCAAACACATGCATGTGTATTTCAACTTTGGGGTGCACACCTTAATGCAATAGGCTGCGCACACCTATGGGCGGTGTAGGTGGAAGCGGCGGTGGAGGAGGACCAGGGCCGGATTAACAGCATCATGGGCTTGGTGCTGAGGATTTTGAAGGGCCTTAAGGGCCGTGCCTTGCCATGCACCCAGAGGAGGAAGGGTGCAGCCATGCATGCCTAATTCAACATGGGATGCTGTCTCTGAAGCCCATAAACACATCCATGCATCGCCAACTGTCCCTCCTTGTCCGGCCTTCACGCTGTGTGGGGAGGTTCTGAGGGTGCTGCCTGGGGAAGCGAGCATAGAAGCCAGACTTCTGTGTTTACAAGTGACAGAAGAGCGGTAACAGTGAATATGGCCAACCCGGGGCCTATATAAAAGGTAGGGGCCTGGAGCTGCAGCTCCAATAGCCCCTACATTAATCTGGCCCTGAGGAGGAGGACGAGGTAGCCAACACTGCTTCTTTTCAAAAATTTTAAATGAGGGTACACCCCAAAAGAGTGAGAAAGAGCAAAAATGGAACAATGGGTGGGTAAGGTCGGTATCCATTGCTATTCTGCATAAGGTACGGAAAAGTCCCGTGGGATCCATGCCTGGTTCATTTTAATGAACGTGAGCTTGTCCACATTGTCTCTGGACAGGCGGCTGCGCTTGTCTGTTATAACGCCCCCAGCCGTGCTAAATACCCGTTCAGATAATACACTGGCTGCAGGGCACGCCAGCACCTCCAAGGCGTAAAGGGCAAGCTCAGGCCATGTGCCCAATTTGGAGACCCAGAAGTTGAAGGGGGCAGACCCGTCATTCACTACATGTAGGCGTGTGCACACATACTGCTCCACCATGTTGGTAAAATGCTGCCTCCTGCTAAGACGTTCCATCTGAGCTGCTGGTGCTGCTGTTTGTTGTGGCGTGCTGACAAAGCTTTTCCACATTTCGGCCATGCTAACCCTGCCTTCTGAGGTGCTGGCGGTGCCCTGGTTGCGTTGGCGACCTCCTCCTCCTCCTCCTCTGCCTTGTGCTTCCACTGTGGCCCCGCTGTCAGATGGGAATGCCAGCAGCATGGCGTCTACCAGCGTGCGCTTGTACTCGCGCATCTTGCGATCGCGCTCCAGTGAGTGAATTAAGGACGGTACGTTGTCCTTGTAACGGGGATCCAGCAGCGTGGCCACCCAGTAATCAGCACAAGTTAGAATGTGGGCAACTCGGCGGTCGTTGTGGAGACACTGCAGCATGTAATCGCTCATGTGTGCCAGGCTGCCCAGAGGCAACGAAAGGCTGTCCTCTGTGGGAGGTGTATCGTCCGTGTCCTCTGTATCCCCCCAGCCACGCACCAGTGATGGCCATGAGCTGGCCTGGGTGCCACCCTGCTGTGAACATGGTTCCATCTCCTCCTCCAGCTCCTCCTCCTCCTCATCCTCCTCATCCTCCAGAACTGTGCCCCTGCTGGACAATTGCGTCCCTGGCGTTTGCGTGTGCAGGAACCCACCCTCGGAGCCCCTTGCGAATGACTGCCCTGAAAGCCTTGGAAATGTTACCTCTTCATCCTCCTCCTCCTCCTCATCCTGTGCCACATCCTCTTCCATCATCGCCCGAATTGTTTTTTCAAGGAGGCATAGAAGTGGGATAGTTAAGCTGAGAACGGCGTCATTGCCACTGGCCATGTTGGTGGAGTACTCAAAACAGCGCAACAAGGCACACAGGTCTCGCATGGAGGCCCAGTTAAATTAAATAGCGGAATAGAAAATATGATCCAAAAAAAGTGTATGTATATCACACGTACACAACCACACTGGGCCCCAATTACTATTGTTTGTACCCCTAAAAGGCTAGATGAGGAGTAGGGGGAGTATGGAACAGGCAGCACCCTCAAATCTTCAGAAGTATGAGATGAACCCCAACAACTTGGAAAGGTGGATCTCTCTCACACGTACCAACACAGACTATCCCCCAATTTAACTGATCCCCAAAGGTTTTTGATTAAATAGCGGAATAGAAAATATGATCCAAAAAAAGTGTATGTATATCACACGTACACAACCACACTAGGCCCCAATTACTATTGTTTGTACCCCTAAAAGGCTAGATGAGGAGTAGGGGGGGTATGGAACAGGCAGCACCCTCAAACCTTCAGAAGTATGAGATGAACCCCAACAACTTGGAAAGGTGGATCTCTCTCACACGTACCAACACAGACTATCCCCCAATTTAACTGATCCCCAAAGGTTTTTGATTAAATAGCGGAATAGAAAATATGATCCAAAAAAAGTGTATGTATATCACACGTACACAACCACACTAGGCCCCAATTACTATTGTTTGTACCCCTAAAAGGCTAGATGAGGAGTAGGGGGGGTATGGAACAGGCAGCACCCTCAAACCTTCAGAAGTATGAGATGAACCCCAACAACTTGGAAAGGTGGATCTCTCTCACACGTACCAACACAGACTATCCCCCAATTTAACTGATCCCCAAAGGTTTTTGATTAAATAGCGGAATAGAAAATATGATCCAAAAAAAGTGTATGTATATCACACGTACACAACCACACTAGGCCCCAATTACTATTGTTTGTACCCCTAAAAGGCTAGGAGTAGGGGGAGTATGGAACAGGCAGCACCCTCAAACCTTCAGAAGTATGAGATGAACCCCAACAACTTGGAAAGGTGGATCTCTCTCACACGTACCAACACAGACTATCCCCCAATTTAACTGATCCCCAAAGGTTTTTGATTAAATAGCGGAATAGAAAATATGATCCAAAAAAAGTGTATGTATATCACACGTACACAACCACACTAGGCCCCAATTACTATTGTTTGTACCCCTAAAAGGCTAGATGAGGAGTAGGGGGGGTATGGAACAGGCAGCACCCTCAAATCTTCAGAAGTATGAGATGAACCCCAAAAACTTGGAAAGGTGGATCTCTCTCACACGTACCAACACAGACTATCCCCCAATTTAACTGATCCCCAAAGGTTTTTGATTAAATAGCGGAATAGAAAATATGATCCAAAAAAAGTGTATGTATATCACACGTACACAACCACACTAGGCCCCAATTACTATTGTTTGTACCCCTAAAAGGCTAGGAGTAGGGGGAGTATGGAACAGGCAGCACCCTCAAACCTTCAGAAGTATGAGATGAACCCCAACAACTTGGAAAGGTGGATCTCTCTCACACGTACCAACACAGACTATCCCCCAATTTAACTGATCCCCAAAGGTTTTTGATTAAATAGCGGAATAGAAAATATGATCCAAAAAAAGTGTATGTATATCACACGTACACAACCACACTAGGCCCCAATTACTATTGTTTGTACCCCTAAAAGGCTAGATGAGGAGTAGGGGGGGTATGGAACAGGCAGCACCCTCAAATCTTCAGAAGTATGAGATGAACCCCAAAAACTTGGAAAGGTGGATCTCTCTCACACTTACCAACACAGACTATCCCCCAATTTAACTGATCCCCAAAGGTTTTTGATTAAATAGCGGAATAGAAAATATGATCCAAAAAAAGTGTATGTATATCACACGTACACAACCACACTAGGCCCCAATTACTATTGTTTGTACCCCTAAAAGGCTAGATGAGGAGTAGGGGGGTATGGAACAGGCAGCACCCTCAAACCTTCAGAAGTATGAGATGAACCCCAACAACTTGGAAAGGTGGATCTCTCTCACACGTACCAACACAGACTATCCCCCAATTTAACTGATCCCCAAAGGTTTTTGATTAAATAGCGGAATAGAAAATATGATCCAAAAAAAGTGTATGTATATCACACGTACACAACCACACTAGGCCCCAATTACTATTGTTTGTACCCCTAAAAGGCTAGATGAGGAGTAGGGGGGGTATGGAACAGGCAGCACCCTCAAACCTTCAGAAGTATGAGATGAACCCCAACAACTTGGAAAGGTGGATCTCTCTCACACGTACCAACACAGACTATCCCCCAATTTAACTGATCCCCAAAGGTTTTTGATTAAATAGCGGAATAGAAAATATGATCCAAAAAAAGTGTATGTATATCACACGTACACAACCACACTAGGCCCCAATTACTATTGTTTGTACCCCTAAAAGGCTAGGAGTAGGGGGAGTATGGAACAGGCAGCACCCTCAAACCTTCAGAAGTATGAGATGAACCCCAACAACTTGGAAAGGTGGATCTCTCTCACACGTACCAACACAGACTATCCCCCAATTTAACTGATCCCCAAAGGTTTTTGATTAAATAGCGGAATAGAAAATATGATCCAAAAAAAGTGTATGTATATCACACGTACACAACCACACTAGGCCCCAATTACTATTGTTTGTACCCCTAAAAGGCTAGATGAGGAGTAGGGGGAGTATGGAACAGGCAGCACCCTCAAACCTTCAGAAGTATGAGATGAACCCCAACAACTTGGAAAGGTGGATCTCTCTCACACGTACCAACACAGACTATCCCCCAATTTAACTGATCCCCAAAGGTTTTTGATTAAATAGCGGAATAGAAAATATGATCCAAAAAAAGTGTATGTATATCACACGTACACAACCACACTGGGCCCCAATTACTATTGTTTGTACCCCTAAAAGGCTAGATGAGGAGTAGGGGGAGTATGGAACAGGCAGCACCCTCAAACCTTCAGAAGTATGAGATGAACCCCAACAACTTGGAAAGGTGGATCTCTCTCACACGTACCAACACAGACTATCCCCCAATTTAACTGATCCCCAAAGGTTTTTGATTAAAAAGCGGAATAGAAAATATGATCCAAAAAAAGTGTATGTATATCACACGTACACAACCACACTAGGCCCCAATTACTATTGTTTGTACCCCTAAAAGGCTAGATGAGGAGTAGGGGGGGTATGGAACAGGCAGCACCCTCAAACCTTCAGAAGTATGAGATGAACCCCAACAACTTGGAAAGGTGGATCTCTCTCACACGTACCAACACAGACTATCCCCCAATTTAACTGATCCCCAAAGGTTTTTGATTAAATAGCGGAATAGAAAATATGATCCAAAAAAAGTGTATGTATATCACACGTACACAACCACACTAGGCCCCAATTACTATTGTTTGTACCCCTAAAAGGCTAGGAGTAGGGGGAGTATGGAACAGGCAGCACCCTCAAACCTTCAGAAGTATGAGATGAACCCCAACAACTTGGAAAGGTGGATCTCTCTCACACGTACCAACACAGACTATCCCCCAATTTAACTGATCCCCAAAGGTTTTTGATTAAATAGCGGAATAGAAAATATGATCCAAAAAAAGTGTATGTATATCACACGTACACAACCACACTAGGCCCCAATTACTATTGTTTGTACCCCTAAAAGGCTAGATGAGGAGTAGGGGGAGTATGGAACAGGCAGCACCCTCAAATCTTCAGAAGTATGAGATTGTGTTCACTGTACCCCACAAAGATTGAGTTCACTGCACCCCACAATGATTGTGTTCACTGCACCCCACAAAGATTGTGTTCACTGCACCTCACAAAGATTGTGTTCACTGTACCCCCCAAAGATTGTGTTCACTGCACCCCACAAAGATTCTGTTCACTGTACCCCACAAAGATTGTGTTCACTGCACCCTAAAAGGATGTTGTTCACTGCACCCCACAAAGATTGTGTTCACTGCACCCTAAAAGGATGTTGTTCACTGCACCCCAAAAAGATTGTGTTCACTGTACCCCCCCAAAGATTGTGTTCACTGCACCCCACAAAGATTGTGTTCACTGCACCCCAAAAAGATTGTGTTCACTGTACCCCCCAAAGATTGTGTTCACTGCACCCCAAAAAGATTGTGTTCACTGTACCCCCCAAAGATTGTGTTCACTGCACCCCACAAAGATTCTGTTCACTGTACCCCACAAAGATTGTGTTCACTGCACCCCAAAAAGATTGTGTTCACTGTACCCCCCCAAAGATTGTGTTCACTGCACCCCACAAAGATTCTGTTCACTGCACCCCACAAAGGATTTTGTTCACTGCACCCCAAAAAGATTGTGTTCACTGCACCCCAAAAAGGATTTTGATCACTGCACCCCAAAAAGGATGTTGTTCACTGCACCCCAAAAATGATTTTGTTCACTCCACCCCAAAAAGATTGTGTTCACTGCACCCCACAAAGATTGTGTTCACTGCACCCCAAAAAGATTGTGTTCACTGTACCCCCCAAAGATTGCGTTCACTGCACCCCACAAAGATTCTGTTCACTGTACCCCACAAAGATTGTGTTCACTGCACCCCAAACAGATTGTGTTCACTGCACCCCAAAAAGGATGTTGTTCACTGCACCCCAAAAAGGATGTTGTTCACTCCACCCCAAAAAGATTGTGTTCACTGCACCCCACAAAGATTGTGTTCACTGCACCCCAAAAAGATTGTGTTCACTGCACCCCAAAAATGATTTTGTTCACTGCACCCCAAAAAGGATTTTGTTCACTGCACCCCAAAAAGGATGTTGTTCACTCCACCCCAAAAAGATTGTGTTCACTGCACCCCAAAAAGATTGTGTTCACTGCACCCCACAAAGGATTTTGTTCACTGCACCCCAAAAAGATTGTGTTCACTGCACCCCAAAAAGGATGTTGTTCACTGCACCCCAAAAAGGATTTTGTTCACTGCACCCCAAAAAGATTGTGTTCACTGCACCCCACAAAGGATTTTGTTCACTGCACCCCACAAAGATTGTGTTCACTGCACACCAAAAAGGATTGTGTTCACTGCACCCCAAAAAGATTTTGTTCACTGCACCCCAAAAAGATTGTGTTCACTGCAGCCCAAAAAGATTGTGTTCACTGCAGCCCAAAAAGATTGTGTTCACTGCAGCCCAAAAAGATTGTGTTCACTGCAGCTCACACACAGAAAAATGGATGTGGATCACTGACACCTGCCTATCTCCAATCCCACACCACACAGCAATATCGATTGTAGTTTGTAGAACACAGTTTCCCTAAAATTCAGCAGACTCTGTCCCTAACAGGATTGAGAAGAGATCGTAGATCAGGATTGAGTGCAGATTCACCCCACCCCCCACACAGCAATATCGATTGTAGTTTGTAGAAGACACTGACCCTATAATTCAGCAGACTCTATCCCTAAAATGCCTACAACTCGCCCTGCCTAAACACTCCGACCTGTCCCTCAATTCTATCCGGACACAAATGGTTTTTTCCTGCCTATCTTTCCCTAATCAGCAGCCAGCACATTGATGTGTGCTCTGTCCCTTAGCTAAGCAGCAGAATGACGCTGCTGCGGCGGCTGCCTCGAACTTATAAAGACTTGGTCACATGCTTCAGACGGCCAATCACAGCTACTAAGACATTTGCAGGCATGGCTGGGATGGCTTAAGGCACACCAGTTAAACGATTGTTGATTGGCTGTTGAAAGCCCGCCATGAAAAGAGCGCCAAAGCATGCAAAACCCGGAAATAAAACGACCGAACACGGATTTTTACCCGAACATACAGTAAAGTGTCCGTGTCCGTGTTCGGGTAAAAAAAATCCAATTATTCGGTACGAACACGAATAATACAGTCCGTGTTCGCTCAACACTAGATACCATACCGTACCGAACCATTCCAACACCGTACCATGCGGTACCAGCAGTGGAAAAGCAAACCGGGCCAAGCAGGGCTGAGTGGAGCCGAGCCGGTACTTGCAGTGGAAAAGTGCCATTAGAACCCTCAAACATTATATACAGTATTTTTTTTTTATTTAGCAGGAACTCTAAAAAATGATGTAATTGGTAAAATGGTATGTGTTGCAATTTTTTATTTCACACGGTATTTGCGCAGCGGTTTTTCAAACACAATTATTTTGGGGAAAAAATACATTCAGAAAGGAAGGACATCAGTTGCTCTCTCTCTGTACCAGGCAGCCATCGCTGCCGTCTGCATTGCTCCCGGCCTCTGCGATGGGACAGGAGAGCCCGGGTAAGGTGGCGGGAGGGGGGTGGCAGCCCCTTCCACCACCCCCACGGGTGATCAAGTGGCTAATTAGCGACTCGGATCACTTCTGCATTATAGAGAATCGCCGGCTGAAAACAATAGTACTGGGATGATGCCTGTCAATGCAGGCATCATCCCAGTATAACCACTGAAACCCAAGGACATACAGGGACTTGGGTGGGAAGTGGTTAAAGGGTAACTGAAGAAAAAAAAGGGAGGAATCTTCAACAAAGTTTGTAAAAATCCTTGTAATGTACAACAAAAGTGGAGTTGCTCTTTAGACACTTCAATGCAGGGCACTTTCACCCCCTTCCTGCCCAGGCCAATTTTTAGCTTTTAGCACTGTTGCATTTGAATGACAATTGCGTGGTCAGGCAACACTGTATCTAAACCAAATCAATGTCTTTATTTTCCCGCAAATAGAGGTTTCTTTTGGTGGTATTTGATCACCGCAAAGTGCACATTCTATTTGCCTTTACTAAATCAACCCCTATGTGTCAGGACCACACATGGTGGCTTCTTCAAGATAAGAAGTGACTTACTTATGAGTGAGAACTCTAACCTGGACAGTAAGAAGCCCTTGTAATAGTCAAAGATGGTCAGAACTGTGACCCTAGGGCTCCAAAATCTTTTCAACAGAATGTACCAGAGATATATAAAGGTAAGCCTGTACTGAGATATATATGGAGGCTACCACTGATACCCTCTCAATTTTTATACTTGTTCCACATCTTTTTTGTTAAACAAATAAAAAAAGACCCACAAGTTTGAAAAAAAAAGTTTTTCTCCTTGTTATTAAATTTTGTAAATAAATAGTTTTTTTCCTGCACTGACGAGCACTGATGAGGCTGCACTGACAGGCACTGATGAGGAGGCACTGATGGGGTGGCACCGATGATGAGGCACTAATATGCAGCAGTGAAGGGCACTGATAGGCGGCACTGATATGCAGCACTGATGGGCATTGATATGTGGCACTGATAGGTAGCACTGTAATGCAGCATTGATGGGCACTCATAGGTGACACTGATGGGCACTAATAGGCGGCACTGATAGGCAGCACTGATGGGCACTGATAGGTGTCACTGATGGGCAATGATGGGCACTGGTGGGTGGGACTGATAGATGGCAATGGTGGGCGGCACTGATAGATGGCAATGATGGGCGGCACTGATGAGGAGGGCACTGACAGACTCCCTGAGCACTGATTGGGATCCCTGGGGGCCATGGGTGGGCATCCCTGGTGGCCATGGGTGGGCAATCCCTGGTGGCTCTAGTGGCATCCCCCAAGGGTCTGCACTGGTAATCAATGCTCTGATTACCAGCACAGACCCC
This sequence comes from Pelophylax lessonae, assembly GCF_965119305.1. Lineage (NCBI taxonomy): Eukaryota > Metazoa > Chordata > Amphibia > Anura > Ranidae > Pelophylax > Pelophylax lessonae. The sequence goes on along the minus strand of NC_138773.1, from coordinate 256,971,473 downwards.
CCCCCCCCTGTCAGGAGAGCCGCCGATTGACTCTCCTCTACTCGCACCTGTCAGGTGCGAATTGAGGAAAGCCGATCAACGGCACTTACTATTTACTATGTGACCAGCTGTGATTGGACACAGCTGGTCACATGGTAAAGAGCCTACGTCTGAGGCTCTTCATTGGGATCAGTGATGCGGTGTGTCAGAGTGACACACCGCACCACCGATCGCTGCTCTGCGTGCCTCCCCGGGGGCAGAGCGGCCTATCCTGCTGGACGTCATATGACGCCCAGTCAGGATAGAGCAACCACTTTGCGACCATTATTTTGTTATATGACGGGTAGGAAGTGGTTAAAGAGAGAGAGCAGAAAACCTCTACACTCGTCAGTAACTGCTAATTGGAATGGTTGTCCAACTTAGAGTCATCTGTCTCTCTCAATAGAGCAGTCATATAGCTCAGAGGCTATGACCGTTCACCTTCTTGGCCTCCAGTGCCTGCAGATGTAACTATCGCTTTTCAAAGGATTTTCAAGATTTTCAAGGCCACACTGCACAGCCCAATAGCTTGAAAAATCAATAGAGTCCTATGGGCAGATTGGGCAGATTGTGATGCTAAAAAAAAACTTGTGAAGCACTGTCAAACCTTGGTATTCTCAGAGCTAATAGTGGTTCTGGACAGGTCACCCCTTCCAAATCAACACAACGTTTTCAGCTTATTCTGACAAAGTTAAAAACCACTTTAAAGTGAACTTCTGTTTATGCGGAAAAAATAATTTAACATACATAACTGCTAAACAAGCCATTTTCTCATTCAGTGTCATGAAACATTACCTTTCCTATTTCAAGCGCAGCAGCTGTAATTATCTTAAATTTTGAAACAAATAGTCACTTTCTCGCCATAATGACAAGCTGGAGACGTTCTGTACACAATCTGTGTACGACAATACCCTCACACACCTTATTTTCTGTTTGTGTGATTGGCTTACTGCTTTCTCAGAGGAGTTTTATTTTCGGAGACATGCTTGCTAAAGCCCTGTACACACGTACCGATCGTCGGCCGAACGATCGGCCGTCTTTTGTCCAGGGCTGTCCTGTCCGCTGAAAACGAATTGCACACGAATTTTGTCCGCCGACTGCAGAAGTGATGTCATGTGATGGTTAACTTTCCCTGTGTTTTTTCTTCTCTGAGCATGCCCAGTCTTGCAAATCTGCTGATTGTCGGCCGAATTCTGTACTGACTGGCGAACAATCGGCCGTTCTGGTGTTGGCCAACAAAAATTTTAATGCCTGCACGACAGATTCTGTTCGGCCGAAAATGCGCTGTCGGCTGCTGGAAGCATCATACTAACAAGCCTACAATCGGCCGATCGGTCGTCGGCCGAATATTTACGGCCGACAATCGGTACGTGTGTACGGGGCATAAGGTTCATTCCCTTGCAGCACTAAGAATGATCACTATAATGGAGTAGATGCTACCATTCAGTATATAGCACTAAAAGGGCATCAATTTCTATAAATCTACAAAAAGGATACTGAAATCGTTGCAGTATTTATGTTTTACTCAAAGGGATTAATTTTCCCAGTATAGTGCGAGTTACATTTAAGGCTACATTCACACGGGGACACAAAAAACACCGCTTGTAAAAGTGTAAGGAATTTTTTTTATCTGCCTCTCAAAGCAGCTCTAGGCTATCTAAAGTGCATATGCACATTATGTCATTTTCCCAGTGACAATTTGAGGATCCTGCCATTCGCACTGAGGACCTCTGTTGCTAACGAGCCTTGATACTTTACTTCCACTTCTCTCTCTCCTCCTGTACCTCTCGACTTAGTCCATGGGTTCCCTTTGCCGCGATTGAGGTCCCAAGTATGAGGCACTGATAACTAGGGAACAGGTCAGGCTCACCCATGCCCTCACTACCAGGGTTACTCCCTCCCGCTGGATGGTTGCTGGCCTAAGAACTTCAGACTAGGCACTTCTCAAGGTAACTTGGAACTTTTACTGAGCAGAATTCAGTTGATGTAGCACACAGCCAGTTTGCAGTTATTTTTCCCCCTCTCTAGCTCTCTCTTCTATTCAGCCTGCCCCAACTCATACCTGAGATCAATGTAAAGTCCATTTAGCTCAGACAGTCCTTGATCCTCTTTACTACCCCAGTTGGGGACCCTTTCAAGGAGGAGAAACCCCAACGCAAGGTCCATAAAGACATGGATAAGAGAGATTGGGGTGGAGGAACTTGACTGGCCTGCACCTCAACCCGATAGAACAGCTTTGGGATGAATTAGAGCAGAGACTGCGAGCCAGGCCTTCTCATCCACATCAGTGCCTGACCTCACAAATGCACTTCTGGAAGAATGGTCAAACATTCCCATAGACACACTTCTAAACCTTGTGGACAGCCTCCCCAGAAGAGTTGAAACTGTTATAGCTGCAAAGGGTGGTTCAACTCAATATTGAACCCGACGTCCCACTACTTTTGGTAGTATAATGTATATAGATAGTGACTTGACCCTTTATGCATTGGTATTGATTTACCAAAGGAAAATAGGTTGTTCTTTTTGCAAGGGAAGTTGCACTTTGCAAGTGAATTTGCCCCAGAGATGCTAACTTCCCTTTTTTTATTTTTATTTTCCTAGCATGTGACTGGGTATTCTTTGTAAAGTGAAACTTCACCACATTCACTACAATGTGGGGAAAATTCCCTTGCAAAGTGAACAGCCTATTTTCCTTCAATAAATCAACCCCATTTTGTACATAACTACTGGTTAGTGTGTATATCATAGCAATAATTGCTATGTCAACTAATTGTTTGTGAATGTATCTGAAAATATCTACAAATGCTTCAACTTTAATAAGAACACAAGTTCAAAGGTACTTTAAAAATGGTACTTATATGATTTATTGCTATGCTTACTTATTTAACAAAGATAATTTGCAAACTAACATTATCAGTTCTGTTCCATGTACACTTTTCTAAAATAGAACAGGTTGGTAATTTTTTTTCTTTTCCTTTTCCAATGATAACACATGCTCAAACATATTAGCAATGTAGGCTATGATTTTTTTTCTGTTTCTTTTTGACTGTCTATTCTCTATTATCCTTTACAAGTATCTCTTCTGTTCTGATGTTAAATTATTTCTATAATCATTCTTCTCATATGCTTTGTTCTATGAAACTCTAAGATTAAAAAAAAAAAAAAAAAAATGATAATTAGCAAGGCATTGTTCCTGGATCTCTGTGTAATTAACAGATCAGAGGAAGAGATGTGCTTGTTTACAACACAGCAACAATGTAATCATACAGAAATGATGAGTCATTTGAGGACTACATCATTTATTACCCAAGTAGTGTGAAGAAGGAAAGTTTGTAAACCATCACAAGTAGGCCCAAGACTAAGGCTGGCCATACACTATACAATTTTCTTATTCAATTTCCTTTAGATTTACCTTTAACTATGTAGTGCAAGGGCCTGCCTGATTGCATACAAATTGAAAGTGTTTAGGTTTGACCCTATATTACATGTTTTTGGTAAATCTAAAGGAAAGTTGAACAAGAAAATTGTATAGTGTATGGCCAGCCTTATGTGCTGGGTGTCTACTAATTCAAAAGAACAGGGGCTGAGATGCCATCAGTCTGGCCGTTACTCACTTGACTTGTGTGGGGAACTTGTAAATGGATTATTTAAGCCACTTTCTAGTTCTTTGAGGGAGGTTCATTAAAGATGACCATGTTCCATCTGTTTTCAATCTGCAATTTGGGGGGGGGGGTTCAGATGAGAGTCCATTTTCATGTGTGCTATGGGCTATAAGGGATAATGGAGGACTATACACGCTGGGATCTTGTGTTTTTATATCTAAGAGCCTCAGGGAAATGATTAGGGAGCAACAATCGAAACCAAGAAATACATTTCTGTTGAGAAAAAAGAAGAAAATAGTTTTGTCTACACTAGGCGGAACTAAACTCTTTCAAACAACAAAACTATTTTCTTTCCTTGTGCTGCTAACCTTAGTAAATAGATAATGTAATGCTAATGCACCACTTGTGCATTTTACTTTGTGTTTTTACTAATATAGAGGAGTAAGCAGCTTGTTTCAAAAATACCCCTAGGGGTAAGTATAGAGGTGAATGTATTATAAACAGCGCTAAATCCTCCTACTTGATGTCACTATGCCCAAATATTAATTATATGTGTCACCCGATAAGTATCTGTACAAAATATGACTGTGCAATAAATATATATTAACTTCAAAGTAATTATTAAGTAAAGTGCTTCTGATAGTGCTAACAACCAAAGTCAATTGGTACTTAACTATGTACAGTATAACAAGTGCAAAAAATGCCAATAACACCAATATTGTGCTAAAATTCAATGACATAAAAATATTTTAGCTGTTTGGATTATGGACCAGAAATAAGTGCAAATTACCAATGTGTAAAGTGCAATGTGTAGCAACAAATGTCACCAATAAGGTGCTTACATACTATAGCATTAGAGTGCTGAAGTGGTTTTAAATGGTAGACCGTAACAATAAAAGCTTAGTCCAGTGCAAAAAAGTGTAAAATAGTGCAAGAAAAAATTGTGAGTCCTTTATATGTAGGTTGACTCAGCTGGATCCACTTCACCGCCAACAAATTGTGGTAAGGTAGTGCACTTACCAGATGGTGTTGATCCTAGCTGGCATACACCAGCAAAGGATCACTTTAGGCTTTAGGGTCTCCTCTCACTGGCAATTCAGAGCTCCGAGGGATGGATGGATATCCTTACATTTCACCTATTTGCACTCGTAGGGAGAAAAATGAAGAGGGCTCCTCATAGTGCCATATGTTTAAAAACATTCCATCTTTATTAAAAAAGGTTTCTTAAAAGATAAAACATTCCACGCATATACAATAAAAATATATATATAAAGAAGAAAAAGCTGGTGCCCTTGCTCAACTCCCATACGGACCCAGTACCTTGTGGTAGTCCGTTAAGTCTATCTCGGGAGCCGCGTCGTTCCCGGAAGTAGGGTGGTTGGCGTGCGGTTCACAACGGGGCCCAGGACGAGGCACCTGGCTTTGCAGCTTGACGCGTTTCGTCACTGGAATAACATCATCAGAAACTTCTCTCCACTGGGCTGTCACAGGAGGTGACTCTGATGAAGGAACTAGGAGGCTCTGAAACATGTTGCCTCCCATTTCACCGCCCACTGTGTGAAATCCCTGCTCACTGTGTAACATCATCTTGACTAGACGCCGGTTGGTCATGCTCTCTTCCAGATAAAAGGCTGTGCTGTGGATGGGATCCAGTCGCCTTAAAGTCAGTAGATTCTGACCTTATTGAAGCATACCCATACGGATAGTTTGATCCGGGAACCCTACGCAACCAGGCATGTAACCAAAAACACAAAGATAGAGAGAGGGAAGGTACCCTCTCTTCCAGCCTGGTCACGGCTGGCCACTGCACACAGTTGCACCATCCTCTCTTCCTGTGTCAGCCTAATCTCCACACTGTGCTGACGTCTCCAGACTTTCCATCTCGGGGCTTACTCCACTCCTGGAGTCTCAGAGCTGCCCACCCACAAGGCTAATACCATACACAGACAAGCATTTGTCAGCTCACTAGGATTCAGCAGGAAGCGGACCCCGATGCATCTATAGGATCCACTGGATTTTCATCTGGCACATCAGGACGAGGACAATGAACCTTGCTAGCCCAATCTCCACACTGTGTGAGTAAAATCCATTTTATTACATGTGTTTTAAGAATAAACAGATACGCCTTCTTGTTTTTTTATCCTGACTATTCCAGCATAGCTAGAGAACTGACCACACTGGAAAGGATGTGCTTCTATGCCTAGTGTGGTAAGTTTAAAATAGGAAAGCAGGGGGACTGGCAGGATCTCTAGGGATTTCACACAAAGAAAGCAATATAAAGAGAACAGGATACTTTTTCATACATGTACATGGTACAGCAGGCACGTATAAGGAATATGAAATGTTGGGGTAACAATCTCTTTAAGGAGACCCTCATAAACATGGGGAGAACAAAAATATTTGTAGTGGTAACATTAAGTAGCAAGCACTTTGGCCAATAAGCCACCATACTGACTTGTACAAGCTGGACTTACTGTACCAGAAATACCAGGGAGTTTCTTTTTATCCTTTTTTTCTTGCTTTATAGGCACACCTTGCAAGGATGTTATTTCAGGTTTTTCATGGTTTTAAGTAGACAATGTCAGATTTTGAAGTAGGTTGCTCAAACGCATAATGAGAAGAAGTATTACATTCAAGAAATAATTTTAATTTAGATGAAGTGAAAGGAAGAGATCAAACACATCAAGTAAAGTGGATGATACATTTTACTTACTTGAAAGTTACATTTCCTTTTTACCTAATCAAGAAAACCTATTGTCCTAGCAAAATGCATTAAATGGTATTTATTAACACATGCCCTAGTTTTGTGAAATGCATTCTACTAACTTAACCTACATAAACATTTGAGGTGACCTAAATAAATCGACTTGTGGTTAATGCTTTAAAACGGTTTTGATGTATTTTAGTTTCATCTTCATTTTCATGTTATCTCATAATCTCATACATTCCTGTACATACTAGAGAACAAAGGTAATCAGGGGTAGACTAAATGCCATCCAGTCCAAATGGACAGAGGAGGCTGACAAACTATCACCCTGTGTGAATTGGGATTTTCCAAGGGCTAAGGAATGGTCTGTAGAGACATACAAATACCACATATAAAATTCCAGTATACGTTTTAAAGTGCATCAACAGTACATATTAAAAAAGTGGTTGACAAAACACACATTATTACAAAAAATGTATATAGCATGACCTATCAATGAGCAACAGTGTGACTTCATAAGTCCTACATGTTTCCCCGAGGCACGAAGGCTCTCATATTGGCTTCTTCAGGGACCAGATGATTTATGTCACATCACTGTTTCTAAATATTGAAATATAAGCAATTACACAATCACAGAAACAGCAAAGGAAAAGGAAAGTCATGCATGCATTCAACATTTCTGTAAACAGATCATAGTATTATGCTTACCATTCTATACTTTCTATACTGTACATGCTATAGGGCATGCTGAGTGAAATGGTATCCCATGGTGCAAAGGTGTAACCTGAATGTTATCCTGGTAATGGGCAGACCAGATTGACCAGTCCAACAGAGACCAGGATACCCACATAGGCAGGCACTGGACCGGGTCTACAGTCCGTGGGCAGTGTTAGCATATCCGCAGGAGCAAGGAGAAAACACAAGTAGCTTGCCCTAAAAACATAAAAAGGGGGTAAAAATAAAAGCCCCAAACCATTATTGGAGGTATATTTTCAAAAATTAAAAAGACTGTTAGAAAGGAAATCCGATATCGGATGGCATGTGAGACAAACCACCGGGATGGCATGGGATGCCAAACAGAACCAGCTAGCCCACATGTGGTTAGACTCCCATCCTACTTTAAGGATACATTGGAGCTCCTTAGAGTTGTGGAAGGTCTCACTGTGCCGGAGGGCTTACTATTGGTGGCTATGGACACTGAGGCACTTTATTCTAGCATACCTCACTCTAGAGGAGTAAAGGTGGTCTCAAAGTACCTTAGAGAACAGGTACAGACCAAATGGCCAATGGTGGATTTTGTTGTGCAACTCCTGGACCATATTCTCCACTCGAACGTTTTTACGTTCGGCGGCGTCACCTACCTCCAGGTACAGGGGGTGGCGATGGGGACATCTTGTGCCCCATCGTACACTAACCTGTACCTGGGGCTGGGGGAAAGGGAGTTGTTCTCAGGTGATGGCGCATCGATGTATCTGCATCACCTTGCCTTGTGGCGCAGATACATCAATGACATGCTCATCATCTGGACAGGTACCTCGGGTGAGTTACTTGCCTTTGTTGAGTACATATCAAGGAATACCTATAACCTGAGATTTACTGTTCAATATGACGCAAGGAACATCTCTTTTCTGGACACCAAACTGTTCATTAATGAGGATGGTACGTTATACACCTCCCTGTATCACAAGGAGATGGCAGGGAATACCATACTTTATTCGACAAGTGGCCACCCACCCCCACTTGTACGGAGCATTCCCTACTCTCAATATCTCAGAATCCGACGCAATTGTGCCAGAGATAGTGATTTTCAATGTGAAGCCAAAGCCCTACAACAACGGTTATTGGCTCGAGGGTATAGCAGAAAGAACTTGAAAAAGGCATTTAACAGGGCAGTGGCTTAGTCAAAGGACAACCTCATTTTGGTTCAAAAATTAGAAAACCTATTAACACCACAAAAATTTTAACCAAGTACAATTCCCATCATCAGTTGATTTGAAGTGTAATTGACCGCAATTGGAACTTCCTCACCGATGATGTGATTGTACCTAAATACATCCGGCAATCACCCGAGATAGTATACCGTAGAGCTCCATCTATTAGAGACCGTTTGGTCCACAGCCACTATCGTGGTCATGAGGAAACCTCAGAAGAGGCCATTGGAGGTTTGGGCACTTATCGCTGTGGCAGCTGTGAACAGTGTCCATGGGTAAGGGAGGGAAGCTCCCTTCCCCTCCCACGTGGAGGAGTCCTAAAACCCCGCTTTCATGCCAATTGTCATACAGAGGGGGTTGTATACTTGGCAAACTGCATCTGCGGATCTTTCTACGTTGGAAAGACCAAGCGGGCTTTCTCATGTCGCATACAAGATCACCTGTATTACATTGACGTTGGCCTCTTATACACCCCCATATGTGGGCCTAAACCACAGCTATGACCCTTATACCATTTAATTTTCGGCTCTGAAAACTATCACAAAAAACCCTAGGGGCAGTAACTTTGATAATAACATATTAAAAGGTGAGGCCAAATGGATCTACAATTTACAAGCCACACAAGAGCTTGGTTCAAACCCAGCCTTGTCTTTCATGCCATTCCTGGAATAGTTCCTCTCCCCCTCCCTTCCTCTTTTCTCCCTTATTTTTTATTTTTTGTCACCCCATAGTTATCAGTTATGTATCCTCAGATACATGGTTTCTTTTAATTATGTTTATCTTTGTGATAAAATATTAATTGTTTTTGGTTTGTATTATACATATTGTAATTGTGGACAACAAGTTATTTTACATTTGCATAGGACTCTCTTTATAGAATAGATATTGTGCTGTTGTTTCGTAGTGGAGCATGCTGAGTGTTGTGTTTCCCCCTCTGGTCTATAGGTGGTCCATACGGGATGTTGAACCCCGTCTTGGCGTGCACTCGGGCGCCAAGCCGGGGTGGGAGGGCTGTTCCATCTTGCTTTCCTCTTTTGGTTCCCAGGGCCCACCCACTTGACAGTGTGGGCTGTTCTGCAGCTTGTTCAAGCGTGTTTCCGCATTTTTGCGGTTCACGCTGGTTATGATCCGCAAGATGGCGCCCGCACTGGAAGTAACGTATGGGGCTGGTTTACGGCCGAGTCACTTCCGGTCGGCCTACATATAGGTCCGTGGCCGTGCAGGAAACTGGACATGGCTCCCTCTGCATGCCGGAACGCCGGGCTAGTACTTACTGCATAGCGCCTGTGGGGAATTCATATTCTAATAGGTAGGTATGTGACTTAAAGCGTCCTCTTATAATGGAATGTTATGGGCACATTATATATATATATATATATATATATATACACCCCTTTTTTCATGTTGGGTACTCCTTTAGGCACTTACTATCCGTGCATATCTTTGTCTGCCTCTATATCTTGGGCAACTCACACCCTATATATAAATATAAGTTGCGCTAAATAGTGAAAACATATATGATAATGTAAAAAAGTCCAGAAATAAAGTCCATATGAAGGCAAACAGCACGTCTGACGAAATTTTCTGTACAGGTACCGCTTACCAAAGGCTAATGATAAATAGGCCCAAAGATTCCAAGTGATCCACAGGAACCAGATCTCAGACGGACTCCGTATGTTGAATGGATCTCCTCAGTGTTGAGTGATCATGTGAAATGAAATGAAAAACGCCATAGCGTAAAACCACAAACAAATAAATATAACACCCCAAGTGATGGGAATATCAGAAAGGTGCTGTAGTAGTGATAGTAAAGAACATAGACACCTCCAATCCTGTGAATATACTCCTTACCAGAGTAATAGAAAAATATTGCAAAAACAAATAGTGTAGAGGACCTCCCCCAATAGGACTGCAGCTTACCAAAAGGAAAGTAAATAGAGCACATAAATCCCAATCGTGTCACCGAAGAGGGCTGACATACATATGCCCTTACCAGCTCCAAAATGATGCAAAGCAGAAAGAGGCCTAATTCGCCTAAGCACTTCCGCTGCGAGCAAAACTCCAAATGCTGGTATCTAGATAGTCCAAACCAGGCGCCTCCAAAGGGAACACTGATACAGGCTCAGCATACAGGTGGTAATGGCCATGAATTGAAAGAGAGGTAGACCATAGTGTAAAACCCACAAACAATTTATTAAAACAAAGGGCAAACACTTACAAACATGTAGATCAAAAAGCCAAACGGAGAGATGTAGGGAGCCGCCGGCCGGACGGCTCTGCTCGCCCGTTCCTTCATAGGACTGTAGCGTATGGGTGACGTCAGCACGCCGTGACCTGATGTGTTTCATCAAAGATGATGTTCTCAAAGGTGACCTTTGAGAGCCGGCGGCTCCCTACATCTCTCCGTTTGGCTTTTTGATCTACATGTTTGTAAGTGTTTGCCCTTTGTTTTAATAAATTGTTTGTGGGTTTTACACTATGGTCTACCTCTCTTTCAATTCATGGCCATTACCACCTGTATGCTGAGCCTGTATCAGTGTTCCCTTTGGAGGCGCCTGGTTTGGACTATCTAGATACCAGCATTTGGAGTTTTGCTTGCAGCGGAAGTGCTTAGGCGAATTAGGACTCTTTCTGCTTTGCATCATTTTGGAGCTGGTAAGGGCATATGTATGTCAGCCCTCTTCGGTGACACGATTGGGATTTATGTGCTCTATTTACTTTCCTTTTGGTAAGCTGCAGTCCTATTGGGGGAGGTCCTCTACACTATTTGTTTCTGCAATATTTTTCTATTACTCTGGTAAGGAGTATATTCACAGGATTGGAGGTGTCTATGTTCTTTACTATCACTACTACAGCACCTTTCTGATATTCCCATCACTTGGGGTGTTATATTTATTTGTTTGTGGTTTTACGCTATGGCGTTTTTCATTTCATTTCACATGATCACTCAACACTGAGGAGATCCATTCAACATACGGAGTCCGTCTGAGATCTGGTTCCTGTGGATCACTTGGAATCTTTGGGCCTATTTATCATTAGCCTTTGGTAAGCGGTACCTGTACAGAAAATTTCGTCAGACGTGCTGTTTGCCTTCATATGGACTTTATTTCTGGACTTTTTTACATTATCATATATGTTTTCACTATTTAGCGCAACTTATATTTATATATTGTTTTTGAGGTGATAGTCACACTTGAAGTTGCTGCTTATAATCTCTTTGGTTTAGCGCAGTTGTTTACTTTTTTTTTTTTTAACTCACACCCTATATTTGGATGCTTTGCCTTTCTTTTGTTAAGTTGTTGCAGGGTTGTAAGTATTCACTCCCTGGATATTCCATCATAGCAGGCCTTTATCCTATGGGGTGGAAATTCCTTATATTGGGCCACTGGTGAAGGCCAAAACTATCCTGGGGAGTACTTCTAATTATGTTCAGTAGAAATAATGGTTTGGGGCTTTTATTTTTGCCCCTTCCCGCTTTTTAGGTTTTTATAGGCAAGCTACCTGTGTTTTCTCCTTGCTCCTGCGGGTAACGCTAACACTGCCCACGAATTGTAGACCAGGTCCAGTGCCCGCCTATGTGGGTATCCCGGTCTCTGTTGGACTGGTCAATCCGGTCTGCCCATTACCGGGATAACATCCAGGTTACACCTTTGCGCCATGGGATTCCATTTCACTCAGCATACCCTATAGCATGTATAGAATGGTAAGCATAATACTAGGATCTGTCTACAGAAATGTAAAAAAAAGGGAGGGGGGAGTGATTATGTATGTATAACAATTGTTGATTGTATGCATGACTTTTCCTTTCCTTTCCTGTTTCTGTAATTGTGTAATTGTTTATATTTCATTATTTAGAAACAGTGATGTGACATAAATCATCTGGTCCATGAAGAAGCCAATATGAGAGCCTTCGTGCCTCCTCGAAACATGTAGGACTTATGAAGTCACACTGTTGCTCATTGATAGGTCATGCTATATATATTTTTTGTAATAATGTGTGTTTTGTCAACCACGTTTTTAATATGTACTGTTAATGCACTTTAATAAAGTATACTGGAATTTTATATGTGGTATTTGTATGTCACTACAGACCATTCCTTAGCCCTTGGAAAATCCCAATTCACACGGTGATAGTTGGTCAGCCTCCTCTGTCCATTTGGACTGGGTGGCTTATAGACTACCCTGATTACCTTTGTTCATTAAAAGCTGCTTGGTTTCTCTGCAGAAGTATGACTGAATTTGCCCTCTTTAGCTTTAGTAAATAAACCCCCTTAGTGTCGGTGTGTTTTAGGTAGGATAAAAAAAAAAAAAAAGTAAAATGTGCACTATTGTTTTTGGGCTGTATACAGCTACAAACAACAACTTATATACTCAGAGGAAGGAGAATTTATTTTGGGTTGTTTCTTGGTGGTAGGTTATGGTAGTAGCAAGAAATATACAGAACTATTTTTATTTGTTATTTTTTTTACTATTTTGTGCCAACTTTCCTTAGATAAAAAAAAAAAACACATACAGGAGATATCCATTAACATTTACCACCAAATGAAAGCCCAATTTGTCTTGAACAAGGTATAATCCACCTGGATGCACAAAGTATTGTGATGATATGTATGGTTTTACTAACACATGTCAAAGTTGCAAACTTGGGCTTAGGCATTGAGATTTGTTTTACCCATAGACACGAATGGGTTAATACCATACTTTAGTTTTAAATCCTAATACTGAAAAATTCAAAGCTATATTATGAGTTTATAAGTGTGTGTTTTAATTGGTGTATCCAATTTATTACTGGATGACTTATAAATAAACACACAATCAAAATATCTCTGGCTTGAAAGTGTGTGGATTTCATAGGGTAAGAACTTCATTAATGTTTAGCCTAAATAAATGATAACCCCCTAGACAGATGTCATAGCTGCTGATCTAAACATCATTTTAGAAAACTAATAAGCAGTTCATTAGGTAGACTCTCACCTCCATGTTTTCATATTTTAAACAGTGAGATCTTAATACTTTTTTAATTTAGGAGCTTTTGGAATCATAATTAATCTTGCTAAATTAGCATGAATAACAGTCTGCAATATTGGGGACAGTAAATTATAATGGTTAGCGATAATTATATGCTGAAATAAAATTCACTGTCACTAATACTGAAAACATACCTAGAGAGTTAAGCCGGATACACACTATACATCTTTCTTTAGATTTTTTTTTTCTTTAGATTTACCAAAACCATATAATAGGAGGTCAAACCTAAACACTTTCAATTTGTATGCAATCGGGCAGGCCCTTGCACTACATAGTTGAATGTAAATTTAAAGGAAATCTAACAGCAAAAGTTGTGTATTGTGTATCCAGCCTTATTCCTAATAGGAAAAGGAGAACAATTTCATCCAAACTTGGATTTGTTAAACAGAAGTCTTACACAGGTCAATACGATAATAGGATGCATCATCCGCTTTCCTTTAGCTCTAAAGACCATTTGAAAGTTTCTGAGCAAAGATGCAATTATCATGGCAATTAAAGTAGTATATACCTTCCATATTTTTCAAGTTAAAGGAGAAGTTCAGCCCAACACTACAATTGCTACATCTATAGACATCCACGATCTAACACTAACCTATCTAACCTTGTAAAGAAGAAATCAGTATACATACCTTTTCTGGAGTCGATCCGACCCGATCCCACGCTGAGCTGTAAGCCAAGGCTTTGCTGTATAGGCAGCCGACAACGGAAGCCCCATAGTAAGTCTATGGGTGACGTCCCTTCCCATTCATTTTACAGTCGCCGGCTGTGTCCTCTGCAGAGCTTCCCCCGCTGGAGACTGGACCAGAGTGGCTTCAAAAAAAGTATCTATGCTGATATTGTCTTTACAGGGCTACATAAAGTCAGGTCCATAAATATTGGGACATCGACACAATTCTAATCTTTTTGGCTCTATACACCATTACAATGGATTTGAAATTTAACAAACACACTGTGCTTTAAATGCAGACTTTCAGCTTTAATTTGAGGGTATTTACATCCAAATCAGGTGAACGGTGTAGGAATTACAACAGTTTGTATATGTGCTTCCCACTTTTTAAGGGACCAAAAGTAATGAGACAGATTAACAATCATAAATCAAACTTTCACTTTTTAATACTTGGTTGCAAATCCTTTGCAGTCAATTACAGCCTGAAGTCTGGAACGCATAGACATCACCAGACGCTGGGTTTCATCCCTGGTGATGCTCTGCCAGGCCTCTACTGCAACTGTCTTCAGTTCCTGCTTGTTCTTGGGGCATTTTCCCTTCAGTTTTGTCTTCAGCAAGTGAAATGCATGCTCAATCGGATTCAGGTCAGGTGATTGACTTGGCCATTGCATAACATTCCACTTCTTCCCCTTAAAAAACTCTTTGGTTGCTTTCGCAGTATGCTTTGGGTCATTGTCCATCTGCACTGTGAAGCATCGTCCAATGAGTTCTGAAGCATTTGGCTGAATATGAGCAGATAATATTGCCCGAAACACTTCAGAATTCATCCTGCTGCTTTTGTCAGCAGTCACATCATCAATAAATACAAGAGAACCAGTTCCATTGGCAGCCATACATGCCCACGCTATGACATTACCACCACCATGCTTCACTGATGAGGTGGTATGCTTTGGATCATGAGCAGTTTCTTTCCTTCTCCATACTCTTCTCTTCCCATCACTCTGGTACAAGTTGATCTTGGTCTCATCTGTCCAGACAGAGCATGCTGTTCCAGAACTGTGAAGGCTTTTTTAGATGTTGTTTGGCAAACTCTAATCTGGCCTTTCTGTTTTTGAGGCTCACCAATGGTTTACATCTTGTGGTGAACCCTCTGTATTCAGTCTTATTTGTTGACTTTGACACACATACACCTACCTCCTGGAGAGTATTCTTGATCTGGCCAACTGTTGTGAAGGCACTGAAGGGTGTTTTCTTCACAGTTGTTTTCTGTGGTCTTCCGGGTCTTTTGGTGTTGCTGAGCTCACCGGTGCGTTCTTTCTTTTTAAGGATGTTCCAAACAGTTGATTTGGCCACATCTAATGTTTTTGCTATCTCTCTGATGGGTTTGTTTTGTTTTTTATTTTTCAGTCTAATGATGGCTTGCTTCACTGACAGTGACAGCTCTTTGGATCTCATATTGAGAGTTGACAGCAACAGATTCCAAATGCAAATAGAACACTTGAAATTAACTCTGGACCTTTTATCTGCTCCTTGTAAATGGGATAATGAGAGAATAACACACACCTGGCCATGGAACAGCAGAGCAGCCAATTGTCCCATTACTTTCGGTCCATTAAAAAGTGGGAGGCACATATACAAACTGTCGTAATTCCTACACCTTTCACCTTATTTAGATGTAAATACCCTCAAATTAAAGCTGAAAGTCTGCAGTTAAAGCACATTTGTTTGTTTCATTTCAAATCCATTGTGGTGGTGTATAGAGCCAAAAAGATTAGAATTGTGTTGATGTCCCAATATTTATGGACCTGACTGTAGGTTAGTTTTAGATGGTGGATGTCTACAGATGTAGCGATTTTAGTGTTAGGCTGGATTTCTCCTTTACCACACCAATCATGATAAAATAAAACAATCCCCGGTAAACTATTTGGTAAAATTCTTACCCAATGCTCTTGCAAATTTCAACTTCATGCCCTGATGGCTCCTGCTATGCTGCTTCTCTGAACTTCTAGGGTTCACGGGAAAGAGTTAATTGTGGATAGTGCAGTCTGGAGCCAGTTTATTAGCTTAAGGAAGAAGGGGTGGAAAAGAAGGGAAAAACAGAGTGTCTATGGGATTCTGTGTTTCTATTGACACAACTCTAGTCTCGGCATACCAGGTTAGCTCCATAGGATGCGAAACAGATAAAAAATTGACACAAATAGGCTCTATGGCTAAGTTTGGAGCTTCATAGAATGATTATAATCAGGGCCGGCCTTAGGTGTTCAGGCGCCCTGTGCAAGCTAATCCTGTGGCGCCCATCCCCCCCGCGCATTTTCTTGCACCTTTTTTCGACTTTATTTGAGTTTTCTTTTTAATGATCACTAATAACTTAGCCCCCTTACATCAGAGACCCCCCACACAGAGCCCCCTTTACATCAGAGACCCCCCACAAAGTCCCCCTTAATTTAGAGCCCCCTACATCAGAGAGCCCCCACACAGAGCCCCCCTCACATCAGAGACCCCCCACACAGAGCCCCCTCACATCAGAGACCCCCACACATCAGAGACCCCCCACACAAAGCCCCCCTAACATCAGAGACCCCCCCACACAAATCCCCCCTCACATCAGAGACCCCCACACAAAGCCCCCCTTACATCAGAGACCCCCACATCAGAGACACCACACACAGAGCCGCCTTACATCAGAGACCCCCCACACATCAGAGACCCCCCACACAAAGCCCCCTAACATCAGAGACCCCCCACACAGAGCCCCCCTCCCATCAGAGACCCCACACAAAAGAGCCCCCTTACATCAGAGACCCCCCTAACATCAGAGACCCCCTACACACACACACCTAGCCCCCTTACATCAGAGACCCCCCACATCAGAGACCCCCCACATCAGAGACCCCCTTACATCAGAGAGCCCCCTTACATCAGAGCTCCCCCCACACAGAGAGCCCCCTTACATCACAGACCCCCCACACAAAGCCCCCTTACATCAGAGCCCCCCCCCACATCAGAGAGCCCCCCTTACATTAGACCCCCCACAAAAAGCCCCCTTACATCAGAGCCCCCCCACACACAGAGCCCCCCACATCAGAGAGCCCCCCTTACATCGCAGACCCCCACACATCAGAGCCCACACCTACACAGAGCCCCCCTTACATCACAGATCCCCCCCACAAAAAGCCCCCTTACATCAGAGCCCCCTCCACACAGAGCCCCCCTTACAAAGCCCCCCATATCAGAGAGCCCCCCACATCAGAGACCCCCTAACATTTTTTTGAAGGAGACCTCACTTACCTTACCTCACGCTGTCTGCACTTTTCTTTAAACTTCCCGCCCACACATCCCCGGGGAGTGTGGGTGGGGCGGAAGGAGGAGGAGAAGGGCGGGGCGAGGAGGAGCTGATGATCCCTGCAGGGAGGAGGGATCTGTCACCGTGCGTGGATCGGAGGCTGAGCTGTGTGTAATACACAGCTCGCCTCAGACAGGCTGCAGGCTGTCCGAGAGATGACCGAGGCACAGCCGCACAGCGGGAGGTAAGCGGCGGCCGCGGCCTATGCTAACCCTGTTGAGGCCGCGGTCGCCGCTTACCTCCCGCTGTGCGGCCTGAATCGCCTGATCTTCTGCGAGCTGTGATGGCCGCACGGAGCCCTTGTTGCCCATGGTGCCCTGTGCGGCCGCACAGCTCACACACCTCAAAGGCCGGCCCTGGTTATAATACAGTCCATTTAAATAGATAAGTACATAAAAATCCATATACAGCCCACTGAAGCTCCAGCTCTTTGTAAGAAGCAGCTCTGGGTGAAGGCACTAGGAGAAAACACATGCGCCCACTAAGTGTAGCTTTAATAACTTTAACCACTTTAGCCCCGGACGGATTTACCCCGTTAACGACCAGTCCATTTTTTTGTGATATGACACTGCGTTACTTTAACCACTTTAGCCCTGGAAGATTTTACCCCCTTCCTGACCAGGCCCTATTTTGCGATTCGGCACTGCGTGACTTTAACGGACAATTGCACGGTCAAACCCAAATGAAATTGACGTCCTTTTTTTCCCACAAACAGAGCTTTCTTTTGGTAGTATTTGATCACCTGTGCGATTTTTACTTTTTGCGCTATAAACATAAAAAAAAGAGCGTAAATTTTGAAAAAATAACAATATTTTTCACATTTTTTTTATATGAAATTCCCCCCCAAAAAAATTTAAAAATCTAATTTTTTTAACATTTTTGGCCAATTTGTTTTCTGCTACACATGTTTGGTAAAAAAAAATCGCAATAAGCGTATTTTGATTGGTTTGCACAAAAGTTATTGCGTTTACTAACTAAGGGAAATTTTTTTGTCATTTTTGGTGTTTTTTTTTTTTAACGAGTAATGGCGGCGATCTGCGATTTTTTTTTTGCGGGACTGCGACACTGCAGCGGACAGATCGGACTAACATTTTTGACACTTTTGGGGGTACCAGTGACATTACTACAGTAATCAGTGCTATACATATGCACTGTTACTGTAAAAATGACACTGGCAGGGAAGGGGTTAACTTTATTAGTGATCAAGGGGTTAAGTGTGTCCCTAGGGGCGTGCTTCTAACTGTAAAGGGGTGTGGCTAGTGGTGTAACAACAGAGATATACGATCCTACATAGCAGGACTTTATGATCTCTGTTATTACACAGGGGAGAATGACAGGCGGCTTTGTTTCTCATTAGCCGCCTGCCTTTCTCCCTTTCCACGGGGAGATTGCGAGTGACCGGTGGACCAGTCACGCGGACTGCTTAGGGAACGAGCGGGGGCGGAAGCGCGCCTCCGGCGGCGCGCGCTCGCCCCCTAGAGCCTCACAGGCGAGCGACGTAGTACTACGTCACTCTGCCTGTGAGGGGCTGACCGCCGCCGTAAGTCACCGCGTTCGGCAAGCGGTTAACTGACAATTGCGCGGCCGTGCGACGCTGTACACAAATAAAATGTAGGTCTCTTTTCCACAAAGAGTCAAGTAAAAAAAGATCGACAAGTAAAAAAAGATCGACAGTTTTGAAAAAAAAAACAATACTTTTTACTTACTTTCTGCTATAAAACATATTAAAAAAATGCGGGCGGCACAGTGGTGTAGTGGTTAGCACTTTCACTTAGCAGCAAGAGGGTCGCTGGTTCGAATCCCAACCACGACACTACCTGCCTGGAGTTTGCATGTTCTCCCTGTGCCTGCGTGGGTTTCCTCTGGGTACTCCAGTTTGCTCCCACACTCTAAAGACATGCTGGTAGGTTAATTGGATCCTGTATAAAAAAAAAAAATTGGCCCTACTGTGTATGTATGTGAGTTAGGGACCTTAGATTGTAAGCTCCTTGAGGGCAGGGACTGATGTGAATGTGCAATGTATATGTAAAGCGCTGCGTAAATTGACAGCGCTATATAAGTACCTGAAATAAATAAAATAAATGTAAAAAAACTAATTTATTCATCAATTTAGGCCACATGTTTTTGGTAAAGAAAACTCCCAATAAGCGTAAATTGATTGGTTTGCACAAAAGTTATAGTGTTTACAAACTATGGGATAGATTTATGTAATTTATGTTTTTTTTTTTTTTACTAGTAATGGCGGCGAACAGCGATTTTTAGCAGGACTGCGACATTGCGGCAGACAGATCTGACACTACGTAACTGTTTTTGGAGACCAGTGACACCAATACAGTGATCAGTGCTAAAAAAATGCACTGTCACTGTACTAATGACACTGGCAGGGAAGGGGTAAACATCAGGGACGATAAAAGGATAAGTGTGCTCCTATGTGGTGCTTTCTAACTGTGTGGGGGGGGGGCAAACTGGAAAAAGACAGAGATTTATGTTTCTGCTTAGTAGAAACAGAAGATCTCCATCTTCCTCTCTGACAGAATGGCGGTCTGCCTTGTTTACATAGGCAGACCGCCGTTCTGCTTCTCCTGTCAATGATCGGTGGGTCCTGGCGGAAATTGCGTCCACCGGACCCGTTGATTGGCTCCCGCGCGCCCTAAACCCAGAGCACAAGCCAATGTACAGGTACGCTGGTTCATACAGGAGGGCCGCCCTGCCGCAGTATATCTGTGTGGGGCAGTCCTTAAGTGGTTAATGAGATGAAAAAAGAGTATTACTCACACACTGTGAATGCTCACAGGCACAATAAAATGATGATGACACTGCACGTCGGATGACCATTCACAATGTGTGAGTAATACTCTTTCTAATACTCTTTAAAGCTACACTTAGTGGGCGCATGTGTTTTCTCCTAGTGTAAGAGAAGGGAGCCACCTGGCGTAGTAGACATGGCATCAGCTCAAACTTGAACAAAGGCAAGGAATCAGGCTTGGTTCACAATGCTGCGATCGCAAAGTTGTGCAAAATGCTTGCATCTTCCTTGCTACTTGCTTGATACTTTTGTGATATAACATTTCAGTCTCAAGTTGAACAAACGTTGCAGAAACGTAGTGCAGGAACCTTTTTTATGTCCCTGCAACTTGAGTTGCATTGTTTAATAGGGCACCCGTTGAAATTAATGTTTTGACTTTATGTGTTGCAAGTCTTACTTAGTAAGTGATTAAATCAGCTGATTTTGAACACTGACACCTATTGCTAGTACCAGCACTAAATCTGCAGTGAAGAGGTTTGCAGTTTTAATTTGTGTTTTTCCATTCTATCTACTGTAATTTTGTCAGCTGTTGCACAGGGGACAAAAAATATTTTAAATAATAAAATACTACCACCAATTACACAAACTTTAGGGCCCATTCACACCAGGCTGATCGTGCTTTACATTAAGGTAGCCCATTCATTATAAAGGGCTGTCCAATGCACCCAGCAGATCAAAATTTGTACCTTTTGCATTTTTACTAGTGTGTTACTATGTGTTGTGGTCCCATATAAAATAAATAGCATTGCAGTGTACCGACACATATATCTTATGTACAGTAACTGTGTGCGTTGCCACATAGCAGCAGTGTTAACTGGCCCTAAAGGGAATTTGTCCAACATCAATTTATATTTATTAAGCATTTTTCAGGCTGTGAAACCAATGTGCATGATAATACATTGGTGTATTAGAGCAAAAATCTCTTATGACAATTGGTAGGTTCCACCTCTGGATAGTAGAATTGTTGTTCTGCTATAGTTAGACTATGGCCTATAGCCTATGTGCAGACTGAAAGATTTGACATTTAAAGCTGAACTCAAAGTGGTTCTAAAGGATAAAGGTTTTTTACTCTAATGCATTCACTGCATTATGAGTAAGCAGCTTCCCACCTTAGCCCACCTTATACTTACCTGAGCCTGATCTCGATCCAGTGATGTGCAATAGAGCAGCAGCTCTCCCGTCTCCCTCCCTGCTCATAGGCTCAGAGACAGCAGCGGGAGTCATTGGCTGTGTTGCTGCCAATCACAGCCAGTGAGGAGGGAGCAGGGGTGGGTCCCAGCTGCACTCTGTGAACTCTGTGTGGACACAACGCTGGCCTTGGAGCAGGCCCACACATGTGCCCTCATAGCAAGCGGCTTGCTATGGTGGCCACTTGGCAGGGGTGCCAGAAGTGCTGGCAGAGGAAGAAGAAGTTTAGGGTTGCTCTGTGCAAAACCATTGCATAGAGCAGGTAAGTATGACATGTATGTTATTTAATAATGGGTTTACAATTACTTCAAGTCTAAGGCTCAGTTTACATATTGGCTTCCCGGATTGCAGGCAGAATCGCAGCGATTCTGCCCGCGAGCCCGAATTACGGCAAATCGCAGGACTCCCATGCGATTCCCATGGGACATCTGTTTCCCCAAAAGGAGTACAATAACTTCTTTTGAGCGATAGGAGTCCTACTATTCTGTTTGCGTGATTTTACCGTGATTCATCAGGCGACAATCGCGTAAAAATGGCACAGTTATATAAGTTCCTCTCTTGTACTGAAATTGCTATTTCTGATTTCAATGCACACTATGAGCAATAGAAGCTGCAGCATCACTTCAATACCTGGCTGGAGGATGTCTAGTATCATATAGAACTTTTCTCCAGAGCCTTAAAGGGTAACTCCACTTCTGTGGGCAAAAAAACAAAAATAGCAAATAAAGAAGAAAAAAAAAAAAAAAGCATATACAATTGTGACACAAATCAAATTGTAATTGAATGTTAATAAAAATTACCTTTCCTTTTCCTTTTCAATCTGCAGTCGCTGTAAAAATTACCTTTCCTTTTCAATCTGCAGTCGCTGTAATTTTCTGAAAATTCAATGCAATATGGCTGCCTGGAGGTGTTCTGTACACAGAATGTATACTGAGCACATCCCAGAAAGATCATTTCCTGCTTGTGATTGGCTCACTGATTTTCACAGAAGTCTGCTACAAGTCTGATTTCATCCACCTCCTGCAACAAAAATGTCATTTTTAGTGAAATACTCCCATTAGGAACACAACTAAAGGGATGCAGCCCCAGCAGATTTCCTCATTAGTGCTCTGCAGCTGCACAGCTGATTGATAATTATGAAACCACTTCCATTAGACCCTCTCAGCACAGAGGCACAGAGGAACAAACAGTGATTTCTTCAAAATAACTAAGGGTAGGAATCAGCAATAAAGGTTGTTATAACCCTTGCAATGTACAGAGATCACCCAGAGGGGAATATTTTTTTCGCAACAAAAATGGAGTTACTCTTTAAGCCTAGAACAGACGGGCCGAATGTTAGGCGGCATCGGCCGGTTCAATAGAAACTGGCCCACATTCGGCCCGTGTGTACTGCAGCTGGTCTGACAGAAGCCAGCTGTTCGGCCGGCTTCTGGCGAAGGAGAATGACCAAAAGGGGTCTGTCAATCAGTGCCCGATCAGCGCTCTCAACCATTGGCTGAGAGCGCTGACAAGAGTGTTCTGCGTTACTTTAACGGACAATCCACAGTCGTGCGACGCTGTACTAAAATAAAACTGATGTTCTTTTTTTTCCACAAATAGAGCTTTGTTTTGGTGGAATTTGATCACATGAGCGATTTCTATTTTTTGCGCTATAAACAAAAATGGAACGACAATTCAGAAAAAAAAACCCCATATTTTCCACATTCTGCTATATAACATTCCCAATTTAAAAAAATGTAAAAATCAATTTTTTTCATCATTTTAGGCCAATTTGTATTTTTGGTAAAAAAAAAAAAACCCAATAAGCGTGTTTTGATTGGATTGCGCAAAAGTTATCATGTCTACAAAGTAGGGGAAAGATTTATGTCATTTTTATTTATTTATTTTTTTACTAGTAATGGCAACGATCTGCGATTTATAGCAGGACTGCGACTTTGTGGCAGACAGATCGGACCCCTAACTGACATTTTTGACACTTTTGGGGGGACCAGTGACATTACAACAGTAATCAGTGCTAAAAATATGCACTGTTACTGTAATAATGACACTGGCAGGGAAAGGGATAAGTGTGAGCCTAGGGGGTGTTTTCTAACTGTATGGGGGAGGAACTTGTGGAATGAACACAGAGACCTGTGCTCCTAAATAGGAGGATCACAGGTGCTTTGTGTTCATTCCAGAGAAAACAACGGTCTGATGTGTTTACAACAGCAGGCCGTCGCTCTCTCTCCACGGGGAGCGATCGTGTGTGCCCAGCGGCAATCGTGCCCGCCGGCACCGTGGATCGAATTCCCCGCTGCATAATGGGAGCGTGCACGCACCCCCAGGAGAGCTCCCGCAAACCGACTTACCGATACGGTGGTTCACGCAGCAAAGCCAGCCTGCCACAGTATATCTGCGGTGGGCAGTCGGCAAGTGGTTAGTACCGAGGCTGGCTCCTCCTACCGGCCACAATCTGTCTGCATTGCATAGACAAGTACAGAAAACCAGTGTTAATATTACTGGGTCTAAAATAGGGAAATATGGTATGTAATAAAAATGGAAAATATTTGTAGTAGTACTTTAAAAGGAGGGGGGGGGGGGGACTAGAAAAGGCAAAATATAGTAAGCAGACTACTTTTTTTAATTTTTTTTCAGTGTTGTTTACAAAGCAGTAGATGTTACCTTCATAAATTGCTCAGTTTAATATGGAGTGCCAGAAGCACGGTAAGGTAAAGTTCCTCGCTCCGCTTCAGATTCAGTGTCACAGCTACTAAATTTTACTTTTGGATATAAAGTAGTTAGGGATTGCCTCATGGCACGTGTTCTGACCTTGGCGTGCCAGCCTGATGCGCCTCTGGCCACAAACATGTAAGTAAACCTCAATTTTCCTGAACATTAGTTTCACAGCTTAGCAAAGGTTGAAGATTCCGTGTTAAACAGCTATTTAGGTTTTCCTCCCTGCTGTATACATTAAAACTGATGAAATACAGGGCTCTGTAGTCACAATGACTCAGTAAAAGCTAAAGTTTAGCCACAACAAAAAAACATTCTCTATAATTTTAGTGGGCTAACTTACCTGTATGAAGGCTGACCCATGATACAGGCAGCTGAATCCTTGAGAATGCAGGGTGGGAAGCGTGTTACAGGCAGGGTCATCAAGTACACAGAATCAGATTATCGAACGATCTTTCCTCCGATTTTTTGTTGCATGCTAGTCTCATATGGAATGTAAGGAGGTTACTTTCATACGAAAATTCTCGTATGATAGAATTCAACTTCAGAAGTGATTGTCATGTGTTGAATTGTTTTGTATGTATTCTTTCATTTCTGAGCATGCCTAGTCTTGCTCTTCGGACAAAAACTGTACTAATTAAATGAAAATCGGACGTTGTGTTGATGTATGATAAAAAATGTTATAGCCTGCACATCCAGATTTTGTCATCTGAAAATTTGTAATCGGCTGTCGAAAGCACTTAAAGCGGTTGTATCCCGCTTTTTGACACTTTTACCTACAGGTAAGCCTATAATAAGGCTTACCTGTAGGTACAAATAATATCTCCTAAACCGGCACGGTTTAGGAGATATTTACAGTGCATGCAGCCGCTCGCACGAGCGGCGCATGCGCTCTGAAGGTCCGGGGGGACCTTCAATTAACTTGCCGGGAGCTTGCCGGAAAAATCACTCCCGCGCGCATGCGCGGGAGTGACGTCATCGCGGCTCCGGCCAATCAGCGCGCTGGAGCCGTCTCTTTCGGCCAATCAGCGCGCCGGAGCCGCCGAACCCGGAAGAGACGACGAGGGATCATGGCAGCGCCCGCATCGATGTCCGGGGGTCCGTGTCGGGGCTTCGTTTTAAGGTAAGTTAAACATAATGGGCTAGTATGCGATGCATACTAGCTCATTATGCCTTTGTCTTGCAGGTTTTTTTTTTTTTTTTTTAATAGGGTTTACAACCGCTTTAACTAACAATCCGAAAATCGGCAGATCGTTCGTCGGACAAAATATTACTTCGGATTTTCTTCTCTCTCTCTCTCCTCTCTCCTCTATCCTCTCTCTCCTTTTTTATTACAAGAAAAGATTTTTCTTGCTTTGGAAATCGCAGCTTGGCATTGCATGCTATTATTAAGCTTAGGAACTACCAGAACACCCAGATCCTTCTCCGCTATTGATTCCCCCAAGATTGTATGATGCATGCATATTCTTAGCCCCCAAGTACATACCTGTACATGTATCAACATTAAACCTCATTTGTCTCTAGTTCGTCAATCAAACAGTGCATTGAGGTCAGCTTGTTTATTGGAGATATCCTATAAGGATGGTATTCCACTGCATAGCTTGGTGTCATCTGCAAACATTAAAATGGTACTTTTAATCCCAGACCATATATCATTTATAAATATATTCAAAAAGTACCCAACACTAAACCTTCGAGTACACCACTGATAACCTTAGATCATTCAGAGCAATTTGCAGCTACAGAAATAAGACTTTCCACAAAGTATTCAAAGATAAAGAAATTACACTTTAAAATGAAGATCAGATTTGTCTGCACTGCACTTTGTGTGCACTCATTTTCTGTTGTCCATTACGACTGTGAAAGCGGAACACAACAGAAACAAGTAATGCCCCATACACACGTGCAGATTATCTGCAGACTTTTGTTTGCAGACTTACCAAAACCATATAATATGAGGTCAAACCTAAACACTTTCAATTTGTATGCAATCCGGCAGGCCCTTGCACTACATAGAAAAGGTAAGTCTGCAGACAAAAGTCTGCAGATAATCTGCACGTGTGTATGGGGCATAAGATTGAATTGTTTGAGGTTTGGTGCTGGAGAAGGATTTGTTGTGTACCGTGGGCAGCCCACAGAACTAACAGATCAATTTTGGAAGAGAATAAACCGGCTATGTCACTAGAAGCCCACATAATGAAATTACGACGGTCCTATTTTGGTTACACTGTCAGAAGCGAAAGATCATGGGAGAAGGAAATAATGTTTGCGAAAATTGAAGTGTAGAGAAGAGGGAGACCGGCTATTAGATGGTTGGAGACACTGGAATATCTCACCAGACTTGCACAAAACCAAATTCTCTTTATACCTCTCGTTCAGCAAGTCTCTAGGATTCAGACCCGAGTTGTTTGCACTCAACTTAACTAAACAGAACAAACAAAAATGCAATATGTTGCAGCTTACAGTCCTTATATTTGGTGGCTTCATTAGTTTTCTTTTTTTCTTTTCTTTTTTTCGAAGCTATGAACATTTTTAACGAAAGCAGAAATGACCTTGATCTTGTCACTTCCTGTGAGCTGCACTGAATCATTTCTTCCTTCCTAGCTATCTTCTGTAAATTGTCCTGCACCCCATGTAATATAGATGAAGAGACACGGACATGTTTGTTATATCAGGAGAACAGCTTTGGCTGAAAACCATGGCTTCCGCAATAGATACATGAAGGAATGACGCAGCCACTCAGGGAGAGAATGCATGTTATTTATAGGATTACCAGGTGAAAATGAAGGAAAAGAAGCTTGAAAAAAGAAATGAATGCAGCCACCACACCGATGACTGGTGAATGGCAAAATATTACA
Source organism: Pelophylax lessonae (assembly GCF_965119305.1). Taxonomy (NCBI): domain Eukaryota; kingdom Metazoa; phylum Chordata; class Amphibia; order Anura; family Ranidae; genus Pelophylax; species Pelophylax lessonae. The sequence goes on along the minus strand of NC_138773.1, from coordinate 256,944,613 downwards.
TATTTTGGGTCTTTTTGGGTCCTTTCACACAGGCTTTCCGCCCGGCTGACCTTGTTTTGCTTAGCGGGATCGATCCGCCAATCCCCGATGAGCAGGCGGATGACAGGTCCATCTCCACTCTGTGCTGAGATGGACCTGTGAGATCCCAGCTCTCCTCTATGGGAGATCTGATGAAAACGGACTGCCTGTCCATTTTAATCCGATCCTATCCGATCCTCAAGATGGATGGAAAATAGGGTTTCCTCCGTCTGGATTTTATGGACAGATCAAATAGCAGCAGGTGTCAGCGCTGACTTCCACTTCTCCATAGGGCTGCATGGAGCATCCGATTAGGTCTGCCCGAAAAACTGACAGACGGACCTGATCAGAAAGCCTGTGTGAAAGGACCCTTAGGGTTTAGCTGCAGTTTAAAGCGGTATTGAACTAATTAAGGGTTTAGATAAAGTTTAAAGCAATATTGAAGAAAAAAAAAAAACACTGACAGACAGGCACGGTTTTTATGACAGAAGATTGGTCTCTGCTGTCATAAATGCTTCTCCCGGCCTGTCAGCAGTGATGTAAACTGAACCACACATGAGCAGCTCAGAGCACGTTTACAGTACACGCTGAACCTTGATGAAGTGACTCCCATGCACATGCACAGGAGTGACATCATCATTGTCCGACCCTTCTAGCAACTGATCAGAGGAAATCCGAAAGGAAGACCGAGAGAAAATGGAATCGGCAGAATACTGACAGAGCAGCGCTGCAGGGCTTCCTTTGACAGGTAAGTCTGTCATAATGTGATAATATGTGGCTCATATGAGCACATTTTGGCATAAACCCCCTGGAGGCACATTGAAAAGAAGACTTTAGCAGAGTTTAATTCTGCTTTAGCCCTGGTTTACCAGAACACATTGTGTGAAATTCACGATCTGTACACATTTTCGGCTCTGCATTCAAAAAACGTGCATGCACTACTTTGGTGCAATCGGTGCAATGCAAAATAAATGGGCTTAAATCGCACAAGGCTCAGTCATGTGTAAATTGCTCAGGAATGCCGTGCACATTCCTGTGCGATTCAGCATTTAGATTTAAGGGCTGGTTCACACTAGAACCACACAAGAACGTGGCCGCATTGTTGTGTTATTCCTGTGAGACTCAGTGTGGTGCAATTTTCAGCCCAAAACTAATGCATGCACTACTTTTAACCACTTGCCAACCGCCGCACGACTATATACTGCGGCAGTCAGCCTCTCCTGGGCAAAGTGACGTACCTGTACGTCACTCGCCCACGAGCCTGTGCGCTCCCGCCCCCGCTCGTTTACTAACATCCCCGCGAGTGTGATCGACGGCTACTCGCGATCTCACTCAGGAGAAGGAGAAAGGCAGACGGCTGATGTAAACACAGCCGTCTGTCATTCTCCCTTAGATCATGACAGAGGCTATGCGATCCTGATATATAGGATCATATGTCTCTGTTATGATCTAACAAGCCATGCCCCTTGACAGTTAGAATCACGCCCCTAGGTACACATTTAACCCCTTGATGACCAATAAAGTTAACCCCCTACCTGCCAGTGTCATTTTTACAGTAACAGTGCATATTTATAGCACTGATCAGACATGGGAGTAAGTCACACATGTGCAAGTCACAAGCAAGTCCCAAGTCTTAACCTTTAAGTCTCAAGCAAGTCCCAAGTTACTGTGGCGAAAAGCAAGCAAGTCAAGTCGAGTCCCTGCTAGAAGTCAAGTCATTTGTTTTGGTCAAGTCACAAATCAAGTCAAAATACTGATCTACCCCAATTTTCACCTTTAAATCAGTTAAAAGTCAGTGGTCAGGAAAGGTTTTGTTTTATTTTCAACATTAACAAAACTGCTTAGTGCTTCTTTCTTGGCATATTAAAGAAAGACTTTACAACTTTACAACAACAAGTGGGACACAATCATGAAGTGGAACAACATTTATTGGATATTTCAAACTTTTTATGGATATCTTTAAGCAATGGCTTTCTTCTTGCCACTCTTCCATAAAGGCCAGATTTGTGCAGTACACGACTGATTGTTGTCCTATGGACAGAGTCTCCCACCTCAGCTGTAGATCTCTGCAGTTCATCCAGAGTGATCATGGGCCTCTTGGCTGCATCTCTGATCAGTCTTCTCCTTGTATGAGCTGAAAGTTTAGAGGGACGGCCAGGTCTTCGTAGATTTGCAGTGGTCTGATACTCCTTCCATTTCAATATTATTGCTTGCACAGTGTTCCTTGGGTTGTTTAAAGCTTGGGAAATCTTTTTGTATCCAAATCCGGCTTTAAACATCTCCACAAACAGTATCTCGGACCTGCCTGGTGTGTTTCTTGTTCTTCATGATGCTCTCTGCGCTTTAAACGGACCTCTGAGACTATCACAGTGCAGTGCATTTATACGGAGACTTGATTACACACAGGTGGATTCTATTTATCATCATTAGTCATTTAGGTCAACATTGGATCATTCAGAGATCCTCACTGAACGTCTGGAGAGAGTTTGCTGCACTGAAAGTAAAGGGGCTGAATAATTTCGCATGCCCAATTTTTCAGTTTTTTATTTGTTAACAAAGTTTGAAATATCCAATAAATTTAGTTCCACTTCATGATTGTGTCCCACTTGTTGTTGATTCTTCACAAAAAAATTACAGTTTTATAACTTTATGTTTGAAGCCTGAAATGTGGCAAAAGGTTGCAAAGTTCAAGGGGGCCGAATACTTTCGCAAGACACTGTATTTGTTTAATGCTTTTTTCTCCTCAGTCTTTACACATTAAAAGGAGGGGTACACTGACCATGAGTATATGGTTAGTAGTAATACACAGGACTTGCCGCTATAGCTAACAGAGGGTGAAATCAGGGAAAGGCTAGATAAAATTAGCACAAATAAACCACCAGGCCCGGATGGCATACATGAAACTCAAAGAACTTAGTAAAACTATATCTAGACCACTGTTCCTGATCTTTGCTGACAGTATTATGACAGGAAATGTACCAGGGGATTGGAGGAAAGCTAACGTGATACCAATATTCAAAAAAGGGCAGAGGCACGTCCCGGGAAATTATAGGCCGGTCAGCCTGACATCGATAGTATGTAAACTTCTGGAGGGGATGATAAGGGACTATATCGTAGAGAAATGTATAGAAATAAAAAGCACTCGCGCCAATTTTTGTATTGAAGAAATGGGTTGCTGCTGTGATTAACCTCTATGGGTGAAAAGCTGGAAATTTATGTAATGATAGATATTACATCAACAGCGCATACCTTGTAGCAGGGTGGTATGGGAAAAATTTGCTGTGTAAGGTGTATGGATATCAAAATATATTGGTATTGACACCAATGGGTCTGCCTGTGATTTAGGGGTTGCTACTGCCAATAGCCCTAAAAGTGTACATATGGTACTAGGTAGTATAATAATTGTTACCTACAGCATGTACCAGAATATAGGGGGTGTCTGATACCACCTATATATTATTCCCATGTGCTTATATAAACCACAAAAAATTATTATATATAATGTGCATATACTGGGCTAAAATTTGACTTTAATTTCGTCATTAAAGCGTGACGTCTTCGGAAGTTGGTCTTCCAAAGACGTCAGGCTTTGATAACGAAACGCGTCAAGTTGAACCGCACGTAGCCTCGTTCTCACTGTGGTACGTGGAACGCAAGCTGAGTCACACCCGGGAAGCTCCATGTAGAGAGCTGGCGAACCCTCACCGGTGTCCCGCAAGGATTCCAAACAATCAGGTTTTTGCGGCATTCCACTGTTATCTTAAACTGTACCACCAACGCTATATATGAACTACTTTTAAGCACTATTGCACTTTTTTTGTTCTTTTAAAAATAAACATGGAGTTTTATACTACACCATGAGGAGTGCGATATTTTTGTTTCAATACAACAACCAATAGGATCCAGGACCACCCGAGCACGGACGGCTGGGACCCCGCTGGATACTCACCATACAAGCTCATTTGACCCACTTGCCATATGACATTGGGGGTCAACAACATCTGGTGAGTTTGTATTGCCTACCTCATATACACAGGAGCACGGAGGTTGACACCACTATTGCACTGTTGTTTTGAACTAACACCAATATTGAAACCAGAACAGTCACTTTGAACTATTTACTATTTTTTGGAACATATGGACACTACTTCTTTGAACTGAGCACTTTTTCCTTTGTCTCATTGGACTTTTTAATGAATTTTTTATCACTGTATATTTATTCACAAAATGTATAGATTTTTTTATCTGCAATAATTGAAATAAGCACAGTTTATGCACTTTATACAATTTCTATTTGGTTAAGCAAGCACACTGGATTTAGTGTGTGCAATATTATTGTTTATTACTGTAGAGTCAAATTTTAGCACAGTATATGCACATTATATATAATAATTTTTTGTGGTTTATATAAGCAAATGGGAATAATATATAGGTGGTATCAGACACCCCCTATATTCTGGTACATGCTGTAGGTAACAATTATTATACTACTGTGACAGGAAGTCAGCTAAATCTGGGAATGTAGTCACAGGAAGGAGATACATTTCCACCTGATTGAGAAGTCCATTAATTAATTTAGGGTGTTGGCTACAGAGCTAGCCAGCAGGAAGTTGAAAGGCCTTCACCTGTTCAGAATGAGGGAGTTAAGGCTCTATAATTTGTTCAGAGAAAGTCCTATTGTTTGCTGCCTCCAGAAGCTGCATCCTGAAGCCATGTGGGCTGGGAGCAGGAGGACAGTCAGCGTGTGCCTCCCGACAGGATGTGTGGGCCTGGGAGAAGACCCCCCGGAGTGATGTGTGCCCGGGACGGTAACCAAGGGTGAATACGTCTCAAAGGTGAGAAGACGAACTGTTGATGTGAAAGAAACAAAGGACTGTGTTGCCCTGTGAAGCTATTATAAAAGGACTATTGAGTGTCCGCTGGAGGACAAGGAAGTCTGCCCGACGGTAGGTTGGAGACAGACACTTAGGCAGGTTCCAGTTGTGAGAAGGTAGCCGCCCACAGAGGCAAGGATTTATTTTCTGTTTTATTTTATTTTTGTAGCTCCCAAAGACTGAAGACTTTTTTCCAGCTGATTACGCAACTCCAACATATCAGCCATACTTTGCTTCTGCAAAGTCTGAATTTCACTTTCCTTTTCCATGAGGATGGTATCTTTCTCCATTATAGTCTCTCTGCGTTTTTGCAACTCGACCAAAAGAAGAGCAGTGGATTCTTCCCACTGTAACACATGAGACTTGAGTAGTTCATTCATTTCCTGCAAGTTTCTATGCTCCATTTTAAGCAATTCCAAGGCTTGTTCCTTTTCTTCCATTTTCCGTTGCAAGGCATCCAACTCAGCCCTGCACACATACTCGGTTTCCTCCAAACCGATGGCCTCCATTGGCTGCTGGCGTCTCTGTTTCCAGCCTGCCATGCTCTCTTGATGAGCCTTTTGTTGAGCTGCAAAGCTCTGCTGAAAATCCGCATTTGCCTGCTGTTGAGCTGCATTTGCTTGCTGTTGAGCTGCATTTGATATAATCAGATGTTTCAACATCTCCTCCATTTTGAGTTTACTTTTCATCTGAGCACACTGCGTCTCCATAGCAGTTTCATCAGTGTTGCTAGGGACAACAACCTTCCTCTTTAGTAGACTCTCTTTAGGCATGGATGGGGCTGGTTCAGACGGCAACATCCCCTCCATCCATAGAATCCGGTCTCTCATTTCATCTATCTTTGCATTTTTCAGGCGTTTGGACCGCCCCATCTTCAATAACTCCACAAACAAATTTTTCACAGTCCAGCAAACAATTTTCAGACCACTGTCTCTTCAACACATGTAGTTTTTCTCTCTCTTGCAGGATCTCTTTTCCTGCACACACAGTTTGTGCAGTCACTTGCACCAGACACAACAAAGTTCATCAAATAATTTTGAGACCGCTGTCTCTTTAAAACACTTTTTTTTTTTTTTTTTTCTGTCAGGATCTTCTCTCCTGCACACATAGATTGTGCAATCTCATGCACCAGACAAAGTTCATCAAACATTTGCACTTCCTTGCAGGGATCTCTGCTTATGCCCACTGCATACCTCCACCATATGTAAGGGATTAGCTCGGTGGCGGGTGTGGATGACCCCTTGGGGGGTGCGTTTTCCCAGACAGGTAGCCGACAAGTGCTTGCAAACAAACAGTGTGGTTTATTGAATGGTGTTTTCTTCACCAGGCTGTATGCAGCAAAACATCCAAAATAAAATAAAACAGAAAATAAATCCTTGCCTCTGTGGGCGGCTACCTTCTCACAACTGGAACCTGCCTAAGTGTCTGTCTCCAACCTACCGTCGGGCAGACTTCCTTGTCCTCCAGCGGACACTCAATAGTCCTTTTATAATAGCTTCACAGGGCAACACAGTCCTTTGTTTCTTTCACATCAACAGTTCGTCTTCTCACCTTTGAGACGTATTCACCCTTGGTTACCGTCCCGGGCACACATCACTCCGGGGGGTCTTCTCCCAGGCCCACACATCCTGTCGGGAGGCACACGCTGACTGTCCTCCTGCTCCCAGCCCACATGGCTTCAGGATGCAGCTTCTGGAGGCAGCAAACAATAGGACTTTCTCTGAACAAATTATAGAGCCTTAACTCCCTCATTCTGAACAGGTGAAGGCCTTTCAACTTCCTGCTGGCTAGCTCTGTAGCCAACACCCTAAATTAATTAATGGACTTCTCAATCAGGTGGAAATGTATCTCCTTCCTGTGACTACATTCCCAGATTTAGCTGACTTCCTGTCACACTACCTAGTACCATATGTACACTTTTAGGGCTATTGGCAGTAGCAACCCCTAAATCACAGGCAGACCCATTGGTGTCAATACCAATATATTTTGATATCCATACACCACCTTACAGAGCAAATTTTCCCATACTACCCTGCTACATGGTATGCGCAGTTGATGTAATATCTATCATTACATAAATTTCCAACTATATCGTAGAGTTTGCTAAAGATAACAACATCATCAGCAGTAATCAGCACGGGTTTACAAATGGGCGTTCTTGTCAAGCCAATCTGTTAACATTCTACGAGGAGGTGAGCTGTGAGCTAGATAGGGGGAGACCAGTGGATGTGGTGTACCTGGATTTTGCTAAGACGTTTGATACAGTTCCCCACAAACGCTTAATATATAAAAAAAGGTCTGCAGGCATCGAGCACAACGTGTGCTCTTGGATACAGAACTGGTTAAAAGGATGTGTCCAAAGGGTGGTAATCAATAATGCATACTCAGACTGGTCTGGGTGGTAAGTGGGGTCCCCCAGGGATCAGTCTTGGGACCAATCTTGTTCAATTTATTCATAAATAGGGATGATCAAACTTTTGAAAAGTTCGGTTCGACCAGAACACCCGAACTTCCCAAAAGTTCGGCCCGGATTTCAGAACCCCATTGAAATCAATGGGACCCGAACTTCGGTAATCAAAAAACACCATTTTGAAGCCCTAAAACCCAATAAATGCCACTAAAAAGTGCCTAGGGTTCTGGGTCATGCCCCAGGGACTATTAATCACACAAAAAAAAGTTCTTAAAAATTGTCATTTTTGATAGAGAGCCAATTATTGAAAAAAAAAAAGAGATTTTTTGATTTTGACTTTGGATTTAGTGTCTGGGGGTCTAAAAAGTATACTTGTGAAGTTTCAGCTCTGTAGCATGTCCAGAACCATAAAAAAAAGATAGTTTGTATTATGTCACTTATAGAACAGGGATATGGCTTTGCTATTTTCACACCTTGCCAGTTTTGTAGCAAGCGTTTTTATGAGCATTTTTTGGGGGTTATTGGAGGCAGGCATAACATCAGAACTTCTGTGTAGGGGTATATATACACACATACTTATATGTATGTATATATACCCATACACATATATAGGTGTGAAAGTAGCAGAACACTATACTTGCACTAATGAAATAATTAACACCAATATGGTTACGCTCCTATCACACCTATATATGTGTATGTGTAAAATACATATAAGTGTGTGTGTATATATATATACCCCTATACAGAAGTTCAGATGTTTTGCCTGCCTCCAAAGAACCCAAAAAAATGCCCAAAAAAACGCCAGCGCCAAAAAAAAAACGCCCAGGTGTGTTTTTGCAGCAGGGTTTTTTTTGGGCATTTTTGGGGTCTTTGGAGGCAGGCAAAACATCTGAACTTCTTTATAGGGGTATATATACACACACAGTTATATGTATTTTACACATACACATATATAGGTGTGATAGGAGCGTAACCATATTGGTGTTAATTATTTCATTAGCTCAAGTATAGTGTTCTGCTACTTTCACACCTATATATGTGTATGGGTATATATACATATAAGTGTGTGTGTATATATACCCTTATACAGAAGTTCAAATGTTTTGCCTGCCTCCAAAAAAATGGCCAAAAAAATGCCTGCGCCAAAAAAAATGCCCAGGTGTGTTATTGGTTTTTTTGGGCATTTTTTGGGTTCTTTGGAGGCAGGCATGACATCTGAACTTCTGTATAAGGGTATATATATATACACACACACTTATATGTATATATACCCATACACATATATAGGTGTTAAAGTAACAGAACACTATACTTGCACTAATGAAATAATTAACACCAATATGGTTACGCTCCTATCACACCTATATTTGTGTATGTGTAAAATACATATAAGTGTATGTGTGTATATATACCCCTATAGAGAAGTTCGGATGTTTTGCTTGCCTCCAAAGACCCCAAAAAAATGCCCAAAAAAACGCCTGCTGCAAAAACACACCTGGGCTTTTTTTTTAGCGCTGGCGTTTTTTTGGGCATTTTTTTGGGTTCTTTGGAGGCAGGCAAAACATCTGAACTTCTGTATAGGGGTATATATATATTTACACACACACTTATGTGTATTTTACACATACACATATATAGGTGTGATAGGAGCGTAACCATATTGGTGTTAATTATTTAATTAGCGCAAGTATAGTTTTCTGCTCCTTTCACACCTATATATGTGCAGGTGTATATATACAGACATGTGTGTGTATATATACCCCAATACACAAGTTTAGATGTCATGCCTGACTCCAAACTTGTCCTCAAAAAATCCCTATAAACGCCTGCAGCCAAAAAGCAGGCTGACCGGCGAGAAGCCATATTAGTGCTCTGAAAGTGACCTAAGAGAAACAATGTTTTCTCTATAGCGGTCACCCTGATATGGAAGGGTTTGGTCACCCTGCCATAGTAGTCAGTGTCATTTCACCCTACACTACATTACGGTCACCCTGGCACTTAACACTTTCCCTACAGAAACTACATTTTTGCAACTAACTAAAGTGGAAAATAGCACCCTAACTACACTAGATATCCCTTTCCTCACACTAATAAATGCTAAATGACACTTTTAAAGTAAAATTAACAGAACTGCTTCCACTCTCTTCCATGTCCCTGTATTACAATGCTAGGAATTTGGCGGGTGCTATCTTATATACTGGGGGGCGTATTCACTAATGATTGGCCTAGGGACCCCCTAGTCACGGTCGATCATCCCTATTCATAAATAGCATTGAGGACGGGATCAGTAGCTCAATATCAGTTTTTGCGGATGACACAAAATTGGGAAGGGCAATAACTTCACAACATGAGGCAGATTTCTTACAGAATGACCTGAACCAAATAACAGAGTGGGCAACTACATGGCAAATGAGGTTTAATGTGGAGAAGTGTAAGGTTTTGCACTTGGGGGCTAAAAGCATAAAAGCACAATACACTTTAGGGGGGAACCTTTGGGGGAATCAAAAATGGAGAAAGATCTGGGATTCTTAGTAGGGGATAGACTTGGCAATAGCATGCAATGTCAAGCGTCAGCTGCCAAGGCCAGCAGAATATTAGCATGCATAAGGAAGGGTAAGTATTCCCGAGATAACACTATAATCCTTCCACTTTATAAAACTCTGGTCCGACCACACAGGGCAACTAAAATGATTAGGGGATTGGAGGACCTTAATTATAATGAGCGTCTACAATCGCTTGATTTATTCTCCCTGGAGAAGAGACGCCTGAGAGGGGACATGATAACAATTTACAAATACCTCAATGGTGATCTCAGCATAGAAAAAAAGCTATTCAGTCGCAAGGATTGCATGAGGACACGAGGACATACATTGCGATTAGAAGAGAAGCGTTTTAACCTCAGGCAATGTAGGGGTTCTTCACTGTTAGGGCTACAAGACTGTGGAATTCTCTACCACAATTGGTAGTTACTGCAGGAAGTATGGCTACTTTCAAAAGACTCTTGGACTTACATCTCAAGGCTCAGAACATTAAGGGGTATGAGAAATGATTACGGCCACACACACCTACACAGATTGAACTGGATGGACTGTTGTCTTTATTCAACCTCAACTACTATGTAACTATGTAACTATTTCCATTGTTAAACACCCAGTGTCCTAAAAATCAGAACACATTGAGGTGTTTTAAGTGACTGTGGTGTCAGAAACATAACAGACACATTAATTTTGCTTTAACCCATATTGAGAAAATGCAAATATTTAATAACTTAAAAAAGTAAAGTCATTTCGAGTCATATGTCTCAAGTCAAAGTCAAGTCTCAAGTCCTGAATACCAAGTCAAAGTCAGGTTGAGTCTTTTATTAATTTTAGACAAGCAAGTCTCAAGTCCTCAGTCTGACTTAAGTCAAGTCATGTGACTCAAGTCCCCTACCTCTGGCACTGATTACTGTAGTAATGTCACTAGTACCCCCAAAAGTGTCAAAAATGTCAGTCAGGGGTCCGATATGTCCGCCACAATGTCGCAGTCCCGCAAAAACAAATCGCAGATCGCCGCCATTACTAGTTAAAAAAAAAACAATAAAAATTACATAAATCTTTCCCGTAGTTAGTAAACGAAATAACTTTTGCGCAAACCAATCAAAATACGGTTATTGCGATTTTTTTTTACCAAAAATATGTAGCAAAAAACAAATTGTCCTAAAATGTTAAAAAATTTTGATTTTTACATTTTTTTTGAGAATTTCATATAAAAAAAATGTGAAAAATATTGTTATTTTTTCAAAATTGTTGCTCTTTTTTTGTTTATAGTGCAAAAAGTAAAAACCACACAGGTAACCAAATACCACCAAAAGAAAGCTCTGTTTGTGGGAGAAAAAAGGACGTCAATTTCATTGGGGTACGGCGTCGCAGGACTGCGCAATTGTCTGTTATAGTCACGCAGTGCCGTATCGCAAAAAAGGGCCTGGTCTTTGAGCAGCCAAATCCTTCGGGGCTTAAGTGGTTAATTAAAACGCACTGTACATGAGATCTGCATTTGGGTAGTTTCATATGAATATATTGACACCAGCAGCAGATCGCACACTAAATACATTTTGAACGCAGTTCAGAAAAAGTGCACGCAGCGTGGGTTTTCCGCGTCGCATCCCAATGTCAATGAGACCTTCAGCTCTGAATTATTATTTTTTTTTTTTTAGCTTTTCCATTAGCTTTTATTTCTATTTTTCTTTTCAAACTTTTTATGCTCTGAATTTTTTCTTTTTCTTTTTCTTATTATTATTTCTGAACAGCTGTGTTTCTATTATAACGTGGTTTTCTAATAAAGTGAGCAAACCCCAGGGCGTGGCCGAGCAGCGGATGTAGCCGGACGTGTGAAGCTCTCGCTCCGCCGAACATCCTGTGCTATCATCCTTTTGGACACCCGATCGATCCGATCTTTTTCGCAGGACTCGTCCCTCTGTGATCCCCGGAGCTCCTGGTCTGTCGGGTGGGTCCCTCGAGCCGCTGCAACATGTCATCTCGCCAGACGACCGGCCGCCATGCTCCTGACCGCCAAGCCCAAGATGGCGCCCAGCCGCAGCGAGGCACACAGAAGCCTTCACATAAGGAGGCTGCCCAGAAGCTCTTCTCGAAGCCTGCCACAAAATCGGCCCCTAGTGTGACGACCGCTCCTGCTGTCTCTTCTCCTCCGCAGTCAGATGCCGACGACACAGCCCCGCTGGGTGACATCTCTGCGCACCTTTCTGCCTGGGACACTGCAGGTAACTTCCAGTCCTCCTCCCCTGTGCCTGATGCTGAGCCCACCCTGAGGGACATAATGGCCGCAGTCACCACCAGTAACACCTCCCTTGCTGCTCTTACTGTAGAGCTGAGGGGTGTTAAGGCTGAAATCACTTTCATAAGGCATGATATGCAGAAGCTCAGGGAACGCACTGCGGCTGTGGAGGGCAGGGTCAGCTCCATCGAGGATGATTTACCCCCCCCTTCAGAGGGAGGTTAAAAATACTGCACTTCTGGCTGCCCAACAGGCGGCCAGGTTGGAGGACCTTGAGAATCGGATGAGACGCAATAATGTGCGAGCTATTGGCATCCCAGAGAGGGCTGAGGGGAAGAACCCTGTTGCATTTATTGAGAATTGGCTGCTGGAAACTTTTGGCCGGGATTCTTTCACTCCCATGTTCTCCGTGGAAAGAGCGCACCGAGTCCCCATGCGCCCCCTCCCTCCTGGAGCGCCTCCCCGCACTTTCATTTTTAAATTGCTTAATTTTAAGGACAGAGATGTTATCCTAACCAAGGCCCGGAGCCTACAGGACAAGTTGGCGATGGACAACTCCAAGATCTCTCTTTTCCCGGACTACTCCGCGGAGGTGCAGAGGCAGAGAGCGAGGTTTGGAGAGGTGAAGAGGAGGTTGAGAGAGATGAATTTGCAATACGCTATGCTTTATCCTGCTAAGCTGCGAGTGGTGGCGCGGGATGGCGTGAAATTCTTTGAAAGCCCGTCGGCTGCGGCACAGTGGGTGGAGGTTGAGGGGCGGGCGCAGCGCCCCGACCGGTCTCCACGGCCGGGGGATCCTTGAGGCCTAACCTGTGGCCTAGCTGTGACCTGCATCTACTGTTGCTGATCGGGTGGTCCCCGTGATACCCCTATATGGGCGGAGGCTGCCCTATTTACCCGGACTACAGTTACCACCTTTGGTGGTCTTGAACGCTGTCCTAGTGGAGACTGCTATGCCAGCTGCGTCTCCCACCATTTTCCCCCCTATGGGTCCTGGTTGGACGGACTTTGCCGATGACCGACGCTCACTGAACCATGTTGGCGGTGGGCGCTCTAAGGATCCCGAACCTTCTGTTGACTGTTACCCCTCCCCGCACCTGTTTGTCCTGTTTTGCACCCTCTTCCTCACCACTGGAGATGACTATTGCAACCCTGCTGCCCCTGTTTGGGCCTCCTGCCCGGATGCCTGGAGCCTTCTCTGTGCCTGCTGGAGACTTGGACTACCCCTTGCTGTTCGCAGTGCCTGGCTGATGCCCCCCTCTGTTCCACGTCCCTTCTTGCCCCTTTTTGTTGTCCTGAGATGTAGTGACTTCCGCTGCTTCAACATCCTTTCGTGTCCATCATACCCCTGGAATGACCATGGCTGATACTTTATGCTGCGTTTCCTGGAATGTGCGTGGCCTGAACAATGCGCTGAAGAGAACTGCTGTCCTCCGTAATCTGAAAAGACTGAAAGCGGACGTTGTTTGCTTGCAGGAGACCCACCTAGCTGCTGACCCCCCTCCCAGTTTGGCCCCTGGCTTGTACCCACATCAATACCATTCTAGTTACTCTACATATTCCAGGGGTGTGAGTCTGCTGATTAGGCGGGGGGTTAATTTTGCCTGCTCATCATCCTATGCTGACCCCGAGGGTAGATTTGTTATGCTGGTGTGTACTGTTGGGGGTCTGTCCTGCGCAATAATTGCGGTGTATGTGCCTCCGCCGTTTTCGGCTGGGATCATTGGTTTGCTGGCGGAGAGGATTGCTGGCCTTCCTGCGGTCCCTCTGCTGGTTGTTGGTGACTTTAATGCCACCCTGGACCCCCATTGGGACAGATTTACCCCTCGCTCCGGGCCCCCTCAGTCGATCGGCAATGGGTCTCCCTTTGCTCGGTTGATGGGGGAGTTGGGACTGACGGATGTTTGGCGGATGGGGCATCCGGGTGACCGGGTGTACTCTTGCTACTCGGCTGCACGGTCTGGCCTCTCCCGCATTGATATGGGGTTCGGCAATCCGGCCCTCTTGCCGCTGGTGGTTGGGGCTGAGTATGGCCCGAGATTGGTTTCGGATCATGCTCCGCTCCGGATCAGCCTGTCTCTGCCGTCTAGGTCGGGGAGACCCCTTTGGAAACTGAACCCTTTCTGGCTCACGCTATTTCCTAGTCCTGACCCCATACCCCAGTTACTAACTTCCTTCCTGACGATTAATTTGGATACGGCTGCATTGGGGGTGGTGTGGGACTCTGCTAAGGCCTTCCTGAGGGGGCAGTTTAGTTATCTGATAAATAGCATTAAATCTTCTACTAAGGAATGGGAGAACACCGTACTGGAAGAGGTGACCAGGGCGGAGGCGGCTTATGTTAATGACCCTTCGGAGGAGTCTCAACGCTCCTGGTTGGCAGCCCAGTCCCTCTCCAAGACGGTGGTTTTGCAACGGGCTGAAAATAAGCGTTTTTTTCCTACAGCAGAAGCATTTTGAGGAGGGGGAGAGTACTGGTCATGTATTGGCTATGCTGGTTCGCTCCCAACAGCCAGCGGCATTTATTACCGCTCTGCGGGACCCTTCGGGGGCCCTGCTGAGCTCCACTCCTGAGATATCTAGGGTCCTACGTGAGTTCTACTCGGATCTCTACTCCTCTAAGGTGTCGGCCCCGCAGCGGGTGGTGGAGGATTTCCTGGACACCTGCGACCTGCCGGCGCTCTCTGCCCGGGAGGCGGAGGGCCTGGATGCTCCTTTAACTGCGGACGAGATTCTAATGGCACTAAAGGCCGCCCCACGGGGCAAGTCCCCGGGTGCGGACGGCCTGCCATCTGAGGTGTATGGCCGATACTCTGAGCAGCTGGTCCCGGTGCTCTTGAGGGTGTTCAATGACGCTTTCCGGAGTGGGACCCTGCCTGACTCTATGTGCGAAGCCATTGTGGTACTGATCCCCAAGCCTGGAAAGGATCCTATGCTAGCCGACTCTTATAGGCCTATCTCCTTGTTGACCTCGGACGTTAAACTATTAGCTAAAATACTGGCCACTAGACTGTCCACAGTAGTGCAGAGCATTATCCACAGGGACCAATCGGGCTTTATCCCCACGAGAGCTACGGCTCTGAACCTGCGACGCCTGTTTCTTAACCTTCAGCTCCCTGTGGATAATCCTGGTAATAGAGCAATCTTTTCGTTAGACGCAGCTAAGGCCTTCGACAGCGTCGAGTGGCCTTACCTGTGGGCGGTGCTGAGGCGTTTTGGAGTGGGGGACACCTTTATTAGTTGGGTTAAATTGTTGTATGCCAATCCTAGAGCCAGACTTAGGGTCAACGGGGACCTGTCGGAACCCTTCTGTTTGTTCCGGGGCACTCGGCAGGGGTGTCCACTTTCGCCTTTGTTGTTTGCCTTAGAGCCGCTCGCGGCTCGTCTCCGGACTCATCCGGAGATTGTTGGCTTCCGACGGGGCCCTCATGAGGACGTGGTTTCCCTATATGCCGACGATACCCTCCTTTATCTGGGGGACACGGGGAGGTCGCTGAGCGAGGTCATGGATTTGATTGACTTTTTCGGCTCCTTTTCCGGGTTCTCAATAAACTGGGATAAGTCGGTCCTTATGCCTTTGGACCCCATCTTGGCCCCCCTGCCGGAAAGGGCTAGGGATGTCCGAGTGGTTGACCAGTTCCGCTACCTGGGTGTTCAGGTGACCCCGGATGTCGGCCGTTATTTGGAACTTAACCTAGTGCCCCTGCTTCATAAATTTAGACTTAAATGTACCGCTTGGTGTAAACTCCCTCTGTCGGTGGCGGGACGGGTCAATCTGGTAAAGATGATTTGGGCCCCTCAGCTCCTCTATGTACTCCACAACGCCCCTCTCTGGATCCCGAGACGCTGGTTCCTGCGTGTGGAATCCTTGTTTCGCGATCTAATCTGGAGGAAACGGGTGGCCCGTATTAGACTGACTACACTTCAGATGAGTAAGGACAGTGGGGGTCTGGCAGTCCCTAATCCTAGGGTGTACTTCCTTGCCTCTCAGGTTCAGCATCTGGGAGGTTGGGATTTGCCTGATCCTGCGGATCCCATCCGGGCTCTCCTGGTTCCCCCTGGCTCCCCGTACACTGCGTTTGCGCATTTGGACGCTGGTTTCACGCATTTGCAGGTCTCGCTCCCGACTGTCAGGCTTCTCCTTACTTTATGGCACTCTGTGCGGAAAATGCTGCGAATACAAGGGTTCTTCCATAGTACCTTACTGTGGAGGAACTCCAACTATCGGGAGTTGTCTGGGTTGGAGGGAGTGGGGTGCTGGGAGTCCCGGGGACTGGCTTTCTTTGCACAGATTTACCGCGGAGATGGGGTTTTGAGGTCTTTTCGGGAACTCCAGAGTGAGTTTCAGGTCCCTAGGCAGTTGTTCTTTAGATACCTTCAGCTGCGGCATGCTTTAGATGTCCAGTCACGGACGGTCCCCCTTCGATTGGTGGAACATTCACTGACGATGGATGTTTTTAGGTCTATTGACAAACGAGGTATGATCTCTCGGGTCTACATCACTTTGCTGGCCGCCATGCAGAACCCGGCCTCTCTTCCGGCCCGAGCTGGGTGGGAGAGGGACCTGGGCCCTATTGATGGTGAGACATGGTTGCTGTGTCTCTCCTCGATCCCACTGGTCTCGGTGTCAGCGTCGCAGAAGGTTTCTCACTTATTTTTGTTTCACAGGGCATATCGCACTCCGGTCCAGTTGTTCAGATGGGGGCGTAGGGACAGTGATACCTGTCCCAAATGTAACAGGGACCAGGGAACGCTGATCCATATGCTTTGGAGGTGTCCCAAACTGTTTAGATATTGGGGCGAGGTCATTGACTCCATATCCGGAGTCTATCGTTTTACATTGCCTAGAGATCCGATTGTGTGTCTACTTGGGGCACTGGAGGATGAAACATTAACCCCGCATGCCCATACGGCGGTACTTAGACTGCTCTATGTGGCGCGCAAGCTAATTGCGAGATATTGGATTTCCTCCAGGGTCCCAACGACGGCGCAGTGGATTGACCAGGTTAACAAACTGTTGATTAGAGAAAAAGTTACCTACCTACATCGTAGGGCGCATAAGAAGTTTTCCGCCTTGTGGCAACCATGGTTGGATGATCCGACCCGGGCCCCGCCCCAGCTGGTGATGGACAGACTCTTGATGGGATAAGCAGGGTATTTCTAATGCTGGTGCTATGTTCTGATCTAGGTTGCTCTTCAGTGGTGCTCTTTCCCCTTTCCCTTTCCCACCATTAGTTCCTTGGTTTGTTAGTTTACTACTCCTGACTAGGGTTGAGCGAACACCTAGATGTCCGTGTTCGACGGGTTCGGCCGAACTTTAAAAAAAAGTCCGGGTCCGTGTCCCGGACTTTTACCGAACTTTTCCCGGACACCGAACCCCATTGAAGTCAATGGGGACCCGAACTTTAAGGCACTAAAATGGCTCTAAAACACCAAAGGAAAGGGCTAGAGTGCTGCAAATGGCAGCAAAACGTAATTAAGAGCATGGCAAGTGCTCTGCAAACAAATGTGGATAGGGAAATAACTTAAAACAACAAAAAAAAAACAGAAAAATAAAACAATGTTCTTCTTCATCTCTGAAGGACGAGGCCCATATGGAGTAGGAGGGAGGTTGAGGTGGTGGTGGATGTGGCGGTGACATAGGCGTGCGCACAGGGTGTGCTGGGTGTGCCTGGGCACACCCTAATCACCTAGGGCACATAGCATTGCCAGTGAGGAGATGGGAAAGATCTCCCTGGGACCTGCTCTGCTCTATTTCTCCTTGCCTACAGGTACATGGCCCCGATACATTACTCTCCCTGCTGGCAAACACATGCATGTGTATTTCAACTTTGGGGTGCACACCTTAATGCAATAGGCTGCGCACACCTATGGGCGGTGTAGGTGGAAGCGGCGGTGGAGGAGGACCAGGGCCGGATTAACAGCATCATGGGCTTGGTGCTGAGGATTTTGAAGGGCCTTAAGGGCCATGCCTTGCCATGCACCCAGAGGAGGAAGGGTGCAGCCATGCATGCCTAATTCAACATGGGATGCTGTCTCTGAAGCCCATAAACACATCCATGCATCGCCAACTGTCCCTCCTTGTCCGGCCTTCACGCTGTGTGGGGAGGTTCTGAGGGTGCTGCCTGGGGAAGCGAGCATAGAAGCCAGACTTCTGTGTTTACAAGTGACAGAAGAGCGGTAACAGTGAATATGGCCAACCCGGGGCCTATATAAAAGGTAGGGGCCTGGAGCTGCAGCTCCAATAGCCCCTACATTAATCTGGCCCTGAGGAGGAGGACGAGGTAGCCAACACTGCTTCTTTTCAAAAATTTTAAATGAGGGTACACCCCAAAAGAGTGAGAAAGAGCAAAAATGGAACAATGGGTGGGTAAGGTCGGTATCCATTGCTATTCTGCATAAGGTACGGAAAAGTCCCGTGGGATCCATGCCTGGTTCATTTTAATGAACGTGAGCTTGTCCACATTGTCTCTGGACAGGCGGCTGCGCTTGTCTGTTATAACGCCCCCAGCCGTGCTAAATACCCGTTCAGATAATACACTGGCTGCAGGGCACGCCAGCACCTCCAAGGCGTAAAGGGCAAGCTCAGGCCATGTGCCCAATTTGGAGACCCAGAAGTTGAAGGGGGCAGACCCGTCATTCACTACATGTAGGCGTGTGCACACATACTGCTCCACCATGTTGGTAAAATGCTGCCTCCTGCTAAGACGTTCCATCTGAGCTGCTGGTGCTGCTGTTTGTTGTGGCGTGCTGACAAAGCTTTTCCACATTTCGGCCATGCTAACCCTGCCTTCTGAGGTGCTGGCGGTGCCCTGGTTGCGTTGGCGACCTCCTCCTCCTCCTCCTCTGCCTTGTGCTTCCACTGTGGCCCCGCTGTCAGATGGGAATGCCAGCAGCATGGCGTCTACCAGCGTGCGCTTGTACTCGCGCATCTTGCGATCGCGCTCCAGTGAGTGAATTAAGGACGGTACGTTGTCCTTGTAACGGGGATCCAGCAGCGTGGCCACCCAGTAATCAGCACAAGTTAGAATGTGGGCAACTCGGCGGTCGTTGTGGAGACACTGCAGCATGTAATCGCTCATGTGTGCCAGGCTGCCCAGAGGCGACGAAAGGCTGTCCTCTGTGGGAGGTGTATCGTCCGTGTCCTCTGTATCCCCCCAGCCACGCACCAGTGATGGCCATGAGCTGGCCTGGGTGCCACCCTGCTGTGAACATGGTTCCATCTCCTCCTCCAGCTCCTCCTCCTCCTCATCCTCCTCATCCTCCAGAACTGTGCCCCTGCTGGACAATTGCGTCCCTGGCGTTTGCGTGTGCAGGAACCCACCCTCGGAGCCCCTTGCGAATGACTGCCCTGAAAGCCTTGGAAATGTTACCTCTTCATCCTCCTCCTCCTCCTCATCCTGTGCCACATCCTCTTCCATCATCGCCCGAATTGTTTTTTCAAGGAGGCATAGAAGTGGGATAGTTAAGCTGAGAACGGCGTCATTGCCACTGGCCATGTTGGTGGAGTACTCAAAACAGCGCAACAAGGCACACAGGTCTCGCATGGAGGCCCAGTTATTGGTGGTGAAGTGGTGCTGTTCCGCAGAGCGACTCACGCGTGCGTGCTGCAGCTGAAACTCCACTATGGCCTGCTGCTGCTCGCACAGTCTTTCCAGCATGTGCAAGGTGGAGTTCCACCTTGTGGGCACGTCACATATGAGGCGGTGAGCGGGAAGGCCGAAGTTACGCTGCAGCGCTGCCAGGCGAGCAGCAGCAGGGTGAGAACGCCGAAAGTGCGCACAAACGGCCCGCACTTTCTGCAGCAGCTCTGACATATCGGGGTAGTTTTTAAGGAACCTCTGCACCACCAAATTCAGCACATGCGCCAGGCAAGGGATGTGCGTCAAACCGGCTAGGCCCAGAGCTGCTATGAGATTTCGCCCGTTATCACACACCACCAGGCTGGGCTTGAGGCTCGCTGGCAGCAACCACTCATTTGTCTGCTGTTCCATGCTCCTCCACAACTCCTGCGCGGTGTGTGGTTTGTCCCCCAAACAGGCAAGTTGTAAAACTGCCTGCTGTCGTTTACCCCTGGCCGTGCTGAAGTTGGTGGTGAAGGTGTTACGCTGTCCGGATGAGGAGGCGGTAGAGGATGAGGAAGCGGAGTAGGAGGAGTTACGAACAGGAGGCAAACTGAAGCGCCCTGCAATCCTCGGTGGTGGAAGGACATGCGCCAAATTGCTATCCGCCTCAGGCCCATCCGCCACTGCATTTACCCAGTGTGCCGTTAGGGAGATATAACGCCCCTGACCGTGCTTACTGGTCCACGTATCCGTAGTTAGGTGGACCTTGGCACAGATGGCGTTGCGCAGTGCACACCTGATATTTTCCCCCACTTGGTTGTGCAGGGAAGGGATGGCTTGCCTGGAAAAGTAGTGGCGGCTGGGCACGACGTACTGTGGGATAGCCACCGACATAAGGTTTTTAAAACTGTGCGTCTCCACCAGACGGAATGACAGCATTTCAAAGGCCAATAATTTTGAAATGCTGGCATTCAGGGCCAGGGATCGCGGGTGGGTAGGGGGGTACTTCCTCTTCCTCTCAAGTGTTTGGGAGATGGAAAGCTGAACGCTTCCACGGGACATTGTGGAGATGGTTGTTGGTGACCCAGGTGGTGGTGTTGCTGACAGATCGTCTGTTTGCGGGGTGGCAGGTGCCGGTATCACTACAGATGTGGCTGGAGCGGCCGAGACTGCAGCAGAAGAGGAAGCAGGATGAGCCAGAGACGTTTCTTGGTTTTGAAGGTGTGTACTCCACTGCAGCTCGTGCTTTGCACTTAGATGCCTGATCATGCAGGTTGTGCTCAGGTTGAGAAGGTTCATGCCTCGCTTCAAGCTCTGATTGCACAGGGTGCAAACCACTCGTGTCCTGTCATCAGCACATTTTCTAAAGAACTTCCACGCTAGAGAACTCCTTTGAGCTGACTTTGGTGCGCTCGTTCCCTTGCTGCGTTGGGCAGTAGCGGGCGTAGTGTCTAGGGCACGGCCGCTCCGCTTCTGCACCCTGCTCCCTCTTCTGCTGTGCTGGTGGCTCTGTGCGACCACCGCCTCTTCCTCCAAACTACTCAGGTCACCTGCATGACGTTCATTCCATGTGGGGTCGAGGACCTCATCGTCCTCCACATCATCTTCCACCCAGTCTTCACCCCTGCCCTCCTTGTCGGTCTCCACAATGCTGAACGCCGCAGCAGTTGGCACCTGCGTTTCGTCATCATCGGAGACGTGCTGCGATGATCCTTGCATGTACTCATCTTGAGAAATAAGTGGTTGGGCATCGCTGCACTCAATCTCTTCCACTTCTGGGGCAGGGCTAGGTGGATGGCCCTGGGAAACCCTGCTGACAGAGTCCTCAAAAAGAATAAGAGACTGCTGTATGGCTTGGGGCTCAGACTGCTGGCCTGATTTGCAAGGGGGTGAGGTGAAAGACGGTTGGACATTGGCTGCAGGTGCCAACTCTGACCTTTCTGCAGTAGACTGGGTGGGAGACAATGTGAAGGAACTGGAGGCACTGTCAGCAGCAAACCAATCTACTATCGCCTCAACTTGTTCTGGCCTCATCACTTCTAGGGGCGTTTGATGCCCTACCAAATACTGATGCAGGTTCTGTCGCCTACTCACACTTGAGGAAGGTGTTTCACTTGTGCGTGTAGCTGGCACAGATCGACCATGTCCTCTCCTTGCAACAGGAGCTCTACCAGCAGCACCACGACCCAGGCCACGGCCCTTATTTGACGGTCTCCTCATATTTCTGTAATTTAAGATCTTGCCCTAGAAAGGTTTTTATTGAATAGCGGAATAGAAAATATGATCCAAAAAAAGTGTATGTATATCACACGTACACAACCACACTAGGCCCCAATTACTATTGTTTGTACCCCTAAAAGGCTAGATGAGGAGTAGGGGGAGTATGGAACAGGCAGCACCCTCAAACCTTCAGAAGTATGAGATGAACCCCAACAACTTGGAAAGGTGGATCTCTCTCACACGTACCGACACAGACTATCCCGCAATTCAATTGATCCTCAAAGGTTTTTATTGAATAGCGGAATAGAAAATATGATCCAAAAAAAGTGTATGTATATCACACGTACACAACCACACTAGGCCCCAATTACTATTGTTTGTACCCCTAAAAGGCTAGGAGTAGGGGGAGTATGGAACAGGCAGCACCCTCAAACCTTCAGAAGTATGAGATGAACCCCAACAACTTGGAAAGGTGGATCTCTCTCACACGTACCAACACAGACTATCCCCCAATTTAACTGATCCCCAAAGGTTTTTGATTAAATAGCGGAATAGAAAATATGATCCCAAAAAAGTGTATGTATATCACACGTACACAACCACACTAGGCCCCAATTACTATTGTTTGTACCCCTAAAAGGCTAGGAGTAGGGGGAGTATGGAACAGGCAGCACCCTCAAACCTTCAGAAGTATGAGATGAACCCCAACAACTTGGAAAGGTGGATCTCTCTCACACGTACCAACACAGACTATCCCCCAATTTAACTGATCCCCAAAGGTTTTTGATTAAATAGCGGAATAGAAAATATGATCCCAAAAAAGTGTATGTATATCACACGTACACAACCACACTAGGCCCCAATTACTATTGTTTGTACCCCTAAAAGGCTAGGAGTAGGGGGAGTATGGAACAGGCAGCACCCTCAAACCTTCAGAAGTATGAGATGAACCCCAACAACTTGGAAAGGTGGATCTCTCTCACACGTACCAACACAGACTATCCCCCAATTTAACTGATCCCCAAAGGTTTTTGATTAAATAGCGGAATAGAAAATATGATCCCAAAAAAGTGTATGTATATCACACGTACACAACCACACTAGGCCCCAATTACTATTGTTTGTACCCCTAAAAGGCTAGGAGTAGGGGGAGTATGGAACAGGCAGCACCCTCAAACCTTCAGAAGTATGAGATGAACCCCAACAACTTGGAAAGGTGGATCTCTCTCACACGTACCAACACAGACTATCCCCCAATTTAACTGATCCCCAAAGGTTTTTGATTAAATAGCGGAATAGAAAATATGATCCCAAAAAAGTGTATGTATATCACACGTACACAACCACACTAGGCCCCAATTACTATTGTTTGTACCCCTAAAAGGCTAGGAGTAGGGGGAGTATGGAACAGGCAGCACCCTCAAACCTTCAGAAGTATGAGATGAACCCCAACAACTTGGAAAGGTGGATCTCTCTCACACGTACCAACACAGACTATCCCCCAATTTAACTGATCCCCAAAGGTTTTTGATTAAATAGCGGAATAGAAAATATGATCCCAAAAAAGTGTATGTATATCACACGTACACAACCACACTAGGCCCCAATTACTATTGTTTGTACCCCTAAAAGGCTAGGAGTAGGGGGAGTATGGAACAGGCAGCACCCTCAAACCTTCAGAAGTATGAGATGAACCCCAACAACTTGGAAAGGTGGATCTCTCTCACACGTACCAACACAGACTATCCCCCAATTTAACTGATCCCCAAAGGTTTTTGATTAAATAGCGGAATAGAAAATATGATCCCAAAAAAGTGTATGTATATCACACGTACACAACCACACTAGGCCCCAATTACTATTGTTTGTACCCCTAAAAGGCTAGATGAGGAGTAGGGGGAGTATGGAACAGGCAGCACCCTCAAACCTTCAGAAGTATGAGATTGTGTTCACTGTACCCCACAAAGATTGAGTTCACTGCACCCCACAATGATTGTGTTCACTGCACCCCACAAAGATTGTGTTCACTGCACCTCACAAAGATTGTGTTCACTGTACCCCCCAAAGATTGTGTTCACTGCACCCCACAAAGATTCTGTTCACTGTACCCCACAAAGATTGTGTTCACTGCACCCCAAAAAGATTGTGTTCACTGCACCCCAAAAAGGATGTTGTTCACTGCACCCCAAAAAGGATGTTGTTCACTCCACCCCAAAAAGATTGTGTTCACTGCACCCCACAAAGATTGTGTTCACTGCACCCCAAAAAGATTGTGTTCACTGCACCCCAAAAATGATTTTGTTCACTGCACCCCAAAAAGGATTTTGTTCACTGCACCCCAAAAAGGATGTTGTTCACTCCACCCCAAAAAGATTGTGTTCACTGCACCCCAAAAAGATTGTGTTCACTGCACCCCACAAAGGATTTTGTTCACTGCACCCCAAAAAGATTGTGTTCACTGCACCCCAAAAAGGATGTTGTTCACTGCACCCCAAAAAGGATTTTGTTCACTGCACCCCAAAAAGATTGTGTTCACTGCACCCCACAAAGGATTTTGTTCACTGCACCCCACAAAGATTGTGTTCACTGCACACCAAAAAGGATTGTGTTCACTGCACCCCAAAAAGATTTTGTTCACTGCACCCCAAAAAGATTGTGTTCACTGCAGCCCAAAAAGATTGTGTTCACTGCAGCCCAAAAAGATTGTGTTCACTGCAGCCCAAAAAGATTGTGTTCACTGCAGCCCAAAAAGATTGTGTTCACTGCAGCTCACACACAGAAAAATGGATGTGGATCACTGACACCTGCCTATCTCCAATCCCACACCACACAGCAATATCGATTGTAGTTTGTAGAACACAGTTTCCCTAAAATTCAGCAGACTCTGTCCCTAACAGGATTGAGAAGAGATCGTAGATCAGGATTGAGTGCAGACCCCACCCCCCACACAGCAATATCGATTGTAGTTTGTAGAAGACACTGACCCTATAATTCAGCAGACTCTATCCCTAAAATGCCTACAACTCGCCCTGCCTAAACACTCCGACCTGTCCCTCAATTCTATCCGGACACAAATGGTTTTTTCCTGCCTATCTTTCCCTAATCAGCAGCCAGCACGTTGATGTGTGCTCTGTCCCTGAATCTAAGCAGCATAATGACGCCGCTGCGGCTGCCTCGAACTTATAAAGACTTGGTCACATGCTTCAGACGGCCAATCACAGCTACTGAGACATTTGCAGGCATGGCTGGGATGGCTTAAGGCACACCAGTTAAACGATTGTTGATTGGCTGTTGAAAGCCCGCCATGAAAAGAGCGCCAAAGCATGCAAAACCCGGAAATAAAACGACCGAACACGGATTTTTACCCGAACATACAGTAAAGTGTCCGTGTCCGTGTTCGGGTACAAAAAATCCAATTATTCGGTACGAACACGAATAATACAGTCCGTGTTCGCTCAACACTACTCCTGACCCTACACATTGTGCTTACTTTCCTGTATGTGTCAAAGCTGTCTCGACAGTTATGATGTGATTGAGCTAAGATGTTTGCAATGTGCTCACTCTACTATTTTTGCATTTTTTGGTACCTGAGCTTTTATGCGTTGATCGAAGTTCTGAACCCTTCTGTATATTCTGTATGCCAATTGCGTTTTGTACCTTCTTCTGTTACTGTTTGCACCTTGGATCATTTATGTGCTCAATAAAAGTTTATTTTCTTGAAAAAAAAAAAAAAAAAAAGTGAGCAAACCCGTGTGAGGTTTTTTTTACTCCACAGCAAATACATCAGCTGCCGAAACATGTACTGTTTTGCTGCTTGATTGACAGCTCCAGGTGTGACTGCACAGCTCTTGCCAGTCGGCAAACTCCGCAAAGATGTAATATCTCCTGTTCAGTGTAATTCTAAGATATAAGTAAAATTACTAGAATTTATCTTTTTACACGATAACATTTCCTGACATACATTTTGGCAGACGTTATGTCTTGGTGTGAATAAAAATGTATTGAACACTATATTCGTTTTATTGACATTGTATGTATGATTTATGTATATTTGGCACCAAGCTGATAAAAAATGGATTCCTAAAGCAGAAAACAGTTTTTTAAAGGCCAAGTTAATGTTTAGTAACATGTTAGACGCATAATTAGGGTGTAACATTTAACATATTACTACACAGCATCTGCCCCCAAACCAACAAAGGTTCTTCTCTCCCTGGACCCACTGTCACAATGTAAAAACAGCTCATCTGTGCGGGGCTCTGTCTGCACAGCCGCATCATTAATTTACTGGAAAGTGTGAATGAATATACTACAAGTCTTCCACCGCAGCAGGTGGCTTGTAGTTCTCAATGAACTGCAAGGGTGATGGTGATGATAAGCGCTCTTGTCGTTTCTTTGACACTATCAGAACCTTTAAAACATAAAGCGCATACAGAGGTACGGCCAGAAAGCTGTAAGCAGTGTCTTCAGAAGCCTTACATTGCACCCATGATCTACTGATGCTATGCTCTGCAGGCTCCTGAGAAAAAAATAATAAATGTACATTTTTTTTTTACCGGCAAAAATTTTTGGAAAAAAAAAATATGTGCAGTTTTTTATGTAAAAATGTAGCTTTCACCTTAACCACTTTTGGACTGCCCACCGCAGAAATACTGCGGCAGGATGGCCCTCTTGCGCGAACTGCCGTAGGTATACGTCGGTTGTGCGCTGCCAGCGGCGCATGCTCGCCACCTAGCTGCAGGCACGCAACCGACATATACCTACCACTCGGCAGCAGGGACTCGATGCACGGGGCAGGCGGCTCCAATTGCCGCCTGCCACCTGCGATCGTTCCCCGCTGAGAGAGAACGGTCTGCTGTTGTACAGATACGGTCTGCTGTTGCGAACAGTTCCCGGTGATCTTCGCATGTTCGCGTTCGCCTCTGCGGGCGAACATATGCGATGTTCGGTCTGCCTCCTATACATCATCATTGAGCAAACTTTGACCCTGTACCTCACAGTCAGCAGACACATTCCAGCCAATCAGCATACCCTCCCTCCCAGACCCTCCCACCTCCTATAAAAAAGCAAGGGCAGCATCCATCTTAGATTCATTCTGAAGCTGCAGAGTTAGTTAGAGCAGGGAGAGGGCTGCTGTTGCTGCTGAATTGATAGGGAAATCATTAGCTAGGCCAATGTTCTGTGTCCACTCCTGCTGTAAGGACAGCATCCTGACAGCACCCCAAAAAGCCCTTTTTAGGGCTGGTATATCAGTCTGCTTTAATTTATTTTTTTTCTATATATTTATCAGGCATTTTTGGAGGCAGGCATGACTTTTTGGGATTAGTGTCGGGGGGGGGGGGGTCTAAAAAGTGTACCTGTGAAGTTACAGCTCTGTAGCATGTCCAGAACCAGAAAAAAAAAGATCATATAGTTATAAAAGGAGGGTTCCCACATCCCTGCTCTACTGAAAAATGATCTTTTTTTTCTGGTTCTGGACATGCTACAGAGCTGAAACTTCACAGGTACACTTTTTAGACCCCCCCCCCCCAGACACTAAATCACACAAAAAAAGTTTTTAAAAATTGTCATTTTTGATAGAGAGCCAATTATTGGAAAAATTTAAAAAAAATTAAAAAAAAAAAATTTCTTTGGATTTATTGTCTGGGGGGTCTAAAAAGTGTACCTGTGAAGTTCCAGCTCTGTAGCATGTCCAGAACCAGAAAAAAAATTAGAATTAGGGTTAGGGCTAGGGTTAGGGTTAGGGCTAGGGTTAGGGTCAGGGCTAAGGTTAGGGTTATTTTTAGTGCTTAGGGTTAGAGGGTTAGGGTTAGAGGGGAAGGGGTAGGGTTACTAACTCTCACCCTAAGTATCTCACCGTAACCCTAACCCTATCCCATAACACTAAACCTAACCCTAACCCTCTAACCATAACCCTAACCCTCTAACCTTAACCCTAACCCTCTAAGCCTAGCTATAAAAATAACCCTAAACCTAACCCTAGCCCTAACCATAATCCTAACCCTAACCCTCTAACCTTAAACTTAACCCCCTAACCCTAGCCCTAACCCTAACCCTAGCCCTAACCCTAATTTGTAATTTTTTTTCTGGTTCTGGACATGCTACAGAGCTGAAACTTCACAGGTACACTTTTTAGACCCCCCAGACACCAAATCCAAAGAAATTTTTTATTTGTATTTTTTTTTTTAATTTTTCCAATAATTGGCTCTCTATCAAAAATGACAATTTTTAAGAATTTTTTGTGTGATTTGGTGTCTGGGGGGTCTAAAAAGTGTACCTGTGAAGTTTCAGCTCTGTAGCATGTCCAGAACCAGAAAAAAAATTAGAATTAGGGTTAGGGCTAGGGTTAGGGCTAGGGTTAGGGCTAGGGTTAGGGCTAGGGTTAGGGTTATTTTTAGTGCTTAGGGTTAGAGGGTTAGGGTTAGAGGCGTAGGGGTAGGGTTACTAACTCTAACCCTAAGTATCTCACCATAACCCTAACCCTATCCCCTAACACTAAACCTAACCCTAACCCTAACCCTTAAAGCCCAGTTCTTGTCCCATTTTGGTCGGTTCTGGTCTGTTTGCGGATGTTTGCGGTGCGTTAAACGGGGAGTTTGGACTGTCAGAGTTTGGTCTGTCACTGTGAAGCGGGCGTAACCCTTACACTACCTGATCGATACAACATCATACCTGATCGTATACACACACTGGATGTTTTAAAGCACGTTATTCCAAACAATTTAGGAATGTTAGGTGATTTATGCCCTTTATGTATTAAAACCCGACTCTGCGTCAACTACGTAATTTTCCATGGGAGTTTTGTCATGGATCCCCCTCCAGCATGCCACAGTCCAGGCGTTAGTCCCCTTGAAACAACTTTTCCATCACTATTGTGGCCAGAAAGAGTCCCTGTGGGTTTTAAAATTCGCCTGCCTATTGAAGTCTATGGCGGTTCGCAATGTTCGCCGGTTCGCGAACATTTGCGGAAGTTCGCCGTTCGCGAACATTAAATTTTATGTTCGCGACATCACTATTTACAAGCATCAAGCGTCTTTTTTTCTGCCAAATCTTTGCTATCCCTGGACTGTCACATTGACAGTGAGTGGGGTTTACTTTTGTGCCTCTAAAAGTCCCTGCCACTAAATGCTGCTAAAAGCCTATGTGTGCATGAACACAAAGGCTAACATGCAGGGGAGTTTAGAGTCAGGAAAAAAAAAAAACGCCTGACGCCCCTAGAAGCAGCTGCAAATTCTCTACTTATTACAAGCCCTTCCCATCCACATCACATAGAAGTTTCTTAAACAGATGCACTCGGAATTCAGACACTTCCTAGGTTCAAAAAAGCCATCGTCTTAGCTAAACTCTTGCATCACAACCTAAACAAAGGGGTGGAATAAGACTCTTTGATCCAATTAAATATCACAGGGCTGTATACATGACAAGAGTACTTGACTGGTGTATACATCACTAGTAAAAGAGAAGGATCCAGTCTAAACAATCTACAATCCCTATACCTCTCAATTGTTCTCCATGTATCCATAACATGTTAGAGATCATTGCATGGGCCCGATTATAGGCAATCCCCAGTTCTCACTGAGATAAGTGGACAATGCCTTCTAACACATGAGATTGGCAAATTAAACTCACCTTTACCTAACCTTTACCTATCCTTTACCTTTACCTTACCTAACACTTCTATTTAACACCAGGATATGAATCAATTCAAAATATTACAAACCCCCATTACCTCTTTGGTAGCCATGTAACTTAGATATAGAATGAATTCCAAACTACAGTGGAATACCTCACAATATTGGGGTCCTTCAAGGCATTGCCATGAAGTTTCATCCTCTGGTCTCTTTTCCCTCTAACTACCCTTAGCCCCTCCGCTTCCCCAACTACCCTTAGCAGCATCTTTTATTTTTCTTTTGGAAATGATTAAAGATGACCTTTGTGTAGCATTCTCCTAAGTAGGCTGTTAGGTGATAGGTAAATGTATTTTTTTTCTTGCCTCTGTATTAAGTGAATTGGCCTCCAATTGCTTTGGGCTGTTGCTTTCTGGATGTTTTCTGAACATAGGGTGGGGGGAGTCATTCAGATAGCTCTAATATTTTGAGCTCCAGACAATCTATCTACTCTTAGCCTCTCCCCTTCCCTAACTACCCTTAGCAGCATCATTTTTTTTTCTTTTAGAAATAATAAAGATGGCCTTTGTGTAGCACCGTCCTACGTAGGCTGTTCGGTGGTAGGTAAATTCATTTTTTTTTCTGGTCTCTCTGTAATCAGTGAATTGCAGATCTCATGTGCTGTGCGTTTGCCAGCCTTTTGATTGCTTTGGGCTGTTGCTTTTTGGATGTTTTCTGAACATAGGGAGTCATACAGGTAGCCCTAATATTTTTGAGCTCCAGCCAATCTCTGGGAGGTATGCCCAGCAGATAGCTAGGTAAGCTAATAAACAGTGTGGGCTCTGGGACAGCTAAGTATTCCTGCTGCATGGATTCCACCAGCCTGGGTGGGGGTCGATGCAGGCATTTCTACTGATTCAAGCTGACAGACATCAAGGTCCCAACTGTGGCAGAGGTGGGGGGCCTGCACTTGAATTATCTATGACACTTCGAGATTTCATCTGACAGATCTGATCTGAACAATTTCACTGAAATGCACCTGGAGGAAGCTAAGAGTGTGCAGCAGCTCTATGGCCTCATGAGTATTAACTGTAATACAAGATCCTGGTGGCTATGTACTATAGGGATATCAGTGCCAGTGTAGCTCTCTCAGGGGGACTGCTCTCACATGATCCCTGTTTCCGACCTTCCCATAGTCTCTCAAGGGGCTTGTATACTGAAGCTCAGCAGAGAAATTGAAGCTTACTTTAGAGAAAGGGAGGGATTATTTATTTTGAGTCTTGTAGCCTAGAGCAGTGATGGCCAACCTTGGCACCCCAGATGTTTTGGAACTACATTTCCCATGATGCTCACCTACACTGCAGAATGCATCTAGGATGCCAAGGTTCGTTATCACTGACCTAGAGCATCCCATACTCTGCACCTTCTCCAACCATTTAAGATATCAGCAATAAACCACTAAAAAACATTCCCCTGGACCAGCCTTTTTCAACCATGGTGCCCCAGGACCCTGGGGTGCCTTCAGGTTGCTTCAAGGGTGCTTTGGCAAGATAGCTAAAAAAAAATGCCCACAAATTGTATACAAACCAACTGGTTGATCAAGCCTGCCTTTAAGCTACTCAAAGCCACAGGTTTTTATTGTTCACCATTATTACCTTCTAGTCACAAGAGTCCTAACAACCAATGATGTCATCAGTTGATAAGAAGGAGGTCGAGTGCATGCACAGCATCCATGTTTGCCCCTCCCCTGCCCCTCTTCATCAGCACTGGGGTCACGTTACCTGAGTGAGGGAGAGAAACTTAGGGATAAGAGAAATATTGGAATACTAGTCAGTTCCAGTGCACCGATGTGTTTGCTTTGGAAGGAAAAATCACCTCTATGTGTGTGGATGTTGCTGCAATATGTTAAACTATTAGTTTGGTGTTTTTAGACATGTGCGATTCGTTTTGTTCCGAATAAATATTCGGATGAATTTTTCGTTACTTGTTGATTCCGATATATCCGGATACCCAAATTGCAGTATAAACAAAGTTTTACGGATGCTCGGAATAACAAAACAAATTTGTCCGAATTGAAATTCGAATTGCATTTTACATCGAATTCCAGTCAAATTCTAACTGTAAACATATTTCTGAAATCAAAGACTGTGTGGGTTATTAGAGTACCATTTTAAAAAAATGCTGTTTTTGTTGAGCCAAAGAGGATTTAAAGGGTCATTGTAATCTGATGAAGATTTTAATTTTGTTTGTTCAAGTTGCCACATTCAAACCAAAAAAAAAAATCTAAAGTTTTCAATTGGACCGATTTAGAAGTTATCAATTCGAACTTTTCAAATCGAAAAAAGCTGTAAATTCGAAGAAAATTTGAAAAAACATAAAATTAATTCTGAATACGAATCCCGAATATGAATTGAATGAATTAACCAAATTTAACACAACAAAATTACTAGATTAACTAATCTAAACAAAACTTAACACATTTTTTCATCATGCACATCTCTAGGTGTTTTAAATTTTGAAATGGGGTGTCTCGTGATTGTGCAGAACTGACTTGATTGAAAAAAGGTTGAGAAACACTGCTCTAGACTGCTGTCAGTGTGCTTGGAATTGGTGCTCTGGTATGCTGGCAGCCTCTGCGCTAGTGGGAAAGAAACCTGGTCATTGTTATTATTGGTGTCATTATCATCAACAATCAGAAGCCCGTTCGAAGGTTGCTCTACATTTGTAACCACTGCTAGTAGTATTATATGGTTTGCCCCAACCAGTGTCATTTTTGCTAGAAAGTTTGGTCTGCATAAATCTTGAGAAAATAAAAATGAAAGCATATACTATATACAGTATATAAAAGAAAAATAAATGAAAACACTGAATACTACCATTATTGGTATTAACTACATAGAGTTACCAGAATATAAATGTTTTAGATTTAATAGTGCTTTTCTTAAAATAAATTATTAAATTCTTTTTAAAGGATAAATACATGGTCTAACAGGTTATTTACAGTATATGTTTGCTTTGAGTTCTATTAAATTAAGCATAAAGAAACTAACGTATCAGCACAGGAAGGCTCACAAGAAGTTTTCCTCACTATGGCAACCATGACTGGATGACCAATTGGTCATGAATAGGCTCCTAGAAGGTTGAGGTGTACATAGACCGAATGTATCTGGTTATAACTTACAGTGGAATGTCCCCTTTTTTCCCCCTGCCACCCTTTTGACCCCCTTTCTCCTCTTTTCCTCCCCCCCCCCCCTGACTCCCTTTATCTGCCATTCCCCCTCATTCTCCTCCCAGTGTTATCTGCCGAGATCCCCCCTTTAAGAGTTTTGCCATCTTTTGGTTTTAGAAATGTTGATGAGGTGTATGTTATTTTGACAAGCTTGGATGAATCTAACACAAAGTTTCCCGTTCATACGGTAGACCTCTTCTTTGCTCTATAATGCAAATGTTATACTTTTAAAATGTATAAAGACCCATCTGAGTCTTATTTTTTCTACCATACACTCATTGTACTAATGTATATGCCAAGTGAAATGTATTACCTATGTAATAATTGTACAATGCTCTGTTTAACCTCAATAAAAATGTCATTTTTCTTGAAAAAAAAAAAAAGTTAAGCATAAAGACAAAGCTCTGTAATTGTTAAAACACTGCTCAAAAAAATTAAAGGAGCACTTTTTAATTAGAGTATGGAATCAAGTCAATTAAACTCCTGAGATATTGATCTGGTCAGTTGGGTAGCAGAGGGGGTTATTAATCTGTTTCAGCTGCTTTGGTCTTTATGAAATTGACAACAGGTGTACTAGATGGGCAACAATGAAACAACCTCCAAAACAGGAATGGTTGTACAGGTAAAGGCCACTGACTTTTTTTCCCTATTCATCTTTTCTGACTGTTTTTCACTAGTTTTGCATTTGTCTATGGTCATTGTAACTACTGGTAGCTTAACGCGATACCTGGACCCTATAGAGGTTGCATAGGCAGTCCAACTCCTCCAGGATGGCAGATCAATATGTGCCATTGTCAGGTTTGCTGTGTCTCTCAGCACAGTCTCAAAAGCATGGAGGAGATTCCAAGAGACAGGCAGTTACTCTAGGAGTGCTGAACAGGGCTATAGATGGTCCTTAACCCATCAGCAGCACCGGTATATGTTACTTTGTGCAAGGAGGAACAGGATGAACACTGCCAGAGTCCTACAAAATGACCTCCAGCAGGCCACTGGTGTGAATGTCTCTGACTAAAAAAATCAGAAACAGAGTTCATGAGGGTGGAGAAGGCATGGAGAACATTATGCTGCCTGTAACATCGTTCAGCGTGACCAGTTTGGTGGTGGGTCAGTGATGATCTGGGGAGGCATATCCATGGAGGGATGCACAGACCTCTACAGGCTAGGCAATGGCACCCTGACTGGTGCAGTGGGTTCTGGGTTCCTCCTGGTACACAACAATGCCCAACCTCATGTGGCGAGAGTGTGCAGCCAGTTCCTGGAGGATGAAGGAATTGATACCAATGGACACTCAACTGACCTA
This sequence comes from Pelophylax lessonae, assembly GCF_965119305.1. Taxonomy (NCBI): domain Eukaryota; kingdom Metazoa; phylum Chordata; class Amphibia; order Anura; family Ranidae; genus Pelophylax; species Pelophylax lessonae. The sequence continues at coordinate 256,910,617 of NC_138773.1, read as the reverse complement.
AATCCAATAGAACACCTCTGGGACGTTATGTTTCAGTCCATCAGATGCTGCAGGTTGCACTTCAGTCTGTTAAGGAACTCAGCGATGCCCTGGTCCAGATCTAAGAGGAAATCCCTCAGGACACCATCCGTTGTCTCATCAAGAGCATGCCTTAACATTGTCAGGCATGTGTACAAGCACGTTGGGGCCATACAAACTACTGATGACCATTTTGAGTTGCTGCAATGAAATTCCAACAAAATGGACTAGCCTGCTGCATCATTTTTCACTTCGAATTTCAGAGTGTCTTTGAATTCAGCCCTCTGTAGGTTGATCATTTTCATTTCCATTAATTGATGGGGTATTCTTTCGTTCCTAACACATTACTCAGTCCATATCAGTATAGCTATCCTCCAGCCTGGGATTTTGCCCATTGAGATCTGATGTGTTTTCAAAGTGTTCCTTTAATTTTTTTATAGCAGTGTACATGAGCAATATGTATACAGTAATAAAAAAAAAAAAAGGAAAGCAACCATGGATTTTTAAGGCACCACAAGATAGAATTAGAACATCTTAAAAGTTACTGTTCACCATAATTTATTTTAATCCATATAAAAATTACTGACATATCTATAAAAACCATAAAAGTTCAAGCCTACTACAAGGAGTTTGTATGAGCTTCAATTGCTCCTTACTACCTCATAACAATGTCACTGTCTAACCGAGATCATGGAGAACAGCAGTCACAGGCACAGATGCATTGAATGCAAATTCTGTAGTTCTGAATCTGTCTCAATGTGGCATAAACTCACATCACAAGCTTTTAAGTTCCCAAGAAGCCCAATGTGTCCAATTGGGTAATGCCCCCTTCATTCCAAAGCAGGCCACTGGAGCAACCAGGGCCACCGACACTGCCCAATGGGCAAATCAAAAGAAAAGACATCCACAGTAATAGTAATGACACCTTCTGCAAAGTGACCCCCTAGCTCCCATTGAATGTTGCTGGCCATCAGACTGAGGACATGTAATTGGAGGAAAAAGTAAGCCTGGAATTGAAGTTGATTATTGAAGAAAAAACTGCTTTCTTAATGGGATATTTAATTTTATCTTGCTATTTCTAGCTGGAGTTCTGGTTTAACTTATAACAATAAGTAATAATTACTAATACTACTTCTATGAATAATTATTATTTTTCTAACAACAACAATAATAATAATAGTATGACAACAATAACATCATACCATTTTTATATTTCCAGGCAAGCTAAAAGTTCCATTGTGACAGCGCAGTGAATGTGAAGAGCTCAGTATATTCTCTTTATGTCAGCACTTGCTATATTATGCTATTTCCCATTATCATTTATCCTACAGACTTTCAGTCCCCACTGATGTGTTAAGTTTTCCTTTCAGCTGTGATACAAATGTTCCATTTCTCTCAATTTTTTTTTTCAGAGTTTAGTCAAAATGTTAGAAACAGAAAATTGAGGATTATGCTAATAGTTCCCAAAGGCAAACAAGAAGTGATGGGTTCAATAAAATACCTTTGTTTACAAAGGCAGTGCAGATTATTTTGTTTTAATGACTATCCAGTGCACAAGTGTCTTACAAAATACCCAGAATGCCAGCCTCTTGCCATAATTGAATCTGAAACAAGGACAGAAGCAAGCCAGTGGAGATAGAATGCCATAAAGGAAAGTCTACATCCAATTTCAGAGTGTTCAGTTTTTATAACTTGAAGGCTTTTGTAACTTGAAGGCATTAAAATGTTACAATATTTACAGACTTGTGGAAAACTTGAAAATCCTTTATAAAGGATTTTCATTTTTTTACAAAATCCCACACTGCTTCTTAGAAGTAAGCTGACAGTGCAGCAGGAATGCAAGAGATAACAGCATTCATATGGTATGTGGCATTAAATGGAAACTTTAGTCTTTATACATATATACAGCATGGTTGGTTTACTAAAGGAATATGTTCAATTTACTAAAATTAATATTTTTACTTGCGTTTTAATCTGAGGATCCAAATAGGATAATTGTTACAGCATACAAACAAACACAGTGCAGTATAAATAAATGAACATAAAAGAATGTAGGAATTATAAACTTAAAAGTCTATAATGAAATCCAAAAGTACTACAATGAGCAAATATAGTTCCACAGGATAGGTGATGGAAAATCAGAAATAAATGTCCACTCTAGGTGGTTGCTCCCTTCACCCACAGATAAACACAGCGCTCAGCTCAATCCAATGTCCACTGTATTAACAGCAGGTCCAATACAAAGGGAAAAAGGGATATGTGAGCAGCAGGGGTTTACCGGACATCAGCTCAATCCAGGCTGATGGCTTCTTTGTGTTCCAGACCATCTGATGGGATTTCATTTTTACAACACTGGGACCCAAGAAGAAAATTATTACCAAAATATCAGCCAAAGATTAAGCTGTTTCTGTAAGCTTTAGTAAAGCCAAGAGAAATAAATTCTTACTTTATTATATTACTATATTATATTTTATCATATAATATTTTATTTTTTAAATGTTCAACTGATCCACTATATATGTTTGGGCTGTCAATATTAGTGACAGTATAGGCTATGTCTCAGATCCTGCTGGAATACAATTTGAAATATAGATAGTGTTCTATATCATTCGCTACTGATCTCATGCTTGGACAAACTAGGCTATGTTTACTAGTTTTATGGTGAACCTATACAAATACATTCGCAACCCAATTTGAGTTACAAAGAAAAAACAGGAATATCGGCGCAAGCATGAATAAATAAATGGATGGAAATAAATAAAAGCAGCTGACACCAAGGTAAAAAATATGTAAAACCCAATGTAAAACTGATAGTGAAAAGTGCAGCGCAAAAACAATAAGACAATAAAAACATCAATGGATAAATGAAAAGTCTATGAATGGCACGCAGTAGTCTTGTAAAAAAGAGGAGAAAACAGTCCAATAAGAAATCCCAATGAAAGTGCTCAGTGCTGATCAGTAAACAGGACACAAGTGCTTGTTCAGTGCAATCCTTCACCAGAGGTACTAGCCTCTCACCTGTAGGCTGTGAAAAGACAGCCTTAAAAGTACACTCCCAGCAATGTGAAAATCCTGACCAGGACAGCAATCACAGAGGGCATCTCTCCTGTAGGCTGTGAAAAGACAGCCTTAAAAGTACACTCCCAGCAATGTGAAAATCCTGATCAGGACAGCAATCACAGAGGGCATCTCTCCTTTTTGTAAAGGTGTTCACAACGATCCCCATGTAATAGAAAGGGGGCAGACCATAGTGCAATATGTTTCAAACACCACAATTTATTAATAAAACAGATGGACAGCCTCTTACTTCAAGGTAATGCAAAAACGAGCAGTACAGCAATCCAGCTGATCTCCAGACAGAGCGGAACGCTCTGCTAACAGGGGCTACGAGTGACGTCACAATCTCCTCCCCCTTGCACACGCGTATCGTCCGTGGGCGGGACTTCCTCAGCATATCAATCGCTGAGGAAGTACCGCCAATTTGAGTTACAAGCCATACTATAAGTAACACTGGCTGGTGTGCCAATTCAATCTTCCAATTACGTATGAGCAAACATTCTGCATTTTTTGGGGTTTTTATGTTTTTTTTTTTTTTTTTCTGTTTCATTTGTTTTAATTAGTTTTACAAAATAGAGTAATACAATTTAGTAGACATTTTTACATAGCTGCGGCTATCAAGAATGGTAAAGGCATACAGTATTATCAAAATCAAGGGATACCGGTATAGTCCCATATCTCAATCAGGCAGTACTTGCAACTTTTAGACTACTAGATGCAAGGGACTAGCCCAGAGGTACAACCCCAAAGTGAACCCAACAAAAATATTAACAATATAACTTTGAAGATATAAAAGGTTCCATACTGTGATAAACCTCCGATAGGAAGTCAGGATACAAGAGTCGGCATTATTATCAAAAACAGTTTGAAAAGAAAGTCTGAAAGGAGCAAAAGCAGTAAGAGAAAAGAAGAGAAGAGAAAGAAGGAGAACAAGGAATTTCCATCCACAGATCCAGGAGTCCGATGCCATCTCACCAGGGAGACCACCTCTAGGTATCCGGTACCGTAGATAAGAAAGTCAGGGGTTCAATATTTTATCAAATAGTGGTTGTTGTTTTTGTAATTTCATTTGTAAAGTGAAGTTTTAATTAGTTTTACCTCATTCACTAAGCTAAGTGAAAATTCACCTTTCAAAGTGAACATACCGTATATACTCGAGTATAAGCCGACCCTAGTATAAGCCGAGGCCCCTACTTTTAGCATAAAAAGATGGGAAAAATAATTGACTCAAGTATAAGCCTAGGGTGAGAATGCAGGGTGGCGGGCATGGTACAGGAGAATGCAGGGTGACTGGCATGGTGCAGGAGAATGCAGGGTACTGGCATGGTGCAGGAGAATGCAGGGTACTGGCATGGTGCAGGAGAATGCAGGGTACTGGCATGGTACAGGAGAATGCAGGGTACTGGCATGGTGCAGGAGAATGCAGGGTACTGGCATGGTGCAGGAGAATGCAGGGTACTGGCATGGTACAGGAGAATGCAGGGTACTGGCATGGTACAAGAGGATCCGGGGTTGTGGGCATACTACAGGAGATGCAGTGCTGTGGGCATGGTACAGGTGGACCATGCCCGCAGCACTGCATCCCTTGTAGTGTGCCCGCAGCCCTGCATAATGGCAGGTAGTGAAGCTGTTTCACTTACCTGTTCCAGAGGCGCCTTCATTTTAAAAATGGCGCCGCCCGGCGCCGACACGTCATTGCGCACGCGCCGCCATCGCTCGTATAATTTCGGCTATTCCCGGCCTCTCCCGAGCGGCGGCGGCGCGTGCGCAGTGACATGTATGCGACGGGCGGCGCCATTTTTAAAGCTTAAGCCCGTCGGAGCAGACTTTTTTTTCCTTGATTCGAGTATAAGCCGAGGGGGACGTTTTCAGCACAAAAAAATGTGCTGAAAAACTCGGCTTATACGCGAGTATATACGGTACACTACTCCTTTAGTTAATCAACCATAGTGTTTACATGTCATTATCTTAGCTATACTGTAAATAATGTGTTAAAAACATAAAGGTTCTGCAAATGTATTGTAACACTTCATAGAGGCTGTTCTTCACTGCTTCTTTCTCTCAGTGCAGTCACATCTGACTGGCCTAAAAATAGTAGAGTTTCTATTTTACAAAGTATTGATAGCTTTTTTTCCAAGTTCTTAAAAATAAACTGTTGCTTTGCCTATTCAAAGTGTCTTACTAGTCCACCTTTGCCACATTCCCCCACCACTCTTGAGGATGCAGCTTTCTCCTAGGTTGAAGTGCTTGGGTCTAGGAGGCCAATTGTCAGGCCAGAATACCGGCCATCCTAGAGATTTCACAAGATTTTCACTTTGAAGCAACAGAGCAGCAGAGAAGCATGAGTATACTGGGCCAGGGGTTGCCTACTAAGAGAATGTCACTTTATGTTTAATAGAGGCAGAGGATCTTAAGGTTTTGTTAATTTTGTTTTGCATTTTTTTGATCTTTTTTTTTAGTCCCAAAGTTTTTTTTTTTTATTCCAAGATACATTCAGTACACTCAGTTTGCTGAGGATGGTAAGCTTTGTAAAGATTTGTAAAGTCCAGCACTGCTTGTTGCCAGAATGTGCAAACTAACTAATGAAGATGATTGTGACTCATTTCACAAAGGTAATACACCAGGATGAGGATACCTATTTAAAAACAAATACATTTTCAACTGAATTTAATGAGAATTGAAAATAACAGTCACGTGGCTAAAATAAAGACCCCTACTCTTGTGTAAAGCCTTTAAAATTGAGCCTAAAGTAGTATTAAAGCCTTACATTTTAGGAATGGTCACATGTACAGTATATAGGCCAGCTGACCCTATTTAAAAAAAAAAGGTTGAGAAAGACTTTTTGAACACAACCTTGGTCTACCCCACTTTCCCATGTGTGCTCCATCAAGTCCTCTGATGCTGCCTGATGTTGGCACATGAAGCATCTCTCTCTCACTCTTTCATGTAAGGGTGGCTCCACAGGACCACAAGACAATGGATCCACCCCAGAAGAGGAAACCTGCTGCAGGCATATTTGGACCAGATAATTGAAGAAAAAGGGCAAACATTTAAAGAAGGAGAAGCAGAAGACAAGGAAAGTGCCCAGGTAAGCCACTTTATTGCTGTAAAATAGGGTTTATTGTATCCTACGTCTGAATCAGTCTTTACACCATGTCTAGCATGGGACTTGAAGGACCATTATGGTTTTCTCTAATATCTTTTTTTTTTTTTTTTAAACAGTTTGGTTTTATTGAGAAAGAACAAAGAATACAATAACAAAAACTTTGTGGTCTTTCTGTCAAAGAAAGACATATGAAATGGTGAGCATGCGTATTGTAAAACATTACAATGGAAAAAGATTTTACAGCAATGGTAAATTAAGAACAGTTAGTCATATGATAACTCGCAATAGCGTAAATTAGTTAAATGTAAACATCACCCGTTACTTTGACCGGTGAGGTCATAACGTCACCAAAAACGTTTCCATAAAGTTTAATTTAGTAATTTAAGCATTGAAGAAAACAAAATAAAGAGGAATAATTAGGATTAGAGTTTGTAGGGGGGGGGGTGGATAGAAGGGAAAAAGGGGGGGGGTGAGGGTGAAGGGGAAGGGGAAATGAAAAAGGTAGCAAAACCAAGAGTTTATAACGTAATATAACAAAATTTGTTTAGTACAATCGGTAACTTCTGTGGGTGCAACTCAGGATATTAGTGGCATTTTACCGCAAGACAACATTAGGAGTTCAGTGCATATAATGAGCATTTCAAAGAATATAGGCAAGGAGTCATGAATTACGTATCATAAATCCATTGATCAAGGATCAAGCAGGCATCCACTCCGCATAATGATCAGAGAGGGTGAACAATTGCCAATTGGCCCAGATGTTCCTGAATTTAGCAAGTCTGTCATCTGACATTGTCAGTGTTTTTTCCATTTCGTAAACTCTCCCAATTTCAACTAGCCAGTCTTTTATAGTGGGTACATCCTGTGATCTCCACTTCCTCGGTATGAGTATTTTCGCGGCATTTAACAGGTGTCTTGTCAGAGTGTTCCTGTATTGCGTGATAGAGTGAGAGTGTACATTAATAAGGCAACGGGCTCATTATGTGTCTGAGCACCTGAGATCTCTTGTATGAGGTTGCAGACTTGCGACCAAAATGTGGTTATTAAGGGGCAAGTCCACCAAATGTGTAGTAATGTTCCCTTTTCTTGACCACACCTCCAGCATCTATCACTTGTCTGCGGGAACCATTTCTGAAGCTTGTCTGGTGTGGCGTACCAGTGCGTAAGTAGCTTATAAGATGATTCTTGCATTTTTGTGCTAATGGAGCATTTGTGTGTCAGAGCGCAAGCTGTGCTCCACTGATCCTCAGAGATTGTTAAGTTTAGCTCTGATTCCCATCGCTTCTTAAAGTTGTCTGAGGTGTCATCATGTTTAGCCTGTAGCCAAGAGTAGGCTAGAGATGTGGTCTTTCTTGTAGGTTTGCCTGACAAGCAGATTTTTTCGATGTCGGTGAGTTCATGTGAGAATTGAGATTTTTTCTTATGTGTGGTAAGAAAGTCATGTATTTGTAAATAAGTCCAAAATGGGATTTTGGTATTGTTGCAAACAATTTGTAACTCAGATTTGGTAATAATCTTTGAGTCTTTAAGACATTGTGCAATACGTAGGGGTTTGTTGTTTGTCGTTTTAAGTGTCAAGTGAGAGAACAAACCGGGCGGAAAGTCTGGATTATTAAAGATCGTGGTCAGGGGACCCGGGATACTGGCAAGGTCAAAGTGTACCGCCAGTTTGTGAAAGATTTCCAAGGTGTTAGATATAAGTGGGTATTCCGTTAGTTTACTTGGATAGGAGGAATTGGCAATCCAAGGAGCGAGGCCAAGTGGCGTATCTGTATGTGATTGTTCCAGGTTGACCCAGTCCTTGTCATTGGCGTGACAGTTCCAGTCTATTACCCTACCAATTATGATAGCATAGTAGTATCTCCTGAAGTCCGGTAGGCCCATGCCACCGAAGTTCTTTGAGCGGGTAATAAGTTGGAATTTAATCCTAGGTTTTTTGCCTGCCCACACGAAGGATCTCTGGAGTTGTTGCAATTTTTTGAAGAAAAGGAGAGGAAGTTTGATTGGGAGGGCGCTCATGCAGTATAAAAGCCTTGGTAGGATTACCATTTTTATAATGGCCGCCCTTCCAAACCAAGAGAAATTGTTCGTGTTCCATCTTTTGAGATCTGAGTCAATCTTGTTTAGTAGTGGAATGTAGTTTTGTTTGTATAGGTCATTCCATTGAGGGGTCAGCCAGATGCCCAGATATTTGAGGGAATCTTGTACCCATCGGAACGAGCTATTTTTCTGTGCTCTATTTTTGACTCTAGTTGGCAGGGATATATTCATGGCTTCGGATTTGGTATGATTTATCTTGAAGTTGGAAAGGAACGTAAATGTTTTAAAGTCTAGTAACAAATTTGGAATAGATATATGGGGGCTGGTCAGAAAAAACAGGAGGTCGTCTGCGTATGCAGCAACCTTGTATTCTCTGTCGTTTAGATGGAAACCTCGGATGGAATTATTAAGGTTAACTGTTCTGATCAGGGGTTCTAGTGATAGGATGAAAAGGAGTGGGGATAGGGGGCATCCCTGTCTTGTGCCATTTTTGATGTGAATATCTTTTGATAGAGATCCATTTATTTTGATCTTGGCGGTGGGGTGATGATATAAGGAGGAAATTCTGCTGAGCATCGTCGGGCCTAGTCCAACATGTGAGCATACCGAGAACATGTAGTCCCATGAAACCCGGTCAAAGGCCTTCTCCGCATCTGTCGAGAGGAGAAGGCCTTCGACACGGCCCCGCTCAGCACTATATATTAGATTGAGCGCCTTGGATATATTATCCCTCGCCTCTCTGCCCGGCATGAAGCCCACCTGTTCTGGGCCTATTAATTTCGTAAGTAAGGGACGTAGCCTATTGGCCAGAATTTTTGCAAACAATTTAATATCGTTGTTTAGCAACGATATTGGCCTATAGTTAGAGCAGTCTGATGTATCTTTGTCCTTCTTGGGGATTACAGCTATGTGGGCCTCGAGGAAGGAGGGAGGGATGTCCTGACTTTTGGAAAGAGAGTTGAAAGTGTCGCATAGAGGGACTATTAGTAGTTCTTTAAAAGATTTGAAGTATTGAGACGTCAGTCCGTCCGGACCTGGGCTCTTCCCTGCTTTTAGACTTTTAATAGCCGCTAATAGTTCTTGAGATTCTATGGGTCTTTCAAGTAATTGGGTTTCGGAAGCGGAGAGGTGGGGCATCTTACTATTTGAAAGGAAGTCTTTAATGGCGTTTGTCTTATCGTGAGATATATGGGAGGGTTTGTGTTGAGCCGGTAGATTATATAACTTAGTGTAATATTCTTGAAACACGTCCGCGATGGATTTGGTGTCATGTACTACTTCATCTTTCTTGTTTTTAATGCCAAAGATGTTCTCCACCATTTTAGCCTCTTTCAACGCTTTAGCAAGTAATTTGCCGCTTTTATCTCCCTTTTCGTAGTATACTCTTTTCCTGAAGAAAAGGGCCCGTTTGTAGTCTGCGTCAAGAAGGTCACGAAGTTCCCTCCTTGCGTCACTCAATTTCACCATATTTATTGAAGCGAGTGATTGTTTATGTGCGTTTTCGAGATCGTTTATGGTGGAGGACAGTTCTGCAATTTTTTTCAGTTTTTCTCTTTTTTTCCTGGCTCCCCATTTTATCAGTGCTCCCCTTACTACGGATTTGTGCGCTTCCCAGTTTAAAATGTGTGAGGTTAATTCTGGTGGGTTTGTCTCAAAGAACATTTTGATTGTGTTTGAGATATCTGAAAAGATCTCTGAATCTAAGAGTAGTGCTGGATTAAGCCTCCAATTAAAGACCTTCTCCTGCCTCTCCTCTAGATTCATGTGCAATGAAATGGGTGCGTGGTCTGAAAGAGATTGAATACCTATATGGGCTTCTGTCGCAGCAGGGAGGTCTTTCTGTGTAACAAAAATATAATCGATACGTGAGTATTTGTTATGTGGGGGGGAAAAACAAGTAAAGTCTCTACCTGAGGGATGTAGTAATCTCCAAATGTCCACCAGCAGAAGTGATCTTAATGCCTGCTTGATTCTTTTGAGAACTCCATAAGCAATTGCTGTTTTGCCATTTGAGGTGTCCTGGAGGGGATTCAACGGGACATTAAAATCCCCGCCCAGTATCACACAACCTGAGGCAAAACCCTTCAGCTCGTCCATTAACCTATTACAAAAGGAAATATGAGATTTGTTAGGAAAATATACATTTGCAAGCGTTACCGGCTTGCCTGCCCAAGTGCCCTTCAGAAATAAGAAACGACCTTCTGGGTCTGCCATTTGTTCTGTTACCGAAAAATTTGCATCTTTGCTTATTAGGATCGAGACCCCTTTGGTCTTGGCTAAGGGATTCGTGGCATGAAAAGATTTGACAAAATAGCTGTTTTTTAAGTTAGGGATGTAGTGCGATTTAAAGTGCGTTTCTTGTAGAAACACTATTTTAGGTCGGATCTTCTTAAGCTCAGTGAGGACTTGCGACCTCTTCTCTGGAGTGTTCATACCTCTGATATTATGTGAGACTAGTAAAGGTTCACTGCCCAGAGATGTGGAGTAAGCCATGATGTTAGAAGAAGTGAGAACAGGTAAATGAGGTTGTGTGGGAGGGGGAAGGAAGCGGTGATGAAAGAAAGAGATGGAATGGGATAGAAATGGGTGAAAAAGAGGAAGAGAAGAGGGGAATGGAGGGTCGCTGGGTGTGGGAACTTTAGAGGATGGGGGGGGGAAGGTAAAGGGAGTTAGGTTGTAAGGGTTTTGACTTAAAAAGTCAAGGAAATAAATTAACACAACCTTTGACAACTTGTGTCAATGGTTAAACAGTTTAAACCACTAGGGTGAGGGGGTTGGTGGGAGGTGTCAGTAGCAGGGTAGATATATTTTCTAGTTTGTGTGTGGCCTCAGGTGTACACCGTACCCTGAATGGACTACCGCATACACCCAAAGACCTCTTGATATAAACTGATTAACTTACACTAGATATATCCACATTAAACACGGGACAACATCCCGCCCACGGCCGCAAAACATTGAAATATAAAGGCACTTAGCATTCCGTTGTGCATGTGGAGAAGACATATAAACCATTAACAAGTACGGATTCGTTTGTGCCTACAGATATTAAAGTGAACATTGTGGGAAAAATATAGTAACATTCAGAAATATAACAGACAGAACAAGCACATTATGGGATCTGTTACTCCCTTGACTGGCCATTCTCCTCATGTTAAAAAAAAAAAAAGAAAAAGGGGTCCAGGAGGACAGTAAGTTCCATCCCAACAGTATAGGACAACTATGAGGGAATGCACCTGATCAATGGGTAGTATGCTTCTATGTGAGTCCCTTTTCCTTTGAAGGCATATATGTGGGTAACCGTCAAATACCTAGTATGCAGAGCAGGATCATTATACAGTCTGTTACTCATTGTGTTAGACATTCCTCTCATATAAAGCAGGTCCAAGAAGACAGTAAAGTTCCGTCTTAACGTCGTGGGACAACTATGAGAGGGTGCACATAATCAATGGGTAAAACGATCCTATGTGAGTCATTTCCCCTTTGGGGATAGACTTGCAAACTTGTGATTGCTGGTTCATGGCTCAGTCAGCAGTATGAGCTCTTTTGATGGTAAATGAGTTCCAGTCTTTCAGCAGGGAAAGTAGTCTATTCCATGTCGGTTTACCCAAAAGTTTCTTCCAGAAGGGGCATAGAGATCATCTCGTCTGTCTGTATTGTACCGAGTTTAGTGCCTCTTTGGAATACACGTGTCATCTTGGTAAATGGTCACAGTAAGCTTCTCAGAGGCGTTTGAGGAGATCTACAAAGAAAGGTGACATAGTGGAAATATCCAGAACTTCAGCCTGAGGTAAAGATTTTATATAGGAATTATTTTACAAGTCATGTGTCCACAGATAGCAGCCATCTTGGCCATGACGTATCCAATTTAGGGTGTGCCCCTATCCTCAATTGATCAATTGCATCTGGAAGGATTGGGAAACAGAGATTTCGGGCACAGGAGTTTTGTTAAAAAGATTTCTTTTATTCAACACAGAACTAAATATTTTAAAATCATAGAAAAATACAGGCAAATAATTGTGTATTAAGGACACAGTGAGACCACACAACAATGGTCTATGTTGTACAATATCTCAGTGCATAGAACTTATAAAAGTCGGTTTACATACAGTTCAAAGTACAAGATCATTAGTAGTCATATAATCCTTGGAAACGTATTGCTTGTTATCAGAAGAACCGCCGACGGACATCCAAGCAGTATGGTGCCGGTCAGCAGGGTCGACTGAAAATATAAGTTAACATTCACCATGTAATATATGACCTTTGCTCGACATGTTTCGCTTTCTTAGACAAAAAAGCTTCATCTGGAGCATATCATTTCTTTTGTCTGTGTGAGAAATAACAGTATTTAGATAGATTACATATATGTGTTACCTTATTTTCAGTATGTTATAATTACAATTGCATATCATTTATCTTTCCTTTTAATTACATATAATCGTCTTACACATCTCAGATAAGTCCTTCTATTTTTGCAATATCAACACAATATAACATTGGGTCTTAAGTTGCATTCAGACACTAGAGGAGTTTAGGGGAAAGAACGGAGGTTGCCAATAGTGAGTATATGTGGGGATCCATGCTGTAATTATAGTATAAGCATATATATCCTATTTATATACCTGGTAAATGGACAGAAAGATGTATACATACCTGTACATATAGTAATCAGGCACATATCTCAATTTCCATAGAGAATTCTTTAACGAGGAGGACTGTGCGTTTTGGGAAACTCAAAAAGGCAATGTATAGTGACATAGTAGTGAGGGTAGTCACTCCATGTCTCATATCTGGGTGGATGAGAGCAGAAAAACAATGTTTCTCAGAGTAGTAAGCGTTTTAATTCTATGATATCACTTTAAGGGAAAGCCCATAGGAATGCCAAACCATAAGCTCAAATGTTCTAAAGTGGTAAAATCTGTATGCCTCATGCTTGTTATAAGAGTGTGTAAGTACCCATAGAGCCCATAGAACATCTGCCCTAAAAGGGGGGGGGGGGGGGGGGGGCAACAGAAAAGACACATAGTCATTCTGGACCGTAAGAGAAGACAGGTGCCATGCGTTTATAAACGATTACACACTAACATATAGAGTTTACCCATTCGTATATGGGCTACCCCTGTAGTAAAATATATATCATGTATACTGATTTGCTTTCACACACATATGTGAAAATGTGTGTGTAATCAATTTCGTATCCGGCCCACCCTCCTCTATAATAGTAGGGGGGTGACCAGGGTTATATATAAATAAATAAGCAGTTGCTACATGAGGTCCAAGATGAGTACATGCAAAGCGTACTTAGAGTAAACATAAGTAATAAACATAGTAGTAAATATATATAGAGTGCCACCCAAGATGATAGATCGCTATGCAGTACAAAAGTTCCAAACATACACAGACACCTTAGCAATGCTCACCAAACTTAGGAAGGACCAGAGCCTAAATGTAGGGAGCATGTCTCCTCTGCTTGTATGTCGGCTGTTAAGCACAGTAAGATTAAGGTGAATTCCCGGATATCACAAAAGTGTAATGTTACAGTATTAATACTGGCCATATAAAGCTTACCCCTTGCCACGCTGTTCCCAGCTTCCGCACAGTCCTCACCGGATGGGGAACCTCCACCATACCAGGGCTTGTAAATGGCGCCCTTAAGTAGCATGGATCCCGGGTGGTTCGTCAAACGGACGTCACCGCCCCGGCCACTCCCACCGGACATCGCTCGAGAGCTAGCGCGGGGACACCCCGGCGAGGCTCTCGGCTTAGTCACAGGTGTATGCAGACTATACAGAGGCAGGAAGTGCCTCCGCAGTCCGCTCAGGTGCCACAGGAAGTTCCGCCCGGAAGGGGCGGGACTGACCTGCGGCCTATCTGGCCGCACATATCTCACTAATGAGGCCGACCTCCATGCTTACCCACACTGCCCCCACAGGATCGGTCCGCAATTACATCAGAATTCTAATTGCCTGAAATGAAAAAACAACACAACAAGGACAGAAATTATATATTTAAAAAATACAGATATAAAAGCAAATTTCACTAAGGTACAAAAATGTTCCTGGTGAAACCAGGAGATATATATCGGTAACATATTTGTTTATCAAAAATTATTCTATAACCATGTTTATTTTTTGACATTAACCACTAGTAAGGGCTTCAATAGTAACAGCCCTAATGAAAGAACAGGGGCTGAACTGCCCCCTACTAGAAACACTTCCATACTTCAAACCCCAAGAGAAAGTTGCATATTTTGACTTATTATAAATCCTCAAGATCATAGTATTGATGAGATAGGGATTATAGCACAAAAAACTGTTTGTTATACATAAGAAAGGAAGAGGGGTATATGTGCCATAAGACCTATTTAATGTGAAGAGGTATCAGACTAATTGAATATATGTATATACGGGGGGAGGATGATCACGCCAAAACCAAGCCGACACCCTGACCCATATATCCCACAGAGGGCCATTATCGTAACCCGAGTATACTACTCGAGGTCAATTAGATCTGTTGGCATTAGGTAAGCAAGGAAACCTTCACAGAAAGGGTTTGTACGACTGTGTTTCGTTTAACCCAGGTCTATAAGTGGCATTGAGACGCTCTATCCAGAGAGTTTCTCTCTGGAGAATTTTTTTGTCCCAGTTGCCACCCCGAGGATCTTGAGGGATAACCTCAAGCACATAAAATCTTGCCTTTTTGGGATTGAACCTGTGGTATAGGTCAAGGTGTCTGCTCACGGGCGTGATCATCCTTCCCCCTGCTGATACGTACACATGGTCATTTATCCTTTGGCGGAGCTCTCTTATAGTTTTACCTATATAGAACATACCGCAGGTGCAATGCATCATGTATACCACTCCACGTGTGCTACAGTCGGCTCGAAATTTTGGAGCAAACGTCTCCCCATTAGGTAAAGTGTATTCAGTATTCTCCTCTATCCAAGGACAAAAAGCGCATTTGCGACATTTATAAGTACCTCTACCTGTTGTTACTTTATTTCTAATGGGTTGATAGTGGCTTGTTGTTAGTTGATCTCTTAAAGATCTTGTTCTCCTGAAAACAATTTGGGGATGTTTGCCCACGTATTTGTTTATAACTGGATCATCACGAAGAAGATGCCAGTTCCGTTCAAGAATATCTCTCAATACTTTTTCATGAGCAGAGTATTTGGTTATTAGTTTAACTGTCGATTGCGTATTTGGAGGTTTGGCTCTAAAGATGAGGCTGTTTCTATTTTGAGAAAACGCTTTGTTAAAAGCTGTTCTCAACAGACGCTTACTGTATCCACGAGCCATTAGGCGTTCTCGTAAAAGGTTAGCCTGTATTTTGAAATCCTTATCAGATGTGCAATTACACCGTAGGCGTATGTATTGGGCGTATGGAATACTGCGTATAAGCGCCCCTGGGTGGGCGCTAGACGCATGTAATATTACATTCCCTGACGTCTCCTTTCTGTATAGGTTAGTCGTCAGGTGTCCATCCACATGTTTGAGTACCGTTAGGTCAAGAAAATTAACACTCGAGTCACTGATGGTAGATGTTAACTTCAAGTTGAAGTCGTTTATATTTAGTTGGGCAATAAACTCATCTAGCATTGATTTTGAACCTGTCCAGACAGCAAAAATGTCGTCTATATAACGAAACCAGATTGCCACAGAGGAAAAAAAATGGGATAAATTTTCATCTGATGTGATTTGTCGCTCCCACCCCCCCAGGTACAGGTTGGCGTAGGCCGGGGCACAACAAGTGCCCATGGCCACGCCCTGCACCTGGAGGTAGTGGGACCCGTTGAAAGTAAACCAGTTGTGTTTCAAAATAAACAATAGAAGTTCCAAAATAAAATCACAAAATGGCCAAGTGTGATGATCTTGCTCATATAAGAACGTGCGTATCATCCCGACGCCCTGCTCGTGAGGGATACTGGAGTATAATGCCTCCACATCCAAAGTCACGAGCAGGGCGTCGGGAGGAACCACCATATCTTCAATCATTTTTAAAAACTCGAGTGTGTCCTTGACGTATGACGGTAACCGCACTACGTGTGGTAGTAAATAATAATCGATCAAACGACTCGCATTTTCAGTTAAACTTCCAATGCCCGATACAATAGGCCTCCCCGGTGGAGAAGTTAAATTTTTATGGG
Source organism: Pelophylax lessonae (assembly GCF_965119305.1). NCBI lineage: Eukaryota > Metazoa > Chordata > Amphibia > Anura > Ranidae > Pelophylax > Pelophylax lessonae. The sequence continues at coordinate 256,894,250 of NC_138773.1, read as the reverse complement.
TTTTTGGGAGTGAATAGAATGTCGCCTGTCTCGGAAATTTGTTGTTAAGAAAATTATAACAGTCTTTGTCTATAAGAGCCAATTGATATGCACGTCCAATTATGTCCAAATACTCTGCTTTAAATTCTGTAGTAACCGATGGGGATATCTTTTTGTACCATGTACGATTTGAGAGGATATTAAGGCACATTTTTTCGTATCCCTCTCGAGTCATCAATACTAGGTTACCACCCTTATCTGAGGGTTTGATAACCAAGTCTGTATGGTTTCTTAGTTTGTTAAGCATCTGTAGTTGTTGTTTAGAAAGATTATTTTGTGTTGATTTTAGCTCACAATTTTTAATCTCACCTACCACTGTGGTCAGAAAAGCCAAAAGGTTAGGATTTGTAGTCAAGTCAGGGAAATTGTTGGATTTTGGTTTGAAGGGGACCTGTCTTGGATTTACTGTCTTTGTTTGTATAGGTTGATCGGGGGACTGGGAATCCGGAAGACTGCCTTCCTCCAATAGTAAGATTAGATCCCGTAGAACACGGAATTCTTGCATTGTATAATGTTTTATTTTTTCTGAAATTTCTTTATCTTGTGTATTGCGTTGTCTTTCTGGGTCGTAGATATGTTTATACGTCAAGTTCCTTATGAACATATAGACGTCCTTTATGGTCTCATATCTATCCATAGGAGTAGATGGACAGAACGTGAGGCCAAGTTCAAGGACCTCTTGTTCTTGGGGGGAGAAGTGATAAGGGGTTAAGTTAATGATCGATAATTTTAAGTGGGAAGGCTTAGTGATGTGCTCAGGGGAAAATTTGAGGCCTGGGCCTGTGAAGCTGCAAAGTGGCCATCAATAGTGGTTTGTCTAAGAGAGGTAGTGCTGGGTATATTTGAAGGTAGTGTGTTAGAAAAAACCGGTGTCACAGCACCTAGTGAATGTGTTTGAGAATTAGATGTGAAATCTTGTGTGGATGGATTACTTGAATTAGTGTTAGTGGATAAGGGTTGCAACATTTGTATCGCTTGGAGAGCCAGGGGTCCCAAATAAGGGTCCTGTGCTTCCAAACCATCTTGTGTGAGTGCCTCGACAGATCGAAGAGTCTGTCCAATTTGAGTCCCCCCAGTTCCTAATGGTTGAAATTTGGAAGTTTCATCGGGTCGCTTTTTGGAGCGTGGTGTGTAATTGGCTCCTTCCTGTTGTCCTCGTTTACGTGTCGCCATGTCTGTTTTTGGTCTAGTATCTTGATTAGATCTAATCGATGTTTTGGATCTATTAGATTGTGCGGAGATCGAAGACGAGTCTGATTCCCAGTCGGTTTCCCTTGGACCTGTATTCAACATCTGTTCACGGGGGCCTCGCGAATAGCGGGGTCGCCTTGAACTATTGGGTCCCGGCCATCGGTAAGCATAGCCTTCCGTGAAGGCCATCTTATCTTTTAAAAATTTAGTTTGTTTTTTACCAATGATATCCCTATTAAGTTTGATTCCATACTCCTTCACCTCCTTCCATCTTGCCTCGTAATGTATATGTTTTTTTAGATTCTCGTTCTTAGTATATAAAGATGATAACTCAGTATCCAAAGTAGCTAGGTCTAATTTGTATTGGGACACCAACAGCTGGCACAAGTCGGTACTGCATTTGGTTAGAATACGTTCCCACAAAGTTCTAAACTCGCTCGAAGCATTATCGAAGGAGGGGAATAGATGAATCCTCAGACCCATAGGGCATACATTTGCCTGTATATACTTCAAGAAAAATTCTATATGCCAATATAGATTTGACTTTTTTTTTAATAAGTCTCTTTACTGTATTAATATATTGGTTTAGGCTTATATCGTCCTTGGCCGGGATGTTACAGGTAGATTCAATTTCAGTCATAAGACCCGTCCATGCATTTCCAACGAAATCCATGGTTGTCCTATGAGTTCTATCAGTTGTTGTTAGAATGATTTATGGTCTCTTCTATATAGGTTTCTATTTTTTGAAGAACTGTGTATAAATTATGGCTTGACTAAATAAACAAATACAAAATTATCTTCAAAGGCCAGATGCAGGCCAAAAATTGGCACTAGAAAATTATAGGCAACTTTTTACGGGGTTTTTTTGCATAAAAGATGTTTCACGATCCTTCCATATGATACTGCTCAAATATAATATGTATACAAGGTAATAAGTGATACTTAAACCTATATACTTTGCTGCTTGCCACTTCCCAGGATGGCTGGTGCTTCCACCTTTATATCAGAATTATTTTACAAGTCATGTGTCCACAGATAGCAGCCATCTTGGCCATGACGTATCCAATTTAGGGTGTGCCCCTATCCTCAATTGATCAATTGCATCTGGAAGGATTGGGAAACAGAGATTTCGGGCACAGGAGTTTTGTTAAAAAGATTTCTTTTATTCAACACAGAACTAAATATTTTAAAATCATAGAAAAATACAGGCAAATAATTGTGTATTAAGGACACAGTGAGACCACACAACAATGGTCTATGTTGTACAATATCTCAGTGCATAGAACTTATAAAAGTCGGTTTACATACAGTTCAAAGTACAAGATCATTAGTAGTCATATAATCCTTGGAAACGTATTGCTTGTTATCAGAAGAACCGCCGACGGACATCCAAGCAGTATGGTGCCGGTCAGCAGGGTCGACTGAAAATATAAGTTAACATTCACCATGTAATATATGACCTTTGCTCGACATGTTTCGCTTTCTTAGACAAAAAAGCTTCATCTGGAGCATATCATTTCTTTTGTCTGTGTGAGAAATAACAGTATTTAGATAGATTACATATATGTGTTACCTTATTTTCAGTATGTTATAATTACAATTGCATATCATTTATCTTTCCTTTTAATTACATATAATCGTCTTACACATCTCAGATAAGTCCTTCTATTTTTGCAATATCAACACAATATAACATTGGGTCTTAAGTTGCATTCAGACACTAGAGGAGTTTAGGGGAAAGAACGGAGGTTGCCAATAGTGAGTATATGTGGGGATCCATGCTGTAATTATAGTATAAGCATATATATCCTATTTATATACCTGGTAAATGGACAGAAAGATGTATACATACCTGTACATATAGTAATCAGGCACATATCTCAATTTCCATAGAGAATTCTTTAACGAGGAGGACTGTGCGTTTTGGGAAACTCAAAAAGGCAATGTATAGTGACATAGTAGTGAGGGTAGTCACTCCATGTCTCATATCTGGGTGGATGAGAGCAGAAAAACAATGTTTCTCAGAGTAGTAAGCGTTTTAATTCTATGATATCACTTTAAGGGAAAGCCCATAGGAATGCCAAACCATAAGCTCAAATGTTCTAAAGTGGTAAAATCTGTATGCCTCATGCTTGTTATAAGAGTGTGTAAGTACCCATAGAGCCCATAGAACATCTGCCCTAAAAGGGGGGGGGGGGGGGGGGGGCAACAGAAAAGACACATAGTCATTCTGGACCGTAAGAGAAGACAGGTGCCATGCGTTTATAAACGATTACACACTAACATATAGAGTTTACCCATTCGTATATGGGCTACCCCTGTAGTAAAATATATATCATGTATACTGATTTGCTTTCACACACATATGTGAAAATGTGTGTGTAATCAATTTCGTATCCGGCCCACCCTCCTCTATAATAGTAGGGGGGTGACCAGGGTTATATATAAATAAATAAGCAGTTGCTACATGAGGTCCAAGATGAGTACATGCAAAGCGTACTTAGAGTAAACATAAGTAATAAACATAGTAGTAAATATATATAGAGTGCCACCCAAGATGATAGATCGCTATGCAGTACAAAAGTTCCAAACATACACAGACACCTTAGCAATGCTCACCAAACTTAGGAAGGACCAGAGCCTAAATGTAGGGAGCATGTCTCCTCTGCTTGTATGTCGGCTGTTAAGCACAGTAAGATTAAGGTGAATTCCCGGATATCACAAAAGTGTAATGTTACAGTATTAATACTGGCCATATAAAGCTTACCCCTTGCCACGCTGTTCCCAGCTTCCGCACAGTCCTCACCGGATGGGGAACCTCCACCATACCAGGGCTTGTAAATGGCGCCCTTAAGTAGCATGGATCCCGGGTGGTTCGTCAAACGGACGTCACCGCCCCGGCCACTCCCACCGGACATCGCTCGAGAGCTAGCGCGGGGACACCCCGGCGAGGCTCTCGGCTTAGTCACAGGTGTATGCAGACTATACAGAGGCAGGAAGTGCCTCCGCAGTCCGCTCAGGTGCCACAGGAAGTTCCGCCCGGAAGGGGCGGGACTGACCTGCGGCCTATCTGGCCGCACATATCTCACTAATGAGGCCGACCTCCATGCTTACCCACACTGCCCCCACAGGATCGGTCCGCAATTACATCAGAATTCTAATTGCCTGAAATGAAAAAACAACACAACAAGGACAGAAATTATATATTTAAAAAATACAGATATAAAAGCAAATTTCACTAAGGTACAAAAATGTTCCTGGTGAAACCAGGAGATATATATCGGTAACATATTTGTTTATCAAAAATTATTCTATAACCATGTTTATTTTTTGACATTAACCACTAGTAAGGGCTTCAATAGTAACAGCCCTAATGAAAGAACAGGGGCTGAACTGCCCCCTACTAGAAACACTTCCATACTTCAAACCCCAAGAGAAAGTTGCATATTTTGACTTATTATAAATCCTCAAGATCATAGTATTGATGAGATAGGGATTATAGCACAAAAAACTGTTTGTTATACATAAGAAAGGAAGAGGGGTATATGTGCCATAAGACCTATTTAATGTGAAGAGGTATCAGACTAATTGAATATATGTATATACGGGGGGAGGATGATCACGCCAAAACCAAGCCGACACCCTGACCCATATATCCCACAGAGGGCCATTATCGTAACCCGAGTATACTACTCGAGGTCAATTAGATCTGTTGGCATTAGGTAAGCAAGGAAACCTTCACAGAAAGGGTTTGTACGACTGTGTTTCGTTTAACCCAGGTCTATAAGTGGCATTGAGACGCTCTATCCAGAGAGTTTCTCTCTGGAGAATTTTTTTGTCCCAGTTGCCACCCCGAGGATCTTGAGGGATAACCTCAAGCACATAAAATCTTGCCTTTTTGGGATTGAACCTGTGGTATAGGTCAAGGTGTCTGCTCACGGGCGTGATCATCCTTCCCCCTGCTGATACGTACACATGGTCATTTATCCTTTGGCGGAGCTCTCTTATAGTTTTACCTATATAGAACATACCGCAGGTGCAATGCATCATGTATACCACTCCACGTGTGCTACAGTCGGCTCGAAATTTTGGAGCAAACGTCTCCCCATTAGGTAAAGTGTATTCAGTATTCTCCTCTATCCAAGGACAAAAAGCGCATTTGCGACATTTATAAGTACCTCTACCTGTTGTTACTTTATTTCTAATGGGTTGATAGTGGCTTGTTGTTAGTTGATCTCTTAAAGATCTTGTTCTCCTGAAAACAATTTGGGGATGTTTGCCCACGTATTTGTTTATAACTGGATCATCACGAAGAAGATGCCAGTTCCGTTCAAGAATATCTCTCAATACTTTTTCATGAGCAGAGTATTTGGTTATTAGTTTAACTGTCGATTGCGTATTTGGAGGTTTGGCTCTAAAGATGAGGCTGTTTCTATTTTGAGAAAACGCTTTGTTAAAAGCTGTTCTCAACAGACGCTTACTGTATCCACGAGCCATTAGGCGTTCTCGTAAAAGGTTTCCCAAAACGCACAGTCCTCCTCGTTAAAGAATTCTCTATGGAAATTGAGATATGTGCCTGATTACTATATGTACAGGTATGTATACATCTTTCTGTCCATTTACCAGGTATATAAATAGGATATATATGCTTATACTATAATTACAGCATGGATCCCCACATATACTCACTATTGGCAACCTCCGTTCTTTCCCCTAAACTCCTCTAGTGTCTGAATGCAACTTAAGACCCAATGTTATATTGTGTTGATATTGCAAAAATAGAAGGACTTATCTGAGATGTGTAAGACGATTATATGTAATTAAAAGGAAAGATAAATGATATGCAATTGTAATTATAACATACTGAAAATAAGGTAACACATATATGTAATCTATCTAAATACTGTTATTTCTCACACAGACAAAAGAAATGATATGCTCCAGATGAAGCTTTTTTGTCTAAGAAAGCGAAACATGTCGAGCAAAGGTCATATATTACATGGTGAATGTTAACTTATATTTTCAGTCGACCCTGCTGACCGGCACCATACTGCTTGGATGTCCGTCGGCGGTTCTTCTGATAACAAGCAATACGTTTCCAAGGATTATATGACTACTAATGATCTTGTACTTTGAACTGTATGTAAACCGACTTTTATAAGTTCTATGCACTGAGATATTGTACAACATAGACCATTGTTGTGTGGTCTCACTGTGTCCTTAATACACAATTATTTGCCTGTATTTTTCTATGATTTTAAAATATTTAGTTCTGTGTTGAATAAAAGAAAAGATTTTATATAGAAATCAAAGATCGTCCGGGTCCTCCCTGAATCTGGACTGCTTTGATTTGGGGGAAGAAAAACCGGAGTTATTGCCGCGTTGTCTGTTTTGTCTGTCTTTCTTGCGGGCTGAGTTAGGGGCGGCTGATTTCTCAGGTGACTGTGCACTCCTTAAAGCCGGTGCGGGTAGTTTAAATTCTGCATACCATTCCGGTACTTCTACCACCGGTATCTGCAGGTTGTTGCAGAAATCTGTCAGCTCAGCAGGCATCTTTAGTGTATAGTGTCTGCCTTTGTAAGTGGCCTGTAAGGCAAATGGGAAACGCCAGCGGTATATTATGTCTTTTTCCCTTAAAGCAGTCAGGAGAGGTTTAAGCGCTCTCCTGTTGTTCAGTGTTATAGGTGACAGATCCTGGTACAGGAGTATAGTCTCTTCGTTGAATGTGATTAGTTCATTTTGTCTTGCCTTCCTGAGGATCTCCTCTTTTAAAGTAAAGCTGGTGACACAGCAGATAACATCCCTTGGAGGAGCATTTTCTGCTGACCTGGGCTTAAGGGCTCTATGCGCTCTATCCAGCTCAATGGCTGAGTCCTCTGGCCGTTCAAGGAGATTATTAAAAATGGATTGTATAGCAGGCCTGATTTGTTCCGCATTTATATTTTCAGGCAGCCCCCTCACTCTAATGTTGTGCCTTCGACCTCGGTTATCCAGGTCCTCCAAGTGTCTATTTAAGGCAATAAGGTGGGTGGAATGAGATTCAGTGACCTGTTCTAGCCTTGATATGGCCTTGTCTCTGTTAGCCCCTGCCTTCTTGTGGGTCGCCATTTGCTCGGATAAGGTCATCAGATCCGATCTCAAGTCAGTAATGGCACTTGTAAAGGATCTCTTTAGATCTGCAGCTATGTGAGTCATCTCGGTCAGCGTGAGTGGTGTCTCAGAGCGGTCAGTGTCTCTTACCAGCTCATCCGAGGGTGCAAGTGATTCGTCTCCCGAGTCCTCCTCGTGGCGCGCCGTCGCCATCTTGCCTGCAGACACAGTGTTCCGACAATTCTGTTTTGCATGGAATATAGCCGGTATGCTGCGCTGCGATGAAGAGCCTGAGGTGCGCTGGGTCTTGGTGCTGTTTGAGGGCTTAGAGGGTCTTCCCATTGTGGGTCCACAGTAGCTTAAATGCGGCCGTAAAGCGAGTGTTCCCCCGGAGCTCTTTCTCTAAGCGTCCATGCTGTCTGCGCGCCAAGCCACGCCCCCCGGTTTTCTCTAATATCATAGCAACAGATCCTAGAAGAAAAAAAAAAAAAAACACACTGCTTTTACACTTAATGAAGTAGAGAAACAATAATTTATAAATATTATCCTCTACCTATCTTGTTTTCTCATGCCTTTAAGGGCTTTGGCTTTTGAGGTATCACAATTAAGAACACATTTAGGACCTGTAAAAAAACCTCAACCCCAACATCCCTCCATTAACAAAGATATTTGATTTCAACTCTGGAAAGCAGAAGCATGTCAAAGTTCATGGCTTTAGCTGGAAGGTCATTTTTATTTGAATGTGGAAAAGGTATATGCATGATTTGTCTGCAGCAGAGTGGTGTTTGGTGCCGGGGGCAGCGGGATAGGTAAATTCGTACTGTTCTTAGGCAGGCTTATTTTAAATGTATTTTTGTGACAGGGTAATTTTAAAATAAGGTTTATTGTGGTCATCCATTCAGTCATGTAAAATGAGAGATATAATAACACACTCTCCTGCTCAAATTCAATATACACAAAATAACAATGCAGCTGGCTAATAAATAAAATAAGTAAATGGATTGTGCATGCTTGGGGTGTGTTTGATGTGCTTTGAATGAAAATAGGCCACGGTTAATGCTCCTAATGAAGTGCTCTATAAATGAAAAATAAGACTGGACTGTAAAGTACTGTGAAGTTATCAGCCTCTATTACTTTACAGTACATTAATTTGCCACATCAAATTTATTTAATTAGACCACTGCTACTTTAATACTTAATCCATGCTGAGGGAGCACTAGCTTGTGAGTGTTAGAGATATTCGATTATTAGAAGATGGCCTTGTGAAGAACACAATGAATTATCTTTAAAGATTGCTAAGTTCAGCAACTCTTAATAGTTTCTGGATAATATTGGTATTATGTAATAATGTAGTTAACGGTATTCTTGGCTACTGTTTTCTTTCTGTAGGTCATATTCTGGTTTTAAACTTTAACTCTGCCCTGAACAGCATTGACGATATAAGCTATAAATTTTAATGGCGGTGACACCAGGTTGAAAATAAATAAGTAAACGGTGTAAGGAATAGAAAAAAAAGATAGTTATTGAGATGTCATGACAATGGCATGTAGGTGCTTAAGCTAGAGGAGTGCAATGCCAAAGAATTATAAAATATGGAAGAACCAACACTGTGCAAACACTCAGTGCTAAGGGCCTATATGTTAGCAACTTCTCTAAGCAATAAATAAACAATTTAGGATATACAAAGAAATTAAGCTCTTAAAATGGTTGTTAACCTCCGATATGAAATATGAAGAAAGCATATCCCTCTATAGTGTGTCTCAATCCAGAGCACACAGTGACATTTCTGTCTGCTGCCTCATTCCTCTGATCTTTGTATGAGTCACTTCTTACGTTTTTCTAACACCAAGAGAAAATAGGTGACAGAGAGAGCTCTATTTAAAGAGTCCAAACTGAGCCCACTAGAAGCTAAAACCTCCAAATTATAGGTAAGTCATAATGTTCCATTATAATAAACTTTTCCAAATTTTTCATCAGGCACATAGTCACCAATGTATATCATAAGGGCAGCAGGGCTGCTGTTAGAAATCGCGGGGCCCCATACAGACTACCTGGCAGGGCCCCCCCAAGAAAATATTAAAGATATATTTAGCTAAAATTACAACAAAATCACTATTATCAGACACAAATATAACATAACTCGCATAATTCCTGCTAAATCTAAAAAAAAAAAAACTATGCTAAATAAAAAAGAGGATGAGAAAAATATACAGGCTGGGCAGTTGGAGCTCAGTGATCAGAGAGACAGAGAGAGAGAGAAACAAAGTTACAATTTACAAATAAACTCCTGAGCAGAGAAAAGTGCTGGGAGGGGGGCCCACACAAGGGAGGGGGATTAGTGAGGGACAACTGTCTCTTTCTCAACAGATAAAAGCTGATAGCAGGGAGAGGGACAGATCAGATTCAGGTGCTGGAGGAAGATTTCTGTATTTGTTGTCCATCACTAATTCCCCTCTCTGTGTGGGCCCCGCCTGGTGCTTGGGGCCCCCTACAAGAGGGCTGGTGGTCCCCCCCTATCAGCGGCCCTGAAGGGCAGTATTCCTTTTAGTGCTTGCATCCTCAAACATGTATAACCTTGCATTTATTAAAAGACTTAGGTCAAACCTGTGCATGCAGTCTAGGAATTTTAGTGCATCTGGGAGGCTGTCAGGAACCATAAACCTAGCGGACACAGAAAATGCAGTTAAAATCACACCTTTAATTTAATAGCAAGAATAATAACAGTTCAGGAATGTATTCAAAGACAGAAGCCAGGGTTTGGAAGCCAGAGCGGGTAATCAGACAAGCTAGGAACAGGGGACCAGAGGTCAGTATTGTCAGGAGCCAAAAATCAGGAGCAGGAATCGGAAGAGTAAATATCAGTAGCCCAGCCCTGACAGAGGCACCGGTGCAACCAAAATCTATGGCATGCTAAAACTCGCTGAGGTTGGTTGGGCCTGAAGGCTATACCGAGCGGTACTGGTGATTAAGCCCTTAACGACAGTATGCATAGTTGCGGCCCCACCAGACTGGGCTTATTCCATGGTGCTGTATATATATGTATCTGTCTTTGTGCAGGGAGTGCGCTGATCAGCGAGTGCCCCGGGTCACGCATTAACGATCGTAACCTGGAAAACTCTGGTTCCAGGTCACTTGATTGCTGTAAAAGTCTCTGATTGGCTATTATAGTGATCAGTCACTGTGAAGCCTGTCCCTGTGTTTCTCTCTCTCTGTGAATGGAGAGGAAAGATACATTGTATCTCTCTCTCTCCTTGCAGGGAGAAAATAAAACTGATTGTAAGCTCTTCTGAGCAGCCCCCTCTAAATCCTCTTGTATTTTATTGTATTGTATATGTACTGTCTCCCTCTAATATTGTAAAGTGCTATGTAAATTGCTGGCGCTATAGAAATCTTTATTAATAATAATGTAAAAAATAAATAAAAAATAATTAAGAAAATCAAATAAAAAATAGCAAGATTAAAGTTTGATCTAGGCCAGTGCTAGGATTAGTGTTTGGGTTAAGGGAAGGGTTAAAGGTCAAGGTCAGGGTCAAAGATCAAGGTCAATATATTTTGGGCAGGATTTTTTTTTAAAAAAAGCAATTTTTAAATTAGTATCAATGACAGTTAGCGTCAGTGTGTGTTAGGTAGGATAAAAAAGAAAAAAAGGATTTGCGTTCAGGGAGGAATGCCGGGAAAGCATGTAGTCTGTGTTCTTGGCAATTGTCACCTCCTGGGTGCACTAAAATGCTGGGATTGCATTGACAGGGACTGAATGCCTCATATACAATGGGTCTTGAAGCTTAATACCATAAGAAAAAACTAACATTCTAAGAATGCATCTGTTGCACTGAACATTTGAAAGCATGTGTATATGCCATATTACTAGGAACCTGTGGCATCTGCAAAACTTTTCTGACGGATTGGCAGAGTGCCAGTGGATCATCATTTTGACTTCTTCAGGAGAGTAGAGCTTTTTCATATGATTATATTTTTTCACTTTATGCAGATAAGCACTTCCTTTGTATATCTTAAGAAGTATGTATTATTATTCAGGATTTATATAGCGCCAACAGTTTGCGCAGCGCTTTACAACATAATTCAGCAACAATACAATTCAATACAAGAGGGTTAGCAGGGCCTTGTTCCTGGGAGCTTACGCTCTAATAGAGGGGGGCTAGTGGAGCAAAAGGTAATAATTGTGAGGGATGAACTGATGGGAGAAAAAAATTCAGTTGTTATCTCTTTGGGGAAGCCTATCCTGCCTTTGTTGAGTTTTCAGGGATCGACTAAAACTGGAGAGAGCAGGAGCTAGCCAGAAAGATTGAGGTAGGGAGTTCCAGAGGATGGGAGAGGCTATGGAGAAGTCCTGGAGATGACCATGGGAGGAGGAGACAAGGGAGCTTGAGAGCAGGAAGTCTTGAGAGGAGCAAATTGTATGGATTGGGTGATATTTGGAAACAAGATCGGTGACGTAGCTTGGGGCTAAATTGCAAATGGCTTTGTATTTATATTTTGAATTTTATGGGAAGCAATGTAAAGCAAAGCATCTTTTTTAACCTGCTAAAGATGCATTTGATGGCATTTTGGTCTCATCTGGGGAATCTCAAGTCATTATCCTGGGTTTTTCCACCGCAATGGGTTCCATATTAGAGAGACACATATTGCAAGTGTGTGTGTTTGTGTGTGTGTCTGTGTGAAGTGGATGCAGAACTGGGAAGATTGAACTGAACAAGGGACTGTTCGAGTCATTGGGTTGTTCAGTTCAAGGCTTCATCGGTGTAGGGAGAGCTGTTGATGGTTGCATGGGGCTGATTAGTGGGGTATCTTGTGTTAGAACTGAAGGGTATATAAGTTTCTCTTGTACATGTATCAAAGAAACTAGACTAAAACTGTAACAGGGGCATGCAGAATATATTGTAAGCAGCTTTTGGTCTTGAAGCAGTTTAAAAGCAGTTAAAAAAGTTTTTGCATATGCAATGCCACTATGTTTTGGAGCACATTATGCACGCAAAAAAACAATTCTTTGAGCAATTCCTGTTATGCATGTACAATGAAAGAAACCTCTTTATCCAAAATAGAGGGTGGAGCATATATTCTGAACTCCATTTTTATTTCAAAAAAAGCATTAATGCGCTGCAATATTGTTATATTTTATTGAATAATCCTGTAAAGAACCTGCCATTAAATATTTCATGGAAAAGATTTATCTCACTCTGTGCTCAGAGATGCTTTTATAACTCAGCTTCTAAGTGCTTTTCTTTCAGTCTTGTTGAGAATTATTTTTCGTCTTCACTATGCATTTTTTACAACCAGCCTCTACCTCTAATATCTCCCACCGCAATAAATTTGCACTTGTCTGCCCTAAACTACTTGAGATACTTTAACTCAAACCTTTCTCTGTATTCTTTGCATGTTCTGCAGAAACTCTTTCCAGTTTCTAAGGTCGTACTTGGTACAAACAATCTGAGCCGCCATCTAAAAGTTACACTCAGAAGTCAGGCTTTGAGGAACAAAAATTAAAACCAGTGTACCACTACTTCTAAGTAATTAAAGGGCCACAGTGACCACTTTTATTCTTTTCTTTCTTCTTATATGTCCTGAGTCTTTGCAACCATCATTGTCTTCCATATGCCTATACCATATACTGTAGTAGTTTAACATGAAGACTGAGATTCCCATTTGGTAGGCCTACAACTATTTATCTCGGAGTCTCAACTTTGCCTCAATGTATGCATCCACTCTGTGTGACCTTTATGTGCTGCTTTAGACATTCAGTTGTTCATCTTTTGTAGGAATAGTTAACTATTTGTAACCAAATTTTCCCATCCCTCTTTATTCCCTCAAGTTTCCCTCTTTTAAGTATAATGTGGAGACCTTTTAAATAGAATTTAGTATTTTACAAGTGTTCCTTTTGCACTAAACTTTATATCTAACCTGTACATTTTTGCACTGATTATTTTTTATATAAAAGAAAAGCTGCTGTAAGAAAGGGCCGGTTTATTGACCATTTAATGTACCTGATTTCTTCAAGGTCCACCGTACTGGGGGGGGGGGGGGGGGGGGGTAGTGAGTATGCACTTTACCTTAGCTGTTTTCTCTAAAAGAAGTCCTTCTTCAAACCTCAGAAAGTGGATATTTTTAGGTTGTACAATCCTAATACAATACTCTTAGGATCTAACAAAAACTTTGCGGTGTGAGGGCCAACCTAAACAACTTTAATTTGTAGCCAATTGGGCAGGCCCCCAAACTACATAGTTGTTGGCAGATCAAAGGTGATTGTGTTATCAGATTGCAACATCCTTCACTAGTATGAAATATAAAAATGTGTCTGTCTCAGATACCTGTGGATAAAAACAGGATGTGTTTCAATTGTTTCTGCCCTGCTTTCAATGTTAGTTCTGTAGTTAGTTCAGAAACTCCCTCGGTAAGAAATCTATTTATCAGAAAAATTGCAACTATCACAGCAATTACACATGAATAATCCCACTAATATGTCTAAAATATGTATTTCCTATGATCATCAGTACCATTATGTGGCCTTAACACTGTATTTTCCTGATCAAAGTATGTCAAGAACATGCCACACCATGGCCATTAGATTGTGCTGACGATCATAACAAATAAACATATTAGACGCAAGAAGGAGAATATTCACAACAACTGTGCAAATGTTGTGATATTAACAAAACAATTTTTATATAAAGTAGACCCAGAACTTTAGGTTGTTGTACAGAAGATAACGTGAATGAAATGAAAAGAAGGATGCAAGGGTTTACAGAAGGCAGTGTTTAAAATCAAATACCATTGAGCATTACACCACCACATTACTAATATGAAAGAGATGTCGACATCAGCAACAGTCTTTATGAAGAATATCAGATTTCTAAAGCATCTAGGAATATAAAGAATGAATGTCTGCAATATCACTAGAATGAGTAATTGCACGTTAGGATTTCTTTCTGGCAGTTTGTTAGAGCAGAAATGTTGAGACAGCCCAGGAGTGCTGAGGAAAGGTTATCTACCGTTAAGGGAGCCATTTTGTTTATTGAGCAAAGTAAACAGTATACTTGAGTACAGGAAATAATACCAGCACTCACTGTAAGATTCAGAGCCTATATTGTCAACAGTCTAGACACAAGTAATGCTGCAATTAAATAACGGGACAATAGATCTTCAATAAAAAAGTATTTAAAATGAATTGAAAAATTGACTGTTATTGCTGCAGCAAGCTGACTTGCAGTATAGATTTTCTGCCACTTATTCCTTTCAAGTAGAATTAAGTTCCTGCTCTTGTGCATGAAATGCCAATGAAAAAGATATTACAATAAACTGCATCTGACTAGTCAGAGCTGTTCAGGAGTCTTGGTACATGCTGGGCTTGCTAGCAATGTTTTAGAAGCACAGATAAAATGCTTTGTTTCCGCAAATGTTAGTCCCTTGATTTTTTTCTCGTGAAGCCAGGTGAAAAATTGGTGAAGGGCCACCATGCGAGAAGCCAGGGCATTTCCCCTGTAGGGCCAGGTCATCCGCAATATATGTCAAGAATAGTACAGGGAAGGTAGGCATGTCAACTCACCCTAAAATCCATAGAGTCAGCATGTTTTCACACCCTGTCACCCTGCATAATGTACAAATCTTCCTTGATTCCTTTTATTCACCCGAGACCTGACCTGGCCCTATTTGGTGAATAATTCCCAGGTGTCCTCAATCTCACAAGACAAATGTGTATTTCCATACATGTAAAATACAGGAAATGTGTATGTTTCTGTTTTGGTTACTATTTCTAAAAGTTGGACAAGATTCTTATACAGACATTGCAGAGAACCTATTTTGTGTATACACAGATGACATGATTTCTGTATGCTGTTTGAAAATTTCAGTATCTGTCTTGTTCCTAAAGTATAACTAAAGGCAGAACTTTTTTTTAGATAAAGTAGAGAGGGATGAGAACCCCTGTCAGGTCTCTACCGCTGTTTGTGTCTCAATTAGTGAGATTTAGTCCCTCTACTTGTCCTGTTTGCCCTTATCATCGAAAGTGAAAGAAAATCCCACATTTTAGGTTGTCACTTGAACAAGAGGAAATAAAAGAAAAAATCTTCCAATGTGGACACCAGTTCTGGGGACCCTGGTGAGAACCAGAGATTTACTCACTTTGGAAGGATTTTCTCTTAATTCCCGTTATAGCTATGGGACAGGAAGTGAAAGGAAATCTCCCCAACAGGATACAGATAGCAAAAAAAACCAACTGTTATGGGTTATAACTGTCCCTTCCATCTGAAATGGAAAAAAAAACATTTTCTTTTAGCTCTACTTTAAAAAAGAAGCATGGGTTTGTTTTTTGGTTTTTTTTTATTATTCATTCTTATTATATGCAGCATCGATCCGATGCTGCATCTGTCCCCCACCTGCTCTAACACTGAGAACTGAGCGATCAAACACCGCAGTTCGCTCGATTCTCACAGCTCCCTGAGCAGAGAGCTAGTGACTGTCAGCTCTGCGCCCCACTCTCACTGGAGCATTGAGCTGTGGAGGGGGCAGGTGCTGCCGGCTCAGGTTCTCGGGGGCTTTCTGGAGGAAGCTGAGAGAAAAGTCTGAGAGGCTGAGCCAAATGCCGGTCTAGGGTCGCGATCCTTCCCGAGCCTGGACGGGCTCTGTGATGTCAGCTGACGGGTCACAGAAGTGCAAAACAATCTGCACTCCTGTGATCCATGGGAGAAGTACAGCCAAATGAGCTTTGGCTGTAACTTCTCCTTTAATGTGGACACTGGGCTATAGCATTTATCTTGATCTCTATGCTGGGTGTAATTCATAGTATCTATTCTTATTTTTGTATGTATGGACCCTAAATAACACTATTCTCTAGTCCTGTATGTTGGGTGTATTTCTCATTATCTGTTTTTAGTCTGTATTTATTGAAAGGGCAATGTAGCACTTCACTTGTTCTCTATGCTGGGTGTAATTCTCAGTATTTGTTCTTAATCTGCATGTATTGGTGCTGCACAATATCATTTGTCTTTTTCTCTATGTTGGGTGTAATTCTCAGTATCTGTTCTCAATCTGCATGTATGGATGTTTCACAGTACCACTTCTCTTGTTCTCTATCTTAGGTAAGGCAATGCCAAGCTGCGGTTTCCAAAGCAAGCAAAGTCCTTTCTTGTATTAACAGAGGCAGGGACTCCAGAGAGAGAGCGATAATTTTGCCCCTGTACAAATCATTAGTTAGACTGAAATATGCAGTTCAGTTTTGGGCACCAGTTCTTAAAGAGGATATCGGGAAAATGGAGAAAGTGCAGAGAAAGGCAACCAAACTGATAAGAGGCATGGAGGAGCTCAGCTATGAGAAAAGATTAGAGGAACTGAATTTATTCTCTCTTGAGAAGAGGAGATTAAGGGGGGATATGAGCAACATGTATAAATACATAAGGGGTCCATATAGTGAACTTGATGTTGAGTTGTTCACTTTAAGGTCAACACAAAGGACAAGGGGCACTCTTTATGTCTAGAGGAAAACAGATTTCGTCTCCAAATACGGAAAGGTTTCTTCACCGGAAGAGCTGTGAAAATGAGGAATAGACTCCTTTCAGAAGTGGTTCTGGCTAGTTCACTAGATTGCTTTAAAAAATCCCTGGATTCTTTCCTGGGTGTACTTAATATAAGTGGGTACTAATATTTATAGGTAAAGTTGATCCAGGGAATGTCCGATTGGCTCTCGGGGGATCAGGAAGGGATTTTTTCCCTTGGATCATGCTTTGCTGGGGTTTTTTCGCCTTCCTCTGGATCAACTGTGGGTATAGGATTGTGTATATAAGATTGCATGGTTGGGTTTTCATTACTGTTTTTTTTTATTGGTTGAGCCAGATGAACCTGACTAACTATGTAACTATGTATAATTCCTATTATAACTTCTTTGCTGTATACATGCTGGGTGTAATTCTCAGGAATGATTCATAGAAGCATACACAGGCAGCCCAGCTCGGGATCAAGCCTGCAGGTATACCTCAATAAGAAGCTCCTTCCTATGGTGGCACACCAAGAAGAGAAGGAGCCAGGAGTGCCGGTGGGGGACCAAAGAAGAGGAGGTTCCAGGCCACTCTGTGCAATTCCATTGCACATAGCAGGTGAGTATGAACCTATATGTTATTTTTTTTTTTTTAAAGAGTTTACAATCACTTTAATTTATGTTATTATACCTGAAAAGATGATGGATGGTACTACTATTTTTGCATCCTAAAAGTGACTCTTGACATGTGTCCTTATGACATGTCCTTATGACATGTGTCATTTGCTAAGCAAACTTCTCTTGTCAGCATAACATCTCCATTGTTACTCTGTGCATTCTTAGGTTTACTTTTATACCACCCCCAGGCTTATGCTGAATAAGTGCCACTTGCTTTTCACCCCCTAAACTGTTCTCCAAGGAACCTGTGTTTCATCTGGTGTGGAATGGTCTCCAACCATTTATTCAAGTCCTCTGCAACAGCAATAAAAAGCATTTAAAGAGAACATCATTAGGTAATGTTCGGGGGTAGTGCTACATTACCTAATGATGTTCTCTTTAAATGCTTTTTATTGCTGTTGCAGAGGACTTGAATAAATGGTTGGAGACCATTCCACACCAGATGAAACACAGGTTCCTTGGAGAACAGTTTAGGGGGTGAAAAGCAAGTGGCACTTATTCAGCATAAGGAGCCACTCGGATCTACTGGTTCTTTCCCACACAGTGCAGAGGCAGCCAGGCACACAGCAACAGTCCATTCACCCAGGTTAACTGAACAATCCAGGGGTGTGTCTTTTTGTGGTTTATTTTCTGGTAGAAATGTGGTAGGGGATTAGGGGTGAAATTAGATACTTCAAAAGCAGCAGTCCAAAGACAACTTTTCCTTAAGTGAAAATGATGAATACTGAACAGTCTATTCCCTTACAGCTGTGGACCATGGGGTAGGATAGAGAACATTTATAATCAGTCAAGTTCATGGCTGAGGACCATGAAAAGAGCTTAAAAGTGCAGACCTAAGGAAGGCTTTAAGCACAGTCCTGGTATAGGGTCCATCCATAGACGCAGCCACTTTGCAACAATTTAATGTTCAGTCCCGGGGCTCCAGAGGCAAGCAGCCCCCATCCTCTTCAGCTTAGCGATCCATCACCTCGGGGGGGGGGGGGGGGATCTCCACTATTTAACAGTTCTCCCAGCCACCAACTATGCACGCCTCCCCAGGGATTGGCTGGACCCTGCTCAATATCCCAGCTAGTGATTTTAATTCACTCTCCCCTAAACTCTGGAAACTTCTTCTAGAGGCAGGGGGAAGCAATACAAATCCCAGCCAGTGCAGCCCTGAGCAAACAACATTAAAATATAATTGCTCCTCCAGTTACAGCCAGAGCGAAATTAAATTTGCCTTGCAGCCTAACTAGGAGGGTACAACACTAGGAATGCAGGAAAGTTGAGGACATACTGTGAATTATGCCCAGAAAGTGTCCTCTGCTAAATAGGGAGAAAGATTGCAGACGTCTCCCAGGGAAGAGAAGTTGCTATCACTGGCAAACTAAATGAGCAGGACAGAGCTGTCCCAATGCCAGCAGGACTTTGAATAACTCTCCGTTGGCCAGGGAATGAGGCTCACAGATTGGTTGCCCTCCAATAAAGCCTTTTTTCCACTGTGCTGTTGAATGACATTGCCCTAACCAGTACTTGAGTCTGTTCTAACCCTGTCTGCACTTTACCCTGTTACTCCAACACCACTTTAAATGTTTTTGCCTTTTTAATAAAACTAATTTTCATAGTTCTAGGTGTGCTGCTGTTTCTCAGGTTCAGGGTGGCTCTCCACTTAGCAGGGCAGGAGCATCCAAATAAATCCAGGGGCTTCTCCAGGGGTACTGCTACAATTATTACTGTTATTATTATTATGATTATTATTAATATTGTTTTTGCTATTATTGCTCACAAAATGAGGACTAACTGAGGTCAAAAGATGTAACTCCATGCAGAAGATGCTACAGCCACAATACAACATCAGACAGGAGAGAGAGGAGCAATGGAGATTTGACAGAATATTCATTAAATCTATTTATGGAACCTATGGGACAAAATCTAATAAAGAAGAACTGATAAAGCAGTAATGGCAATATTAGCCCGTGATAATGATAACATTAGAATACAATGAAAATCAAGGGATTTAATTTTGGTAATGGTGCGCTAGTGTTTTATTGGCCACAATGTGACAATATAATAACACAATACTGATGGAACAAAGTATCCCTTGGCTTATTACATTGTCATCATTCACCTTTTAATGAGTATTATGTGGATTCTAAATGTTTTTGCAGCTGGCAAGCAACATTAATAATTTAAAACAAGACTGTAAGTATTGACAGTCACATATTAAGCTCTGTGGATCTTATTTATCAAAGGATCAAAAATGTGTAATTTTGACCTGCTGTGTGACAGGGTAGGGTAGCAAGCAAGAGGCACAACCGTATCCATACTTGCTTTGAAGTGAAACTAAAAGCATTTTTTCTTAATAAAAAAGAGGTTATAATTTCTTGTTCTGTACAATGATATTGCATAGAAATGTATTCTTCCTCTTCTGGAAGTCCCTACTGGCGCTGTTGGCTTCTCCCTCCTTCGGGTGCCTCCTGTAACAAGCTAAGGAGGCACCCATGCAAACATGCTTCCATTGGGTCCCAATCCAGGCTTTACGCATCTATAGATACACACACCAGTGCTGTATCTTGGTCTAGGCCAACAAGGCCCAGGCCTAGGGCAGCACTTTGCAGGGGGGCAGCAAAAAATCTGCACCCCGCATGAAAAAAAAACAACCTCCTCCCGTCTCCCACACAAAAAGGGTCCCTGCTAGCTTGCTCTACACTTTTAGTATAGTGCCAGTCTTATGGGGCGAATAGGGCCAGAAGGCAGTGTCCAGGAGGCAAGTGAGTCTGGCACCCCCATAAAGTGGTCACACTGCTACCTGCCAGTATGATAATACCGGCTGGTGAGGACTTGCGGACAGACCACAGGCCACCGACCACACCTAATACAACTGGCCCGACAGCCACCAATGCTAATAAGTGTGGCACTGCAGCCTAATGCTCCGTCTAACCTCCTCCTCCCCCAGGTATGGCAGGTATCATGTCAATAATATAATTTCATTTCTTTAAACATCCTTGTCCTTGAGCAAGCATATTGAATTGCATCATTTACAAATAAGACTTTTAATTGTATATGATAGCAATAATATTTTGGACCTGCTCACCTCATATGTGCTATCACAATATGCCACTGGGTTAGTAAGATTACTCCAATCTTATAAGATATTTTGACTTGTGTTTGCTGCCACTGATTATTTCACTTATTTGTATAATGACTATCGACTTCCTAGTCTTTATACAAATAAGTGAAATAATTCTATGATGGCCACTGATGAGGTGGCACTGATAAGCTGCACTGATAAGGCAGAACTGATATGCTGCACTGATGGGCTCTGATGTGCTGCACTGATGGGTGCTAATAGGCTGAACTGATGGGCACTGATATGCTGCACTGATGGGCACTGATATGCTGCACTGATGGGCGTTAATAGGCTGCACTGATGGGCATTTATATGCTGCTCTGATGGCCACTGATGAGGTGGCAATGGTGGGTATGGATAAACTGCACTGATGGGCACTAATGAGGCTGCACTGATAAGGCAGCAATGATATGCTGCACTGATGGGCACGAGGCAGCACTGATAAGCTTCACTGATGGGGCTGCACTGATATGCTGTTCAGATGGGCACTGATATGTAGCACTTATGGGCACTAATAGTCTGCACTGATGGCCACTGATGAGGCTGTGCTAATGGCCAATGATGAGGCAGCACTGATAAGCTTCACTGATGGGGCTGCACTGATATGCTGTTCAGATGGGCACTGATATGTAGCACTTATGGGCACTAATATGCTGCTCTGATGGCCACTGATGAGGTGGCAATGGTGGGTATGGATAAACTGCACTGATGGGCACTAATGAGGCTGCACTGATAAGGAAGCACTAATATGCTGCACTGATGGGCACGAGGCAGCACTGATAAGCTTCACTGATGGGGCTGCACTGATATGCTGTTCAGATGGGCACTGATATGTAGCACTTATGGGCACTAATAGGCTGCACTGATGGCCACTGATGAGGCTGTGCTAATGGCCAATGATGAGGCGGCACTGATAAGCTGCACTGATGGGGCTGCACTAATAAGGCAGCACTGATGGGCACTGAAATGATGCACTTATAGGCTGCACTACTGGGCACTGATAGGCTTCACTGGTGGCCACTGATGGGGCTGTACTGATGGCCACTGATGAGGCCGCACTGATGTGCTGCACTGATGAGGCTGCACTGATAGGCAGTAATGTGGCTGCACTGATGGGCACTGATAGACTGTGGTTGTGGTCTGTGGTTTATAGATGACAGGGCTGGTAATAAACGGGAAGGGGTGTGGCCTGTACAGGAAGGGATGGGTCATATTTAAATTACTGGGTTCCCAAGTTTAGTCAGGCTTAGGGCAGCACAGAACCTAAATACACCACTGACACACACCACTGTTAAACCATGCTCCCTCCTCACAGGACTTTGACTGATAGCAGGCAGCAGGAACCTATGGCTTCTCCAGTGAAAGCAGGAAATGAGGAGTGTGGTGCTGGAGCTTGAGACAGCTCTGGAGGAGTAACATAAAGCCAGAGACAGAGGGAATTACAGGTAGTCCACCACTCCCTCTTAAGCTGAAAATGCAGTGGACGGAGTTGTTCATGCTTTGGCTGCAAGAAACAACCCCTAGTTGAGTTTGGCAATCAATACCACCTGCTGAATTTGATCCTTTCAAATTTTAAATAGGGCTGTGCTGCATCCTCCACACAACCACATGCATTGCACTCAAGTGTGATGCAATGGTATGGGTTTTTAGCAGTTAATACAGGCAGTGAGGCTGAGACACCACAGATCACCTCTAAAAGGGAATTGCTGATGTAAAAAAAGCCATAGTTGGCAATTTCTGCACAGCCTAGGGAAACATAGAAATGTCTAAGGCTCACTACCATTGGAATATAATTATAAGAGGCAAGTGAACAGTTCCATAGTTGGCCAGGTTAAAAAAAAAAGATAAGTGTCCATTAAGTTCATCTAACAGAAAAATGAAAAAAAAAAAAGAAATAAATAAAAAAAACCTGCTGAAACAAAAATCAAGGTCCATAAAGACATGGATAAGAGAGTTTGGGGTGGAGGAACTTGACTGGCCTGCACAGAGTCTTGACCTCAACCTGATAGAACACCTTCAGGATAAATTAGAAAATAAAAGGGTCTGGGACTTTAAATGAGGTGTGTGACAAACAGTTGGTAAATAGTAGTGCATGAAAACACATTTGATAATTCATGTATATGGACAAGTGGAATTATAAAACGGTACAGTAAACAAGAAAGTGATGTTGATTTTTATTAAAATACCTCATCAACAAATTATTACAGCAATTCATAAAAATTGATATATAAAATCTGCAAAAAGTATATAGACAACATTGTAGTCTGGTGATTATCAAAAATGAGGAGGGGGGGGGGGGGTAGAAGAAAAAGCCCACCCAAATTGAGGAATACCCTTCCCTAGTTTACTCACAAATTAGCTCAAGGTAAACACATAGTGCTATGGACTAAGGGTTGTGTGGGAACTCCTAGACTGGGAGCTGTGGGAGTACTACCCGTGAATGCCAAGGCACAAATGGGAGGACCTCATGAAAAGTTCAGAACTCTATAGTGGCATAGCTAGCAATCCCATGAGAGTTCTATGAAAAATGTTTGTTAACCTGATTAGTGTGGTAAATATAGTTGGTTAATATAGCTGGTGCCTGTGTAGTATACTTTACGTGACTGCTAATTAAATTCCACCAAAAAAAAAAAAAGGAAGAAAGAACCCAGAATACGAAGAATGTGCTTGTGTAGCTCAACACAAGTGTAAAAGATGATAAAGGGATAAAAAATAGGAATACTCATGGCCCAGTTAGAACACAAAAGTAGGGAAAGGGGTGTGTAGTTGAACATATTCCCATATTGGGAAAGGAAATAAAGTTGTATAAAAGATGTAAAACCATGGTGAAGTTACCCCACAGGGGACTTGTAAAAAGGTCAGTACCAAAGTAAGCATAAAGGATAATCATTAAGCAACATTCACCAAATGGAGTACCTCATTCTGCATGGTGTAGCTATTGTCCAAGATATAGTGCAAAATGTCCCAGAAGGGGAGAGAGGAAAATAGGTTGAGAAGTGTGGTCCTCAAGAGGATGGTATATGTACAATCAGCATGAGCACGGGTGCCTCCCGGCATCACGCCAGCATTCGTAATGAGGGGAGGCACCATCACCTGGGTGGTGCTTGTTGTCCTGGCATTTGGCACCAAATCCTCCCTCGTGGAGTGAACGCATGATGGCGCCACATGTGTTGACGTCAGGCCTGGGAGGCGTGGCACCAATGCGCATAGTGAAAGGACCCGCCCAAACCACCACGTCCAAGGGGAGCGAGGGAGAAGGGGAAGGCTACAAAGCTACTGAACACCTTTAGGATAAATTAGAGCGCAGACTGTGAGATGCAGATTACTGCTAATTTTTTTTTTTTGGGTGGGGGGGAGGGGGGTTGCTGACACATAATGTACCTTGTATTGGGGGGCGGGGGGCGCGCAGTTTCACATATTCGTCCAGGCTCTAGATGACATTGTCCCGGCACAGATAGTATATATATATATATATATATATATATATATATTCACATACTGCTTAAAAAAATTAACCGCTTGCTGACCGCCCACCGCATATATACTGCGGCAGGCTGGCTCGGCTGCGCGAGTCGCAGTACCTGTACGGCACTCTGCGGAAGCAGTCCTGGGGCAACGCACACCCCCATTATTTAGTGGGGCAGCTCATTCACGGGGCTGGTGGTCGCGATTGCCGCCGGGCACCTGGGATCACTCCCCGTGGAGAGAGAACGGTGGTCTGCTGTTGTAAACACAGCAGACCGTTGTTCTCTCGGGAATCAATACCGAGCGCCTGTGATTCTCCTCTGAGGCTCTGAGGAAGAGGCACGGCCTTGAAACGCGCCAGCCCTTCGTCTTCACGAGACATTGGACGTTTAACAAGGATTTTGCTCTATGGAATTGATATGCTGCAATTTTTCGCATGTTTGTGAGTAGCTGATTTTAAACTTGTTTCATTAAAAGCCCACTGAGGATAATGCGTTAGGCTGGTGCGCCCTTTTCTTTGTTTTTATTTGCAGTGTTTTGTTGACCACCCCGGTCGTAGAGGGCAGCAAGGCTTAGCCATAATGGATGCCAAGTGAGAGTTCCGAGATAGAGGCAGCCTGAGGACCTGGTTCTGAGCGCAGGAGCAGGGTGCTCAGCATCACAAGTTTCTTTTACCAAGATGCTTTCACCTGATTCTCCAGCAACTGCTTAGGAACCTGAGTCCTCGTTGTCATCAGAGATCACGAACACACTGTTCCTAAAAAAGTTAAGTAACTTTAAGCGTATTTTTGCTGTTTACAGACCATAGGCTGTTCATTTGTTAGGCATTGTTATATCTGCCAGTCTTATATTATGTTCCTAATATTGTAATTGTTTTGTATGTACAGCATGTTTTGTATAGTAAAAGCACTATATACACTGCAGAGGTCTGAGCTTCCTTGATTATACTGCAAAGTAACCTTGCTAGATAGATGCAAGCAAAACACCTCCCACCCCTTTAACCTCTGCAGCAATCCTGGCAGTACTCATACGTCTATTTCCCAAAGACAACCTCTGAATATGACACTGAGCACGTGCATTCAACTTCTTTGGTCGACCATGGCGACGCCTGTTCTGAGTGGAACCTGTCCTGTTAAACCGCTGTATGGTCTTGGCCACTGTGCTGCAGCTCAGTTTCACGGCGTTGACAATCTTCCTATAGCCTAGGTCATCTTTATGTAGAGCAACAATTCTTTTTTCAGATCCTCAGAGAGTTCTTTGCCATGAGGTGCCATGTTGAACTTCCAGTGACCAGTATGAGAGAATGAGAGCGATAACACCAAATTTAACACACCTGTTCCCCATTCACACCTGAGACCTTGTAACACTAATGAGTGACATTACAGCGGGGAGGGAAAATGGCTAATTGGGCCCAATTTGGACCTTTTCGCTCAGGGGGTGTACTCACTTTTGTTGCCAGCAGTTTAGACATTAATGGCTGTGTGTTGAGTTATTTTGAGGGGACAGCAAATTTACACTGTTATACAATTGTACACTCACTACTTTACATTGTAGCAAAGTGTCATTTCTTCAGTGTTGTCACATGAAAAGATATAATAAAATATTTACAAAAATGTGAGGGGTGTACTCACTTTTGTGAGATACTGTATATATTTATATATATAAAATATACAAACATACACACACACACACACACACGTACGTGTTTGAGCTTTGGTGTGCACACCCTAATGCAATAGGCTGTACACATGTATGTGAGGGTGCTTGGGTCTAGTGGCCAATCCTAAGACCTAAGCACTGCCACCTGGCAAAGGAAATGCTCCCCCCCTTGCATCCAACACTGGAGATTTTAGAAGCAACTGCAACACAGGAAGGAGCAACAAGGGAGCGCTGGCTAGGTGGGTTGGAAGTGTTCATTTGCAGGACCACTGTCACTTTGCCTTAAATGCACAGGCTCGCTATAAGGATTTAAATAACAAATAATAAGATTAAATTTGTATCTGTTTAGATCTGTCTTTCTGCTTCAAGATTTTTATCTTGCCTGAAGTGTTCCCTTTGTGTTTTTCCTTTATTGTTCTCTGATGTCAACTAGTAACTTGCACAGTAACTTTTGCTTATTATAAGTTGTCCATTGCCTTGAAAAATAAGACAAACTCCTCAAAACTTCTTTTAAGAGGAGTTTACAGTACATTATCTAGAGAGATATATAACAGTTCTGAACATTCTGCTTTCCATTGTGACAAATGTCTTCTTTGTACACACTAAGCACAGCTGTTATGGATGGATTGAATGGAGAGTTTTTGCTTTACACCAGGTTCTATGTCCTTACGTAACTCATTCTCACTCTTTCATTTGGTGTTCTCAGTACACTTATAGAGCATTAAGAAGCTTGCCATTTTCTCCTTTCCTTTAATCTTTTTTTCCTTTTCATAATCTATTCTATATTTTTTTATCATGGCCTTTTTGACTATTTTATATTCAAATATACCCTAATATGTAGCTTTAAAAGTAGATGTAAGCCTTGTAAAAATCAGTCAAAGGAGCAAAATCAAATGAAAACGGTGTAGAAGCTTAAAAAGTCTGGATTTTCCTTTCTTTTTATCAATATAGCTGTGACATTTTACAAAGATCAGAGGCTAGAGTCTATTTTATAGCTACTTTTCATTATAGAGATATAAAGTAACGCAGCATCTGTTCCTCAATTTTGTGTTCATTAATCCAGGCACATTTCATAGGTAGAGGCCAAGTAAAATGTTCTCTAAGTGTTGGGGTTTTCTCATGGAAGCAACTTAATATGTAGCTGAAAGCAAAAGTGAAATCTCCTAAAAATGTTTCTTTCTTCACTTTGCTGTTCTAAAGGTAAATCTGTAAAGAATTAAGAGAATTTTCACCTAACACCTTCTCCAGTTTTTATAGGTCTAGGACAGTGTTTCTCAACCTTTTTACCTTCGAGGAACCCCTGTTGGAAAGTCTGAGAGTTCAGGGAACCCCTGAAAAAATGTCATATTTACAGCTCATGAAACATTGGTGTAATCAGCGAGCTGTAGATATAACAACAATTATTCTTAGAAATAGCATTAAGCAATAGAATAAATGATTAAAACATACCTCCTTAATGTGAAACTTGTGTATGCTTTCTTTCACAGATGCTCAGTTCTGGGTCAAAATTAAGATAAGCAGTGTACAGGGGGTCAGCAGGGCAAAGCACAAGGGATTCAGAAGGGAACAGTACCGGGGGGGGGGGGGGGGTGCTGCACAGCACAGTACAGGGGGGGGGGGGAGAGAAGAGCACAGCACAGTACAGGGGGGGGGAGGGAGAGAAGAGCACAGCACAGTACAGGGGGGCCAGGAGGGAACTGTATAGAACAGGGGGCAAGGAGAGAACTATATAGTACAGGAGGGCCAGGAAAGAACTGTAAAGTAAAGGGGGGGCAGAAGGTAACTGTATAGTACAGGGGGGGCATGAGGGAACATTACCGCGGGGGGGGGGGGGGCAGGAGAGAATAGTACAGGGAGGAGGCAGGGGGGAACAGTACAGGGTGGCCAGGAAAGAATAGTACATGGGGGGGGCAGGAGAGAACATTACAGGGGGACCAGGAGGGAACAGTACAGGGGGGCCAGGAGGGAATAGTATAGGGGGGCCAGGAGAGAATAGTAAAGGTGGGTCAGGAGAGAATAGTAAAGGTGGGTCAGGAAAGAATAGTACAGGTGGGCTAGGAGAGAATGGTACAGGGGGGCGGGAGAGAATAGTATAGGGGGGAAGGAGAGAATAGTACTGGGGGCCAGGAGAGACTAGCATGGGGGGGGAAGGAGAAAATAGTACGGGGGACCAGGAGAAAATAGTATGGGTGAAAGGAGAAAATAGTATGGGGGAGCAGGAGAGAATAGTACGGGGGGGGCAGGTGAGAATTGTACGGGGGGGCCAGGACAGAATAGTACAGGGGGTCAAAAGAAAATAGTATAGGGAGGCCAGTAGAGAATAGTATAGGGGGGCCATGAGAGACTAGTATAGGGGGGACCAGGAGAGACTAGTATAGGGGGCCAGGAGAGAATAGTATAGGGGGGCCAGGAGAGAATAGTACAGGGGGCCAGGAGAGAATAGTACAGGGGGCCAGACGAGAATAGTATAGGGGGGCCTGGAGAGAACAGTATAGGGGGCCCGGAGAGGAGAGAAATTGATAGGCCCTATCCTAGCACAAGTCCCCTACCTCCTCTACCATACCACATAGCACACCCCTCCAAGATTTCCCCTCCTAGAACAATTCAATGCCTGTAGTCCCCCAAATCCCCTCCCCCAACACCAATCCCCTTCCCACCATCCCTCCGTGGTGCCCCCCACCTCATATGATACTATAGTGCCCAGGGCAGCCGCCCCTCCTGCCCACACCTTGTCCTGGCCCTGTACACTTTATTACCGAAAGTATTGAGAGGCATTGCCTTTACACGCACATTAGGTTTAATGGCATCCCAGTCTTAGTCCGTAGTATTCAATAATGAGTTGGCCCACCCTTTGCAGCTATAACAGCTTCAACTCTTCTGGGAAGAC
The DNA here is from genome assembly GCF_965119305.1 of Pelophylax lessonae. Lineage (NCBI taxonomy): Eukaryota > Metazoa > Chordata > Amphibia > Anura > Ranidae > Pelophylax > Pelophylax lessonae. Next base: position 256,865,651 of record NC_138773.1, on the reverse strand, counting down.
TGTCCAAAAGGTTTAGAAGTTTGTCTATGGGAATGTTTGACCGTTCTTACAGAAGCTCATTTGTGAGGTCAAGCACTGATGTTGGAGAGAAGGCTTTGTTTGCAGTCTACACTCTAATTCAGCCCAAAGGTGTGTTATCATGTTGAAAGCAGGACAGTCAAGTTGACGCCTTCATAGTTCCCTTCACTGGAACTAAGGGGACAAGCCCAACCCGTAAAAAACAACTTCACACCATAACCCACCCCCCCCTTCCACCAAATGATTTTGACCAGTGCACAAAGCAAGGTCCATTAAGACATGGATGAGCGAGTTTGGGGTGGACGAACTTGACTGGCCTGCACAGAGTGACCGCAAACCAATGATGAATTAGGGATAGGAATTAGAGCGGAGGCTGCGAACCGGGCCTTCTCGTCCAACATCAGTGCCCGACCTCACAAATGCGCTTCTGGAAGAATGGTCAAACATTCCCATGGACACACTCCTAAACATTTTGGACAGCCTTTCCAGAAGTGTTGAAGCTGTTATATCTGCAAAAGGTGGACCAACTCAATATTGAACCCTACAGACTAAGGCTGGCCATACACTATACAATTTTCTTGTTCAACTTTCCTTTAGATTTACCAAAACCATGTAATATAGGGTCAAACCTAAACACTTTCAATTTGTATGCAGTCAGGCAGGCCCTTGCACTACATAGTTTAAGGTAAATCTAAAGGAAATTGAATAAGAAAAGTGTACAGTGTATGGCCAGCCTTAGACTGGGATGCCATTAAAGTTCATGTGCGTGTAAAGGCAGGTGTCCCAATACTTTTGACAACATAGTGTATATACCTTGTCATAACTGAAAGTATCAATCAAACTTGTGCTAGACTAAGTACTCCTGGCCTCTGCACCAGACACAAACAGCATCAAAACATAGATGCTAAATGTAATGCCCCAGATTTCTTCACACTTTCATGTGCCATTTGTAATGATTGCTTTAACCTGTTTACACCATTGTGGTCTGAAGAGGGTGCTATAGGAGTTCAGTAGAGGTTGTGTATTATTTGCAGTTTTACATTTTAGGACTTGCTGCTTTACCATTTTCCAACTTTAGCTTCGTGATTTTTTATTTATTTTTTTTATTATATTTTTCATGATCAGTAATGTTCATTATTAATATGGCTGCCTGGCATGGCTAGAGAATGCTAATTATTTTCAAGAGACAATGGTATTTATTGTCACATAACATTTTTATGCCTGACCTGTTTGGCATGAAAAATAATTGTGTAAGCCAAAGTTATTGATGCAGGAAGACTATCTGAAACAAGCCAGCCAATCACTTATTCAAATTACTTCCAGAGGTTCTATTAACAAGAATCAGAGCAGAGAAGAAAAAGACTTTACGGTTAGGATGCCCACACATGCTTTAAAAGACAGGCAGATGTGTCACAGGAAATAAAAGTAGTGACGTCTGTCCTTTTTCGAACCTGCTGCAGTTTCCCCTTGTATATACTAGGTCGATGTGGTGCTCTGGCATCTGAGCATTTGTCCTTTCTTAAAGTGGATATTTCAGTATCTTTACAAGTGTAGCACCCTCCTAGGTAGGTGCTAGAGAGAAAGTATAGTTTTGAGTCCTGTCTGCTTACCAGAAGCACTGTAGGTAAATCAATATTCTCTGCTTACTATAGAGCAGGATCTGTTCGTGATTTCTGCTCATTGTGCTCAGGTGCAATTCGTTCTGTCTGCAGTGTTTCACACTGGTCCAATAGGGAGGCATATTGGACAGTGGGAGGAAACCTGACAAATGAGCTCACAGGCATTTAATACAGCCCTGTTGATTAAGCAGAGGAAAAGTGCCTCGGTGCAAGCTGGGATACTGTATAAAAGCCAGGAGCACATGTGATTGGGGTATTTCAGCTGGATAGTGGCATCCTGGAGTGTGGGAGCGGCTGCCTCCTCCTCTGTAGAGGTGCCATGCGGCCTCAGGTAGTCAACCTGAGGGCCTTGAGAGAGCTAGTGAGGAACTGAACCCAGGGGTCCGGTGAAGCTGACTGAAAGGGGAGACACTGGAGGATCTGATTCTGCTGTACAGTGAGTACAGACCTGTGTCAAGGGCCTGACCTGGGGGGGGGGGGGGTGTCACGTACCTTGTAGCAGAGCCTGACGTGCAGAGGGAGACCTCTCGTACAGCCCTGGCTCAGGCACCACTGGAGTTGCAACAGTGGATGCAAGAGCGCAGTGAGGTAAGAGTGCCTGCGCTGGTCTTCTGTTGGCAGTTGGGAAGAGTAGCTGATAAGTCACTGAACGCGGCTGGATTGCTGAGCAGCAGGAAGAAGCAGGTAAAGAGGTGCGGATGCACAGCGGATGCACAGCGGATGCAGGACAGCGTCTCCAGGCACTGGAAGGAGCTGGATGGGCAAAGACTGGAGCAGGGTCAGACAAGCCGGTTTCAGACACAGGTAATCAGATACAGTTCAAGCAGCAGGCAGAGAGTAGTCAGTGTACAGGCAGGGGTTGGCAGCAGGATATCAGGCAGGAAGCAGGTATAGCAGAGTCAAAGCAAGCCGGGATCAGGACTGGAGATAGCAACGAAGTCAGACAAGCCAGGTCAATACAGGAATCAATACAAGCACAGGAACAGACTCAAAGTAAAGCTGCAGATCAGACAGCAATGACACAGTGCTTCTGAGGTGTTTAAATAGGGCAGCCTGTTACCAATCATTGCAATTAGTCTGCACTAAGTTAACCCTTAGGTGGCAGACCCATGACATTGCCCCCTCCCGACGGGCAGCCTCCGGATGCCTAGCTGGTTTTCTTTTTCTGGATGGGCACGGAAAAAGGCACGAACTAGCTCTCTGGCATGGACATTACATTCTGGTTCCCAAGAGTTCTCCTCAGGACCATAACCTCTCCATTTAATTAGATACTGCAATTGGTTCCTCCTCCTTCTGCAGTCTAACACTGCTTTCACCTCATATTCCTCTTCTCCATCAACCAACACTGGTTCAGGTGGGCCCGCCCCCCTATTAGGAAAAGGATCTGGTGTTGCAGGTTTCAGAAGTGACACATGAAATACAGGGTGAATTTTAAACGAGTCAGGTAAGGATAGTTCATACGATACATCGTTCAATTTCCTCTTCACCGGGAATGGACCAATAAACTTGGGTGCAAGTTTCTTCGAAGGACACGCCAGTCTGAGGTTTGCTGTAGATAGCCATGCTTGATCGCCCAACTGAAGACTTAGTTCCCCTCTTCTTTTCTTGTCAAATGCTCTCTTGTTGTCTGCCTGGGCTTTTGTTACTGCTTCTTGTAGTACTTGGTTATTGCGTTTGAGGAAGTCCACTGTGCTCTGGACAGCTGGAACTGTAGATTCTGGAATAAAATCGGGCAAAAAAGACAAGTGAAAACCATAATTGGCATAGAATGGTGATTGTCCTGTAGCTGAGTGACTGGCATTATTATAAGCAAATTCTGCTAATGGTAATAAAGACACCCAGTCGTCTTGAACGAAGGAAGTGAAACATCGAATGTACTGTTCGAGTGTCTGGTTAGTCCTTTCTGTTTGCCCATTAGTTTGAGGGTGATAAGCTGAGGAAAGGGATAATTCAATCTTAAGTACCCCACATAAGGCCCTCCAGAAACGTGATGTGAACTGCACACCTCGATCAGACACGATGTTTGCCGGGATTCCATGCAACCTAACAATCTCTTTAATAAATACTTTGGCTGTTTCCAAGGCAGATGGTGTATTTTTTAAGGGCAGAAAATGGGCCATCTTAGATAACCGATCGACCACTACAAAGATTGCTGTGCAACCTTCAGAAGGTGGAAGTTCTACTACAAAATCCATAGAGATCATTTTCCAAGGCCTGTCAGGGACAGGCAAAGGCTTGAGTAAACCCCAAGCCCTGCTTCTTGCAGTCTTGTTTCGGATACAGACAGCACATGAGCTCACGTATCTCTTGCAGAACCCTTCCAGATCTGGCCACCAGAAGGTACGTCGTACCAAATCGAGAGTCTTATGGATGCCGAAATGGCCTGCCAATGGGTGATCGTGAAGTAGCTTTAAAACATTCACCCGTAAATTTTCTGGCACAAAAATCCGGTCTTCCTGCCACAACAACCCTTCCTTAGACGACAAAGTGTTTCCGGCAGGGCCAGAGATGCCCACGGAGGCCAGCTTTATCTGTGAGAGTAGGTCAGACTGTATCATCAGGAAGTTACCTTCGGGTAAGATGGTATCTGGGGTTACTGATTCCTTGGGGTCATCATACATGCGTGATAAAGCATCTGGCTTAATATTTTTTGATCCTGGTCGGTAGGTTATATGGAAAGAAAACCTAGAAAAGAACAATGCCCATCGAGCTTGACGAGGCTTTAGACGCTTGGCAGACCTCAAGTACTCCAAATTTTTGTGATCCGTGTATATTAATATGGGATGTGCTGCGCCTTCCAACAGGTACCTCCATTCCTCCAAAGCTGTTTTGATGGCTAGTAGTTCTCGATCCCCTACATCATAGTTCTTTTCTGCTGGGGAGAGTTTGCGTGAAAAGAAGGCTACAGGATGCATTAAATCTTTAAGACCCTGACGTTGTGAAACAACTGCCCCTACTGCTGTTTCAGAGGCATCCACTTCAAGTATGTAGGGAAGCAATGGATCAGGGTGGCTGAGAATAGGGGCTGAAGTGAATAATTTCTTTAAAGTTTCGAAGGCGTCTTGAGCCTCTGGGCTCCAGCAGAACCGCAGGTTCTGTTTGGTCAGTTGCGTGATTGGGGTAATGATAGCAGAGAAGCCTTTAATGAATCTCCGGTAAAAGTTTGCAAACCCCACAAAACGTTGTATCCCCTTCTTATCTGTAGGGGCAGGCCAGTCCAATATAGCAGAAACCTTTTGGGGGTCCATCTTAATTCCTGCTGCGGAAATCACCAACCCCAAGAACTGGATGCTCTGCTGCTCAAATTCACATTTCTCGGGTTTAGCATACAGTCCATGTTGGCGGAGCCGGCCCAAAACGTGGTTGACATGTCTTCGGTGCAGGTCAAGGGACGTAGAAAAAATCAAGATGTCATCTAAGTACACGACTACAAAGATATCCAGAAAGTCTCTGAACACATCATTTATAAGATGCTGGAAGGTGGCAGGGGCATTGCACAACCCGAAGGGCATGACCAGATATTCAAAGTGGCCGAATCTGGTACGAAAGGCTGTCTTCCACTCATCTCCTTCGCGGATACGGACCAAGTTATAGGCCCCTCGCAAGTCCAACTTGGTAAAAATGGTCGCGGACCTTAATCTCTGGAATAATTCAGGCATGAGGGGAAGGGGATAGCGGTTTTTAACCGTGATTTTATTTAATTCCCGGTAATCCACACATGGTCGCAGAGACTGATCTTTCTTAGTAACAAAGAAAATTCCCGCCCCTGCAGGAGAAGTAGATGGGCGGATGAATCCCTTCTTTAGATTTTCATCAACATATTCCTTTAAGGCCTCTTGCTCACGTTCAGAGAGTGGAAATATTCGCCCAAAGGGGATCTGTGCCCCGGGAAATAGTTCAATCGGGCAGTCATATGGTCGATGTGGAGGGAGAGTGTCAGCCCCCTTTTTGCTGAAAACATCAACAAACCCATGATAGGCCTCAGGCACCAACTGGTGTATTTCGGAATCAGGGTCCGTGCATAACAGAGTCAATGAGGCGTCAGGGAATTCAGAAAAGCAGTGTTTTTGACAGTAGCGTGATTGGAAACTGACCTCTCCGGAACTCCAATCAATCTGAGGGTTATGGGCTTGAAGCCAAGGTAGGCCCAAGATGATGGGAAATAATGGAGAAGAGATGGCATCCAGGCTCAATAACTCCTTATGTTTAGTAGGAGTAATCACGGGTAACGGAGGTGTTTCCTGAGTAACTTGTCCTGATCTAATACATGAGCCATCTGCCAGGTAGACAGAAAGTCCTTGAGTCTTAGGTCGCAGAGGAATTTGCTGCTGAGTGGCAAAATTTAAGTCAATGAAACAACTGCATGCTCCAGAGTCAATAATGGCGTTAACTGAGATAGTTCCTTTTGGAAGCTGGAACGAGAGTGGGAGAGCTAGGTGAGTTGCATTAGCAGATAAAGTTGACAGGTTAGCAGGGAAGACAGATGGACACTTACGCATCTTAATAGGACAGGTCCTCACATAGTGGCCGGCTTCTCCGCAGTAAAGACATAGGTTGCCTAGTCGGCGGCGTTGTCGCTCTTCAGGAGACAATGCAGGACGCATTAACCCGAGTTGCATGGGTTCAGGGACATCTGATGCAGGGTTAATAGAACTTGAACTGGCTGGAGCTGAAGTTGTAAACATAGGATGAGCAGGAACTGGAGCTCTAGGCATCATCCATGTAGGACGAAACTGCGGGGAAGATCTTTCTGACCGACGCTCACGGAGCCGACGGTCAATCTGGATAGCCAGGGTGATAAGGCCCTCCAAGGTATTAGGTACTCCAACCCGGGCTAACTCATCTTTAAGACCTTCCGACAATCCAAGGCGGAACTGGTGTCGCAGAGCTGCATCATTCCATTGTGTATCCGCGCTCCAGCGTCTGAAGTCCGTGACATAGTCCTCAGCCGCTCTGCGGCCTTGCTGGAGCGCATGGAGAGCAGCCTCCGCCGTGACAGTTCGTTGGGGGTCATCGTACAGCTGGGCCATTGCGTCAAAGAAAGAGGACATAGCATGAATCTGAGCACTATTTTCCTCGAGTAGACGGTGGGCCCAGGTTTGGGGTTCCCCTTGAAGTAAGGAGATAATGAATCCTACTTTAGTAGATTCCAGAGAGAAAGTCCGGGGTTGCAGGGCAAAGAATAACTGGCATGCGTTGCGAAATGCCCTGAATTTGCTTCGATCCCCCGAGAACCTTTCAGGTGTAGGAACCCTGGGTTCAGGTGGTAGCATCATCACAGTGGGTGCTGTAGTAGTCAGCGTTGGTGCAGCAGCAGGAGAGGGAGCTGTGATAGGTCCTGCAGAGGTGGCTAAAGGCTGCACACGTTCATCCAGCTGGACGTAGCCTTCCTGCAGGGACTTGACGGCTTGGTTGAGGGCTGTGAGATGTTGACAGATCTCATCCATTGCAGAGGTCCCTCTTGCAGGCTCAGACATGGCTGTCTGATACTGTCACGTACCTTGTAGCAGAGCCTGACGTGCAGAGGGAGACCTCTCGTACAGCCCTGGCTCAGGCACCACTGGAGTTGCAACAGTGGATGCAAGAGCGCAGTGAGGTAAGAGTGCCTGCGCTGGTCTTCTGTTGGCAGTTGAGAAGAGTAGCTGATAAGTCACTGAACGCGGCTGGATTGCTGAGCAGCAGGAAGAAGCAGGTAAAGAGGTGCGGATGCACAGCGGATGCACAGCGGATGCAGGACAGCGTCTCCAGGCACTGGAAGGAGCTGGATGGGCAAAGACTGGAGCAGGGTCAGACAAGCCGGTTTCAGACACAGGTAATCAGATACAGTTCAAGCAGCAGGCAGAGAGTAGTCAGTGTACAGGCAGGGGTTGGCAGCAGGATATCAGGCAGGAAGCAGGTATAGCAGAGTCAAAGCAAGCCGGGATCAGGACTGGAGATAGCAACGAAGTCAGACAAGCCAGGTCAATACAGGAATCAATACAAGCACAGGAACAGACTCAAAGTAAAGCTGCAGATCAGACAGCAATGACACAGTGCTTCTGAGGTGTTTAAATAGGGCAGCCTGTTACCAATCATTGCAATTAGTCTGCACTAAGTTAACCCTTAGGTGGCAGACCCATGACAGGGGGGCACCCCTTCAGTTAGAAGTGTGAGTGGACAGGTATCAGTAAAGGGGATGCTAGTGAGTGTCCCGAAGATAATGCAGATTCACCAAGTCTATTGCTGGAGAGAAAAGGAGACCTAACCCTTTCCATACATGTGGCAGTATGAATTAAGCAGTACAGCTGCTTCCACAAGCAACCCGGTGAGGCCAAATGAGAGTTGTCCTTATCCATTGTGAATAGTTACAGTTGGAGTATCCCACTATTCCCTTCTCCCAACCAAGTTCCAAAATAAACACTAAAAAAACAAAATCCCTGGACTGTTTGTGTGACGAGCCATCATGAGTAAGGAGGGATGTGTGAACTGAACCCTAAGTGACTGTGTGCTGGTAAGTGGTAATCAGAGGAGGCCCAACAACTCATCATACAGCAAGCCCTATGGGACAATGCTACACAAGTCTGCATGAATAAGTTCCTGACATTCATTCACAGTATACAGTAACAGTATATATTTTTTTTTCAATATAACCTAAGCAGGTCTTGAGATAAGTGACTTTACCTAGGCTGAAATGATGTCATGAGTCTGCTGCAGGCAGGAGAAAGCATTGCCTTAGTCTTCCCCCCCAGTGGGCAGATTGCAACATTGTAATTTTGTGTTTGTTGTTGACCTTGTGTCCTCCCGGAGCCACCATCTCAGTTTGTAGTAGTTTCTGACCCTAAATGATGGCAGAACACAGATGGTATCTTCTTTTTATGTAATTTATGTAATGCTAGGTCCAATTTAAGAACACACATTGCACAAAAAGTTTCCTTTACAACAATCTGTGTTGCTTTACATTGGTCTGGTCCAGTGTACCACTTATTGTCTCTTAGGTATGGTCTTACATGGTCTTGTTGTTGCAAAGAGCCTTCAGATTTGGATGGCCTATACCTCTTGAAGACTTTTTTGGTGAGATTTTTGCCTTGAGTTCTTAGGTGATGTGGCCATTATGAAAGGTCCCCTCTCTTATTTTTACTTTTACTTGTTTTATTTGATGGATAATTCCACAGATAGATTGGAATACACAAAGGAGGATGAGAACACCCCAAATTTTTAGGTGAATAGTAACAGCATCATCATGCCTTTCCATGGGCTAAAACAAAAATGCTCAAGCCTGAAAATACCAGAACAATGCATGCCCGTAAAGAATGCTCCAAAAATGCTTGAATTTGAGCCTAACGATAAGCTTATATCCTCTTTAAGGGTGTAACATGATTCCTGGTAATAATCCCCCCCCCCACTTACCTAATTCATAGGATGTAAGTGACTCCACCTGCACAGTCATGCAAACCATTCATAGAGATCTGTGAATGGAGAGACTGCAAGTCTCAAGTATCCTAGATATCTTGTAATTCAGATCTTGGGTCTATGTGGAACCAGATGGAAGTCTGGCAAGTAGAATCTACCGTAAACCAAAAGCCACAATACAATGTGCCAACAGCTCTCACCCTTTACCCCTTGTTAAATCCATTCAATATAGTCAATACAGGAAGTTGGGGCGCTAAAGAAACATTTATTGGCAACCAATCATAAACTTCCAGTAAGTGCTGAGGATTGGCAATCAATCACATAAATGATGAAAATGTTTTTTTAATGTTAAATTGAAACACTTTGGAATTTCTGTCCAGGTCCTACCCTATGAAGAAATCCTTTCATGGGAGGCATCATAATCTAGACCCATCTAGACACATATGGGTTTTGCTTTTGCACTTTGCTATGTACAGCCATTGCCTAATGTGATTTTATTTAACTTACGTTTATTGTTCTATATAGTAATAAAATGTTTTTATTTTGTAAAAAATAGTGTCATAAATGTAAATTTATGATTTCATGCCACTGAAAGTCCCATAGAAATGATTGTTTGCATGTAATAATAGGGAGGTTGGCAATATAAAGCCCCCAGCAAGCACAAGATTTGCATTATTTAAACCCTGCATTCTGTATGTAGTGTACTCCTGAACTATGGGTGCTATATGTAGCACACTTCTGAAGACTGTACTTTGTCTGTAGTGCACTCCGGAGCCCTGAACCTTGTATTCCTGAACTCTGCACTCCTGGACCCTGCACTCTGTATGTAGCAGATTCCCAAACTCTGCACTCCTTATGTAGTGCACTCCTGAACTCTGCACTCTGTATGCAGCGTGCCCCTGAACACTGCACTCTGTATGTAGCACACTCCTGAACTCTACATTCTGTATGTAGCGCACTTATGAACACTGTACCCTGTACGTAACACACTCCTGGTATTCAGCAATGACCTATTAATACCCTTTACACTAGGTCACCTCACCAGTGGAGAGGGGTGTTGATGGTGGTCAGTGCATGTTCCTGCACCTCTTCACTGAGAAAAAAGCCCTGCTCTGTATAAAAAGCAGATTCTCTCAGTCACTTTGACAGCCATCAGAACAACTGTACCAGCCCTTCCTAGTCCTTTCCTTCACTGCTCACAGGACACAAGAGGGCTGCTGTAGCTGTTCTGGAGACCAGGGCAGTGTGAGAAGAAGGTGTGCAGCCTGGGACTCAGTACGCCCCTACCTGTCACTCCTGCAATGCAAGCACAGCCAGGGTCACTGATAATAGGATCAGCAAATACACCTACAGCACACTCGGTCAGCAGGTGGGCCAGACAGGGAATGCCTGTAAGCAGTTCAGTTTGGAGATTCCTTCACGCACTGCCTAACCCTCTGCACAGCACTAATATTTATGGAGTATCAACTGAGCACAGCAGTGCTACTCGTAGAATGCACACAGGCAGTAACAGCAGCCTTCCCTCTCTGTATACACTGACAGTGGGGCTGGGATCACACAGACACACTGATCGTTTCCCAGCAACCAACCAGGAGTTGCTTCCTTTTTCCAGGTGAGTGGCGGCTGCAATCTGAATGGCTGCTCCAGATAATGCTGACACTTCTCCTTCCACTAATGACATATGCTTCAATCAGGGAAGGACACTGTGCTTAAAGGGGCCTTAGTCATGGGTACAAAACAATCTGCTTCCTATACATACAGGGACGACTTTCCGAATTCCACCCTGGTGGTGTACAGTGCATTACTTACTTCTGAACTGCTTTATTTACTTCTGACCTCTGTACGGTGTGTTAGATGCTACTGACATGTGTCTGTGTTCATTTTCATTACTTAGTTTATAGTCCGTTAAATTATATTAGCGGTTCATTATTTATCATTTTTTTTCAGTTTGGAAAGCAGGCTCATTTACTTTTTTTTTTACTGCACCCCCAGATCCAGCCCTGTATGTGCATCATCTGAGGCTAGTCAATTCCCTGGGTATATGTATCTTTTAGACCCTCAGATCCCTCCACCAGAGAACCTGGAAAAATAAATAAAACATTTTTTTTTTGCATGTATGAAAATATTGCCCGATATCGGCCGATACCGATATCCGATGACCAAAATATCGGTATCGGTATCAGCATTTAAAAAATCATATTGGTCGATCACTAATATTATATATATATATATACCCAAAAAAAGGAGCAAGTAGGCGGGGCACTACGAGGGACTATAAACACCTGCTCAACCGGCACTAAAATACAAGTACCTTAAAATCTATTGTAAAAAAGATATATGAAAGTTTGATACAAACAATATATCTAACAAAGCTGCTGCTATAAATGAAATGACATACAATAAAGGTGCATATATAATAATATCACAAACAAGATATACTACAACACACTAGCAGCGCTAAGAGCATAAAATACATATATATAAATGCAGTCCACTGGGATAAAGTCCATGTGCTCATATGATCATGCAGTGTGCCCAGAATATTCTCTCCTGACAATCCAAGGTCGTGAGTATGTTGGTGAATACACCGGACCCTCCACCTCACCAATGTGCTCCCCCAAATCAGAAACACTCACCAGAAATCTGGTCAACAAGCGCCTGTACCATCAGCCTATCACAGGCTTAGAAACGATCTCCTCAGGAATTAACCAGGAGCGCCGGCACTTGAACCGTCTCAATCAGATCAATTCTTGTGGTATACCCACAGAAGGTTCCAATCAAACAGGGGTGGTACCTGGGACTCCATACTGCCTGACGTGCTGCTGGGGACAGCCTGGGACAGCAGCAGGGACATGTTCCAGTGACGATCCCTTGTCCCCGGTCCTTCCTGTACGTGCAGCTACACAACAGCAAACACAGCCCCTGCCCCTTTGGAATTAATCTTCGGTATAATAGTCATAAAGACATTTGCTTTTAATTGGTCACTGGAATGTCTATTCTCAGTCATTTATTTCAGCTGATTTGCAGTCTGTACAATATATAACATATATCTAATGTCATACTTTTTACAGTGACAAAAACTCACATTTTAAACTGACATGGTCAGCCAGCATGATTTAATTTCCCAAAGACTTCATGTTTTATTTCAAAGTTTGAGTGATTGAATCCTGGGCTCCTGTATTTTAAACTGACATGGAATGAAAAAGCATCTGCCAACACATACTGGTGCGCTGTGACAACTAGCATCCGCCATGGCTTTGATTAAGCTGCAGCTAAAATGTTTCAACAAGCTCACCAAGCTGAAGAGGATGGGCGATTGGCACTTTTGGGAGATCTATTATTTAAGGGGAAAAAGTCGCCCGGAGCATATTTTGCTCTACAAAACTTTGGAAACAGCAACGTCATTGTTTTGAATGGCTGCATCAGCATAACAGTGAGTCTTGCTATGTTAAATGTGTATTTTGCATGGTCCTGGGTAGACTTTATTCATATTCGGTTGAAATCTTCAAAAGTGTATACCGGGTTAGTGCAAAACAGTTATAAAATGCCCTTTTAAAAGTCTAAATATTTTTTAAGGGAAATTATAGTGTACGTTTATATTCTTATTTATTATTCTTATTTTTACTTGAAAGTGATGTGTGATTCAATTATGACATTTTTGCTTGTTTGCTGTTTCATGATTTAATATTAGAATTTTGTTTATAAATATATGTTAAAGTGATACTAAAGCCTTTTTTTCTTCTTAAAAATAACCAACAGCCTGGATCCTCATCTTCTCGGGTCCCTATTTAGTGCTCCTGGCCCTTCCCTCCTGACAAGAGTCCCACAGCAAGCTGCTTGCTATGGGGGCGCCCAAACCGAGCCGCTGCTCTGTGTCTGTCCATTTAGACACGGAGCCGCGGCTACGCCCTGCCTCCTCTCTCTCCTCATTGGCTCAATGACTTTGATTAACAGCAGTGGGAGCCAATGGAACTCTGCTGCTGTCTCAGCCAATGAGCAGGAGAGTCCCGGGCAGCCGAGTCTCTCCTGAAAAATCTCTGGATCGAGATGGGCTCAGGTAAGTATTAGGGGGGGGGCTGAGGGGGGCTGCTGCACACAGAAGGCTTGTTATCTTAATGCATAGAATGCATTAACATAAAAAAAACTTCTGCCTTTACAATCACTTTAAGGCTCTGTCTATTGGTCATTTGTATATTAAAGAGAATCCCTTTTAAATTTTATTGCAGTTTTGTACAAATGTTTCTGATTTATTTTTAGGTTCAGAGCTTAAAAAGTAAAGGATAAATTATCTTTCACATAAAGGTCTACATAAAGTACCAGCAAATGGCCACTGACCCCACCTATAACTGGTCTTTGTAGCAAGAAGCACATGGAGGGGTGACGCATGTAAAAAAAAAAACAAAGAAAATTCCTAGCGCTACTCACCAACCAGTATGCAACCAACCAAATTATCCTGTCTAACAGCATGCGATAAAAGCAGGGGTTTTGTTTGCGCATATATACAAATACATGCAGAGCCTCTTCACAGCACCCCAGTATTATCTGTAGTCCTACCTCTAAATTTTGAGAGCCTGCATAGTAGAAGCACATGCGTTATAATGGATAGGCAGAGGTTTTGTTTCACGTAAAGTACTGTTGCTGCAATGAAACCAATACAATTTTTTTTTTTTTAATGAAACCAATACATTTTTTTTTTCTTTTTATGAAACCAATACAATTTTCTTTTTTTTTTTATGACACCAATACAATTTTCTTTTTTTTTTATGAAACCAAAACCATGTCTTGCTTTAAGTAATTTAAGAAAAAATGTCCCCAACATAACCTAATAGATTAATGTAGAAAATATATAAAAATACACATTACTAGAAATTTACTTTACTACTAAGAAGTACAGATACACTACACTGCCAAAAGTATGCAGACACACTGCATATTGTTACAGCATACAAAAACATTTTCTTTCCTATTCACAGGGACACAGGAAGCCCTAAACCCTAAGGGTATACTGCCTCCTAAAGGGTATACTGCCTCCTAAAGGGTATACTGCCTCCTAAAGGATTATTGGACAATGGCAAACAAAAAAGAACTGTAGGCCAGTCCAGGATAATCCCACTCACTACTATCATGCCTCCATTTGTTTGCTAATGTTCTGGGAAGATGTTCATCTTTTCCTCAGCTCTGCTGTTTAAAAGACTAACCTGTGATTTTTTTTTTTTTTTTAAACAAGACACTTCTCTACATCACTGCTGGAGGTTTAGCTCTGCAGCTATCCGGGGTTGTTGTTCTTAGCCTGGCTTTTGGACTATACTGCATCCAGACCTGCTAGACTGGATGATGCAGGGAGAGTCTGGAGGTAGCCTTCAGGTACTGGCTTTGATTTAGGAAGCACTTTCCACTTCCAGAGCCACTGACATCATAAGCATCAAGAAAGCACCTCCCTGCTGCTGTTCTTGTTGCAGAAAACCACAAGACTTTTTTCTGTTCTTGCTGCTTTCCTACAGTGACTTTGGTCACCTCTGGTCACAGAGCCTCACCTGCAACCAATTGTCCAGGTTTCATGAGTAGTTAAGGCCTTGGCTCTACCCCTATGCAGTGGCGTAGCGTGGGTTGTCAGCGCCTAGGGAAAGTCAAGTAATTTGCGCCCCCTAACCCGTGGACTTTTAGATGCCACCACCCTGATCACACCCCCCCCAGATATCCCCCCCACTATGATCACATCCCACGCACCGGCTGCTCCCCCTCTCACGTTATGCCACTCTCACCACCTGATAAATGCCCACTGAAGAGTGATTCAAGGTCAACCTTTCTTCTTAGGTAATCACACTTCCTGTGAGGCCAGGAAATGAGGGAAAATCTCCCCAGGTCTAAACAGACAATGGACTTTCGTTGTCAGGGTGCTGGTGGTGACTATCTTGCTGCAGTGTGTTGGAGAGAGACCCAGTCCCACTACTAACTCTACTAACAGGTCAGGGGCTGCTTGCAGTACACCTACTGATAGTGCCAATGTTTGCACCCTGGAGTCATACTTTCCTCTGTTGCTACAGTCTCTCTCCGGCAGATTATATATTCTGTATCTTATTTACCAGTGGCCTTAGTGTCTTTGGAGTCATCAGTCTTAGAAACTCAGATTCTGAGTTGCATATACTTGTCTGATTAGCTTACCACAGAGGAGTCAAAGTTTATTGCTCCCAAGGTAATGGAGACCATTTGGCTTTTATTGATGCAGTGCACAAAACCCTATAGTTTGAGGATTAGGCTGTTGCTTCTACTGGTGCTATTTCCAATCTTGGGAACTATAGACCCCTTAAGTCTGCAAAGATTTTTTATTTGCACCTGCTTTTCTAGTGATTGGAAGCACCTTGGTAATCTGTTTGCTACCCTTAAAGCGGTAGTAAACTCAGACAATGAAACCACATTTAAGCAATGTATAAATCCAATAAGTTGTTTTTAATTAAAAACCCACTAATAGTATGCTCAAAGAGAATTCTTACTGTTAGAAATCAATAGATTCTGATCGCTCCCGCTTGTTCCTAGCCACCATCATCACAACTATGGTCTTCCGTGTTTCTGCAGTGCTTTATTTCCGCCCTCTGTATGTTTCCCTGGCCATAGTATCCGTAGCTTGTCAATGGGAAAGGAGTTTCGTGGGGTCTTGGGGCTGACGTCAACAGAAGGAAATTACACAGACCCGGCATAGACCCAGCATTTTTCCGTCAGCCTAACCTTGCCAGAAAATAAGGAATAACGGCGCTTGCGCAGGTGACGTCATTAAAACGAAAAACAAAGATTTCCCGGAAAAGAAGCGGGTAAGAGGAGCAAAAAGAAAAAAAAAATACAATAGCCTGCTATTATTAATTTAAAGAAACATGATCAAAAATGTGGATATAACCACTTTAAGTGTATGCTAGCTTAGTATCCACTTAAAATTGATATTGTTCAGTAGTAGTCTTTTACCTCTGAGAATCCAGTCATGTCTTGCTTTAATAAGGTAACCTCCGTGTGTGGTGGATGATTACACCTGCTTTTAAAGACCCAACCAATAAGAGGTTGAATGTCTTTTCCAGAACGCTATAGAAATACAGAAGGGAATGTCATACAAAATGGAATAAAAGAGTCCAAGATAATTTTTATGTTTCTCCACCCAGGAGAGCGGTCTTTACACCCAAAGGTGTGCCAGTGCCTATGTCACAGGTGGGGGCACCAAATGTGGATCTGATTTCCTCCAGGTTCAACAAACTAGACAGATTTGTATCCAGGTGCAGGTGCGGGATCAATTGGCCAGAGCAGTGGATGCAGTGGTAGCTCTGTGAGATCAGTATACCCAGATCTTTGCCTTTCTTTCTCTAGTACTTCCTGTCTGCTCTAGGTGATCGAAATGGAGGGCATTCTAATGATCTTCATTGCTATCAATTGACCCAGGCAAATCTGGTATGTTGTAAACACAGAAAGAATTGTCTGCTTAGTGCAAAAAGATGTCATGTATCAACCTATATTCTAGATACAAAAGAATTACAAAAATAATTACTCAAAAAGGTGTGCAAAACCAAAATCTCTTTGGTGATCAATATAAAATTATGTGTGTGAAAAAATAAAGTTAACTCATATTAAACCATAACAAACAAAGTGTAAATAAATGATGAAAAAGCAATCCCATAACATACAATTCACTTATCCACCATCTTTATCCCCTGAAGATGTCCGTTGCACCAGATGAGGTCAGTGGCATATGATGTTGTACATCCACTGTTGATCCCTGGTGTGGTGTGTTTTGCCTGTCTTAGGCCCCTTTCATACTAGAAGACCGATCAGGTCCTCCTGTCAGTCTTTCAGGTGGATCTGATTGGACCCTTCCGTCTCCTCTATGAAGCGGCAGGTGTCAATAGAAATCTGTCTGTTGACACCCACCGACATCCAGTCTGATCCTAGTTCTCCATCAGTCTGACTGATCATATCGATGGCAGTCGGGTGTACATCTGACCACCCATAGAGGAGAGCAAACTGGATCTGTGTCCTCCCTGCATATTCGGAGTGGACACGGACCAGCCATTAGCCTGCTCAGCGGGGATCAGCAGACAGATTCCCCGCTGAGCAGGCGGACTCCAGTGGAGCCCGCCCATCCTTACTTGCAACCTTTGAGAGTATACCTACTTTTAATAAATCATGTGGTTTTTAACATACTACTTTATGGTCCTTTGTTCCTTCTCTCACCCATTATTACATTGATTTGCTTGCTTTGAATATGCAGTGAAGGGCCATGGAGGTGGTCAAGTCAGTGGTATGCTGAGTGGTGGCCCCCCAATTGGATGATTTCTGCTCTGTTGATCTCTTATCATTTGGAGATAATTAAAGTTTGATAAGGGAACTGGCATACTTGTCTGTGAGGTGGTTTGGGGTTCTTACACGTGGACTTTCATCATTTTCAAGATTTCACATTTGGACTTTTATATATTTATCTTTGACGTTTACTTCTTTGTTATGCATATGTGAATTATATATTATGAGACTGCTATTTCACCATTTATTTGATGTGCATTGTTCATTATGGTTTAATATGAGTTAACTTTATTTTTTCACACACATATTTTTGTATTGATCACCACAGAGATATTGGTTTTGCGCACCTTTTAGATTAACTACATTTGGTATGTTGGCCAAGTAAAACTACTAGGAGATCCACTGTAGGAACAGATATACTGGTCCGAGGGCCAATTTGCCATCCTGCTACACGGTCGCTGGATTTAATGGCATGGCTGTTGAAACACATGTTCTTAGGGATAGGAGCATCTAAGAGTTTATAATTAACATGATGCAAAAAGGCTAGGTAGGAAGTCCACTTCCTGCAAAATCTCTTCCTACAGTTGGGTCTGGACCAACATTGGCTATCAGCAACATCCAAGGGAAAGTCTCAGTACTCTCTATTATTTTTTAGAGACTGTTGGCAACTAAAGCATGCTTGTAGTAGGGGGGGCTATACTCTGGACTAGCCTACAGTTTTTTTGTTTGCCTGTGTCCAATCATCCTGTTGAAGGCAGGATAAACATAAGATGTAACGTTTCCAATAGCCCTCAGTGGACTCCAACAAAGGGATTTTAGATTAAACACAAATTACTATTTTAGACACCCGTAAACTTCCAGCCATGTAACATCAGTTTGTGGAAGGTCTTTTTCTGTTCCAGCATAACTGTGCGCCTCTGCACAAAGCCAGGCATAAAAACCTCAAGTGACCCACACAGTGCTCAGATCTCAACCCAAATGAACACCTTTGTGAAAAATTTAAATACTGATTGTGAACCAGAATTTCTCCGCAAAAATCAGTACCCTTGTCCAGCTTCAGTCCCTGAGTACACAAAGGCTCCTTTGGCTGAATCGGGCACACTCAAATTCTTGTAGAAATCTTTTAGGCTGTGTTTTTCTATTGTGGGTGCACAAAACTAAACACCAGTAAGGGAACTAAAAAAGTGTGTATAAACACAGAAAAGAGTGCACTTACGGTCCTCCTTCCAAAGAGGAAGGACCCCTCTCTGACCTCCTTAGGCTGCAGAGCTCCTAACAGGGGTAAGGCACATTCAGGTCCACCTAGCCAAAACAACTAATGGCCCCTCTCCTCATGGTCAGCTGAAGCTAACTAATGAGTACTCCCAGAGAGAGACCCCAAAGGCAGAGGAGGAAGGAACTTAGTTAAACATAGTCACACATCCTTCCTCTAGAATTCAGGGTGGGCCCAAGGACCCACATTCTCCATCCAAAGTGAAAAGGTAACACATACAGTATATAAGTATAAACAACATACATGTGGAGATCAACAAATAAATAAATATGTGAAATAAAAAATTACCAATGCAGATGCATTGGCTAGGCCTTGCATCTGGACTATCTGGACAAATTGATCCGGACTTTGCCAAGCGGACTTGCCCATAAGGCAAAGTTCAGAAATAAGCAAAGATGTTGTGGCCTGGTGTTTCAAGGAGAAGGGACAGCAAGATGGAGGACAGGGGGTCAGCAAGATGGAGAACAGGAGTCAGCAGGATGGGGGGCAGGGGATCAGTAGGGTAGAGGATAGAGGTCAGCAGGGCAGTGTGCAAGGGTCAGCAGGCCAGAGGACAGGGGTGAGCAAGATGAAAGACAGGGATCAGCAGCACAGGGGAAAGGGGTCAGTAGGGTAGAGGACAAGGGTCAGCAGGGCAGTGTACATGGGTACGCAGGTTTAGAGGACAGAATCAACAGGGCAGTGCACAGGGGTCAGCAGGGCAGGGTACAGTAGGTCAAATCCCCCTATAAATATGCCTCTCTTAGCCAACCCCCCACCCATCACAACTTTTTCATAGCACAAATTACCCTTCCCTTCACAAATTGCCCCCCATCCCTCCTTCTCCACAAACCTCTCATCCCAAGTACAAATGATTGTTAGCCCTTCACCCATTGTGTACATTTTCCTTACCTTTAAGTAACAGCCCCCCCCCCCCATCCAAAACTTATAGGGGAGAAATCGCTACAGAGCCGGAAGGGTCCCATGTCCTCCAAAGACTGCTCATCTCCCAGCACAGGAAATGTGGATAGGGGTGGGTAATCAAACTGGTAATCAATCTAGCCCTGATCATCTGTCACCTGCTGTATAGACTGGAGGAGCGCTGGTATGACAGAAGAGGGAGAGCACAGCACAACCCACTTCTCCTCCTGGCTCTCTCCTCTCTGTCGCTGTCACTTCTTTCTGTACTTCTTACTACCTACTTACTACTTAACTCCCTGCACCAGGATAGACCCCCCCCCCCCAACCTTGAGTCCAGTGATTTACCAAATCTCCCCCAATGTCTCCTTCTCCATGTTGCAGTAGCCCAGCACCTAGCTACGCTAGTTTCACCTTAAAAGATTGACACCCACTAACAAGACATTAAGCTGATCCATTGTAGGTCCCTGCACATTAAAATGATTCACTTTAAATCCTATTTAGCTCTTTACATAAGTGCAATGCATTTGCACTGTGCTTGAAAAGTCCTGCATGATGCATCTTTGGTGCGCTATGTAAAAAGCACACAAAAATGCACCTTCCATAGAAATCAATGTACACTCACCAAAAACATGCCAAAGGGCATAAAAAATGCACCGCGTTGCATTTTTGGTGCATTTTTGGGGTCATTAGTTCAAACTTCACAGTTGCATGCTAGGAAATGGTGTAATATATTGCCTAGAAAATGCATCAAAAAATGTATTTAAAACACAATGAAATTGCAATATGTGCTGGTTTAAAATTTAGAGCAACATACAGTGCATTAAAAACATAATATGTGTTTTTGACCAATGCATATTGCATTTTTAAGCTTGCCAGTATGAAAGGGGTCTTACATACAGTATATCTAAAAAAAAAAGAAAAAGAAAAACTGTTAATCAGTTTCTTTTGGTGGTATTTGATCACCTGTGCGATTTTTATTTTTTGGGCTATAAATAAAAAAGTAGCGGCAATTCTGAAAAAAAAAACAATATTTTTCACATTGTGCTATGCAAAATTCCCCCCCCCAAAAAAATTTAAAAATCAAAATCTTTCATCCTTTTAGGCCAATTTGTATTCTGCTACATATTTTTGGTAAAAAAAAAAACCCCACAATAAGCATATTTTGGTTAGTTTGTGCAAAAGTTATCGCGTCTACAAACTAGGGGAAAGATTTATGTCATTTTTATTTGTTTTATTTTTTTTACTAGTAATGGCGGCGATCTGCAATTTTTAGTGGGACTGCGACATTGCGGCGGACAGATCCGACCCCTGACTGACATTTTTGACACTTTTGGGGGGACCAGTGACATTACTGCAGTATTCAGTGCTACAAATATGCACTGTTACTGTAATAATGACACTGGCAGAGAAGGGGTTAACCTAGGGGTGATCAAAGGGTTAATTGTGAGCCTAGGGGAGTGTTTTATAACTGTGGGGGGAGGGACTTGTGAAATTAGCATAGAGACCTGTGATCCTATATAGAAGGATCACAGGAGCTCTATGATCATTTCAGAGAGAAGAATGGTCAGCTGTGTTTACAACAGCTGACCATCCTTCTCTCTCAGCGGGGAGTGATAGCGGGTGCCCAGCGGCAATCGCGGATGCCGGTCCCATTGATCGGCATCCCCAATGCTTAGTGGGGGCGGGCGCTCGCCCCCCATCACCACTTCCGCGACCGACGTACTCCTACATCATTTCGCGCAGCTGAGCCAGCCTGCCGCAGTAAAACTGTGGTGGGCAGTCGGCAAGTGGTTAAAATGATACCTTTCCTTTGCTCAGCTGTGTGTTTCTGTTCCTTTTCAGCCTTCAAATAAATGTAAAAAATATATATTCTTTTATTTCCATTCCCGGACACAACTTTTTTTTCCACTATGCTCATATTCACTAACATACTCTTTGTTTCCTAACCGTTTCATTTCAAGTATGGCTTTGGCAACATTGGCAAGTATGCTATAAAACCTGTAAGGAGGCCAAGAAACCCTCAGGGAATAGACTGCCATGGTTGCTGGTTATAGTCAGATGGAAACCTAAAGCTTTCACTTATTTTATTTAGCTTTTTTATTTTTTTTTCAATATCCACCATCTGTTTATTTCTGCGATACATACACCAGTGCCCTTTTATTTACTAGATTCAATCATTCCACCGAAAATCTGTTACCTCTTGTGTGTTTGATAGAAATTGCTTTATTTTTCTTCTGTTTTTGATTTCATGTTTAAAGGGCCATTAAACACAGAACAAAAAAAAAAGCTATTTTATAGAACAACTGCTAATAATGTTCCCAATAAATGGCATAATGTTGCTATGCCTCGCCAGAAAACACATTTAAAGTAAACCTGTCACAGAGCTAGGCAATACAAGCTAAGCATATGATGAAAAAGTGAATAGGCAGAGGTCACCTTAAAGCAGAACTCTGAGCTGACATATAAGACAGATATTACTGCAGCTCTGTAGTGGTGCATCATTTAAGCTTTTTTTTTTTTTTTTTTTTTTTTTTAATGCCAGCAGTGTAGAGACACCTGAATTTGACCTGGTATCAGCCTCCTGCAATCCACTATACAGCAGAGCTCAGACTGGGGGAGAAGCAGCACAAGGTCCAGGTTTGTGGCAGGTGGTATGCAAAGGGAAACAACACACATAATGGAGAGGCTGCACACCCCAAATAGGAACTAGAAAATGGAAGTACAGAAACCCCCAGGGGTTTTTTAGCAGCAAAAAATATTTGGTAGAATATATGAAACTGTAATTTTGTATAAAAAAAATTCCTTTATTAGTTAATAAAAAAAATTTAAAAAGCACACATGATAAAAAATCCCCAAAGGGGAAAATTGATAAATTATGAGCTCTGGTTACAAACAAAGTAACATGATATTACAAAAGTAAATGACATTCGCATAATATAGATCATCACATGAAAATGCGGGAAGTCCGACGCGTTTCGACCTATGAAGTAAGGCCTTCCTCAAGGAAAGGGCATTTTTTACAATTAAAACACATACAGAGATTGTATAATATCACACAAGCATATACAGACATTTGGAGTAACTTTACCAAATTGGCAATATCAATCGAAGACCAGAGAGCATATTGATGACTGAAAAGTCGTCTTCCAAGATGGAGGTATGAGCCCTCCCACCAAAGGCGGTGAAGAAGATGCGCAGGACTACAAGGAGCCACATCAGTAGCCTAACAGATCGGGGCATAAACACCTGTCTGGAAAATCGTTATATTCACTTATTAAGGAAAAAAGGGGACCTATGTCTATATTGTATCAACTGTAGAGAAAGATGGGAAACACCCAAAGTGCCCTATGACCTGGAATACAGAGGAAGAAAAGAGAGGGGGAAAAAACAGGTGACAGGTGGTATGAACCTAGAAGCACTCAGCTCTGAGAATTTCTGGGTTCAGAGCTGTTGGATCTCAGCCTCTCTGGCCGGGGAAGAAGGTGATTGAGCACAGTGCATAGGGGACATAGTGAGCTTGCTTTAAAACCTTTTTTTACCATGCTGTTTTTAAGGCTTGGTTCACACCTGTGTATTTTTTATGTACATTGTTCAGCACATAAAAATGCATAGGTCAGGAATATTCTTTGTTTACAATGGGGTTGTTCACATCTGCACAATGCTTTAGAAAAAATGAGGCATGTTCCGTATTTTATGCATTCATCTGCATTTTTTGTTGCCCATTGAAGTCTATTAAAGCACTTAAAAACGCATGTAACAGGCAAAAAAAAGCATGTACAAACACGCATAAAGCACGTGTAAAAAGCACTACAGATGCATGTTACAGAACATTAACCAAACACAAGTCAAAATGACTGAAAGAGGAAGGGGAGAGATGTGAACCCAGCCTAAGTGTACCTTGGTAGACAAGGGGTTAAGAATCTATTCAAATGATATCCAGTCAGTTGGGAATTCATCCTACTTTACATAGTTAGTCAGGTTGAAAAAAGACACAAGTCTATCTGGTTCAACCAAAAAAAAAAAAAAATAAAACTATTGAAAACCCAACCATACAATCCTATATACACAATCCTATACCCGCAGTTGATCCAGAGGAAGGCAAAAAAAAAAAAAAACAGCAAAGCATGATCCAATTTGCTACAGCAGGGGGAATAAATTCCTTCCTGATCCCCCGAGAGGCAATCAGATATTCCCTGGATCAACTTTACCTAAAAAAAATGTTAGTACCCAGTTATATTAAGTACACCCAGGAAAGAATTCAGACATTTTTTAAAGCAATCTAGTGAACTAGCCAGAACCACATCTGGAGGGGGTCTATTCCACATGTTCACAGCTCTTATGGGGAAGAAACCTTTCTGTATTTGGAGAGGAAATCTGTTTTCCTCTAGGGGTAAAGAGTGCCCCCTTGTCCTCTGTGTTGGCCTTAAAGTTAACAACTTAACATCAAGTTCACTATATGGACCCCTTATGTATTTATACCTGTTGATCATAACTCCCCTTAATCTCCTCTTCTAAAGAGAGAATAAATTCAGTTTCTCTAATCTTTTCTCATAGCTGAGCTCCCCCATGCCTCTTATCAGTTTGGTTGCCCTTCAACAACAACCAAACTGACAACACTTTGTTGTTAATATATTTAAAAATTATGGCACAACATTTAAATATATATTGCCTCTTAGATGTATTTAATTAAAGGTGTCATTGATGACTGCAACATTTTTTTTAACAATGTCAATGACTCCATTCCCAGTCAATGCCTCTTACGGGAAAACGCGTCGGAAGGAGCCGAATTCTGTGAAGTCACCACGTACCAGCCTGCAGATGAGGTGGTGGGTGGGTGTTTGTTTTTTGCTTTCTAACCTTTGTCTTCATGTAAGTGCAATAGTTATTTTTAAATAAATGGTAATTATTCATACTGCATTATGAAGTTTCCTCCTTAAATCCCCTATGCTGGAGAATATCTGTAGCAGGATGATCCGTGGAGCAAGGGATATTTGAGAGCTATAACGTGCTTTAGTGGAACTGGCACCCTACTGGGAAGGAGTGTTCTCACGGAAGCCTTGGAAGTGATATACTCCAGCTGGCTTACACTGACACGAACGAGTTAGATCCTTATAATTTGGGATCCAGCCTTTCTGGTAAGAGGCGTGCAGTTGTCTATGTGGCAGAGAGCACCATATGAAGCACTGATATTTTGTAAATTACTTTTCACAGGGATCTGTCTTATGATGGTTCTTTTATAAGGACTCAATTATTTGTTGAATATTTAGCATTGGTATATACACAATTTTTTTAGGTTGCACACTTATCTGTTTTTGATCTGTTTTAAGTTGAGTATTTGGACTTTTTTGAGTTGCAGCTTCTTCACATTTGAATTTTAGATTTTTAGGTAAGAGCAAAATATATTTTTTTATTAACTTTTTTAGCAATATCAGAGTGAGTCTGTCCCAAGTCTGTCTTCATCAACATACAATGCAAGAAGCCCTTCAACCTTTAACCCTTTGTTAGAACAGATAGTGTTAAAATTCTGTTACAGCTGATAATGAAGACCTAGCTGCCCAGTCCAGTTAGGGTTAATTATGGTGAACACAGTTGCCCAGCCCACTCATAAATAAAGAGAGCTCTGCAGGATTTTTCCTTGCTGGAGGGTCCAGAATACAGCATTTAAAAAAGGTAATCTGCTATTATTTTGATCCTGTTTCCTTAAAGCATGTTATACAGCACAGATCTTGTACTGTGTAATTTTGCCCCTTCTATCACCTAAAAATCCTGGCTGATTCTTCCAGTTTCTACCTTCCCCTCTGTACAGTGACCACAGTGTATCATGGCTGCTGAGCCCTGACACCGTGGTCAGTGTACATGCCTCTGTCATCCGCAGCCCTGCTCTCTGCTTTCCTGTGTCCCCCCCCCCTCCCTGCCTGTCAGCTCCGTGTCACGGCCCGCGCACCCCTCCTGCTGCTTACATATTTTTAATGGGCTCTATAATCCTGTTTTTCTGTTAAGCCTGTGTGCCTCTGTGTTTTATAAAAACAATGCTGTATATACCTGATTTCATTGTGCTGCTGAACGATCACGTGACCAGCCGACTCTTTCTCTCTCTGTATCTCTCCTCCTCTCCTCCTGATTGAAGTTAGACGGGGAGAGGAGAGAGCCAGCCAGTCATGTGATCGCTGAGCAGCAAACTGAAATCAGGTATAAACCGCATTTTTGTTATAAAACACAGAGACAAAGGCACACAGGTTTAGGAGACAGACAGGGTTATACAAAGTCCTGCAAGTGGCTTAACAACCACTTTAAAGCTCGGTTGTTATTGATAAAACAATTATGGAGTTCACGTTTAGTATGACCCACATAGTCCAAACCACATGGGCACATAATGAGGTATACCACTTTTTTGGTATGATAAGATATAAAGGTGTGAATATTATAAGTGATTCTTGTTTGGTTTGAAGTAAAAGAGGTCAACTTTCTTCCTCTGAAGGAATTAATTTGGCAGGCCCTGCATTTTTTACATGGATAAAAGCCATCCATGTTCCCAAAGAAAGAAGGTCTTTCTAGAGGGTCCGTTACATTGGGGGCTATCTTGTTTTGTAAATTATTCGCACCCCTAAAAATGACAGCCGGGTGATCCGGTAAATTAGGGCTCAATGTACGATCATTTTTTAAAACTGGGCAGTACTTTCTAATGATGTTTTTAATAGCATAATGCTGACATGAATAGGTGGTCAGAAATTCTGAGCCAAAAGAATTTGTATCTCTAGAAATATTATCAGTATTAAGGAGGTTGTAAACCCGATTTTTTTTTCACCCTGAAAGAGAAATATATAATGAGCTAGTATGCATCGCACACTAGCTCAATATGAAATGCTTACCTTAGAACGAGCCCCCGCCGTGCCGCCCGCTTACCTCTATGACGGGCGACATGTTCAGTCGCCCGTCTTCCGGGATCGCGGCATCCGGCCATCTGATTGGCTGGAGCCGCGGTGATGTCAGTCCAGCAAACGCGCGGGAGCCGACGGTCATGGCATGGGGCCCTGAAGGAACGGCACCAGCGGCCGTTCCTTCAGAGCGCATGTGCCAGTGACGTCACTGGCTGCATGTAAGGTAAATATCTCCTAAACGGTACATGTTTAGGAGATATTTACAGTACCTATAGGTAAGCCTTATCATAGGCTTACCTATAGGTACAACTTGCAGAGGAGGGTTTACTTCTTCTTTAAGTAGATGTTCCCTGTCTCGTTCACCTACTTTAGGAATTATGTTGTCTAAACTTTTTTTATTATATCCCCTCTCAAAAAAATCTAGATATTAAAATGGCTTATTCCCTCAGGTAATTCTCTCTGCGAGAGCAATTTCTTTTAAGCCTGAAAAATTTACCCTTCGGGACAGCCGCCAACCAAGTAGACTGATGACAAGTATCAAGAGGGATATAGCTATTCCTGTCGGTTTTTTTAAAATAGGTATATGTTATGATGGTATCATCCATGATAAAATTTGTAAATCTAACAAGTGAATACTCTCAGAGCTATTTTCATAACTCAGATTAATTCCTCGATCATTATCATTCAGATCATGCACATGCCCAGTCATGGGAATGTGAGAAGTTGCAATCCATCCAGGGCCAATAGCAGTGGACGATGTGGAGCTATCCCTGATTATATGGGCCAGAGGGTGGGCTTCTATGGTGGTTCACCACCATCTGGTAGATTTATTGTAGAGACCCATAATAGTCTTGCTCCCCTGGATAGAACTAGTAGGAGTGGGATAGAGTCTATCATGACTGACCACCCCTTAAATACTACTCCCTATGGGTATAATCGTGGTAATAATATTACAGGATCAGATTTATGGTGGAAATCTGGATTAATGAAAAATCACAGTCATCAGGATTTTTACGGGGTGAGAAAAGGAGGGCACAAAAGAATAATGGACATAGGAGAGGGACCAGAGGGGGAAGGTGTGTTTACATTAAAAAGGAGGTAAGTTTAGAGGAGAGTGGGATTAATAATCTAAGTGGTAAAACACTAACCACGAGGAAGAGAACACCTTAAAGCGGAGTTCCACCTAAAACAAAAAAAAAATACATAAAAATACCCCTGGGACAGTCAGGGCTAGTGCATTCCACAATGGATAGCCTCTGAACTGTCCCGGGTTGCACTTACCTTTTAGAAGAAATACTTACCTTGAAAATGTATTGTCCAGCGCTGCCATCTCAGGTGTGGGCAGCTGAAGCCAGCGCGATCCTCTTCTGTGTCCTCTTCCGTCCTCTTCGGTCCCACGATGCACTGCACCGGCCCTGCCGTCACTTCCGGGGGTGCAGCGTCATCCCTGCACAGCTTCTGGGCATGCCCAGAAGCTGTTTAGCAAGGTATGACGCGCCTGCATCGGAACTGACGTCGGGGCCGGTGCAGGTGCATTGATTCCTGGGAGCGATGATGTTCATCTCCCAGGAATCATTGCAAACTAGGAAGTGACGACTCGCCGTGGCCGCCGAGGGAGAAGGATGAAGTAAGGTAAGTATATTATCTTCTAAAACAAGGTAAGTAAAAAAAAAAAAAAAAAATTGCGATAATCCATTTGTTTTTCAGGTGACCCGGAGCAAGAAGATGGACCGAAGTCAAATTTTAGGGTGGAACTCCACTTTAAATAAGGGTCTTAAGTTAGTTTCAGACCTTTATTGATGTTCAAATGTATATACGCAAACTTAACATCAAAAGGTACCTAAAATCAAACCTGCGAGGAATCAATCAATGGCCTCATCTGAGATTATCCACTCAGATTTGAGCAAAGCCTCACTCTTTAACCCCCCAGGGAACATACCTCCCAACTTTATGGTTTTCCGAGACTTGGTCCTAAAGGAGTTAGACGCATAAAAAATCAAAAAGGTGGAACCACATAGGGATGTGAAAATAGGTATAGAAAAACTTTGTGAAAGGAAGGATTTAATAGTCAGCCCCACTGATAAGGGAGGAGCTATTGTGATTCTAGATAAAAAAGCCTATAATTTGGAAATTAAAAGATTATTATCAGATAGGGAAACCTATGTCCCCATCACTGGCAATCCAGTACTTAAATATAAAAAGGAGCATAAAATCATAACAGATAGTTTTAATTATGGCATCGTAAATAAAAAAAAAATGTAATTCCTTTGGTGCCATGATTACCTGCAAAGTACAGTTTACTCAACATTCATAAATCTTTGGAATCACCTCCAGAGCGACCCAGCCATCACCAGTGGCATAGATTAGATCACAGCAAGCATAGTTATATATATAGACCTTTACCTCCAACCAATGGTGATAGGAACTCCATCTTTTTTGAGAGGCACTAAACATGTCATCAATTTATTTAGAGATATTCAATGGAAATTAAGCTACCGGCTAGTAACAGTTGATGTGGCATTATTGTACACTTTTATTTCACACACACTTAATTTAGAGGCTATGAAGCATTATCTAGTTCAAAATAATTCTGTTCCCATCATCCAAAGGAATTTTATTCTAGAACTCCTTAGTTTGCTATAATTCACAATTATTTCTTGTGCCAGGGCTCCTATTTTCTGCAGGTGAACAGAGGGGCATGGGGGCTAAATTTGCCCCCAGTATGGCCAATCTCTTCATGGCAAAACAGGAGGAGAACATTATCTTTAGGGATAAGCGACCAGAATTCGTTTTCTGGAGACGATTTATTGATGATGTCCTATTTATATGGGATGGTGACTCAATGGACTCCTTTATGCATGATCTGAATGGTAATGATCAAGGAAATAATCTGAGTTATGAAAATAGCTCTGAGAGTATTCACTTCTTAGATTTGCAAATTTCTATCAGGGATGATACCATCATAACATCTACCTATTTAAAAAGAAACTGACAGGAATAATTATATCCCTCATGATTCTTGTCATCCTACTTGATTTGCGGCAGTCCCAAAGGGTCAATTTCTTAGACTTAGAAGAAATTGCTCTTGCAGAGAGGATTACCTGAGGGAATCAGCCATTTTAAGATCTGGGTTTGTTGAGAGGGGATTTAATAAAGAAAGATTAGATAACATATTTTGTGATGTAGGTGAAAGAGACAGAGAGCCAAAAATAATTTTGGCTCAGCATTTCTGACCACCTATTCATGTCAGCATTATGCTAATAAAAATATCATTAGGAAGTACTGGCCAGTTTTAAAAAATTATCGTACAGTGGACCCTAATTTACCAGATAAACCGGCTGTCATTTTTAGGGGTGCAAATCATTTAGGAAACAGGATAGCCACCAATGTAACCGACCCTCCAGAAAGACCCTCTTTCTTTGGGAACATGGATGGCTTTTATCCATGTAAAAAATGCAGGGCCTGCCAAATTAATTCTTTCAGAGGAAGAAAGTTGACCTCTTTTACTTCAAACCAAACAGGGATCACTTATATATAATAAGGTATAATCCTGTTATACCAAAAATGTGGTATACCTCATTAAGTGCCCATGCGGTTTGGACTATGTGGATCATACTACATATAAACCCATATCCGCTCAGGGGAGCATATTTCAAATATTTGTAAGGGTTTCCCCAGTCATGGTGTGTCTAGGTACTATGTAGAGAAACACAATAAGGATCCCAAGGGAACTGCCTTTTGTGGCATAGAAAAATATCACTAAAACTGGAGGGGTAGTAATGCCAAGAGGAGTATCTCCAGATCCGAAACGGGTTGGATATATCGCCTCAAGTCATAGACCCCTCTAGGTTTAAACATTGATTGGGACATATATTGTTTAATCAATAACAACTGAGCTTTAAGGTTCCCTTGTTATGGCCCCTCCTTATTTATTTTTCACTTAAATATGATTCCAGGACATAATATCTTGCACTAATTTTGACTAACTTATCTTGAGTTTAGTTCACAGTAGTAGAGTTTAGTTCAACATAGTAGTTTTATGTTTATCTTTAATTATTACATTTTTTATGTTTTAGATTATTTTTAGAATAGGTTTAATAAAATGTATATAATACAATCCTGTTATCAGCACAGTACCGAGAGATGATCTAGGTAGTAGGAGGACTAGATCAATGGCTTTCTATTAATGTCAAATTTACCTGTAGAATAGTTTGAATATAGAATATATATATATATATATATATATATATATATATATTGTGTATTAATAGGATTTTTGGTTTTTAATTTGAGCATTA
This sequence comes from Pelophylax lessonae, assembly GCF_965119305.1. Taxonomy (NCBI): domain Eukaryota; kingdom Metazoa; phylum Chordata; class Amphibia; order Anura; family Ranidae; genus Pelophylax; species Pelophylax lessonae. The sequence continues at coordinate 256,835,002 of NC_138773.1, read as the reverse complement.
ATTCTTATTTGGTCACAAGATGTCAGTAGTCATAATGCCTCTCAGGACAGCAATAAAAGCAGCTGACTGAGATCTTTTGATTAGAAGGGTGGGCCAGGTGACTGTGAAAGGCTAACCAATCACCGTGATCTTCTCCCAGTGTAACGTTAAAAAACCATACCCCATGAAGAAACCATACCCTCGTCACTTTCTGTGTGAAACAGCTGAGCAGCGCAGCAGTGCGCATGCTCAGAGCCCCGAAAACAGCATGGAACAGCTGTGAAGATTAGAAGTGCGCATGCTCGGAGGGTAGGAAATCATAACGGAAGTGTGTATAATCAGATACTTGCGGCGGGTACATAAAAACAGTTCGGCAGCAACATTAATCATCTCCTCTGCTATCCCTGTCACCTCCCTGATGTCGGCTAGTAAATATAAAAGCGGCGGCGGGTGTATGGAATCGATATGACGGACATCTTGTCTCCGTGATGCGCTTTTATATTTATTAGCCGAGAGCAGGGAAGTGAGAGGGAAAGGAGCGGAGATTATTCATGTTGCAGAGGAGCTGTTTTCTTCTAACCGCGGCAAGTTTATGTACCGTGAGAAATCCATACCCTCCGGAAGTGACGAGGGTATGGTTTTCTCACGGGTATGGTTTTTTCACGGAACACCGGGATGGTGCCTATATTAAGTGTGTGGTGAGGTGTGCGTGCATGCCCCTGATAACGTCAGTTGTGACAAAACAGGTCGGGCAGATGTACGCACACCATTACGCATGCGTGTTCGAGGATCAGCCATTTTTGTTTCTGGAACTGTGGATTGCTGGCGTCTGTAATGACACTACATGCTCGTACTGATCTGGAAATGTGGGAGTGCTTTTCGATTTAATAAATATTTGCTTTTAAACAATATCACACTATTGTGGGCATTTTTTTATCTATCTGAACCTATCTGGAGCTTTGGAGTGTTTGGAGTTTGCCCCATTGACATCCACCTCGGGCTGTGCTGTATACCGGATGGGGCTTTGTGTTGGAGGTGATCATTTATGCTGGTGAGCTGGAATACACACAAGTACAGATTGACCACTTTAATAGGGGGTCACTGGCTATCCGGTAATCAGGATCTGAGCGTGTGTGTTGTCACTGGGTTCACATAGGATTCTAACTAACTAACACGGCTGTAGGACCACTGCACTATTTCAACCTTTTTCCTGTTTTTTCTTGTCGCATTTATTTTTCTGTTTATTTAAGCGACATTATTTAAATTGTTCACTTTTAGCGCTGCACTTTTTTTAGACCCGGTTCACACTAGCGCGACTTGTCAGGCGACTTGTCAGCCTGACAAGTCGCGCTCCCTCGCAGTCCATTGACTGCTACAGGACCCGTTCTAATAGGAGCGACACAAGTTGCTCCGACTTAGAAAAAGGGTCCTGTACTACTTCGGGGCGACTTCCATAGACTTCCATTATATGAAGTCCGTGCAAGTCGTGCCGAATTCGTGGTGCACGGGGCTGACAAGTCGCCTCCCGAAGTAGTACAGAGTCGTGTCGCCTCATTGTTTATTTGTTAAGGTATCTTGGCACAGTGCACAGCAGCGTTTGTTTCTAGTACATTGTATCTGGCGCAGATATATTGATAAGGCTGTTAACTGGCTATTGCTAACTCAGTAATCAGTCAATGTACAGCCCGCCCCTGTGTTTATTCTCCTTATGAATGGAGAAAAAGATACAGTGTATCTTTTTCTCCTTGCTAGAGGATAAACTGTAAAAAAAAAAAAAGAAGACTGTGTAAATAATAATATTAATAATAAAGACGATAAAATAGCTAGATCAGGGTTTAGGTTAGGGTCAAAGGTCATGTTCAGAGTCAAAAGTAGGTTTAAAATGTCAGGGTTTGTCTATTTTTGGTAGTGTTAAATAAAAGCATTTTTTTCATTTAGTATCAGTGTCAGTTAGTGTCAGTGTGTGTTAGGTAGGATAAAAAAAGCAAAATGCAACAAATAACATATGCATATCTGGTATCAATGCGATTGTCATAAGGCAATTTAATGTTGGGATGTTTAAATTAAATAATAATTTTAAAATGTAATTTAAAAAAATGTATTTTTTTGCAATTTTGTGCCAGTTTTCCTTTAATAATAAAACAAAAATCAATGGATATCTGTTATCATTTACCAACAAATAAAAGCACAATTTATCCTGAAAAAACAAAGTATAATTCAACTGGATAAACGAAGTAGTTGCGATGATACATACAGTTTTACTAACAAATGTCAAAGTTGCAAAACAGTTAAGATTTGTTTTAATCTAATCATGCAACGGTTACATTTTTATATAAATCAACTTGTATTTTATGTCTAGTGAACCAATTGTGATTTATAAATGTGTATTTACGAAGAACTAAAACATAATGCATTGAAGCTTTCCAGTTTTGACTGTTCTGTTCTTCATTTTTAAGCTGTAATCCTTTATCTTCATCGGTGATCCTGCCAATAATACACTTCCTGTCATAGGATGACAACACTTGCCTAAAGAAGAGTGTAAACCTGAAAATCTCGAAACGCACTGGATGCCTCATTTCTTCATGCATTAGATATAGTTGACCTGTCTGTTGGTATTTTTACCTGTAGCCCATTTTCCTTTTTCTTCATGTTTTAGTGATCCATTTTAATGTATTAATAAAATGTATACTTTCATATATTGTGCCTCTATGGTGTTTGTCCGTGGTGTCTATAAAAGTCCTGCAAGGTGGAGGGTTACCTTTGTTTCTGTATTTACTGGGATGATGGCACTCTCATAGCTCCCCACCACACATTTGTTTTCTCCTCTTTTTAATTACATAGAAGGGAGGGTTTCTGTAGACCTCAGAGGTAAATGTAATTAATAAGACTGCAGCACAGGAAGTTATCACCTGTCAAGATTTGCTAAAGATGTTACTTTCTTTCCTTTCTTTCTTTCTTTCTTTCTTTCTTTCTTTCTTTCTTTCTTTCTTTCTTTCTTTCTTTCTTTCTTTCTTTCTTTCTTTCTTTCTTTCTTTCTTTCTTTCTTTCAATTGTCTAATTAACAGACCAAAAGGGAGCAAAACAAGAAGTTCATTGGATTTACATATCATAGAAACATAGAAACATAGAATGTGTCGGCAGATAAGAACCATTTGGCCCATCTAGCCTGCCCAATATATCTGAATCCTATGAATAGTCCCTGGCCCTATCTTATATGAAGGATAGCCTTATGCCTATCCCATGCATGCTTAAACTCCTTCACTGTATTTGCAGCTACCACTTCTGCAGGAAGGTTATTCCATGCATCCACTACTCTCTCAGTAAAGTAATACTTCCTCATATTACTTTTAAACCTTTGCCCCTCTAATTTAAAACTGTGTCCTCTTGTGGTAGTTTTTCTTCTTTTAAATATGCTCTCCTCCTTTACCGAGTTGATTCCCTTTATGTATTTAAAAGTTTCTATCATATCCCCTCTGTCTCTTCTTTCTTCCAAGCTATACATGTTAAGGTCCTTTAACCTTTCCTGGTAAGTTTTTTCCTGCAATCCATGTACTAGTTTAGTAGCTCTTCTCTGAACTCTCTCTAGAGTATCTATATCCTTCTGGAGATATGGCCTCCAGTACTGCGCACAATACTCCAAGTGAGGTCTCACCAGTCTTCTGTACAGCGGCATAAGCACTTCTCTCTTTCTACTGCTTATACCTCTCCCTATACATCCAAGCATTCTGCTGGCATTTCGTGCTGCTCTATTACATTGTCCTCCCACCTTTAAGTCTTCTGAAATAATTACTCCTAAATACCTTTCCTCAGATACTGAGGTCAGGACTGTGTCAAATATTCTATATTCTGCCCTTGGGTTTTTACGCCCCAGGTGCATTATCTTGCACTTATCCACATTAAATTTCAGTTGCCACCTTTATAATTAAAGGTGTTACTAAACCCAGGACCCTGCATTCTTTATATCTGGTCTCCCACAGTACACAGAACATGGAAATACAATAGTAAATATAAACTGCTAAATACCTTTTCTCATCAGTAATATATAGCAGTCTTGTGACTTCTATCAGTGTCTAGTTAAAGCTTGTAGGAGGTGTTTTCATTCTTCTCAGATTGTCCTATGAGGCTGCATGACCCTTGACCCTCTATCTGGACAGTGCTGATTGGCCCTGTGCTGATCACATGCACTCTTCCAAGAAAACAAAAAACTCTCTAGCAATACACACCAAAGTGAGCATGTGCAGAGTATCCTCAAGGCTCTGTTCTATCAGGAGATGGTTTGGGGACTGTGGAAGAAAGGGAGGATCAGAGAAGACAGGATCAAACAGCCTTTTTACACAATGTGAAGGATTAATCCCTTAGGTTCCACAGTGAGTATAACAAGCATGCTTTACTGCATATACACACTGATTTTACTGTTGTGGGTTTGGTAACACTTTAAGGTAGAATTCTGCCTACTCTCAGGTGTCACCTGGACAATAAGAAAGAGCAAAGCTCTCCAAGGGAGATGCACACAAAAAAAAAGCCTGACTGCGATTCTAACCCTTCCAATCCAAAATGACGCTGTTGAGTTGGTCTTTAAATAAAATGCTAATTCAGTTGGGTATATATCCATAAGAAATGTGACTCATACTGCTTACTCCAAGCTGTTCTGTATCCTTCCTCCATCTGTATCTCAGAGGATGTGTGGCACGTTTTTACAACTGGAGTGACAGAACTGTCACAATAATGCAGGTTGTGTTTTTAAACTGGACCCATCACCATAAATTAACATCTGCTAATGTATTGTAGATTACGTTGTTACGTTGCCCTACTTTCCTTCAAACTGTTTATATTGTTTCCAAAGCTGTCTGTGCAGATTACAATCTTTTTCTCAAATCCAATTCTCTAATGTTTTGATGGCAAGATATTTTACGCAATCTGATCACAGATATCATTTACCTCATCGGCATCGGATCCTTTCGTGCACAGCGTTCCCAATAACTGCTTTGAAGAATAATTAAAGAGACCCTGTCAACAGGTCATTAATTGCAACAAAAACGTCTCTATAATATTATTATATGCATTGAATGTACAGTATTTTACGCATGTTATTAATCTGTAAAACAAACCCTGGGACTGCTGCTGGGTGCCGCCATCTTGGAAGTGATGTTAGCAGACTCGGACTATAATGTGCAAAGCATGAGGGGGCTGTGCTTGGAAATTGGCTTCACAGGAGCAGTCATTTTTTTCTATCATGTTCACAGGTATGTCACAGGTCATGTCACAGGTCATGTCACAGGTCATGTCACAGCTCATGTCACAGCTCATGTCACAGGCCATGTCACAGGCCATGTCACAGGTCATGTCACAGGTCAGGTCACAGGTCAGGTCACAGGTCAGGTCACAGGTCAGGTCACAGGTCATGGCATCGCTGCAGCGGCTTCATTCACTTACCTGCTCTCCTGGGCTGGCTCGCTGACTCAACCGTGACAGTCACTTCACACTCACTCGAGAGTGACTCCTCTCCTCTTCATCCTGCAGTGGCAGAAAGCGGCAGGAAGGTGAGCGGCTTCTCCTCTCCTCGAGACTCCTCTTCGTTCTGTGGCGGCGGGAAGGTGACCGGGCGGTGATGGTGAGTAACTGATGCACGCACCGGCACCACCCCCAACGACGCCAGCAGGGATGTCCTGAATCATGATTGGTCCAGGCTGGAGTCTGGACCAATCATAAGCCAGGACAGGACTAGTGGGGAGTGTCGGGGCGCATTGCTTGTGCCCCGGTGACACCCAGAACGGCCGCCAATTGGCGCCTCTGCCTTGGCCCACGTGGGATGCCAAACCCCTGGAAGCCTCAATAGGCGTGTGCACGGGGTGTTCTGGATGTGTCCGGGCACACCCTAATCAGCTGTGCACATCGCTCTGTCCAGCGCTGTTAATTCAGTAGGGGGGGGAGTTAGAGAGAGGAGTCTGGCTGACACATTTTGGGCACCTCCCGCTTGGCAGCTAGTTAAAAAAAAAACTTCCCAAGTCCCATTGTTCAGCTAGGGACCTGGGGGCAGAAAGGGGACTATTTAACCACTTTTAGGTGCAGGCGGAGTGATCTAAAGCACTGCGGTTGTGATAATTGAAATAAGTCCCGGCCTCTTTTATATCAATCCGCTGGGCAGGTCGGGGCTTTCATTTACTTGTCTGAACCGCAGTGCAGTAGATCACTCCACCTGTCCCCGAAAGTGGTTAAATAGTCTCCTTTCTGCCATGAACCCTATTGTACAGCTTGTGAACATAAAAGAGGAAGGGGACCCCCTATGTGGGACTATATCAGGTAATAACTCATAAGTGTATCAAAAAAATTATATATAAATACATTTTATTCCATAATACAGATAGAAAATATATACTTGACATACATGTTCAAATACAAAAAATAGCCTTTAAAATGTAAATGGCGACTGAGCATAGCTGTATTGTGACTGACATGGCATGGAGGAACCTTGACTTAGGTCCTGGAGACCCTACGCATTTCGATATAGCAAATAAAGTCTCTTCCTCAGGGGTCTTAGACCAGAGTTCCACTACAAACAATCATGTGGATCTGTCACAGTTGTGAGCATAGGCGCCTGAATAAAAACATTGACTGTACGACCAACCAGGAGAGGTATGCCAGAGATCACCCCACAATCCAACACTGCCTACACCTCACCAGGTCCCCAGAATGGGGAGGTATGGATATTCCGGACGTGGACCGTGAGTGTGGGGAAGAGAAGGCGGCACACTAAGACTTCACATGTGGTCCAAAAGAGATGACACAGAAGTATCCGGACTCGAGCTTGCAATTCTTACAACTTTTGAATAGCAACTGTTTGTTTGTAAGTTCATGGACCTGCACTTCAAGCTTACATGTCTGGTAGGGGAGATATTCAATGCATATCCTCTCGGCAAAGCACTGAGATAATAGCCATCTCCTTTTTAGACAGCAAGCTTCACCGTGTGCATGTGGTCCTCCTGGCTGGAGCGACTCCCCATTCAATCCCACTGACCATGTTTTTTGGAAGGGGGACCATTCATGATTTCTTGTACTGAGGCCTTAAAGATTCTAGTTACGCCTCTGCTTGGAATCCAGAGATCCCCCATCTGCATTCAAGTCCTTTATGCCTGTGTCTGCAATTCATTCTGTTCTCGCAATCTCTCTTTGTAGTCACCCATTTAGATGCACTCAGAACAAAGACTACAAGTGTAAGTGATGATGAATGATGACAAAATGTTAAAGAACACATTCTCAACATCCTTTTAGACAATCATGTTCCTCCCTGCTGGCGAGTGGATGGTGCAGACTTTAGCTGTGCTGATCAGTTGCTTGATACCAGTTCAGAAAGAATGTCTGCTAGAATGTAATTAACAACTGATGGGCAGACTGCATACAGTTTACATCAGTAAAGATTTAGTAGCAAGCTCCCTCCCTAGGAATATGCACATCTAAAGGGCACCAGAGAATATGGTTTTTCAGTCTGGCTCAGATGGAACAGCAATACAATGACTAAGAACACTCAAAGGAGCCATAGAAGTGGATTTGTAAACAGCAGAAGGCTGATGTATCACCCACCACTGGTAGTTATGAAGAGCTGCAAATACTAAAAAACAGCATTTGCAGCTACAGGGATGGACTGGTGGTATTGCAACTGAAAGCACACATTTTCAAAGTAAGAAATATTTTTTCAACAACACACTTGTCTGACTAACTGATTAATGCCTTAAAGGGGTAGTAAAGCTATTTTTTTAAAATAACAAACATCTCATACTTACCTGCTCTGTGCAATAGTTTGGCACAGAGCAGCCCTGATCCTCCTCTTCTGGGGTTCCCCAGCAGTGCTGTAGGCTTCTCGTCTGCTCCATGTGCCACCATAGAGAGCCACTGACAATGGTGGCACACGTGCAGACTCGATCTCAAGCCTTTGCTCTTGATGTCCATTGACACACACAGCGCGGCTCAGCCATGCTCCCTCATCACTGGGTTTTATTGACAGCAGCAAGAGTAAATGGCCAGTGAGAAGGGAGAGAGCAGCGCTACTGCTCTCAGGTACAGCACTGAATCGAGATCAGGCTCAGGTAAGTATTTGGGGGGGAGGAGCTAAAAATCGAAGGTTTTTTTACGCTAATGCAGAGAATGCACTAAGACCATACCTAATGTAATGAATGTGACTTTTGTACTCCTTTAAGGAGTAAGAATGATGCAGCTTTGAAGAATTATTCAATTAAACTTTTAAACTAAAAAAGTAATTACAGCATAGGAAGACTTTGATTGCTTTCATTTTCCGGGGGTCAGAATGCAGAGTTTTCATTTATAAATGTCTGTATGTTAAAGCATTTATTCATTTGCGTTATTTCTACAAGAAATAAACATTTCCATATTAGCATAAACAGTGTAATGAGTCATTTGTTTATCAGTGTAGAACTTGAAGAAGAAGTTCTCAGACTGTATCAGTTCAGGCCAGCGAGGGCTGCCGAGAAAGGTCTTTCAGCCATGTCTATAATTTCTATGTTGCTTATCTTATTTTACTGAAGCATAAAAGTCCCGTCTGTGACTGGACTGCAGAAATGAGAGGAGCAGGCGAGGTTAGAAGGTGGAAAATAGTGTGAAATAAAAAGGAAGAAATAGAAACAAGAAAACAAGAAAAAGAAAACATAAAGGGTAGAGGATTTCATACTAGGTGTTTAACTGTTTAACCCCCAACTCCAGCCAAAACCTTTTTTTTTGTTGTTTTGCACAGACCATGGAAGGGTAAAAAGTCTGTTGTTTAAGGCTCGGTACATATTGGTGCGATGGCAGACATCGCATGTGATTCGGAGCGTACTGCTCTGAAAATCACATGCGATGTCTGTGGGATGCAAATTCAGCCATACAGATAGTATGGCTGAATTTGCATTTGATTCGGCACAAACTCGCACAGGACCCTTTTTTGGGCCCGCACCAGAATCGGATCGCATGGTGGTTCACACTTATGCGATACGATTCATGTCCGAATGTCAGTTCGCACTGTGATATGTGAACTGATCTGGGGGTGTTGTTAACTTTGAATTGACACCCCCGGTGAATTGCATATGGCAGTGTGAACTGCCTGCGCTGGGAATGCGATGCGGGAACCGGAAGTAGATTTGCAGGGTTCCCACATCACATAAGTGTGAACCCGGGACTTACTTTGACCCCATTTGGAAGATTTCTTATCAGGTCTTGTCAATGTGGCAGCTATTAGATGGAACTGGTAAACATTTGACATGTATCAGACAAAATAGAAGTGAGGGGAAATGCCATTGGTTCTCTACATGCAATGATCCAAACTTTCTATTAAAATTTCTAGTATTTCTACAGTGCACAGTTTTACAACTGTAAAATTTTGTTGCACTATTGTTTGCGGGAATGCAGTTTTGGCACCTCCAATACTGAATGTTTGTAATAGCAAGGGGTGTGGGGTGTGCTGGAGGGTCTATTGATGCTGGCTGCTGGGGGAATCTATTGTGACTGGTGGGGATCTGTTTTTGTGTGGGAAAGGGGTGTAATATTGCTGAGGTGGATATTTTGTTGCTGGGTGTGGTATTTTGTTGTGGGTGGTCCATTGTAGCGGTGTGTGGGTCTATTGTTGTGTGGGGGGATCTATTGTTGCTGGGGTGGGGTCTATTGTTGCTAGGATGCGATCTATTATTGCCAGGGTGGAATCCATTGTTGCTGGGGGGTCTATTGTTGTGTGGGGGTCTTTTGTTGCTAGGGGGACTTTGTTACTGCTTTTCTTCTTATCATCAACAAGTTCCATACTATTAAGCACAAAATGATGCTTGATTCTGTATTGTCTAAAAGGGTCAGTACTGTGAGGTGGGTAGGGGGTGGAACCAAGAGACAGTACTCAGAGGTGGGTAGGGAGCAAAGACAAAGGGGGAGTTCTTGCACTTATTCTCTGAGAAAAAAAAAAGCCTGGTTCTTTCCCTGGGATAATGGTCCAGGACCAATAGAAAGAGCGAAGTTAGATCTGCCCAATTGACTGTTATCAGTAAAAGCGTCTTCAGGCCAGTCAGGTGATGTGCAAGTTCCTCTTCCTTTTCAGCATCATTACATTTTCTAAAGACAAAAAGACTTTTCAAAGTATTGTTGCACTCTGCAAGTGCAGTTGTTCCAGAGCTTAGAAAATTATCAGAAGCTCTGCTGACTTCCATCATCAAATCATGTGCAAGCAAAAATGCTGTTTTTTTTTTTTTCATTTTCCTTGCACCTGATTGGGTATTCCTTGCAAAGTGAAGCTTTACCCCATCCACTAAGCTTTGGAGCGACTGCACTTGCAGAGGGCAACTGTACTTTGCAAAGTGCACAGTCTATTTGCCTTTACTAAACCACCCCCTATGAGTGCAGGGAGATGGGGTGACTCCCCCTACGTCTGATACTGAGTATTATTCATCCTGGCAGATTAAGGATGTCTAGAGGAGGAAAGGCTCTACTGTGGTGGATAGCACCGGAGAAGAGGTGAGGATTGTAGCCAGATATGCCTGGGCTTTGATTTAAGAAACCCAAAAACAAAGTGGTTGCATTCGTTTTTATATTTTAGGCTTTTTCTACTTTATTTTCACCTGGCAATTCAACCAGTAGGTCTGCTATTTCTCAACTTCCCAGGGGTATAGACAGTGGCAGTGCTGTATCTTGGCCTAGGCAAACAAGGCCCAGGCCTAGGGTGGCACTTTGCAAGGGGGGGGGGGGCAGCAAAAAGCAGCACCCTGCACGAAAAAAAAACCAGCCTCCTCCCGGCATGAAAAGGGTCCCTGCCGGCTTGCACTACACTTTTTGTAAAGTGCCAGTCTTATGTGGTGAATTGGGTCGGAAGACAGGGTCCAGGAGGCAAATCAGTCTGGTACTCCCATAAAGCGGTCACACTGCTACCTACCAGTACGATAATACTGGCCGGTCAGGACATTCGGACAGACCGCAGGCCGCCGACCACACTAATTACAACTGGCCCGACTGCCGCCAATGCTAATAAGTGTGGCACTGCAGCCAAATGCTCCACCTACTCTCCTCTGCCCCCAGGCACTGATGGGCACTCATATGTTGCACTGATGGGCACTCATATGTTGCACTGATGGGCGCTAATAGGCTGTACTGATGGGCACTAATGAGGCTGCACTGATATGCTGCACTGATGGGCACTGATGAGGCTGCACTGATGAGTCTGAACTTATGGGAACTGATAAGGCTGCACTGATAGACTGGGGTTTACAGATGACAGGGTGGGTCCTAAACAGGAAGGGGTGTGGCCTTTACAGGAAGGGATGGGTCACATTTAAATTAGGGGGTGCACAAGTTTAGTCAGGCCTAGGGCAGCACAAAACCTAAATACGCCACTGGACAGTGGCATTTCAAGGGTTGAGGTAAACAATTTGCCACTGACAACGGTGCCTACAATGTTCAGCTTTCATTTATTTATATAAAACTCTTATTTCAAAGAAAAAAAAAAACTTTTGCTGTAACTGCTTTAAAAAGTGTTAGCTGGAGTTCATTTTTAAATGGTTAGTCAAGTCCATCTAAATCTACTAGTGCATCTAACATTACCCTCTCCCCAGATCGACAAGGCTGCTACCCAAGTGTGGCTCAGTTGCTCCTCCATGAAGTGGAGACACCCTTAGAAAGGAAGCAAATTACTGACCAGATTGCCAGGTGAAAGAAGGAAAAATGATTGAACAGACCATATTTAAAGCAGTTGTAAACTCTTACATATACCCAGAGAAGTGACTGTCCTCGGGTGCTACACAAAGATGAAACACATCTTTCTACATAAGTTGTCCTTGCTTATCTGCAGTCTTTTTTCCTCTACAGCCATTCAAAGTCAAGGATTTAAAAAGCTTGTCTGAGCTGTCAGAAAAGTAGGGGGTGAAGAATTGAAATTACACTCGGCAGAGCACAGTGAGGAGAGTTCTGAGAGCTGATTGGAGGGAAGGTTACACCCCCTTTCACACAGCACACAGGAATTGAGACAAGTATACGCTATAGAGGGATATGCTGTGTTCATATTTCATGACTGAGGTTTACAACCACTTTAAGGTACAGCACTAAATGTATAAAGTGATCATATATATGAACATATATCACAAAAGAAGTGCAAAAACGTTAAACTAAATTAGTGCAAAATTACAATTTCATAATGGAGACAATCCACAAAGAGCCAACAAGGAAGTGTCCAAATGGAATCAAAATCCACAAGGGTGCTTGGAATGAAAATGAAAATCCTATGGCTGATGACCACCAGCGTGACAACCCCACCACCATGGATAGTAATACTGCACTTCTCAGAAAATGTGGAACCAAGCACTTTACGGCACTGAGTCACACAAGCAAGAATGATTACACATCAAATATGGAAGCCCAATCGCTCAGGTGTCTCCAGTATGGATGGATGGATCCCACAAATCCCCTGGGCTCTGGTAGGAATTGACCTCTGCTGGAGCGTGTCTCCCAGTTCAAACACCTGCAGACACCAGACTGTTCAGTGTTCACATGTGCACTGATACCAACAGAACAAGCAAGGGCGCTCTCCTACCCCCCTCCTCCCAGTCCCAACACACTTCCTTCAAAGTTTGTTTTTTCTCAGCTGAAAGCTAGCTTTCTCACGAAACCATTCCGAGCGGCTCATGAGCCACTAAAACGGTTTCCCAAGCAGCGGCAGGAAATGTCCCCGTCCCCCACCCCCTCTCCAGCTGCTCGACGATATTTCTCAGGCTTACCATTTCAGCCGGTTCACCGAGAAGCGATCCAACGGGAGCTGGCTGCTCCTCCTATATGCAACATCACTTCCGGTCCAGGCTCGAAGTAAATTTTTTTTTGTGTTTTTTTTTCAGCAAAATGTCAAAAAAAATTTTGATATGTTTTTCTTTTAAAGGTAAAGATATTTGGGGTCTTTTTGACCCCAGATCTCTCCAAAAAGAGAACTTGTCATCCTTATTTACTATTACAAGGGATGTTTACATTCCTTGTAATAGGAATAAAAGTGTTAAAAAATAAATAAATAAAATTAAAGGGACAGTGTAAAAATAAAAAACAAAATATATTAGAAAAAAAAAAATTAAAGTGCTCCCATTCCTCCGTGCTCGCACACAGAAGGCAATGCAAAAGTAAGTCATGCACGCATAGGTAAACGGTATTCGTACCACACATGTGAGGTATGGCCGGGAACGTTAGAGCAAGAGCAATAATTCTAGCACTAGACCTCCTCTGTAACACTAAAGAGGTAACCTGTATTGGCATATAAAGCGCCGCCTATGGAGATTTTTAGGTACCGTATTTATCTGCGTATAACACGCACCTTAATTTTACGAGGGAAGTTTCAGAAAAAAACTTACATTATAAATAAACAACTTTGAAGCAAAATAAGGATCAGTGCCCATCTGCAGCCTCACCATTGCCCATCATTGCAGCCTGATCTGTGCCCATATGCAGCCTGATCTGTGTTCATATGCAGCCTGAGCTGTTCCCATCATTGCAGCCTGATCTGTGCCCATATGCAGCCTTGCCATTTCCCATCATTGCAGCTTGATCTGTGCCCATATGCAGCCTTGCCATTGCCAGTCATTACAGCCTTGCCATTGCCCATCATTGCAGCCTTGCATTGCCCATATAGCCTTGCCATTGTCCATCATTACAGCCTTGCCATTGCCCATCATTGCAGCCAGAATACACAGAGGGATCTCCTGTGTACTCGGCGCTTGCAGTCACACACAGTCCCACCTCCCTGGTCGGCTCTTTTGATGGGCAGAACACTGGTCTAATGCCGGGACATATGACGTCTATCCTAAGAGCCGGTCCAGGAGACGGGACTGTGTGTGACTGTGAGCGCCCGCCGAGTACACAGGAGATCCCGGCTTTGTGTAATGTGGCGTCCGCCCCACCCCCTTTCCCTCCCAGGCAGCCAGGTACAAATTTGGCATATAACACACGATTCCACTATTTTCAGGGGGAAAAAGTGCACGTTATACGACGATAAATACAGTACCATTGTTTGTCACCATTCCATGAGCATGTGCAATTTTAAAGCATGACATGTTAGGTATCTATTTACTTGGCTTAACATCATCTTTCACATTATACAAAAATTGGGGTACAAATTGTGTTTTTTTTAGTTCATTACATTTTTTTTTTTTTTTATTTGCGTTTGCAAAACCACTGCACAAATACCATGTATATTGCATCAATCGCCATTTTATTCCCTAGGGTCTCTGCTAAAAAAAATAATAATCTTTTGGGGTTATAAGTACATTTTCTAGCAAAAAATACTGATTTAAACTTGTAAACAAAAAGTTACAGGAAAAGCCTTGTCGGCAAGTGGTAACATTTTTGGCATGGCTTTCTTAATTTTGCATTTTTTTCACTTGCTATTTTTTAAGATGATAATTCAAATACAGATTGGTAGTGACTGTGTAACCATAATAAAGGAAAATTACTAAGAGAGAAAGAGGTTAGCTGCCTGGCTTTCACACTGATCCTACAGCTTCAAATCCTTTAGATTTTCTGACTAGGAACAAACATGCAGTGAAGACTGAATGAAACAAGACCTTCTCATATCCACAACAAAGTAAATGTTGTAGTGCCTAAAAACACTCACAAAAATTTTAGCCACTAGAGTCATTAGGGTAATTGACTCCTTAAAAGGCACAGATCAAACTGACTTCATGCCACACAAGGCAACCATTATTAATTTGCTCAGGGTATGTACAATCCCCCAAAACCCTCACCAGACCACTGGTGCTTGCATGTTTGCTATACTCAATACCAAAAAAAAAACTTAGACTCTGTTGTTTGGACCTACATATACTAGGTATTAGGAATCATGTGATTTGGCATACATTTGAGAAAATGCTTTGCAATTTTATAAAAAGTCCCTTAGCTCAGATTAAAATGGGTAAGGCCATCCTTTCCCACTGGTAGGGAAACTAGGCAAGCCTGTCCCATCTTGCCAGCATTACATGCCCTTATAATGGAATCCATTGTGACAGCTTTAGGCAGGGTTCACACTTAATTCTGAGCGTCTCGCAGCAGGGGGTCCGGTGCATCCCTGTGCACCATTTCAGGTCCCAATTAGGTCCGAATTTGTGACTGAATTCATGCCTGAAATGGAGCCAAAGATGCACAGGACTTTTCTGCAAGCTGCTCCGCAGCCAACATGGAGCTGTGTGAAATGGCTGCACTGAGAGCTGAGCACAGTCCCCTGTTGTGCAAATTGGATGGGGGGAAGTAGGCAAGCTAAAAGAAAAACTGGCAATGTATGCCAATCATTTATCCACTTGCTTACTGGGCACTTACAGTAAACCTCCCTCCTGACCATGCCAATTTTCATCTTTCACCGCTGTTGCACTTTGAATGAAAATTAAGCAGTCATGCAACACTGTACTTACATTAAATTTTTATCATTATTTTGAGACAGATAGAGCATGAGGAGTACTGGCAATAACCAGCAAGTCTGTTTACACTGTGATCAGCTGTGATTGAACACAGCTGATCACGTGGTAAAGGGCTGCTGTGATTTGCCCTTTACCACGATCTGTGATCTGCTGTGTTTGAAGGACACAGTCATCACAGAGCGTGCCAGATGCACGCCCCAGGGGGTGCGCAAACGGCATGGTTGCCCTCCCAGAACAACAGAGCCACACTGTAGCCGGCTTTCAGTTATAGTGTGGTAAACAAGTGGTTAATAGTGTTTTTTCAGCATACAAGCCCATGTGTTAAGAATGTTCTACAAATGATTGATGTATTAGTATATACAGGCCACAAGAGAAACTGGAGTGAGTCTTAGATTTTGGCAATTAACCCTAAGGCTTGGTACACATAGGCCTAATATCAAGAGGCATTTGCTGGTTAAAATAAAACAACATTCAGCCCGAGCAGCAGATAACCACACTGCCCACACTGGACCCACACTTGTACTCTTAACGTGACAGTGACACATTGAGGTTCCGCTCCTAGGAACTCTTGGCCGCCTCCTGTGCACAGCGCAAGTCCGCAGTCCAGTACCATCCGGATACCGGTGTCCCAGACAAGTGAAGGATTGGGCTGGTGGATCAGCTCCGGGTTCTGCCTGGCAGAGTCTTCATCCATGGTGGCAGTGATAGCGGGTACACTCTTCGTTTCGCTCAGGAACGACATGCTCCTCTCTCCTACACGTGTCTTCCGCACAGCCACACCCGAAGGAGGGGATATTAATAGGGTCCCCTTGGTCACTCCTGATTGGCTGGATGTTCCCACTGTCTCCACCCTTTCACCATATTGGGCAATGACTCCTCCTGCTAGGCAGGTCTGCATGTGGTGCGCTTTCCTGCGCAGAGCTGTAACTCTTCCCCTGCCATGCTCTTCTATGATAGCCTCCTGGGACTCTGCTTCCCGCCAAAGACACTGCATCATGCGTTCCCCTCAAACTTATACCCACTCCCAGAATCCTCTGCGACAGAATCTGCCTTCTGGGGTAGATACAGGCCTGAATGAGCCACTGGTTGGGTTTCCTCCACTGCCCAATGAGAGTCCTCTTATGGACCCAGTGGGAAGACTCCCTTCTCAGCAGCCACACCTGGGAGACATGACAGTCTAGCTGAAAATGATGGCCCTGCTGTTAGGCAGCCAAAGCCCATTATGCTTTTACCTAGCACCTACCTTTTAGGGTGCTACATATATACCTAGGTTAAAAAAGATCTGTGACATTCCCACAGCTTTTAGACAAAGTCAGCTATCTGATCCATATACAGATGTTAAAGAGAAACTGTGCTTGCCATTCAGGTGATTGACCGAGCATTGTGACATGCAGTGAGTCACATGCTCCCCCATATTCAGAAGAACCAGACATTTTTATTGCTCTCAACGGCCGAACAAATGAAGGAGATCCCAGTGTAAAATCCCAGAAAGCCCAGAAAATTGATGTTTAGGCATTCTCATGTTTATTTATTTTGCTTGTATTGGTATGATGCCAAAAAAAGTGGAGAAACTAAAAGCCAAATCTGATACATTCCACGCAAAACTCTAAAAATGGATTGGACAAAACTATTGGTACCTTCTGAAATTTAGGAAATAATTGGATTCCAAGTTTGCAATGCTCCTGTAATTTGTAATTTAAAAGTGGAACTTATGCTTTAAGGCCTCCTGACCTCCTGACATGTCATTTTTTTTTGGTGGGGGGGGGGGGAGCAAGTACCTAGATTTGACAGGTACACGCTCCCACTTTCGCTCAGGCTGCTTAGGCAGCTCGAGGGGAAGTTCTCGTCTCCCCCTCCCTCTCTGCAATCTTCTGGGACACATCACAGGTCCCAGAAGATTAGCTGTCCACTCAGGACGCACAGCGCGACTCACGTAGTGCGCACCCGGCTAAGAAGCCATAGTAATGATGCCAGCACTGCGGGGAGAAGAGGGAGAGAACTGAGGCTCCCGCCAGCCGCATCGCTGGACCGTGGGACAGGTGAGTGTGTGTTTATTAACAGTCAGCAGCTACACTTTTTGTAGCTGCTGACTTTTAATATACACAAAAACCAGTGGAACTCCACTTTAAACTCACCTGCATCAATTAACAGGTGCTGACAATATAGAAATCACATTAAAATAGAAACCAGTTAAATTGGTAAAAAATGTACTAACCCTTTTTGGTGTGTGTTTGGGTGCCACACAGGGCATGGAGAAGAAAAAGAGCAGCAAAGAATCGTTTGAGGATTTGAGAACAAAAATTGTGGAAAATCATGGACAATCTCAAGGTTACAAGTCTATCTCCAGAGATCTTAATGTACCTGTGTCCACAATGCGCAACATTGTCAAGAAGATTACAGCCCATGGCACTGTAGCTAATCTCCCTGGACATGGACAAAAGAGAAAATTTGATCAAAGATTGCAATGAAGGATTGTTTGAATGGTGGATAAAGAACCTCAATCAATTTCCAGAAAAATTCAAGCTGACCTTCAGGCAGAGGGTATAACTGTTTCAGCTCACACTATACGTCGCCATCTGAATGAAAAGGGATGCCATGGTAGGAGACCCAGGAGGACCCCACTGTTGACACTGGAGTTTGCCGAAACTTACCTGAGAAAGCCAAAATCCCTTTGGGAGAATATGCTGTGGACAGATGAAACAAAATGACAGCTTTTTGGTAAAGCCCATCATTCTACTGTTTTCAGAAATAAATGAGGCCTTTAAATAAAAGAATATAGTCCCTACAGTCAAACATGGTGGAGGTTCACTGATGATTTTGGGTTGCTTTGCTGCTTTCAGGACTGGATGTCTTGATCGTGTGAATAGCATTATGAAATCTGAAGACTATCAAAGAATTCTGGGGTGCAATGTAGGGCACAGTGTCAGAAAGTTGGGTCTCCATCAGAGGTCATGGGTCAGCAGGACAATGACCCAAAGCACACGTCAAAAAGCACCCAGGAATGGTTTAAGAAAAAGTGCTGGAGAGTACTGAACTGGCCAGCAATGAGTCCAGATCTAAATCCCATTGAGCACCTGAGGAGAGATCTCAAAACGGCAGAAATTCAGGGATGTCAAAATTTTTAGCCAGGACGATATACAGTATATATGTATAAAATGTGTATATATATATACCTGCTGAGGTCCTTTAAAAAAACTGTGCAAGTGTACCTAGAAGAATTAATGCTGGTTTGAAGCCAAAGGATAGTCACACAAAATATTGATTTGATTTACATTTTTCTTCTGTTCCCTCACTCTAAATTTTGTAAATTGATAAAAATAAACAATTAAATTATATATTTGAAAGCATTCTTACTTTAGAGCATTTCTTCACACCAGCCTAAGACTTTTTGTACAATACTGTATATATATATATATATAGAATATCATATACAGTAAAACCTTGGTTTGAGAGTAACTTGGTTTAAGAGCGCTTTGCAAGACAAGCAAAATTTTCAAATAAATTTTGACTTGATATAGAAGCGATGTCTTGATATACAAGTAGCCTCAAGTCACAGCTGAGTATAAAAGAGAAGAGAGGCGCCTCTAAGTGTAGCAATATGGTTATTTAATGAAGGTACAACATTTAGCAATTCACATGGTTGATGATTGGAACAGGCACATCTAAGGATGGAGGCATCAGTGGTAAAGCTGTCCACATAGGACCATCCTCCGCACCGTCATCTACGTCATCCTTTCCATGCTGCCCCTCGCTTTCAGATCGCTTTACTGCAGGGTGATCTTCCCGGTCAGGATTACAGACTAGCAGCCGGCGGTGCAGAGGACGGTCTATGTGGACAGCTTTACCCCGGATGCCTGCATACTTGGATGTGCCTGTTTTATTCATCAACCATGTGAGTTGCAAAATGTTGTACCTTCATTAAATGTATCCATATTGCTACCCTGTAGCTCCTGCTGGATTTTGCTTCCAATCCCCTTGTGGAAGCGGCTATTTGTGGATGGACATTTTATGGTTATATAACATATCGCAATGCTATAATCTTTTAATATGGTCTATAAATTGAAGGATTTATGAATAAATGGTTGTAGAATGAATCATCTGAGTTTCCATTATTTCTTATGGGGAAATTTGCTTTGATATAAGAGTGCTTTGGATTACAAGCATGCTTCCGGAACGAATTATGCTCGCAATCCAAGGTTTTACTGTATATATATATATGACCACAATTTTGCATATAAATTTAAAATATGTCAGACTCCATTTAAAAATAGCACTGTTCAACTTTATTTCTTACTGTTTTTGAATTTAAATAATTCTTATTTAGTACACTTAACAAGTTTCATTATTGCCACTCAATTTAGGGTCCCCGTAACAAAAAAACTTTTAGCTTAAATAAGCCAAAAGGAAAAAAACTTTACTGGTCTAATCATCAGTCTTAAGTTTGTCACAATTACCTGGCTGTGACAATTGGGCTGCTTTAATAATAAACACTAAAGTATATATTTACAACCTGTAATTACAGTACCTTTTCTCTATACAAACTATCTCTTACAATTATCAGTAATCAAGGCTTAGTGGCAATTCTGTAACTGCACTGATTTTTTTTCCCTTTTGTATGCTTTTGACAGAGGCATTTACGAATTTCATGTGGATAATTAAATATCGGCAATTAAACTGTTGTTGTGTAATTTCCACTTGAATCTTCAGTCAAGTTGCAACCCCACAGATAAAGAGTGGAATTAATAAAAATAAAGGGTTCATTATGTAAGATGTAATTACATAACTTGTAGTCTGCCGGCAGGGTAAGGTGACCTTTTATTGTACAGGATGTCATTTTTCTTTTTAAACGGACAAATAATTTACATGCATTAATGCACGTAAACATGTGCTCGTGTCATGCTTATGAAAATTACAGGAACATTTCAACTTCCCTTTGAGTGTTCATACAATTCTAAGAAGACTCTCTTTATGAAGGTCAGGGACGATTTAATGCCGCAACAGAAAATGGAAAATTTTTACACTTTATGTTGGTTTAATGCACTTTAAAGAGACCCTGTCACCAGTTCAAGCTTTTTTTTCATGAAGAATAATAGATACATGAAATAGATATATGCATGCTATTTCTTTTATTGAGTTTCTTTATTTGAAAGCCATGATGCATGCTGACAATGAATGAGTTGCTTGCTTGTAGTTAGCATGAATGAGGCTGGATTCACACCTAATGCGCATGCGGCTCACAGCAGGGGCTCGGTGCGTCCCTGTTCTTCATTTCAGGGATGAATCAGGCCCAATTTTTGCCTCAATTTTGACCTCAAACGGAGCCAAAGACGCACAGGACCCCTGTACAATCCACCCTGCAGCAGCCACGGAGATGTATGAACCGGTTCCATTGAGAGCCAGTCACAATCTCCTGTCATGCGAATTGGATGCGGGGAAACCCGCATCCAATTTGCATAAATGTGAACCCAGCCTGAACGTTTTTTCATCCTTAGATCCTAACAGCTCCAGAGAGACCCTCTCCAGAGCTGTCAGACGCAGGATAAAAAACATGCTATCGGCATATCTGCTGACACTATCACTATTTATTATAGGTACTTATATAGTAACAACAATTTACACAGTGCTTTACACACACATATACACTATATTACCAAAAGTATTGGGACACCTGCCTTTACACGCACATGAAATTTAATAGCATCCCAGTCTTAGTCTGTAGGGTTCAATATTGAGTTGGTCCACCGTTTGCAGCTATAACAGCTTCAACTCTTCTGGGAAGGCTGTCCACAAGGTTTAGGAGTGTGTCTATGGGAGTGTTTGACCATTCTTCCAGAAGCGCATTTGTGAGGTCAGACACTGATGTTGGATGAGAAGGCTTGGCACGCAGTCTCTGCTCTAAGTCATCCCAAAGGTGTTCTATCGGGTTGAGGTCAGGTCTCTGTGCAGGCCAGTCAAGTTCCTCCACCCCAAAATCTCTCATCCATGTCTTTATGGACCTTGCTTTATGCACTGGTCCAAATCATTTGGTGGAGGGGAGATTATGGTGTGGGGTTGTTTTTCAGGGGTGGGCTTGGCCCCTTAGTTCCAGTGTAGGGAACTCTTAGGGCATCAGCATACCAAGACATTTTAGACAATTTCATGCTCCTAACTTCGTGGGAGCAGTTTGAGGATGGCCCCTTCCTGTTCCAACATGACTGCACACCAGTGCACAAAGCAAGGTCCATAAAGACATGGATGAGTGAGTTTGGAGTGGAGGAACTTGACTGGCCTGCACAGAGTCCTGAACTAAACCCGAAAGAACACCTTTGGGATGAATTTGAGTGGAGACTGCAAGCCAGGCCTTCTGGTCCACATCAGTGGCTGACTTCACAAACGGGCTTCTGGATAAATGGTCAAACATTCCCATAGACACACTCCTAAACCTTATGGACAGCCAACTCAATATTGAACAATACAGACTAAGACTGAGATGCCATTAAAGTTCATGTGCTTGTAAAGGCAGGTGTCCCAATACTTTTGGTTATATAGTGAATATTGTGCATTCACATCAGTCCTTTCTCTCAAGAAGCTTACAGTTTAAGGTCCCTAACTCACTCTCATACAGTATATACATCAATTCTTTGACTGTAACATACTTCCCCTCTTGTCACTATTGCAGGACGGTGTCAGGTTTGGTCGGGTCTCCATCTTAACCTTCTTGGCCGAATCAACCTGCTAAAAATGATGATCCTCCCAAAATCTAACTATGTTTTTCGGATCTGTCCGGTGTGGATCCCTGGCTCTTCTTTTTGGGATATGGATCGCTGTGTAGGCCCCTTTATCTAGGACGGTTTTCTCCGCCGCCTAGCGAAAGCTACACTAAATCTTCCTATTAGTTTAGGGGGGTTGGCCCTTCCAAACTTTGTATTATTGGGCGGCAATGCTAGTGATAGTTTCCTGGTGGTTTGGGGGTTTTAGATCCAATGCTGCTGTCTGTCTAGAGGCTATCTATTTTGGCTCATTAGCTGACCTTTATAATATAGCTTATCGGGGGCTCAGAGCATATGGGACCGTACTGGATCCAACCCAGGCCACGCTGAAAGTTTGGATGATTGGCTGATATAATGCCTTCTAGAGTTCTGCTACACTTTCTTCAGCTTTCTCATCATTTCTGTTTGTCACAGGAGATGTTGTTTTGGTACTTTCAGCTGCAGCATGCAGCCAGGGCACAATTTCCACAATTACCCATGCTCCAGCCTGATCCTATTGAAGAGCTGCTGGCTCAGGGAGACCTTCAAAAACCTTTATCCACCCTTTATAGTGCACTGCTGTGTGTCAACACCCCTAAGATAAAGCGCTTGTGGGAGATTTGGAAAGGAGACATTCCCTCTATAGATAAGGAGGATTAGGAGGACTGTCTGGAAAGGGGTCCCAAGCTGGTTATCTTCTCCAGAGACAAACTTATACCGGTCAAATTTCTGCACTGGGTCTATTATACCCCCTCAGCTTGGATGTATCCGGGGTGGGACTCTTCTTGTTCCCACTGTCGCATACACCTGGGATCTTTTTTGCATATGTTCTGGACATGTTCCAAGCGCACTCCATATTGGTCAGAGGTTTTTGAGTGTTAATCTTTATCTACAACTGTCATTACCTGTCTCACCAGATTTAGCCTTGCTAGGGCTTCATGATGCACAACGGTCCAATTATTTAAAAATGTTGATTTCTTACCTCCTGTATTATACAAAAAAATAGATCCTTCTGAAGCGGACTTTGGCAGAGTCTTCCACGATGACATCCTGGGAGGCCATGATAGATGCTACAATGTACAAGATCACCTATACAAACCTATACAAACAGAGGATGTCAATGGAAATATGACAAAGTGTGGCTTCCCTGGACATCCAACCAGTGGGGTTATATTTTGTGTAACACTGTGTAGTACTTCATTATGTTCTATGAGCGCTAGCTATTAGTTAGTACCCTGATGGATTCTCCATTTCTCCCCCCCCTTCACCTCCCCCCCCCCCCTCCCACCAAACCACCTCCCCCCAAACCACCTCCCCCCCTAAGCTGCTCGATATGTGCTCATAACTACTTGTTGTACATGCTGTTTTATGTTGGCAGATCTCTTGTTTGTCTATGCTACACATCTGAATGTACTGAAATCACCATCTCAAACGATTTTTGTTTGATTCTTATTGTGTTTATATTGTTTTATGCTTTTATACTTTTTCAATAAAACTCCTGTATTGTAAAAAAAAAAAAAAAAGAGCATCCACATACACATTTCCCCATTTCTATTACATTCCCTTAATAATCCCTTCCCTATCATGTCTGGGAGGCAAACAAGGAGAGGCAGATGTTCCCTTGGCACTGTGTCTACAGGCAAAGGTAGACGTGGTCCGTCCTCAGTGCTGTTGCCCATGCTATCCAGTCACAGCATGCATAGGAGGTGTTGGACTGCCTTACTAAACCATTTTCACCCTTCATACCCAAGCAGAGACTAGTCTGCCGTCCACTGCAGCTGCCAGAGTGGCTTATTCTGCCTCCTTGTCCACAGCTATTCCTGCCATAGCCCCAGCATCATGCATGGAGGAGTCATCTGAATTATTTGAACGCAGCGTCAGCCACTTGATCCTTGATGATGCACAGGCATTAATTGACTAAGATGTTGGTTCTGAGGTTGAGGAAGGGAGTAACATGAACCTACAGAGTGGGGAGAACACTGATAAAAAACAAATTGGCGATCATGTTCCCCCATTGAACTTGGGCCTGAGTGTACTATAATCTGGCTTCTTCACATAAGGCTTGCTCACTGTGGTACAAAACTTTTTTCCATCCAAAGTCTGCCAAAGAGACACCAGAATTTATCCAAAAAATCTCTAATCGTTTTCCGAGTGCACTAAATTGTGGCCTCGTCATACAGACTGGCTCCCCAAGCTGTTGTTTACAATTTAAATGTATTTATTTTTTACCTTAAATATGTCAGTTTTGCTGTAGTAGGTTCAATACACGGTGCAGTTGTGCCATTTTACAGGCAGACTAAAGGTACCCCCCAGGCACTATCTTTAAGGGAATTTTTAATATTTCACTTTAAGCATCATTAAATCACTGCTCATTTAAAAATTATGTTTTTTACAAATTTTTCTTTCATTGATACATGTCCCCCAGGGCAGTACCCGGACCCCCATATCCGTTGTATGCTCAATAACTTGCATCTAAGCCTTCAAAATGAGCACTTTTGATTTTTCCAGTTTGGGTCTCATAGACTTCAATGCGGTTCGATGTTCAACTCCGAACTTTTGTGATATTAGAAAGTTCTGGTGTGAACCGAACAGGGGGTCGTTCAGCCCATCTCTAGTGGTTGGTAGGAGGAATAATGCCCCGGGATTGTTATTTAGTGGGAGTAAAACTGCCACAGCATTGGTGGTCAGTGGGAGGAATAATGCCTCTTAGATTTGTGTCAGTGGGAGGAAGACTGCTCCTTGTTGAATGTTCTGTATGATCAACTGCTCTGTTGGTACATACTGTAGGTACATAGTTTGGTTGAAAAAAAAGACACAAGTCCATCTAGTTCAACCGATGGAAAAAATAAACAAATGGAAAACCTCAATAGAAAATCTTATACCCTCTAACGAGCAGGGCCCTCTGATTCTTACTGTATTAAAGTGTATTGTATTTGTACTGTCTGCCCTCAAGTTGTAAAGTGCTGTGAAAAATGTCGACACTATATAAATCCTATATAATAATAATAATACCCACAGTTGATCAGGAGGAAGTGGAAAAAAAAAAAAAAAAACAATAAAGCATGATCCAATTTGCTTCAGTGGGGAAAAATACTTTCTGATGCCCCAGGAGGCAATCTGATATTCTTTGGATCAACAATCCCTAGGGTTATTACCTAAGAATGGAAATATCCAGTTATATATTATTCATTTAGGAATTCATGCAGCTCTTTTCAATCTACTGAGCTGGCCAGAACTAATTCTTGAGGGAGTCTATTCCACATGTTCACAGTTCTTATTGTGAAGAAGTATTTTCATATGTGGAAGTTAAATGTCTTTTCCTTCGTAGGTAAAGAGTGCCCCTTGTCCTCTGTAATGGCCTAATAGTGAATAACTCAACACCAAGTTCACTATATAGACTACTTACGTAATTATACATGTGTAGCACTACCCCCGAATGAGCTGCTTGAGTATTATTGGTTCTGTACTCCGCTTCTCAACCCAAAGACAGTCTGAGGCCCTCTGGCACACCTGGCATAAGTCTTAGTGCAAACATCACCAATAAAAGACGCACATTATAGTAAAACACAGAAATGGTCTTTACTGTAAAATGTCTTAGAAATAGAAATAAACAGAAGAACACTTTTACTGCCTGGCAGAGGATGAGTGCAGCACAGTGTTAATTTAGTGTAGGTAACCACAGGCAACGGGGAGTTTCTCTGTATCTTTGTAAAATGGGCAAGTGTTCACTCACCAATCCTGCGATCAAGGCCCAAGAGAAGTGTCCTGGATCAGGTAGGTTCTTCAGATAGCCCGACAGGCTATTTCACAACTGGAATGATTCACGCCACCTGTACAGGTGCACCTGGGATCCCCCACTTAGGCAGGATGCCCTGAACCAGCCATGGATCTATGGGAGGAATGGCATATGGACCCGGGAGGCTGCACCTCTCCCCTGGGTCCAGTCTTCTCCCTTGCCTCGTGGTGTCTGACTAGCTCCCAGTTAGCCCCTGGTGTACTATGTCTGTGCAGTTTTTGTCCCCAGGAACTGCTATGGGTCCATTTGTGTTGGGGGCTTACATGTCCCGTGATGCTTTGTTCCTCCTGTGCTGAAGTCCCTTTGGTTCCCTCCCCCTGCCAATGAGAAAGCAGGGGAGGGAACAGAGTGAGCTGCTCTGTCTGTGTGTTTCTCACTCACTGCACAGTGAGAGAAGGAGAGGGAGGTGGGAATTCCCCCACAGCTGCTGACAAGCACGCGCTCCCTGCAAGGAGCCTACCAGTGTTTGTGTCAGTCCCGGCCGTGGCTGGCCAGCCTTAATTGCCTCTTAAATTAAGTTCTTCTAATCTTTCCTCATAGCTGAGCTCCTCCTTGCCTCTTATCAGTTTGGTTACCCTTCTCTGCACTCTCTCCAGTTTATCTGTTTTGTGAACTAGTGCTTAAAAAACTGAACTGCATATTCAAGATGAGGTCTTAATAATGATTTGTACAGAGGAAAAATGATGTCTCTCTCCCTTAAATCTGTACATCTTTTAATTCAATAAAGTATTTTGCTAGCTTTAGAAACTGCAGCTTGGCATTGCATGCTAATAATAAATCTATGATCTAGCAGAACACCCAGATCCTTCTCAGCTGTTGACTCAACTAGATGTTCTCCACTTAACATGCATGATGCATGCATGTTTTTATCCCTTTACACTTGTCCTTATTGTCAACATTTTTATGTGCCATAAAGTTGCCTAATTAAATAGTGCATCAAGGTCACTTGTAAGTTGGAGACAGCCTGTAAGGATGTTATTCCACTGCATAGCTTTGTGTCATCTGCAAACTGAAACAGTACAGTATGTTAAAAAAGTAAGGGTCATGTGGGAATATCCCTTGTTCCGGGATTGACTTAGGCCATGAGGTTGGGGCGTGCCTCTCTGGAGTTCGGCTGCTTCCCCCTCCCCCTTTTTCTCTCTTCCTTTTTCTACTTCCCTCACCTTTCCTTTCTCGCTTCACTCTCTCTGTTCTTTTCTTCTTCCTTATGTTCAGCAGTCTGGGTCAGTTTTATCTTAGATAGGTCCAAATTTGTACCATATTTCTATGCAGTCCTTGACCCACCCGACGATGCTGTAGATTCCTCCCACCTACTCAGCTATGAGGGAGCTTGGACTCTTTAGCCATAACTTAGACTGTAATTACTCTATGCAGTCAGTCCTTCTCCTTATTGTTAACTTAATTGGTGCGTACTTGGTATCACAGCTCCCAGATACATCTCTGTTGTATTTCTCACTCTAGCCTCATCTACGCATTGTCATCAATGTTGGATCTGCTTTATTGTACAACAATCTTATGTAACCCAGATTGCAAATGTTTCGATTGTTATCTTCTTTATGTTCTTGCTTTTGCATTATTAAAATAAAATATTTGAAAGAGAAAGAAAAAAGTAAGGGTCCCAACAGTGAACCATGGGGTACACCACTAATAACCTTAAAGTGTAACTCCACTTTTGTTGTTAGGAGAAAAAACATTCCCCTCTGGGTGATCTATGTACTGAACATTGCAAGGATTTTAACAAACTTTGTTGCATATTTCTACCTTTTACAAAAGTACCTGTTTGTGCCTCTGTGCTGAGTAGGTCTAATGGGAGTGATTTCATATCTATCAATCAGCTGTGGCAGCTGCTGGGCACTAATGAGTAAAGCTGCTGTGTCTGCATCCCTTTAGACATGTTCCTATTGGGAATATCTCACCAAAAATGACATTTTTGTTCCAGGGGCTCCCAGAAATCTGACTTGTATCTTAATGCAGACTTTTGGGAAAATCGGTGAGCTAATCGCAAATACAGGAAACAATGTTTCTGAGGGTGGTCAGTACACATTCTATATACAGAACACCTCCAGGTAGCCATAATGCATTGCATTTTTTTTAAATTGCAATCGCTGCAGATTAAAAAGGAAAGTTAATTTTAATTAACAAATTTAATTACAATATGATTTGTGTCGCAATTCTATACGCTATATTACTCTTAAAACCATTCAGCGTATGAATCATTAATCACTAATCTGTGAATATGGTCTTTTAGCCACTTCTTTGTCTAAGTTTTTTGCTTATTTCCTTATAAAAAAAACGGATTTGTTTAAAAATGTTGTCTTTCATGAATCCATGCTAACTATTGCTTAAAATATTGTTTTCTAGCAAACACTCTTCTATGTGGACCTCTATTAACCACTCTACAACCGCTCACAGTAATACTACTGCGGCAGAGTGGTTCGTTATCGTCCAGCCACGTAGTATTAACGTGACTGGACACTCCCCCTTCTGGGCGGCGCTTGCGCGCCGCCGGAGGCTCGCTCCCGCTGTTTTCATTCACAGCGGGAGTCGGGCCAGGGGAGGAGCAGCGGCGATCGCCACTGCTCTTACCCGATCGTCGGGGATCGAGTCTGGAGATCCGCCCGCTGTGTGTAAACACAGCGGGCGGATCTCCATAGTGACAGGGAGTGACAGATTGGAGTGTTCAGCATAGCTGGACATCCGATCTGTCCATGACTCACACAGTCACCTCCCCCCCTACACGTCAGTAAGCACCAGGCATACATTAACCCCTCCCTCTCCAATAAAATTAACCCCTTCCCTGCCAGTGTCATTTTTACAGTAACGCCGCAATGTCGCAGTCCCGCAAAAAAAATCACAGATCGCCGCCATTACGCGTTAAAAAAAAAAACACCAAAAATGACAGAAATCTTTCCCTTTGTTAGTAAACGCAATAACTTTTGCGCAAACCAATCAAAATACGCTTATTGCGATTTTTTTTACCAAACATATGTAGCATAAAACAAATTGGCCAAAAATTTTTTAAAAAATTGGTTTTTACATCTTTTTTGGGGGGAATTTCATATAAAAAAAATGTTAAAAATATTGTTATTTTTTCAAAATAAACGCTCTTTTTTTGTTTATAGCGCAAAAAGTAAAAATCGCACAGGTGATCAAATACCACCAAAAGAAAGCTCTGTTTGTGGGAAAAAAAGGACGTAAATTTCGTTTGGGTACGGCGTCGCACGACCGCGCAATTGTCAGTTGAAGTCGCACAGCGCCGAATCGCAAAAAGTGGCCTGGACGGAAGACAGCAAAATCCTCCGGTGGTAAAGTGGTTAAACTCTTACTGGCTATAGAAGTTAAACCGGTCTTTAGTTACTTGGTAAAGACTTTGATCCCTATTGGCATTGCGCCAATCCAGTAGTCAATGCCAGGCATTGAAGAGTCTCTAAAAACTAGAAACAATGGCTTTACAATAAGAGAGCTCAACTCTAGTCTAATCGGATTTTGAACATCATTTGACTTCAACCCTTTTCTCACTAACTGCTTTTACAGCACTTGCTTCATGGTTACAAAGTCCATCAAGATCAACCAAAAAGAAAAACAATCCTACATTCTAATTGGGTAATTGGTCTGGAATTCAAAATTCTTGTTTGCTCCAGTTGGGGAAAATGGAAAGAATGATCATGAAAAGGAATTTATTGTTATATAAACATTTATGCTTGGGCTAAAAACTTCTGGGACAATCTGCAAACAAATGCATTACCATTTATGTTACATCTGTCTAAACTGGTGGTTTTAGGTTTATAAGCAGGGAGGGGAGGGTTGATGATATACGATTATCATATGTTTAAATATTAAATACTGCCATTTATTTAAAATGTTTCCGCTGTCCATAAAAAACAGTCAGCTTCTAACCTTCATCTTCCCCATGCAGGAGTGAAAGTGAAGGAATGAAAGGAAGAACCCTATTGGTTGCTGTGGACATTCCTTAAATGCATAGTGAGCTCCAATCTGAAGTTTAACGAGTTTTTTTTATTTACAGCTCAGTCTGTACCACTATATACAAGTTTAGATCTTACCTGTCAAAACATTACTTTGATATTAACGCGACAAAGAATAAATGTTTCAATATCACTGACACGCTGTAAGCATTTGGATAGCTTTAGGAAAGTTGTGCGGAGGCTTGACATTTTTCAAGGTTTTAAATTTTAGTTTCCTATTTAATTCAGTGTTTAGATGTGAAATATGATTTATCCACTGATGTAAATATTCAGTAAAAATGATTATGAATCATATTGTTTTAACAGCATTGTATATTTTTTTGTTTCATCTCTTCCTTTTTTTTTTTTTTTTTTTTTAGATTTTCTATTGTTGTGTATTTCATTTGTAATTCCGTAATAAGAAACTAGAGCATATTTTCAGCATGTGTGTATTTTTTATCATAACATTCCTCTAATACTCTTTTTTATATTGTAACATTTATCTAAATATCCCTTAGGTGATTTTATTATTTCTGTTTGATACCTGTTCCATAGTTTAATGATTATATTTCTTTTCAATAGTTTTTATTGAATTTCAAAGAGAACAAATAACAGTCACAAAATACAGGTACACTGGTTGAAATCAGCAACAATCACAATGAACAATGCATACCTGGTTCAGCTATCAGATAGCGCCATAGCATTACCCAGGGCAGAGCACCCCCTAGGCCAGCCCCCCGCCCTAAACATCCGCAGTGAGCCGACAAGGAGGCCACCCCAGACCACCCCCAAAGGGAACATCACTGTGGCCCAGTGCGACCCCCCCCCCGCCCCCCACAGAGACCGGGCGCCGACCCCCGGGGCGCCCACCCCTTTCCCTATTTCTTAAATGGGCGCCAGATATGGTAACCATAACCACCGCTAATTACACTTCAACCCTTGTACAACTTATTAGCATAAATCATTGGTATAAAAGACTATCAACTGGACAGTCAAAAAACACTAGCCTCTTGTTCAATTAAACGTCATCATAATGAATATATTTCATTAGCACACAAGCTATCTATATTTTTAGAAATTTGATTAGCATCCCCTGCTTAGAGAAAAGGGGGTGATCTTTGTACCCAACCGGGTGTAGAGAAGGGTTAACCCCTATGAAGTTGTTTTTTCTTTTGCTACCTGTATCTCACGCGGAGATTTCCCTTTACTGCCTGTCCTGGAGACACAGCAGAAGATATGGAACTAAGAAGAATGGAAACATGCAGAAGGGAGTCCCCCCACCTGAGATTCACTTTTTAAGAAAAAGTTACTTTAAAAATTCCATATTTGGAAAAAATGTCATCGGAATACTTCTTCTTCTGATGCGCCCTAACCACCCTTCTGCTGAAGAGTAATTATCGAGTGTCACAGTTCTCACTTTGACCTCCATGTCCCAGTAGTGGTAGGAACCATTCAGCAGTGTAGGGGGACACAGGAAATTGGCTTTTTTTTAATTGGTGCCAACTCATTGTACATAAAGGCTGGTGAACTTTCTGTTTACTTAAAGAGTTTTTTTTGCTAATTTATTGATTTGATACCTGGAGTGATGGAGAGCAAGGGTAAGTCTTTCTAAGGGCTGTGACACGCTAGCCATCCTGTCGCTGGCAAGAATTCACCAACTAAGAGGTCGTTATGCAGTGCCAAAGAGGGAAGTGAGATACTTACCTACTTCCATGTGTCTCACTTCCACCAGATTTAAAGTGATATTAAAGTAAAATGAAATAAATAAACAACATGTTATACTTACCTGGTCCACAATGGTTTTGCACAGAGCAGCCCCAAGCTTCCATTTCTCAGATCCCCCCTCCACTGGCACTCCTGGCTCCTCCTCTTCACCGAGAGCCCCACTCTCTTTGTCCATAAGACACACAGAGGAGGGCCCAGCCTCGGCCTCCACTGCCTCCTCTCTGGCTGTGATTGACAGAAGTGGGAACCAATGGCTGCCAATGAGGAGGTAGAGATCCCAGAGAGCAGCTGCTCTCATGCACATTGTGGATGGCAATTGTGCTTGGGTAAGTATTAGGGGGAGCTGTAAATTGAAGGTTTTTTACCTGCATGCATAGAATACATGAAGGTAAAAAACCTCCAGGCTTTAGAACCAATTTAGGTTTCTACGGTTACAGGGCCTGAAATGCTCTACCAACCTTTCGTGTCAGCTATATTAATGTTCTGAGCTCATAGGATGTTACTCTAAGAAAAACAGAAAGAAATGGCAATTTGCATAGCTTGTTAAACTATGAGCTTGGATTGTTCTCTTTTGTTTTTGTTTACACTCCTTTACCGTATGCCTTCTTTGCACGGATTGATTGATGTCTTCTGTATGCATATTTTGTATGATATCTATTGACTAATATGTCTTTGTATTGTTCAGATGCCTTTTTCTTTTTACATCAATATAAAAGAGTTTGGATTAAAAAAAAAAAAAGAACCACTTTAAGTAGATAATGGCCAGCCTGAATTTGTGGACTCACAGTCTGTACAAAAAATATAGATTTATATACACGCAGTATGTTTCTCACTGCCCATACCGACAAAACATTGCTACATTTACAAGAAATCTCATGAAGTCCAAAGGAAAAATAACACTTCTTGGGAGAGACCCATGAAGTGGACAATCCATAATGTGTTAATTTCCCTTTGAACACCAGACATGGGTTTCTTTTGAACAAAGTGCTTTGGGCAGCAGGAAAGGTAAGTATAAACTTGTTTTTGCAGATTTGAGGACTATTATGGAGTAGTCACCATCCATGCTACACAACAGAGTAAAAGGTAGTCTAAACACAAATTAACCCAAAAAGGCCAGAGGAACATCTATACCATGGACTATGCTGACCGTACCCTCCTGCATCATTTTATAAAATAATTAAGACAGCAGTCAGCTGGTGTAACATTTAGCATATGTGTACATTGAGTTAATGGAGTATACAAATGTCTCTAAAATGGTGTTTGTTCTGTCTCTAGGATAGAGAGCTAAACCTTCCTGCTCCATATACCTTAGATACCATATTTCTTTGATCTCAAATGTATTAGAACACGCCAGGTGAAACTACAAATTGATAAAAACAAACATCAATCAGTACAAAATTGCATACAATAAAGAAACAATGCTCTATTATACAGGATGAGGTAATAAGGACTCACTTTTTAAGCCCTCTCAGGGGTGATGGAGAGAGATTGAGAAAACCTGTCTAGCTGCCCTGCTGTATCTTCTCAAAATAGTGGCAGATTCACTTCCTGTAGAAAACCTACCCAGAATGCCCT
Source organism: Pelophylax lessonae (assembly GCF_965119305.1). Classification (NCBI taxonomy): domain Eukaryota; kingdom Metazoa; phylum Chordata; class Amphibia; order Anura; family Ranidae; genus Pelophylax; species Pelophylax lessonae. Next base: position 256,801,836 of record NC_138773.1, on the reverse strand, counting down.
GGTTCCTAACAACTTTATTTAATACATTCTGAGAATTTACTATATGTAATATAGCAGAACAACTGAAGCTATACCAAAAAAAAAGAACAGTAGGTGGCGCTTGTGCTCTGCACATAACTAACTTTTGTGAATCAAGAAAACCCAACATGTTATTTTAGGCAACATAAACACAAGTAATCAGAATTGAAGTCTGGTGGACAGAACAGTGTTAGTGTGAACACTCAGTGGAAGTGTTGCCACAACACAGCTTCTGTTATGTTAGGTAACAACTAAACATGGCGTAATTGTAATTTGGCAGACAAAAAGGAAAAATGTTGTTATTAAGCTGTATCTTCAATGAAAAACTTCAATGGCTGCATTTGTTTTCTTTGTTCAAGATGTTTTCCTTTATTTTTATCAAGTGATTTTGCCATTATTACCATTATAGTCCTAGGATGACAACACTCACACACCCTACTGCAGTGTTTCTCAACTCCGGTCCTCAGGGCACACTAACAGGCCAGGTTTGCAAAAAAACTGAAATGCATCACAGGTGATATCATTTGCTGCTCAGTGATTGCAGTATTCTAGTCTGCATCTCCCCAAGGTAATACTTAAAATCTGGCCTGTTAGTGTGCCCTGAGGAGCGGAGTTGAGAAACAAAATGGTAAAGAACGGCTTATTTTTTTAAAACACATACACAGACACACAGGATTATTAAACAGACCAGACAGGATGGTATAAAGTGGCTTAACAACAACTTGAAAGGGGAAGTTGAGATTCCAGGGGAGGGCATTTGCCCCCGCTTGCCCCTACCTGTGGATGCCCATGCTGGAGAGAGTTTCACACTGGTCCAATAGGGAGTCTTATTGGACAGTAGGAGGAAACCTAATACAGCCCTGGTGTTTTGGCAGAGGAAAAGTGCATCGGTGCATGTTGGGATACTGTATAAAAGCCAGGAGCACATGTGATCAAGGTCTTTTTCATCTGGATAGTGGAGTCCTGGAGGGAGGGGGCAGCTGCCTCCTCCTCTGTAGAGGTGCCATTCTGCCTCAGGGGGTCGTCCTGAGGGCCTGGAGAGTAGCAGTGAGGAACTGAACTCGGAGGACCAGAGAAGCTGACTCAGAGGCGAGACATTGGAGGATTTATCTCTTCAGTACAGTGAGTACAGAATCTCGTGTCAAGGGGCCTGACCTGGGGGGGGGACCCCCGCTCCTAGGATAGTCAGTGGACGGGTGTCAGTTGAATGGGGATGCTAGTGAGAGTGCCCTGAAGATAAGTTATCATCCACCAAGTCATCTTGTTAGGAAGTAAAGAGCAAGAGACTTAACCCTTTCTACACTTGTGGCAGTGTGGATTAAGCAGCCTAGCTGTTTCCAATTAACCCAGAAGGCTTGAAGATAGAAGTCCTCAACTAATGTGAATAGTTCAACTGGAGTATCCCACTAATCCCGTCTCCTATCCCAGTTCTAAATAAACACCAAAAAACCAACACCCCTAGACTGTTTATGTGTGTGAGGAGCCATCAGGAGCAAGGAGGGATCCACGGACTATATCTCAGGGTAATTGTTTGCTGGTAATCAGGGGAGCCCATCAAGTCACAATTTTGCAGGCCCTGCGTTGACAGTGCTACACATGTTTTTTTTTTAAATACATAAGCTAAAAGCCGTTGCAGTCAGATGCATCCAGACATAACCAGATCATGCTTGGCCTGAGTACCCACAGCCAATAATAAGAAGCTATAGGTCTACATGGAACAATACAATTTTAGAAGCAAACAGGTCCAGATCCAGAATAGTTGAAAGGAGTTTTCCTAATCCTCAGAAGCCATTTTTTTTACCTTAAAGCCATTTTTTACCTTAAAGCTACAGGCCAGTTGTCAGTCACCCACCCAATTTATTCCCCCGCATCCCCACAAACAGATGGCCTAAATATATAAGCTGAAATCGCTGCAAGCAAATGCATCCGCACAAAACCTGATCCATTTCCACCACCAGCAGATCCAGAAGTAGATAACTGAAGTTGTTTTCACATTTTTCTGCAAATCTTTAGCATGAGCCCATCTCTTAAATATTGATTTTGAACCTTTTATGTGACTGGTCAATTGGGAGGCTCAAGATTTGGAAATGTACAAGGTCAAGTATATAACCTCGGCTGCCTATATCTTTAGATCTATTCATTGTTTTAACGTGCAGTTTTCAGTGGAATGACTCCTGCAATGCATTCTTATTTGCCCAGGTAGGTGACAGTTTTAGTTTAAGACACAAGAAAGACATTGCAAACCAGAACGATCAGGCATTTTTTGAGACAACCCTGCCATAATGCACCACTCTGTTCCTGCGTGAATGAAGACATCTAATAATGCCCACTTTTAATGCTTAGACTCAGGAATTTAAGCACTGATATGACATCACACCAACATTCAGTACTTTCTGAGAGTTATAGGAATTTTTTTTATTGGTTTAAGTCTCCAGCATCTACTAAAAACTGAAAAATGAATGGGGCTTATCCTTTTAAAGTACAAGTAAAGGCAAAACTTTTTTTCCATTTTTGATATAGTAAGGGAGGGTTATAACTGCCAGTTTTTTGCTATGTCCCTAAGATTTTCCTTCACTGTCTGTCCTTTACCTAAAACAGGAATTAAAAGGAAATCCCTCCAAAGTAAGGGAGAGTTGTCATCAGAGTCTATGGAAACAGTGTCTCCATTGGAAGATTTTCTCTTCTGTTCTTGTGACAACCCCAAATTTGGGATTTTCTTTAACCACTTGACCCTCGGAACGTTTTACCCATTTCCTTACCAGGTCATTTTTTGCTATTCAGCACTGTGCTACTTTAACTGACAATTGCTCCATCATGCAACACTATACACATATTACATTTATATAATTTTTTACACACACAAATATAGCCTTCTTTCAGTGGTATTCAATGGTATCGGTGCCAAAACTAAACATTTGCACGAGTGCTCATACTTGTACAAATGCTCCAATACCATAAACTGATATCTTTGTGGTGCGTTTTGAGCCCATAGAAAATAAATGGGCTCAAATTGCACTGCAAAGAATTGCATGTGATTTGAACAGGAATGTGGTGCGATTCCTATCTGAATTGCATGCTGTTTCCCATTCCTGTCGCACACGATTCTTTGCAGTGTGATTTGAGCCCATTCATTTTGTATTACTACTGAAAGGTATCGGTAATCAGTATTGGCAAGTACTTGAGCCCAAGTATCGCTACCATAGGCATGAGCACAGCGTGTACCAGGTGTACCTGGGCACACCCTAATCACCCTGTGCATTGCTGATTCCCTGGTGCCCCCTGTCTCCCCCCTGCAGTGCTGCCAGCTTCCTTCCTCTCCCACCCGCTGCTACGGGGTATGTTTCAGAATGGATAAATGAATGAACACAGTGAATGATCTGTACTGATCACTTCTGTGCTTATTCCTGAGTATAGTAAACTATTTACTATGCTTCAGTTTGTGAATGAACAGGAAGCCGCTTAGCATAGAGCACTTTTCATTCGTTCACTGTCCAGTGCAGCTGAGGCTGCAGAGAAAGAGACTGGGGAAGATCTGTCCTCAGTGTCCCTTTCTCTCTGTTTAGACCCTTGTTATTCTACCAAAGCCCACCAGACGTGGCTCCTAAAAAATTGTAAAAGAATAATAAAAATAAAAACTACTGACACCATCCACTGCCCTACTGACACCAATCTCTGCTCTGCTGACCCTGTCTACTGCTCTGCTGATATACACACATATGTGTTTGCGCTCTGGTGTGCACACCCTAATGCTAAAGCCTGCGCACACCAATGATTGCTACTCATACTCGTAGATAGAAAAATGGAACCGGTGCAGCCCCAGCCTATACATTTTCTGATGCACACCTATGAAACACTGGGATTCATTTACTGAAGGCAAATAGGCTGTTCACTTCACAAGAAAAGTTGCATTGTGCAAGGGAATCTTCCCTAAGGCTCCATTCACATATAGGGGTCTCGTATTGTGGGCCTGAATCATTGCAAATCACCGGATGCCCTACAAATCGCGGTAAAATTGCACAAACAGAATTGCGGGATGCCTGTCGTACAAAATAAGTTCTTGTACCTTTTTGGGGTTACAGGCGTCCCGCGATTCTGTTTAAATGATTTTACCGCCATTCGTTGGGTGACAATCGCGGCAAAATCGCACCACGTTTGGGGTGCCATTGCAAGTCACGGGAATAGCACAGGCGTCCCACGCCAGTCAGTACAGAATTCGGCCGACTAACAGCAGATGAGCAAGACTGGGCATGCTCAGAGAAGAAAAAACACACGGAAAGTTAACCATCACATTACATCACTTCTGCAGTCGGCTGTTGTTGGCCGACAAAATTTGTGTGCAGTCTTTAGCACTTTTCAACCGACAGGACAGCACCGGACAAAAGACGGCCGATCGTTCGGCCGACATTCGGTACGTGTGTACGGGGCTTTAGAATTTAATGAATGTGAAGAAGTTTCACCTTTCAAGGAATATCCAACTACATGCAAGAAAAAGAAAAGCAACATTTTTACTTGCACATGAGTGGATGATGGAAGTCAGCAGAGCTGAACCTCATTTACTAAGCTCTGGGGTAATTTACCCTACAAAAGGAAAATTCCCCTACAAAATATTTGCCTTTAGTAAATCGATCTGACTGTCACCCAAATATTATTCTTGCTTTTCAGCTACTCTCCCAGCAAACTGAACTGAAACATCTGCTGATAAACAAGGATGACAGGAATCTGTTATATGAAGCTTTAAAGTTGGATTATTATAAAACCTAACATTGAACTTTGACAGCAGCATGCATGACAAATTAGACTGTAGATAACGCCACCATGTTTACTTCCCTGCTTGCTGATAAAAATGTCATTTTCTAATATTCTTCACAAGAAGATTCGTTTAAAGTTGGATTAAGCAAGTTTTCTTCTTCCCATTTGTCACTTAGTGCTTTATTTCTTGATGTCTTTAATGTTTAAACTGTTCTTTCTGTGATTCCCAGGTGGCTCTTAAATTTACATCTCGAACGCTGTGACCGTGTCTCTTGTGTTTACGCCACGCGCTCCCAGAAGCCCAGATGACTCTGTTTAAGCCTCCGCACCGGTGGGAAGAATTTGGATGCCTTTCGAAAGCACAAGTTCATTTTTCATTTTCAAGATCCCTTCACGGGGAGTTTTTAGGGCTCTGCTGTGTCGTCCATCTAGTAAAAAATTTATTTTTTGCTGAGCAAAAACGAATTATATGGAAAGAAATCTATTTTCAAATGTAGAAGTCTGGCAGTGTCTTATTTAGATTTGTGCTATTTTTCTTTGGCTGAATCATTTTCATATAAAACTGAAATAAATGTGCATTTGCAACCTTTGCTGCTTTAACCTGGAACGCATCCTCTGCCTGCAGAGAGATGCATTTTAAATGAGTGCAGCACTACTTCTGATCACCGGAGAGGGTTTTAAAGCTGTGAACCGATAGGGATGAGTTTATAAAAAAACAATCTAATCCAGGCACATCCGCCATTCAATGATAATAAGGTGATTAGCCTTTGAAAATGGCTGTTTCAACGTGATGGGTGACTGTTAGAATGATACAGGCTGTTACTTAACCACCTCTGGACCGGAAGATTTTCCCCCTTAATGACAAGGCCATTTTTTGTGATTCGGCACTGCGTTACTTTAACCACTTAAGCCCCGGAAGATTTTACCCCCTTCCTGACCAGGGTTTTTTTTGTGATTTTTTACTGCGTGACTTTAACGGACAATTGCGCGGTCGTGCGACGCTGTACCTAAACAAATATGACGTCCTTTTTTTCCCACAAACAGAGCTTTCTTTTGGTGGTATTTGATCACCTGTGCGACTTTTACTTTTTTGCGCTATAAACAAAAAAAGAGCGTAAATTTTGCAAAAATAACAATATTTTTCACATTTTTTTATATGAAATTCCCCCCCCCCAAAAAAAATGTAAAAATCAAAATTTTTTAACATTTTTGGCCAATTTGTTTTCTGCTACATATGTTTGGTAAAAAAAATTGCAAAAAGCGTATTTTGTTTGGTTTGCACAAAAGTTATTGCGTTTACTAACTAAGGGAAAGATTTCTGTCATTTTTGGTGTTTTTTTTTTTACGCGTAATGGCGGCGATCTGCGTTTTTTTTTGCGGTACTGCGACATTGCGGCGGACAGATTGGACCCTTGACTGACATTTTTGACACTTTTGGGGTTACCAGTGACATTACTGCAGTAACCAGTGCTATACATATGCACTGTTACTGCAAAATGACACTGGCAGGGAAGGGGTTAACTTTATTGGGGAGGGAGGGGTTAAGTGTGTCCCTAGGGGCGTGCTTTTTACTGTGACTGGCTGTGGCTACTAGTGTAGGAACAATGATCAACAGTCCTACATAGTAGAACCGTATGATCACTGTTTCTACACAGGGGAGAATGACAGACAGCTTGTTTACATCAGCCGCCTGACTTTCTCCCTCTGCACCGACGATCGGCGAGTGACCAGCGGACATCGAGTCCGCCGGTCACATGCACTGACTTCCCTGTGACTTCCCTGTGAACAAGCCGCAGCGGCGCTTGCCTGCTATTGGCTCACAAGGAAGTGACAGGCAAGTGACGTAGATCTACGTCACTCTGCCTGGCCGGGGCAGTAAATAGTCGTGCGGCGGTTGGCAACCGGTTAAAGGAACAATTGCGCGATGGTGCAATGATGTACCCAAAATAAATTGATGTTCTTTTTTTCCCACAATTAGAGCTTTCTATTGGTGGTATTTGATCACCTCTGCAATTATTATTTTTTGCACTATAAACAAAAAGAAGCGACAACTCTGAAAAAAAAAAAAAAAAACCAATATTTTTTCACTTTCTGCTATATAACAATTCCCCCCCCCCCCCCCCCAAAAAAAAAATCAAATGTTTTCTTCATTTTAGGCCAATTTGTATTCTGCTCCATATTTTTGGTAAAAAAAAAAATCCCAATAAGTGTATTTTGATTGGTTTGCGCAAAAGTTATCGCGTCTACAAACCAGGGAAAAGATTTGTCATTTTTATTTATTTAATTTTTTTACTAGTAATGACGGTGATCAGCAATTTTTTGCGAGGCTGTGACACTGCGGCAGACAGATCGGACCCCTAACTGACATTTTTGACACTTTTGGGGGAATCAGTGACATTACTACAGTAATCAGTGCTAAAAATATGCACTGTTACTGTAATTGACACTGGCAGGGAAGGGGTTAACCCAGGGGCGATCAAAGGATTAAGTGTGAGCCTAGGGGGTGTTTTCTAACTGTGGGGGGATGGTTTTGTAATATAAACACAGAGACCTGTGTTTCTAAATAGCAGGAACACAGGTGTTCAGTGTTGATACCAGAGAGAACAATGGTCTCCTGTGTTTACAACAGCAGAACGCCGTTCTCTCTTCACAGGGAGCGATTGCGGGTGCCCGGCGGCAATCGTGGCTGCCGGCCCCACGCCTCAGCTTCCCCACTGGCAAGTAGGCACACGCGCAAGCCCACAGAAGCGCTCCTGCAAACCGCAGTACAGGTACGGCGATTTGGAGGAACCTGGCGCTGTATAACTGCGGCAGCTGGTTGGCAAGTGGTTAAAGTGGTTCTAAAGACTGAAGGTTTTTTACCTTCATGCATTCTATACATGAAGGTGAAAAACCTTCAGGGTGCAGCTTCCTCCGCAGCACCCCCTAATACTTACCTATGCCTGAGCCCCATTTAGCGATGTGCATGAGAACCAGGGCTCTCCCAGGATTCTCTCCTGATTGGCTTAGACACCAATTGGCTCCCGCTGCTGTCAAAGCCAGTGAGGATGGGGCGGGGACTGAGCCACACTCTATGTGTTCCGCTAGACACACAAAGGCGGCTCGGGATTGAGCAGGCGCGAGTGCCCTCAGAGCAATCTGTTTGCTATGAGGGCACTTAGCAATAGGGAGGGGCCAGAAGCATTGCCGGGGGGCATGAGAAGAGAAGGATCGGGTCTGCTCTGTGCAAAACAATTAGACAGACCAGGTAAGTATGATGTGTATTTAAAAAAAAAAAAAAAACAAGGCTTTATAACCACTTCAACCACTTGCTGACCAGCCACCATAGTTTTTCTGCGGCAGGTCGGCCCTATTGCGGGAAACCACGTACCTGTACGTCATTTCGTGCAATAGCCAGTGGGAAAGCAAATTAGCGGGTTCAGCGGACACGATGTTTGCTGTCACCCGCGATCGCTCCCCATAGAGATGTAAACAAGGCAGACTGCCGTTCTGTCACAGATGAACACAGGAATCCTGTGTTCCTGTTATTCAGGAACACAGGCTTCTGTCTTCATCTAGTGAGTCCATCCCCCACACAGCCAGAAAGCATCCCCTAGGGACACACTTAATCCTTTGATCGCCCCTGGTGTTAACCTCTTCCCTGCCAGTGTCATTAGTACAGTAACAGTTCACATTTTAGCACTGATTACTGTATTAATGTCCCCGGTTCCCTCAAAAGTGTCAGTTAGGTGTCTGGCCGCTGCAAAGTCGCAGTCCTGCTAAAAATCGCTGATTTGCTGCCATTACTAGTAAAAAAATAAATAAATAAAAATGCCATTAATCTATTCCCTAGTTTGTAGACACGAGAACCTTTGTCCAAACCAATTAATATACACTTATTGGGATTTTTTTTACCAAAAATATGTGGCAGAATACATGTTGGCCTAAAATAATGAAAAAAAAATGATTTTTAATTTATTTTTTCATTGTTTGTGTTTTATAGCAGAAAATAAAAAATATTGTTTTTTTTTTTTTTTCCAGAATTGTCTCTTTTTTTTGTTTATAGCGCAAAAAATAAAAACTGCAGAGGTGATCAAATTCCACCAAAGGAAAGCTCTATTTGTAGAAAAAAAAAAGACATCAATTTTATTTGGGTACAGCCTCGCGCGACTGCGCAATTGTCAGTTAAAGTAACGCCGTGCCGTATTGCAAAAATGTACCTGGTCATTAACCTTCCTAGCGGTATTCCCGAGCGTGACTCGGGGGTTAGATTTTAGAGCCAAAAGCGGTAACCCCGAGCCACACTCGGGGTACCGCTAGGAAGATCGCTGGATCCTGGTAGAGGTTTTACTTACCTTTTCTCCGGGAAGAATGCGGGCGGTATGCAGCGGCGGAGCTTCCTCCCGATCGTCTACGAGCCCCGGCTTCCGTCTCCGGCGACGTGACGTTCGAAGGGGGGTGGAACCGGCGGTAAATTCAAATGTAAAACTCACCAAACACACTGATACAATTCAAAATAAAATAAAATCACATTACATTGCCCCCAGTGCCCTTTCCTGCAGTTTTACTGTACTTTTTATATATATATATATATATATATATATATATATATACAGTATATATATATATACAGTATATATATATATATATATATATATATATATATATATATACACATATACATATATATATATATATATATATATATATATATATATATATATATATATATATATATACGAAATTCTTGTGAATTAACCATACCGCCAGGGAGGTTAAGGGGGTATAACCAGTCCAGAAGTGGTTAAATACAGGAGTTCATAAACTTGCTTCACAGTACGGGCAATACGCCCCGACTCCCTCTGCCCAATTGCCTCTACTTATTAGGAATGTGCAGAGTGATTTACCCAGAATCAGTTTTCTAACAACCCAGCTTGTTTATCAACCTTTTGCCAATTTCATAATGCATATGTGTGGCAGCAAGGTGTGTGGGCCTTACCGCCCACATGTCGCACACATTCGTCCATGGCGGCTGAGGTTTCTGTGCAGAGAGTGTTTTCACTGCATGCTCCCAGCACAGTGAACAAGCCAGACTGGGCTCCTGATCATGTCACCACTGTAATAGCCAATCAGATTGGTCACATGAATGGCAAGTCTGTCCCCCCACCTTAAGGCCCATTTATAATTCCGTGGTTGGCAGGTGAGAAGAGTTTTGTGGAGTCATGTGATTAATATGTCTGTGCTTGCATTTGTTGATAAACAAACCAGGTTAGGGTTCCTCTGTTTGTCAGTATCTATACATGTTCCCAGCTAACGAGGGGGCTTTTTTTTTTTTCTTCAACTGGCTGTCATCGGCACATCTGCATCGCTGGATTACCATTCCCTTGCACCTGGAAATGGCACCAATGAGGGAACCAGAAGGCAGACTTAGGCCAATATAATATTGCTCCACAACGTATTTAAAAACTCAATCGGTGGGTGAGTTTTGCCCAGATAGGCTTAAAAAAAGCAAAAAAAAATAATTTTGCATTCCATAGTGACCCCAACACATTTGAGAGGACTACTTACTAACTATATATCTGATATGTGCTTTTTATGAGATGACATTTTATATACAAACTCTCACATTTTGAACCTACATAGGTAAATCCACACAGTCTAAGTTTCTGACCCCCGAAGAAGGTTTATCACCCGAAACGTATCGGGTCTTCCAGTCATACATACCCCAATTTTCCATCCTTCAATACCTATTTCAAGGACCATGTCCTACGAGCTGTGATTTACATGTAGTCCTCTTTTTATATGTCCTTGTTGATTGTAAAATATATTTTAATGTGTATACAATAAAAGTTATATATTTTTTGACAAATTGCGTTTGCCTTTTTGGGTGTACGGTCGCCTACACAGTTCCAACTCCATTGCAGGTTTTTCTCTTTCTCTACATATTAGGGACGATGGCCACCGGCACCTCGGTACTAAGTGATGGGATACTACATATCTCAATTAAGCTATGTCTAATTTAGAACTCCCACCAAACCTTCATTCTTTTTTATGTGGGCTGCTTTTGTACCTATATGAGAGGTTCTCCCTAATGCCAACCTCAGTAACAAAGGAGGCAGTGAAGAGGGAGATCTTCCTTGGCTGACATAGACAGCACTGTGACTGTTACTGTGTTTTGGATACTCCAAGTGTCGATGATAATAAATCACAGCACACTACTGATGATTTCAGAAGTTATACAGTGGGATATGACACAACCCAATAGCAAATCATTCCAAAGACTCCTAGATCACCAGTCACAAAACTAAGGCCCAGTTCACACCTGAACATTTTTCAGCTCCTAAAATGCTCATCTCTGAAGTCTCAAAACGCCCAACAAGCAAAATTCCAGTCATTTTAATGGACCCTGTTCACATCTGAGCGTTTTGTCACCTGAGGCAAAACGCCTGAAGCTCAAAAAAGTAAATGAGCTTTTTTTGACAAATTACTAGATGTCAATGCCTGCCTCCAAACACCTGCAAAAAACGCCTGAAAAAAGCCCAAAAAAACACCTGAAAAAAGCACAAAGAAACGTCTGAAAAAAACCCAAAGAAATGCCTAAAAACGATATGCTCAGGTGTGAATGGAGTCTAAGACCTGGTTCACACCTACAGTATGTGTTTTTTACTGTATTTTGCGTTTTGCAGAAACGCACTACAGTCTATTTAACATGGTTTTCTATGGGACAAATCTATAAGTTTTTCTGCATTTGTTTTAGAAAGGGTCAGGGACTTTTTAAACAAAACATGGTGTGTTTTTGGATCAAAAGACTTCAATGGACACACTGCAGAAATGCATGTAGTGCATGTCTTGATGAATTGTTGATGCATTTTGCACCTAACATAACATTTCCCCTTAAAAAAAAGTTTAAAAAAGCAAAATGCACCAAAAAAGTGTGAAAAAAAAGTGCAAAAACGCAAAATGTGCAACAAAAAGCACTGCAGAAACGGATCAAAAGAAGACTGCATTGGTGTGAACCAGGCTTTACAATTACTGATCATTAAAATCTATACTTCACATGAATCAACAGGGCACATGTATTGAAGTTCCTCTTGACTCTCCATGCTTAGATGCAGGAGTGGGCTCCTTTGAATCTAATTCCCAAAATCCCTTGGGTTCACACAAGCCCCTGATCTCCTGGATATGCCAATATATTATAAATGTACCTATTTCCCACCCTCAGAGGCACAAACTTACTGCAGGTGATGAGGCAAATGTAGCTGGGCAAGTCATGTACAGCCAGGAGTATGGTACTCCACAGTTAGCCCTGGAGATTGGGCAGCTGGGCTTGAACGCAATACCATGTAGTTTCCACGGAAGACCCAGCTAATGTTGGGAACATCCTGTTTCTGATCATGTGAACAATCCCTCTACCCACAGTTATATAACATCAAAGTATTTCTTTGTTGCCAAGAAAAAGAAAATTGTACATGTAAAAAGATCATCTTGTACAATATATAGTATTTTTAAATGTACAGTATATGCACATAGGGGAATACATACTTGATCACTACATACTATATACAGGCTCTGCTTCCTGCTTTGTGGTGCTACCCAGTGGCTGTGCTTTACTGCTTCTTCGCACAATGCAGGTCTATAAGGTTATAAAAAAAAATAAAGCATTTATACTTTGTAATATGAAAATTTGCTTGGTGAAATTTCCTTCAGATTAGCCAATGAGGTGAAGACCTCACTCATCCATTTCTATCCAAACAAAAAGCTTGGTTTTGCTTTCTGCTTTGCACATGGCTGAGTATTCTTTGCTAAGCAAATTTTCCCTTGGCTTTACCTCATTCACAAAGCATGGAGAAAATTCACTTTGTAAAGCATCTTCACTCTTTTTCTTTAGTAAATCAACTCCATTTTGGCTGGCTAAATGAAAATACTGCATTCTTTATGTTGCAGTGTTCCCTCTAGTGGTTAATCAACAAATCTCTATTTTGAATATAAGAATAAAAATATGGAGGAGCATGTGAAGAATGTGTAAACGTCACTTTAAAAATTTCTGTAAGGTACACACTGCAATATATATTGTTTAGCAGTACACTTTTAAAAAGTAACATGTTAAGTAGATCATTCTGTACTCAAAATTGCTGGAAGAAGGAGCTACATGTGACAAATCAGGTTTAGTAATTCAAAGAAGAATATTGTATTGGTTAGAGATGGGAAGGCCGGAAAAATAACTAAAAAATTGAAAAAAAAAATTGTGTGTTTTTTTAAAGAGTTGTTTTCAAGAAAAATTGAAAAACAAAAGTGTGGAATATGTTCTTTTAAAATGATAAATAATATATCTATGACATGGTATTCAAACTATATGAACATAACATGAACACCAAAATGAAAGATTTCTTAGACTTTATGTAGTCTTAAATTGTTAAGTTCTGTAAGCTGAAGACAAGCAAATCCTGGAATACAATTCAAGTAACACTATACTTCTCGATGCAGTTCTCAAACAAGAAAAATATGCATAGCAGCCACTAGGTGGCACTGCAGGGGAAAGGCTCCAGTTTAGTTTGTTTGTGGGCTCCATCTTGTACCTCCTCCAGTTGGGTGATTGTTAGGATACAATAGATGATAGTTTATTTCCTCTTAGGCCTTAATTGACAGGTAAGAAGTTAAATTTGTCGGACAAATTAGTTTATCGTTATAACCTTTAAATGATTCCTATTAATGTTCTCCACCATCACAGCACAATGTTTACCTATAGTGTGGTCAGTAAATTGTTTTTTTTTCCTCCTCTCAGTAAAATGGTGAGACCAAGATCTAAAGCAGGGATCTCCAAACTACGGCCCTTCAGCTGTTGCGGAACTATACGTCCCATGAGGCATTGTAAAGCTCTGAAATTCACAGACATTACTTGGCATGATGGGAATTGTAGTGCCTGAACAACTGGAGGGCCATAGTTTGTAGACCCCTGATTTAGAATGTGAAAACATTTCTACAGTGTAATGTCTGCTGAGAGTAAAGCTGCACATTGCAAATATTAGAAGAAATTAGAAGAAGAAATACTCTATTGGGGGGTCCGAAAACCAGTCAGTATCTGGTGTTGCCACCATTTGCCTCATGAAGTGCAACACATCTTGTTGGCATAGAGTTGATCAGGTTGTTGATTGTGGCCTGTGGAATGTTGGTCCACTTCTCTTTAATGACTGTGCAATGTTGATGGATACTGCCAGGACCTGGAACACGCTGTCATATGCGCCAATCCAGAGCATCCTAAACATGCTCAATGGGTGACATGTCGGGTGAGAATGCTGGTCATGCAAGAACTGGGATGTTTTCAGCTTCCAGGAATTGTGTACAGAGCCTTGCAGCATGGGGCCGTGCATTATCAACATGAAGTGATGGTCATGGATGAATGGCACAACAATGGGCCTCAGGATCTCGTCACGGTATCTCTGTGCATTCAAAATGCCATCAATAAAATGCACCTGTGTTCTTTGTCCATAACATAGAAACTTGGCAGGTAAGCTGTTCCAAACATTTTGGAGAACTACCGATCTTCTGTGAATGTAGGCTGCCTGAAATCCTTCTGTCTTTTTATGTAATCCCAGACAGACTTGATGATGTTGAGATCAGGGCTTTGTGGGGGCCAAACCATCACTGTCCAGGACTTCTTGTTCTTCTTTACGCTGAAGATAGTTTTTAATGATGTTGGCTGTATGTTTGGGGTCGTTGTCTGCTGCAGAACAAATTTCACTCACTGCCCAGGAGATTGCCAATCACTTCAAAAATAAGATTGATACAATTTGTGAGGAGATCTCCAATGTGCAAAAACTTTCCCCCCTCAACACCCCATGTCCACAGGTACAATCATTGCTTCCCTCAATCAACCCAGCTAGTAATAACAAAGTTGCTAAACTTTTTTCTAATGTCCATCTGACCACCTGCTCCATCACAAATGCTACACTCACCGTCTAACTCTATTCTACACTCTCTAACTCTCATTTTCAATCTCTCCCTCTCTTCTGGCAGTTTTCCCAACTTTCTAAAACATGCGCTAGTCACCCCTATCCTTAAAAAGCCCTCACTGGACCCCACCTTAACAACCTATTCCCCATCTCCTTACTCTCCTCCTCCAAGCTCCTTGAAAGATTGGTCTACAACCGACTGAGCGGCCATCTATGAACAAACTTCTTGATCCCCTTCAGTCCGGATTTCGCCCTCAACACTCCACGGAAACTGCTCTCCTTAAACTCACATGACCCACTAATGGCTAAAACCAAAGGAAACTATTCTGTACTACTTCTCTTTAACCTCTCTGCTGCCTTTGATACAGTGAACCTCCTCTCATCCTCAAAAAACCCCACTCTTTTGGTTTCCGTGACTGTGCTATTCACTGATTCTCATCCTACCTATCCCACCGCTCCTTCAGTGTCACTTACAACTCTACCTCCTCCTCTCCTCTTCCTTTCTCTGTTGGGGTCCGCCAAGGTTCTGCTCTTGGACCTCTCCTTTTCATAATCTACACTTCCTCCCTGGGTCAGTTGATTGCCTGGCATGGCTTTCAATATCATCTCTACACTGACGAAACCCAAATCTATCTCTCCATCCCCCCGACTCACTCCATCTGTCTCCTCACGGATCATCAACTTACTAACAGACATATCAGCCTAGATGTCATATCACTTCCTCAAACTCAACCTATCCAAAACCGAGCTCATGATATTTCCTCCCCTACGTGCCACTTCCCCTGATTTCTCTGTCAAAACCAACAGCTCAACTATCACCCCCCCCCCCCCTCCATGCCAAGGTCCTAGGTGTAATACCAGACTCTGAACTATCCTTTTGGCCCCACATCCAATCATTGTCCAAAGCTTGACACCTCGATCTCCACAACATCTCCAAGATAAGCCCCTTTCTAACCAATGTCACCACAAAGCTTCTAAAACATAGGAACTGGGATGCAGAAAAGTGACAGCAGGTGCTTTGGACTGGTAAGTCAAAATTTGAAATCTTTGGCTGTAGCAGGAGGCAGTTTGTTCGCTGAAAAACTGGAGAGCGGTACAATAATGAGTGTCTGCAGACAACTGCGAAGCATGGTGGAGGTTTCTTGGAGCTGCATTTCTGCAAATGCAGTTAGAGATTTATTCAGAATCAATGGTGTCTTCATCATGCCACAACATCAGGGAGATGTGTGATTGGCCCCATATTTTGTCTACAGCAGGACAATGACCTCAAACATACAGTCAATGTCATTAAGAACTATCTTCAGCATAAAGAAGAACAAGAAGTCCTGAAAGTGATGGTTAGGCCCTACAAAGCCCTGATCTCAACATCATCGAGTCTGTCAGGGATTACAAGAAGAGACAGAAGGATTTGAAGCAGCCTACATCCATAATAGATCTGTGGTTAGTTCTCTAAGATGTTTGGAACAACCTACCTGCTGAGTTCCTTGAAAGCACTGTGTCAGTTTAGATTGGATTTCTCATCTGTCCATTTATTTTCAATTTTATTAATCAATAAAAATAAACTATTAAGTGTCCATTCACACTACCACAACTTGTCAGGCGACTTGTCAGCCTGACAAGTCGCGGTCCGTCGCGGTCCATTGTGTGCTACAGGAACTGTTCTATTAGGAGCGACACAAGTTGCTTCGACTTAAAAAAAGGTTCCTGTACTACTTCGGGGCGACCTGGAGTGACTTGCATAGACATTCATTCTGTGAAGTCCATGCAAGTCGCGCCGAAGTCGTGGTGCTCGCGACTTCACAGGTCGCCCCCGAAGTCGTGCAGCTTCAGTGTGAACCGGCACTAACACTTCTATTTATGAAAACATTCTTAATTGACAGCATTTTTTTCACATCTGCCTAAAACTTTTGCACAGTGGTGTACATACTTGCATTGTTTAACATTTGAGCTGGAACTGTGTCAAATGGCGTATGATGCCAATATGTTTCTACAATTCTAATTTTCAACTGAAAGATTAGACCTAGCTGCAGCTTATTGTACATGTAATATTTTTCTTAAAAATATTATTCAAAAGGAAATAAAAAAAAAGGTTGAGTGGGGAGGGTGTAGCACCAAGATAGGGAATAAGGAGACAGAGATATGAGATGTGAGATGGGGATGAGATGGGGAGGGGGCAGACAAACAGATAGAAGGGGCACTACATAACTCTAAGAATGAGACAAAGAAAGATCAGAAGAGAGAAAAGGAACCAAGACGGAGTATAGTTTAGTATGGCTTCATGAGTCAAATCGGCAGCCAGAGATAATTTGTAAAATAATTAATGAACTACAAATACAACCACCATAAAAAGAAAAAAAAAGCAATGTTTTCCAATGGCATGAGAACGCAAAGATAATAGAATTAATTAACTGCTCACTGCCAGATGAGGCAGCAAGGTGTTGCTATGGCTCCAGAAGCAAAAGACTTCTACTTTTCAAGCTAAACTGATTAAAAATAAATTATTCCCTTTGGAAAAAAATTACCATGGACTGAAAATGAATGAAGCTCGTTTACTGAATATATTAAAAGGCATTTCCCTAATTGGACAACACATTGCTGCGGTGTTATCAGTGACGGTGTCACACCAACATTGCTCTGTTCCATCTGGCTGAGCAGCCGTTTCACTGTGCACCATGGGCTAACAGGGGAAACATTATTAATGATCATTTGGAAATGCAGATTTCACATAAAAGCAGCAGAAAACAGTTGCATCTGCTTTCTGTGATCTCAAGGGAAACCTGCCATGAAAGAGAAAATTGGGGCTGTCATTGTTGACCTTATCTTCAGAAAATGTTGGTTGACTGGTTGCCATTCCTTAAAGAGTTTGTTCAACTTTAACAAAAAACTATGAAGGTAATTGGTGCCTGTGGATAAAAACCAACTGTGCAGCTTTGACTGTGCAGTTTTGGCTTTGGCTTTGACCTTGTGTTAGGTGTAGGCAGTTTACTCACCTCCCAAAGCCTGAGTGAAAAACTCCCAGAGCTGTTGTTGTTCTGTCCTGCCTTGTTGCTAGAATATTGCCAAGGCACTCCCAGCTGCTGCTGTTCACCCTTATTATAAAAGCAACAAGCTCTCAAACCCCCACACATGTGTGGCCCACTATCTTCTTCATCACAGCACCACTGAACTCAGAATCACTTAGAGAGTTGATACCTTTTATGGTGGGGGTAAGCAGTAATGGCTGCTGGTGTCTTAGCAACATTCTAGCAACAAGGCAGAAGGACAACATTTCTGGGAGTTTTTCTGTTAGGCTTCAGGAGGTACATAAATGGCCTACACCTATAACAAGGGCGTTATTCAACTTTAGTCAAAGCTGAACAGTTGGTTTTTTATATATGGTTTTTAGTAAAGGTGAACCAATCTTTTAACATTTTAAAGCATAACTAAACTTATCGATTACCAGTTTAAAAAAACAGTTACATTCCAGCACATATGTGTGAATGTAATGTAATGTAGAATGTAACTGTCCCATTGGTTGTGCTCTCAACCAAACTGTCAAACCATCAAATGGCTGATGTCATGACTCAAAACTGATCACATGTAAAGCAGCATGGCAGTTCCAGATCAAACAGAGGCCAAGATGGCAGCTTCTTGGCTGAAAACAATGGGAGGGTTTTGTTTCACTTTAAGTCACATACCCAGGACAAGTGTTCAGATAAGGACATCTGATTGTTTTCACCTTTTCTTGAACTTCATGCTTGTTCTAGGTCAGTAAATCTGAAAATAATAAAGAGATAGGGTGTAAAGTGTCAGGGTTGGGCTTTTAACGGCTCTCTTCTCAGTGCTCACGGTGCTCAGGCTGCTCAGCTGTTGTCAGGGAAGAAGTCAGAGAAGAACTGGCAAATATGCCAATGCCCAATATGGACGCGCTAATTCATACATGTGCATTAGCAAAAGGCACGCAATGGGGAATCGATGTAAGCAACGGCGCATTGGCGTACGCAAAGCGTGCTAATTACCAGTGTTCACTGGCTTATGTAAGAACATCAGTGGCTATCATAAATTGCTGGATTATCATCAGCTTGTATCCTGTGTCTTGTGCTTCTGTTTGATTACCAGATACTGAGCCGGCTTACCCTTGACCTGCTCTGGCTTCTCTCCTAGCTCTGAACCCGGCTTGCTTCAAGGACCTGCTCCTGTCTATTCCAGATTGTCTTCCTGTGTTTGACACTGGCTTGACCTTAACTACACTACCTGCCTCTGCTCCTGTTTGACATCCTGTGTTTGACCCCTGGCCTGGCTTCTGACCTTGCTCTTGCTTACCCTACGGTCAAGACCTGCCAGTACCTTCAGAGAACCATTGGCTGTGACCACCTTCTCTACCATGGGTGTCCTTGCATCTGGTTTTATCAGGCAGCTTCACCTGCAGGCAACCAGTGCATCTTTGGGCATAGCACCCTCTGTCACCACCTTCAGGGGTACTCTGCACTCAGCCGCAAGGGGAGCCCTCTCTTCACCTCAGCCTCCAGCCAGGTACGTGACGGCTGTCAGATAACTACCAGCCACTCATTGTTTCCAAAATGACTCACCTGGTTACAATTACCTGCCTCATTAGTCCAGCCTACAGCCAGTTCCTTTTGGGTTTTTAAACTGCTTTGCTCATTCCTTCGGTGCCTTCGCCTGGTCAACATATCCAGTGTGTCTCTCTGCTGTGTACCTGTTTGACTTTTTCTGGCTGATGTTTCTTCTGGTTCCTGATGCTGATCTTTGGCTTCTGACTATGCTGATTCCATGCTGCCTGATTCTGGCTCGTCTAATTACCTGTTTTTACTTCCTAACCCTGGCTTCTGTTTTTTTCCAGATTTGTATTATTTTACTATTACCTTAACCAATTCTGGACCACCTGCTGCACATATAATGCAATAGGGTGGCCCGGCTGTGCAAAATCACGTACATGTATGTGATTTTGTGCAGGAGATGTCAAGGGCGCATGCACGCCACTGGAGCGCCACTCCCACTGTGATTGGACACAGCAGGAGCCAATCAGCGGGTCCAACAGCCGCAATGGCCACCAGGACCCGCCAATCATTTGGCAGAATGACAGAACAGCAGTCTGCCTAGGTAAACAAGGAAGACCGCCCTTCTGTCACAGAGGAAGACAGAGATCTTGTGTTTCAGCTAGGCTAAATCTATCCCATAGTTTGTAGACACTATAAATTTTGCGCAAACCAATCAATAACCGATTATTAGGATTTTTTACCAAAAATATGTAGAAGAATACATATTGACCTAAAGTGATAAAAAAAATAGTTTTTTTAATTTTTTTTTTATTTGGGTGCTTTATAGCAGAAAGTAAAAATGATGGTTTTCTCTTTTTTTTTTCAAAATTGTGGTCCTTTTTTTGTTTATAGCGCAAAAAATAAAAACCAAAGAGGTGATTAAATACTACCAAAAGAAAGCTCTATTTGTGGGTAAAAAAAGGACATCAAGTTTATTTGGGTACAGTATCGCACGACCACGCAATTGTCAGTTAAAGCAACGCCGTGCCATATCACAAAAAATGGCCTGGTCAGGAAGGGGGTAAAACCTTCCAGGGGTGAAGTGGTTAAAGGTGTGATTTTTAACTGCATTTTCTGTCTCTGCCTGGTTCATGGTTCCTGACATACAGTCAGGCAACTAGCATTTCTTAAAAGGAGCTCAACTTTTCCAGCCCTTGTGTTTCTCTCATGACAGGCTTACTTTGACACATGCAGTCACAGATCATTCTGAGTATTCAATCAAAGAAAACCATAAGTAGGGGTTACAATCAGTAAAATACAAATGTTAAAGTGACCAGTAGATCCCGAGCTATAGGCAGTTGACATTAGGTTTGAATTTTTCCTGTAAAAGGTAAGCTATCACCTACCCTTCCTGCCTCCCAAAACTTCCTATTGGCTTCCTTAGTAATGGGCAACCTCTCTCTGACAAACAGGAACGTAGAACGGGGGGGGGGGGGGGGTCAAGCTTAAAGTGTATTTCCACTTTTGCAATCAAAGTTTAGAAACCCTTTCCACATTATACGTTTTTGTGTTCCCATTCACACACCATACCTAAAAAAAATGTGAAAAAAACATTTCTTTCTAGTTGTTTCTTTGGAGCAGGTTTATACATAGGACTCTCTAGGCAGCATCCATCGTGCTTTAGAAAGCTAAATGTGTAAATAATGGACAGCCTTGACATTTACTAGCCTTGAACAAGTAAAAAGCTAAGTAGCAGTTAGAAACATGGAAACATGTAACAAATGGCATTATGTCAATTTGGCAGCAAAACTGTAAATACTTTACCTTTCATGAGAAAAGTCAAGAATTGTACATAGTCTTTTATATCTCTAGATATACAGATTTTTTTATAACAGTTTTCACTGAAAGTAACCCCTGCAACTGCAATTGTTTCATCATAGGTTGAATAAAATTTACCCAGAATCACGTCAACTAGGATTCATATTTATAAGCATACACAGGAGCTAAGTATTCATATACTAAAGCTGAGACAATTTGCATAATACCTAGGATACTTTAGGTGATTGTTAGCAGTTGATCTCACTGTAGAAAAAAAGATATTCTTTCTTAAAGTTGATTTTCAATCCTCCTCTTGCTTTTTTTTTACCCCCCCCCCCCCTACCTGTTATGCTGGGTTGTTTGGTTGTCCTCAAATCAAATACTCACCAGGATTTTCCTGCTGCAATCTGCTGTGTCACTGCCAAAGGCTGGGCCCTGGACTGCTATCTTCTGACATCAGGAACTGGCTGCTCTCTGGGTTGAGGCAGCTGTTCCCCAATGACGCTTGCCAGGTGTGCCAACCAACCAAGCTTTTGATCTCATACCTTTTGTAATATGCCAGGAAAGCTATATTGCTTAAATGAAATGCCTCCTCCCCTCCAACTGTGATCTTCTGGGAAAACTCTGTCAATAGTTATTTACCAATGTATCAACTGACAACTGTCCCAAGAAATTTGACAGAGTTTGGCAAACATGGACAGCATGAGTGGGTTATTTGTCCCCTAATAAGTTGGGGTACTCATAAATCTTGATCAGCAATCTAGAACAAACAACTTGTCTTCTCTGTTGCTTGATACGTGCTGGATCCAGAAACACTGCCAAAGTATCTGTACTGTAGGTGTGACCTTCACTTTCTTGTATGTGTACTTATTGTACATTTGCCTTTATTATGTATTTTACGTAATTATTACATTATGTATGTATTATGTACCATCTTGTAACCTGTTGTGTCTGTACCATATTTACTTTTTTACCATAAACTGATATTCTAACTGTGAATATCACAGAAGGCTGCGAAAGCAGGGATACATTATACATTATTCTCACATTGGTGAGAATGGGGTTAGGGGCCAAGGAATAAAACATGAAAAAAAAAAAAATTAAATAATGGAAAAAATAAACTGACCCTTGTACTTTATTGAGGGGGGGGGGGGAGTGCAGGGACATAAAGTAATTTAGGGGAGTGAATGTTCGCTTTACATTTTTTGCGGTTTCTTACAAAAATGACTACAAATGGGGCATGATTATTAAAGAGGACTTGACCTCTAAAGACTGTTTCACCCCACATGGACTATTATTGACATTTGCTCCTAATGGACTTATTGTAGACTGCTATTTTTAATCTATTACTAAGGTAATATTTACCTTTCCAGCATCGTCGTCTCCTATTTGTATTCTATTAGTTGAAGTTCTATATGTGCTGCGGAAAGATTTTACTCATTGTCTATTACTACAAACTGAAACTATATGACAAAGAATCAGAAGCTCTAAAACACGTAACCACACCGCTTCCTGCAGCTTCCTAGCTCCTTGGTGACATCACATCCAGTCTTGACACTGTGCGTTTCCCGCTGGTTCTGCTGCTTCCTGCTGCCATCTCCTGCTGGTACCTCAGTGTGCTGGCATCCAGGTTTCCTGGACCCCTTTTGGAGACCTGTTTAGGTACCATCATTCTGCCGATGTAAAGTAGAAATGCCTGCCTTCTTTTAAAACTTGATTTGCGTATCTGTTGTTTTTAATAAATGTGTTACTATATATTGCATTTAGTTAGCACCCCCTTGTGACTTCTGTTTGTGCATTCACAGAGCCTTTGTTTCACTCTAAGGGGATGCTTTCACTAATGCTGTGAAGCCTTTTTCACCCCATATGGACTATTATGGACATTTTCTTCTAATGGATGTATCAATTATAGACTGCTATTTTTAATTGATTACTAGGGCAAAATTTACTTTTCCAGCACAATTTTCTCCTCTTTGTGTAAACTCTAGAAGCTGTGCCCAAAAAAGGCAGGGAGAGGTCACAAGGCTAATCACCAGTATTGCCTGCGGCCAATAGGAGGGCTCAGATGAAGAAGGGTTACCTTTGAAACCCGTCAGCCGGCAGAGACCCTGGTTTGGTCCTCCTTGAGCTAGAGGCTCTGGCAAAGTTTGCAGCCACTTGTAGTGATTTGATTTTTCGAGCTTATTATTTACAGTTGTGAGTAGTTTTATTTTATTTTTATTTATCTTTAAAAGATATGTATGGGAATGTGTTTTTTTAGGTTTATACTTACCTAGGTGGATGTAGCATCGCTCTGATGCTGCATCTATCTCCTGGCGCCTCTACACTGAGAACCGAGCGATTGAACACCGCCAATTGCTTGGTTCTGACAGCTCCCCGAGCAAAAAGGTGCTGACTGCTAGTCAGCAGCTCTCTGTTCTGCCCCCTCCTCTCTCATTGGAGCGCTGGGCTGGGGAGGGGCAGGGAGCAGCCAGCTCAGCAGAGACAACAGCAGAGAGTGGACTTTAGCCCGATTTGTGCCATCACATCAATGTGCAGGAGATTATCATTGCGGTTTACCCTACAGCTTATCATTTCCACATTACGACTTACCAAACCTTGCTCTGTACTGTGCCTCTGTCTGGGGGATGCCATCTTGGTAAAGGATGTGCTTACTAATGTCAGAGCTGTTTTTGGCAACTGGGGATATGATAACAGGAGGAGGAATATTCAGAAAGCAACAAAAGAGGTTCACAGAGCACAGGATGAATGAAGTAATAGGAGGGAGATACATGTAGTGCATCTCCAACAAGAAGCACAGTAGTTACATCACCACAGGGGCAGCAGTGCCTTAGATCTCACTCTACAGATATACAGCCATGAGACTGTAGAGCACAGGAGTGCCTAGGCATCCTCACATACCAGGAAGTGCACTGCTATTCTTGTCTGGAGGAATTCAGAGCAAAAAGGTTGATTTTTAATGGTATCACTTGGACACAATTACCATTTCCAGATGTTCCTTATAACGTTATAAATCTTCATTTTTTTTTAGTTCAGGTCCACTTTATGCAGAAAAATGTATGAACCATTTGTGCATGTATGCACACTATAAGACAAAAAGTGCAGCGCAATAGTAAATTCAAATTTCTAAACACATCAAACCAAACGCAGGTAAAAAGCAATTTGTGAGTTCAAGTAAGGCAGTACACAGTAGAACCACAGAGCCCAGAATGCAGCAGAGATATCTACATGATTAGAGAGAAATCTGGTATCAATAATGGGTGACAGCGCCCTCCATCATGTATGCTCACTGACCAGCATTTTTCCAGTGCTTTAAGAGCTCATCCACACTAGAATGCGGTGCAGGGAACTCATGTTCCATGAGCGTGGTCCACACCGCATTGAAAATGCACTGCAGTTGCAATTTGCAGCAGGTGTCAATATTCATATAATGACACCCTAAATGCAGGCCACCAACAGAATGTGTTAGCTTACCCTGGATTGCATGGTACAGAAGTTCCATGCTATCTGATTGCAGTGAGTTTCCAAAGGTAGTGAATGCACTACTTTGGTGCAGCTCGGTGCCATTTCACCCAATTCAAAATGAACAGGGTGAAATGGCACCACAAACAACTGCATTGTAATCACACAGGAATGCACAGCGTGTTCGGTGTGATTCCTAGTGTGAACCAGCTCTTAAAGTATAACAAAAGGCATTAAGGCAACATTTTAAATAAAATGGAGAGGGATTAGAAACTGTGTCATGTTTTCTTGCTGTGTGTGCCCTTGTTAGTGAGATTTACATGTTTTCTGTCCTATTTACTATTATCAGTAAAGTGAAAGAAAATTCAACATTTTGGGTTGTCACCAGAACAGGAATAAAGGGAAGATCCTCCAATGTGGACACTAGTTCTGGTGAAAACACGCAGGAGGGAGCAAACACCTAGTGCATTACCACCACCAATGTTTATTGGATCCAACAGACAAAAACATAGGCATTAAAAAGGAACAGGCATATCCAAAAAAAACTTCAGGCGTAGGCAGTGTCATCTGACCGTGTATGCCAAGATTGGATGTCAGATGACACCGCCTACGGCTGGAGTTGTGTTTGATATGCCTTTTGTGTAGGTTTTTGTCTGTTGGATGGAATAAACATTGGTGGCAGTAATGCACTAGGCATTTGTACCCTCCTGTGTGTTTTTACAGTTCTTTTGGAGATTTCCCAATCTGAGGAGGGGAGCATCGCACAAAGAATTATGGGTTGAGACACCATTGGATGTACAATAGTTTGAGCTTTGCTGTGGACTAGTTCTGGTGACCCTGGTGACAACATGGGATTCACTCACTATGAAGCAATTTCCTCTCACTTCCTGTTTTGCCTATGGGACATGAAGTGAAGAGAAATCTCCAAAAAGGCAAAAAATGACAGGGGTTATAACCCTCCCTTACTTTATCCAAAATTAAGAAAAAAATTGAGCCTATAGTTCTTCTTTAATTTACTTAAAGGAGATTTACAGCCAAAGCTTGTTTAGCTGTACATCTCCTATGGATCACAGGATGGCAGCTCGCCCTGCACTCCTGTGACCCTTTTTTATCCCGTTTAAAGTCCACTCTCTGCTGACGTCACAGAAGTCGGTCCAGGCACCGCGTCATCACGACCACGGAGTCAGGATCCACCAGGTGCCTGGACTGACACCCGGCTCAGCATCTCAGCGAGCCGCTGAGAGCCTAAGCCGGCCGCTCCTCCCCTTTACAACCCATCGCTCCAGTGAGCGAGGAGGGGGCAGAGCAGAGAGTGGTGACCAACAGTCAACAGCTCTCTGCTCGGGGAGCTGTCAGAAGCGAGCGATCGGCGATGTTCAATCACTCAGTTCTCAGTGTAGAGGCACCGGGGAACAGATGCAGCATCGGACCGATGCTGTACCCACCTAGGTAAGTATAAATTTGCAATAAACCCAAACACCGTACTTCTCTTTTATCTACAACATGTCAGTAAAGCCAAAGTAATGCTGCTCTAGGTGAGTGACTGACTCTCACATGTTGTGAACTGGAACCCAGGATGCTTCACAGCTCATCTGCGAGATTCAGTAGCTTGCAAAAATCTGGAATATTGCTGCACTCCTTAATATCTTTATTGAAGCATTAAAATCACATCATAGGTATGACAGGAACATAAAAAGTAATGCGTTTCGCACTAAAGACAGCGCTGAAACGCTGAGTCATGCTACCAAAACATGTCAGTCATTTTTAGTCTCTGCAAAAAATAAGAACAAAAGGCACCTGACTTGCATTAGTGCCAGTATGTTTTTTTTTTCTGTGTGGGATTTATTTTTTCCCTTATTTCTTTTTTTTTTATGTAGTATATGTGGTATTATTTACTACCAATGCTGCTACAATTTGATAGGAAAAATATTTCACGATAATTTAGTAGGGTGAATAAACTACTAAAAATCACCATGTTGCAAGATGCATTGTGAAAGATAGCACCTAACAGCTGGTATTTTCAGATGTGCGGATCCCCAGTGCTCCTTTATGTGAGCCAAGGTGTAATGACTGTGAATCTTGTCTACTGAAGTTAACTCATTTGTAGCCTGCAATTAATGCCTAATTTACATCTTTTGACTGCTGAAATTGCATCAGATATTAGCAGATGTGTTACATAAACAGCAATACAGGAACATTCCTTAAAGCAGCAGCGTATCTACTTTCTTAAGAGGGCTAAGATGGTCATAAAGGAAAAGAGCACTACGGACACTTAAAGGAATACTCCGCTTTCTCTATAAACTTGAGATAGCAGAATACATTTTGTAATTTAATGATTTCAAACGAAAAATGACCTTTTAATTTCAATTTGGAGATTCAGATTTTTTTTTTTTTTTATCAAGAAATATCTTGACATATATACAGGACACTCCAGAGATTCCTACTTGTGAAATTACTGGTTCCCTGCTTTGCTCTGAAATCTACACTGATACAAGTCAAATTTCAGGCTACACTGTAACATGAGATTTTTTTTTTTTTTTTCAATTTTCCTAAATAAATAATTCCTGAAAAAGTATGTGGGCTGCCATTGTCAACCTCTTTCTGAAATGGCTTCTCTGATATTGTCGACTTTTATGGCTTCAGCACCTGATCTGGAATACGAATGCACATCAGGAAAGCTCAAAAGCCAGGAAAATAGCTTTTGCAGATGGAGAAGGTGGCATGTTTTCCCTTAGGAAAGGTCTACTCTAAGGCAGTGGTGGTCCACTTTCTTGATATGGGGGCCCTAAGTGCAGTCCCAGACATCATCAAAGAACCACACTCAAAATACAGTGTTGTAATACTACAGAAAACTGTAAGAGACTGCAGATACACTATATTGTAATTGGGATGCCTGCCTTTATACGCACATTAGCCTTATTGGCATCCCAGTCTTAGTCCATAGGGTTGAATGTTGAGTTTGCCCACTCTTAGCAGCTTTAACAGCTTCAACTCTTCTGGGAAGGCCATCCACAAGGTTTAGGAGTGTGTCTATGGGAGTGTTTGACTATTCTTTCAGAAGGCCTGGCTTGCAATCTCCGCTCAAATTCAATCCAAAAGTTTTCTATCAGGTTCAGGTAAGGACTCTGTGAAGGCCAGTCAAGTTCCTCCACCCCAAACTCGCTCATTCATGTCTTTTATGGACCTTGCATTGTGCACTGGTCCAAATCATTTGGTGGAGGGGGGGATTATGGTGTGGAGTTGTTTTATAGGGGTTGGGCTAGTGAAGTGGTTGGTTCCAGGAACTCTTAAGGCGTCAGCATACCAAAACATTTTGGACAATTTCATGCTCCCAACTTTGTAGGAACAGTTTGGGGATGGCCCCTCCTGTTCCAACATGACTGCACATCAGTGCACAAAGCAAGATCCATAAAGACATGGATGAGCGAGATTGGGGTGGTGGAGCTTGACTGGCCTGTACAGAGTCCTGACCTCAAGCCAATCGAGCACATTTTGAATTAGAGGGGAGACTGTGAGCCAGGCCTTCTTGTCCAACATCAGTTCCTGACCTCACAAGCGCTTCTAGAAGAATGGTCAAACATTCCAATAGACACACTCCAAAACCTTGTGGACAGCCTTCCCAGAAGAGTTGAAAATGTTATAGCTGCAAAGGGGGGGCCATCTCAATATTGAACCCTACGGACTAAGACTGGGATGCCATTAAAGTTCATGTGTGTGTGTAAAGCCAGGCATCCTAATACTTTTGACAATTTAATGATATGACTTGAGATGGTCAAAGACTACAGGCCTGCTACAGAAGATGGTCAGAGACTGTACACAAACTTTAGGAGTTGCTTGAGAATAGGGACACATCTTAGTAGTGAGGTTATTATTTGTCCCTGTTTCCTGCGGACAGGTCTCTTGACTCTGTGCAGTAACTAATCCTGACCCCTGAGCTGAACTCCTGAGCTGAACCCCTGAATTACTTTATCACTTGCCAACTTCTCACAGTACATTAAGGGCAGGCAGCTGGCACAGGCAGGCTGGATGACGTACATGTATGTTATCCAGATTGTTCCAGGTTAGAACCACTCCCGCGACCACCGGACGGGGGATCGTTGGATTGCTATGAGATCACATGATCTCAATGTGAACAAAGCTGTTATTAATTTATTTCATTCATAACAGTTGTGTTTCTTGCAGAATGATGCAGTAATTGGCCCACGGCTATTACATGGTACCGGGCCAATCACAGCACCCTGTACCATGTGATTATCTGTAGCCAATCACAGATCCCTAGTAATCACTGCTGTCATCTATCATCAATGTAACCCATTCATGACAGTTGAAAACATTGCTGTTACAATGATCATCACAGCAATCATAGTGTGTAAAAAATCAATCCCCGATCTGGTGACAGTATCTAAAAAAATATTAAATGTTCTCATTTTCCAAAAACTTGTGACAAAAAAATTGCAACTTGAAAAAACTTTCCAAAAAGGGCTAATTTTAGGGGAATTAGTACTATCCTGGCATTTTAAGGGCCTCAAAAAATAAGATCATCCATCAGGATTGATCAATTTTCCAATATAATACATATGTGTATATATATATATATATATATATACAGTGGGTACGGAAAGTATTCAGACCCCCTTACATTTTTCCCTCTTTGTTATATTGCAGCCATTTGCTAAAATCATTTAAGTTCATTCTTCTTCCTCATGAATGTACACATAGCACCCCATACTGACAGAAAAACACAGAATTGTTGACATTGTTGCACATTTATTAAAAAAGAAAAACTGAAATATCACATGGTCCTAAGTATTCAGACCCTTTGCTCAGTATTTAGTAGAAGCCCCCTTTTGATCTAATACAGCCAGGAGTCTTTTTGGGAAAGATGCAACAAGTCTTTCACACCTGGATTTGGGGATCCTCTGCCATTCCTCCTTGCAGATCCTCTCCAGTTCTGTCAGGTTGGATGGTAAACGTTGGTGGACAGCCATTTTTAGGTCTTTCCAGAGATGCTCAATTGGGTTTAAGTCAGGGCTCTGGCTGGGCCATTTAAGAACAGTCACGGAGTTGTTGTGAAGCCACTCCTTCGTTATTTTAGCTGTGTGCTTAGGGTCATTGTCCTGTTGGAAGGTAAACCTTCGGCCCAGTCTGAGGTCCAGAGCCCTCTGGAGAAGGTTTTTGTCCAGGATATCCCTGTACTTGGCCGCATTCATCTTTCCCTCGATTGCAACCAGTCATCCTGTCCCTGCAGCTGAAAAACACCCCCACAGCATGATGCTGCCACCACCATGCTTCACTGTTGGGACTGTATTGGACAGGTGATGAGCAGTGCCTGGTTTTCTCCACATATACCACTTAGAATTAAGGCCAAAAAGTTCTATTTTGGTCTCATCAGACCAGAGAATCTTATTTCTCACCATCTTGGAGTCCTTCAGGTGTTTTCTAGCAAACTCCATGCGGGCTTTCATGTGTCTTACACTGAGGAGAGGCTTCCGTCGGGCCACTCTGCCATAAAGCCCCCACTGGTGGAGGGCTGCAGTGATGGTTGACTTTCTACAACTTTCTCCCATCTCCTGACTGCATCTCTGGAGCTCAGCCACAGTGATCTTTGGGTTCTTCTTTACCTCTCTCACCAAGGCTCTTCTCCCCCGATAGCTCAGTTTGGCCAGACGGCCAGCTCTAGGAAGGGTTCTGGTCGTCCCAAACGTCTTCCATTTGAGGATTATGGAGGCCACTGTGCTCTTAGGAACCTTAAGTGCACAGAAATCTTTTTGTAACCTTGGCCAGATCTGTGCCTTGCCACAATTCTGTCTCTGAGCTCTTCAGGCAGTTCCTTTGACCTCATGATTCTCATTTGCTCTGACATGCATTGTGATCTGGAAGGTCTTATATAGACAGGTGTGTGGCTTTCCTAATCAAGTCCAATCAGTATAATCAAACACAGCTGGACTCAAATGAAGGTGTAGAACCATCTCAAGGATGATCAGAAGAAATGGAAAGCACCTGAGTTAAATATATGAGTGTCACAGCAAAGGGTCTGAATACTTAGAACCATGTGATATTTCAGTTTTTCTTTTTAATAAATCTGCAACAATGTCAACAATTCTGTGTTTTTCTGTCAGTATGGGGTGCTATGTGTACATTCATGAGGAAGAAGAATGAACTTAAATGATTTTAGCAAATGGCTGCAATATAACAAAGAGTGAAAAATTTAAGGGGGTCTGAATACTTTCTGTACCCACTGTATATATATATATATATATATATATATATGAGGTCCTTTTTATTAAGAGATCTGGGGTCAAAAAGATCTCAGATCTCTAATTTACCTTTAAAATCAAAAGAAAAAAAAAAAAGCCACAGAACCCAAAGTGACGTCAGGGTTAGCTTCAGTCCTCCAAGGGCATAGAGACGAGTGGTGGCCATCCTGCCTTCACTCGACCTTCTGGCCAGCAAACGGCCACATCAGATCACTTCTGGTAAGCCCAGAAACGACCGGGAAGTGAAGGGGGGAGAGCACCTCTAAAAGTGAAAGTGATCCTATGATCCTACAGTGAATGCGCCTGTGGGACCACTTTTATCCGACACAGAATCGCCTATAGTAAAAAACATTACCAGAGTTATGGCAGGTAGCTGCTGCCATACCACCGGTATTTAACGTCAAGGTTATGACGTACTTTTACTATGGGCCAGTCAGCCTTTCAGAGCTGAGGTGGTCAATCCTGACCTTTGCATTGTATGTTTTACACTTTCTTGACCCGTAGGCTCAGGTTTTTATTTACCCACACCCCATTTAAGCCCCACCCACAGGTACTGCAATTTGGCCACACCCCTAATTTGTTGCAGCACTCTTAGTGTATTGTTCCTCTCCTCTCCCTCTGATGGCCATGATATTTTGTCTTTATACTTTGAATGTCTGTCCTTACCTTGAATAAATATCCCAAACATGGGCATAGTCAGTAGAGGGTTGCCAGACATCTTTTGGAATCCTTACTCAGGAAACAGTCATAGTCTGGAAACACATTATAGAAGATTGATTATACTAAGCGACCAAAACAACAAAATTTCAATCAATGTCTGGCTGTTCCTGTTTAAAGTCATTGTAAACTTCCCTCTACTGTTTGTACCTATAGGTAAGCCTATAATAAGGCTTACCCATATGTACTGTAAATATCTCCTAAACTTGCACTGTTTAGGAGATATTTACTGTGTACTGGGCCAATGACGTCATCGGCACATGCGCTCTGAAGAAGCAGCCGCCCCTGCCGTTTCTTCAGAGCCCTGTGCCATGACCGACAGCTCCCACGCACACGCGGGGGAGTGAGGTCATGGGGCTCTGGCCAGTAGCACAGCTGAAGTCCATGCACTCGGAAGGAAGACAGGCAAAGATGGGAATGGCCTCCAGCGGGGACAAAGAGGGCTTTGTTTGGAGGTAAATGTCACATAATGTGCTAGTATGCGATGCATACTAGCACATTATGCCTTTACTTTGCAGGTAAAAAAATGTATAAAATAAAAAATTAGCAGACTTTACTTGCTCTTTAAGAGGAGTTGATCACTAGATCTTTCAAATGGAACTACCAGTATGTTTCCGTTCGATCTGTATTTTGGCAGCGAAGAAGTCCTACTACCAGAATACAATAGCTCAGCGGAGGGATATACCCTCACTTTAATTCTCAGTGACATTGGTCATCCGGAAAAATGGAGAGGTTGAATCTCCCTAAAAGGAACACAGACAGCTGTAGAAACCTGACAGTGGTTCTTACCCGTCACCATTCTAAAGCTTAAAAAAGTTTTACTTTTAGTGTTTTTGGTTTTCTTCTGCAAGCAAAACGCTTACAACCACTAAACTCTATGTAGATGCATCAATTATAGTTAATGATGATACAGTTCAATATGTATGCCTATTAAGTATATATATGTGCAGAATATACAGTCTAAGATAAAAAATTGCCCATTTAAGCTTTGAAAAATGCAAAAAGTGTGAATTATGATTGGTTTATAGAAGCTACTGCAGTTTTACTTTTTTCCTGTTACCTAATTAAATAATCTTGATAAGGTGTACTCAATCAAAGCCTAGAAAAATATTTAGTTATTTCTGAGTAGTGATAATATACCAGTGTTTAGGCTGCAATAGAATTTGTAAAATCCAATTAAAATGCAGAATAGTCTAATATCGATAATCTTTTGGACAAATGCTTCATTTAAAGTAGTCCGGAATCTCAGTGCTGAAAATTGCATTGCTGGTCCAATCTTGAGAATTGTATTATACAAGTGCACCCTCTAGTGGTATAAACTAATACATAACTTGTTGTATTTTTATTTAAAATGTATGGAAACCCTAAAATGTATTTATGTTATTTGCTCTCTTTTGGTCTGCTAAATATACCATTGAAAGTGTTTTATTATATCTGTTGAATAGGTGCAAAAACGCCTTTCATTGTGGTCTTGTGTTCTCTGCTCACCTTTTGTGTGATCTCAAAAAAAGTAATTTCCCCTCCCTGTCTTTATCTTAGGACTACAAATTGAGTAGCCTTTATATTGTGGAGATGGGTGAGTACGTGGGTTTGAGTAGTTCAGCAAGAGAAAACTGTGTGGGGCTGACAGCACTCAGCCTACAAAAAGCGCTGTGTGTTGTCAGCAAACAAGACTTAGGAGTTGAATACATTTCTGGCAGATAACAGGTATTTCTCTGGACTTGCAGGGTCTTTAACCACTTCAGCCCCGGAAGGTTTTACCCCCTTAACTACTTTAAGACCGGGCCTATTTTTGACACCCCGTGTTTACAAGCTAAAATCAGGTTTTTTTTAACCCCCAAACATTAAATTATATATATATATATATATATATATATATATATATTTTTTTTTTTAGCAGAGACCCTAGAGAATAAAATGGAGATCGTTGCAATATTTTTTATCACACTGTATTTGCGCAGCGGTCTTCCAAACACAATTAATTTGGGAAAAAAAATCACTTTTTTGAATTAAAAAATAAGAAAACTGTAAAGTTAGCCCAATTTTTTTCCAAAATGTGAAAGATAATGTTACGCCAAGTAAATAGATACCACACGTGTCATACTTCAAAATTGTGCACGCTCGCGGAATGGCGACAAACATTGGTACTTAAAAATCCCCATAGGCATCACTTTAAAAAATGTCTACGGCTACCAGCTCTAATGATCGTGGCGATACCTCAGATGTGTGGTTTGAACACGTTTACATATGTGGGCGAGACTTGCATATGCTTTCCCTTCTGCGCGCGAGCTAACGGGGACAGGGCACTTTAGTTTTTATTTTTTTTTATTATTTATTTTATTTATTATTTTTACACAGTTTAAAAAAAATAATAATTTGATCATTTTTTCTCCTATTACAAGGAATGTAAACATCCCTTGTAATAGAAATAGGCATTACAGGTTCTCTTTATTGTGAGATCTGGGGTCAAAAAGACCTCAGACCTCACAGCTACACTAAAAAAGAAAACAAAAAAACAAAAAAAAAGTGTTGAAAAAAAATCGGCCCTTTAAACCGGTTGTTAGGTAACGACGTTTGACGTCGCTCCGGTCCTCCAAGACCATAGAGTCGAGTGAAGGCCATCTTGCCCTCACTCGACTTCTCAGAGGATCCGGGACCGGATCGTTTTCCACGCTGCCGGCGGGTCCTATAAGCAGGGAAAACGGGCGGGACGCGGCAAAAGGGGGGGGCACCTCTTCCGCCACATCGTAAGGGTGATCTTGTGGTGAATCTGCCGCTGGGACCACCCTTATCTGAAAGCTGATCGGCCACCCTATAAAAAAAACCAGGGTTATGGCAGCTATCTGCTGGGCATTAACCCTGGTATTTAGCGTCAAATGACCGATGTAAAACTGCGGCGGGCGGTCGGTAAGTGGTTAATGACCAGGCCGTTTTTTGCGATATGGCCCTGCGTTATTTTAACTGACAATTGTGCGGTCGATCGATGCTGTACCCAAATAAAATTTATGTTCTTTTCTTCCCACACATAGAGCTTTCTTTTGTTGGAAATTGATCACCTCTGCAGTTTTTATTTTTTGTGCTATAAACAAAAAAAGAGCGACAATTTTGAAAAAAAAAACAATCATTTTTACTTTCTGCTATAACACATATCCAATAAAAAAATGTAATCAAATTTCTTCATCAATGTATGCCAATAGGCATTCTGCTACATATTTTTGGTAAGCGTATATTAATTTTAGCAAAAGTTATCGCATCTACAAACTATGAGATATTGTTATGACATTTTTATTTATTTATTTATTTATTTTACTAGTAATGGTGGCAATCAGCGATTTTTTAGCGGGACTGTGACATTGTGGCGGACAAATCGGACACCTAACACTTTTGAAACTTTTTTGGGAACCAGTGACATTATTACAGTGATTAGTGCTAAAAATATGCACTGTTACTTTACTAATGGCACTGGCGAGGAAGGAGTTAACATCAGGGGCGATCAAAGGGTTAAGTACGCTCCTAGCTGGTGCTAGCTAACTGTGGGGGGATGGTCTGACTGGACGAAGACAGAGATTGGTCTTCCTGCTTATCAGAAACACAAGATCTCCATCTTCTTCCCTGTCAGAACGGCGATTTGCCTTGTTCACCGTTCTGCTTCTCTGGGGATCGATCGCAGGTGGCCGGCGGATATGGGGTCCATCGGACCCGTTGATTGACATCCCTGTTAGCCAATCACGATGCATTAGCGCCTCTGGCGGTGCGATGGTGCCATCTAGTGGTAATTGCACAAAATGATGTACAGGTACGTGATTTTTCGCACTAGAGCTGACCTGCCGCCGTAAATGTAAGTTTAGTGGATAGAGGATAAAACATGGAGAAATATATTGCAGAGATGTACTGCATTTTTTTTTTATGTTCCAGACCTGGCAACTTCTTACATTCCTCTCCTACAAGTAAGAATAATAATTTTTTTTTTTCTTTGCTAGCTACTTACAACCCCGGACATTATATATTAAGCCCCGGTCCACATTAGTGCGTTCACGGAGATCGCATGTAATTCGCAGCGCACTGCTCCTAAATTACATGCGATCTCATGTGCGGTGCAAATTTCAGCCATACACTTTGTATGGCTGAATTTGCACCGCATCCGCACTAAACACGCACCTGACCCTTTTTTTTATCCGAAGCAGAATCGGATCGCATAGTGGTTCACACTAGTGCAATCCGATTCTGTGCGAACTTGCAGATTGCACTGCGATATGCGATTGCAACTGGGGGTGTCGTTAACTTTTAATTGACACCCCC
Organism: Pelophylax lessonae; assembly: GCF_965119305.1. Taxonomy (NCBI): domain Eukaryota; kingdom Metazoa; phylum Chordata; class Amphibia; order Anura; family Ranidae; genus Pelophylax; species Pelophylax lessonae. The sequence continues at coordinate 256,766,109 of NC_138773.1, read as the reverse complement.
TGCGTATCGCATATGGCAGTGTGAACTGCCAAGGGTGCGGATGCGATGCGGGATCACGCTGCATATTCGCAGCGTTCCCGCATCGCACAAATGTGAACCGGGACTTAAGCAGAGTCCCTAGAGAATAAAATGAGTGTTGCATATTTTTATGTTACACAATATTTTCGCAGCCGTTTTTCCCACAATTTAAAAAAAAAAAAAAATTAACTTTAATGAATTTTAATGCACAACATATAACAATATAATATGGACATTGGTAACATAAGAGATGATATTACACTGAGTAAATAGATACCAAACAATTCATGATTTAAAATTACGTACGCCCACGGAACAGCACCAAAGTACAGTACTAAAAAATCTCCATAGACGATGCTTTAAAGGCCTTTACAGGTTACCAGTTTAGAGGTACACAGGAGGTCTGGAGCTATAAGTATTGCTCTCACTCTGACGTACATAGCAATACTTCACATGTGTGGTGCGTTTACATACAGTGGGTACGGAAAGTATTCAGACCCCCTTAAATTTTTCACTCTTTGTTATATTTTGCTAAAATCATTTAAGTTCATTCTTCTTCCTCATGAATGTACACATAGCACCCCATACTGACAGAAAAACACAGAATTGTTGACATTGTTGCAGATTTATTAAAAAAGAAAAACTGAAATATCACATGGTCCTAAGTATTCAGACCCTTTGCTGTGACACTCATATATTTAACTCAGGTGCTTTCCATTTCTTCTGATCATCCTTGAGATGGTTCTACACCTTCATTTGAGTCCAGCTGTGTTTGATTATACTGATTGGACTTGATTAGGAAAGCCACACACCTGTCTATATAAGACCTTCCAGATCACAATGCATGTCAGAGCAAATGAGAATCATGAGGTCAAAGGAACTGCCTGAAGAGCTCAGAGACAGAATTGTGGCAAGGCACAGATCTGGCCAAGGTTACAAAAAGATTTCTGCTGCACTTAAGGTTCCTAAGAGCACAGTGGCCTCCATAATCCTCAAATGGAAGACGTTTGGGATGACCAGAACCCTTCCTAGAGCTGGCCTTCCGGCCAAACTGAGCTATCGGGGGAGAAGAGCCTTGGTGAGAGAGGTAAAGAAGAACCCAAAGATCACTGTGGCTGAGCTCCAGAGATGCAGTCAGGAGATGGGAGAAAGTTGTAGAAAGTCAACCATCACTGCAGCCCTCCTTCAGTCGGGGCTTTATGGCAGAGTGGCCCGACGGAAGCCTCTCCTCAGTGTAAGACACATGAAAGCCCGCATGGAGTTTGCTAAAAAAACACCTGAAGGACTCCAAGATGGTGAGAAATAAGATTCTCTGGTCTGATGAGACCACAATAGAACTTTTTGGCCTTAATTCTAAGCGGTATGTGTGGAGAAAACCAGGCACTGCTCATCACCTGTCCAATACAGTCCCAACAGTGAAGCATGGTGGTGGCAGCATCATGCTGTGGGGGTTTTTTTCAGCTGCAGGGACAGGACGACTGGTTACAATCGAGGGAAAGATGAATGCGGCCAAGTACAGGGATATCCTGGACAAAAACCTTCTCCAGAGTGCTCTGGGCCGAAGGTTTACCTTCCAACAAGACAATGACCCTAAGCACACAGCTAAAATAACGAAGGAGTGGCTTCACAACAACTCCGTGACTGTTCTTGAATGGCCCAGCCAGAGCCCTGACTTAAACCCAATTGAGCATCTCTGGAGAGACCTAAAAATGGCTGTCCACCAACGTTTACCATCCAACCTGACAGAACTGGAGAGGATCTGCAAGGAGGAATGGCAGAGGATCCCCAAATCCAGGTGTGAAAGACTTGTTGCATCTTTCCCAAAAAGACTCCTGGCTGTATTAGATCAAAAGGGGGCTTCTACTAAATACTGAGCAAAGGGTCTGAATACTTAGGACCATGTGATATTTCAGTTTTTCTTTTTTAATAAATCTGCAACAATGTCAACAATTCTGTGTTTTTCTGTCAGTATGGGGTGCTATGTGTACATTCATGAGGAAGAAGAATGAACCTAAATGATTTTAGCAAATGGCTGCAATATAACAAAGAGTGAAAAATGTAAGGGGGTCTGAATACTTTCCGTACCCACTGTATGTCTACAGGACTAACGCATGTGTTCGTATTTTAACATGAGCAGGGGGGGGGGGGGTATTTATTTTTTTAATTGGTTTAATTTTTCTTTTTTTTCATCACTTTTATTTATCCCTTGTGATAGCTTGGGCTGTGACAGGTTCTTTTAATAGAAGAATCTGGGGTCCATTAGGCCCCAGATGTCTCCTCTGGCATCCAAAGCATCTGATCAAACTGAGATCAGTTTGATCAGATGCTTTCTATAACTGTTTGTAAACAATAAACCGAAACCAGAAGTGGCTAAATCCTCATTGCTTCCGGGTTCTGACACAGTGGGAGGGACAACATAAATTCTTCTCCCTCTGCCCCAGAAACTGGATGTTGCTGGTCGCATCCTTACCAGGATCCCCCCTTTGCTTGGGATAGAGAGATAAAGGCGGCGGTGGCGGCGGCAGCTGGAGGGGGGACCAACTTCTGCCACCTTTAAAAGTAAGCCGCTCCCAGTGAAGGAAATTGCCAGCTGAAAAAAAAATTATATCTCGATCATTGCTGCAGCGATGACCAAGATATCACCCTTCCCATCTAGTGACGTACTAGTACTTTGTTTGCTGGGAAATGGTTTATTTTTGCATTGTGCACTTTAAAAACACATGTTGGCATGTAAAATTTTAAACAAAAAATGTAAGGGTTAGTTCACCTTTACCAAATGCAGATAAGGGGTGCCTGGAGAAAAAAACAAACTGTGCAGATTTTAAGGTAAAAAATGTCCTGGCTTTTATTGTGTAGGCGTTTCATATACCTCCTGAAGCCTGGTCAAAAAACTTCCAGAGATGGCATTATCCTGCCCTGTTGTAGGACATTCCTAGGACACTCCCAGCCTTTACTGCTCACCCACACCATTAGAGGAGCGAGCTCTCATACCCCTGAATATGTGTGGTCAACAGTCTCACCCTTCACAGCATCATTGGGCTCAGAGCTACAGAGAGCGAGAGAGCTAGAGAGTGAAAGAGAGAGAGCGAGAGAGAGAAGGAGAGAGAGAGCTCTCCCAGTGGCGGCCGGTCTGTAGAGGGCGCAGGGGCGTCGCCCCCCAATCTGTGGGCAAAAAAAAAAAAAAAGATACAAAAATAAAAAAAAATCAATTTTCAGCCCACTAGGGGCGCCGGACCTATTGGTTGCTATGGGGGGGGGGGGGGTTTCACCCCACGTGGGACGGGCATTTGGCGGCCTTCTGGGGGTCATCTGGGTGCAGAGCAATGCGCCCGACACTCCCCACTTTAGAGATGTCCTGGCTGTGATTGGTCCAGACTCCAGCCTGGACCAATCACACAGGAGGACATCCCGGGTGACGTGACATGTGGGGGCGGTGCGTGCGTCAGTCACTCACCATCCCGGTGTCACGTCCTCCCATTCCCGTCCGCCGGCACCGTCAGACCAGAGAGAGCCGGCGGGTGGGAGAAGAAGAAGAGGGAGTCGTTCGTCTCATTCGGAGTGATCTTCTCGTCTAACTCGTCTGACTCAGAGGAAGCAGCATGAGTGAGGTAAGTGATGCCTCGGGGGGGGGGGGGGGGCCCGGCCCACACGCTGTCTGCTTTAAAGGTGGCACGCACGCACGCTGGTCTCTGCTTTGATGGGGGGGCACGGCGGGCACGGTCACTCACTCACTGCAAATTGATAATGGGGGCAGACAAGCTGGTCACTGCAAATTGATGATGAGTTCCAGATGTGTTTGTGGAAGGGGAAGTTTGGGGGAGGAGATCCGGTGTGCCGAGAACCTGCAGAGAGCAAGAGGGGTTCAGTCCCAGGAAAGCCTACACAGGTCGTGAGTACTGAGGATTGCCCCTGGGGGTCTGCCTAAAGTCAGAGGGGACCACTCCGGAGGAGGTTCTAGGATCCAGTGTCAGCTAGCTGAGGAAAGGGGGTACCTAGGTTGAGGACCCTGAAGTTACTATGGAGGTACATAGTCAGTGAACCCCAAAGAGTTAAAGATTAAAGGGGACACCTGCAGTTTGGGCCCTGGATTGTACAGAGTGTCAGTTGAGAGTTGCAGCCATACAGGAACCTACAACAAACAACCTCAAGCCAGTGCAAGGCTGGGGGGGAGTAGCCAGTGACTTTGCAGTACCGCAGTGTCAGTAGTTCTGTAATCCAAAGTCCTGGATCTTCTGGACTTAAAGTCGAGGATTCAGCACTTCTATCAAGTTACAGTGTGTTCTGAGAGTCAGTGAGCGTTGGCTAGCATCGGCTGGTGTCAAGGCAGCACTAACAGACATTTTTCCTGGATAAAGTCCCAAGTGTATTTAGTTGAGCCTAAGGAGTATCCCACTCATTCCCTTCTCCCATTCCCTTATTTACAAGAAAACTACAAAACAAAGATGCCGGAATTGTCAATGTCTCAGTTCTCACACCCAGGGTCGCAGCTCACATGGGCTGGAGAGGTAACCGGTAGCAATGGCAGACCCACAACAGGCTCAATGCCTGGAAAACCTGCTACATGTATATGGTGAAATGATAAGTTTGTTTGTAAATTGAGGTATGTGGTGGCCCAGAAGAGGATCAATATTTACTGGTTGTGTACAGTTATATCAGCTTCATAGGTATATAGGCATATAGCCATAGCAATCATAAATCAGCCAAGAGATATGTGTGAACATGGATGTCACCTCCCTCGCACATCAATCATGTTCCAGTTTGCACAAAGTGAGAATACTTCATCACCAACTTGGAAATAAATCCTGAATGTCTTAAATGTCCATATGTGTCACATAGCCCAGATTGTCATGGAACGTTCCATAGGGTGCATGCATCAGTGTCCAGAATAAAACCAGAATTGACATTTCAGGAAGATTCCTGCTTGGATGTTGAAGATATAGTGACTGGCTGCATCTGGTGGTAGGCTAGTGGCAGACTACATCTGGTGGCTGTAGTGGCAGGCTAGTGACAGGATACATCTGGTAGCTGTGGTGGCAGGCTAGTGACATACTGCATCTGGTGGCTGTGATGTAAGGCTAGTGACAGGCTGCATCTGGTGGCTGTGGCGGCAGGCTAGTGACATGCTGCATCTGGTGGCTGTGGTGGCAGGCTAGTGACATGCTACATCTGGTGGCTGTGGTGGCAGGCTAGTGACATGCTGCATCTGGTGGCTGTGGTGGCAGGCTAGTGACATGCTCATCTGGTGGCTGTGGGGAAGGCTAGTGACAGAATGCATCTTGTGGCTGTGGTGGCAAGCTAGTGAGAGGCTGCATCTGGTGGCTGTGGTGGCAGGCTAGTGACAGAATGCATCTTGTGGCTGTGGTGGCAGTATGAATCTTGTAACTCTGGTGGCAGGCTAGTGACATGTTGCATCTGGTGGCTGTGGTGGCAAGCTAGTGACAGGATGAATCTGGTGGCAGGTTAGTGACATGTTACATCTGGTGGCTGTGGTGGCAGGCTATTGATTAGCTGCAATAGGTGGCTGTGGGGGCAGGCTAGTGACAGGCTGCATCTAGAAGCTGTGGTTGCAGGTTAGTCACATGCTGCATCTGGTGACTGTGGTGGCAGGCTAGTGAAAGGCTGCATCTGGTGACTGTGGTGGCCGGCTAGTGACATGCTGCATCTAGTGGCTGTGGTGGCAGGCTAGTGAAAGGCTGCATCAGGTGGTTGTGGTGACAGGCTAGTGACATGCTCATCCGGTGGCTGTGGTGTAAGGCTAGTGACAGAATGCATCTTGTGGCTGTGGTGGCAGGCTAGTGACAGGATGAATCTGGTGGCTGTGGTGGCAGGCTAGTGACATGTTGCATCTGGTAGTTGTGGTGGCAGGTTAGTGACATGTTGCATCTGGTGGCTGTGGTGGCAGGCTATTGACTATCTGCAACTGGTGGCTGTGGGAGCAGGCTAGTGACAAGCTGCATCTAGTAGCTGTAGTGGCAGGCTAGTGACATGCTTCATCTGGTGGCTGTGGTGGCAGGCTAGTGATAAGCTGCATCTGGTGGCTTTGGTGGCAGGTTAGTAATATACCTCACAACCGTCCTGGATTCGACAGGACCATCCCAGGATTTCAAGTAAATCTTGGTGTCCCGCGAAACGGGGCTGAATCCTGCAGCAGAACCCACATGTTCTGGCACTCGACTCCACTAATCCACATATCAGTTGTTCACTGCAGTTGGCAAGGCTGAGACTGACACACTCAGTTCCCAGCCAGTACAGCCCACCCTCTCCACCTCCCCACTCTATAACCCGTACGAAAGGGGGAGGAGGGAGGCTAGGTCACATCCTTCCCATGTGTCTGCCCACAACCCCCGACATGCAGCCAATGCTGTGCCTGTGAAGGGGTTGTGTGGGCAGGAATTTTAAACCAGTGCATATGATGACACTGTCTGAGCCTCTGGAGAGTAGCCAGCCTAGGGTGAGTGAACTCTTCCCTCTCTCTCTTCCTTTCATCTAGTCCTTTCTTCCATGTGCCATAGTGACCATTCTTTCCTTGTGTCATAGTGATCTTTCCTGCCTTCCATGTGCCTTAGTGATCCTTCCTGCCTTCCATGTGCCTTAATGATCCTTCCTGCCTTCTGTGTACCATAGCAATCCTTCCTTCCAGCCTTCCATGTGTCACATTGATCCTTCCTGCCTTCCATATGCAATAGTGATCCTTCCTCCTGCCTCCCATGTGCCAGAGCGATTCTTCCTGCCTTCCATGTGCCATAGTGTTCCTTCCTGCCTTCCATGTGCCATAGTGATTCTTCCTTCCTGCCTTGCATGTGTCAGAATGATCCTCCCTGCCTTCCATGTGCCATAGTGATCTTTTATTCCTTAACTTTATGTGTCAGAGTGATCCTTCCTATATTCCATGTGTCATAGTGAGCCTTCCTGCCTTCCATGCACCATAGTGATCTTTCCTGATTTCCATGTGTCATAGTGATCCTCCCTGCCTTCCATGTGTCACCGTGATTCTTTCTGCCTTCCATGTGCCATAGCGATCCTTCCTTATTGTTTTCTATGTGTCAGAGTGGTCGTTCCTGCCTTCTATTTGTCATAGTGATACTTCCTGCCTTCCATGTGCTATAGTGATCCTTCCTGCCTTCCATGTACCATAGTGATCCTTCTGCCTTCCATGGACCACAGTGATCTGTCCTGCCTTCCATGTGCCATAGTGATACTTCCTGCCTTCCTTGGACCACCGTGATCTTTCCTTCCTTCCATGTGTCATAGTGATATTTCTTCCCTTCTATGTGTTACAGTGATCCTTCCTGCCTTCCATGTACCATCGTGATCTTTCTTGCCTTCCATGTGTCACAGTGATCCTTCCTACCTTTCATGTGTCACTGTGATTCTTCCTGCCTCCATGTAACATAGTGATCCTTCATGCCTTCAATGTACCACCGTGATCTTTCCTGCCTTCCATGTGCCATAGTGATTTTTTGACACTATGGCACTTGTGTCTCAGGCTAATGGCACTTGTGCCTCAGGCTAATCCAGGCTTCTGTGAGTCAGGTAACCCTGCCATTGCCACCACATGACACTGCCTCCCACTCTCAGCAGCCATGCCGCTCCCCCTTTCTGCACAGCCCCATCCTCCGCTCTTGGCTGTGCAAGCCAAGTAATTACTCTGCCGGACTTCTCCACTAGCTGTGGGCAGCGGTGGCCAGAACTATATTCTAAGCATTGGCAAAAGCGGCCAACAACGTGGGGGTCGAAGGATAATGTTGCATGCAGGTTTATTTGCAATGCATATTTTTTACTTCAGGTTGGCATAGTGTGAGAGGGCACAGTGCGTCCCCCCTTACCTTGTGGCTCGTGTTCATTAAACAACCTGCACACATGGATGATTTTTCACTGACCTCTTATCTGCATAGGCAGTTTTTGGTAAAGGTGAACTATCCCTTTAAAGCTGAACTCCAGGGTCCCATACAGTTTAAACCCTTACAATCATTTCCCTGTCAACAATTAAATTGCCCATCAAGTTAAAAAAAATCTATCTATTTTTTTGAGTATTTACCAATTCTAGTTTGTGTGACTTCATCAGATTTAAAATTCCTGATCACCAGGAAGAGGATCTTAAGATGCAGCACACATCACATCCAACACAAGGCAAGCTGAGCTATCTTCCATGATAGCACGGGAATCTACTACTGGGTCAAGATGTATAAGACAATCAAAGGCTGCAAGTGGGTCGGTCACAACCAGGTGCTGCAAGGATCATACCCACCAACAGGAAGCACATCCCCGCTCCCTTCAGTAGACTACATAGAGAAGGTTATGTGACCAAGAGTCATTTATCAACAGGACAACTATGAAATACAGGGAATTCGGGGCAAGAATGGAAGAATACATTTTAAGATATTTTAAACGCACAAGACCAGCATTATTAGGTAAGGTGAGAAAGCACCTAAAAATTATAATCCATACTTATAATCTAATCGTTCTGGTTGGAGTTCAGTTTAAAGAAAAATAAAATGTCGGTGGGCATCGTGTCGGTGGTGGTTGCAAGCATCATGATTGACGAGGGATCTACACCAGTGCTTCTCAACTCCGGTCCTCAGGGCACACTAACAGGCCAGATTTGCAGGATAACTGAAATACATCACAGGTGATATCATTGCTATTCAGTGATTGCAGTATTCTAGTCTGCATCTCCCCAAGGTAATACTTAAAATCTGGCCTGTTAGTGTGCCCTGAGCACCGGAGTTGAGAAACACTGATCTACACCATGGAACACTTTTTATTTTTTTTATTTTTTATTTGATTTGACTTTTCAAAAACTGTCTCCTGTGTTTCTTTACAATACACTTCTTTTTTTGGTGAATGAGTATGTGCCTCATGCTCATTCACATATGGGGGGCAGGATCAAGAGGCCCCTTGTTAAAGGGGGCTTCCAGATTCCGATAAGCCCCCCCGCCCGCAGACCCCCACAACCACTGGCCAGGGTTGTGTGGAAGAGGCCCTTGTCCCCATCAACATGCATCCACCCCATGTTAAAGGCATGTGGCCTGGTATAGTTTAGTGGGGCACCCGCTCATCCCCTTCTTTCCTGACCTGCCAGGCTACATGCTTGGATAAGGTCTGGTATAGATTTTGAGGGGGATCCCACACAATTAAAAAAAAAGAAATTTGGTGTGAGAGTTCCCTTAAAAATCCATACCACACCAAAAGTGCCTGGTATGGATTGGCGGACCCCACACTGTTTTTTTTTCTTAATTTTCTATTGCCAGCAATTCTTTTTTTACATTCAGCTGTCAGCGGGGAACCCCACTTACAGCAAATGACTCATCGGCTGTTAAGAACTCAGCGGCCACCCACTCCTTAACAACCATGACAGTTACTGGTTGTTAAGGACGTCGGCGACCGCCTGCTCCTTAAAAACCAGTACACATTCCAAAAAAAACGCATGCCTCAATCACTACTTAGTTACCACGTGCATTTAATTATTTCCTTTTGTGAATTTATTTTAAAGTGGTGCTCCAGCCCCCCCATGGAAAAAATAAAAGTCAGCAGCTACACATACTGTAGCTGCTGACTTTTAATATTAGGACACTTACCTGTCCTGGAATCGAGCAATGTTAGCACCACAGTTGATGTTTTCATTGGCTCTCGGGTGCTGCCGCCACCATAGCCTGTATGGGAAAATGGCAGCAAAGACTTGTGGCTTCACAACCGATTCCCTACTATGCATGCGCAAAGCGCGCTGCCCTTTCTGAATGGCGGGGAAGGAGGAGGGGGGCTGAACTTCTGATTTGCCTTGTCTCCTCGAGGTCCGACGGAAGAGGGGACAGGTGTCTGTCAAAAAAGGTGGCACCAGAGAGGGGGAGGAGACAGATAAGTGGAGCTTCAACTTTTGGGGTGAACTCCAATTTAAGGCCTGTTCATGTGGTATTTCCCAAGCGTTCTCAGCGTTTTGCTGTAAATACCGTAGAACGGTATAGTGAAGTGACAGTTTCAGGATCGCATGCGGTATTAAGGGAAAATGTGCCTGCACACTATACCGCATGCGATCTGGTTCTGTGAATGGAGCCCAATATGTGTGTTCTTTTGTGTGTTTGGGCATTTTTCAGGTGCTCCCACTAAAGACTATTGGGCCAAAAAGAAGCTGGTGTACTTTTTCGAACTACAGGCTTCAAGCAACACTATGTTCAGAGTTGAACAGACACAGTTTAAAACCATGGAATTTTGGATATTGAATATTTTGGAACTTTAAGCCTCAAGATGCCCAGGTGTGAATGGGGCCTCAAAGTAATTTGTGAATCTTGTAACAAACAACCTTGGAATCCATAAGTATACAATGCAGATAAAAAAGAGAAAGTTTTGGTACTTTAAATGAGGTACTTGTAAAAAAGACACCTAAAAAAAAAAGTATACAATGCACTTTACTAAGAAATACTCAAATATTCGAATGTTTTGCTATGTTCTCTTTGATCTAGCAGAAATACTTAGGTTACTAAATTCAGTTGGGGCAAAATGTACTAAAGAACCCATGACAAGTAGGCAACCACTCTTTATTTTTATGCAATTAAATGTTTAAAAAATAAATTCTGATTGGTTGCTGTGGTATACGTCACGATTAGCCTTATTAAAGAAGCCTGACATAATACCAAAGAACGGAATGACAAACCCAGGGTGTAAGTAACTCAAAAGAATCTGAAAGACTTTAGCACACAGAAACTTTCCTACTCTGAGTGCCAACACACACCAAGAAAAGGTCATGCGCACCGGACCTGCCATGTGTTTTGGAGAGCTAACTCTCATCTACTGGGAGCATTAGACTGCAAGCATAACATTGCCATAAAACTTGTGATTTCAAAGTCACTGGGTCACAAAGACTTTCTCTTCTAAACTCTAACTTTATCTGTAGTTTGGCTTTGTTTTAAGGCTGCTGGGCATGGCAAAAAAGGAATTATATATTTTCAATTATTTTTCATTTGCTATAGAACTATCCTTGGCTTAAGGCCCATTGCACATGGGGCTGTTCAGCTGCAATGCATCCCTCCCCGGGGTTTTAGTGTGCTCAGAAGGGGCAGTTGCGGTGTCCAGCCCCATTGCAGGCAGTCTGTCAAAATCTATGCCCGGTTTTGACTGTATGGGACTGGACACTACCGAATGGTACTGGTGTTTATGGACGAGGCTTCAGAATGCAGACCTACATGTGTGCGAGAGGCCTTAAGTGTATCTAAACACAAAAATAATAAATTACATCTTTACCAGTCCTTAGATGTGGTGGCTACATTATTTTTTTTTCCAGGCTCTTTTCCAGTATAATCGCCTGGTGATCTTGGCACAATACACCTGCTGTGCTGGTATAACAACTGTCACTCACTGTACTGTATGTATGAAAGAGCAATGTTGTCACCCTAGGACCAACATTTTTTTAACACTGCAGAATGCTTCCACCTCTCCTCTTCTTCAATACAAAGGGGGAGGTGTTTTGTATTGCTGGGAACAATGTAACTCATACCAATATAGCACAGTCAAAGATCACAGGAAGTTATAGTTCATTTGATTTCTGGCAGATCAACTGGCAATTTTTGCACATACTGAGCAGCTATAACAAAACACCTCTAATGTTATATTTAACAGACCAAAAAGGACTAAATAAGGGTTTACATTTACCTTACTTTATTTGCATGAATGCATTCCAGACGAACCCGTATGCAGCAAAACTATAGTTTTCATAAATACTACACTTTTTATCTTTGAAAGTGTGTGTCATGGCAAAACATTGCAGTACATCTATGCAATACATGCACATTCCCCATGTTTTAAACCTTCAAACACAAGTAAATACATGTTGTTCTGCCAGAAATGCACTCAACTCAGCATTTTTGTGGAATAAGCAGTGTCAGCCCTGCCTAGTCTTTTGCTAAACTTCTCAAACCATCCAATATCCTCATCTCTACAGCATAGACACTAATTATTCTGTAGTTTAGGAACTAGAAGGGCCAATGGGACCCATTGCATCAACACACAAAGTGTGTACAGGTCACAGGACAGCTCTGAACTTTTGACATGATCAGCAGGTATTTTTGCACTTATGAAAACAGACATAACAACAAGCTTTCAACTGTATGTTTACCGGAACGAAAAGGGAGCAAAAAAGAGAAGTTAATTGTTAAGGTTTGCACACCCTTTGAGAAAGTCTCTCAAGAACTGTGTGAAAGGAACACACTGGGATAAGTATTTCTCAAGTCTACCCTCCCCTTTTCACAGAAGTGTTTTGGAAGGGTACAAGGTATCACCCAGCCCTTGACTACATCATCCTTCCTTCATCTTTACAGTTTCCAGTGCAAAGGGACAAGCTCACTTCTGAGGGATGGTAGTGAAGGTATACCTCAGCATTCGCTCCCCATCATGGGGTCACCTTAAAAAAAAAAAAAGACATATTAATCATTAATGGCCAAGTCATTTCCCATTTCTGCAGGAATGATGGCCGGTTTAGTTGACTGCAGATATATCATTCCTTACCTATATCTTTAGTAGTGCTGGCAATCCTTCTAAGGACTTCAGTACCCTCCTCTCTGGGCTCTGGCCATGTTGATGATGTCAGTGCCTCTTCTAGGCATAGGCAAGATTGTCCCCAAGCATAGAAGTGCTAGAAATAGTTTTACAGAATAGGTAAGCAGCTGGTGATCAGAAAGAGCATATATAGTATGTAATCTGCATTTTACTAAACAGGTGCAGAGTTAGAAGCAATAATGCACTGATTCAGAATGCAAACAGCTATTTGTGCTTATCCTTATAGACACAGTGCTTTACAGTGAAGTCCAGGCTTAGAAACACAGGTAAACAGCTTGGGGGGATCTCAGGCTCTAGGATAAGATGTCACTCCACTTGAACTGGAGTATTGTGGTAGCAGTTGGAGAGGTGCTGCCCACAGTAGCTTTTGGAAAAGCTGAATGCTATTAGGCTACTGCCTGCAAGCCGGTTCTGACAGTGGAGGACCTCACACCTGCAGCTCAGTTTCCCGGCTACCTCTACTTCATCAATTGTGGCCTCTCTGGGTTGTTGTGGGAGGGAAACAGAGAAACGTATCTTCCCTGGGCATGTTCAGGAAAACAGGGAGTTGTTGGAAAAGGAGTTAAAGGAGAAGTACACCCAAAGCTCGTTTGGCTGTACTTCTCCTATGGATCACAGGACAGGAGTGCAGTTCGTTTTGCACTCCTGTGGCCTATTTTCAGCAGAGAGAAGGCTGAAGTCTGCTCTCTGCTGACTTCACAGAGTCGGTTCAGGCTAGGGTGTCATCACGACCACGGAGTCGGGATCCACCCACATGCACCTGGCTCTCAGCGAGCCACTGAGAGCCTGAGCAGGCCGTTCCCGCCCCCTCCACAGCCCGGCGCTCCAGTCTATGAGAAGGGGCAGAGCAGAGAGCCGCTGACTAATAGTCAGCAGCTCTCCACTCGGGGAGCTGTGAGAACCGAGCGATCAGCGGTGTTCGATTGCTCGGTTCTCAGTGTTAGAGGTGCCAGGGTACAGATGAGGCATCAGACTGATGCTGCATCCACCTAGGTAAGTATAAATAATAAAAAAAACATACATTTCTTTTAAAGGGACCTCCACCTTCTTCCAAGTATGGTGAGTAAATGGACTCTCCGCTACACCAGCATGAACTAAAGGGGGGGGGGGGCAGTATAAAGAGAAACAGTTAGGGACAGACTTGTTTGGTCTATAGGAAAAGCTAGGGAAGCTTCTCATCTCTGAGTTGTGGGACCAGGACATGGTGGCTTGAAAGCTGGAAGAGGGTATGATGGAAAAACCGCACTAAACATACCCAAGTGACCAGTCACCAAAAGCAACATGGTGATCAAAGGGCTCCAGTTTGGTTTCCAGATGCTTAAAGTCTGTTCCCATTTGCCAACACCCACATGTAAGTGTGTCAACTAGGCCATCATGACTCTGGAATTAAGTAAAACTCCCCTCTATTGATTCATGTGTTGTGGTTAGAACAGTTTGTAAGAAAAGACTCACTCTTGTTTATGTTTAAGGATTTAGAAATTCTCTTGAGTTTTCTCTTCACTATTTACCATTTAATCTTTAATACCACTAGTCCTTACGAGTAGAGGACTGAGTTATGTGGCAATATAAAGTATTTTACCCAGTCAGGGTACAGGGTGGGAGAAAACATAACTTTAGGATGTAAGTGTGATGGATTTTTACCTTTGCTGACCACAGACAGAGAAAGCAGTAGGGGAGGGAGGTGGGTTTTGTGAGATGTGATTCCACTAATGCTTAAACAATGTAATCTCTGATTCAGCTTCATAATCCTGGAGGAGTAGATACTGACCCAACATGTATAAATATGAAGCATACTTGAGCGAATAAATATATTTCATGCCAGGTCTTTGAAGTGTTTTTCTTTTGCAAGTCAAAGCAACAGGTTTACTTAAATCTCCCCAACCCAGAATCTTACGTAAAGTAATGGTTATCGTCAAAGTTAGCTTTTTGGTCTAGAGTCTCTTGAAGTCTTAGAAGCACAAACTTTACCTTGATAGATCAATTTTGCACTTTTAGGAGTTGTGTTTTTATCAATCTATTTTCTCACCAATGCTGGTACTTCATTTTTCCATTTAATTTTACAATATTCTAATGAGAAAAAATGGGCTCAGAATAACCTCCTTTATTATAATCTCAAAATACCAAAAGACACACCTCTAAGGGGTCTTGAGGAATGAAAGAAATTAAAAAATAAAAATTGCATTGGAAACTGTCACTACTTTTTCCACATTTTGTTGAGTTTAAATTAAATTCATTATTTTCCTCAAAATACTACAAACAAATAATACCCCATAATGACAACGTGAAAGAAGTTTGTTTGAAATCTTCGCAAAATGTATTAAAAATAAATAATGAAAGAAAAATCACATGTAAATAAGTATTCACAGCCTTTGCTATGACACTCAAAATTTAGTTCAGGTGTATCCTGACTCTACTGATCATCCTTGAGATGTTCCTACAACTTGATTGGAGTGTGTGGTAAATTCAGTTGATTGTACATGATTTGGAAAGGCACACACCTGTCTTTATAAGCTCCCACAGTTAACAGTGCATGTCAGAGCACAAACCAAGCCATTAGGGCCAAGGAATTGTCTGTAGACGTCCAAGACAAGATTGTATTGAGGCACAGATCTGGGGAAATTTCTGGACCCAATGAGGACAGTGGCCCCCATCATCTGTAAATGGAAGAAGTTTGGAACCACCGGGACTCTTCCAGAGCGTGCTGCCCGGCCCAACTGAGCAATCGGGGGAGAAGGACCTTAGTCAGGGAGGTGATCAAGAACCCAATGGTCACTTTGACAGAGCTCCAGCGTTTCTCTGTAGAGAGAGGAGAACCTTCCAGAACAACAACCATCTCTGCAGCACTCCACCAATCAGGCCTGTATGGTAGAGTGGCCAGACAGAAGTCACTCCTCAGTAAACATATGACAGCCCACCTGGAGTTTGCCAAAAGGCACCTGAGGGACTCTGAGACCATGAAAAACAAAATTCTCTGGTCTGAGATTAAACTTTGGCCTGAATGGCAAGCGTCATATCTGGAGGAAACCTAGGCATCACTTATCACCTGGCCAACACTATCCCTACAGTAAAGCATGGTGGTGGCAGCATCATGCTGTGGGGATGTTTTTCAGTGGCAGGAACTGGGAGACTAGTCAGAATCAAGGGAAAGATGAATGCAGAAATGTACAGACACATCCTTAATGTCTCCGTAGCCCTCTTGACTAGATTATTAATGGTATTTTATACATTCATATTTATACATTTTTATTATGTCTCATAATATATATTGGTGATATTTTTATATGTGGCTGTATGAGTGTCACTATAGACTCCATATAATACACATTTTTTTGTTCCAATATACTGTACGAGTGCTCTCTTTGTCTAAAGTATGGCTCCGTATAGTATAGGGCTGTTTTGTATTGTAGTTTCATATCTTTGCCACATTCAAGATGTTCTTGTGTTGTCCTCTTGTGTTGTCTCTTTAATATGTTCCCTCCGCTGTACCTGTATTGCGGCCGCATTTGCGCATATGACGCGGTTTGTTCGTCACTTCCGGTTTGTCCCGGAAGTGACATTGCGTCATTTGGCTACAGCGGAAGTGAGGCTTGGAACGCACGCTGATGCCATTTTGGCCCAGCGTAGCATCACAGGGCAGCCCTGGACAGGTGGGATACGATTTGTGACTACTTTTACACTATAAATACAAGGTCCATCCATGTATTACGCTGGCAAAATCTTATGAGGAAGGCATATTTGCTGAAATGCGTTAAGGTCACACCTCTGACAGCCTATCTATGTATTACTGATGTGTGCATATCCATGGGATGTCTGTAAGTGTATTTGGTTTATTGTAATCAATACATGTTAGTGGTATTACACTATATTTTGCTCCTTTTTGGTTCATTTTCAATATCCTAGCCAAAATTTGAGTTTTTTCTGGTGATGATATACCTGCTACAAGATTACACTGGAACATCCTAGGACATCACACTGATCTGGATAACCCACCTACACCATACAAGTCGGTTTGACCCAAGTGCTATATGGTACTTTGGGTCCTATCCCTCTGGTGAGCACATATAATCTTCATTACCTGTTGGTGTTGGGATCTGCCGGGCACTGTGATCACTCACTGCTATACTGGACACCTTTTTGTCACCATTTCAACTTGGGACTGTCGTTATATGTAATTTTCAGTTCAATTTCACTTGGGACTGTGTTTTATTTAATATGCACAATCTATGTATCATTATATACACTGATTGTTTCAATAGCGCTGCACTTTTTTATATTTCTTTGTTCAACTTTTTTTGTCAGTTGTTTGTGCAAGCAGCTTATTTTTATGGTTAGCGCAGTATTTTTGTTTCTTCACTGGTTCCCTTTGGACTTCAGACTGGGGCAGAGGTTCATCTTCCAACAGGACAACGACCCTAATTACACAGCAAAGAGAACAAAGGAGTGTCTACGGGACAACTCTGAATGTCCTTGATTTGCCCAGTGACCTAAAGCAGACTGAAAATCTCTCTGCAGAGATTTGAAAATGGCTGTGTACCGACGCTCCCCATCCAACCTGATGGAGCTTGAGAGCCCCATCCAACCTGATGGAGCTTGAGAGGTCCTGCAAAAAAGAATGGGAGAAACTGCCCAAAAATAGGTGTGCCAAGCTTGTAGCATCACACTCAAAAAGGCGTGAGGCTAAAGATGGTGCCAAAGGTGCTTCAACAAAGTATTAAGCAAAGGCAGTGAATACTTACGTACATGTGATTTTATTTTTTTTTTCTAATAAAGATTTCAAACTTCTTTCTTGTTATCATTGCGGGGTATGATTTGTAGAATTTTTATGAAAATAATGAATTTTATACATTTTGGAAAAAGGCTGTAACAAAAAAATGTGGGAAAAAATAGATTTTTAATTCATACTTACTTGTAAAATCCATTTTTTTGCAGTACATCACGGGACACAAATAACATATGGGTCATATAGCCACCTATAAGTGAAAGACACTGGCAACCAATCAGAATTGATGACCCCCTATATAACCCCTCCCACACAGGTACCTCAGTTTTGTGGCAAGCAATAAAACTCCATAGAAGAGGGGAGGGACCTCTGTGTCCTTTGATGTATTTCAGGAAATGGATTTTCCAGGCAAGTATGAATTAAAAATATATTTTTCTTTTTGTACATCACGGGACACAGAGCCATCAATCATAACATATGAGACATCCTAAAGCAATGCATCAGAGGGGAGGGGGGACACCAAAAAATACCTCTGACCCTAAAAGAAGGATTATACCACCGCATGCAGCACTCTGCAGCAAAAAGCACACTCCCCCTTGGTCCCAACATCCACTCTATAGAAACGAGTGAACGTATGCACCGATACTTGCGGACTTGCAAATCTGAGCCATAGAAGCTTGATGGCGATGTCCCCAAGAGGCAACTACTCCTCTGGTAGAATGTGCCTTTACAGGAAAAGGTGGAACCTTTCCTACTAAACCATACCCCTGGGTAATAACCTGGTGAATCCAAGAAGAATTTGTAGACTTAGATGCTGCCAACCCCTTTCTGGGCCCTTCTGGCAGCACAAACAAGCTCTCGGTCTTACGAATCGGAGCTGTTTCCTGTAAATAAAACTTAAGTGCACGCATTACATCAAGAGAATGCAATAACCTTTCTTCCTCTGAGTGAGGATCTGGAAAAAAGAAGGTAGTATAATGTCCTGATTCAAATGAAAGGCGGACACTACCTTGGGCAAAAAATCTGGGTGAGGATGTAAAATCACCCTATCTTGATAAAATATCAAGAAAGAGCTGCTAGTTCTGATACCCTTGTAGCTGAAGTTATCGCAATCAAAAAGACCAGTTTTCTGGTCAAAAGAACCAGGGGAACCTGCCCCAGAGGTTCAAATGGCTGTTAAGTCCAGACGCAGTGGAAGAACGCAAGGCCTAGTCACTGCCAACCTCTGAATTTGTGCATACCAAATCCTACTCGGCCAAGCCGGAGCTACCAGAATTACTGGTTTCCCCTCTAGCCGGATCTTGTGCAACAAACACGATATCAGCTTTACCGGAAGAAAGGCACAGATCAGGGAATACACCTCACAAGGAGTCACCAAAGCATCCACTCTGACTGCTAGTGGAATCCTTGTCCTGGAGACAAATGTCTTCAACTTGTTGAACCTGGATGCCAACAGATCTACGTCTGGGACCCCCCAAACATAGGCAGATCAATTTAAATATCTCGGGATGTAAGGACCATTCCCCCGCAAACATCTGTTGACGGCTCCAAAAATCTGCTTGCCAGTTCTCTATTCCTGGAATGAACACTGCTGTCAGGCATGGCACAAACTTATCTGCCCAGGATAGGATAATATCCACCTCCTTTTGGGCTGATCGACTCCTTGTGCCTCCTTGAAGGTTGACATAAGCCACGGCCGTGGCATTGTCAGATTGCACCCTGACTGGGTGACCCCTAAGTCTGGGCGTCCAGAATTTCAGAGTCCGACTGACTGCATGAATTTCCAAAATGTTGATAGGGAGACGACTCTCTACACAAGACCATTTCCCCTGGACAGTAGCTTCATCCAGAATCTCTCCCCAGCTGAGAGACTTGTATCTGTAGTCACTACCGTCCAGGTCACTGGAAGAAAGGATTTGCCCCTCTCCAGATTTCTGTCCAACAACTAATAATTCAGACTCTGTCGCACTCTAGGTAGCAGAGATATGGACCAGTTCAAGGACTGAATTTTTCCATTCCACACAGACAGAATGTTGTTTTGAAAGGGTCTGGCATGGAATTGAGCATAGGGAATGTGGACACCATCTTCCCCAGTAACATCATGCAAAGACGTATTGAAGGATATCTCAGCCTTACTATAGACCGAACCTGACCCTTCAGGTCTGAGGCCCTTCTTCCTTGCAAGAATATCTTTGCCTGCACCGTGTCGACAAGAAGCCCCAGGTATTCCAGACGCTGGACTGGCTGTAATGCTGACTTTGCTAAGTTTAGTATCCAACCTAGACGTTCCAAAAAATGTACTGTCTGAAGGATATTTCGGCTTAGAGCCGACGCCGATCCATCTATTAGTAATAGATCATCCAGATATCCTATTCCAGATATCCCCCGGGACCTTAGAATAGCCAATACTGGAAGTAGGATCTTTGTGAACACTCTTGTAGCTGTGGCCAACCCGAAGGGCAGGGCCACAAAATGGAAATTATGGTTTCCAATCGCAAAACGAAGGAACCTTTGATGGGGACTGAAATATAGGCACATGAAGATATGCATTCTTGATGTCTATGGATGCTAGAAATTCCTCTCCCTGCAGGGAGGCTATGACTGAATGAATTGATTCCATGCAGAAAGAACTAATGTTTAGAAACTGCTTCAGCTCCTTGAAATCCAAAATAGGTCTCACATCCCTGTTTGGTTTGGGGGATTATGAATAGGTTTGAGTAAAAACCCTTGAATCTTTTATTTTCTGGAACCTTGGTTATCACCCTCTGAGCTCTCAGTTGGTCCAATGCCTGAAAGAGAGATCTTTCTTTTAGGGGATCTGTTGGCATACTTGACCTCACAAACCGAGGATGCGGGAACACCCAGAATTCCAGCTTATATCACTGTGAAATAATGGAGACGACCCAGTTGTCCTGAATCGACTCCACCCATACCTCTGAGAACTGCAGGAGCCTTCTCCCCACACAGGTGAGTGGGGGCGCCCCTTCATTGACAGGGCTTAGAGGAAGACTTGGCTGATCTCTGAGCCCAGGGCTTTTTCTGACCTTGCCCTGAAGGCTTGGGTCTGGATGCAGACGGTTAAGGCCGTCGCCACTGCCTGGAATTCGAAGCACTGGTATTTTGAGTTCTGTGCTGGGGATTTTAAAGGGAGGACACCTGCTCTTCCTCTTAACAGGTAGCAATGTACTCCCCCCCCCCCCCCCCCCGAGATCTTTTGGATATATGTATCCACATCAGCACCAAAAAGGTGTTCTCCATGAAAGGGGAAGCTAGCCAGTAGTTTTTTACATGGTAATTCCACAGACCACATTTTTAACCAAAGGATTCTGTGCATATGCACTGTCAGAGCAAACCGTGACATTTGCCTTATGGAGTCCGTAAGAGCATCCACTGCAAAACATAAAGTGCGAGGTAGATCTGACAGATCTTCCACAGACTCTCCTTGAGAAGGAACTGTCTTGGACATTCGCTTTATGCGGTCTTTCATAGACTGACACACACCTATGGCTGCTACTGCTTGTTGTACTGCAGAACCTGCAACTACAAAGGAAGTTTTCAATAAAGATTCCAATCTTTTATCTGCTGGATCTTTAAAAACCTGGGCATTATGCACAGGACAGGTTAAATTCTTGTTAACCAAAGAAATGGCTGCATCCACAGTGGGAATTTTCCATCTCTTAGAAAACGTATCCTCCGTAGGATATAACGATGAAAACCCTTTAGGAGGAACAAACATCCTGTCAAAATGATCCCAATTATTATACACGTCTTGCTCCAAGAGCGGATGTATGGGAAATGTCCGAGGACTCTGAGGAGGGCGCAATGAGCCTAGGGAGGAAAACGAGGTTTCAGTTGTCTCTAGATATACTATATACTCATTCCCATATTTTCTTGCACACATCAGCAAGCGCTATATTTTTTCTCATCTAGTTTGGGAAATCCTACATATTCTCTAAGGGCAGAAGTTTAAACTCAGCCCGATCCCATCTCTGCAAGAGACTGAATAAACAATCTCTGGGATTGAGAGGCTGATAGAGATTACTCTGAGTCTGACTCCCCCGGAAGTTGGAATTTCAGCTTGACCTTCCATAGGGTCATCCTCAGCTACATCTTTCCCATCCTCTGCCCAATCCTGAACTGATTCAGGGGACGGCTCAGGAGAGGAGGATCTAACCCACTTCTTTCCTCCATGTGGTGCTGCAATCATGTCAGCAATCCTACCCTCTAGGCTGGCTAATGCCGATGCCAAATCGCCCTTGGTAACATAGGCTGTGGCAGAAGTACATGGAGTAGCTACTATGCTTGACAACCTTAATGGCTCAGATTGGCTAGATGCCTCTGGTTTATCAGGAGGAGTAGACACAGTGGAAGCACGACTAGAACCTTCAAGGCCTGGCGGTGGGATTATGTTGCCCTTTCCAACTGTGCTCCCTCCAGCCTTTTTTCGGGCAGACATTGCTTTATAGCAAGACAAACTTGAGGTACTACCTTTAACAACTTGACGACCAGTCACGTTGACTGTACTGCGGCAAAGTGGCTCGTTATTGTCTGGCGACGTAGGTCTACGTCACCAGACATCCCCTCTCTCGGCGGCGCGGAGTCGGGCCAGGGGAGGAGCGGCGGTGATCGCTGCTGCTCTTCCCCGATCGTCGGGGATCTAGTGTGGAAATCCGCCCGCTTGTGTAAACAAAGTGGGCGGATCTCCTAAGTGACAGGCAGGGTCAGATTGCAGGGTTCAGCATAGCTGAACCTGCAATCTGTCCCTGTGTCACTCAGTCACCTCCCCCCACACACGTCAGTAAGCACCAGGCATACATTAACCCCTTTATCACCAATAAAAATGAACCCCTTCCCTGCCAGTGTCATTTTTACAGTAACAGTGCATATGTATAGCACTGATTACTGTAGTAATGTCACTGGTACCCCCAAAAGTGCCAAAAATGTCAGTCAAGGGTCCGATCTGTCCGCTGCAATGTCGCAGTCCTGCAAAAAAAATCGCAGATCGCCGCCATTACTCGTTAAAAAATAAAAAACACCAAAAATGACAGAAATCTTTCCCTTAGTTAGTAAACGCAATAACTTTTGGCGCAAACCAATCAAAATACGCTTATTGCTATTTTTTTTACCAAAAATATGTAGCAGAAAACAAATTGGCCTAAAATGATAAAAACATTTTGATTTTTACATTTTTGTGGGGGGGGGGGGGGGATTTCATATAAAAAAAATTTGAAAAATATTGTTATTTTTTCAAAATTGTTGCTCTTTTTTTGTTTATAGCGCAAAAAGTAAAAATCGCACAGGTGATCAGATACCACCAAAAGAAAGCTCTATTTGTGGGGAAAAAAGGACATAAATTTAATTTGGGTACAGCATTGCATGACCGCGCAATTGTCCGTTAAATTAAAGCAGTGCCGAATCTCAAAATATGGCCTGGTCAGGAATGGGGTAAAACCTTCCGGTCATAAAGCGGTACGCTCATTGAGAATTTTTTTGTCAAAGACATGTAGCTAAATACATTTTGGCCTAAATATATGACAAAAATTTAATATATTGGATATTTTTTAACTGTCAAAGTAGAAAAATATTGTTATTTTTTCAAAATTGTCGCTTTTTAAATTAATATCGCAAAAAATTAAAATTGCACAGGTGACCAAATACCACCAAAAGAAATCTCTGTTTGTGGGGAAAAAAAGGACGTAAATTTTGTTTGGGTACGGCGTTGCATGACCATGCAATTGTCAGTTAAAGTCGCACAGTGCCGAATCGCAAAAAGTGGCCTGGACGTAAAACAGCAAAATCCTCCTGTGGTAAAGTGGTTAAAGTGTACTCAATGCTTGTGCCAAGCTTAAACAGCCTAATGCACACAGCACTGATTATCCTAAGATATAGGACCTGTTTGTGCCAGTAACATACACCCACAGTGACTTACGCAACCTATCTGCTGCTCTGTGTCCCCTTCAGCCTCTGACAGAGGCTAGCACATTGGAAACAGTTCCTTTAAAATGTGCTCCTTTTTATGCTGAATTGCACATGCGTGTCGTGTACGTGGCATTCACGTGCATGCCATTGCGTTCAAACCCGCCTTCCTATGCAGCGTACGACTGTTTATAAAAAGCAAAGATTCCCACATGCGAACAATCCCTTTGCCACAAACTTGCCAGGAAGCGGGATACGAATATGCAGACGCTTAAACACCAAGGCGAAAACAGAAAACATGGGGTGAGAGCAGCTTAGGCTGAATCTTGTTTGTCACAGCTGATACCTTTCAGGTGATCAGCTCAGGGTAAGAAACAGTGTAACAATATGCTTTAAACATACTTTGTATAAACCTGCTATAATAAATGTAATTACAAGCAGAAATACACAAGTCTCTGTAATCTTATTAAAAGGAATAGTGCATAAAATATTTACAACTTTAACCTTTTAAGGTTTGTTTGCTGTGTAAATATTTAAAATGGACTCACTAGTCCTGCTGCAGGAATCTGCTATAAGCAAGAATGAAATCTTCACCCATCATGGCAAGCATTGTTTTGAAGACCTTCAAGGACTGGGTCCCCTATATAAGAGGGGCCACAGCCTTGGACCTGTAGAGCAACCTGCACGGAGCGCCTTTGGGGTTTGATATTCCAAAGGTCTGGATCCCAGGGTCCAGCATCTAAAAGGACAGCCTTACAGGCAAAACCTTGTATCTGCTTCCCGAGGCTCGGGGACCATATTTTTAGTCCATTGACTGTTTTAGATGGATCCGATAGCTAACCTCTTAGATCCAGTGACCTTTGTATGGGGTATGTTAGTGTAGCACCCTCCTAGACAGGTGCTAGGCAAAGCATTTGTTTTGTTCCGTCTGCTTATCAGGGGAGCCTGATCTTTTAGTTAGGCCTGCTCTGTGTTCAGTGTGCATTCATTTGGTCTGAGGGAGTGTCCCCACTGCATCCAATAGGGAGGCATGTTGGACAGTAGAGGAAACCTGGCCAATGATGCACAGGCTTTTGTGGGAGTCCCAGTGGGAGGGCACCACCGCAGTGCATCATGGGATTGACTTTAAAAGCCGAGAGCACATGAGGCAGGGTGTCTTTGGCGGGAAGCAGAGTCCCAGGTGGAGGGTGAACGCTGTCTCTCCTTCTGTATGCTGAGGAAAGTGGTCACAGGCAGTCGGCCTAGTGAGCCAGGTGTGGAGCTGAGCCTTAAAGGTCCTAGAGAAACTGACAGTGGAGCTGAAGGCAGAGCTACCTGGGAAAACCAGTGCCCGTGAGTACCAGGGGGCTTGCCAAGGGGTCTGCTAGGAAGGGGGCCAATCCAATGAGGTCAGTGGACAGAAGGTCAGCACACAGTCAGTGAGAAAGGGGGTGCCAAGTAGAACCCTGAAGAGTAATCTACCAAGTAGTTCGCCTTTCATATACTTCCCTTCAGTGGCAGTTGCCGCATTCAACATAGATAGAAGTCCTCAAGATTGTGCATAATTTGCTAAGTTGGAGTATCCCACTCATCCCTTCTTCCATCCCATCATAAAATAAAAACAACAAAAATCAAATCCCCTGGACTGTTTACTTACTGAGCCAAGAATCTAAAATACTAAGGATTTACAAGACGTTGCTATGAGTAAACCAGGGGAATCCGCTTTAAGCATCTCCCAAGGGAGTAGTGCTACATTAGCATAATCTTCTTTCTTCTCTGAAACATAACAAACATGTAAGGCACCTGTCCACAGCGACCTTCACCTTTTAGACACTGTCAAAAAAACTGGATGTACTTCCTGTGTGGGAGGGGTTATATAGAGGGGGGTCATCAATTCTGATTGGTTGCCATAGGTGGCTATATAACCCATATGTTATGATTTATGGCTCTGTGTCCCGTGATGTACGAAAAGAAAGTGAAGCGCTGTGAATACTTTCCGGATGCACTGTATGTACATTATATAGCTGGGTCTGTTTTTGAGCTAAACTTAAAATAAACCCATGATATAACTTGGCCATTCAAAGTGAGCATGTGATGAAAAAAAATGCACACTCTTAGATAACCTTTCAAAAAACACGTGTCAAATTGATCAGTAGATACAGATATGCTGTATATGCAGCTGAAATTCTATAAAAATATTTACTTTATTAATTTGAACTTAACTATTTTTCTGTTAATTTCGATGGGTTAACTTACGGACCAATAGGGAGGCTCAGCATGGGTAGGGCCAAGCTCTATCTTTGCCGAAAAGTTGAGATCTGCATATACCTTTAGCTGCCTATATTTCTGGATCTATTAATGATTTTGGCATGTACTTTTAACTAAAGATAACTTCTACTTACTGATAGGTTTATTTTTAAAAAAGGAGTTCATGTACAATTTGCAAGATGTCTTCCCATTGTTCAGCATTTATGTCTCCCTCATCTTTAATAAAATTGGATCCTGTCCATATCAGGTATGGCTTCAGACATCTATTCAGTGGGGAAGAATATAATACCTTCTGTTAGAATACACCTTTTGTTGAGATATTTCGAACAATAGCTTCTGTAATGGAGACTTTTTCCATTTTCCACACTATAGATCTGTACAGCACTTCCAGAACAATTATTAGTTGGTGATGTTAAAAGAACACTTAGATGTCCGAAAATTACATATCTCAATTACATCTATTAAACAACTAATGGATTTTGTGCTGACCTTATTGTATCCATCTTTTCTTGCCGTCCAATAGATTGTTACTGTTCCACATACGTTTGCTTAACATTTAACCACACATTATAGATTAGATGATTGGCGGGGAATAGTGATTTAGGTTAATAAAATTTATAAACTCCACAGCCATCAAAAATGAGCGCTAGTAGGCAGGTGCAGTCTGTATTCTTTACTGAAGGTGACGCTCATTCACAGCAGCAATGCAGATGGCAGAGGAAATTGAGAGAAAATGGGTTTCTCTATGATTTCCTCGGTCACCCGGGGCAGTGATCCGGTTGGATATACTGTACATGCCCCATGTGACCCTGGTGGCAATTTTGGGTCAAGCAGAGTCTTTTAAAGACTCTGACACCCTGGGTTTGGAGTTTTAAGTGAGTGGTTAGGGTAGGGACATTCTCGCTGTCTGTCAGGGACAGTGCCAGTGAAAGGTTCCAATGGAGTAGGCAGATAGCAGGGACTACTACGTTTACCTTTTCCAGAAGCTTACCCTTTGAGTCAGATTGGCCAGACCCCACTCCACCTTTGTGGCAGGCGCTGTCCTCATCCCTGGGTCTTCAGACTTCTTTCTCTCTGCTGCATATTTGTAAATGGCACGTGGTGGGTGAGCTTTTTCGCCAGGTCTGTTTGTACCTTTAACCTGCTGTTTCAATACATTGCTCTTTGCAAATCAGGACTCTGTGTGCTTACTGCCTATTACACCACGTTGCTCCTACCTAACATGCTTACTTTCAAGTGAAATCATTTTATGTTGGGACATGATATTTAATGTATCGATAGACCCCACTCTGTTAAATGTTGCATTGAACAGCTATGACTATAGCCAGGCAATGGGGAGAGCCAGACCTTCCTTGTCCTTAAGATGTTGTAAGAGTTATTGTTTGTAATACAATCACTAATAATGTGATTCCAGCTATAGAAATGCCTTATTGGCAATATTACAGGTGAATTGTGGACAGGCAGAGAGACAGGGATCACCACTGAAGAGTGAGGAAGACAGGAATCACTACTGTAGAGGCAGAGGACAGGGAGCACTGCTGGAGAGGGAGAGACAGGGGTCACCGCTGGAGAGGTCTCGCGCAGAGAGGTCTACATTGGAGAGGAGAGGTCTACATTGTCTCGCGCAGCCGAGCCATCCTGCCGCAGTAAAACTGCGGCGGGCAGTCGGCAAGTGGTTAAAGCAAAGCAAAATATTATACTGAAGCTTACTAGTTCTTAGATGGGTGACTGCATTAGTTTTTATTTTTGCTTTTAGGTTTTCTCGCCTATGTCATAGGCTCTTTACCGGGATCGGAGATGCGGTGTATCAGAGTGACACACGCACCACCGATCGTCGCTCTGCACACCTCCCGGGGGCGCCCAGAGCAGCCTATCCTGCTGGATGTCATATGACGCCCGGCCGGGATGGGACAACCACTTTGCAGCCGTCATTTTACCATATGACGGTCGGGAAGTGGCTAATTACAGAAATCTCCAAAATATATATAGTGCTCAAATGCGTGATCATTGTAAACTTGATGCTAATTTGTAATGTAGTGTAGTGTAATGAAAAGGTAAGTTTCCGCGCTGATGGATATAGGTAAGGCTGCAGCCTACCCCAAAATATAGTCCAGATGGCTATATCAAACAATGTGAGGGTGAAAACAAGGTAAAATGGCGCTGCCTATTACAAAGTGGGAACTGATGTAGAATACTAAAAAGGAAGGGATAAAGATATAAGGAATGGATAATAGAAATATTTTATATAAAGTGGTGGTGCTTATAAAAAACAATAAATAAAACCATATAGAATCGTGATGAAACTTGACCTGCCCGTTGACATATAAATCAATAAATAGTGAATGTAAAGTGATATGTGCAATCAATAAAGTGACAATGCCAAAGTGCTAGAGTGTGAAAGTCCAACAAAATCACCAAGGTTATAAATTAAACAACTATAAATATCAAATAAGTTCAAACACAGTCCATAAAGTGCTTTTGGAGGAAAAGACTGTGCTTCATTAAAGCCAGTGGTGCAGTAATTCTCAAACGGTGATCCGGTGATAAGTGTGGAGTGGGAAAAACACAATACACCCCTCCAATATGTCCCGCACTCACCAGAGGTATGCACCCCTACAGGGGTAATAAGCCTTGAGGAATTAGCCTCTTTCCTAGGGATCTCGGTATTGGGCTCTTGGGGTTGAAGTATCCCTGGATGCGGTCAGATATCCTCAATGGGCAGGGTCACCATGATAATCCATATTCCCGGATAAGGGGAGATAATCCCAGGTAACATGTAGAAAGGAAGACCTCGTATAGTGAAGTACTGTTTTCAATCGTTTATTAAAGTATATAAAAAAGACTGTACTCACATTTAAAACAAGGTAATACGAGCAAGCAAAGCAGTAGGGGCCGCGAGTCCCTCGTTGGCGGCTACTTCCGGGACGCTACTGTAACCAGTGACCGGATCTGCGTTCCAGTGGGGCGGAAATGACGTAACCACGCACGACGCGTTTCATCACAGCTGACGTCATCAGGTGCGCACCCGCATCCCGCAATTAAATTTTTTACACTCGAACAGGGTGTATATTGAATAGCGGAATAGGACAAATTTTACAAAACTGTGTATCTCACACGTACAAACACCAACTAGGCCCCGATTACAATTTTTTGTACCCTAAAGGCAGGATGAGGAAGAGGAGTAGGAGGAGTTGGGAACAGGAGGCAAACTGAAGCGCCCTGCAATCCTCGGCGGTAGAAGAAGATGTGCCAAACAAATTTAAAAAGGTGTATCTCACATGTACCGGTACAGAATATCCCGCAATTTAATTTTTTACACTCAAAGAGGGTGTATATTGAATAGCGGAATAGGAAAAATTTTACAAAACGGTGTATCTCACACGTACAAACACAAACTAGGCCCCGATTACAATTTTTTCTACCCTAAAGGCAAGATGAGGAGTAGGAGGAGTTCGGAACAGGCAGGAGGCAGACTGAAGTACCCTCAAATCCTCGGCAGTATGAGATGCGCCCCAAAAATTGGAAAGGTGTATCTCACACGTACCAACACAGACTATCCCCCAATCTAACTGATCCCCAAAGGTTTTTGATTAAATAGCGGAATAGAAAATATGATCAAAAAAAGTGTATGTATATCACACGTACACAACCACACTAGGCCCCAATTACTATTGTTTGTACCCCTAAAAGGCTGGATGAGGAGTAGGGGGGAGTATGGAACAGGCAGCACCCTCAAATCTTCAGAAGTATGAGATGAACCCCAAAAACTTGGAAAGGTGGATCTCTCTCACACGTACCAACACAGACTATCCCCCAATTTAACTGATCCCCAAAGGTTTTTGATTAAATAGCGGAATAGAAAATATGATCAAAAAAAGTGTATGTATATCACACGTACACAACCACACTAGGCCCCAATTACTATTGTTTGTACCCCTAAAAGGCTGGATGAGGAGTAGGGGGGAGTATGGAACAGGCAGCACCCTCAAATCTTCAGAAGTATGAGATGAACCCCAAAAACTTGGAAAGGTGGATCTCTCTCACACGTACCAACACAGACTATCCCCCAATTTAACTGATCCCCAAAGGTTTTTGATTAAATAGCGGAATAGAAAATATGATCAAAAAAAGTGTATGTATATCACACGTACACAACCACACTAGGCCCCAATTACTATTGTTTGTACCCCTAAAGGCTGGATGAGGAGTAGGGGGGAGTATGGAACAGGCAGCACCCTCAAATCTTCAGAAGTATGAGATGAACCCCAAAAACTTGGAAAGGTGGATCTCTCTCACACGTACCAACACAGACTATCCCCCAATTTAACTGATCCCCAAAGGTTTTTGATTAAATAGCGGAATAGAAAATATGATCAAAAAAAGTGTATGTATATCACACGTACACAACCACACTAGGCCCCAATTACTATTGTTTGTACCCCTAAAAGGCTGGATGAGGAGTAGGGGGGAGTATGGAACAGGCAGCACCCTCAAATCTTCAGAAGTATGAGATGAACCCCAAAAACTTGGAAAGGTGGATCTCTCTCACACGTACCAACACAGACTATCCCGCAATTTAACTGATCCCCAAAGGTTTTTGATTAAATAGCGGAATAGAAAATATGATCAAAAAAAGTGTATGTATATCACACGTACACAACCACACTAGGCCCCAATTACTATTGTTTGTACCCCTAAAAGGCTGGATGAGGAGTAGGGGGGAGTATGGAACAGGCAGCACCCTCAAATCTTCAGAAGTATGAGATGAACCCCAAAAACCTGGAAAGGTGAATCTCTCTCACACGTACCAACACAGACTATCCCCCAATTTAACTGATCCCCAAAGGTTTTTGATTAAATAGCGGAATAGAAAATATGATCAAAAAAAGTGTATGTATATCACACGTACACAACCACACTAGGCCCCAATTACTATTGTTTGTACCCCTAAAAGGCTGGATGAGGAGTAGGGGGGAGTATGGAACAGGCAGCACCCTCAAATCTTCAGAAGTATGAGATGAACTCCAAAAACTTTGAAAGGTGGATCTCTCTCACACGTACCAACACAGACTATCCCCCAATTGAACTGATCCCCAAAGGATTTTGATTAAATAGCGGAATAGAAAATATGATCAAAAAAAGTGTATGTATATCACACGTACACAACCACACTAGGCCCCAATTACTATTGTTTGTACCCCTAAAAGGCTGGATGAGGAGTAGGGGGGAGTATGGAACAGGCAGCACCCTCAAATCTTCAGAAGTATGAGATGAACCCCAAAAACTTGGAAAGGTGGATCTCTCTCACACGTACCAACACAGACTATCCCCCAATTTAACTGATCCCCAAAGGTTTTTGATTAAATAGCGGAATAGAAAATATGATCAAAAAAAGTGTATGTATATCACACGTACACAACCACACTAGGCCCCAATTACTATTGTTTGTACCCCTAAAAGGCTGGATGAGGAGTAGGGGGGAGTATGGAACAGGCAGCACCCTCAAATCTTCAGAAGTATGAGATGAACCCCAAAAACTTGGAAAGGTGGATCTCTCTCACACGTACCAACACAGACTATCCCCCAATTTAACTGATCCCCAAAGGTTTTTGATTAAATAGCGGAATAGAAAATATGATCAAAAAAAGTGTATGTATATCACACGTACACAACCACACTAGGCCCCAATTACTATTGTTTGTACCCCTAAAAGGCTGGATGAGGAGTAGGGGGGAGTATGGAACAGGCAGCACCCTCAAATCTTCAGAAGTATGAGATGAACCCCAAAAACTTGGAAAGGTGGATCTCTCTCAAACGTACCAACACAGACTATCCCCCAATTTAACTGATCCCCAAAGGTTTTTGATTAAATAGCGGAATAGAAAATATGATCAAAAAAAGTGTATGTATATCACACGTACACAACCACACTAGGCCCCAATTACTATTGTTTGTACCCCTAAAAGGCTGGATGAGGAGTAGGGGGGAGTATGGAACAGGCAGCACCCTCAAATCTTCAGAAGTATGAGATGAACCCCAAAAACTTGGAAAGGTGGATCTCTCTCAAACGTACCAACACAGACTATCCCCCAATTTAACTGATCCCCAAAGGTTTTTGATTAAATAGCGGAATAGAAAATATGATCAAAAAAAGTGTATGTATATCACACGTACACAACCACACTAGGCCCCAATTACTATTGTTTGTACCCCTAAAAGGCTGGATGAGGAGTAGGGGGGAGTATGGAACAGGCAGCACCCTCAAATCTTCAGAAGTATGAGATGAACCCCAAAAACTTGGAAAGGTGGATCTCTCTCACACGTACCAACACAGACTATCCCCCAATTTAACTGATCCCCAAAGGTTTTTGATTAAATAGCGGAATAGAAAATATGATCAAAAAAAGTGTATGTATATCACACATACACAACCACACTAGGCCCCAATTACTATTGTTTGTACCCCTAAAAGGCTGGATGAGGAGTAGGGGGGAGTATGGAACAGGCAGCACCCTCAAATCTTCAGAAGTATGAGATGAACCCCAAAAACTTGGAAAGGTGGATCTCTCTCACACGTACCAACACAGACTATCCCCCAATTTAACTGATCCCCAAAGGTTTTTGATTAAATAGCGGAATAGAAAATATGATCAAAAAAAGTGTATGTATATCACACGTACACAACCACACTAGGCCCCAATTACTATTGTTTGTACCCCTAAAAGGCTGGATGAGGAGTAGGGGGGAGTATGGAACAGGCAGCACCCTCAAATCTTCAGAAGTATGAGATGAACCCCAAAAACTTGGAAAGGTGGATCTCTCTCACACGTACCAACACAGACTATCCCGCAATTTAACTGATCCCTAAAGGTTTTTGATTAAATAGCGGAATAGAAAATATGATCAAAAAAAGTGTATGTATATCACACGTACACAACCACACTAGGCCCCAATTACTATTGTTTGTACCCCTAAAAGGCTGGATGAGGAGTAGGGGGGGAGTATGGAACAGGCAGCACCCTCAAATCTTCAGAAGTATGAGATGAACCCCAAAAACCTGGAAAGGTGGATCTCTCTCAAACGTACCAACACAGACTATCCCCCAATTTAACTGATCCCCAAAGGTTTTTGATTAAATAGCGGAATAGAAAATATGATCAAAAAAAGTGTATGTATATCACACGTACACAACCACACTAGGCCCCAATTACTATTGTTTGTACCCCTAAAAGGCTGGATGAGGAGTAGGGGGGAGTATGGAACAGGCAGCACCCTCAAATCTTCAGAAGTATGAGATGAACCCCAAAAACTTGGAAAGGTGGATCTCTCTCAAACGTACCAACACAGACTATCCCCCAATTTAACTGATCCCCAAAGGTTTTTGATTAAATAGCGGTATAGAAAATATGATCAAAAAAAGTGTATGTATATCACACGTACACAACCACACTAGGCCCCAATTACTATTGTTTGTACCCCTAAAAGGCTGGATGAGGAGTAGGGGGGAGTATGGAACAGGCAGCACCCTCAAATCTTCAGAAGTATGAGATGAACCCCAAAAACTTGGAAAGGTGGATCTCTCTCACACGTACCAACACAGACTATCCCCCAATTTAACTGATCCCCAAAGGTTTTTGATTAAATAGCGGAATAGAAAATATGATCAAAAAAAGTGTATGTATATCACACGTACACAACCACACTAGGCCCCAATTACTATTGTTTGTACCCCTAAAAGCCTGGATGAGGAGTAGGGGGGAGTATGGAACAGGCAGCACCCTCAAATCTTCAGAAGTATGAGATGAACCCCAAAAACTTGGAAAGGTGGATCTCTCTCACACGTACCAACACAGACTATCCCCCAATTTAACTGATCCCCAAAGGTTTTTGATTAAATAGCGGAATAGAAAATATGATCAAAAAAAGTGTATGTATATCACACGTACACAACCACACTAGGCCCCAATTACTATTGTTTGTACCCCTAAAAGGCTGGATGAGGAGTAGGGGGGAGTATGGAACAGGCAGCACCCTCAAATCTTCAGAAGTATGAGATGAACCCCAAAAACTTGGAAAGGTGGATCTCTCTCACACGTACCAACACAGACTATCCCCCAATTTAACTGATCCCCAAAGGTTTTTGATTAAATAGCGGAATAGAAAATATGATCAAAAAAAGTGTATGTATATCACACGTACACAACCACACTAGGCCCCAATTACTATTGTTTGTACCCCTAAAAGGCTGGATGAGGAGTAGGGGGGAGTATGGAACAGGCAGCACCCTCAAATCTTCAGAAGTATGAGATGAACCCCAAAAACTTGGAAAGGTGGATCTCTCTCACACGTACCAACACAGACTATCCCGCAATTTAACTGATCCCCAAAGGTTTTTGATTAAATAGCGGAATAGAAAATATGATCAAAAAAAGTGTATGTATATCACACGTACACAACCACACTAGGCCCCAATTACTATTGTTTGTACCCCTAAAAGGCTGGATGAGGAGTAGGGGGGAGTATGGAACAGGCAGCACCCTCAAATCTTCAGAAGTATGAGATGAACCCCAAAAACCTGGAAAGGTGGATCTCTCTCACACGTACCAACACAGACTATCCCCCAATTTAACTGATCCCCAAAGGTTTTTGATTAAATAGCGGAATAGAAAATATGATCAAAAAAAGTGTATGTATATCACACGTACACAACCACACTAGGCCCCAATTACTATTGTTTGTACCCCTAAAAGGCTGGATGAGGAGTAGGGGGGAGTATGGAACAGGCAGCACCCTCAAATCTTCAGAAGTATGAGATGAACTCCAAAAACTTTGAAAGGTGGATCTCTCTCACACGTACCAACACAGACTATCCCCCAATTGAACTGATCCCCAAAGGATTTTGATTAAATAGCGGAATAGAAAATATGATCAAAAAAAGTGTATGTATATCACACGTACACAACCACACTAGGCCCCAATTACTATTGTTTGTACCCCTAAAAGGCTGGATGAGGAGTAGGGGGGAGTATGGAACAGGCAGCACCCTCAAATCTTCAGAAGTATGAGATGAACCCCAAAAACTTGGAAAGGTGGATCTCTCTCACACGTACCAACACAGACTATCCCCCAATTTAACTGATCCCCAAAGGTTTTTGATTAAATAGCGGAATAGAAAATATGATCAAAAAAAGTGTATGTATATCACACGTACACAACCACACTAGGCCCCAATTACTATTGTTTGTACCCCTAAAAGGCTGGATGAGGAGTAGGGGGGAGTATGGAACAGGCAGCACCCTCAAATCTTCAGAAGTATGAGATGAACCCCAAAAACTTGGAAAGGTGGATCTCTCTCACACGTACCAACACAGACTATCCCCCAATTTAACTGATCCCCAAAGGTTTTTGATTAAATAGCGGAATAGAAAATATGATCAAAAAAGTGTATGTATATCACACGTACACAACCACACTAGGCCCCAATTACTATTGTTTGTACCCCTAAAAGGCTGGATGAGGAGTAGGGGGGAGTATGGAACAGGCAGCACCCTCAAATCTTCAGAAGTATGAGATGAACCCCAAAAACTTGGAAAGGTGGATCTCTCTCAAACGTACCAACACAGACTATCCCCCAATTTAACTGATCCCCAAAGGTTTTTGATTAAATAGCGGAATAGAAAATATGATCAAAAAAAGTGTATGTATATCACACGTACACAACCACACTAGGCCCCAATTACTATTGTTTGTACCCCTAAAAGGCTGGATGAGGAGTAGGGGGGAGTATGGAACAGGCAGCACCCTCAAATCTTCAGAAGTATGAGATGAACCCCAAAAACTTGGAAAGGTGGATCTCTCTCAAACGTACCAACACAGACTATCCCCCAATTTAACTGATCCCCAAAGGTTTTTGATTAAATAGCGGAATAGAAAATATGATCAAAAAAAGTGTATGTATATCACACGTACACAACCACACTAGGCCCCAATTACTATTGTTTGTACCCCTAAAAGGCTGGATGAGGAGTAGGGGGGAGTATGGAACAGGCAGCACCCTCAAATCTTCAGAAGTATGAGATGAACCCCAAAAACTTGGAAAGGTGGATCTCTCTCACACGTACCAACACAGACTATCCCCCAATTTAACTGATCCCCAAAGGTTTTTGATTAAATAGCGGAATAGAAAATATGATCAAAAAAAGTGTATGTATATCACACATACACAACCACACTAGGCCCCAATTACTATTGTTTGTACCCCTAAAAGGCTGGATGAGGAGTAGGGGGGAGTATGGAACAGGCAGCACCCTCAAATCTTCAGAAGTATGAGATGAACCCCAAAAACTTGGAAAGGTGGATCTCTCTCACACGTACCAACACAGACTATCCCCCAATTTAACTGATCCCCAAAGGTTTTTGATTAAATAGCGGAATAGAAAATATGATCAAAAAAAGTGTATGTATATCACACGTACACAACCACACTAGGCCCCAATTACTATTGTTTGTACCCCTAAAAGGCTGGATGAGGAGTAGGGGGGAGTATGGAACAGGCAGCACCCTCAAATCTTCAGAAGTATGAGATGAACCCCAAAAACTTGGAAAGGTGGATCTCTCTCACACGTACCAACACAGACTATCCCGCAATTTAACTGATCCCTAAAGGTTTTTGATTAAATAGCGGAATAGAAAATATGATCAAAAAAAGTGTATGTATATCACACGTACACAACCACACTAGGCCCCAATTACTATTGTTTGTACCCCTAAAAGGCTGGATGAGGAGTAGGGGGGGAGTATGGAACAGGCAGCACCCTCAAATCTTCAGAAGTATGAGATGAACCCCAAAAACCTGGAAAGGTGGATCTCTCTCACACGTACCAACACAGACTATCCCCCAATTTAACTGATCCCCAAAGGTTTTTGATTAAATAGCGGAATAGAAAATATGATCAAAAAAAGTGTATGTATATCACACGTACACAACCACACTAGGCCCCAATTACTATTGTTTGTACCCCTAAAAGGCTGGATGAGGAGTAGGGGGGAGTATGGAACAGGCAGCACCCTCAAATCTTCAGAAGTATGAGATGAACCCCAAAAACTTGGAAAGGTGGATCTCTCTCAAACGTACCAACACAGACTATCCCCCAATTTAACTGATCCCCAAAGGTTTTTGATTAAATAGCGGTATAGAAAATATGATCAAAAAAAAGTGTATGTATATCACACGTACACAACCACACTAGGCCCCAATTACTATTGTTTGTACCCCTAAAAGGCTGGATGAGGAGTAGGGGGGAGTATGGAACAGGCAGCACCCTCAAATCTTCAGAAGTATGAGATGAACCCCAAAAACTTGGAAAGGTGGATCTCTCTCACACGTACCAACACAGACTATCCCCCAATTTAACTGATCCCCAAAGGTTTTTGATTAAATAGCGGAATAGAAAATATGATCAAAAAAAGTGTATGTATATCACACGTACACAACCACACTAGGCCCCAATTACTATTGTTTGTACCCCTAAAAGGCTGGATGAGGAGTAGGGGGGAGTATGGAACAGGCAGCACCCTCAAATCTTCAGAAGTATGAGATGAACCCCAAAAACTTGGAAAGGTGGATCTCTCTCACACGTACCAACACAGACTATCCCCCAATTTAACTGATCCCCAAAGGTTTTTGATTAAATAGCGGAATAGAAAATATGATCAAAAAAAGTGTATGTATATCACACGTACACAACCACACTAGGCCCCAATTACTATTGTTTGTACCCCTAAAAGGCTGGATGAGGAGTAGGGGGGAGTATGGAACAGGCAGCACCCTCAAATCTTCAGAAGTATGAGATGAACCCCAAAAACTTGGAAAGGTGGATCTCTCTCACACGTACCAACACAGACTATCCCGCAATTTAACTGATCCCTAAAGGTTTTTGATTAAATAGCGGAATAGAAAATATGATCAAAAAAAGTGTATGTATATCACACGTACACAACCACACTAGGCCCCAATTACTATTGTTTGTACCCCTAAAAGGCTGGATGAGGAGTAGGGGGGGAGTATGGAACAGGCAGCACCCTCAAATCTTCAGAAGTATGAGATGAACCCCAAAAACCTGGAAAGGTGGATCTCTCTCACACGTACCAACACAGACTATCCCCCAATTTAACTGATCCCCAAAGGTTTTTGATTAAATAGCGGAATAGAAAATATGATCAAAAAAAGTGTATGTATATCACACGTACACAACCACACTAGGCCCCAATTACTATTGTTTGTACCCCTAAAAGGCTGGATGAGGAGTAGGGGGGAGTATGGAACAGGCAGCACCCTCAAATCTTCAGAAGTATGAGATGAACCCCAAAAACTTGGAAAGGTTGATCTCTCTCAAACGTACCAACACAGACTATCCCCCAATTTAACTGATCCCCAAAGGTTTTTGATTAAATAGCGGTATAGAAAATATGATCAAAAAAAAGTGTATGTATATCACACGTACACAACCACACTAGGCCCCAATTACTATTGTTTGTACCCCTAAAAGGCTGGATGAGGAGTAGGGGGGAGTATGGAACAGGCAGCACCCTCAAATCTTCAGAAGTATGAGATGAACCCCAAAAACTTGGAAAGGTGGATCTCTCTCACACGTACCAACACAGACTATCCCCCAATTTAACTGATCCCCAAAGGTTTTTGATTAAATAGCGGAATAGAAAATATGATCAAAAAAAGTGTATGTATATCACACGTACACAACCACACTAGGCCCCAATTACTATTGTTTGTACCCCTAAAAGCCTGGATGAGGAGTAGGGGGGAGTATGGAACAGGCAGCACCCTCAAATCTTCAGAAGTATGAGATGAACCCCAAAAACTTGGAAAGGTGGATCTCTCTCACACGTACCAACACAGACTATCCCCCAATTTAACTGATCCCCAAAGGTTTTTGATTAAATAGCGGAATAGAAAATATGATCAAAAAAAGTGTATGTATATCACACGTACACAACCACACTAGGCCCCAATTACTATTGTTTGTACCCCTAAAAGGCTGGATGAGGAGTAGGGGGGAGTATGGAACAGGCAGCACCCTCAAATCTTCAGAAGTATGAGATGAACCCCAAAAACTTGGAAAGGTGGATCTCTCTCACACGTACCAACACAGACTATCCCCCAATTTAACTGATCCCCAAAGGTTTTTGATTAAATAGCGGAATAGAAAATATGATCAAAAAAAGTGTATGTATATCACACGTACACAACCACACTAGGCCCCAATTACTATTGTTTGTACCCCTAAAAGGCTGGATGAGGAGTAGGGGGGAGTATGGAACAGGCAGCACCCTCAAATCTTCAGAAGTATGAGATGAACCCCAAAAACTTGGAAAGGTGGATCTCTCTCACACGTACCAACACAGACTATCCCGCAATTTAACTGATCCCCAAAGGTTTTTGATTAAATAGCGGAATAGAA
This sequence comes from Pelophylax lessonae, assembly GCF_965119305.1. Lineage (NCBI taxonomy): Eukaryota > Metazoa > Chordata > Amphibia > Anura > Ranidae > Pelophylax > Pelophylax lessonae. The sequence continues at coordinate 256,727,184 of NC_138773.1, read as the reverse complement.
AATATGATCAAAAAAAGTGTATGTATATCACACGTACACAACCACACTAGGCCCCAATTACTATTGTTTGTACCCCTAAAAGGCTGGATGAGGAGTAGGGGGGAGTATGGAACAGGCAGCACCCTCAAATCTTCAGAAGTATGAGATGAACCCCAAAAACCTGGAAAGGTGGATCTCTCTCACACGTACCAACACAGACTATCCCCCAATTTAACTGATCCCCAAAGGTTTTTGATTAAATAGCGGAATAGAAAATATGATCAAAAAAAGTGTATGTATATCACACGTACACAACCACACTAGGCCCCAATTACTATTGTTTGTACCCCTAAAAGGCTGGATGAGGAGTAGGGGGGAGTATGGAACAGGCAGCACCCTCAAATCTTCAGAAGTATGAGATGAACTCCAAAAACTTTGAAAGGTGGATCTCTCTCACACGTACCAACACAGACTATCCCCCAATTGAACTGATCCCCAAAGGATTTTGATTAAATAGCGGAATAGAAAATATGATCAAAAAAAGTGTATGTATATCACACGTACACAACCACACTAGGCCCCAATTACTATTGTTTGTACCCCTAAAAGGCTGGATGAGGAGTAGGGGGGAGTATGGAACAGGCAGCACCCTCAAATCTTCAGAAGTATGAGATGAACCCCAAAAACTTGGAAAGGTGGATCTCTCTCACACGTACCAACACAGACTATCCCCCAATTTAACTGATCCCCAAAGGTTTTTGATTAAATAGCGGAATAGAAAATATGATCAAAAAAGTGTATGTATATCACACGTACACAACCACACTAGGCCCCAATTACTATTGTTTGTACCCCTAAAAGGCTGGATGAGGAGTAGGGGGGAGTATGGAACAGGCAGCACCCTCAAATCTTCAGAAGTATGAGATGAACCCCAAAAACTTGGAAAGGTGGATCTCTCTCAAACGTACCAACACAGACTATCCCCCAATTTAACTGATCCCCAAAGGTTTTTGATTAAATAGCGGAATAGAAAATATGATCAAAAAAAGTGTATGTATATCACACGTACACAACCACACTAGGCCCCAATTACTATTGTTTGTACCCCTAAAAGGCTGGATGAGGAGTAGGGGGGAGTATGGAACAGGCAGCACCCTCAAATCTTCAGAAGTATGAGATGAACCCCAAAAACTTGGAAAGGTGGATCTCTCTCAAACGTACCAACACAGACTATCCCCCAATTTAACTGATCCCCAAAGGTTTTTGATTAAATAGCGGAATAGAAAATATGATCAAAAAAAGTGTATGTATATCACACGTACACAACCACACTAGGCCCCAATTACTATTGTTTGTACCCCTAAAAGGCTGGATGAGGAGTAGGGGGGAGTATGGAACAGGCAGCACCCTCAAATCTTCAGAAGTATGAGATGAACCCCAAAAACTTGGAAAGGTGGATCTCTCTCACACGTACCAACACAGACTATCCCCCAATTTAACTGATCCCCAAAGGTTTTTGATTAAATAGCGGAATAGAAAATATGATCAAAAAAGTGTATGTATATCACACGTACACAACCACACTAGGCCCCAATTACTATTGTTTGTACCCCTAAAAGGCTGGATGAGGAGTAGGGGGGAGTATGGAACAGGCAGCACCCTCAAATCTTCAGAAGTATGAGATGAACCCCAAAAACTTGGAAAGGTGGATCTCTCTCAAACGTACCAACACAGACTATCCCCCAATTTAACTGATCCCCAAAGGTTTTTGATTAAATAGCGGAATAGAAAATATGATCAAAAAAAGTGTATGTATATCACACGTACACAACCACACTAGGCCCCAATTACTATTGTTTGTACCCCTAAAAGGCTGGATGAGGAGTAGGGGGGAGTATGGAACAGGCAGCACCCTCAAATCTTCAGAAGTATGAGATGAACCCCAAAAACTTGGAAAGGTGGATCTCTCTCAAACGTACCAACACAGACTATCCCCCAATTTAACTGATCCCCAAAGGTTTTTGATTAAATAGCGGAATAGAAAATATGATCAAAAAAAGTGTATGTATATCACACGTACACAACCACACTAGGCCCCAATTACTATTGTTTGTACCCCTAAAAGGCTGGATGAGGAGTAGGGGGGAGTATGGAACAGGCAGCACCCTCAAATCTTCAGAAGTATGAGATGAACCCCAAAAACTTGGAAAGGTGGATCTCTCTCACACGTACCAACACAGACTATCCCCCAATTTAACTGATCCCCAAAGGTTTTTGATTAAATAGCGGAATAGAAAATATGATCAAAAAAAGTGTATGTATATCACACATACACAACCACACTAGGCCCCAATTACTATTGTTTGTACCCCTAAAAGGCTGGATGAGGAGTAGGGGGGAGTATGGAACAGGCAGCACCCTCAAATCTTCAGAAGTATGAGATGAACCCCAAAAACTTGGAAAGGTGGATCTCTCTCACACGTACCAACACAGACTATCCCCCAATTTAACTGATCCCCAAAGGTTTTTGATTAAATAGCGGAATAGAAAATATGATCAAAAAAAGTGTATGTATATCACACGTACACAACCACACTAGGCCCCAATTACTATTGTTTGTACCCCTAAAAGGCTGGATGAGGAGTAGGGGGGAGTATGGAACAGGCAGCACCCTCAAATCTTCAGAAGTATGAGATGAACCCCAAAAACTTGGAAAGGTGGATCTCTCTCACACGTACCAACACAGACTATCCCGCAATTTAACTGATCCCTAAAGGTTTTTGATTAAATAGCGGAATAGAAAATATGATCAAAAAAAGTGTATGTATATCACACGTACACAACCACACTAGGCCCCAATTACTATTGTTTGTACCCCTAAAAGGCTGGATGAGGAGTAGGGGGGGAGTATGGAACAGGCAGCACCCTCAAATCTTCAGAAGTATGAGATGAACCCCAAAAACCTGGAAAGGTGGATCTCTCTCACACGTACCAACACAGACTATCCCCCAATTTAACTGATCCCCAAAGGTTTTTGATTAAATAGCGGAATAGAAAATATGATCAAAAAAAGTGTATGTATATCACACGTACACAACCACACTAGGCCCCAATTACTATTGTTTGTACCCCTAAAAGGCTGGATGAGGAGTAGGGGGGAGTATGGAACAGGCAGCACCCTCAAATCTTCAGAAGTATGAGATGAACCCCAAAAACTTGGAAAGGTGGATCTCTCTCAAACGTACCAACACAGACTATCCCCCAATTTAACTGATCCCCAAAGGTTTTTGATTAAATAGCGGTATAGAAAATATGATCAAAAAAAAGTGTATGTATATCACACATACACAACCACACTAGGCCCCAATTACTATTGTTTGTACCCCTAAAAGGCTGGATGAGGAGTAGGGGGGAGTATGGAACAGGCAGCACCCTCAAATCTTCAGAAGTATGAGATGAACCCCAAAAACTTGGAAAGGTGGATCTCTCTCACACGTACCAACACAGACTATCCCCCAATTTAACTGATCCCCAAAGGTTTTTGATTAAATAGCGGAATAGAAAATATGATCAAAAAAAGTGTATGTATATCACACGTACACAACCACACTAGGCCCCAATTACTATTGTTTGTACCCCTAAAAGGCTGGATGAGGAGTAGGGGGGAGTATGGAACAGGCAGCACCCTCAAATCTTCAGAAGTATGAGATGAACCCCAAAAACTTGGAAAGGTGGATCTCTCTCACACGTACCAACACAGACTATCCCCCAATTTAACTGATCCCCAAAGGTTTTTGATTAAATAGCGGAATAGAAAATATGATCAAAAAAAGTGTATGTATATCACACGTACACAACCACACTAGGCCCCAATTACTATTGTTTGTACCCCTAAAAGGCTGGATGAGGAGTAGGGGGGAGTATGGAACAGGCAGCACCCTCAAATCTTCAGAAGTATGAGATGAACCCCAAAAACTTGGAAAGGTGGATCTCTCTCACACGTACCAACACAGACTATCCCGCAATTTAACTGATCCCTAAAGGTTTTTGATTAAATAGAGGAATAGAAAATATGATCAAAAAAAGTGTATGTATATCACACGTACACAACCACACTAGGCCCCAATTACTATTGTTTGTACCCCTAAAAGGCTGGATGAGGAGTAGGGGGGGGAGTATGGAACAGGCAGCACCCTCAAATCTTCAGAAGTATGAGATGAACCCCAAAAACTTGGAAAGGTGGATCTCTCTCAAACGTACAAACACAGACTATCCCCCAATTTAACTGACCCCAAAGGTTTTTGATTAAATAGCGGAATAGAAAATATGATCAAAAAAGTGTATGTATATCACACGTACACAACCACACTAGGCCCCAATTACTATTGTTTGTACCCCTAAAAGGCTGGATGAGGAGTAGGGGGGAGTATGGAACAGGCAGCACCCTCAAATCTTCAGAAGTATGAGATGAACCCCAAAAACTTGGAAAGGTGGATCTCTCTCAAACGTACCAACACAGACTATCCCCCAATTTAACTGATCCCCAAAGGTTTTTGATTAAATAGCGGAATAGAAAATATGATCAAAAAAAAGTGTATGTATATCACACGTACACAACCACACTAGGCCCCAATTACTATTGTTTGTACCCCTAAAAGGCTGGATGAGGAGTAGGGGGGAGTATGGAACAGGCAGCACCCTCAAATCTTCAGAAGTATGAGATGAACCCCAAAAACTTGGAAAGGTGGATCTCTCTCACACGTACCAACACAGACTACCCCCCAATTTAACTGATCCCCAAAGGTTTTTGATTAAATAGCGGAATAGAAAATATGATCAAAAAAAGTGTATGTATATCACATGTACACAACCACACTAGGCCCCAATTACTATTGTTTGTACCCCTAAAAGGCTGGATGAGGAGTAGGGGGGAGTATGGAACAGGCAGCACCCTCAAATCTTCAGAAGTATGAGATGAACCCCAAAAACTTGGAAAGGTGGATCTCTCTCACACGTACCAACACAGACTATCCCCCAATTTAACTGATCCCCAAAGGTTTTTGATTAAATAGCGGAATAGAAAATATGATCAAAAAAAGTGTATGTATATCACACGTACACAACCACACTAGGCCCCAATTACTATTGTTTGTACCCCTAAAAGGCTGGATGAGGAGTAGGGGGGAGTATGGAACAGGCAGCACCCTCAAATCTTCAGAAGTATGAGATGAACCCCAAAAACTTGGAAAGGTGGATCTCTCTCACACGTACCAACACAGACTATCCCCCAATTTAACTGATCCCCAAAGGTTTTTGATTAAATAGCGGAATAGAAAATATGATCAAAAAAAGTGTATGTATATCACACGTACACAACCACACTAGGCCCCAATTACTATTGTTTGTACCCCTAAAAGGCTGGATGAGGAGTAGGGGGGAGTATGGAACAGGCAGCACCCTCAAATCTTCAGAAGTATGAGATGAACCCCAAAAACTTGGAAAGGTGGATCTCTCTCACACGTACCAACACAGACTATTCCCCAATTTAACTGATCCCCAAAGGTTTTTGATTAAATAGCGGAATAGAAAATATGATCAAAAAAAGTGTATGTATATCACACGTACACAACCACACTAGGCCCCAATTACTATTGTTTGTACCCCTAAAAGGCTGGATGAGGAGTAGGGGGGAGTATGGAACAGGCAGCACCCTCAAATCTTCAGAAGTATGAGATGAACCCCAAAAACTTGGAAAGGTGGATCTCTCTCACACGTACCAACACAGACTATCCCCCAATTTAACTGATCCCCAAAGGTTTTTGATTAAATAGCGGAATAGAAAATATGATCAAAAAAAGTGTATGTATATAACACGTACACAACCACACTAGGCCCCAATTACTATTGTTTGTACCCCTAAAAGGCTGGATGAGGAGTAGGGGGGAGTATGGAACAGGCAGCACCCTCAAATCTTCAGAAGTATGAGATGAACCCCAAAAACCTGGAAAGGTGGATCTCTCTCACACGTACCAACACAGACTATCCCCCAATTTAACTGATCCCCAAAGGTTTTTGATTAAATAGCGGAATAGAAAATATGATCAAAAAAAGTGTATGTATATCACACGTACACAACCACACTAGGCCCCAATTACTATTGTTTGTACCCCTAAAAGGCTGGATGAGGAGTAGGGGGGAGTATGGAACAGGCAGCACCCTCAAATCTTCAGAAGTATGAGATGAACCCCAAAAACTTGGAAAGGTGGATCTCTCTCACACGTACCAACACAGACTATCCCCCAATTTAACTGATCCCCAAAGGTTTTTGATTAAATAGCGGAATAGAAAATATGATCAAAAAAAGTGTATGTATATCACACGTACACAACCACACTAGGCCCCAATTACTATTGTTTGTACCCCTAAAAGGCTGGATGAGGAGTAGGAGGGAGTATGGAACAGGCAGCACCCTCAAATCTTCAGAAGTATGAGATGAACCCCAAAAACTTGGAATGGTGGATCTCTCTCACACGTACCAACACAGACTATCCCCCAATTTAACTGATCCCCAAAGGTTTTTGATTAAATAGCAGAATAGAAAATATGATCAAAAAAAGTGTATGTATATCACACGTACACAACCACACTAGGCCCCAATTACTATTGTTTGTACCCCTAAAAGGCTGGATGAGGAGTAGGGGGGAGTATGGAACAGGCAGCACCCTCAAATCTTCAGAAGTATGAGATGAACCCCAAAAAAAACCAAATATCATTCAGCTCTGCTGCAGGCCACAACTTAATTTTTTTTAACCCAAGGCTGTATATTGAATAGTGGAATAGAAAAAAAGTGTATGATTTTTGAAACCACTCAATATTAGCACATGTGAACTGAACACAGCAGTGTATGATCAGTCACTCAGCACAGCACAGCTAAAGGAAAAAGGCTGCACACAGTGCCTGATAGAAAAATACTTTTCTCCCTCCTCCTCAGTGGGCAAAAAAGATTGTGTTCACTGCACCCCAAAAAGATTGTGTTCACTGTACCCCAAAAAGATTGCGTTCACTGCACCCCAAAAAGATTGTGTTCACTGCACCCCAAAAAGATTGTGTTCACTGCACCCCAAAAAGATTGTGTTCACTGTACCCCAAAAAGATTGCGTTCACTGCACCCCAAAAAGAATGTGTTCACTGCACCCCAAAAAGATTGCGTTCACTGCACCCCAAAAAGATTGCGTTCACTGCACCCCAAAAAGATTGTGTTCACTGCAGCCCACACGCAGCAAAATGGATGTGGACCACTGACACCTGCCTATCCCCTATCCCACACCACACAGCAATATCGATTGTAGTTTGTAGAACACACTTTCCCTAAAAATCAGCAGACTCTATCCCTAACAGGATTGATAAGATCGTAGATCGGGTGACTGCAAACCCCACCCCACACAGCAATATCGATTGTAGTTTGTAGATCACACTTTCCCTAAAAATCAGCAGACTCTATCCCTAACAGGATTGATAAGATCGTAGATCGGGTGACTGCAAACCCCACCCCACACAGCAATATCGATTGTAGTTTGTAGAACGCACTGTCCCTAAAATCAGCCGCCTCGCCCTAAAATGCCTACAACTCGCCCTGCCTAACACACTTCGACCTGTCCCTCAATTCTATCCGGACACAAATGTTTTTTTTTTCCTGTCTGTCCCTAATCAGCAGGCAGCACGTTGATGTGTGCTCTCTCCCTGATCTAAACAGCAGAATGACGCCGCAGCGGCGCTGCCTCGAACTTATAAAGACTTGGTCACATGCTTCAGACGGCCAATCACAGCTACTGATACATTTGCAGGCATGGCTGGGATGGCTTAGGCACACCAGTTAAACGCTTGTTGATTGGCTGTTGAAAGCCCGCCATGAAAAGCGCTCCAAAGCATGCAAAACCCGGAAATAAAACGACCGTGTCCGTGTTCGGGTAAAAAAAATCCAATTATTCGGTACAAACACGAATAATACAGTACGTGTTCGCTCAACCCTAGTCATAAACCATCTAGAGAGTAATACATATCTAAAAGACCTGTTTTTCAACTGAAAACTAAAAGTTCAGACATCTCCAATTCTCAATCCACCCTTCATAACTTCTACTCTAATGGGGTTTATCTTCATGAAAAGTAGTTACACTAATGAATAAGGATGGATGATACCAATGGCGTTAGAACCAAACACACCAGAAGGCTAATAAGACCAAAAATACATAAGACCTGTATCATATTTGGTCTCTAACAAATCATTATTTCATTAACTAAATAATAATTGGGTTGTCAGGTTGTGAAACTTAGCTGTATTTGGGATAGTTGGCATTAAGGGCGCATTTGTTGAGCATAATAATATACCCTCCGACACACCTCCACCACATTCATTGGTCCCTTTGATGGACGAGATAAACTGTTGCATTTGGCAGCTCTGGGCTCTCATTTCTACGAATGGAATTGCTAAAGATACTCAGTCATATTTAGAAGGCCAGTGACTCTTGTTTGCAGATTTGACTAAAGCCCCGTACACACGTAGCGATTGTCGGCCGTAAATATTCGAACGATCGGCCGATTGTCGGCTTGTTAGTATGATGCTTCCGACAACCGACAGCGACTTTTCAGCCGAACAGAATCTGTTGTGCAGGCATTAAAATTTTTGTTGGCCAACACCAGAACGGCCGATTGTTCGCCAGTCAGTACAGAATTCGGCCGACAAACAGCAGATTAGCAAGACTGGACATGCTCAGAAAAGAAAAAACACACGGAAAGTTAACCATCACATGACATCACTTCTGCAGTCGGCTGTTGTTGGCCGACAAAATTCGTGTGCAGTCTTTAGCACTTTTCAGCCGACAGGACAGCACCGGACAAAAGACGGCCGATCGTTCAGCCGACATTCGGTACGTGTGTACGGGGCTTTACTCTGCAAATGATCCCAACTGCACTGAACCAAAAATTAGACAAACTTCACTTAAATATAATTATTATCCTTTTATTTTACTGTTGCTACTGTCTATTCTGTAGAATCTTTCTTGTAAATATTTCCTGCACCATTTTCTATTCTTTTCATTAAAAGTTATTTAAAATTATTAAGCTAAATCTATGAATGTTCTGTATAGAAATGTAAGTACAGGCGGTCCCCGAGTTACAAACATCTTACAAACGAAGGGAGACAACAGGAAGTGAAGAGAAATCTACCCCTAGGAAGGGTTATCATGGGAAAAAGGCGTATCCATTGAAGCTTTATCAACAATCCTTGATTCCACAACAACCCCCATTTTTCAAAATCCAATTGTCACAGGGACAGAAAGTGAGGTGAAATCTTCAGAAAGGGGCAAAGACAGCAAAACAAATGTTACAGGGTTGTTAACCCTTCCCTATGCTATCCAAAAAACATAAAAAATATTTTTTTGGCTGCAGCTACACTTAAAAAATGGACATGTTCCGACTTACAAACAAATTCATCTTAAGAACAAACCTACAGACCCAACCATATCTTGTTTGTAACCCGAGGACCGCTTGGGTAATGAAGCTAACATAGTGTAATCGCTAATATATTCCTGGCTTTACATGGCAGCAAGTAATACAGACATTTTAAAGGTCAGATTTAAAATGAAAAACAGTAAATACCTTAAATGGTATGTGTTTTTGAAAACATAAATCCTACCAAAATGTGATGCGCCAGAAATATAATAAAAAAGTGATGACTTTAAATACAATAAATCATATCCAGTTCATAAGGCACATAGCAATGTGTGTGCTTCCAATAAAGTGATATGAGGAGTGTCCCCGTATCCAATTGAAGAAAATCCAGTGATGAAAACAAGTTGTAAACACCAATTAGTGAATCCCTCCACCAGGTGAATTAGCCTCTCACCTTCCTAAAGGACCCAAACGGGCCAGCAATCACATGTATCATGGATCAGACTTCCAGGAAAGAGCCACACTGTATTGCACCTCGAGGGATCCCGGGACATATAAAAAACAGATGAAGAAATCTAGTGCTCTCTGCTTACTAATAAGGGTGTGCTTTATTAGAGAAAGGCAGATCAACTCACATTTGTTGGGCACTCAGCCGTGCCTGCTGTATAAGCGATGTCAGCGATCTGTTACCAGAGAGAGACTCTACGTCGGCCATGCACGCTCCGTCCCCCTATACGCGTTACGTCGAGCGTAATGCTCCTTTGACTTCCTCGGTAGGGGTGGCTAGTGCGTGCCAAGCCTCACTTTAAATACATCAACACTCAGGTGGATTGGCCAGCAGATCTCAGTCCCTCCCCCCGCTCATAGCTCACAACAGGACATCGGAACCTCCGAACCAGGCATGTTTACGGCGGTGTCACTGGCTCATATCGCTAATGGGGCAATTTTAATGTATGGACATTGATCAAATTACTATTGCACATTGCGGAGATCGCGTGGTGGCGCAGATACCTCTCTGGTTTACATTAAAACAACTAAAACACGTATTCACAAAATCTCATACCATAATTAACAATATTAAAAATATTAAAAGTACATCAATAAGCTAAAACCTGGAATAATAAATGTTGGCAGTTAAAATAAATGTTATAAAATATATATATATATATATATATAAATTTTTTTTTTTTTTTTTTTAAATATATATAAAAATGTTTGGTCTCAGATAAAAATATAATGCATGATGAAAAATATAATGCACTAATAAAACAATTTAGATCGAAATCCTTATTTAAACCTCTGGGTGCCAACACCTTGGCCTCGTAGACCCAAAAGGATTCCCTTCTACTAACTTTCAGACCCGAATACATATTTTTGCTTGAGGGGTAACCCACTCAATGTATATAAAAAAGAACTGGATGTACTAATTCAAAATGGGCTGGATGACGCCATTTTGAATAAAAAAGAAGCACTTTATTTAAACCCTACCGCCTGTCGAACCCCTATTATATACTTTCTCCCCAAAATCCATAAGTCTGTGGAGAAACCTCCGGGGAGACCAATCATTAACGGTATTGACTCCCTGAGCTCCAGATTGGGCCAATACATTGATTTTTACTTGCAGCCATTGGTTACCCGGACACCAGCATATACAAAAGATACCAAACATATCATTCAGGACCTACAATCCCTTCCTATCTCAGAGAACTGCATTCTGGCGACTGCAGATGTAGGCTCTCTGTACAAGATCATCGGGCATGATGCCGCAATGAGGGCCGCATCATGGGCCCTGGATGAGTCGGGATTGGATGGTGATCATATAGAATTCCTGTTAGAAAGTTTGGATTTTTGTTTAAAACATAATTATTTTTGGTACTCAGGGGACTTTTTCTTACAAACCAAAGGCGTGGCTATGGGGGCTAGATTTGCCCCCAGTGTAGCCAATTTATTCATGGCCCAATGGGAAGCAGAAGAGGTTTTATCCAACAGACCCCCAGAACTGATCTTTTACAAGAGATTTATAGATGATCTGATCATGATTTGGGAGGGAGATTTGAATTCTTTTAATGATTTTAAAGGTAGATTGAATTTTAACAATAGGAACATTGTTTTATCATGGACTGAGAGCAAAGAAAAGATACAGTTCCTCGATCTAGAGATTTTTGTTCTAGACGGCCAGTTACACACTAGGAATTTTTTTAAACCTACTGACCGTAACTCGTATTTGTCTATGGACAGCTGCCACCACAGGAATTGGCTTTTTAATATTCCGAGGGGTCAGCTAATCCGTATTAAGAGGAACTGTTCTAAGGAGGAAGATTTCAAAGCACAGTCCCAAATATTGGTAGACAGGTTTAAAATTAAAGGGTACGATATGAAAAAAGTGTCTTCTGATTTACAACAAGTATCCAATCTGAATAGAACAGAACTTTTAGCCAACAAGGCTGTTGCGTCCAGGGATGATAATAGAAACAACAGCAACTTTAAACTAGTGCTAGATTACAACGTTCAGCATAAACAGGTTGAACGCATTGTAAGAAAGCACTGGGGGGTGCTTAAACAAGATGGAATTTTGGGACCCCACCTCCCGGAGAGACCTGGCTTCATATATAGGAGAGCTCCTATTTTGAAGGACAGGCTGGCCCCGGGAGTGATAGATCCCCCTAGACCCAAGAAAAATAAAATTTTTCAGTTCTTGTCTGGATTCCATGCGTGCGGCAGATGTGGTGTTTGCCAAAAAAACACCAAAAAGAAGAAAACTTTTATTTGTAATAGCACAGGTAAAGAATACCAGATTAAAGACCTAATAACATGTACCACAATTGGGGTTGTTTACATGATGGAATTTGGGTGCGGACTCCAGTACGTAGGACGCACCTCCAGAGCCCTAAACGTGAGGATAGGGGAACATATCTCTAACATAAAGAAGGGGGAGGTTTCACACAACGTATCCAAGCACTTTAAAATGTTTCATGATAAGAAACCTCATTCCCTGAAATTCTGGGGAATTGAACATGTCCAACCACACTGGCGAGGAGGTAATTATATTCGCCAGCTTAGTAGAAGGGAATCCTTTTGGGTCTACGAGGCCAAGGTGTTGGCACCCAGAGGTTTAAATAAGGATTTCGATCTAAATTGTTTTATTAGTAATAGATAACACCCCATCATGCATTATATTTTTATCTGAGACCAAACATTTTTATATATATTTAAAAAAAAAAAAAAATTTTATATATATATATTTTATAACATTTATTTTAATTGCCAACATTTATTATTCCAGGTTTTAGCTTATTGATGTACTTTTAATATTTTTAATATTGTTAATTATGGTATGAGATTTTGTGAATACGTGTTTTAGTTGTTTTAATGTAAACCAGAGAGGTATCTGCGCCACCACGCGATCTCCGCAATATGCAATAGTAATTTGATCAATGCCCATACATTAAAATTGCCCCATTAGCGATATGAGCCAGTGACACCGCCGTAAACATGCCTGGTTCGGAGGATCCGATGTCCTGTTGTGAGCTATGAGCGGGGGGGAGGGACTGAGATCTGCTGGCCAATCCACCTGAGTGTTGATGTATTTAAAGTGAGGCTTGGCACGCACTAGCCACCCCTACCGAGGAAGTCAAAGGAGCATTACTATGTAAAAAAGGATTGGTGCGCTAAACTTACAATTCCACAAAAACAATATATACAAACATAAATTGATTGTGCAAAATTCAAAAGAAAAAGTCCATTCTCTTGTGACAACGTGCAAAATGAATAAACTTTGAAGTGACTTGAAACAAATTGTGAATCCTGTAACTTTGATTGGATATATGTGACCACCACGTGAGACGATCCCCACCACCAGCAGGCTATTCTTCTTACCAGAAAGACAGGTTTATATGTGAGTTGAACATATTAAACGACCACTCACTCCCCATGCAGCTTCACCCGAAGTGTGTGTATAAGCCGCTTACCAGATATCAATATGGTTTGAACATGGGAATATAATCTCCTCTCCTCAGAATAGGGTGTCTGTTGGTATGACGATCCCAATACAGAGTATAGTGTCTCCTTATGGCTCCGCAACGGATATGTAAAGAATGCAAGAGGACCAATAGTGCATTATCCCCGATTTATTGAAGAATAAAAGCAATTGCACTTACATGTCTCTTTAAAATCACAGGCATATGCGTTGAATGGATACAGGAACGCTCCCGTGTCTGACTGCAGTAACAGACAACCGGGATGACGCGAGTGACGGCGCGGCACGCCTCCTCTCTGACGCGTTTCCTCTTACGAGACTTCCACCGAGATAGGAGGGACGTGCGCGCCGTCACACTCGCCAATAAATACCTCCTAAGATGAATGACCACTTCCGGTGTCCGCAAATAGCACACAGGAAATGTTTACATCCGACATAAATATCGGTGGGATAGATCAGAATTAAAACTAAAGGGAGTATTAAATAAAACTCTTTATTGATATCTTTAAAATCAAAATAATGATTAATTCTAATCTTCTTTAGCGGATTAATATGTTACTGAACCGTACTGATATTTACTTCCGGTCCAAGCTGTTTTTGCATACCAAGCTCCAGACACCGGAAATTACATTCCTAGGCGCTATTCCATGGGGACATCGCTATATAACACATATATATGTTATTTCTTGTCTGTAAGAATTAAAATTTTATGTCTAGCTTAGTATATATGCACAAACATATACATAATGAACATATTAGATTTAGGTTGAACTTTTAAGATAATAAATTTATAAAATATCATAATTAATTTAAAAAAATATATCATAATAAATTTAAAAAATTTAAAAATCTGTTATAAATTATTTAATATAATTTATTAAAATGACGTTTTGGAATTAAGGAATGAAAAAATACTTTAGCTATTATTTATGTGAGCATTGATGTCCCATTCTACATTTAACCCCAAAGGCCGATAACATCTAAGCTCATATATCCAGAAGGTTTCCCTTCTGGATATTGACCTCTTGAGGTTACTCCCCCTCCAATGGGGTACATATTTCTCGATCACTATGATCTGTAGATTTTTGGGATTCTTTTTGTGACATTTGCTGAAATGTAAAGAAACACTATGTCCTATAAAACCGGTCTTTATATTTGTCAAATGCTCCCCAATGCGAATGCTGGCTGTTCGAATGGTACGTCCCACGTACTGGAAACCACACTCGCATTGTAGGAGATATATTACCCCTTTGGTATGACATGAAATGAATTCCTTGATTTGGTATTCCTTCCCCGTGTTGCTCGAACTGAACTTAGAAGTTCTTTTTGTTTTTGCTCCTTTGCAAATCTTGCAACTTCTACAGGGAAAATACCCTTTCATGTCAGGAAAAATTCTTGGTGCGACAGGTTTTTGTACTGGATTGGGGGCTATGATGTCTTTAAGATTTCTAGTTTTTCTATAAATCATATTCGGTCTTTCAGGGAGATGAGGTCCCAGGACTTTATCTCCCTGAAGTATGCCCCAGTGTTTCCGAAACGTATGGTTGAGCCACCTGTAATTGTTTGAAAATTGTGTGACAAAGGCGAACTCAAATTTGGATCTACTATTAGTAGGTATATTGTGATCTTTCGGAGTTATCAATTTTCCTTGTGAAAGAGTACCTACTTCTTTTATCTCCTCATCCAGGATTGTGGCATCATAGCCTTTTTCAAGAAACCTTCCTTTAAGTATTAGAGCTTGTTCTTGGAAGTTCGAATCCTGTGTACAGTTTCGTCTTATTCTTTTAAACTGGCTCTTAGGTACTGATTTCAACCAGTTCGGATGGTGGCAGCTATCCATCATGATGAAACCGTTACGGTCTGTGGGTTTGAAATAGGATCTAGTAATGAAACCAGACCCTTTTCTGGAAATGACTAAATCTAGAAAGTTAACTGCTGTTGGGCTTGACTCATAAGTGAGTCTAATTCCCCAATCATTACAGTTTAATCTTTCCATGAATTTCTTCAATGATGTCTCATTTCCTTTCCACACCAGTAACGTATCATCAATATAGCGCCTCCAGAAAAGGAGTTCTCTTGTCTTGTTTGAAAAAACATTCCGATCTTCCCATAAGGCCATGAAAAGATTTGCCAAACTTGGGGCAAATTTGGCCCCCATGGCAACACCTGTACGTTGGAGGTAAAAGTTACCGTCGTAATAAAAATAATTGTGTTCCATCCCGAATTTTAAAAGATCCAGGATGAACTCTTTTTGTTTCAACGGTATCTCATAGTTTGTTTCCAAAAATGTGCTCACAGCCTCGTATCCCATCTCATGTGGGATTATCGTATATAGGGATGACACATCAGCAGTGACAAGGAGCACATCTCCATTAACTTCCATTTGTGTCATCTCTTGTATACACTGCGTGGTGTCTTTTAGGTACGCAGGAGTGTCTTGTACCAGAGGCTGCAGGAAATAGTCTACATACCTTCCGATTCTGGATGTAATAGAATCGATCCCACTCACAATGGGTCTCCCCGGTGGTTTAGTGGGATGTTTGTGCACCAGGCTACCTACAGATGGTAGGTAGCCTGGGTGCCAATGGTATTAGATATTCCTTTTCTTTGTCAGTTAGGATGCCTGTATCAAAACCTTTGTTGACTATTTTTTTCAATTTCTCCTTATATGTACGTGTGGGGTCCTTTTTCAGAACTTCGTATGTGTTAGTATCGGACAAGAGATTTTTCATTTCTTCCACATAGTCCTCCCGTTTTAACAATACGATTCCCCCACCTTTATCGGCTGGTCTGATGATAAGGTTTTTGTTATCACACAAAGTTTTTATACCCTTCATCAGATCTGGTTGAGGTTTGTGTTTTACATCTTTCTCCTCAAGTTCTTTAAGCAACATATCTTTGAAAACTACGATATTGTTACTTTGTTTTCCATCTGGGTTAAATAGAGAGGAATTCCTCAAACCCGTATTTACCACTGAGGAAGATTGGTATGACACATAGTTACGCTCACCAGCCTTTGATAGAAAATGCCTTTTCACGTTCAATTTTCTAATGTACTTCTGGATGTCAACAAAGGTCTGAAATTTATTGAGGGATTGTCTTGGGGCATATTTCAATCCTTTGTTGAGCGTATGTTTCTCACTCTCAGTCAGAGTGACCCCGCTTAGATTGAATATCCCCGCCTCATCAGTTTTAGGACCTTTCTTTTTTGATCCTCCTCTGCATCCTCTCTTTACTTTCTTTTCTTGCCTTTCTTGTGGCCCCGTCCTCTTGGAAGAATCTTCATCTTGGAAGAAGCTTATAAAGTTTATAACCAAGAGTTAAGGGAGATTATAGCTATTGAAGAAGAAGAAAGCAAAAAAACGTAAAAAATACTTTAGAGACCTGGAAGACTATCAATCAGGCAAAGTCTTCAAATGGCAATTGAATTTGTCAGATGAAGAGGAGGAAATAGTTAGAGACATGGAGATTACCAATCCCTTAGGAGAAGGGAAGTCCAGTGGGACTGCAACACCCTTCGGGTTCAAAGACTCCAGGAGCACGGTTATTACAACTGCGAATGCTCAGGAGTCCAATAGACCTAACCAAGGGGCGTTACCCCCAAAAAACAAGGGATATAGACCTTTAAGAGATGCCTCTACTAATGCCGGAGAAAAACGGAAAAGAGAGAGCACTAAAGAGGAATTCCGTCCTATGAGACAAGAATACTATAGAGATGACACTGATAAAAAACATAGATCATCTGAGAGAAGACCGAGAAGATCTAGATCCAGGTCACCAGAGAGAAGATCTAGACGTTCTAGGTCTAGGTCCCCTAGACGTGTCCCATTAGACTATATGGGCAACAGTCTAGATACACCTCATACCCCAAGACCATATCCCCAAAGTACACAGAACAGATTTGAACCTCTTAGACACGAGGGATATGAGGACAGAGGAGAGGAAAGAACACAACAGTCCTCAAAAACACCCATTAGTACTAAGAAGCGGGGTTTTTTAGGACGGGGCCACAAGAAAGGCAAGAAAAGAAAGTAAAGAGAGGATGCAGAGGAGGATCAAAAAAGAAAGGTCCTAAAACTGATGAGGCGGGGATATTCAATCTAAGCGGGGTCACTCTGACTGAGAGTGAGAAACATACGCTCAACAAAGGATTGAAATATGCCCCAAGACAATCCCTCAATAAATTTCAGACCTTTGTTGACATCCAGAAGTACATTAGAAAATTGAACGTGAAAAGGCATTTTCTATCAAAGGCTGGTGAGCGTAACTATGTGTCATACCAATATTCCTCAGTGGTAAATACGGGTTTGAGGAATTCCTCTCTATTTAACCCAGATGGAAAACAAAGTAACAATATCGTAGTTTTCAAAGATATGTTGCTTAAAGAACTTGAGGAGAAAGATGTAAAACACAAACCTCAACCAGATCTGATGAAGGGTATAAAAACTTTGTGTGATAACAAAAACCTTATCATCAGACCAGCCGATAAAGGTGGGGGAATCGTATTGTTAAAACGGGAGGACTATGTGGAAGAAATGAAAAATCTCTTGTCCGATACTAACACATACGAAGTTCTGAAAAAGGACCCCACACGTACATATAAGGAGAAATTGAAAAAAATAGTCAACAAAGGTTTTGATACAGGCATCCTAACTGACAAAGAAAAGGAATATCTAATACCATTGGCACCCAGGCTACCTACCATCTGTAGGTAGCCTGGTGCACAAACATCCCACTAAACCACCGGGGAGACCCATTGTGAGTGGGATCGATTCTATTACATCCAGAATCGGAAGGTATGTAGACTATTTCCTGCAGCCTCTGGTACAAGACACTCCTGCGTACCTAAAAGACACCACGCAGTGTATACAAGAGATGACACAAATGGAAGTTAATGGAGATGTGCTCCTTGTCACTGCTGATGTGTCATCCCTATATACGATAATCCCACATGAGATGGGATACGAGGCTGTGAGCACATTTTTGGAAACAAACTATGAGATACCGTTGAAACAAAAAGAGTTCATCCTGGATCTTTTAAAATTCGGGATGGAACACAATTATTTTTATTACGACGGTAACTTTTACCTCCAACGTACAGGTGTTGCCATGGGGGCCAAATTTGCCCCAAGTTTGGCAAATCTTTTCATGGCCTTATGGGAAGATCGGAATGTTTTTTCAAACAAGACAAGAGAACTCCTTTTCTGGAGGCGCTATATTGATGATACGTTACTGGTGTGGAAAGGAAATGAGACATCATTGAAGAAATTCATGGAAAGATTAAACTGTAATGATTGGGGAATTAGACTCACTTATGAGTCAAGCACAACAGCAGTTAACTTTCTAGATTTAGTCATTTCCAGAAAAGGGTCTGGTTTCATTACTAGATCCTATTTCAAACCCACAGACCGTAACGGTTTCATCATGATGGATAGCTGCCACCATCCGAACTGGTTGAAATCAGTACCTAAGAGCCAGTTTAAAAGAATAGGACGAAACTGTACACAGGATTCAGACTTCCAAGAACAAGCTCTAATACTTAAAGGAAGGTTTCTTGAAAAAGGCTATGATGCCACAATCCTGGATGAGGAGATAAAAGAAGTAGGTACTCTTTCACAAGGAAAATTGATAACTCCGAAAGATCACAATATACCTACTAATAGTAGATCCAAATTTGAGTTCGCCTTTGTCACACAATTTTCAAACAATTACAGGTGGCTCAACCATACGTTTCGGAAACACTGGGGCATACTTCAGGGAGATAAAGTCCTGGGACCTCATCTCCCTGAAAGACCGAATATGATTTATAGAAAAACTAGAAATCTTAAAGACATCATAGCCCCCAATCCAGTACAAAAACCTGTCGCACCAAGAATTTTTCCTGACATGAAAGGGTATTTTCCCTGTAGAAGTTGCAAGATTTGCAAAGGAGCAAAAACAAAAAGAAGTTCAGTTCGAGCAACACGGGGAAGGAATACCAAATCAAGGAATTCATTTCATGTCATACCAAAGGGGTAATATATCTCCTACAATGCGAGTGTGGTTTCCAGTACGTGGGACGTACCATTCGAACAGCCAGCATTCGCATTGGGGAGCATTTGACAAATATAAAGACCGGTTTTATAGGACATAGTGTTTCTTTACATTTCAGCAAATGTCACAAAAAGAATCCCAAAAATCTACAGATCATAGTGATCGAGAAATATGTACCCCATTGGAGGGGGAGTAACCTCAAGAGGTCAATATCCAGAAGGGAAACCTTCTGGATATATGAGCTTAGATGTTATCGGCCTTTGGGGTTAAATGTAGAATGGGACATCAATGCTCACATAAATAATAGCTAAAGTATTTTTTCATTCCTTAATTCCAAAACGTAATTTTAATAAATTATATTAAATAATTTATAACAGGTTTTTAAATTTTTTAAATTTATTATGATATATTTTTTTAAATTAATTATGATATTTTATAAATTTATTATCTTAAAAGTTCAACCTAAATCTAATATGTTCATTATGTATATGTTTGTGCATATATACTAAGCTAGACATAAAATTTTAATTCTTACAGACAAGAAATAACATATATATGTGTTATATAGCGATGTCCCCATGGAATAGCGCCTAGGAATGTAATTTCCGGTGTCTGGAGCTTGGTATGCAAAAACAGCTTGGACCGGAAGTAAATATCAGTACGGTTCAGTAACATATTAATCCGCTAAAGAAGATTAGAATTAATCATTATTTTGATTTTAAAGATATCAATAAAGAGTTTTATTTAATACTCCCTTTAGTTTTAATTCTGATCTATCCCACCGATATTTATGTCGGATGTAAACATTTCCTGTGTGCTATTTGCAGACACCGGAAGTGGTCATTCATCTTAGGAGGTATTTATTGGTGAGCGTGACGGCGCGCACGTCCCTCCTATCTCGGTGGAAGTATCGTAAGAGGAAACGCGTCAGAGAGGAGGCGTGCCGCGCCGTCACTCGCGTCATCCCGGTTGTCTGTTACTGCAGTCAGACACGGGAGCGTTCCTGTATCCATTCAACGCATATGCCTGTGATTTTAAAGAGACATGTAAGTGCAATTGCTTTTATTCTTCAATAAATCGGGGGTAATGCACTATTGGTCCTCTTGCATTCTTTACATATCCGTTGCGGAGCCATAAGGAGACACTATACTCTGTATTGGGATCGTCATACCAACAGACACCCTATTCTGAGGAGAGGAGATTATATTCCCATGTTCAAACCATATTGATATCTGGTAAGCGGCTTATACACACACTTCGGGTGAAGCTGCATGGGGAGTGAGTGGTCGTTTAATATGTTCAACTCACATATAAACCTGTCTTTCTGGTAAGAAGAATAGCCTGCTGGTGGTGGGGATCGTCTCACGTGGTGGTCACATATATCCAATCAAAGTTACAGGATTCACAATTTGTTTCAAGTCACTTCAAAGTTTATTCATTTTGCACGTTGTCACAAGAGAATGGACTTTTTCTTTTGAATTTTGCACAACCAATTTATGTTTGTATATATTGTTTTTGTGGAATCGTAAGTTTAGCGCACCAATCCTTTTTTACATATTAATACTTACACATCTTGGTAGCAGCTTTACGCACGTTTATCAGCGCACCTTCATTTTTTCATACAAAGGAGCATTACGCTCGACGTAACGCGTATAGGGGGACGGAGCGTGCGTGGCCGACGTAGAGTCTCTCTCTGGTAACAGATCACTGACATCGCTTATACAGCAGGCACGGCTGAGTGCCCAACAAATGTGAGTTGATCTGCCTTTCTCTAATAAAGCACACCCTTATTAGTAAGCAGAGAGCACTAGATTTCTTCATCTGTTTTTTATATGTCCCGGGATCCCTCGAGGTGCAATACAGTGTGGCTCTTTCCTGGAAGTCTGATCCATGATACATGTGATTGCTGGCCCGTTTGGGTCCTTTAGGAAGGTGAGAGGCTAATTCACCTGGTGGAGGGATTCACTAATTGGTGTTTACAACTTGTTTTCATCACTGGATTTTCTTCAATTGGATACGGGGACACTCCTCATATCACTTTATTGGAAGCACACACATTGCTATGTGCCTTATGAACTGGATATGATTTATTGTATTTAAAGTCATCACTTTTTTATTATATTTCTGGCGCATCACATTTTGTTAGGATTTATAGTTTATTGTGATTTGTGAAACACGATTGGTGTATGCTGCCGGATACCACTTATATACTTTCACACACCTGATTTATGCACAGTGAATTGAGGTTGAGTTATTTTATCACATATATTGGGTTTGCGCTGATAGTTTTTTTGTATTTCATTTTGTTTTTGAAAACATGTGATGACATCTATCAAGTGCATGTAGAGGATAACTGCTTAGTTAACATGCCCCAGGGACAACCACTCTGTTGTCACCAAGACTGTTGTCCCGTGAGCAGGAAAATATCTGCACATTGGAAGGCTGAGAACATAACTGTCCCCCCTTGCTTTGTTTAAGATGGAACTATACATCATTTATAAGTAAAAGTTTTGTCCATAATCAGACACTGCAAGATGCCTACTATAACTGTGAAAGTCTCTACTGTGTCCCTCTCTGCTTTACTTTCAATTAGGTTTTTATTGAGAATAACAAGTAGAAAAAGGTATAAAAAAACAGTCCTAACATTTTGTGAATAAAAATCTGAGCCCTTGGGAGGGTAACTGAGATTGTTACAATCTTACAGAGACTAGATTGTCAAGAGCACAAGGTAGTGTTATACAGTATAAGCTAAAATATATTTACAGACTCCAAAATAATAGAAAACTACAAAAATAATCAATTTGCATATGACTATCTTTGAATTATGTTGTGTATTCAACCTTAAGTAGGATGTAAAATTACCTTGTCCCCAATGTTCCAGCTCAGTGGTCAAAGGAGCCCTTATAAACATAGTTACTAGCGGCTACTTAAGATCAAGTACACAGATTAGTATAACCTGCTCAAGTATAAGGGGCAGAGGAAGAAAGAGCCCCAGGCGGGGAGAATGTGCATGTAGGTTTCCCAAGTAGCTTCAAATTTCTGAGTGGAATCCAAAAGCACGCTGACCATCAATTCCTGAGTCATAATCCAGGAGATTTTCCTTTTTGCCAGCTAGGCTGACACGTAAGAACTCTTCCAGGACCCAGCGATGGTTAGTTTGGTTTCAAGGAGGATGAAGAAAATGAGACATTGCATGCTTTTGAAAGCAGATTCCACTGGAAAGTTTAGGAGGGATACATGTGGGGACGTCGCTATTTAAAGACCAGTAATCCTCCAGATCAAAGAGAATATTTTGTTCCATAAGCCTCTGCTTTTAGGGAAGTCCCACTAGACGTGCAGCATATCACCAATATACTCACGGCCTCGTCCCTCTCTGATTTAGTTCAATTGGGGTCCGACCTTCCCTGACATTATGGCTAAGCACTACCAAGTGCCATTCTGCTGTCCAATTAGACTGGCTTAGCAGCCAGTAAGGTTTAGTTTAGCTATATAGTAAAGAAAAGTCAGGCTCCTGTTAAAAAAAAAAAAAAATAAAATCTACTCAGAGAGGGACACAGAAATGGTTTGTAGTTAATAAAGCTAATAATAGGCATCATTATCTGTTTTTAAGAAATTTTTACTTTCATTTGTTAGGTAGTCAAGTGTCATTTTAAAGTAGAACTGTGGACACAACGAGGTTAATTTACTAAAGGCAAATATACTGTGCACTAGAAGTTCACTGCAAGTTCACTTGGAAGTACACTTCAAGTGCAATGCAAGTGCAGTTGCTCTAGATCTCAAGGGAAGCTCTGCTGATTTCTATCATCCAATCACGTGCAAGCAAAAATGCATTTTTTTTTTATTTTCCTTGCACGTTTTCCTCAGATCTAGAGTAACTGCACTTGTAGTGCATAGTGGATTTTCCTTTAGTGAATAAACCCCCATACTGTATATGCTGCAGTTTGCAATTAGCCTTAAAATGTATATAAATCCTAACACTGAATTTATTTTATTTGGTCCTTTTTTTCTCTGTTAAATATATACTTGAAAACATATTTGTTCAACAAGGGGAAAATATCTGTTGATCCTTCCAGAATTCTTGTGAGCTGATAACTTACTCTGCCAATGCACAAATAGGGGTTATAAACAGTAGATGAGGAGGGTTGGGGAGCTGTGTTCTTTGTTTCAATGTATCTTAATTGAGGTTTTATTATAACGTCTCCACAACTGGGGAAGCAGAAGAGCAAGAACAAGGGAGGGAAACACATAAAGAGCCTCACAGGACAACAAAGCTTCCAATGTACATTGATAGAATATTAACATAGATGTTAGAAATATCAACAATACACATCAGGTGTTCGCATTGGTATTGTGAAGAGAGTACCAGGACAAATCTTGCCAAGTGGCATCAAAAGGCTTCAGGGAGTCTGACCTATATGCCATCATTTTGAGTGAATGATGGTTATGACTTCTGAAAGATTGGGTTCCTGGGCTCTTCTCCAGTGCCTGGTGGGGAGCTGTGTCCATTGTGCGCAATCAGAATTTGATACATTTATCACCGCAATCCTTAATCATTTTTGAAAATTTCTGTTAAAAGAGCCTGCACTCAACAGGTCTTTTTTCTCACACCTTTCAAACCCTCGTTACCAAACTAGTCGATTTTCCCCAACCTTATATACAAAAATGGGAGAGTGAGCTGCCCATATGTTTGTAATGAAAAGATTGGGATTAAATTTGGAATTCCACAGCTCACTGTTCCATTATTAGCAATTCAACTGAATACAACTATAATTATAAAAAAACAAAAATAACCCTGCTTAATCAATAAAGGCAGCCAGTACAATAAGTAAGATCAGACCATAAATAGAAATAAAAATAAAAAGTTGTACAGCACCATATAAATACACCAAATAAATATTCATGTGTCTGACTGTCTGTGCAAATAGAAGGTCAAAGGTTAACCCCAAGAACAGTCCATAGTCCACACCAAATAGATCTTTTTCATGTGTTGAAACCAGTTGGTGAAAATAGAGAGGAATCCAGCACCAAGGGACTCTGGTCCACAAACAGTACAACACCACGTGCTCAAAAAAAGGATGTCTCCTTACCAGAACAATTGACCCTCGGTTAGGAGTGGTCAAACGGGCATGTGTTAGAATGACAGACTCTGGGCGTATAATGCACACATCCAGGCTCAGATCAGTGGTCCCATGTCATTGGGTCTGTAAAGATGGTGACTCCACAGCACCTCCATTTCCCAGTACTCATCAGTTGGAATGGTTAAACATACCTCCAAAACAAGGGAGACTCCAATGGTGTAGTATGTACAATTTATTGATAAAAAATCACAAATTGGAAACTAACATGTCAGTAGAATAAACGAACATGAAGCACAAGATGGGTGCGGTAGAGGGCGTGTCTACATTCGGGCATGTTGACGCCTTTCGTCATCACAGGGACGTTGTTAAAGGCGTACAACGTCACTTCCGGCCGGTGGAACGCACCCTAGAATACCACCGGACCACCGAGCCGCACACTTATGAGGACAAGTTTTTATCTATATGTAAGTGGATATTATTTTTTTAATAAACCTGTTATACGTTCTATCACCATGGAGTATCCTCTTTTATAATTGGGGCATGGAGAATATTAAACCAGCCTTTACCAGGACGCCATATCGCACTTATCCCTGCATTTCCAGACGTGGCTAGGAGCAGCTTATTACCACACAGGCTTTATTTACATGTCTTTCCGTTGAGTGGAGACACCTCAGGGGAGCACACCCAAAGCACGTTTTGGAGTACCTTAAAGACTATTTTTGAGCACCAAGAGCACTTTATGGACCATATTAATTTGTGTCTTTGTATTTTATTTCATTATTGTTTACAGTTAATACTGCATTTAGCCACTTTATTGCATTATATTGGCACAGTAACACTTTATTGCAGTTTATAAAACATTTGTATGTATTGGTTACAGCAGCGCTGATACTATTTGACTTCTTATCTCTATCCCCTATGTCGTAGTTTTCTTCTGCGACAGAGAATAATGTGACCAGATGAAGTCTTCAACCTCCAAGAAAAATTGGGCAAATGGCTAAGGATGGCGGATTACAGGAGTGGAGCAAAAGGCAGACTTTAAAAGATTGAACGCCTCCAGAGCTTCCTTAGGCCACTGAGTGCAGTTAGTCCCTTTCTTAGTGAGAGCAGTGATGGGAGCCTGAATCTTGGAAAAGTTCTTGATAAACTTTCGATAATAATTACAGAACCCAATGAATCGCTGAACCTCTTTTAAAGTGGTCAGTCTGGGCCATAGTAAGATGGCATCAAGCTTTTTGGAATCCATCTGGAATCCTTCGGACAAAATCTGTATTTCTGTAGATCAAAGGAGCACTTAAACTTTGGAGAACCAAGTGTACATGGCAGCGATGATGCTGTAAATCCTTCGAGTGAACGAGTATATCATCCAAGTAAACGACAACGAAAGGGTTGAGTAGATCCATGAAAATGTAATTCACAAACTCCTGGAATACAGCGGGGCCAAATGGCATCACACGACACATAATGCACTCTACGAGTGTTGAACGTGGTTTTCCATTCGTCTCCTGCTTTGATTCTAATGAGATTGTAGGCAGAACGAAGGTCCAGTTTGGTAAAGATCTTAGATCCTTGCACACGGTCAAACATTTCAGTGATTAAGGGAGAGGATACTGATTCTTTACCGTGATATGATTGAGAGCCCTGTAGTCAACGCAGGGCCTTCGTCTTCCATCTTTGTTTTCTACAAAAAAGAATCCCGCCCCCACGGAAGAGGTGGAAGTGTGAATTAAAGCCTTCCTTAGACTGCATTTGATGTACTCTTCCATCTCCTTAGTCTCCGTGAGGCTGAGGGGATAGGTTCTCCCTTTAGGTTGGGGAGCCCCAGGTAGCAAATCAATAGCACAGTCATAAGGGCTTCCTTTTCAGAAAACATGTCAGCAAAATCGGCATATGCTTCAGGTAATTCAAGGGCAGTATTAACCAAATGAATGGACACATCACCTACTACCTTCTGGAGACAGTTGAAATGACAGGAAGTGCTCAAGGCAGAAATTTGACCAGAGGACCAGTCAATAGACCAAGGATAACCAAGAATTACTGGGTACTTAGGAGACCTAATGACGTCAAATGATAATACTTCAAAATGCAGGGCACCCAACATGACGGAAAGAGGCTTGGATTCACGAGTGTTAAGACCATTACCAAGAGGGTCTCCGCCCAGAGTAGTTACACAGAGCAGTGGGCCTTTAGGAACAGTCAGAATTAGAAGACTCTTAACCCGTGCTGCACCGTAATCTATAAAAGCAACTGTGGAATAGCACTTATCATTCCAGGACAAGGATATAGGGACTACTAGTCTCTCTTGAGGAGGATTCATAACAGCATGGCCTAATGGGGCTCCTCAAACTCCCACTAAGCCTGGAAGTTTTCCAGCCGAACCAGACAAGTATGTAGGAGGTGACCCAGCTTTCCATAATATAGACAGAGGCCTAGGGTCCTGAGTTTGGTCCGTTCATTGTCAGACAAATGCATGGCCCCTATGTCCATGGGTTCTTCCTCCGACCCAACAGAAGAAGGGACAGAAGGGGCTAGTGATTGCCGGGGGGAGATCTAGCACCAAACCTGTGAGGAATAAATTGCCTCTGGTGCCCTCTCTCTAACTGGCGTTCAGAGAAGTGAGTGTCCACCAGGATACACAAATTGATGAAATCCTCCAGAGCCACTGGGACCTCACGGTAGGTTAAGTCATTCTTTATGCGCAATTATCCCAAGTAGTCTCTGCCACAAGCATGAGGAATTCAATGGCATAAGATGCTACCGTGCGACACCCTGGTGTCGATTGAGAATACAGGTCTCAGCTGCAGATACTCTGCCAGGAACATCAAATAATTTTTCAAATGTTTTCATAAACGTGAGATAATCAGAACTGGATGACATACTCGAGATGCGGCAGGACCAGAGTCTTGTAGAGTGGCAGAATTATTGTTTTATTTCTGGAATGAATCCCCTTTTTTATGCATGCCAGTATTCTGTTGGCTTTGCTTGCAGCAGCTTGGCATTGCATTCCATTGCTGAGCTTTTCGTCTACTAGGATCCCCAGGTCCTTTTCCATTTTAAATCCCCCCAAAGGCTCTCCCCCTAGTGAGTAACTTGCATTTGTATTTCTGGCACCCAAATGCATTACCTTAAATTTTCCAACATTACACCTCATTTGCCATGTAGATGCCCACCCCATTATTTTGTTCAGGTCTTTTTGTAAGATTTCCACATTCTGCGTAGAAGATATTGCCCTGCTTAATTTAGTATTGTCTGCAAATACAGAGATTGAGCTGTTTATCCCATCCTCTAGGTCGTTTATCAATAAATTAAATAGGATTGGTCCCAGGACAGATCCTTGGGGGACCCCACTTTCCACACCAGACCATTTCAAGTACTCCCCATTTATCACCACCCTTTGGACTCGCCCCTGAAGCCAGCTTTTAATCCAGGTACTCACCCTATGGTCCATACCTACGTACCTAAGTTTGTACAGTAAACATTTGTGGGGAACTGTATCAAATGCCTTTGCAAAATCCAGATACACTACATCCACAGGCCTTCCTTTATCTAGATGGCAGCTCACTTCTTCATAGAAGGTTAATAGATTGGTCTGGTAAGAGCGAGTTTTCATGAATCCAATCTGATTACTACTAATGATACTGTTTTCATTACTAAAGTCTTGTACAGGCGGTCCCCGGGTTACAAACATTCGACTTACAAATGACTCCTACTTACAAACGGAGAGAAACAACAGGAAGTGAGAGGAAATCTAGCCCTAGGAAGGGAAATTCACTCTTGTATGAGTTCTCCACTGAAGCTTTATCACCAATCCTTGTTTCCACAACAACCCAAAATTTTCAAAATACAGTTGTCTCATGGGGTCGAAAAGTGAGGTGAAATCTTCTGAACAGGGGTACAGACCCTTCCCTATGCTATCCAAAAAAATTAAAAATGATTCCTTTTGGCTGGAGATAAACTTAAAAAATGTACCTGTTCCGACTAACAAACAAATGCGACTTAAGAACAAACCTACAGTCCCGATCTTGTTTGTAACCTGGGCACCGCCTGTATATAGTCCCTTATCATCCCCTCCAATATCTTACAGACTTTTGATGCTAGGCTAACCAGCCTGTAGTTCCCAGGAATATATCTCGCCCCTTTATTGAATATTGGTACAACGTTGGCTTTTTCCAATCAGCTAGTACCATTCCTGTCAGTAGACTATCCATAAAAAAGTAGAAACAATGGTCTGGCTATCACCTGGCTGAGTTCTTTAATGACCCCCGGATGTAAGCCATCTGGTCCCGGTGACTTATTTATGTTAAGTTTTTCAAGTCTAGTTCTGAGTCTGTCTTCTGTTAACCATAAGGGTGCTTCCTGTGATGTGTTATCATCTTTAACCATACAGTCTAGGTTACTGTAGCCCCCCAATTCTTTTGTTTAGACTGAGGAGAAGAATTTATTTAGCACCTTCGCCTTCTCTCTGTCCTTTATAGCCAGATTCCTATCATCATCAATATGTTCTGACCTCACTTTCTTACTATTTATATGCTTAAAGAATTTATTTTTTTTACTTCTGCTATGTACCTTTCATCTTCTATCTTAGCCGTCTTGATTGCGCTTTTACATTTCTTGTTGCATTCTTTATAATTTGTCCAGCAAATTATGTGGCAGTTAGAAGGCTGAAATGGTTAGCTTTTATTAATACATGTAAAACCTTTAACCCAAAAGAAAAAAATAAATAAAACAGTTGCTGTAACTGCTGAAAAAATGTTCAGCTTCAATTTAATCTAAATCTGCTAGTACATCCAACACTACCCTCTCCCCTTATTCACAATGCTGCTGTCCAAAGATGTCTCCATTGTCCTTCCAGTAAAGTGGAGACACTTTAAGACAGGAAGAGTGTTACTGGCCAGATTACCAGGAGAAAATAAAGGAAAAAAGGCTTAAAAAAAAAAAAAAAAAGGAATGCAGCCACCCCATCTAAGGACTGGTATGCTGCAATATATTACATTTTTGTTTTTGGTATCAATACTGATTAAAGGACTGTTTGTAATGAATCACTCCATTCATAAAAACTTGAATACAAATATTGATATGTAAAAAACAAAAAACAAATGAACCACCACTCTCTCGCCCCACCTGAGTCCACAAACCCCTATCCTGGACACTCCGGGTTTTCAACCAGCCCTGACAGACCGTCGCTTTGACGTGTTAATACAGCGAGGCTCTTTCAGGCTTATACATTTCTTGATTGGAAACAGTCTGATGATGAGCAAAGAGGTCAAACTTAAATTCTCATCCAACCTTGCATACCTTCTCTCACTGCCAGTGGCATACTCTGGAGTGTAAATGCCAGCCACGTTCAAACAAACTTTCTTAACAGGTAAAGCACTGCGACATTCTTTGTTGCACTTATAAGCTCCCTTTTTGGACTGGAGCTCCACGAGAACTCTCTTTCACACAATTGTAGGAAAAGGATCTCAAGGTCACTTTTTTCAATTCCAGAAGGACAGAATCTTACTTTTTGCTTATAAGTAGTGAGGAGCTGAACACCCCCCGGTTCGGTTTGCACCAGAACACCGCGAACCGAGGAAAAGTTCGTTGGAATAAACAAACCCCATTGACGTCTGAGGGGACTCGAACCTCAAAAATAAAACAGCCTCATTTTGAAGGCTTAAATGCAATTTATTGCCCCAAAAATGTGTATGACTTGGG
Organism: Pelophylax lessonae; assembly: GCF_965119305.1. Taxonomy (NCBI): domain Eukaryota; kingdom Metazoa; phylum Chordata; class Amphibia; order Anura; family Ranidae; genus Pelophylax; species Pelophylax lessonae. Next base: position 256,696,974 of record NC_138773.1, on the reverse strand, counting down.
GAACATGTAGCAATGAAAAAAAAACTTTTTAAAAACGACTGTCCTCCCTGGCGGTATGATTCTTTCCGATTTTAGGTGCTGAAAGCGGTACAATTATTTTGTATGTAATTCTTAAGAATGAGCAGCCCAAACCAACTATTTACATAGGTATGATAAAGTTTGAAACACAAAATCATAAATTATAATATAATAAATGACTATAAATAAGTTAAAGTATGTAATATATATATATATTGTGAGGGATTTGCTCGGTGGCGGGTGTGGATGACCCCTTGGGGGGTGCGTTTTCCCAGAGAGGTAGCCGACAAGTGCTTGCAAACAAACAGTGTGGTTTATTAAATGGTGTTTTCTTCACCAGGCTGTATGCAGCAAAACATCCAAAATAAAATAAAACAGAAAATAAATCCTTGCCTCTGTGGGCGGCTACCTTCTCACAACTGGAACCTGCCTAAGTGTCTGTCTCCAACCTACCGTCGGGCAGACTTCCTTGTCCTACAGCGGACACTCAATAGTCCTTTTATAATAGCTTCACAGGGCAACACAGTCCTTTTGTTTCTTTCACATCAACAGTTCGTCTTCTCACCTTTGAGACGTATTCACCCTTGGTTACCGTCCCGGGCACACATCACTCCGGGGGGTCTTCTCCCAGGCCCACACATCCTGTCGGGAGGCACACGCTGACTGTCCTCCTGCTCCCAGCCCACATGGCTTCAGGATGCAGCTTCTGGAGGCAGCAAACAATAGGAATTTCTCTGAACAAATTATAGAGCCTTAACTCCCTCATTCTGAACAGGTGAAGGCCTTTCAACTTCCTGCTGGCTAGCTCTGTAGCCAACACCCTAAATTAATTAATGGACTTTCTAAATCAGGTAGAAATGTATCTCCTTCCTGTGACTACATTCCCAGATTTAGCTGACTTCCTGTCACATACCCCCCCCTCTTGTTTCAACCCTAGGGTTGGGACACAGATTTCCAGGCACGCATGTGTCAAGCACTGCTGACTCACTGATAAGCCTCCTATTATCCTCAAGCTTCCGGATGAAACTGTTTTGTCATCTTCATTGACGGATTTCTCATAAATGCCACACAGTTTGTCTCTCATCTCATATACACATTCTTCAACTGCATTTTTGGCATCATTTCGCTCCTTCTCGTTTCTGTCATCTTCATTGACAGCTTTCTCATAAATGTCAGACAGCTTGTCCCTCATAACCGTCTGTCCAATCCACCATGGAGGACCGTGATCCATAGGCAACTCAATTGGGCTAGTCTTAATGTCTTCAACATTCTTAAGACGCCTCTCTCTGCAATCCATAAATGTTTTCCACAAAACTTTGAGAACCTTTGCTTCACTAAGCTTTGTTCCAAGTAGGGACTCTTGACATCCCTCTGTGACTTGAGTTGCCTCTCCATACAGCTGTACACAATCATTGACTTTTTGTTGTAAAAGGGAATGATCTTCCTTCTTGAGCTTTGCTTGCTCTAAGATGCTGTGCAGAGGATTTTCCAATTGAGACAACAGGCTGTCACACATTTCTTCAAAGTGACCCCTGTTCCTTTTCCCAGAGATATCAATATCATTCAAACATTTCATATTCATAGGCAGATCTGAAGCATTTGCACTCATCAACTTCTTAAACTTTTCGCCCTCCTGAGCGAGTCGCAGTAAAGGCCTACTACTTGATTTGATATTCAGTTTATATTTCTTGCCAAACTCTTCACAGAAGTAGCCAACCAGAACATCATCAACTTTCCTTCCACCAACATAGGGGTCAAAGGCAACAACACAGTTGAACCCAGCGATCTGGGTGGTATCCATTATAGACCTCCTCTCTGCATCAGTGAAGAAGCATGGAACTGCAACACATTCTTTTACAGGTTTCTTCAATGCACTTTCTGCTGAACTATTTGACCGCTCAAGGTCACCTAGTTCTTTTTCTCTATCTGAATTCCACATGGAATGCATCTCAAGATCACGATCAAACTTCTGCCACCCGTCTTTCACCAGTTCCATTTTGGAAACACTCCCTGAAAGGCACTTATTCATTTGCTTCACGTTTTCACCAACAGCCTTAGTTTTCTCCACTAGGTTTTCAGCCTGAACTGAGAAATCACCACATTTCTTACTCAGCTCCTTTGTTTGCTGAAGTTCTAATGATACATTTTCCAATGCTTGAAGTTTTTGAAGGAACGGTTTATTCCAAAGGGGTGATTCAAGCCACATGTCGTCACATTTCTGAGGCTCACTCAGGACAGACCCCAAAACACTGATCCTTTTAAAAACTGCATCAGGCACACTATCCCCTCTTTGGGACAGATCCTCTGTTGCCTGGAATTCCTCTTCCAGTTCCTGCAACGGAATCTTCATCTCTTCTAGTTGCTGTTCTAAGGCTCGCTTAGACTTTTCTAGCTCCTGAACGCTTTTCACAACATCATCCTTGGAGCTGACCAATTCTTCCATTTCTGTACGCAGCTGTTTAACACTTTCTAGTTCAGCCTTACACTCTAGAGCTTCCTCCAAAGAGCGAGCCAAGAACAGGGCTTTGCTCTCGTTATCACGCACCTCCGTTTCTGCACGTGCGCGTTCTTCTGCATATTTTGCAGACACATTCTTCTCTTCACCAAGCATCTGATCAAACTTCTTTTTCACATCTTCAACACACTGTAATGAACCAACGCTTTCTTCCATGCGTTTTTTCATAACCGCTATCTGCGCTTGCAATGTTGCGACTTGCTCTGATAGGTTTTTCTTTGCTTCCGCCTCCTCTTTTAATTGTTCCAGGAAGCCATTTTTCTCATCTTCCATTTGTTTGAGCTTTGTGCTAAAACTCAGCCTTTGACACCTCTCTTCCTGTAAGAGTTCCTGCGTGTCTTGCAGCTGCGATTCCAAGATAGAAAAATCTTCCGCAATTTCTCTAGATTTGCTGTCTGCTTGAGAAAGCTGATTTGTAACATTGTCCAACTCAACCTGCAGTCGGTTTGCCTTCTCTGACAGCTTAGCACACAATCGGTCACCTTCTGACACCTTGACTTGCGATTCCAGAAGCTGTGCCTCTACTTTTTCCCTCTTATGTTCACAATCTCCTTTTCCCTGCATAAGAGCCTTCACCTCATTGGCTAGTTTCTGGGAATGAGATTGTAATTCTGCCACACAGGCTTCTTTCTCCTTTAACTGCTGCTGGAAACGTTGGGCTTCACCTTTCCAACTTTCACAGTCTGCACGTAATTCATCTACCACATTGCTCAAAGTGGTGAGCTCATACACAGTACTCAGTAATTTAGCTTCTCTTTTACTTTTCTCGTTGTCGCTGAGAGACAATGTCGTTTTCAGAGCGACATTCTGTTCCTGCGACTCCTGCAGGTCTATTTTTGTAACTTCCAAACACTGAAGACTTTTTTCCAGCTGATTACGCAACTCCAACATATCAACCATACTTTGCTTCTGCAAAGTCTGAATTTCACTTTCCTTTTCCATGAGGATGGTATCTTTCTCCATTATAGTCTCTCTGCGTTTTTGCAACTCGACCAAAAGAAGAGCAGTGGATTCTTCCCACTGTGACACATGAGACTTGAGTAGTTCATTCGTTTCCTGCAAGTTTCTATGCTCCATTTTAAGCAATTCCAAGGCTTGTTCCTTTTCTTCCATTTTCCGTTGCAAGGCATCCAACTCAGCCCTGCACACATACTCGGTTTCCTCCAAACCGATGGCCTCCATTGGCTGCTGGCGTCTCTGTTTCCAGCCTGCCATGCTCTCTTGATGAGCCTTTTGTTGAGCTGCAAAGCTCTGCTGAAAATCCGCATTTGCCTGCTGTTGAGCTGCATTTGCTTGCTGTTGAGCTGCATTTGATATAATCAGATGTTTCAACATCTCCTCCATTTTGAGTTTACTTTTCATCTGAGCACACTGCGTCTCCATAGCAGTTTCATCAGTGTTGCTAGGGACAACAACCTTCCTCTTTAGTAGACTCTCTTTAGGCATGGATGGGGCTGGTTCAGACGGCAACATCCCCTCCATCCATAGAATCCGGTCTCTCATTTCATCTATCTTTGCATTTTTCAGGCGTTTGGACCGCCCCATCTTCAATAACTCCACAAACAAATTTTTCACAGTCCAGCAAACAATTTTCAGACCACTGTCTCTTCAACACATGTAGTTTTTCTCTCTCTTGCAGGATCTCTTTTCCTGCACACACAGTTTGTGCAGTCACTTGCACCAGACACAACAAAGTTCATCAAATAATTTTGAGACCGCTGTCTCTTTAAAACACTTTTTTTTTTTTTTTTTTTTTTGTCAGGATCTTCTCTCCTGCACACATAGATTGTGCAATCTCATGCACCAGACAAAGTTCATCAAACATATGCACTCCATTGCAGGGATCTCTGCTTATGCCCACTGCATACCTCCACCATATGTGAGGGATTTGCTCGGTGGCGGGTGTGGATGACCCCTTGGGGGGTGCGTTTTCCCAGAGAGGTAGCCGACAAGTGCTTGCAAACAAACAGTGTGGTTTATTAAATGGTGTTTTCTTCACCAGGCTGTATGCAGCAAAACATCCAAAATAAAATAAAACAGAAAATAAATCCTTGCCTCTGTGGGCGGCTACCTTCTCACAACTGGAACCTGCCTAAGTGTCTGTCTCCAACCTACCGTCGGGCAGACTTCCTTGTCCTACAGCGGACACTCAATAGTCCTTTTATAATAGCTTCACAGGGCAACACAGTCCTTTTGTTTCTTTCACATCAACAGTTCGTCTTCTCACCTTTGAGACGTATTCACCCTTGGTTACCGTCCCGGGCACACATCACTCCGGGGGGTCTTCTCCCAGGCCCACACATCCTGTCGGGAGGCACACGCTGACTGTCCTCCTGCTCCCAGCCCACATGGCTTCAGGATGCAGCTTCTGGAGGCAGCAAACAATAGGAATTTCTCTGAACAAATTATAGAGCCTTAACTCCCTCATTCTGAACAGGTGAAGGCCTTTCAACTTCCTGCTGGCTAGCTCTGTAGCCAACACCCTAAATTAATTAATGGACTTTCTAAATCAGGTAGAAATGTATCTCCTTCCTGTGACTACATTCCCAGATTTAGCTGACTTCCTGTCACAATATATATATATATATATATATATATATATATATACTGAGTATATAATATAAATTGTAGAGAGTCGGCCTGGGACAGGCTGAAGAGAGGGTTAATTATAGAGGGCAGGTACTTCCCTTACAGACCTGCTTATTAAGCACCTGGTCTGCCTCAAAGTTGGGTCTGGGGGCAGTTCTGTTCCAGATAGTTGGGGGAGCTGGGCACCCCGTTGCGTATGTGAGCCGGAAGCTCTCACCGGCCAAGAAGAATTATTCCATTGTGGAAAGGGAGTGTCTGGCAATAAAATGGGCGTTGGAGACACTCCGCTACTACCTGTTGGGCCGACCCTTTAAGTTAGTGTCAGACCATGCACCCTTATGTGGATGGCCCAAAACAAAGACAAAAAATCCAGAATCACCCGGTGGTTCCTCGCCCTACAGGACTTCAACTTTACGGCGGTACATAGACCAGGGAAGGTACACCAGAATGCTGATGCCCTTTCCCGAGTCTATGGCCATTCTGTATATGGTGTCCAGACCCCTGGCCTGGAACAGGGGGGGGGGGATATATAGAGAGTCAGCCTGGGACAGGCTGAAGAGAGGGTTAATTATAGAGGGCAGATACTTCCCTTACAAACCTGCTTTTTAAGCACCTGGTCTAAAAGTTTGGGTGGTGCTGTACGGGGAGCTGTATGAGGAGCTGTGTGAGGAGCTGCTTGCTAGGAGTGAAGATACCAGCACGCTGAGAGGCAAGCGCCATTGTTGACTGTGACCTGCATTGGGTGAGCTAAGTCGTAGGAGAGACTGTAGCTCTGGCTAGAGCTGTGTTTGAAAAGTTGCCTTTAAAGCCTGTTCGCTGCAAAGACTGTGCATTACCCTGCTGTGGAATATTATTTCAAGACAAGCTTGTCATTTTCTGTTTGTTTTGCTGAATAAAAGCACAATTAATTTCACTGGACTGTCTCTGAGCCGGCTGTTCACCCCTCTGATCCCGTACAATATATACAGCTGCAAGAAAAAGTATGTGAACCCTTTGGAATGATATGGATTTCTGCACAAATTGGTCATAAAATGTGATCTGATCATCATCTAAGTCACAACAATAGACAATCACAGTCTGCTTAAACTAATAACACACAAAGAATGAAATGTTGCCATGTTTTTATTGAACACACCATGTAAACATTCACAGTGCAGGTGGAAAAAATATGTGAACCCCTAGACTAATGACAACTCCAAGAGCTAATTGGAGTGAGATGTCAGCCAACTGGAGTCCAATCAATGAGTTGAGATTGGAGGTGTTGGTTACAGCTGCCCTGCCCTATAAAAAACACACACCAGTTATGGGTTTGCTTTTCACAAGAAGCATTGCCTGATGTGAATGATGCCTCGCACAAAAGAGCTCTCAGAAGACCTATGATTAAGAATTGTAGACTTGCATAAAGCTGGAAAGGGTTATAAAAGTATCTCCAAAAGCCTTGCTGTTCATCAGTCCATGGTAAGAAAAAATTGTCTATAAATGGAGAAAGTTCAGCAGTGCTGCTACTCTCCCTAGGAGTGGCCGTCCTGTAAAGATGACTGCAAGAGCACCGTGCAGACTGCTCAATGAGGTGATGAAAAATCCTAGAGTGTCAGCTAAAGACTTACAAAAGTCACTGGCAAATCCTAACATCCCTGTTAGCGAATCTACAATACGTAAAACACTAAACAAGAATGGATTTCATGGGAGGATGCCACAGAGGAAGCCACTGCTGTCCAAACAAAACATTGCTGCACATTCACAGTTTGCACAAGAGTACCTGGATGTTCCACAGCAGTACTGGCAAAATATTCTGTGGACAGATGAAACCAAAGTTGAGTTGTTTGGAAGAAACACACAACACTATGTGTGGCGAAAAAGAGGCACAGCACACCAACATCAAAACCTCATCCCACCTGTGAATCATGGTGGTGGGGGCATCATGGTTTGGGGCTGCTTTGCTGCTTCAGGGCCTGGATGGATTGCTATCATCGAAGGAAAAATGAATTCCCAAGTTTATCAAGACATTTTGCAGTAGAACTTAAGGCCATCTGTCTACCAGCTGAAGCTCAACAGAAGATGGGTGTTGCAACATGACAATGACCCAAACCATAGAAGTAAATCAACAACAGAATGGCTTAAACAGAAGAAAATACGCCTTCTGAAGTGGCCCAGTCAGTGTGCTGACCACAACCCGATTGAGATGCTGTGGCATGACCTCAAGAAAGCGATTCACACCAGACATTTCAAGAATATTGCTGAACTGAAACAGTTCTGTAAAGAGGAATGGTCAAGAATTACTCCTGACCATTGTGCACGTATGATCTGCAACTACAGGAAACGTTTGGTTGAAGTTATTGCTGCCAAAGGAGGTTCAACCAGTTATTAAATCCAAGGGTTCACATACTTTTTCCACCTGCACTGTGAATGTTTACATGGTGTGTTCAATAAAAACATGGCAACATTTCATTCTTTGTGTGTTATTAGTTTAAGCAGGCTCTGATTGTCTATTGTTGTGACGTATATGATGATCAGATCACATTTTATGACCAATTTGTGCAGAAATCCATATCATTCCAAAGGGTTCACATACTTTTTCTTGCAGCTGTATATATATAAATATACATAAAAAGTACAGTAAAACTGCAGGAAAGGGCACAGGGGGGCAATCTAATGTGAATTTATTTTATTTTGCAATGTATCGGTGTGTTTTACTTTTGAATTTACCACCGGTTCCAACCCCCTGCGAGCGTCACATCGCAGGAGACGGAAGCCGGGGCACAGAGAGCATCGGGAGGAAGATCCACCGCCTCACACCACCGGGATACATTGCTGGATCCCGGTGACAAGGTAAGTAACCCCTCTACCAGGATCCAGTGATGCTTCTGGCGGTACCGCGAGTGTGGCTCGGGGTTACCGCTTTTGGCACTGAAATGTAACCCCGAGCCACACTCGGGAATACTGCTAGGAAGGTTAAAGGAGCAGTGATTTACTGATTTTAATGAGGCTTAAAGTGAAACTATAAAAATGTAAAATTCCTTCAAATATCATGCCTGGAGAGTCCCCTGAATGTGCCTGTAAAGTAGTGCATCTCTACGATGTATGTAGCCTGCTGCAGCATTACTGACATTTCTTAAGCAAAAATGTCATATACAAATATACAGTACATACAAATTTCAAATCGCATATACTTGTCATACAAGTGCAAAAAAAATTGGGCATTGATTGTTGGTGGTGCCCGAACACCGTAACCCCTTGCAGTTACTCTTGCTGGATGCAGGAATGGGCCCTGCTGCTAAAAAATCCATACAAATTTGAATTTGCATGTACTTGTCATACAGGTGCCAAAAATTGGGCCTTTGCTTCTGGTGGTGCCTGAACACCATAACCAAGCACTCACAGTTACTCTTGCTGAGTGCAGGAATGGGACATGCTGGTAAGAATTCCGTACAGATTTGAAATTGCATATGCTATACAGGTGCCAAAATTGGGCCTTTGCTATATGTGGTGCCTGAACACCGTAACTAAGCCCTTGCAGTTACTCTTGCTGGGTGCAGGAATGGGACCTGGTGGTAAGAATTCCATACAAATTTGAAATTGCATGTGCTATACAGGTGCCAAAAATTGGGCCATTGCTGTAGGTCGTGCCTGAACACCGTAACTAAGCCCTTGAAGTTACTCTTTCAGGGTGCAGGAATGGGACCTGCTGGTAAGAATTCCATACAAATTTGAAATTGCATGTGCTATACAGGTGCCAAAAATTGGGCCTTTGCTGTAGGTGGTGCCTGAACACCGTAACCAAGCCCTTGCAGTTACTCTTTCAGGGTGCAGGAATGGGACCTGCTGGTAAGAATTCCATACAGATTTGAAATTGCATGTGCTATACAGGTGCCAAAAATTGGGCCTTTGCTGTAGGTGGTGCCTGAACACCTTAATCAAGCCCTCGCGGTTACTCTTGCTGGGTGCAGGAATGGGACCTGCTGGTAAGAATTCCATATAAATTTGAAACTGCATGTGCTATACAGGTGCCAAAAATTGGGAGTTTGCTGTAGGATGTGCCTGAACACCGTAAACCAAGCCCTCGCAGTTACTCTTGCTGGGAGCAGGAATGGGACCTACTGGTAAGAATTCCATACAAATTTAAAATTGCATGTACTTGTCATACAGGTGCAAAAATATTGGGCCTTTGGTGTTAGTGGTGCCTGAACACCGTAACCCCTCACAGTTATCAGTAAACAGGGACAGGGCCTGCAGTTAAAAATGACATTCGACATTTAAATTATATGCACCTGTCATACAAGTGCAGAAAAATTAGGCCTTGGAGGTTTGTAGGGACCTAAACCAAAAACATTGTTGGAAGCTAGCAGAATCAAGGTAGAGGAATAGGATAGGCAACAAATGCAGTCTTTAAGGGATGGCAGACCCCTAGCAAATTCAATCAGTTACATCGGCATCAGGGGCCTGATAGCTCTTGTGGATCCAGGACTGGTTCATTTTGATTAAAGTCAGCTGATCAACAGAGTCTGTGGACAGATGCACTCTTTTGTCCGTCACAAAACCTCCAGCAGCACTGAATGTCCATTCAGAAAGCACGCTGGAAGCAGGACAGGCCAGCAGCTCCATTGCATACTGAGTAAGTTCTCGCCAGTGGTCCATCCTCAAGACCCAGTAAGCCAGTGGATGCTCAACTGGAAAGGTCTCCAAGTCTGCTCTTGTGCCTAGATAATCATGCACCATATGATGGAGATGCTGCCGATGGTTGCATAAACCTAACAGCCCTGGGTGCTGCTGAGTATAAAAGAACTGTTTAAAGGCATCGGTCAGCCGGCCACCTTCTCCACCACTCCTCCTTTGGCTGAACGATGCCTCAGAAACACGTCCAGAGAATGTTGACCTCCCAGTGTCTGGACAGGTGGAACACAAATTTTTTTTGAAGGACCCCTCAAGATGTTTCAACCTCTGCTCCCTTTACGAAGGCAGGATGAGCCCTGCAACTTTACCCTTGTAACTTGGATCAAGAACGGCTGCCAACCAGTAATTATCCCTCTCCTTGATAGCACGAATCCTTAGGTCCTTTCACAGGCTTTGCAGAATCAGGGAGCCTATGCAAAGTAAGTTGGAGGAGGCAAGAGCTTCTGCCGAAATCCTACTCCTCCTCTTCCTCCTGTGTGTTTTGTGGCCCTGCAGGAATGATATCTGCATAAAGGGGGCCTTTTGAGGAAAGAAAGTCCTCCTCTTCCTACCGCTCTTCTGCCTCAAGTGCCCTGTCCATGATTCCATGCAGTATGTGCTCCAGCAGGTAGACTAGCGGGATAGTGTCCCTGATGCATGCATCGTCCCGGCTCACCATCCTTGTGGCCTCCTCAAATGGTGACAGGACGATGCATGCATCCTTAATCAAAAGCCACTGGCGTGGCAAAAAAAGCCAAGCTCCCCTGACCCTGCCCTTGTCCCATACTCACACAGGTACTCATTGATGGCCCTCTGCTTCGTGTGCAGCTGCTGCAGCCTTGCCGACGTTGAATTCCACCTGGTGGGCATGTCACAAATAAGGCGGTACGTGGGCAGGTTGAATTCCCATTGAAAGTCATGTAAGCTAGAACTGGCACTGAACGAACGGCAGAAATGGCCACAGATTTTTCTGGCCTGCCTCAGGAGATCTTGGAAGCCTGGGTATCTGCTCAAGAAATGCTGCACCAGATTCAGAACATGTGCCAAGCAAGGAACATGTGTCAAGTGCCCCTGTCGGAGGGCGGAGAGAAGGTTGGTGCCATTGTCGCATACAATCATTCCTGGCTCAAGCTGTCGTGGCGTCGACCACCTCTGAGCCTGCAGTTGCAGAGCTGACAGAATCTCTGCACCAGTGTGACTCCTATCTCTTAGACAGACCAACTGAAGCACAGCATGGCATCTTTTTGCCTGACTGCCTGCGTAGCCCTTTGAATGCTAAGGGAGCACTGCTGCTTCAGAGGACAATTGATTAGAAGAGGACATGGAGGAGGAGGAGGAGGTGATGGAGTAGCTATATGTGGCAGAACAAGCACCAGTTTTTTGGAGGCGTGGTGGCAAAACAAGCTGCGACACTGAACCCTGTCCTGCATCCTTCCCAGCTTCCAGCAGAGTTACCCAGTGCGCCGCGAAAGAAATGTAGAAAGAAACGTCCATGTCCATGCCTGCTGGACCAAGAGTCAGCAGTAATGTGCACCTTCCTGCTGACCGCTTTGTCCAACGAGGCCAAATCACTGCCTTCCACATGACAGAAGAGAGCCGGAACGGCCTTACGTTAAAATAAATGCCTTTTTGAGACCTGCCACTGTGGTGCAGCACATTCCACAAATTTGCGAAAGGGAGCCGAGTCTACCAGATGAAAAGGCAGCAACTGTAATGCTAGCAATTTGGCCAAGCTAGCATTAAGACGGTGAGCATGTGGATGGCTGGGACAGTATTTCTTTCTACGGTTCAAAAACTGGGTTAGTGAAATTTGCCTGCTGCTCAAATCAAGCGGTGGTGTACTGCCAGCAGATTGGTGCAAGTCTCTGTGCCACTCATTGCTATACCATCATCCCTCTCAATGCTGGTATATTAGAAGGCATGAGATATAGTAGGGTTAGAGATCACAGATGAGGAGCAAGGTGATGTATGCTTGTTTTGATCCGGTGCCTCTTTCAGGTGCTGTTGCCAATGGACTGCATGGCAGGTCATCATATGCCTTGTCAAGCATGTGGTGCCCAAGCGAATGGTGTTCTGGCCACGCTTGATCCGCTTTAGACAGATGTTACAAATAGCAATGCTGTGGTCTACTGCACAGGTGCTGAAAAAAGCCCACACTAATGAACTTTTGTGAGTCCGTGGGGATTTTGCAGCACCCTGCACCTGCTATGGCGGCCCCTGGAGTACATCCTGCCTCGTTGGAGTTGTGCGTCCTCCTCATCCTCCCCTTCTCCTCCTCCTCCTCTGTCCTGTCAGAAAGCCAAGTACAGTCAGTGACCTCATCATCCCCTCCCTCCTGGTCACTGGAGCAAACTTGGCAATATGCTTCAGCTGTGGCAACATGACTGCTGGTTTCTTGTTCATGATTGTCACCCTCTCTCTCTAGGCTCACATTATTCCCTTCATCAAACTGGGAACCAACATAACAGCTTTCAAATTGCTGCACATCCTCCAGCAGCATGTCACTGACACTATGATTGAATAGTTCAGGTGACTCCTCCATGCATGATGGTGGGGGGACAGAAGGAGTAGCTGTGGAGAAGGAGTCTGTGGAACGGGCCGCTTTGGCAGCTGCGGTGGAAGGCAAACTACTGTATGTGTGGGTGTCAGAGGACGAGGAGGATGAGGGTGGCTTATGGATCCACTCCACCAACTCTTCCACATGTTGTGGCTGAATAGCACGGGCAGCACTGGAAATAAAGGATGGCCGTGCCCCACCTGCAGATGAAGCACTATGTCGACTGTGACCACCACTTTTCGCAATGGACACAGAGGCTGCTTGCCCTCTTTTCGTGGCCTGTGAGCGTCGGCCTCTCCTTGTCGGCCTTTCGGACATGATATTGATACAGATCAATATAGGGTATAGGCAGCAGACCAATAGATACTCAATGACCTTATGTGATGTAATTGATAGCCCGATAGGTGAGCTGTGTTGCTTATAGATGTACGCAAGTGAACGATTATTACCAATACTCTCACTGATGTGATGTAATCGATAGCTCTATAGGTGAGCTGTGTTGCTTATAGATATACGAAAGTGAGTGATTATTACCAATACTCTCACTGATGTGATGTAATCGATAGCCCTTTAGGTAAGCTGTGTTGCTTATAGATGTATGCAAGTGACCGATTATTACCAAGGCTCTCACTGATGTGATGTAATCAATAGCCCTATAGGTGATCTGTGTTGCTTATAGATGTACGCATGTGAGCGGTTATTACCAATACTCGCACTGATGTGATGTAATCGATAGCCCTATAGGTGATCTGTGTTGCTTATAGATGTACGCAAGTGACCGATTATTACCAATACTCTCACTGATGTGATGTAATCGGTAGCCCTATAGGTGAGCTGTTTTGCTTATAGATGTACACAAGAGAGCGATTGTTATCAATACTCTCACTGATGTGATGTAATCGATAGCCCTATTGGTGAGCTGTGTTGCTTATAGATGTACACAAGTGAGTGATTATTACCAATACTCTCACTGATGTGATGTAATCGATAGCCCTATAGGTCAGTGGTCCTCAACTCCGGTCCTCGGGGCCCACTAACAGGCCAGGTTTGCAAGATAACTAAATTACCTCACAGGTGATCTCATTTGCTGCTCAGTGATTGCAGTATTCTAGTCTGCATCTCCCCAAGGTAATACTTAAAATCTGGCCTGTTAGTGGGCCCCGAGGACCGGAGTTGAGGACCACTGCTATAGATGACCTGTGTTGCTTATAAATGTACTCAAGTGACTGATTGTTACCAATACTCTCACTGATGTGATGTAATCGATAGCCCTATAGGTGACCTGTGTTACTTATAGATGTACACAAGTGACCGATTATTACCAATACTCTCACTGATGTGATGTAATCAATAGCCCTATAGGTGAGCTGTGTTGCTTATATATGTATGCAAATGAGCGATTATTACCAATACTCTCACTGATGTGATGTAATTGATAGCCCTATAGGTGACCTGTGTTGCTTATAGATGTACGCAAGTGAGCGATTATTACCTATACTCTCACTGATGTGATATAATCGATAGCCCTATAGGTGAGCTGTGTTGCTTAAAGATGTACGAATGTGAGCGATTATTACCAATACTCTCACTGATGTGATGTAATCGATAGCCCTTTAGGTGAGCTGTGTTGCTTATAGTTGTATGCAAGTGACCAATTATTACCCATACTCTCACTGATGTAATGTAAGCGATAGCCCTATAGGTGAGCTGTGTTGCTTATAGATGTACGCAAGTGAGCGATTATTACCAATACTATCACTGATGTGATGTAATCGATAGCCCTATAGGTGAGCTGTGTTGCTTATAGATGTACCCAAGTAAGCAATTATTACAATACTATCACTGATGTGATGTAATCGATAGCCCTGTAGGTGAGCTGTGTTGCTTATAGATGTACGCAAGTGAGCGATTATTACCAATACTCTCACTGATGTGATGTAATCGATAGCCCTATAGCTGAACTGTGTTGCTTTTAGATGTAAGCAACTGAGCGATTATTACCAATACTCTCACTGATGTGATGTAATCGATAGCCCTATAGGTGACCTGTGTTGTTTATAGATGTATGCAAATGAGCGATTATTACCTATACTCTCACTGATGTGATATAATCGATAGCCCTATAGGTGAGCTGTGTTGCTGTGTTGCTTATAGATGTACAAAAGTGTGCGATTATTACCAATACACTCACTGTTGTAATGTAATCGATAGCCCTATAGGTGGCCTGTGTTGCTTACAGATGTACGCAAGTGAGCAATTTTCACCAATACTCTCACTGATGTGACGGAATTGATAGCCCTATAGGTGACCTGTTTTTCTTATAGATGTACGCAAGTGAGCGATTATTACCAATAGTCTCACTGATGTGATGTATTTGATAACCCTATAGGTGACCTGTGTTGCTTTATAGATGTACACAAGTGACCAATTATTACCAATATTTCTGTACTTATAGGGTTCTTTATAATATGGTGTTGAATTAATATTTATCTTCATGCTAAAGCCCCTGAAGAAAGGTGTTCTAACCAGAAACACGTCAAACTATTGGAGACAACATGACACATATGTAGTCAACAACATGGTTGTACAATGAATGATGTATGATTTTACAGTATCTCACAGAATTCAGTACACCTCTCACATTTTTGTAAATATTTTATTATATCTTTTCTTGTGACATAACTGAAGAAATTACACTTTGCTACAATGTAAAGTAGTGAGTGTACAGCTTGTATAAAAGTGTACATTTGCTGTACCCTCAAAATAACTGAACACAGAGCCATTAATACGTAATAAACAGGCAAAAAAGTTTTTGGGGAGCATACCCATGTTTTTCTAAAGCTGCTGCAGCTATGAACCAAAAGACATGTATATTAAAAAAGAATAGCGTGCAAATGCAAAAGAAATTACTACCAAATCTGAAGACAATCCATAAATAAAAATGGGGGTTTGGTCCCACCATATGGCCATATCGTGCTCAAGCCCACTACTGCGTCAAAGTACCCCATTATCAGTGGGTCCTACACTATCCATGAAAAAGAGATGAATCCAGCCTTTCTAACCCTTGGAGATAATACTCCTTGCTGGGAAAGCTGTGCAAATGCACTACAGGGGACTCCTCCTATATCCACTTGATGGTGGACACTGATTGAGTACAGGTGTGTGTGGGGGGGTGGGGAGGGTTGCTCAACCTCGATAGTCTGGTCAGACCGAATACGTAATAAACAGGCAAAAATTTTTTTTTGGGGAGCATACCCATGTTTTTCTAAAGCTGCTGCAGCTATGAACCAAAAGACATGTATATTAAAAAAGAATAGTGCGCAAATGCAAAAGAAATTACTACCAAATCTGAAAACAATCCATAAATAAAAATGGGGGTTTGGTCCCACCATATGGCCATATCGTGTCAAGCCCACTACTGCGTCAAAGTACCCCATTATCAGTGGGTCCTACACTATCCATGAAAAAGAGATGAATCCAGCCTTTCTAACCCTTGGAGATAGTACTCCTTGCTGGGAAAGCTGTGCAAATGCACTACAGGGGACTCCACCATCAAGTGGATATAGGAGGAGTAAGGCTGGATTCATCTCTTTTTCATGGATAGTGTAGGACCCACTGATAATGGGGTACTTTGACGCAGTAGTGGGCTTGAGCACGATATGGCCATATGGTGGGACCAAACCCCCATTTTTATTTATGGATTGTCTTCAGATTTGGTAGCAATTTATTTTGCATTTGCGCGCTATTCTTTTTTAATATACATGTCTTTTAGTTCATAGCTGCAGCAGCTTTAGAAAAACATGGGTATGCTCCCCAAAAAAAAATTTTTGCCTGTTTATTACGTATTCGGTCTGACCAGACTATCGAGGTTGAGCAACCCTCCCCACCCCCCCACACACACCTGTACTCAATCAGTGTCCACCATCAAGTGGATATAGGAGGAGTCCCCTGTAGTGCATTTGCACAGCTTTCCCAGCAAGGAGTATTATCTCCAAGGGTTAGAAAGGCTGGATTCATCTCTTTTTCATGGATAGTGTAGGACCCACTGATAATGGGGTACTTTGACGCAGTAGTGGGCTTGAGCACGATATGGCCATATGGTGGGACCAAACCCCCATTTTTATTTATGGATTGTCTTCAGATTTGGTAGTAATTTCTTTTGCATTTGCGCGCTATTCTTTTTTAATATACAGAGCCATTAATGTCTAAACCGCTGGCAAAAAAACTGAGTACACCCCTAAGTGAAAATGTCCAAATTGAGCCCAATTAGCCATTTTCTCCCGATGTTCCATCTATTCTGGAATATTTTCAAGAGGGTGCCAACAAGGGTCCATCCCTAGGTAAAGCTTCAGGCTGCAGCCATTAGTGTTTTCCTCCAGTACTACCTTTTGGAAAAGCCTAGCATAGCGAGGTTTTTCAAGGCAATTCGCCAGGTCAAAACCAATGGTTGTCAGAACATGTTGTTCTTGGGACCTGTCTTCAGTCCTTAAAGCTTTAGTGACTTTTCCCTTGGAGCCCCTGAGGGATTTGTCATTGAAATTGCTTACACTAAAAACGACATTCCTGGTTGCAATTACGTCAGCTCACAGGGTCAGCAAACTGCAGGCTCTCTCAATTAAGGAGCCATTTTCTCACAATTTTGGATGACAGAGTGGTGTTAAAAACCGACCCGGGGTTTTTTGCCAAAGGTAGCCACTTCCTTTTATAGATCACAGGATATTGTGCTACCAACCTTTTGTATTTTTCTTAAAAATTAGAAAGAGAGGGATTTTAGTTTTTTGGATGTCAGAAGGGTTCTTCTCGCATACATAGAGGTTAACAAAACCTTTAGGAAATCTGAGGCCTTTCTTGTTCTTTTTTCTGGGGCACACAAGGCTAATGGAACCTCTAAGGCCACCATAGTCAGATGGATAAAGCAGACAATTGCTGAAGCCTATAGAGTTAGGAACATTTCTCTGTCTCCTGGGCTGAAAGGGCTGGAGCCTCACCGGAACAAATATGTTAGGCGGCCACCTGGTCTAATTTTTCAGCCTTTGTTAAACATTATCTCCTGGACCTATAGAGATTGTATTGCTAGAGAGTGAATTTATTATACGCACCACATCCCTAAATAGTATTCAAGAGCAAATGGATGGGGTAATGGGACTTTGAAGGTGCTATTGGATATTAAATGATGGAGAAAAAATCATTTTTTGTAAAAAATATACAAATAAATTTTATTAAAGAATATTGATACAAAAGGAATACTTTTAAAACATATAAAAGCAATGAGAAAGCACTTGATTATGTCTACTCAACGTGTTTCACCATCTTCAAATGGCTTCTTCAGGAGACTGACGAACATCTTTCACAAGTGAACATTCTACATACAATGAGACATATTATGAAAATATCAAGAAAGCATGTACAAATATTATATTATATTATATATATATATATATATATATATATATATGTATATATATATATATATATATATATTATAAAATTATCTCCTGGACCTCCTTTCTTCCCAGGATCAGGCGTTTGGTTGAAAAGTTCTCCAGGCAGTAGTCCCTCCTTAGAATGGTAAGTTCTGGCTCATGGTCTCATGGGCTGTCCTAGAAGACGACTTGGGAAAAGTTAAAAGAGTTAGACTTAACGGTAAGAAAAGAAACGGCCTCACATCCAGGAATTCCAATTGCCTTTAATTTCCAAAGTGCTGACAAAGTGATGACACCAAAGACACCAACATAGGGTCACATAGACGTGTTTCACACATACATCTTGTGCTTAATCATTACAATGACAACAACCGCCTATAGATCTTAAATAGACCACCCCAATAATTGCAGGTGTTCCGGGGGCGGTGATAATCAGCAGTTGTGAACAGCCCAATTAATCACCTAACTTCAGCCCCAAAGAGCATCTGAATAGTGATTCAAATACAAAGTCAAACTGAAGGTCCAATTTCTCGTACATATCGTGAACTCTCCCATACACACAAAGATATGGACCAACAATCACATAGAAAATTGTATAAAAACACCAATGAAAATATTGGAAAAAATAAATGTGAATACATACAACATAAAAAAGAGAAAAAACCATAATGAATGTAAAAACATCTATCTGGTATACGCACATATGTGCATGCAGGTGCACACCTGCACACACATGGACACATTTCACATGCATATACAAAAGACATATACATAAAATCATTATTTCCTCCATGGAATAAATTATTATTATTATTCAGGATTTCTATAGCGCCAGCAGTTTACGCAACTATTCCCACTTTAAGGATGCATAAATGAATGCATCCATGTATATATCGTGAGAAAATCATCTCCATTATAGCGCCTGTATGGACACATGTGTTTCAATAAACTTGTAAAAAACGTGTGGTAAATCACTCTAAATCATGTATACAGATACCCACATGCCATAGTGTCAGTTTTTAACCAATGTGCCCACACAGGAGTACCAGGAGATATAAAAAATATAAACATAATAATCTATAAAGGATCATTGATCATATAAAAATCCACAGCAGAGGAGGGACCAATGCAGCACATAATCAGATCATATTGTATTGTATATTGTCCATATATAGACATGCATAATGATGGAACATACATGTATATATGTATATATATATATATATATATATATAATGCATCCATCCCAATGTATGGAGGGGGTCCCAGTGGGGCTCATTCATAAAAATGACTGACATCCCATTCGAAGTTGAGCCCGAGTGGGATGCGACTCTGCAGATGGAAGATCCAGAATACTTCCCTCCGACATAGGGATCGGAACGCATCACACCCCCCCCCCCCCGGCTTGGCACCCTAACCTTTTCAATAACCTGGACCCGCGTAGCTGTTTTGTCCCCATTGTGCACAGAGAAATTGGACCTTCAGTTTGACTTTGTATTTGAATCACTATTCAGATGCTCTTTGGGGCTGAAGTTAAGTGTTTAATTAGGCTGTGCACAACTGCTGATTATCCCCACCCCAACCATATCTGCAATTATTGGGGCGGTCTATTTAGGATCTATAGGGGGTTGTTGTCATTGTAATGATTAAGCACAAGATGTATGTGTGAAACGCGTCTACGTGACCCTATGCTGGTGTCTTTGGTGTCATCACTTTGTCAGCACTTTGGAAATTAAAGGCAATTGGAATTCCTGGATGTGCGGCCGTTTCTTTTCTTACAAGTTTTCCACGGAGGTGGGCCGGGGCTAGCACTCTGTGGGATATTCCACCTCCAAACTACCATCACACACCTGGAGCAGCGTTTTCTCCCTTCAGTATAAGACTTACTGGTAACTCCTTTTCTGAGAGTCTTCCAGGACAGCTGGATTCCCACCCGGTGATGTCTTGTATTATGCATATGTTTTGCAGGGACGTCTTATGGTTCTCGAGAAATACTAAAGGGTCATGACTAGAGGACTGCCTTTTATGAGGTGGGGTTAACGTGTTTCTTGTCCTGGTAGGAGGAGCCCTAGGGCTCATGGGCTGTCCTGGAAGACTCTCAGAAAAGGAGTTACTGGTAAGTCTAAGATTTTTCCCCAGTTGCTGAGCTGCGGCAAATAAAGCAATACGCATGGTAATAAATTATATTTGGAATTTATTAAGGGTGGGGAATGAATAAGAATAGTGAGGCTATTGTAGTTATTGCATTAGTAGGCTGGCTGTTTATAGCCTTAAAGCGGTTTTAAACCGCTGGACGTTTGTTTTGTTTTTTTACCCTGCAGGGTAAAGGCATACTGTGCTAGTATGCATAGCATACTAGAACATTATGGTAAACTTACCTTCAAACTAAGCCCTCCCGCACCGTGATGTTAGATCTGGAGGCTGCTTCCATCTTCACCTGTCTTGCTTCCAGGTTCGCAGACTCCGCTCTTTGACTGTCTGAAACCATGATGACGTCACTCCCGCGCATGCACGCGGCAGCCGCCTGTCACAATTCGGGTCTCTGAAGAAACTGGATGGGTGACCATTCCTTCAGGGCGCATGCACCAGTGATGTCACTGGCTGCATGTAATGTAAATATCTCCTAGTCGGTGCATGCTTAGGAGAAATTTACATTGCCTATAGGTAAGCCTTTTTATAGGCTTACCTATAGGTAAAAGTCATGCATGGAAGTTAACTTAACCATTTAAAGTATAACTAAAGGCAAAACTTTTTTTTTTAGTTTTGCATAGAGTGGGGTGGGATTAGTAGAATGCCTGTCAGTTTTTATTGCCATCTGTGGCTCCAGTTAAGAAGATTCAGCTTCTCTGTTTATCCTGTTTACCGTTATCATTAGTGAAGTAATCAAAAGTGAAAGTAAAAGGAAATCCCATATTTTTGGGTTGTCCCCATTAAAGTTTTAAAGGGAAAATATTCCAATGGAGACACTAGTTCTCTAGTTCTGGTGACTTGGGGGTCCCCAAGGAACTCCCTTAATTTTCAGGGATTTCCTCCCACTTCCTGTTTGGCTATGGGGCAGGACATGAAGGGAAATCTCTGCAATAGGACAAAGATAATGAAAAAGAAAATCTTGATAGAGGTTATAAACCTCCCTTTATCCAAAATGAAGAAAAACAAGTTTTGCCTATAGTTCTACTTTAAGGGCCTGCCTGGGAGGTTAAATAAATCTTTTTGTGGCACTATAATACAATTTGTGGCACCTCGGTGCCTACTGGGCCTTGGCGCCGAGGTGCCACAAATTGGCGTGCAATAGCGCCAACAGTGCTGTGCCCAGAGCTCGGGCGCTCCCGTCAGGGTGATCAGCGGCTCACGGAAAGTTCCAGATCGCAGACTTTTTTGATCATCTGACCACCGTGGCAGCCAATCATGGAGGTCACGTGACGGTAAGCCCCACCCCGCCTCCCAGCAAAGCAAACCAGCACCAAGGGGTTAATGGAACACCATGTGAACAAATAAAGATAAGGGTTATATGAGAGAGCAGCCATGAAGAATCAGCAGATGTAGGTCTCATGCACACTGGGTGTTTAGCCTTGGCGCATTAGGCTCCAGCACTTAGTTACAGCTGGAGGGCTTAAACACGCCATCAAGCCCCACTGCCGGCAACCTGTTGAACTGAGTCTGAGAGTCTCACAGCTGCTGTGGCTGAATGGGGCTGGGCAATGCACTTAGTGGTACTGTTCAGAGCAGTAGGAGCCCAGGGACGAATACCTGGAAAGCAGACTTCTTGCACTTCAGTCATTCACTAGGTGCACCGTCCAGCCCCATCCAGCTGCAGCAGCTCTTAGACCCCCATAGAGTGGGGCTCCCAGCAGTGGGGCTGGATGGAGGGACTGTGCCCTCCAGCTGCAACTCTGGAGCACCTTGGCTGAACACCCAGTATGCATGAGGCCGTATCCTTTTTTAATGTGACTGTTTACTGTCCTTAAAAGCTGCAATGAAAATTGTCAAACTATTACTAGTATCTATTAGCTAAATATGTACAATGTGTACCATGTCCTTGTGTACTGACTAATGTTCAGCACCAATGGGACCCCGTCACTATAGTTCTAATAATAAAAACCATAGTGGTATAGACATTCCATGAAATAAAGCCCAATTCCAATCATTTATTTTAGTTTGGAAGAGGGTTAGAACAGGCTGAAAGCTGAACTCTACACAAGCAGTCTGATACACAAATGAAGTACATAAATAATATCTGTTTACCTGCCAAAGGATTTGTATTTCTGTCTCTGCAGTCCTGAGATTTACACAGCTTTGCCACACATCACAGCCCATTATGGCAGGGCAGAAGACCTAATTTTTCTCTGCTGGACTGTCATTGTACTCCTTGCACTGAAGCACATTTGGTTGGCTCCTTGTGTTGTTGCTCCCTCCACCTGTCTAAGCTCTGCTGTACAGGGGCTACAAGAAGCTGATTCATATTCAGGCATTGCATGGCTTACAATAAAAATATATATTTAATGATGTATTATTACATTACAAAGCCAAATCAGTTTGTGTCTTTTACATCTGCCTAGAGTTAAAGTGATACTAAACTCACATTGTTTTATTTACATTATCCCTTCTCTTTCTCTTTCTGTATACGGATGATGGCACTGTAATTATATAAAAATACCTTGTTCATTGTCGATATACAGCTGTCACATGGCCCAGATCTTTCCCAGCCTGTCTGCAGGGAAACAGTGGCAGGAGGAAATTCAATTCCTACTACTGGTCACATGTTCAAAAATAAATCCAACAGCCTTATTATGACTAAACTGTTTTAAATTTCTATATATATACATATCAATATATATATATATATATATATATATATATATATATATATATATATATATATATATATATATATATATATATATATATATATATATATATATAAATATATATATATATATATATATATATATATATTCAAATCTTTATTATTTTTTGGCAAAAACATCTTGTGGGTGGATTTCTGCCAGTCTCAAGATGTGTCAGGCCCCTCCAGCCTGTATCTTAGAATAAGAGGAAGGTGAAGCCTCCATCAATTTACATGTGATATCCCACACCCATTGTGTTAAGCTGGTTTGTGGGCATGGAGGAGGAGGGAGGGAGTGGGCTGTCATTTACCACTGTGTATATACACCCATATGTGGGACTCTATAGTCACAAGGGCTGCTAAGATGTGATAGGTAGGGACATGGACAGGAGGGAGGGACAGAATACTGCAGGATCAACCAGGATTTTTTGCAGAATACAGCAAAAGTATTGCATAGGGACTAAGTAAGTATGAACAGCATGTAATTTACCATTTATTGATAGTTTTTTTTTTATCTGGGTTTAATGTCACTTTAAGCTTTAGAACTCTGGCTATGTCTCATTTAGGAGACATCAGATTTTAAATACTGTCTGCATCCCCATAGAGAAGATTCTGCTCTGTATGATACCTGTCACCTGCACAGGATAAAGGGGAAATCTCCCTCAACAGAGGTTCTAGTTTGTCATAATCCTACTGAATTATGTGTATATATATATATATATATATATATATATATATATATATATATATATATATGTGTATACATATATATATATATATATATATAGATATATATATAGATATGCGTATATATACATAATAAGTACAGTAAAACTGCAGGAAAGGGCACTGGGGCGCAAACTAATGTGAATTTATTTTATTTTGTAATGTATCAGTATGTTTGGTGTGTTTTACTATTTGAATTTGCCGCCGGTTCCACCCCCCTGCGAGCGTCACATTGCAGGAGACGGAAGCTGGGGCACAGAGCATCGGGAGGAAGATCCGGTCGCCGCACACCGCCGGATACATTGCTGGATCTCGGGGACAAGGTGAGTACCCTCTCTTCCAGGATCCAGCGATCTTCCTAGCGGTACCCCGAGTGTGGCTCGGGGTTACCGCTTTTGGCACGGAAATTTAACCCCGAGCCACACTTGGGAATACCGCTAGAAAGGTTAAGCACATCAGATTTCAGTTAATGTAGTCAGATCATGGCACGGTTTAGGAGATATTAAACCTGCATGCAGCCGCTGACGTCTTACAGGGTTTGTTTGTTTTTATTTTATTTTATAAGTATACAACCGCTTTAAATAGAAATTCATGAAATACTCTTTCTTAAATTTGAACTTTAGGAATGCAAATTCATCAAAAGTTATATTGGTCCAGCTTAGTCCATTGTAAGTATGTATGTGTCATACCTGGCCAATCCCTGGAAATCAGTAGGCACTGCTGCTACAGTGATCGCCGCTAGCTTCCGGACCCTCTGCCAAGTGGCTGCTCTGCTGCTTAACAGGTGGTCGCTCGCTCTGCGTGGGTGCCATTCAGGGAACACTGCATTTTCCCAATGGTTACAAATAGTGTTGAGCGAACACGGACTGTATTATTCGTGTTCGTACCGAATAATTGGATTTTTTGTACCCGAACACGGACACGGACACTTTACTGTATGTTCGGGTAAAAATCCGTGTTCGGTCGTTTTATTTCCGGGTTTTGCATGCTTTGGCGCTCTTTTCATGGCGGGCTTTCAACAGCCAATCAACAATCGTTTAACTGGTGTGCCTTAAGCCATCCCAGCCATGCCTGCAAATGTCTCAGTAGCTGTGATTGGCCGTCTGAAGCATGTGACCAAGTCTTTATAAGTTCGAGGCAGCCGCAGCGGCGTCATTATGCTGCTTAGATTCAGGGACAGAGCACACATCAACGTGCTGGCTGCTGATTAGGGAAAGATAGGCAGGAAAAAACCATTTGTGTCCGGATAGAATTGAGGGACAGGTCGGAGTGTTTAGGCAGGGCGAGTTGTAGGCATTTTAGGGATAGAGTCTGCTGAATTATATAGGGTCAGTGTCTTCTACAAACTACAATCGATATTGCTGTGTGGGGGGTGGGGTGAATCTGCACTCAATCCTGATCTACGATCTCTTCTCAATCCTGTTAGGGACAGAGTCTGCTGAATTTTAGGGAAACTGTGTTCTACAAACTACAATCGATATTGCTGTGTGGGGGGTGGGGTGAATCTGCACTCAATCCTGATCTACGATCTCTTCTCAATCCTGTTAGGGACAGAGTCTGCTGAATTTTAGGGAAACTGTGTTCTACAAACTACAATCGATATTGCTGTGTGGGGGGTGGGGTGAATCTGCACTCAATCCTGATCTACGATCTCTTCTCAATCCTGTTAGGGACAGAGTCTGCTGAATTTTAGGGAAACTGTGTTCTACAAACTACAATCGATATTGCTGTGTGGTGTGGGATTGGAGATAGGCAGGTGTCAGTGATCCACATCCATTTTTCTGTGTGTGAGCTGCAGTGAACACAATCTTTTTGGGCTGCAGTGAACACAATCTTTTTGGGCTGCAGTGAACACAATCTTTTTGGGCTGCAGTGAACACAATCTTTTTGGGCTGCAGTGAACACAATCTTTTTGGGCTGCAGTGAACACAATCTTTTTGGGGTGCAGTGAACAAAATCTTTTTGGGGTGCAGTGAACACAATCCTTTTTGGTGTGCAGTGAACACAATCTTTGTGGGGTGCAGTGAACAAAATCCTTTGTGGGGTGCAGTGAACACAATCTTTTTGGGGTGCAGTGAACAAAATCCTTTTTGGGGTGCAGTGAACAACATCCTTTTTGGGGTGCAGTGAACACAATCTTTTTGGGGTGCAGTGAACAAAATCCTTTGTGGGGTGCAGTGAACACAATCTTTTTGGGGTGCAGTGAACACAATCTTTTTGGGGTGGAGTGAACAACATCCTTTTTGGGGTGCAGTGAACAAAATCCTTTTTGGGGTGCAGTGAACAAAATCATTTTTGGGGTGCAGTGAACACAATCTTTTTGGGGTGCAGTGAACACAATCTTTGTGGGGTGCAGTGAACACAATCTTTTTGGGGTGGAGTGAACAACATCCTTTTTGGGGTGCAGTGAACAAAATCCTTTTTGGGGTGCAGTGAACAACATCCTTTTTGGGGTGCAGTGAACACAATCTTTTTGGGGTGCAGTGAACACAATCTTTGTGGGGTACAGTGAACAGAATCTTTGTGGGGTGCAGTGAACACAATCTTTGGGGGGTACAGTGAACACAATCTTTGTGAGGTGCAGTGAACACAATCTTTGTGGGGTGCAGTGAACACAATCATTGTGGGGTGCAGTGAACTCAATCTTTGTGGGGTACAGTGAACACAATCTCATACTGAAGGTTTGAGGGTGCTGCCTGTTCCATACTCCCCCTACTCCTCATCTAGCCTTTTAGGGGTACAAACAATAGTAATTGGGGCCTAGTGTGGTTGTGTACGTGTGATATACATACACTTTTTTGGGATCATATTTTCTATTCCGCTATTTAATCAAAAACCTTTGGGGATCAGTTAAATTGGGGGATAGTCTGTGTTGGTACGTGTGAGAGAGATCCACCTTTCCAAGTTGTTGGGGTTCATCTCATACTTCTGAAGGTTTGAGGGTGCTGCCTGTTCCATACTCCCCCTACTCCTAGCCTTTTAGGGGTACAAACAATAGTAATTGGGGCCTAGTGTGGTTGTGTACGTGTGATATACATACACTTTTTTGGGATCATATTTTCTATTCCGCTATTTAATCAAAAACCTCTGGGGATCAGTTAAATTGGGGGATAGTCTGTGTTGGTACGTGTGAGAGAGATCCACCTTTCCAAGTTGTTGGGGTTCATCTCATACTTCTGAAGGTTTGAGGGTGCTGCCTGTTCCATACTCCCCCCTACTCCTAGCCTTTTAGGGGTACAAACAATAGTAATTGGGGCCTAGTGTGGTTGTGTACGTGTGATATACATACACTTTTTTGGGATCATATTTTCTATTCCGCTATTTAATCAAAAACCTTTGGGGATCAGTTAAATTGGGGGATAGTCTGTGTTGGTACGTGTGAGAGAGATCCACCTTTCCAAGTTGTTGGGGTTCATCTCATACTTCTGAAGGTTTGAGGGTGCTGCCTGTTCCATACTCCCCCTACTCCTAGCCTTTTAGGGGTACAAACAATAGTAATTGGGGCCTAGTGTGGTTGTGTACGTGTGATATACATACACTTTTTTGGGATCATATTTTCTATTCCGCTATTTAATCAAAAACCTCTGGGGATCAGTTAAATTGGGGGATAGTCTGTGTTGGTACGTGTGAGAGAGATCCACCTTTCCAAGTTGTTGGGGTTCATCTCATACTTCTGAAGGTTTGAGGGTGCTGCCTGTTCCATACTCCCCCCTACTCCTAGCCTTTTAGGGGTACAAACAATAGTAATTGGGGCCTAGTGTGGTTGTGTACGTGTGATATACATACACTTTTTTGGGATCATATTTTCTATTCCGCTATTTAATCAAAAACCTCTGGGGATCAGTTAAATTGGGGGATAGTCTGTGTTGGTACGTGTGAGAGAGATCCACCTTTCCAAGTTGTTGGGGTTCATCTCATACTTCTGAAGGTTTGAGGGTGCTGCCTGTTCCATACTCCCCCCTACTCCTAGCCTTTTAGGGGTACAAACAATAGTAATTGGGGCCTAGTGTGGTTGTGTACGTGTGATATACATACACTTTTTTGGGATCATATTTTCTATTCCGCTATTTAATCAAAAACCTCTGGGGATCAGTTAAATTGGGGGATAGTCTGTGTTGGTACGTGTGAGAGAGATCCACCTTTCCAAGTTGTTGGGGTTCATCTCATACTTCTGAAGGTTTGAGGGTGCTGCCTGTTCCATACTCCCCCTACTCCTAGCCTTTTAGGGGTACAAACAATAGTAATTGGGGCCTAGTGTGGTTGTGTACGTGTGATATACATACACTTTTTTGGGATCATATTTTCTATTCCGCTATTTAATCAAAAACCTCTGGGGATCAGTTAAATTGGGGGATAGTCTGTGTTGGTACGTGTGAGAGAGATCCACCTTTCCAAGTTGTTGGGGTTCATCTCATACTTCTGAAGGTTTGAGGGTGCTGCCTGTTCCATACTCCCCCTACTCCTAGCCTTTTAGGGGTACAAACAATAGTAATTGGGGCCTAGTGTGGTTGTGTACGTGTGATATACATACACTTTTTTGGGATCATATTTTCTATTCCGCTATTTAATCAAAAACCTCTGGGGATCAGTTAAATTGGGGGATAGTCTGTGTTGGTACGTGTGAGAGAGATCCACCTTTCCAAGTTGTTGGGGTTCATCTCATACTTCTGAAGGTTTGAGGGTGCTGCCTGTTCCATACTCCCCCCTACTCCTAGCCTTTTAGGGGTACAAACAATAGTAATTGGGGCCTAGTGTGGTTGTGTACGTGTGATATACATACACTTTTTTGGGATCATATTTTCTATTCCGCTATTTAATCAAAAACCTCTGGGGATCAGTTAAATTGGGGGATAGTCTGTGTTGGTACGTGTGAGAGAGATCCACCTTTCCAAGTTGTTGGGGTTCATCTCATACTTCTGAAGGTTTGAGGGTGCTGCCTGTTCCATACTCCCCCCTACTCCTAGCCTTTTAGGGGTACAAACAATAGTAATTGGGGCCTAGTGTGGTTGTGTACGTGTGATATACATACACTTTTTTGGGATCATATTTTCTATTCCGCTATTTAATCAAAAACCTCTGGGGATCAGTTAAATTGGGGGATAGTCTGTGTTGGTACGTGTGAGAGAGATCCACCTTTCCAAGTTGTTGGGGTTCATCTCATACTTCTGAAGGTTTGAGGGTGCTGCCTGTTCCATACTCCCCCTACTCCTAGCCTTTTAGGGGTACAAACAATAGTAATTGGGGCCTAGTGTGGTTGTGTACGTGTGATATACATACACTTTTTTGGGATCATATTTTCTATTCCGCTATTTAATCAAAAACCTCTGGGGATCAGTTAAATTGGGGGATAGTCTGTGTTGGTACGTGTGAGAGAGATCCACCTTTCCAAGTTGTTGGGGTTCATCTCATACTTCTGAAGGTTTGAGGGTGCTGCCTGTTCCATACTCCCCCTACTCCTAGCCTTTTAGGGGTACAAACAATAGTAATTGGGGCCTAGTGTGGTTGTGTACGTGTGATATACATACACTTTTTTGGGATCATATTTTCTATTCCGCTATTTAATCAAAAACCTCTGGGGATCAGTTAAATTGGGGGATAGTCTGTGTTGGTACGTGTGAGAGAGATCCACCTTTCCAAGTTGTTGGGGTTCATCTCATACTTCTGAAGGTTTGAGGGTGCTGCCTGTTCCATACTCCCCCCTACTCCTAGCCTTTTAGGGGTACAAACAATAGTAATTGGGGCCTAGTGTGGTTGTGTACGTGTGATATACATACACTTTTTTGGGATCATATTTTCTATTCCGCTATTTAATCAAAAACCTTTGGGGATCAGTTAAATTGGGGGATAGTCTGTGTTGGTACGTGTGAGAGAGATCCACCTTTCCAAGTTGTTGGGGTTCATCTCATACTTCTGAAGGTTTGAGGGTGCTGCCTGTTCCATACTCCCCCTACTCCTCATCTAGCCTTTTAGGGGTACAAACAATAGTAATTGGGGCCTAGTGTGGTTGTGTACGTGCGAGATACATACACTTTTTTTGATCATATTTCCTATTCCGCTATTCAATAAAAACCTTTGAGGATCAATTGAATTGCGGGATAGTCTGTGTCGGTACGTGTGAGAGAGATCCACCTTTCCAAGTTGTTGGGGTTCATCTCATACTTCTGAAGGTTTGAGGGTGCTGCCTGTTCCATACCCCCCCTACTCCTCATCTAGCCTTTTAGGGGTACAAACAATAGTAATTGGGGCCTAGTGTGGTTGTGTACGTGCGAGATACATACACTTTTTTTGATCATATTTCCTATTCCGCTATTCAATAAAAACCTTTGAGGATCAATTGAATTGCGGGATAGTCTGTGTCGGTACGTGTGAGAGAGATCCACCTTTCCAAGTTGTTGGGGTTCATCTCATACTTCTGAAGGTTTGAGGGTGCTGCCTGTTCCATACCCCCCCTACTCCTCATCTAGCCTTTTAGGGGTACAAACAATAGTAATTGGGGCCTAGTGTGGTTGTGTACGTGCGAGATACATACACTTTTTTTGATCATATTTCCTATTCCGCTATTCAATAAAAACCTTTGGGGATCAATTAAATTGCGGGATAGTCTGTGTCGGTACGTGTGAGATCCACCTTTCCAAGTTTTTGGGGTTCATCTCATACTTCTGAAGCTTTGAGGGTGCTGCCTGTTCCATACTCCTCCTCCTCCTCATCCATCCTTTTAGGTGTACAAACAATAGTAATTGGGGCCTAGTGTGCTTCTGTACGTGTGAGATACATACACATTTTTTGATCATATTTCCTATTCCGCTATTCAATAAAAACCTTTGGGGATCAATTAAATTGCGGAATAGTCTGTGTCGGTACGTGTGAGATCCACCTTTCCAAGTTTTTGGGGTTCATCTCATACTTCTGAAGCTTTGAGGGTGCTGCCTGTTCCATACTCCTCCTCCTCCTCATCCATCCTTTTAGGTGTACAAACAATAGTAATTGGGGCCTAGTGTGTTTCTGTACGTGCGAGATACATACACTTTTTTTGATCATATTTCCTATTCCGCTATTCAATAAAAACCTTTGGGGATCAATTAAATTGCGGGATAGTCTGTGTCGGTACGTGTGAGATCCACCTTTCCAAGTTTTTGGGGTTCATCTCATACTTCTGAAGCTTTGAGGGTGCTGCCTGTTCCATACTCCTCCTCCTCCTCATCCATCCTTTTAGGTGTACAAACAATAGTAATTGGGGCCTAGTGTGCTTCTGTACGTGTGAGATACATACACATTTTTTGATCATATTTCCTATTCCGCTATTCAATAAAAACCTTTGGGGATCAATTAAATTGCGGAATAGTCTGTGTCGGTACGTGTGAGATCCACCTTTCCAAGTTTTTGGGGTTCATCTCATACTTCTGAAGCTTTGAGGGTGCTGCCTGTTCCATACTCCTCCTCCTCCTCATCCATCCTTTTAGGTGTACAAACAATAGTAATTGGGGCCTAGTGTGTTTCTGTACGTGTGAGATACATACACTTTTTTTGATCATATTTCCTATTCCGCTATTCAATAAAAACCTTTGGGGATCAATTGAATTGCGGGATAGTCTGTGTCGGTACGTGTGAGAGAGATCCACCTTTCCAAGTTGTTGGGGTTCATCTCATACTTCTGAAGGTTTGAGGGTGCTGCCTGTTCCATACCCCCCCTACTCCTCATCTAGCCTTTTAGGGGTACAAACAATAGTAATTGGGGCCTAGTGTGGTTGTGTACGTGCGAGATACATACACTTTTTTTGATCATATTTCCTATTCCGCTATTCAATAAAAACCTTTGAGGATCAATTGAATTGCGGGATAGTCTGTGTCGGTACGTGTGAGAGAGATCCACCTTTCCAAGTTGTTGGGGTTCATCTCATACTTCTGAAGGTTTGAGGGTGCTGCCTGTTCCATACTCCCCCTACTCCTCATCTAGCCTTTTAGGGGTACAAACAATAGTAATTGGGGCCTAGTGTGGTTGTGTACGTGTGATATACATACACTTTTTTTGGATCATATTTTCTATTCCGCTATTCAATAAAAACCTTTCTAGGGCAAGATCTTAAATTACAGAAATATGAGGAGACCGTCAAATAAGGGCCGTGGCCTGGGTCGTGGTGCTGCTGGTAGAGCTCCTGTTGCAAGGAGAGGACATGGTCGATCTGTGCCAGCTACACGCACAAGTGAAACACCTTCCTCAAGTGTGAGTAGGCGACAGAACCTGCATCAGTATTTGGTAGGGCATCAAACGCCCCTAGAAGTGATGAGGCCAGAACAAGTTGAGGCGATAGTAGATTGGTTTGCTGCTGACAGTGCCTCCAGTTCCTTCACATTGTCTCCCACCCAGTCTACTGCAGAAAGGTCAGAGTTGGCACCTGCAGCCAATGTCCAACCGTCTTTCACCTCACCCCCTTGCAAATCAGGCCAGCAGTCTGAGCCCCAAGCCATACAGCAGTCTCTTATTCTTTTTGAGGACTCTGTCAGCAGGGTTTCCCAGGGCCATCCACCTAGCCCTGCCCCAGAAGTGGAAGAGATTGAGTGCAGCGATGCCCAACCACTTATTCCTCAAGATGAGTACATGCAAGGATCATCGCAGCACGTCTCCGATGATGACGAAACGCAGGTGCCAACTGCTGCGGCGTTCAGCATTGTGGAGACCGACAAGGAGGGCAGGGGTGAAGACTGGGTGGAAGATGATGTGGAGGACGATGAGGTCCTCGACCCCACATGGAATGAACGTCATGCAGGTGAACTGAGTAGTTTGGAGGAAGAGGCGGTGGTCGCACAGAGCCACCAGCACAGCAGAAGAGGGAGCAGGGTGCAGAAGCGGAGCGGCCGTGCCCTAGACACTACGCCCGCTACTGCCCAACGCAGCAAGGGAACGAGCGCACCAAAGTCAGCTCAAAGGAGTTCTCTAGCGTGGAAGTTCTTTAGAAAATGTGCTGATGACAGGACACGAGTGGTTTGCACCCTGTGCAATCAGAGCTTGAAGCGAGGCATGAACCTTCTCAACCTGAGCACAACCTGCATGATCAGGCATCTAAGTGCAAAGCACGAGCTGCAGTGGAGTACACACCTTCAAAACCAAGAAACGTCTCTGGCTCATCCTGCTTCCTCTTCTGCTGCAGTCTCGGCCGCTCCAGCCACATCTGTAGTGATACCGGCACCTGCCACCCCGCAAACAGACGATCTGTCAGCAACACCACCACCTGGGTCACCAACAACCATCTCCACAATGTCCCGTGGAAGCGTTCAGCTTTCCATCTCCCAAACACTTGAGAGGAAGAGGAAGTACCCCCCTACCCACCCGCGATCCCTGGCCCTGAATGCCAGCATTTCAAAATTATTGGCCTTTGAAATGCTGTCATTCCGTCTGGTGGAGACGCACAGTTTTAAAAACCTTATGTCGGTGGCTGTCCCACAGTACGTCGTGCCCAGCCGCCACTACTTTTCCAGGCAAGCCATCCCTTCCCTGCATAACCAAGTGGGGGAAAAAATCAGGTGTGCACTGCGCAACGCCATCTGTGCCAAGGTCCACCTAACTACGGATACGTGGACCAGTAAGCACGGTCAGGGGCGTTATATCTCCCTAACGGCACACTGGGTAAATGCAGTGGCGGATGGGCCTGAGGCGGATAGCAATTTGGCGCATGTCCTTCCACCACCGAGGATTGCAGGGCGCTTCAGTTTGCCTCCTGTTCCTAACTCCTCCTACTCCGCTTCCTCATCCTCTACCGCCTCCTCATCCGGACAGCGTAACACCTTCACCACCAACTTCAGCACGGCCAGGGGTAAACGACAGCAGGCAGTTTTACAACTTGCCTGTTTGGGGGACAAACCACACACCGCGCAGGAGTTGTGGAGGAGCATGGAACAGCAGACAAATGAGTGGTTGCTGCCAGCGAGCCTCAAGCCCGGCCTGGTGGTGTGCGATAACGGGCGAAATCTCATAGCAGCTCTGGGCCTAGCCGGTTTGACGCACATCCCTTGCCTGGCGCATGTGCTGAATTTGGTGGTGCAGAGGTTCCTTAAAAACTACCCCGATATGTCAGAGCTGCTGCAGAAAGTGCGGGCCGTTTGTGCGCACTTTCGGCGTTCTCACCCTGCTGCTGCTCGCCTGGCAGCGCTGCAGCGTAACTTCGGCCTTCCCGCTCACCGCCTCATATGTGACGTGCCCACAAGGTGGAACTCCACCTTGCACATGCTGGAAAGACTGTGCGAGCAGCAGCAGGCCATAGTGGAGTTTCAGCTGCAGCACGCACGCGTGAGTCGCTCTGCGGAACAGCACCACTTCACCACCAATAACTGGGCCTCCATGCGAGACCTGTGTGCCTTGTTGCGCTGTTTTGAGTACTCCACCAACATGGCCAGTGGCAATGACGCCGTTCTCAGCTTAACTATCCCACTTCTATGCCTCCTTGAAAAAACAATTCGGGCGATGATGGAAGAGGATGTGGCACAGGATGAGGAGGAGGAGGAGGATGAAGAGGTAACATTTCCAAGGCTTTCAGGGCAGTCATTCGCAAGGGGCTCC
Source organism: Pelophylax lessonae (assembly GCF_965119305.1). NCBI lineage: Eukaryota > Metazoa > Chordata > Amphibia > Anura > Ranidae > Pelophylax > Pelophylax lessonae. The sequence continues at coordinate 256,663,101 of NC_138773.1, read as the reverse complement.
GAGGGTGGGTTCCTGCACACGCAAACGCCAGGGACGCAATTGTCCAGCAGGGGCACAGTTCTGGAGGATGAGGAGGATGAGGAGGAGGAGGAGCTGGAGGAGGAGATGGAACCATGTTCACAGCAGGGTGGCACCCAGGCCAGCTCATGGCCATCACTGGTGCGTGGCTGGGGGGATACAGAGGACACGGACCATACACCTCCCACAGAGGACAGCCTTTCGTCGCCTCTGGGCAGCCTGGCACACATGAGCGATTACATGCTGCAGTGTCTCCACAACGACCGCCGAGTTGCCCACATTCTAACTTGTGCTGATTACTGGGTGGCCACGCTGCTGGATCCCCGTTACAAGGACAACGTACCGTCCTTAATTCACTCACTGGAGCGCGATCGCAAGATGCGCGAGTACAAGCGCACGCTGGTAGACGCCATGCTGCTGGCATTCCCATCTGACAGCGGGGCCACAGTGGAAGCACAAGGCAGAGGAGGAGGAGGAGGAGGTCGCCAACGCAACCAGGGCACCGCCAGCACCTCAGAAGGCAGGGTTAGCATGGCCGAAATGTGGAAAAGCTTTGTCAGCACGACACAACAAACAGCAGCACCAGCAGCTCAGATGGAACGTCTTAGCAGGAGGCAGCATTTTACCAACATGGTGGAGCAGTATGTGTGCACACGCCTACATGTAGTGAATGACGGGTCTGCCCCCTTCAACTTCTGGGTCTCCAAATTGGGCACATGGCCTGAGCTTGCCCTTTACGCCTTGGAGGTGCTGGCGTGCCCTGCAGCCAGTGTATTATCTGAACGGGTATTTAGCACGGCTGGGGGCGTTATAACAGACAAGCGCAGCCGCCTGTCCAGAGACAATGTGGACAAGCTCACGTTCATTAAAATGAACCAGGCATGGATCCCACGGGACTTTTCCGTACCTTATGCAGAATAGCAATGGATACCGACCTTACCCACCCATTGTTCCATTTTTGCTCTTTCTCACTCTTTTGGGGTGTACCCTCATTTAAAATTTGTGAAAAGAAGCAGTGTTGGCTACCTCGTCCTCCTCCTCAGGGCCAGATTAATGTAGGGTCTATTGGAGCTGCAGCTCCAGGCCCCTACCTTTTATATAGGCCCCGGGTTGGCCATATTCACTGTTACCGCTCTTCTGTCACTTGTAAACACAGAAGTCTGGCTTCTATGCTCGCTTCCCCAGGCAGCACCCTCAGAACCTCCCCACACAGCGTGAAGGCCGGACAAGGAGGGACAGTTGGCGATGCATGGATGTGTTTATGGGCTTCAGAGACAGCATCCCATGTTGAATTAGGCATGCATGGCTGCACCCTTCCTCCTCTGGGTGCATGGCAAGGCACGGCCCTAAGGCCCTTCAAAATCCTCAGCACCAAGCCCATGATGCTGTTAATCCGGCCCTGGTCCTCCTCCACCGCCGCTTCCACCTACACCGCCCATAGGTGTGCGCAGCCTATTGCATTAAGGTGTGCACCCCAAAGTTGAAATACACATGCATGTGTTTGCCAGCAGGGAGAGTAATGTATCGGGGCCATGTACCTGTAGGCAAGGAGAAATAGAGCAGAGCAGGTCCCAGGGAGATCTTTCCCATCTCCTCACTGGCAATGCTATGTGCCCTAGGTGATTAGGGTGTGCCCAGGCACACCCAGCACACCCTGTGCGCACGCCTATGTCACCGCCACATCCACCACCACCTCAACCTCCCTCCTACTCCATATGGGCCTCGTCCTTCAGAGATGAAGAAGAACATTGTTTTATTTTTCTGTTTTTTTTTGTTGTTTTAAGTTATTTCCCTATCCACATTTGTTTGCAGAGCACTTGCCATGCTCTTAATTACGTTTTGCTGCCATTTGCAGCACTCTAGCCCTTTCCTTTGGTGTTTTAGAGCCATTTTAGTGCCTTAAAGTTCGGGTCCCCATTGACTTCAATGGGGTTCGGTGTCCGGGAAAAGTTCGGTAAAAGTCCGGGACACGGACCCGGACTTTTTTTTAAAGTTCGGCCGAACCCGTCGAACACGGACATCTAGGTGTCCGCTCAACCCTAGTTACAAACCATTCTTTGATTGAATGAGGTGAAGAGGTGGGGCAGTGACATTACAATTCACACTTGGTCCAATCAGAGAATGATTTGCATTCATTGAGAAAATGCAAAGAGTTCCCTGAATGGCACCTGTGCCGAGCAACCTTCTGTGTTCACTAAGCAGCAAGGCAGCCACTCGGCACGGCACCCAGAAGCTAGCAGAAATCACTGTAATAGCTATTTCCAGCTTTCAGGGATCGGTCAGGCATGGCACATACTGTACATACTTACATTGCAACAAATATCCATATTTAAGCTTCAGCTTTAAAGTGATATTAAAAGTATTTTTTTTTAATAACAAACATGTTGTACTTACCTGCTCTGTGTAATAGTATCGCACAGAGCAGCCCAGATCCTCCTCTTCTGGGGTTCCCCTACCGGCACTCCTCGCTCCATCCCCTGCTGAGTGCCCCCATAGCAAGCCACTTGCTATGTGGGCACTTGTGCCCTGGACCTGCAGTGAACACTAAACTATGGCAGTCCCACTTTGTACTCGTAATTTTTAATAAACCTTTTGGTTTTGGTTTTCTTTTTTTTTTGTGATCAGTAGCAATGGCAAGTGTTGTGTAAACTAATAATGTACTTCAAACCTATGGAGATGCCAACCCCTCCTATCCCATCTTTTGGAAAGAGTATTATAAAGCTGGGAAAAGAATGAATAGAATTAGAGTTATGAACCGAACTGCCCTGGGTTCAGTTTGGCAGGGGTTTGGTGACACTTCACAGGAGTTTGGATCCCAAACCCTAATGAAATTGATGGCAGCTGAATCTGTGAAAATAAAAATGCCCATTTGCTGGGCTAATAGATAGGAAGATGTCAAAAGTAGCGCGGGGGGGAACATAGATCAATACAAAAATAATCTTAAAAAAAATAGATTCACCCAGGAGCAGTGATTTTTTTTTAAATGCTTAAAGTGAAACCTTACAAAGTGTCCGATTGCTTTAACCTCCTTGGCGGTTTTGATTCTTTTGGGTTTTAGGTGCTGAAAGTGGTACCATTATTTTGCATGTAAATCTTGTGAATGAGCAGCCCAAACCAACTGTATACATTATATATATATATATATATATATATATATATATACATAAAAAGTACAGTAAACCTGCAGGAAAGGGCACTGGGGGGCAAACTAATGTGATTTTTTTTTTATTTTGAATTGTATCAGTGTGTTTGGTGTGTTTTTACATTTGAATTTGCCGCCGGTTCCACCCCCCTGCGAACGTCACGTCGCAGGAGACGGAAGCCGAGGCACGGAGACGATCGGGAGGAAGATCCACCGCGTGACACCGCCGGGACACATCGCTGGATCCCGGTGACAAGGTAAGTAACCCTGCTTACAGGATCCAGCGATGCTTCTGGCGGTACCCCGAGTGTGGCTCGGGGTTACCGCTTTTTGGCTCTGAAATTTAACCCCGAGCCACGCTCGGGAATACCGCTAAGAAGGTTAAATAACATACCTGGGGGTGTTCTATTCCTGCCTGTGAAGGGGCGCACAGCAGCACTGACATTTACTTAGGAAAAACATTTTAAAAAACCCAGCAAATGACTTTGACATCTGTCATTGCCGGCTTCTTTGTTTGTTAAAAAAAAACAGAAAACTGATCCCTCCACGGGTTTCCTATGTAAATGTTCTTATGGGGGGGGGAGCATGCATCCCCACTCCTGTACCATACCTTGGTACACCTTGGCAGGTTGTACCCCCGCCTGGCAAAGTACCTTGTCTCCATGTTGATCAGCACAAAGGGCCTTTTCCCCACAACCCTTGCCCAGTGGTTGTTGTGGTCTTTGGGCGGGGGGCTAAACAGAATCTGGAAATCCCCTGTAATTATAATGGTGTCTCCAGATACCATTTTCCCCCCTACATGAATGAGGGGTTCATATTACCCCTACTCATTCACACAAAAAAATAACCTAAAAATAAAGACACCCAAATGTTTGACATGCCCTTTATTTAAAAAAAAAAATCCCCAAAAAAGCCCATCATAGTAAATCCTCTGTCAATCATTATGCCTGCCGCCATGGATTTGCTGAAAAAAAAAAAAAAAAAAACAATTACCCGCCTGCTACACATCCGTATTCAAGCTCCGTTCACATGTCAGCGTATGATCGCGGGCTTCTTTGGAGCGTATTGCGTCCCGCGATTTTGTTTGCGCGATGTTGCCGCGATTCGGCGGGCGTAAATCGCGGCAACATCGCTCGGCGTTTGGGGGGCTATTGCAAATCAACGGGCAACGCTAGGTGTCCCGCGATTTGCAATAAATCTCCGGATCGCGGGCGGAACCGCGGCGGTTCTGCCCGCGATCATACGCTGACATGTGAACGGAGCCATAGCTGTATCCCAGACAGTAAGGCTACTTTCACACTGTTCTGGCGCAAGAACACTGAAGAAACACGTATGCATTTTTGCCATGATTTTACCGTCTTTGTGATTCAAAAACTGCACCAAAAACGAATCACGGTTGCATTTTGCCGTGGTTTCTATTGCTTTAAATGGGGAGGTGCATGTTTGGTGCAATTTTTTAACTCCCCAAACATGCTCCAAAAATACGGCAAGCAAGATTTTTTACACCGCAACAGAAGCGCAACGCCCCAGTGTGAACACATACATAGAGTTAAAGGGAAGCATTTTTGGGCCTGAAGATTTTAAAGGGAAACATTCATATTATGCCTGAAGATTAGTGAAAACCCCCACATATGATATATATATATATACAGACATACAGGACAATAATATTGTGGTAGGTCCATTTTTTTCTTATCTCACATGATATTTGGACAATGGTTTATCAAAAGCAACATTTTAGTATAAAATACCGTAAACTAAAGTCAATGTTAAAAAGCGGGATGAATAGATACCCAACATATCAGGCTTTAAATGAGCGCATGTTTGCAAAATAACAACAATTGTTGGTATACTAAATCTTCCATAGAAATACAGTATATCTGTACTCAAATCCAAATAGTTTATACTGTACATACATATAACCAATCGGGTGCTAAAGGTGACCACAGGTTAATACTCAAAGTTCTAAATGAACCCTCTGCACACTGCTATATACCCTTTGTAGCAAACTGTGTATAAAAACAGGGATTTTTAGTTCACATACATTGCAATGCATGTTTAAAGCGGAATTAAACCCCAAAACAAAAATTTTATATATTAGAACTTATCAATCATTAGATGTGATGGCTGCATTCGTTTTCTTTTGTTAGGCTTTTTTTCTTCTGTTTTCATCTGCTGATCTGCCCAGTAACACACCTCTGGTATTAGAGGCACCTATGAACATCGGCATTGTTAGTCTGGAGGGAGAAGAGTGTCATTTGTACTGGAAGATTTAATGACTTCCGGACCGCCCACCGTATGGCCTTAAATACCGGAGTTATGGCAGCAGATGGCTGCTATAACCCCAGTATTTTCTTACATGGCCGGCGGTCCTCTTTCACATAACAATGGTCCCAGCGGCAGATTTGCCACAGATGTTTTCCTGAGCCGCCGGTAGCGGGAAAACAATCCGATCTCCTATGTTGCTGGGCAGGAAGTCGAGTGAGGGTAAGATGGCCCCCACTCGACTCTATGCCCTTGGAGGACCGGAGCTACGTCAAATGCCACTTCCACCCAACGACCTTAAAGGGCGAAATCTTTTTTTTTTTTTTTTTAATTAAAAAAAAAATGATTTTTTTTTTTACCCCAGATCTTACATTAACCAATTAAGGACCAAGACTATTTCTGACACAGAAAGTTAATTAAGTTTATAAGTTAAAATCAGTATTTTTTGCTAGAAAATTACTTGGAACCCCCAAACATTATATATATATATATATATATATATATATATATATATATATATATATATATATACAAAAATTATTGCAAAGACCGCCATTTTATTCTCCAGAGTCTTTGCTAAATATATATATATATATATATATATATATTTATTTATTTTTTCTTTTTGCAAAGACTCTGAAGAATAAAATGGCGGCCTTTGCAATATTTTTTGTCGCAGTATTTGCTCAGTGGTCTTTCAAACGCAATTTTTTGGGGAAAAAATACACTTCACTGAATTTAAAAAAATAAAAAAACAGTAAAGTTAACCCAATTTTTTTATATATTGTGACTAACAATGTCACGCCGAGTAAATAGATACCTAACATTTTGCGGTTTTAAATTGCGCACACTCGTGGAATGGCGACAAACTACAGTACTTAAAAATCTCCATAGGCGACACTTAACGCTTTACCAGTTTAGAGTTACAGAAGTGTTCCTTTGCTAGAATTATTGCTCTCACTCTGACGATCGCAGAGATACCTCACATGTGTGATTTGAACTCCATTTTCATTTGCGGGCGCGACTTATGTATGCATTCTCTTTCGTGCGCGAGCCTACAAGGGGCACTTTACAATTTTTTTCCTATTTATTTTTTATTTTTAACACTGTTTTTTAAAAACATATAAAAATCTGATCACATTTATTGCTGTGACAAGGAATGTAAACGTCCCTTGTGACAGTAATAGGCAGTGACAGGTATTTGTTATGGAGGGATCTGGGGTCTAAAACACCCCCTGACCCCTCCACTGCACTTCAAAGTATTCAAAACCCCAAAATCGTCATTTTTGAATACTGACACTTTATTTTTTTAACTTGGTGCCATTGGCAGCCGAGTAAACCAGAAGTGACGTAGCTGCCGGGTTACATGATCGGAGACCCGATTGAAGCTGAATCCGGCTTCGTTTGGACTTCAACCAGCCAGTGGATTTGCCGACTGGTTGCTCGAGTCCAAGCCGCGGAAGGCAGCAGGAGGGGGGGGGGCTTCCCTTCTCACTCGCTGGGATAACGGCCGAGCGGCTGCTGAGCCGCATCTTTTGTTATCTCCTGAAAGCCGACCTCCGGCTCTAAAAAACTGTACGGCTGCAGGCTTCACTCCGGTACAACTACTTCTTCAAGCCGACGTACAGGTACATACGTTTGCGGGAAGTAGTATTTCTATTACAAGGAATGTAAACATCCCTTGTAAATTTCTATTACAAGGGATGTTTACATTCCTTGTAATAGAAATAAAAGTGATCAAAAAAAAAAAAAAAAACGAAAGGAACAGTGTAAAAATAAAAAGTAACATGAATAATAAAAAAAAAAATGTAAAGTGCCCCGTCCCTTGGAGCTCATGCGCAGAAGCGAACCTGCGAAGGCATACGCAAGTCGCGCCCACATATATAAACAGTGTTCAAACCACACATGTGAGGTATCGCCATGATCATTAGAGCGAGTGTAATAATTGGTAACCTGTAGAAATTTTTAAAGCGTCGCCTATGGAGTAACAAATTTGTCACCATTCCATGAGCGTGGGCAATTTGGAAGCATGACATTTAAGGTATCAATTTACTCTGCGTAACATTATCTTTCACATTATAGAAAAAAAATTGGGCTAACTTTACTGTTTTTTTATTTTTTTATTAAAAAAAAAAACTGTATTTCTTTCCAAAAAAATTGCATTTGTAGGACCGCTGCACAAGTACGGTGTGACATAAAGTATTGCAGTGATCTCCATTTTTTTATCTAAGGTCTCTGCTAAAAAAAAAAAAATATATATATATAATGTTTGGCAGTTCTAAGTACTTTTCTAGCAAAAAATACTGATTTTACCTTGTAAACAACAAATGTCAGAAATAGACCTGGTCAAATAAAAAGTTATGGTAAATAAAAGCTGATCGTTGGAAGCACCCCTGTCAGTTGTAAATGGTTTATTTCATCCCTGTAACTGCTACATCTGTAGGAGAGCTTGTTTTTTTGGAAAACAAAATACACTAGGCGAAAATTAAAGGAAAGAAAGCCTACAAAAAGAAAAAGTAAAGCAGCCATTACATTCAAGAATCGGTAGGCTGCAATATATTAAATATTTGCTTTTGGATATATTACTGCTTTATTCTGGCCATCTGTGTCAAGGTAATTTCTGTCTGGCCAGTCCCTACTTTAAATTACACTACACTATTCTATAAAATGCTAAATGTTAATCACTGCTAGCATACTTCAGTGGATATAGTGCCAGTATGGGGCAAATAGACATAGGCTGTAGGCAAGCTACAGGTTCAGGTCTGGTCACTAATCTGAACTACTGTACATATATATATATAACCCAGCAGGTGCTAAAAGGGTATGACTACATGTCAACACTAGAAAATTTTAATTGAACCCTCTGCACATTGCAATACACCCTTTCTGCAAATTTTTATAAAAACAGGGATTTTTGGTTCACATACTTTGCAATGTATGTTTAAGCTGGCCAACTGCGTCAAAGTAATCCCTCTCTGGCCAGACCTACACTACACTAAACTATGCTAGCTACACTACACTACTTTACTTTGCTCTAACTATACTATTCTACACTACACTACACTACTATACTCTACACATCAGTACACTACATGACACAATACTACACTACAGTACTTTGCTTTAAACTACACAGCACTATACTATGCTACATATAATTGCATTGCACTACACTACACTACTCTACACTGCACTACTCTACACAACATTACTCTTTGAAACACATAACACTATTCTACTCTACACGACATGACACTATTCTACACTACACATACCACGCTGCACTACTCTACACCACCGTACACTAACTACACATCACTATGCTGTACTACATGACACAACATTACACTACTCTACTTTGCTCTAACTATACTATTCTACACTACACTACTCTACTATACTCTACACATCAGTACACTACAGGACACAATACTACACTACAGTACTTTGCTTTAAACTACACAGCACTATACTATGCTACATATAATTGCATTGCATTGCACTACACTACTCTACACTGCACTACTCTACACAACATTACTCTTTGAAACACATAACACTATTCTACTCAACACGACATGACACTATTCTACACTACACATACCACGCTGCACTACTTTACACCACCGTACACTAACTGCACATCACTACGCTGTACTACATGACACAACACTACACTACTGTACTCTACACTACTTTGCACTACTCTACACATCACTACACTATTCTACACTAATCTACATGACACTACTCTGTACAACACTACTCTGCACGATACAACACTATTCTACACTATACAACACTAAACTACTCTACATTGCTCTACTTTACATAACTGCACTTCATTGCATAGCACTACTCTACACATCATTACTGTACACTACTCTACAGTACATTGCACTAAACTACACTAAACTGCACTGCTCTGCACAACACTATATTACTCCACACTATATTACACTACTGTACTCTACACTACAGTACACATTACTATTCTGCACTGCTCTACTGTTCTATACACTATGGTACTCTACATGACACTACTTCACACAACACTGCACCATAATACAACACTACACTCACAACACTACTGCATTTTTTGTTTTTTGTTTTTTTTTGTTTTTTTGTTTTTTTTTGTTTTTTTTGTTTTTTTGTTTTTTTATAATATTTTTAAAGGGTAAAGGGTAAAAGGGTTAAATATACATATTTACAAAAAGATACATGGAGAAATATCTTTCCTCCGTCAGTCTCCCAAAGTAGGTGGAGTGGAATTCCTGGGAGCAGGGTGGCACGATGGTGGTGTGGTCACACTCTCCTTCACCGTCTCAGCAGACGCTCTCTGGTTCTGTTGGAAAAACACAGGTCAGTTAGATATAGAGTAGATATAGAGCACCATTTGTACAATGCCATTTTCATCATTCTCATAGAAAACCCGAAGAGCTGCAAATTCTTCAACACTTAGGAAGGGTAGCTCCTCGTCGCGGATTCTCCGATGATTGGGCGGAGGAATAAAGGTCCGGCAAAGGGGACAAGTAGAACTCTGCTCCATCCACTGGCCGATGCATCCAGTGTGGAACTGGTGGGCGCACGGCAGCATTGTAGTCTCCTCTCTCATGTCCTCCAGGCAGATGTTGCAAATGGGCTGTTCACTTACTGCTGGCCTCTGCAGTGCCGGGTCTCTCGGAGAGCGACTTCTGTGAGAGGATCTGGTGTTCCGTTGTCTCTCTTGAAGTCGTGCTCTAGAACGAGTCCTGTGCGCTATAGGAGATTCTTGGCCTGTAATAACAATGACTGGGGTTTAATTAAAATGAACAATAAACAATTTAGTGCAGCGCTATAGTTCTAATACATCCCACTAACAGTGTGTAAATAGGCAGTACATATAAATATCAATTCAATCCATGTTAATATCCAGCTTTTCATGAATTATTCTCCACCCAAAACTGCAGACATTATAAACATCCCATATAAGTGTCACATTCAAAGCACATAATATCAAAATGACAGAGAGTTTCTCAAGTGGGGCTTCAATCCATGCAAATCCACCCAAAACTTTGCCACCTATTGTTAACTCTTTTTTACCAACAAGGGATAAAGATAATACTGGGTCCAGGCAAGTCTAGAAGCGCTCTTTTCCTCCTAAAGGTAGCAAACACTTATGGCTTTACCTCCCCAGGTGATAAAAAATAAGAGAGAACTCATAGTGCTTCCTGTAACTCCATCATTTATTAAAACTCATATTAAAAGCACTTTTGTAGTGAAGTATGGGCTTCAGTACAAAAGCTTTGCCGTGTTGCAACAAAATCACAGCAACATAACGTATTGGGTGATGCCACCGGTGGGATCTCTGAGGGATTCTATGCAAATGTGAGGTGAGCAGTGATAGGCAGAGCAGTGAATTGTGATGGGAGCGGTGAGCGGCCATATACAAACTACATGAAAATACTTTTTTATTGAAGCCCAAACTGGTTTTATACAATGTAAGTGCTTCCAATATAAGTTTTGATCAATGATGGAGTTACAGGAAGCACTATGAGTTCTCTCTGATTTGTATTATCTGGGGAGGCAAAGCCACAAGTGTTTGCTACCTTCAGGAGGAAAAGAACGCTTCTAGACTTGCCTGGACCTGGTATTATCATTAACCCTTGTTGGGAAAAAAAAAGTGTTGTAACCAGGTGAACTGGTGTTTCCTATGGGAGTGGAGTTAACATTGTGGTGGAGAATTGTGGCGTATCTTCAGTTTTGGGTGGATCTACCTGGATTGAAACCTTACTTGAAAAGCAATTGGTCATTTGAATATAAGGTGTTTTGAATGTGACAGGTATATGGGATGTTTATAATGTTTTGGATGGAGTAATTGAGAATCTTTTTAATTTTGGTTGGAGCAACTGAGAATCACAATTGAAACGATATGCACATGTATCTCTATGGGGTGGATTTACTAAAGGCAAATAGACTGCGCACTTTGCAAGTGCAATAGCACTCATTTTCTCCAGAGCTTAGTGAATGTGGTAAAGCTTCACACTGTAAAAATTATCCAATCGGGTGCAAGGAAAAAATAAACAATATATTTGCTTGCACAGGATTGGATGATGGAAATCAACAAAGCTTCCCCTCATTTACTAAGATCTGGGGAAAATGAGGGTAACTTCCCTTGTAAAGTGAACAATCATTTTATCTGCAGTAAGTCCACTCCTTTGTGTTTCCATGGTGACACTTACAGTACATGGGATGTTTATAATGTTTTCAGTTTTGGGTGCAGTAACTGAGACTCACAATTGAAACATTGGGTATTCACACAGATTGGAGTGTGGACATTTATATTGATATATATATATATATGTATTGCCTATTTACACACTGTATAATACAACTGTTATTTTCTGGCTTACTATATACAGTATATTCATCTATTTTCTGTGCAGTGCTGGAGTAATAAGTAAAGTTAATGATTGGAGTTTTTTAACCTTTCCTATCCCATAACACATTCAGATTTTTAAACTTTAAATGTCTAGGGCAAGTGTCTGATTTGGAAGAAATATTGAAGCGTCATAGCTGACTATCTCAGAGGTCATCCTGAAAACTGGAGATAATTTAGGAGTGAATAGTCAGATTCATTTATCTGTCCAATCACAGCACCACCTTGGCCTCTATAATACATCTAGAGACATTTATTGTGTGTTAATTTAAATATTTATAGAAATATATTAATGTATATTACTAAATTGAGTTTTAATCAAATGTACAGTATGCTGCCTGAGTACAGAGTGCTGGTTGATTGACAACTGCTCTGACCAATCAGCTGAGACTGGGATTTTCTGTTATTCAAACTGTCACTTTTCTAAGACAGCCCAGCCAGGCCCAGAAAATGGAGAAATGAGGGATTTTATGGCAGGATCAGCAAGGTATTTAGGGGGATATACGGCATACACATTATATATATTACCCACATTTCATTATTCTATCATATTTTACCCACATTTTCCCTATAACAGCAATTATTGCTGTCTGTTAGGGACAGGGAAGGGGATTGGGGGGGGGGGGGGTATTTAAGCATCTAAGCCCTAAATAACCTAAGTAAAACAGTCTGACCTGGGGGCAAAATACAAATAATATTGTTTAAGGGTTGAAAATAACAGTTTGGTTATTATTAACTTACCTGCTGGCCTGTCCTCCTGGGAGTTGCGCCGTGAACGCCTTGTTGCGGCCCGTCGTGGCATCCTGATGGTATTAAAGACACCTGGGTGTATAAAGATAGATATATAGATCAGCTATATCGATGTATATATGTGAATAATATTCACAACAGTCAAAAGTAAGCAAAAAATGTCAGAAATCGCAGGAAATGGCTGGAAAGAAGCTGTACAGCGTCCTCTCAGTCTCTCTCCTCCTCACAACTGCTGCCACCACAGCTGCACAAACCAGTTCAAACCAGTTCTGAGCCAAGCACAGTGCAGTGAGCCATTGATATCCCAATACTATCATAGTTTGACTGACAATTACTCAGTTTTTTTAGATAAAAAGAGCCTTTTATGGTATTTAACAACCACTGGGGTTTGTATTTTTACTATATAAAGGAAAAAAAATAAAAATGTGTAAAAAATATATGCATTTTTCAATGTTGTGTGATTGTATGGGGGGGGGGGTTAAATGCTGCTGACCACTGATGGTGGAGGGTTTTAAAATGCAATTTGCCACCAATTATCTAATTGTGATAATAATTGTGGGATTTTTTGGAAGTTTAAGGCCCCTTTCAAACTTGTGTGACTTGTCCTGTAACTTGGGACTGCAAAGTCCTATGACAAGTCGTTCTCTATGATTTCCAATGAGTACTGTCCATATCTGTGCGACTTCAAAGTAGTCCCTGCAATACTTTGGTCTGACTTTGATGCGTTTTGAGGTCCATAGATATAGGCATTGCTTCAAGTTCAGGCAAAATCGCGCAAATTTTAGGTCGCAGACGTGGGAAAGGGGCCTTAAAGTGTTTTGGGTTTATTTATGTATTATATTTACATATATCTGAAGTCAGACATCCCAGCCAGGGAACGGTATGAGGAACAAGAACAGAGGGGAAAAATAAAAACAAAACTGAAAATCTTGTATCAGAAGCTCAGTTTACAAAAATTGGCTTTAATATCATTTTAATGTCCATATAAAACTCCATGTCCATCTAAGAATATCCTATACATGGGGTGGCAGAATTTCTCTGCACAATGAACATGTTTCTAGGGGTTGCTTATGATAATTGAATCCGCTTTTTTCTCATTAATCCCCCTGATCCAGGGCTCCTCTCCCTGCTTTTACCAACAGTCTCCATTCAGGGCTACATGAGCACGCCCTATGTAAGGTCAGGTGCTGTGACCAAGGAGGATTGTGTAGTAGTCTGTGAAGCTGCTCCAGCATTTCACCAATGATTGTGGGATTGTGCCCAGGTAGCAGATGCCAGTGACACTCCTGATAGCTGGCATGCAGTGTTCAGCTACCAAGACACTGCTGCTGTTGTAGTCTCTTCTAGGACTAGAAAATCTGGGGTGACTAGGGGAACAGTAGAGACATTGGATCCCCCTGATTGGGGCTGAGAGTTGAATTATTGGCACCAGTGATGACTAGATTGGTTTGCTCAGATTAAACCAATCCTTAACCAATGGCAAGACAAAATTGTGTATTGTAATGAACTGGTAAAGGGGCCCTTTGAAGCCTTCACTTGCTCACCTCCAGTGAGGGACTTGTACTGAGACTGGAGCACAATATACAGAAGTAATGTATGCTGGTTGAGGTTGCAAAATACTTTTTTACCGGTGCACTGCAATACCTACACATTCCCATTTCTACAGAGATAGACTTCTGTTTGATTTTTTGGAAATTGCCAAGCATAATGACCTTTTTTTTTAGAAATTCCCAACAAAAGTATTACTTTTAATTTTTTTTTTTTTTTTTAAATAGCAAATACAAATTAAAATAGTCATTAAATTAAATTTTCATTATTAAATATATCAGAAAAATAGCCCTTAGGTCAGGACTACCTACAGTGCTTGCTATTATACTAAAAGTGGATAATTATATCACCAATAAAACCAATAAAGTTGTGCAATTAGGCAAGTGGTGCAATGGAGGAATTAACAATTATGACAAAAAAATATAAATATACATTTTTGTGCAATAGAGCAATTACTATATTATGTGCAATGGGTGGGTATTTATATCAAAACTATAAATAAATAATATAAAATGGTGTTGCAATGAGCAGTATAGATTCAAAATGATATAGTGCACTAGAGCAATAAATAATCCGTCTACCACTGAGCACCTTTGATATAATTGGATGAACTTTTTTTGCACTAAAGGAAATCATTTGGACTTTAATATTTATTATTCACAATCTATTTATTTAGAATTCATGTCACCTGTTGATGTCTATATAGTTATTTATTGCTCTAGTTCACTATATAATTTTGAATCTTATGGTTTTAGTTATTAAATACTCATTGCACTATACTACTCATTGCAAAACCATTTTATATTATTTATTTATAGTTTGATATAAATACCCACCCATTGCACATTATATAGTAATTGCTCTATTGCACAACAATTTATATTTATATTTTTTTGTCATAATTATTAATTCGTCCATTGCACCACTTGCTTAATTGCACAACTTTATTGGTGATAAAATTTTTATTTATTTATTTCAGGTACTTATATAGTGCTGTCAATTTACGTTGTGCTTTACATATACGTTGTACATTCACATCAGTCCCTGCCCTCAAGGAGCTTACAATCTAAGGTCCCTAACTCACATACAGAGTAGGGCCAATTTTTTTTTTTTTTTTTTTTACAGGATCCAATTAACCTACCAGCATGTCTTTGGAGTGTGGGAGGAAACCGGAGTACCCGGAGGAAACCCACACAGACACAGGGAGAACATGCAAACTCCAGGCAGGTAGTGTCCTGGTTGGGATTCAAACCAGCGACCCTCTTGCTGCTAGGTGAAAGTGCTAACCACTACACCACTGTGCTGTCACTTTTATAATAGCTAGCGCTGTAGGTAGTCCTGACCCAAGGGCTATTTTTCTGATATATTACTCTATTTATACTTCTGCTGCTATTTTCATAGTTTTTTTTTTTAGGAACCCATTATTGTACAACACTAGGCGCGGGGGATACACTTAGGTGTTATCTTTTCTTCATTATTAAATATACTCTTAAAATGCAAGCAGTGTAAGTACCTATTTTGGCCTAATATTAGCCTCTTGCAGGCTCTGTACAGCAGAACTGAGTGTGAGAGGAAGAAGCAGCACTTGCAGTCAATCAGTTCAGGGGCTGGCATGGAACGTACTGATAGGAGGAGAAAGCAGAGTGACAGAGAGGTGAGCTCATCACTGTGCTGCCTGGAAAGTAGTTGAATGCTGCTGGCTGTCATTTAGATTAGAAGACTGAGGACAGAAGTGAAATGCTGCATGGGGACAGGTCCAACTAAGTCAGCGATGGAACACCAAAGAGAAAAAGAAGAGATGTTGCCTAAAAATAAATGCAATTCAGAAGTAGTTTTAGTGTAATGGAGTGTTATGTTCTTCTTGGCATTAGAGGGTTGGTGTTTACTAGAAAGCTCATCCATTTTGCTTTTACTTACAGAACACCGGTCATTATAGAATTATGGGGCTGTATTTGTGGCCTTGATCTGAACATGCTCTGTGCCTGGCTGTGTCTGTCTTCAATTCTTCTGAAATAAAGACACATCCACGATTCCCTGGGACTTGAAGATTTGTTTGTACAGAGCAGTGAAAGGAAAGTAATCATTCAGAAAGTTCACTGGCTCTGGTTAGGCAGCTGGCATAGAACAGGGCGACCCTCCAGTGGGTACTCAGAAGGTCACCTAAAACAAAGAACCACAGAAGGAGCGCCAGACCAAATGGTTCTAAATGGGTTAACAGTTCACACCTAAAACAGCCAACTTATGTTGTGGACAAAAACACTCCTCCTTCATCAGAGGATCTAGTCAGAAGTTGAATGGACTCAGTACAAGAGATTTATTCTCTGTTCATCTGT
This sequence comes from Pelophylax lessonae, assembly GCF_965119305.1. Taxonomy (NCBI): domain Eukaryota; kingdom Metazoa; phylum Chordata; class Amphibia; order Anura; family Ranidae; genus Pelophylax; species Pelophylax lessonae. The sequence goes on along the minus strand of NC_138773.1, from coordinate 256,646,627 downwards.
ATGGGTAAATAATAACTGAATCTATCAGTCACCAATAGTGCCACCATTATAGATAGTCACATCCTTTACTATTTGGTCTGGCACTCCTTCCTTGGTTCTGTGTTGCAATTGAATTGACCATGGACAGGCTTGCAGCAAACAGGTGTCTCAGAAAAGAGTCAGCAATCCTTTTATCTATACTCGTTCTATGTCCATTGAACAGAGTGTTGAAACTAAAGAATGATTATGACAGCAAAGGAACTAGCTTTTTTTCAGAAGGAGACAACAGCAATGGCAGCCTACATACACTATATTACCAAAAGTACTGGGACTCCTGCCTTTACACACATGAACTCTACTGGACCTCCCAGTCTTAGTCCGTAGGGTTCAATATTGAGTTGGCCCACCCTTTGCAGCTATAACAGCTTCAACTCTTCTGGGAAGGCTGTCCACAAGGTTTAGGAGTGTGTCTATGGAAATGTCTGACCATTCTTCCAAAAGCACATTTGTGAGGTCAGGCACTGATGTGGAGAAGAAGGCCTGGCTCACAGTGTCAGCTCTGTTTATCCCAAAGGTCTTCTTTTGGGTTGATGTCAGGACTCTGTGCAGGCTAGTCAAGTTCCTCCACCCTAAACTCGCTCATTTACATCTTTATGGAACTTGCTTTGTGGAGGGCCAACTCAATATTGAACCCTACGGACTAAGACTGGAATGCCATTAAAGTTCATATGCGTGTAAAAGCATGTGTCCCAATACTTTTGGTAATATAGTGTATTAAGACCCATCATTAGCGACATTTGAGGTTGATTTACTAAAGGCAAATAGACTGTGCACTTTGCAAATGTCCTTGCTCCAGAGCTTAGTAAATGAGGGGAAGCTCTGCATATATACAAAAAAAAAATATATATATATATATATATATATATATATATATATATATATATATATATATATATATATATATATATATATATATATATATATATATATATATATATATATATATATATATATATATATATATATATATATATACATAGGATTGTCTAGGAAATGGGAGCACCCTTCAAGCATTGTGTTCTGCTATATTCTGTTTCTTGTTTTTGCTATTGAGAGATCCAGTCCCACACCCCTACCATTTGGTTCCATACCACGGACCAAGAAGTATGGGTACCCCCAGTTCCTAACCTAAATAGTGAAGCACTGTGAACACTTTCCAGATGCACTTTCTATATATATATATATATATATATATATATATATATATATATATATATATATATATGTATACACACACACACACTCATTGTCCACTTTATTAGGTACGCCTTGCTAGTATCGGGTTGGACCCTCTTTTGCCTTCAGAACTGCCTTAATTTTTCGAGGCATAGAGTTAACCAGGGTGTTGGAAACATTCCTCAGAGATTTTGGTCCATATTCATATGATAGCATCCCGTAGTTGCTGTAGACTTGTTGGCTGCACATCCATGATGTGAATCTCCCGTTCCACCACATCTATCTCTTTGCTATTGTTACATAAACATTTTATGTGGAGAAGCTCTTTGAAAATGAGAAATTGAACAATCACTACCTTATGACATTATTACAGTTTAAAACATATCAGTATGCAAATGATGTCTAACCCCCATTACCTCTATTTGCAGACATGGAGACTAGTGGTAATATTTCATGCCGGGTTTTATACCCATATGAACCTCAGAGGAATGATGAGCTGGGCTTACAGAAAGGTATGAAACATTCAGTTGGTTACAGTCTATCTTTTGGATGGGTGCCAAAGTTGAAAACCTTTGTTATTGGCAACATATGTAATCAGCCTTCAGTAAGGGAACGATCAGTATGAAAAATGCAGGAACAAATAACAGCCAGTTGCAATTCATTATTTATTGTTCACTGTAGGCTGCTTGGGCTTACTGGACTCTGCACATCATCATTGCTCTTTGTTCAGCTTTATTCAATTAACTTCAGTAGCTTAATATTATTGTAATATACAGAATGCACAGGACCCTTCAGGATCCTGCTGTTTTTCCTTGCCATCGAAGTACCCCCTACCCCTAGAGCATCCACAGCAAAATGCCCCTGTGCTCACAGCAATTGTGTTCCCTCTGTTGGGCAGAGTTATCTCTTGCCCTACACTTACAAGTCCCTACAGGGTGGCTGAGACAATATCACGGGAGAGGGGGAACATCACAGGAGCAATTATTGAAGTAAGTAAAACCACTGAACAACAATGCTGTTTTGTACTGCGTTGACAATCATGGAGGTATTTTATGCAGTGAACACCAATCCTTGGGTATTTTTGGTGCACTGAACATTAATCTTGGAGGTTCAGTAATATATGGGACGCATTTTTTCGTCGCTGACACTAACCCTGGGGATATTTGCTGAACTCACACCGATCCTGGGGTTATATTGCCGTATTGAGAACAATCCTAGCGGCATTGACATCAATCCTGTCATACCCGCTAGTATCGGCCGCATGGCCTGTGCCAAAGGGGTGGGAGGACTAAAATTCTGGGAGTTCTGGTAAATCTGAGGCTTTGACTAAATTTGGCATAAAAATGGAAATTCGCATTTTAAGTTGGAGATTTGTGATTTATAACTGCTGGACCTATGTGTAGAGAATCCCTATTGTACATTCTAACACCAAATAACAGATATTGATTGTGTCTACAGGTGACTTGATTATTATTCACAAGAAGAGCGATGATGGATGGTGGTTTGGAACCCTGAATGGAAAGAAGGGTTATTTTCCATCTACATACGTTGAAGAAGACCCTAACAATCAGTTTTCAGATGCTTAGTGTAAATTTTATTTTTATAATGTTTTTTTTTTCTTTTAAAGAGAAATGAAAAAGTATACTCACACTAACTTAATTTAAAGTCTCCAGAACTCCTATTCCCTGTGATCCAAGCGCCACCTGCAGTAAAGGTGTGAAACAGATTGCTTTGTATTATGTGGAAGAATGGTGTCACCATCTTATTCAAAGCCCAAATCCAGTTACATGGAATTATTAAAATTTTAAAGCCTTATAGTTTTTATATCTTCTATTTAATGAAGCAAGTGTTTAATTATTGTTATAGTTATTTCTAAACCTCCACTGAGTGGCTGTCGTAATGTATAATGGCAGCCGCACTTCAGGCTCCCAGTCGCATCAGAACAATTTCTATTACAGAAAACTGTTACAGTATTGTGTCTTGGACTTTGTACTCTGAGGAAATCCATACAAGCACATGAGAATACATGCAAACATTATACCTTTTAGTTACAAATGACAGCTCATTTAATGTAATCTTTGAACTATTAAATATAAATGACATCATACAAGAAATATATCAATTAATGCATAGATGCAGTTCCGTAACATGATGTGTAGGATAAAACTACTGTACATAATTTATGTAATTTTAAAAAGTAGTCATAGCTTATGCTGTTTTGATAATGGACTGGAAGGTAAGAATTCATTAAGGGCAATGGGGCAGTTAAAACAGGTGGTTGATCCACTTTAATGCCCCCCTCCCCCTTCACCTTGACTGCCTACCCACAACCTAAAATGGTGGCCGTTTAGGTTTGTATACAAAAGGAAAAACGCAGGGTCCCAGATTACTGCACAAATCAACAACCCCTATTTCCAATCTCACTTACATGTAAAAACATGTGTACTGCTCTTATGGTCAGAGTGGAAGTGCCAGAACAGCTCTCAGCATTCTGGGTGAACCTATGGCAGCTGCAGGGCATGTGAATAGACCCAAGGTGGGATGACAGTTCGGCAGTGTCTCCTGCTTTATTCCTTTTGCATGCCTACGAAGGATTCCCCAGATCCATTGGTCAGGAGATGCCACCTCATGTGTGCTTCTTTCATCTGTCCCAACTGCTTCTCCATCCACAGCTGTGAACTTTATTATCTTCATGGACTTCCATCTCTTATTGTAGTTTTGAGCATTGATTGTGCTTGTGATCATCACAAGTCTGTTGGGTAATTGCTGTTTGGGTTTGTATACATTGCATCAAAGTGTTGTTGGCTTCAATGGATGGGCTGGGCAAGCAGCACCACCTGCCAAATGTGGCATGCTTTATGAAGCAAAGTAAACACTTGGATTTGGATTGAACTATGGTATTTTATTGTAAAATCCTCCTTGAGATCTACAAAAAAAAAAAAACAGTAATTCAGGAGGCTGCAGTATCACCTCCTGAACGACAGTAAACCGGCTCTAAACCATCTCTGAAAAGTAATCCACTGAGGAAAATAATAAAACAAATCAGTTTTGCCTGGGTGAAGTACAGAAGATGTTTTAGGACAAAAGGAGAGCCAGGGTGAAAGACAGGGTGATTCAGTAGGTGGAGCAGAGGCGTGGTGTGTTCCCACTGCAGCTACATGTCTATTTAATATGTCTACTTACAGTACATATTACACTCTTTGTGCAGTCTGCTTTAGACTTAAATCAGAACTTTAATGAAAATGCAAGGTCTGGAAGCCCCAGTCCCACACATAAAAAAACACAAAATAAAGGAATTAAAAAAAATATATATATTTTGAATATCTGCTTCTAGCAGCTTCTTGAAGGTACCATTGATGTCACTGTGTTACTACGTCTTCTAAAAATACTGAGTACTTGATATCCCCTTACAATGCACTTCTGCACTGTATTTTTTCTTATAGTTTTTATAGGCATTTTGGCTTTTTTTTCTCTACCTCTAAACTCTCCTCCATATTTATCTATGTGTCTGTGCACACTGTAGGTGTTTAGAGGCAGGGGAGTTTAAAGGCAGAAAAAAAAAACCCCATTGCTTATGCGTTCAGGAAAGGAGCTTTTGAGCATAAAAAAACCCTTGATGCAACTAAACGTGGGTAAATGTGTGTAAAAAATATGCGTCTAAATGTGTGGTAAAGCTAGGCGCTTTTAGCGGTTAAGTGTTTTTTTCATTTCAATGGTTAGAATGTATTAATATTCTAGCCAATGAAATGAATAAACGCCCAAGCGCTTGCACGCTTAAACGCACCTGAAAAAACACGGCTTAGGAGTGTGTTTGCAGCGGCTTTTCTCCTGCCAGGAGAAAAGCATTTAGAAGAGACCCCGTGTGCATGAGGACTTAGTGGCTTTATTTAATTTGTCATTCTTCTTTCCCCAAAGCACTATTAACAATATTGGGAGGCGAGGATCCATCTGTATTATTAATTCGTTGAATCCAAGGCAAACAAGTGATTTCCATTTTTCTTGACACTCTTAATGCTTAATAAACATGGAACAGATCTTTCGCTTCCCAAGGGCACTTTTCGATGCTGCATAATGATTAGAGTTTTACAACATATCAACTAGATCAGCCTTTTTCAACCATAACACCCTGGGATGCCTTTCTGGGTTCTTCAGAGGTGCCCTAGCAAAATACCTAAAAATTGCCACAAATAACTCAAAAATTGTCAACAAGCCAGCAAGTGGATCAGGCCTGCCTTTGTTACACAAAGCCTCAGGTTTTTTTTGGTGTAGCATTAAAACCTTGGGTACAATGCAGGCAAACCGCTGGCAGCCTAACATCCAATTATGTCATCAGTTGATAAGGAAGACTTCAGGCACCTGCATAGAATCCTTGTTTGCCCCTCCTCTGCCCCGGGGTCATGTTAGCAGAAAGAGGGAGAAAAACTGAGGGAAAGGAGAAACACTGGAATACTATTCATTACCAGTTTGCAAAGCTGGAAAAATAAATTGCCCCTAATATTGGCCCACATCTGTGGATGCTGCTGCAACATGTAAAACTAAGTTTAATTTTAAAGGGTACCTTGACTTGAAAAAAAAAAGTGAAATCTGGTGAACCCCAAAGTGTGTAGAGAGAACGGGGGAGTAGTAGTACCCTGATTTTACTCAGAATTTGCAAGTTGGTATCAAAACCGTCAAATATAAATCTCATGTCTCATGTCATTTATGAAATGTGACACATTTGAAACACAGCCAAGCGCAAGACACATTTAACAAAAATCAGAGGTATTTTGATGATGTGTCATAAGTGGTCATAAACCATCTAGAGAGTAATACATATCTAAAAGACTTGTTTTTCAACTGAAAACTAAAAGTTCAGACATCTCCAATTCTCAATCCACCCTCCATAACTTCTACTGTAATGGGGTTCATCTCTATGAAAAGTAGTTACACTAATGAATAAGGATGGATGATACCAATGGCGTTAGAACCAAACACACCAGAAGGCTAATAAGACCAAAAATACATAAGACCTGTATCATATTTGGTATCTAACAAATCATTATTTCATTCTGCTAAATAATAATTGGGTTGTCAGGTTGTGAAACTTAGCTGTATTTGGGATAGTTGGCATTAAGGGAGCATTTGTTGAGCATAATAATATACCCTACGACACACCTCCACCACATTCATTGGTCCCTTTGATGGACGAGAAAAACTGTTGCATTTGGCAGCTCTGGGCTCTCATTTCTACGAATGGAATTGCTAAAGATACTCAGTCATATTTAGAAGGCCAGTGACTCTTGCTTATCAGATTGGACTTACTCTGCAAATGATCCCAACTCTGCACTGAACCAAAAATTGGACAAACTTCACTTAAATATAATTATCATCCTTTTATTTTACTGTTGCTACTGTTTATTCTGTTGAATCTTTCTTGTAAATATTTATTGCACCATTTTCTATTCTTTTCATTAAAAGTTATTTAAAATTATTAAGCTAAAACTCTGAATGCTCTGTATAGAAATGTAAGTACAGGCGGTCCCCGGGTTACAAACATCTTACAAATGACTCCTACTTGCAAACGAAGGGAGACAACAGGATGTAAGGAGAAATCTACCCCTAGGAAAGGTTATCATGGGAAAAAGGCGTATCCATTGAAGCTTTATCACCAATCCTTGTTTCCACAACAACCCCCATTTTTCAAAATCCAATTGTCACAGGGACAGAAAGTGAGGTGAAATCTTCAGAAAGGGGCAAAGACAGCAAAACAAATGTTACAGGGTTGTTAACCCTTCCCTATGCTATCCAAAAAAACATAAAAAATATTTTTTTGGCTGGAGCTACACTTAAAAAATGGACATATTCCGACTTACAAACAAATTAAACTTAAGAACAAACCTACAGACCCAACCCTATCTTGTTTGTAACCCGAGGACCGCTTGGGTAATGAAGCTAACATAGTGTAATCGCTAATATATTCCTGGCTGGACATGGCAGCAAATAATACAGACATTTTAAAGGTCAGATTTACAATGAAAAACAGTAAATGCCTTAAATGGTATGTGTTTCTGTAAACATGTGATGGCATCTATCATGTGCATGTAGAGGATAACTGCTTAGTTAACATGCCCCAGGGACAACCACTCTGCTGTCACCAAGACTGTTGTCCCGTGAGCAGGAAAATATCTGCACATTGGAAGGCTGAGAACATAACTGTCCCCCCTTGCTTTGTTTAAGATGGAACTATACATCATTTATAAGTATGTGTTCCTCTCTGCTTTACTTTCAATTAGGTTTTTATTGAGAATAACAAGTAGAAAAAGGTATAAAAAAAAAAAACAGTCCTAACATGCAGCGATTGTTAATAAATGTCTGAGCCCTTGGGAGGGTAACTGAGATTGTTACAATCTTACAGAGACTAGATCGTCAAGAGCACAAGGTAGTGTTATACAGTGTAAGCTAAAATATATTTACAGACTCCAAAATAATAGAAAACTACAAAAATAGTCAATTTGCATATGCCTATCTTTGAATTATGTTGTGTATTCAACCTTAAGTAGGATGTAAAATTTCCTTGTCCCCAATGTTCCAGCTCAGTGGTCAAAGGAGCCCTGATAAACATAGTTACTAGTGACTACTTAAAATCAAGTACACAGATTAGTATAACCTGCTCAAGTATAAGGGGCAGAGGAAGAAAGAGCCCCAGGCGGGGAGAATATCAAGAGGTAAAAGGGATGATAGTGGGAAAAGAAGGAAGAAGAGAATAAGCTACATTGAGAAAAAAGGGAAAGGATGTCAGTGACTGACCACGGAAACTTTGGCATTGAGAGGTAGGTGATGCCGAGAGCATATGACCAAAGGATGTGTATGTAGGTTTCCCAAGTAGCTTCAAATTTCTGAGTGGAATCCAAAGGCATGCTGAGCATTTTCTCCTGAGTCATAATCCAGGAGATTTTCCACTTTGCCAGCTAGGCTGACACGTAAGAACTCTTCCAGGACCCAGCGATGGTCAGTTTGGCTCCAAGGAGGATGAAGAAAATGAGACATTGCATGCTTTTGAAAGCAGATTCCACTGGAACGTTTAGGAGGGATATATGTGGGGACGTCGCTATTGAAAGACCAGTAATCCTCCTGATCAAAGAGAATATTTTGTTCCAGAAGCCTCTGATTTTAGGGCAGTCCCACCAGACGTGCAGCATATCACCAATATACTCACGGCCTCGTCCCTCTCTGATTTAGTTCAATTGGGGTCCAACCTTCCCTGACATTATGGCTAAGCACTACCAAGTGCCATTCTGCTGTCCAATTAGACTGGCTTAGCAGCCAGTAAGGTTTAGTTTAGCTATATAGTAAAGAAAAGTCAGGCTCCTGTTAAAAAAAGAAAAAAATCTACTCAGAGAGGGACACAGATATGGTTTGTAGTTAATAAAGGTAATACTAGGCATCATTATCTGTTTTTAAGAAAGTTTTACTCTCATATGTTAGGTAGTCAAGTGTCATTTTAAAGTAGAACTGTGGACACAACAAGGTTAATTTACTAAATGCAAATATACTGTGCACTATAAGTTCACTTGGAAGTACACTTCAAGTGCAATGCAAGTGCAGTTGCTCTAGATCTGAAGGGAAGCTCTGCTGATTTCTATCATCCAATCACGTGCAAGCAAAAATTCTGTTTTTTTTTTATTTTCCTTGCACGTTTTCCTCAGATCTAGAGTAACTGCACTTGCAGTGCACTTGGAAGTGCAGTTGTTAGAAATCAGCGGAGCTTCCCCTCAGATTTCTATCATCCAATCATGTGCAAGAATAAATGCTGTTTTTTATATTCTCTGCATGTCCCCCTCAGATCTACAGCCACTGCACTTCCAAGTGCACTTGTAATGCATATTGGATTTTCCTTTAGTAAATAAACCCCCATACTGTATATGCTACAGTTTGCAATTAGCCTTAAAATGTATATAAATCCTAACACTGAATTTATTTTGTTTGGTCCTTTTTTTGTCTGTTAAATATATACTTGAAAACATATTTGTTCAACAAGGGAAAAATATCTGTTGATCCTTCCAGAATTCTTGTGAGCTGATAACTTACTCTGCCAATGCACAAAAAGGGGTTATATACAGTAGATGAGGAGGGTTGGGGAGCTGTGTTCTTTGTTTCAATATATCTTAATTGAGGTTTTATTATAACGTCTCCACAACTGGCGAAGCAGAAGAGCAAGAACAAGGGAGGGAAACACATAAAGAGCCTTGCAGGACAACAAAGCTTCCAATGTACATTGATATAATATTAACATAGATGTTAGAAATATCAACAATACACATCAGGTGTTCGCATTGGTATTGTGAAGAGAATACCAGGATGACAAATCTTGCCAAGCGCCATCAAAAGGCTTCAGGGAGTCTGACCTATATGCCATCATTTTGAGTGAATGATGGTTATGACTTCTGAAAGATTGGGTTCCTGGGCTCTGGTGGGGAGCTGTGTCCATTGTGCGCAATCAGAATTTGATACATTTATCACCGCAATCCTTAATAATTTTTGAAGATTTCTTTTAAAAGAGCCTGCACTCAACAGGTCTTTTTTCTCACACCTTTCAAACCCTCGTTACCAAACTAGTCGATTTTCCCCAATCTTATACACAAAAATGGGAGAGTGAGCTGCCCATATGTTTGTTATGCAAAGATTGGGATCAAATTTGGAATTCCACAGCTCACTGTTCCATTATTAGCAATTCAACGGAATCCAACTATAATTATAAAAAAACAAAAATAACCACGCTTAGTCAATAAAGGCAGCCAGTACAATAAGTAAGATCAGACCATAAATAGAAATAAAAATAAAAAGGTGTACAGTGCCATATAAATACACCAAATAAATATTCATGTGTCTGACTGTCTGTGCAAATAGAAGGTCAAAGGTTAACCCCAAGAACAGTCCATAGTCCACACCAAATAGATCTTTTTTATGTGTTGAAACCAGTTGGTGAAAATAGAGGGGAATCCAGCACCAAGGGACTCTGGTCCACAAACAGTACAATACCACATGCTCAAAAAAAAGATGTCTCCTTACCAGAACAATTGACCCTCGGTTAGGAGTGGTTAAACGGGCATGTGTTAGAATGACAGACTCTGGGCGTATAATGCACACATCCAGGCTCAGATCAGTGGTCCCATGTCATTGGGTCTGTAAAGATGGTGACTCCACAGCACCTCCATTTCCCAGTACTCATCAGTTGGAATGGTTAAACATACCTCCAAAACAAGGGAGACTCCAATGGTGTAGTATGTACGATTTATTGATAAAAAATCACAAATTGGAAACTAACATGTCAGTAGAATAAACGAACATGAAGCACAAGATGGGTGCGGCAGAGGGCGTGTCTATGTTCGGGCGTGCTGACGTGTTTCGTCATCACAGGGACGTTGCTAAAGGCGTACGACGTCACTTCCGGCCGGTGGAACGCACTCTAGAATACCACTGGAACCACCGAGCAGCACACTTATGAGGACAAGTTTTAATCTATATGTAAGTGGATATTATTTTTTTAATAAACCTGTTATACGTACTATCACCATGGAGTATCCTCTTTTATATTTGGGGCACGGAGAATATTAAACCAGCCTTTACCAGGATGCCATATCGCACTTATCCCTGCATTTCTAGATGTGGCTAGGAGCAGCTTATTACCACACAGGCTTTATTTACAAGTCTTTCCGTTGAGTGGAGACACCTCAGGGGAGCACACCCAAAGCACGTTTTGGAGCACCTTAAATACTTTTTTTGAGCACCAAGAGCACTTTATGCACCATATTAATTTGTGTCTTTGTATTTTATTGCATTATTGTTTACAGTTAATACTGCATTGAGCCACTTTATTGCATTATATTGGCACAGTAACACTTTATTGCAGTTTATAGACCATTTGTATGTATTGGTTACAGGAGCGCTGATACTATTTGACTTCTTATCTCTATCCCCTATGACGTAGTTTTCTTCTGCGACAGAGAATTTTTTGGAGAAGAATGTGACCAGATGAAGTCTTTTGGAAGTAGGTTTTCGTTGAGACAATACTGCTCCGGCGCCTACTTCGGAGGCATCAACCTCCAAGAAAAATTGGGCAAATGGCTAAGGATGGCAGATTACAGGAGTGGAGCAAAAAGCAGACTTTAAAAGATTGAACGCCTCCAGAGCTTCCTTAGGCCACTGAGAGCAGTTAGTCCCTTTCTTAGTGAGAGCAGTGATGGGAGCCCGAATCTTGAAAAAGTTCTTGATAAACTTTCGATAATAATTACAGAACCCAATGAATCGCTGAATCTCTTTTAAAGTGGTCAGTCTGGGCCATAGTAAGATGGCATCAAGCTTTTTGGAATCCATCTGGAATCCTTCGGACAAAATCATATAACCCAGAAAAGGTATTTCTGTAGTTCCAAGGAGCACTTAGAAAGTTTGGCGTACAACCTATGATCCCTTAAACATTGGAGAACCGTGTGTACATGGCAGCGATGATGCTGTAAATCCTTCGAGTGAACGAGTATATCATCCAAGGAAACGACAACGAAAGGGTTGAGTAGATCCCTGAAAATGTCATTCACAAACTCCTGGAATACAGCGGGGCCAAATGGCATCACACGACACTCATAATACACTCTACGAGTGTTGAACGCGGTTTTCCATTCGTCTCCTGCTTTGATTCTAATGAGATTGTAGGCAGAACGAAGGTCCAGTTTGGTAAAGATCTTAGATCCTTGCACACGATCAAACATTTCAGTGATTAAGGGAGAGGATACCGATTCTTTACCGTGATATGATTGAAAGCCCTGTAGTCAACGCAGGGCCTAAGTCTTCCATCTTTGTTTTCTACAAAAAAAAATCCCGCCCCCACGGAAGAGGTGGAAGGGTGAATGAAAGCCTTCCTTAGACTGTCTTCGATGTACTCTTCCATCTCCTTAGTCTCCGTGAGGCTGAGGGGATAGGTTCTCCCTTTAGGTTGGGGAGCCCCAGGTAGCAAATCAATTGCACAGTCATAAGGGCTTCCTTTTCAGAAAACATGTCAGCAAAATCGGCATATGCTTCAGGTAATTCAAGGGCAGTATTAACCAAATGAATGGACACATCACATACTAGGGCTGCTGAATATAATCGCCGAATCGATGCATCGCGATGCGACCCTTCGCGATTCTGCATCGATTCGGGGTGGTTGAATAATCGATTACCTAATGACGTCACTTCCGGGGGTGGGGACAGAAGTGACATGGCGGCGCTGGCCGGGCGTGTGGGATACGGAGCTCCTCCTCGCGGCGCGGGAGAGGAGAGGAGGAGAGCGGAGCCATCAGTGCTCTCTCTGGCCCCGGGATACACACGGCACGCCCCCTTAGCACGCTGCTGCCCGACCGCCCGCTCTGACAGCCCGGCCGCCCAAAGTCGCGGCCTTCCCAGCTCGGTGCACTTCTGGTAGCGGTGCGGTTCTCGGCAGACAGCCTGAGTTGACCGCAGGGGAGCGAGGGGGCCCTGCTTTCCGCCTGTACCGTGCACTGCACTAGTCCGAGCTCCAAATTCCCGACATGAGGCTCATCACCCGGGACCTGTCCGAGCCCTACTCCATACACCTACCGCTACTTCATCCACAACTGGCTGCAGCTCTGCTTCCTGGTAAGTCGGGGCACTACAGGGCCCAGCATTCCTCCTTACCAGGGCCTGCTATAATACAACTAGGGGCACTACAGAGCCCAACATTCCTCCTTACCAGGGCCTGTTATACTACAACTAGGGGGACTACTACAGACTCTGTAGTCCCCCTAGTTGTTGTATAACAGGCCCTGGTAAGGAGGAATGCTGGGCTCTGTAGTCCCCCTAGTTGTAGTACAGTAGGCCCTGGTAAGGAGGAATGCTGGGCTCTGTAGTCCCCCTAGTTGTAGTATAACAGGCCCTGGTAAGGAGGAATGCTGGGCTCTGTAGCTCTGTACAGAGCCAAGCATTCCTCCTTACCAGAGCCTGTTATACTACAACTAGGGGGACTACAGAGCCCAGCATTCCTCCTTACCAGAGCCTGCTATACTACAACTAGGGGGACTACAGAGCCCAGCATTCCTCCTTACCAGGGCCTACGGTACTACAACTAGCATCAGGTAACTCTTCTAACCTGATGTGGCCTGCTCTAAAGGGGGATCTATGAGGGGACCTGCTCTACTAAAGGGGGATCTAGGGGGGGACCTGCTCTACTAAAGGGGGATCTATGGGGATGCTGGCCTGCTCTAAAGGGGGATCTATGGCGACCCTGCACTAAAGGAGATCTATTCCATAGATCCCCTTTAAAGCAGGGTCCCCATAGATCCCCCTTTAGAGCTCAGTTCCCCTGGATCCCCTTTAGGACAGGCCCAGGCTCCCCATAGATCTCCTTTAGAGCAGGGTCCCCATAGATCCCCCTTTAGAGAAGGGTCCCCATAGATCCGCCTTTAGAGCAGGGTCACCATAGATCCCCCTTTAGAAAAGGGTCCCCATAGTAATCGTGATGCATCGTGATGCATCGCGGAATCGAATCGTATCGAATCGCGACCCTAATAATCGTAATCGCATCGAATCGTGAGGTAAGTGAAGATGCGCAGCCCTACCTACTACCTTCTGGAGACAGTTGAAATGACAGGAAGTGCTCAAGGCAGAAATTTGACCAGAGAACCAGTCAATAGACCAAGGATAACCAAGAATTACTGGGTACTTAGGAGACCTAATGACGTCAAATGATAATACTTCAAAATGCAGGGCACCCAACATGATGGAAAGAGGCTTGGATTCACGAGTGTTAAGACCATTACCAAGAGGGTCTCCGCCCAGAGTAGTTGCACAGAGCAGTGGGCCTTTAGGAACAGTCGGAATTAGAAGACTCTTAACCAGTGCTGCATCAATAAATACCCCACCATCACCGTAATCTATAAAAGCAACTGTGGAATAGCACTTATCATTCCAGGACAAGGATATAGGGACTACTAGTCTCTCTTGAGGAGGATTCAGAACAGCATGGCCTAATGGGGCTCCTCAAACTTCCACTAAGCCTGGAAGTTTTCCAGCCGAACCAGACAAGTACGTAGGAGGTAACCCAGCTTTCCACAATATAGACAGAGGCCTAGGGTCCTGAGTTTGGTACGCTCATTGTCAGACAAATGCATGGCCCCTATGTCCATGGGTTCTTCCTCCGACCCAACAGAAGAAGGGACAGAAGGGGCTAGTGATTGCCGAGGGGGAGATCTAGCACCAAACCTGTGAGGAATAAATTGCCTCTGGTGCCCTCTCTCTAACTGGCGTTCAGAGAAGTGAGTGTCCACCAGGATACACAAATTGATTAAATCCTCCAGAGCCACTGGGACCTCACGATAGGTTAAGTCATTCTTTATGCGCAATCATCCCAACTAGTCTCTGCCACAAGCGTGAGGAATTCAATGGCATAAGATGCTACCGTGCGATTACCCTGATGTCGATCGAGAATACAGGACCCAGCTGCAGATACAGAAGCGGCCGGACCAGAGTCTTGTAGAGTGGCAGAATTATTGTTTTATTTCTGGAGTGAATCCCCTTTTTTATGCATGCCAGTATTCTGTTGGCTTTGCTTTCCATTGCTGAGCTTTTCGTCTACTAGGATCCCCAGGTCCTTTTCCATTTTAAATTCCCCCAAAGGCTCTCCCCCTAGTGAGTAACTTGCATTTGTATTTCTGGCACCCAAATGCATTACCTTAAAATTTCCAACATTACACCTCATTTGCCATGTAGATGCCCACCCCATTATTTTGTTCAGGTCTTTTTGTAAGATATCCACATTCTGCGTAGAAGATATTGCCCTGCTTAATTTAGTATTGTCTGCAAATACAGAGATTGAGCTGTTTATCCCATCCTCTAGGTCGTTTATCAATAAATTAAATAGGATTGGTCCCAGGACAGATCCTTGGGGGACCCCACTTTCCACACCAGACCATTTCAAGTACTCCTCATTTATCACCACCCTTTGGACTTGCCCCTGAAGCCAGCTTTTAATCCAGGTACTCACCCTATGGTCCATACCTACGTACCTAAGTTTGTACAGTAAACATTTGTGGGAACTGTATCAAATGCCTTTGCAAAATCCAGATACACTACATCCACAGGCCTTCCTTTATCTAGATGGCAGCTCACTTCTTAATAGAAGGTTAATAGATTGGTCTGGTAAGAGCGAGTTTTCATGAATACAATCTGATTACTACTAATGATACTGTTTTTATTACTAAAGTCTTGTACAGGCGGTCCCCGGGTTACAAACATTTGACTTACAAACAAATCCTACTTACAAACGGAGGGAAAGAACAGGAAGTGAGAGGAAATCTAGCCCTAGGAAGGGAAATTTACTCCTGTATGAGTTCTCATGGGAAAAAGGTGTCTCCACTAAAGCTTTATCACCAATCCTTGTTTCCACAACAACCCAAAATTTTCAAAATACAGTTGTCTCATGGGGTCGAAAAGTGAGGTGAAATCTTCTGAACAGGGGTACAGAACCTTCCCTATGCTATCCAAAAAAATTAAAAATTATTCTTTTGGCTGTAGATCAACTTAAAAAATGTACCTGTTCCGACTAACAAACAAATTCGACTTAAGAACAAACCTACAGTCCCGATCTTGTTTGTAACCCGGGCACCGCCTGTATATAGTCCCTTATCATCCCCTCCAATATCTTACAGAATTTTGATGCTAGGCTAACCAGCCTGTAGTTCCCAGGACTATATCTCGCCCCTTTATTAAATATTGGTACAACGTTGGCTTTTTCCAATCAGCTAGTACCATTCCTGTCAGTAGACTATCCATAAAAAAGTAGAAACAATGGTCTGGCTATCACCTGGCTGAGTTCTTTAATGACCCCCGGATGTAAGCCATCTGGTCCCAGTGACTTATTTATGTTAAGTTTTTCAAGTCTAGTTCTGAGTCTGTCTTCTGTTAACCATAAGGGTGCTTCCTGTGATGTGTTATCATCTTTAACCATACAGTCTAGGTTACTGTAGCCCCCCAATTCTTTTGTTTAGACTGAGGAGAAGAATTTATTTAGCACCTTCGTCTTCTCTCTGTCCTTTATAGCCAGATTCCTATCATCATCAATATGTTCTGACCTCACTTTCTTACTATTTATATGCTTAAAGAATTTCTTTTTTTTACTTCTGCTATGTACCTTTCATCTTCTATCTTAGCCGTCTTGATTGCGCTTTTACATTTCTTGTTGCATTCTTTATAATTTGTCCAGCAAAAGTGGCAGTTAGAAGGCTGAAATGGTTAGCTTTTATTAATACATGTAAAACCTTTAACCCAAAAGAAAAAAATAAATAAAACAGTTGCTGTAACTGCTGAAAAAATGTTCAGCTTCAATTTAATCTAAATCTGCTAGTACATCCAACACTACCCTCTCCCCTTATTCACAATGCTGCTGTCCAAAGGTGACTCCATTGTCCTTCCAGTAAAGTGGAGACACTTTAAGACAGGAAGAGTGTTACTGGCCAGATTACCAGGAGAAAATAAAGGAAAAAAGGCTTAAAAAAAAAAAATAAAAATGGAATGCAGCCACCCCATCTAAGGACTGGTATGCTGCAATATATTACATTTTTGTTTTTGGTATCAATACTGATTAAAGGACAGTTTGTAATGAATCACTCCATTCATAAAAACTTGAATACAAATATTGATATGTAAAAAACAAAAAACAAATGAACCACCACTCTCTCGCCCCACCTGAGTCCACAAACCCCTATCCTGGACACTCCGGGTTTTCAACCAGCCCTGACAGACCGTCGCTTTGACGTGTTAATACAGCGAGGCTCTTTCAGGCTTATACATTTCTTGATTGGAAACAGTCTGATGATGAGCAAAGAGGTCAAACTTAAATTCTCATCCAACCTTGCGTACCTTCTCTCACTGCCAGTGGCATACTCTGGAGTGTAAATGCCAGCCACGTTCAAACAAACTTTCTTAACAGGTAAAGCACTGCGACATTCTTTGTTGCACTTATAAGCTCCCTTTTTGGACTGGAGCTCCACGAGAACTCTCTTTCACACAATTGTAGGAAAAGGATCTCAAGGTCACTTTTTTCAATTCCAGAAGGACAGAATCTTACTTTTTGCTTATAAGTAGTGAGGAGCTGAACACCCCCCGGTTCGGTTTGCACCAGAACACCGCGAACCGAGGAAAAGTTCGTTGGAATAAACAAACCCCATTGACGTCTGAGGGGACTCGAACCTCAAAAATAAAACAGCCTCATTTGGAAGGCTTAAATGCAATTTATTGCCCCAAAAATGTGTATGACTTGGGGAACATGTAGCAATGAAAAAAAAAACTTTTTAAAAATGACTGTCCTCCCTGGCGGTATGATTCTTTCCGATTTTAGGTGCTGAAAGCGGTACAATTATTTTGTATGTAATTCTTAAGAATGAGCAGTCCAAACCAACTATTTACATCTGATTTTTTTTTTTTTTTTACTGTGCGTTCTTCTTTATAACATCTCGGGTATGCTAAAGTTTGAAACACAAAATCATAAATTATAATATAATAAATGACTATAAATAAGTTAAAGTATGTAATATATATATATATATATATATATACACTGAGTATATATATATATATATATATACTGTGTATAGATATATATATATATATATATATATATATTGTAGAGAGTCGGCCTGGGACAGGCTGAAGAGAGGGTTAATTATAGAGGGCAGGTACTTCCCTTACAGACCTGCTTATTTAGCACCTGGTCTGCCTCAAAGTTGGGTCTGGGGGCAGTTCTGTTCCAGATAGTTGGGGGAGCTGGGCACCCCATTGCGTATGTGA
Organism: Pelophylax lessonae; assembly: GCF_965119305.1. Classification (NCBI taxonomy): domain Eukaryota; kingdom Metazoa; phylum Chordata; class Amphibia; order Anura; family Ranidae; genus Pelophylax; species Pelophylax lessonae. The sequence goes on along the minus strand of NC_138773.1, from coordinate 256,628,600 downwards.
GCCGGAAGCTCTCACCGGCCAAGAAGAATTATTCCATTGTGGAAAGGGAGTGTCTGGCAATAAAATGGGCTTTGGAGACACTCCGCTACTACCTGTTGGGCCGACCCTTTAAGTTAGTGTCAGACCATGCACCCTTATGTGGATGGCCCAAAACAAAGACAAAAACTCCAGAATCACCCGGTGGTTCCTCGCCCTACAGGACTTCAACTTTACGGTGGTACATAGACCAGGGAAGGTACACCAGAATGCTGATGCCCTTTCCCGGGTCTATGGCCATTCTGTATATGGTGTCCAGACCCCTGGCCTGGAACGGGGGGGGGGGTGATATATAGAGAGTCAGCCTGGGACAGGCTGAAGAGAGGGTTAATTATAGAGGGCAGATACTTCCCTTACAAACCTGCTTTTTAAGCACCTGGTCTAAAAGTTTGGGTGGTGCTGTACGGGGAGCTGTATGAGGAGCTGTGTGAGGAGCTGCTTGCTAGGAGTGAAGATACCAGCACGCTGAGAGGGAAGCGCCATTGTTGACTGTGACCTGCATTGGGTGAGCTAAGTCTTAGGAAAGATTGTAGCTCTGGCTAGAGCTGTGTTTGAAAAGTTGCCTTTAAAGCCTGTTCGCTGCAAAGACTGTGCATTACCCTGCTGTGGAATATTATTTCAAGACAAGCTTGTCATTTTCTGTTTGTTTTGCTGAATAAAAGCACAATTAATTTCACTGGACTGTCTCTGAGCCGGCTGTTCACCCCTCTGATCCCATACAATATATACAGCTGCAAGAAAAAGTATGTGAACCCTTTGGAATGATATGGATTTCTGCACAAATTGGTCATAAAATGTGATCTGATCATCATCTAAGTCACAACAATAGACAATCACAGTCTGCTTAAACTAATAACACACAAAGAATGAAATGTTGCCATGTTTTTATTGAACACACCATGTAAACATTCACAGTGCAGGTGGAAAAAATATGTGAACCCCTAGACTAATGACAACTCCAAGAGCTAATTGGAGTGAGATGTCAGCCAACTGGAGTCCAATCAATGAGTTGAGATTGGAGGTGTTGGTTACAGCTGCCCTGCCCTATAAAAAACACACACCAGTTATGGGTTTGCTTTTCACAAGAAGCATTGCCTGATGTGAATGATGCCTCGCACAAAAGAGCTCTCAGAAGACCTATGATTAAGAATTGTAGACTTGCATAAAGCTGGAAAGGGTTATAAAAGTATCTCCAAAAGCCTTGCTGTTCATCAGTCCACGGTAAGAAAAAATTGTCTATAAATGGAGAAAGTTCAGCAGTGCTGCTACTCTCCCTAGGAGTGGCCGTCCTGTAAAGATGACTGCAAGAGCACCGTGCAGACTGCTCAATGAGGTGATGAAAAATCCTAGAGTGTCAGCTAAAGACTTACAAAAGTCACTGGCAAATCCTAACATCCCTGTTAGCGAATCTACAATACGTAAAACACTAAACAAGAATGGATTTCATGGGAGGATGCCACAGAGGAATCCACTGCTGTCCAAACAAAACATTGCTGCACATTCACAGTTTGCACAAGAGTACCTGGATGTTCCACAGCAGTACTGGCAAAATATTCTGTGGACAGATGAAACCAAAGTTGAGTTGTTTGGAAGAAACACACAACACTATGTGTGGCGAAAAAGAGGCACAGCACACCAACATCAAAACCTCATCCCAACTGTGAATCATGGTGGTGGGGGCATCATGGTTTGGGGCTGCTTTGCTGCCTCAGGGCCTGGATGGATTGCTATCATCGAAGGAAAAATGAATTCCCAAGTTTATCAAGACATTTTGCAGTAGAACTTAAGGCCATCTGTCTACCAGCTGAAGCTCAACAGAAGATGGGTGTTGCAACATGACAATGACCCAAACCATAGAAGTAAATCAACAACAGAATGGCTTAAACAGAAGAAAATACGCCTTCTGAAGTGGCCCAGTCAGTGTGCTGACCACAACCCGATTGAGATGCTGTGGCATGACCTCAAGAAAGCGATTCACACCAGACATTTCAAGAATATTGCTGAACTGAAACAGTTCTGTAAAGAGGAATGGTCAAGAATTACTCCTGACCGTTGTGCACGTATGATCTGCAACTACAGGAAACGTTTGGTTGAAGTTATTGCTGCCAAAGGAGGTTCAACCAGTTATTAAATCCAAGGGTTCACATACTTTTTCCAACTGCACTGTGAATGTTTACATGGTGTGTTCAATAAAAACATGGCAACATTTCATTCTTTGTGTGTTATTAGTTTAAGCAGGCTCTGATTGTCTATTGTTGTGACTTATATGATGATCAGATCACATTTTATGACCAATTTGTGCAGAAATCCATATCATTCCAAAGGGTTCACATACTTTTTCTTGCAGCTGTATATATATAAATATACATAAAAAGTACAGTAAAACTGCAGGAAAGGGCACAGGGGGACAATCTAATGTGAATTTATTTTATTTTGCAATGTATCGGTGTGTTTTACTTTTGAATTTACCACCGGTTCCAACCCCCTGCGAGCGTCACATCGCAGGAAACGGAAGCCGGGGCACAGAGAGCATCGGGAGGAAGATCCGCCGCCACACACCACCGGGATACATTGCTGGATCCCGGTGACAAGGTAAGTAACCCCTCTACCAGGATCCAGTGATGCTTCTGGCGGTACCCCGAGTGTGGCTCGGGGTTACCGCTTTTGGCACTGAAATGTAACCCCGAGCCACACTCGGGAATACTGCTAGGAAGGTTAAAGGAGCAGTGATTTACTGATTTTAATGAGGCTTAAAGTGAAACTATAAAAATGTAAAATTCCTTCAAATATCATGCCTGGAGAGTCCCCTGAATGTGCCTGTAAAGTAGTGCATCTCTACAATGTATGTAGCCTGCTGCAGCATTACTGACATTTCTTAAGCAAAAATGTCATATACAAATATACAGTACATACAAATTTCAAATCGCATGTACTTGTCATACAGGTGCAAAAAAAATTGGGCATTGATTGTTGGTGGTGCCTGAACACCGTAACCCCTTGCAGTTACTCTTGCTGGATGCAGGAATGGGCCCTGCTGCTAAAAAATCCATACAAATTTGAATTTGCATGTACTTGTCATACAGGTGCCAAAAATTGGGCCTTTGCTTCTGGTGGTGCCTGAACACCATAACCAAGCACTCACAGTTACTCTTGCTGAGTGCAGGAATGGGACATGCTGGTAAGAATTCCGTACAGATTTGAAATTGTATATGCTATACAGGTGCCAAAATTGGGCCTTTGCTATATGTGGTGCCTGAACACCGTAACCAAGCCCTTGCAGTTACTCTTGCTGGGTGCAGGAATGGGACCTGGTGGTAAGAATTCCATACAAATTTGAAATTGCATGTGCTATACAGGTGCCAAAAATTGGGCCATTGCTGTAGGTGGTGCCTGAACACCGTAACTAAGCCCTTGAAGTTACTCTTTCAGGGTGCAGGAATGGGACCTGCTGGTAAGAATTCCATACAAATTTGAAATTGCATGTGCTATACAGGTGCCAAAAATTGGGCCTTTGCTGTAGGTGGTGCCTGAACACAGTAACCAAGCCCTTGCAGTTACTCTTTCAGGGTGCAGGAATGGGACCTGCTGGTAAGAATTCCATACAGATTTGAAATTGCATGTGCTATACAGGTGCCAAAAATTGGGCCTTTGCTGTAGGTGGTGCCTGAACACCGTAATCAAGCCCTCGCGGTTACTCTTGCTGGGTGCAGGAATGGGACCTGCTGGTAAGAATTCCATACAAATTTGAAACTGCATGTGCTATACAGGTGCCAAAAATTGGGAGTTTGCTGTAGGATGTGCCTGAAAACCGTAAACCAAGCCCTCGCAGTTACTCTTGCTGGGAGCAGGAATGGGACCTACTGGTAAGAATTCCATACAAATTTAAAATTGCATGTACTTGTCATACAGGTGCAAAAATATTGGGCCTTTGGTGTTAGTGGTGCCTGAACACCGTAACCCCTCACAGTTATCAGGAAACAGGGACAGGGCCTGCAGTTAAAAATTACATTCGACATTTAAATTATATGCACCTGTCATACAAGTGCAGAAAAATTAGGCCTTTAAAGGCATCGGTCAGCCGGCCACCTTCTCCACCACTCCTCCTTTGGCTGAACGATGCCTCAGAAACACGTCCAGAGAATGTTGACCTCCCAGTGTCTGGACAGATGGAACACAAATTTTTTTTGAAGGACCCCTCAAGATGTTTCAACCTCTGCTCCCTTTGCGAAGGCAGGATGAGCCCTGCAACTTTACCCTTGTAACGTGGATCAAGAACGGCTGCCAACCAGTAATTATCCCTCTCCTTGATAGCACGAATCCTTGGGTCCTTTCGCAGGCTTTGCAGAATCAGGGAGCCTATGCAAAGTAAGTTGGAGGAGGCAAGAGCTTCTGCCGAAATCCTACTCCTCCTCTTCCTCCTGTGTGTTTTGTGGCCCTGCAGGAATGATATCTGCATAAAGGGGGCCTTTTGAGGAAAGAAAGTCCTCCTCTTCCTCCCGCTGTTCTGCCTCAAGTGCCCTGTCCATGATTCCATGCAGTATGTGCTCCAGCAGGTAGACTAGCGGGATAGTGTCCCTGATGCATGCATCGTCCCGGCTCACCATCCTTGTGGCCTCCTCAAATGGTGACAGGACGATGCATGCATCCTTAATCAAAAGCCACTGGCGTGGCAAAAAAAGCCAAGCTCCCCTGAACCTGCCCTTGTCCCATACTCACACAGGTACTCATTGAGGGCCCTCTGCTGCGTGTGCAGCTGCTGCTGCCTTGCCGACGTTGAATTCCACCTGGTGGGCATGTCACAAATAAGGCGGTACGTGGGCAGGTTGAATTCCCATTGAAAGTCATGTAAGCTAGAACTGGCACTGAACGAACGGCGGAAATGGCCACAGATTTTTCTGGCCTGCCTCAGGAGATCTTGGAAGCCTGGGTATCTGCTCAAGAAATGCTGCACCAGATTCAGAACATGTGCCAAGCAAGGAACATGTGTCAAGTGCCCCTGTCGGAGGGCGGAGAGAAGGTTGGTGCCATTGTCGCATACAATCATTCCTGGCTCAAGCTGTCATGGCGTCAACCACCTCTGAGCCTGCATTTGCAGAGCTGACAGAATCTCTGCACCAGTGTGACTCCTATCTCTTAGACAGACCAACTGAAGGACAGCATGGCATCTTTTTGCCTGACTGCCTGCGTAGCCCTTTGAATGCTTAGGGAGCACTGCTGCTTCAGAGGACAATTGATTAGAAGAGGACATGGAGGGGGAGGAGGATGGAGTAGCTATATGTGGCAGAACAAGCACCAGGTTTTTGGAGGCGTGGTGGCAAAATAAGCTGCGACACTGAACCCTGTCCTGCATCCTTCCCAGCTTTCAGCAGAGTTACCCAGTGCGCCGTGAAAGAAATGTAGAAAGAAACGTCCATGTCCATGCCTGCTGGACCAAGAGTCAGCAGTAATGTGCACCTTCCTGCTGACCGCTTTGTCCAACGAGGCCAAATCACTGCCTTCCACATGACAGAAGAGAGCCGGAACGGCCTTACGTTAAAATAAATGCCTTTTTGAGACCTGCCACTGTGGTGCAGCACATTCCACAAATTTGCGAAAGGGAGCCGAGTCTACCAGATGAAAAGGCAGCAACTGTAATGCTAGCAATTTGGCCAAGCTAGCATTAAGACGGTGAGCATGTGGATGGCTGGGACAGTATTTCTTTCTACGGTTCAAAAACTGGGTTAGTGAAATTTGCCTGCTGCTCAAATCAAGCGGTGGTGTACTGCCAGCAGATTGGTGCAAGTCTCTGTGCCACTCATTGCTATACCATCATCCCTCTTAATGCTGGTATATTAGAAGGCATGAGATATAGTAGGGTTAGAGATCACAGATGAGGAGCAAGGTGATGTATGCTTGTTTTGATCCGGTGCCTCTTTCAGGTGCTGTTGCCAATGGACTGCATGGCAGGTCATCATATGCCTTGTCAAGCATGTGGTGCCCAAGCGAATGGTGTTCTGGCCACGCTTGATCCGCTTTAGACAGATGTTACAAATAGCAATGCTGTGGTCTACTGCACAGGTGCTGAAAAAAGCCCACACTAATGAACTTTTGTGAGTCCGTGGGGATTTTGTAGCACCCTGCACCTGCTATGGCGGCCCCTGGAGTACATCCTGCCTCGTTGGAGTTGTGCGTCCTCCTCATCCTCCCCTTCTCCTCCTCCTCCTCTGTCCTGTCAGAAAGCCAAGTACAGTCAGTGACCTCATCATCCCCTCCCTCCTCGTCACTGGAGCAAACATGGCAATATGCTTCAGCTGTGGCAACATGACTGCTGGTTTCTTGTTCATGATTGTCACCCTCTCTCTCTAGGCTCACATTATTCCCTTCATCAAACTGGGAACCAACATAACAGCTTTCAAATTGCTGCACATCCTCCAGCAGCATGTCACTGACACTATGATTGAATAGTTCAGGTGACTCCTCCATGCATGATGGTGGGGGGACAGAAGGAGTAGCTGTGGAGAAGGAGTCTGTGGAACGGGCCGCTTTGGCAGCTGCGGTGGAAGGCAAACTACTGTATGTGTGGGTGTCAGAGGAGGATGAGGGTGGTTTATGGATCCACTCCACCAACTCTTCCACATGTTGTGGCTGAATAGCACGGGCAGCACCGGAAATAAAGGATGGTCGTGCCCCACCTGCAGATGAAGCACTATGTCGACTGTGACCACCACTTTTCTCAATGGACACAGAGGCTGCTTGCCCTCTTTTCGTGGCCTGTGAGCGTCGGCCTCTCCTTGTCGGCCTTTCGGACATGATATTGATACAGATCAATATAGGGTATAGGCAACAGACCAATAGATACTCAATGACCTTATGTGATGTAATTGATAGCCCGATAGGTGAGCTGTGTTGCTTATAGATGTACGCAAGTGAACGATTATTACCAATACTCTCACTGATGTGATGTAATCGATAGCTCTATAGGTGAGCTGTGTTGCTTATAGATATACGAAAGTGAGCGATTATTACCAATACTCTCACTGATGTGATGTAATCGATAGCCCTTTAGGTAAGCTGTGTTGCTTATAGATGTATGCAAGTGACCGATTATTACCAAGGCTCTCACTGATGTGATGTAATCGATAGCCCTATAGGTGAGCTGTGTTGCTTATAGATGTACGCATGTGAGCGGTTATTACCAATACTCGCACTGATGTGATGTAATCGATAGCCCTATAGGTGATCTGTGTTGCTTATAGATGTACGCAAGTGACCGATTATTACCAAGACTCTCACTGATGTGATGTAATCGGTAGCCCTATAGGTGAGCTGTGTTGCTTATAGATGTACACAAGAGAGCGATTGTTACCAATACTCTCACTGATGTGATGTAATCGATAGCCCTATTGGTGAGGTTTGTTGCTTATAGATGTACACAAGTGAGTGATTATTACCAATACTCTCACTGATGTGATGTAATCGATAGCCCTATAGGTCAGTGGTCCTCAACTCCGGTCCTCGGGGCCCACTAACAGGCCAGGTTTGCAAGATAACTAAATTACCTCACAGGTGATCTCATTTGCTGCTCAGTGATTGCAGTATTCTAGTCTGCATCTCCCCAAGGTAATACTTAAAATCTGGCCTGTTAGTGGGCCCCGAGGACCGGAGTTGAGGACCACTGCTATAGATGACCTGTGTTGCTTATAAATGTACTCAAGTGACTGATTGTTACCAATACTCTCACTGATGTGATGTAATCGATAGCCCTATAGGTGACCTGTGTTACTTATAGATGTACACAAGTGACCGATTATTACCAATACTCTCACTGATGTGATGTAATCAATAGCCCTATAGGTGAGCTGTGTTGATTCTATATGTATGCAAATGAGCGATTATTACCAATACTCTCACTGATGTGATGTAATTGATAGCCCTATAGGTGACCTGTGTTGCTTATAGATGTACGCAAGTGAGCGATTATTACCTATACTCTCACTGATGTGATATAATCGATAGCCCTATAGGTGAGCTGTGTTGCTTAAAGATGTACGAATGTGAGCGATTATTACCAATACTCTCACTGATGTGATGTAATCGATAGCCCTTTAGGTGAGCTGTGTTGCTTATAGTTGTATGCAAGTGACCAATTATTACCCATACTCTCACTGATGTAATGTAAGCGATAGCCCTATAGGTGAGCTGTGTTGCTTATAGATGTACGCAAGTGAGCGATTATTACAATACTATCACTGATGTGATGTAATCGATAGCCCTGTAGGTGAGCTGTGTTGCTTATAGATGTACGCAAGTGAGCGATTATTACCAATACTCTCACTGATGTGATGTAATCGATAGCCCTATAGCTGAGCTGTGTTGCTTTTAGATGTAAGCAACTGAGCGATTATTACCAATACTCTCACTGATGTGATGTAATCGATAGCCCTATAGGTGACCTGTGTTGTTTATAGATGTATGCAAATGAGCGATTATTACCTATACTCTCACTGATGTGATATAATCGATAGCCCTATAGGTGAGCTGTGTTGCTGTGTTGCTTATAGATGTACAAAAGTGTGCGATTATTACCAATACACTCACTGTTGTAATGTAATCGATAGCCCTATAGGTGGCCTGTGTTGCTTACAGATGTACGCAAGTGAGCAATTTTCACCAATACTCTCACTGATGTGACGGAATTGATAGCCCTGTAGGTGACCTGTTTTTCTTATAGATGTACGCAAGTGAGCGATTATTACCAATACTCTCACTGATGTGATGTATTTGATAACCCTATAGGTGACCTGTGTTGCTTTATAGATGTACACAAGTGACCAATTATTACCAATATTTCTGTACTTATAGGGTTCTTTATAATATGGTGTTGAATTAATATTTATCTTCATGCTAAAGCCCCTGAAGAAAGGTGTTCTAACCAGAAACACGTCAAACTATTGGAGACAACATGACACATATGTAGTCAACAACATGGTTGTACAATGAATGATGTATGATTTTACAGTATCTCACAGAATTGAGTACACCTCTCACATTTTTGTAAATATTTTATTATATCTTTTCTTGTGACATAACTGAAGAAATTACACTTTGCTACAATGTAAAGTAGTGAGTGTACAGCTTGTATAAAAGTGTACATTTGCTGTACCCTCAAAATAACTGAACACAGAGCCATTAATACGTAATAAACAGGCAAAAACGTTTTTGGGGAGCATACCCATGTTTTTCTAAAGCTGCTGCAGCTATGAACCAAAAGACATGTATATTAAAAAAGAATAGCGCGCAAATGCAAAAGAAATTACTACCAAATCTGAAAACAATCCATAAATAAAAATGGGGGTTTGGTCCCACCATATGGCCATATCGTGCTCAAGCCCACTACTGCGTCAAAGTACCCCATTATCAGTGGGTCCTACACTATCCATGAAAAAGAGATGAATCCAGCCTTTCTAACCCTTGGAGATAATACTCCTTGCTTGGAAAGCTGTGCAAATGCACTACAGGGGACTCCACCATCAAGTGGATATAGGAGGAGTAAAGCTGGATTCATCTCTTTTTCGATAGTGTAGGACCCACTGATAATGGGGTACTTTGACGCAGTAGTGGGCTTGAGCACGATATGGCCATATGGTGGGACCAAACCCCCATTTTTATTTATGGATTGTCTTCAGATTTGGTAGTAATTTCTTTTGCATTTGCGCGCTATTCTTTTTTAATATACATGTCTTTTGGTTCATAGCTGCAGCAGCTTTAGAAAAACATGGGTATGCTCCCCAAAAAATGTTTTGCCTGTTTATTAGGTATTCGGTCTGACCAGACTATCGAGGTTGAGCAACCCTCCCCACCCCCCCACACACACCTGTACTCAATCAGTGTCCACCATCAAGTGGATATAGGAGGAGTCCCCTGTATTGCATTTGCACAGCTTTCCCAGCAAGGAGTATTATCTCCAAGGGTTAGAAAGGCTGGATTCATCTCTTTTTCATGGATAGTGTAGGACCCACTGATAATGGGGTACTTTGACGCAGTAGTGGGCTTGAGCACGATATGGCCATATGGTGGGACCAAACCCCCATTTTTATTTATGGATTGTCTTCAGATTTGGTAGTAATTTCTTTTGCATTTGCGCGCTATTCTTTTTTAATATACAGAACCATTAATGTCTAAACCACTAGCAAAAAAACTGAGTACACCCCTAAGTGAAAATGTCCAAATTGAGCCCAATTAGCCATTTTCTCCCGATGTTCCATCTATTCTGGAATATTTTCAAGAGGGTGCCAACAAGGGTCCATCCCTAGGTAAAGCTTCAGGCTGCAGCCATTAGTGTTTTCCTCCAGTACTACCTTTTGGAAAAGCCTAGCATAGCGAGGTTTTTCAAGGCAATCGCCAGGTCAAAACCAATGGTTGTCAGAACATGTTGTTCTTGGGACCTGTCTCCAGTCCTTAAAGCTTTAGTGACTTTTCCCTTGGAGCCCCTGAGGGATTTGTCATTGAAATTGCTTACACTAAAAACGACATTCCTGGTTGCAATTACGTCAGCTCACAGGGTCAGCAAACTGCAGGCTCTCTCAATTAAGGAGCCATTTTCTCACAATTTTGGATGACAGAGTGGTGTTAAAAACCGACCCGGGGTTTTTTGCCAAAGGTAGCCACTTCCTTTTATAGATCACAGGATATTGTGCTACCAACCTTTTGTATTTTTCTTAAAAATTAGAAAGAGAGGGATTTTAGTTTTTTGGATGTCAGAAGGGTTCTTCTCGCATACATAGAGGTTAACAAAACCTTTAGGAAATCTGAGGCCTTTCTTGTTCTTTTTTCTGGGGCACACAAGGCTAATGGAACCTCTAAGGCCACCATAGTCAGATGGATAAAGCAGACAATTGCTGAAGCCTATAGAGTTAGGAACATTTCTCTGTCTCCTGGGCTGAAAGGGCTGGAGCCTCACCGGAAAAAATATGTTAGGCGGCCACCTGATCTAATTTTTCAGCTTTTGTTAAACATTATCACCTGGACCTATAGAGATTGTATTGCTAGAGAGTGAATTTATTATACGCACCACATCCCTAAATAGTATTCAAGAGCAAATGGATGGGGTAATGGGACTTTGAAGGTGCTATTGGATATTAAATGATGGAGAAAAAATCATTTTTTGTAAAAAATATACAAATAAATTTTATTAAAGAATATTGATACAAAAGGAATACTTTTAAAACATATAAAAGCAATGAGAAAGCACTTGATTATGTCTACTCAACGTGTTTCACCATCTTCAAATGGCTTCTTCAGGGGACTGACGAACATCTTTCACAAGTGAACATTCTACATACAATGAGACATATTATGAAAATATCAAGAAAGCATGTACAAATATTATATTATATTATATTATATATATATATATATATATATATATATATATATATATATATATATATTATAAAATTATCTCCTGGACCTCCTTTCTTCCCAGGATCAGGCGTTTGGTTGAAAAGTTCTCCAGGCAGTAGTCCCTCCTTAGAATGGTAAGTTCTGGCTCATGGTCTCATGGGCTGTCCTAGAAGACGACTTGGGAAAAGCTGAGTTAGACTTAACGGTAAGAAAAGAAACGGCCTCACATCCAGGAATTCCAATTGCCTTTAATTTCCAAAGTGCTGACAAAGTGATGACACCAAAGACACCAACATAGGGTCACATAGACGTGTTTCACACATACATCTTGTGCTTAATCATTACAATGACAACAACCGCCTATAGATCTAAAATAGACCACCCCAATAATTGCAGGTGTTCCGGGGGCGGTGATAATCAGCAGTTGTGAACAGCCCAATTAATCACCTAACTTCAGCCCCAAAGAGCATCTGAATAGTGATTCAAATACAAAGTCAAACTGAAGGTCCAATTTCTCGTACATATCGTGAACTCTCCCATACACACAAAGATATGGACCAACAATCACATAGAAAATTGTATAAAAACACCAATGAAAATATTGGAAAAAATAAATGTGAATACATACAACATAAAAAAGAGAAAAAACCATAATGAATGTAAAAACATCTATCTGGTATACGCACATATGTGCATGCAGGTGCACACCTGCACACACATGGACACATTTCACATGCATATACAAAAGACATATACATAAAATCATTATTTCCTCCATGGAATAAACTATTATTATTATTCAGGATTTCTATAGCGCCAGCAGTTTACGCAACTATTCCCACTTTAAGGATGCATAAATGAATGCATCCATGTATATATCGTGAGAAAACCATCTCCATTATAGCGCCTGTATGGACACATGTGTTTCAATAAACTTGTAAAAAACGTGTGGTAAATCACTGTATATCATGTATACAGATACCCACATGCCATAGTGTCAGTTTTTAACCAATGTGCCCACACAGGAGTACCAGGAGATATAAAAAATATAAACATAATAATCTATAAAGGATCATTGATCATATAAAAATCCACAGCAGAGGAGGGACCAATGCAGCACATAATCAGATCATATTGTATTGTATATTGTCCATATATAGACATGCATAATGATGGAACATACATGTATATATATATATATATATATATATATATATATATATATATATATATAATGCATCCATCCCAATGTATGGAGGGGGTCCCAGTGGGGCTCATTCATAAAAATGACTGACATCCCATTCGAAGTTAAGCCCGAGTGGGATGCGACTCTGCAGATGGAAGATCCAGAATACTTCCCTCCGACATAGGGATCGGAACGCATCACACCCCCCCCCCCCCCGCCTTGGCACCCTGACCTTTTCAATAACCTGGACCCGCGTAGCTGTTTTGTCCCCATTGTGCACAGAGAAATTGGACCTTCAGTTTGACTTTGTATTTGAATCACTATTCAGATGCTCTTTGGGGCTGAAGTTAAGTGTTTAATTAGGCTGTGCACAACTGCTGATTATCCCCACCCCAACCATATCTGCAATTATTGGGGCGGTCTATTTAGGATCTATAGGGGGTTGTTGTCATTGTAATGATTAAGCACAAGATGTATGTGTGAAACGCGTCTACGTGACCCTATGCTGGTGTCTTTGGTGTCATCACTTTGTCAGCACTTTGGAAATTAAAGGCAATTGGAATTCCTGGATGTGCGGCCGTTTCTTTTCTTACAAGTTTTCCACGGAGGCGGGCCGGGGCTAGCACTCTGTGGAATATTCCACCTCCAAACTACCATCACACACCTGGAGCAGCGTTTTCTCCCTTCAGTATATAGACTTACTGGTAACTCCTTTTCTGAGAGTCTTCCAGGACAGCTGGATTCCCACCCGGTGATGTCTTGTATTATGCATATGTTTTGCAGGGACGTCTTATGCAGGGGCGTTGCTAGGTGGGAAAAAGACCAGGGGCTTCAGCCCGAAGATAAATTTGATAACCCCTCCCACATTTTAAAGTCCCGCCCAAGCTCCTCCTACATTTAAAAATGACCTCCACCCAACGCCCCCCCTCAGTCAAGGGTCAGTCATGGGGTGCTATGGAGCGGAGTACAGGGGGTCAGGAGAGGAGAGAACAGAGGAGAGGAGCACAGGGGGTCAAGAGGAGAGGAGCACAGGGGGTCAAGAGGAGAGGAGAACAGTGGGTCAGGAGGAGAGGAGAACAGTGGGTCAGGAGGAGAGGAGAACAGTGGGTCTGGAGGAGAGGAGAACAGGGGGTCAGGTGGAGAGGAGAGAAGAGAAGAGGAGAACAGGGGGTCAGGAGGAGAGGAGATGAGGAGAGGAGAACAGGGGGTCAGGAGGAGAGAACAGGGGGTCAGGAGGAGAGAAGAGGAGGAGAGCAGGGGATCAGGAGGAGAGAACAGGGGGTCAGGAGGAGAGAAGAGGAGGAGAACAGGGGATCAGGAGGAGAGAAGAGGAGAACAGGGGGTCAGGAGGAGAGAAGAGGAGAACAGGGAGTCAGGTGGAGAGGAGAGGAGAACAGGGATCAGGTGGAGAGGAGAGGAGAGGAGAGGAGAGAAGAGGAGAGGAGAACAGGGGTCAGGAGGAGAGGAGATGAGGAGAGGAGAACAGGGGGTCAGGAGGAGAGAACAGGGGGTCAGGAGGAGAGAAGAGGAGGAGAACAGGGGGTCAGGAGGAGAGAAGAGGAGAACAGGGGGTCAGGAGGAGTGGAGAGGAGAACAGGGGGTCAGGTGGAGAGGAGAGGAGAACAGGGGTCAGATGGAGAGGAGAGAAGAACAGGGGTCAGATGGAGAGGAGAGAAGAGGAGAGGAGAACAGGGGGTCAGGAGGAGAGGAGAGGACAGAAGAGGAGAGGAGAACAGGGGTCAGGAGGAGAGGGGAGGAGAGAAGAGGAGAACAGGGGGTCAGGAGGAGAGAAGAGGAGAACAGGGGGTCAGGAGGAGAGGATAGGAGAGGAGAACAGGGGGTCAGGGGGAGAGGAGAACAGGGGGTCAGGAGGAGAGAAGAGGAGAGGAGAACAGGGGGTCAGGAGGAGAGAAGAGGAGAGGAGAACAGGGGGTAAGGAGGAGAGAAGAGGAGAACAGGGGGTCAAGAGGAGAGGAGAACAGGGGGTCAAGAGGAGAGAAGAGGAGGAGAACAGGGGATCAGGAGGAGAGAAGAGGAGGAGAACAGGGGATCAGGAGGAGAGAAGAGGAGAACAGGGGGTAAGGAGGAGTGGAGAGGAGAACAGGCAGTCAGGTGGAGAGGAGAGGAGAACAGGGATCAGGTTGAGAGGAGAGGAGAGAAGAGGAGAGGAGAACAGGGGTCAGGAGGAGAGAAGAGGAGAACAGGGGGTCAGGAGGAGAGAAGAGGAGAACAGGGGGTCAGGAGGAGTGGAGAGGAGAACAGGGGGTCAGGTGGAGAGGAGAGGAGAACAGGGGTCAGATGGAGAGGAGAGGAGAACAGGGGTCAGATGGAGAGGAGAGAAGAGGAGAGGAGAACAGGGGGTCAGGAGGAGAGGAGAGGACAGAAGAGGAGAGGAGAACAGGGGTCAGGAGGAGAGGGGAGGAGAGAAGAGGAGAACAGGGGGTCAGGAGGAGAGGATAGGAGAGGAGAACAGGGGGTCAGGAGGAGAGGAGAACAGGGGGTCAGGAGGAGAGGAGAGGAGAACAGGGGGTCAGGAGGAGAGGAGAGGAGAACAGGGGGTCAGGAGGAGAGGAGAGGATAACAGGGGGTCAGGAGGAGAGAAGAGGAGAGGAGAACAGGGGGTCAGGAGGAGAGAAGAGGAGAGGAGAACAGGGGGTCAGGAGGAGAGAAGAGGAGAGGAGAACAGGGGGTCAGGAGGAAAGAAGAGGAGAGGAGAACAGGGGGTCAGGAGGAGAGAAGAGGAGAGGAGAACAGGGGGTCAGGAGGAGAGAAGAGGAGAACAGGGGGTCAAGAGGAGAGGAGAACAGGGGGTCAGGAGGAGAGAAAAGGAGGAGAACAGGGGATCAGGAGGAGAGAAGAGGAGAACAGGGGGTCAGGAGGAGAGAACAGGGGGTCAGGAGGAGTGGAGAGGAGAACAGGGAGTCAGGTGGAGAGGAGAGGAGAACAGGGATCAGGTGGAGAGGAGAGGAGAGAAGAGGAGAGGAGAACAGGGGTCAGGAGGAGAGAAGAGGAGAACAGGGGGTCAGGAGGAGAGAACAGGGGGTCAGGAGGAGAAAAGAGGAGGAGAACAGGGGATCAGGAGGAGAGAAGAGGAGAACAGGGGGTCAGGAGGAGAGAAGAGGAGAACAGGGGGTCAGGAGGAGTGGAGAGGAGAACAGGGGGTCAGGTGGAGAGGAGAGGAGAACAGGGGGTCAGGTGGAGAGGAGAACAGGGGTCAGATGGAGAGGAGAGAAGAGGAGAGGAGAACAGGGGGTCAGGAGGAGAGTAGAGGACAGAAGAGGAGAGGAGAACAGGGGTCAGGAGGAGAGGGGAGGAGAGAAGAGGAGAACAGGGGGTCAGGAGGAGAGGATAGGAGAGGAGAACAGGGGGTCAGGAGGAGAGGAGAACAGGGGGTCAGGAGGAGAGGAGAACAGGGGGTCAGGAGGAGAGGAGAACAGGGGGTCAGGAGGAGAGGAGAACAGGGGGTCAGAGAAGAGGAGAACAGGGGGTCAGGAGGAGAGGAGAACAGGGGGTCAGGAGGAGAGAAGAGGAGAGGAGAACAGGGGGTCAGGAGGAGAGAAGAGGAGAGGAGAACAGGGGGTCAGGAGGAGAGGAGAGGACAGAAGAGGAGAGGAGAACAGGGGTCAGGAGGAGAGGGGAGGAGAGAAGAGGAGAACAGGGGGTCAGGAGGAGAGGATAGGAGAGGAGAACAGGGGGTCAGGAGGAGAGGAGAACAGGGGGTCAGGAGGAGAGGAGAACAGGGGGTCAGGAGGAGAGGAGAACAGGGGGTCAGGAGGAGAGGAGAGGAGAACAGGGGGTCAGGAGGAGAGAAGAGGAGAGGAGAACAGGGGGTCAGGAGGAGAGAAGAGGAGAGGAGAACAGGGGGTCAGGAGGAGAGAAGAGGAGAGGAGAACAGGGGGTCAGGAGGAGAGAAGAGGAGAACAGGGGGTCAAGAGGAGAGGAGAACAGGGGGTCAGGAGGAGAGAAGAGGAGGAGAACAGGGGATCAGGAGGAGAGAAGAGGAGAACAGGGGGTCAGGAGGAGAGAAGAGGAGAACAGGGGGTCAGGAGGAGAGAAGAGGAGAACAGGGGGTCAGGAGGAGAGAAGAGGAGAACAGGGGTTCAGGAGGAGTGGAGAGGAGAACAGGGAGTCAGGTGGAGAGGAGAGGAGAACAGGGATCAGGTGGAGAGGAGAGGAGAGGAGAGAAGAGGAGAGGAGAACAGGGGTCAGGAGGAGAGAAGAGGAGAACAGGGGGTCAGGAGGAGAGAACAGGGAGTCAGGAGGAGAGAAGAGGAGGAGAACAGGGGATCAGGAGGAGAGAAGAGGAGAACAGGGGGTCAGGAGGAGAGAAGAGGAGAACAGGGGGTCAGGAGGAGTGGAGAGGAGAACAGGGGGTCAGGAGGAGTGGAGAGGAGAACAGGGGGTCAGGTGGAGAGGAGAGGAGAACAGGGGGTCAGGTGGAGAGGAGAGGAGAACAGGGGTCAGATGGAGAGGAGAGGAGAACAGGGGTCAGATGGAGAGGAGAGAAGAGGAGAGGAGAACAGGGGCTAAGGAGGAGAGGAGAGGACAGAAGAGGAGAGGAGAACAGGGGTCAGGAGGAGAGGGGAGGAGAGAAGAGGAGAACAGGGGGTCAGGAGGATAGGAGAGGAGAACAGGGGGTCAGGAGGAGAGGAGAACAGGGGGTCAGGAGGAGAGGAGAACAGGGGGTCAGGAGGAGAGGAGAACAGGGGGTCAGGAGGAGAGGAGAGGAGAACAGGGGGTCAGGAGGAGAGAAGAGGAGAGGAGAACAGGGGGTCAAGAGGAGAGAAGAGGAGAGGAGAACAGGGGGTCAGGAGGAGAGAAGAGGAGAACAGGGGGTCAAGAGGAGAGGAGAACAGGGGGTCAGGAGGAGAGAAGAGGAGGAGAACAGGGGATCAGGAGGAGAGAAGAGGAGAACAGGGGGTCAGGAGGAGAGAAGAGGAGAACAGGGGGTCAGGAGGAGTGGAGAGGAGAACAGGGAGTCAGGTGGAGAGGAGAGGAGAACAGGGATCAGGTGGAGAGGAGAGGAGAGGAGAGAAGAGGAGAGGAGAACAGGGGTCAGGAGGAGAGAAGAGGAGAACAGGGGGTCAGGAGGAGAGAACAGGGGGTCAGGAGGAGAGAAGAGAAGGAGAACAGGGGATCAGGAGGAGAGAAGAGGAGAACAGGGGGTCAGGAGGAGAGAAGAGGAGAACAGGTGGTCAGGAGGAGTGGAGAGGAGAACAGGGGGTCAGGTGGAGAGGAGAGGAGAACAGGGGTCAGATGGAGAGGAGAGAAGAGGAGAGGAGAACAGGGGGTCAGGAGGAGAGGAGAGAAGAGGAGAGGAGAACAGGGGTCAGGAGGAGAGAAGAGGAGAGAAGAGGAGAACAGGGGGTCAGGAGGAGAGAAGAGGAGAACAGGGGGTCAGGAGGAGAGGATAGGAGAGGAGAACAGGGGGTCAGGAGGAGAGGAGAGGAGAGGAGAACAGGGGGTCAGGAGGAGAGGAGAGGAGAACAGGGGGTCAGGAGGAGAGAAGAGGAGAACAGGGGGTCAGGAGGAGAGGAGAACAGGGGGTCAGGAGGAGAGGAGAGGAGAACGGGGGGTCAGGAGTAGAGGAGAACAGGGGGTCAGGAGGAGAGGAGAGGAGAACAGGGGGTCAGGAGGAGAGAAGAGGAGAACAGGGGGTCAGGAGGAGAGGAGAACAGGGGGTCAGGAGGAGAGGAGAGGAGAGGAGAACAGGGGGTCAGGAGGAGAGAAGAGAGGAGAACAGGGGGTCAGGAGGAGAGAAGAGAGGAGAACAGGGGGTCAGGAGGAGAGAAGAGGAGAACCGGGGGTCAAGAGGAGAGGAGAACAGGGGGTCAGGAGGAGAGGAGAACAGGGGGTCAGGAGGAGAGGAGAACAGGGGGTCAGGAGGAGAGGAGAACAGGGGGTCAGGAGGAGAGGAGAGGAGAACAGGGGGTCAGGAGGAGAGAAGAGGAGAACAGGGGGTCAGGAGGAGAGGAGAACAGGGGGTCAGGAGGAGAGGAGAGGAGAACAGGGGGTCAGGAGGAGAAAAGAGAGGAGAACAGGGGGTCAGGAGGAGAGAAGAGGAGAACCGGGGGTCAAGAGGAGAGGAGAGGAGAACAGGGGGTCAGGAGGAGAGGAGAACAGGGGGTCAGGAGGAGAGAAGAGGAGAGGAGAACTGGGGGTCAGGAGGAGAGGAGAACCCACCTATGCCTCCAATCACCCCCCCCCCCCATCCAGCACACCCACCTATGCCTCCAATCACCCCCTCCCCCCCACCCAGCACACCCACCTATGCCTCCAATAACCCCCTCCCCCATCCAGCACACCCACCTATGCCTCCAATCACCCCCCCCCCATCCAGCACACCCACCTATACCTCCAATCACCCCCTCCCCCCCACCCAGCACACCCACCTATGCCTCCAATAACCCCCTCCCCCATCCAGCACACCCACCTATGCCTCCAATCACCCCCCCCCCATCCAGCACACCCACCTATGCCTCCAATCACCCCCTCCCCCCCATCCAGCACACCCACCTATGCCTCCAATCACCCCCCCATCCAGCACACCCACCTATGCCTCCAATCACCCCCCCATCCAGCACACCCACCTATGCCTCCAATCACCCCCCCCCCCATCCAGCACACCCACCTATGCCTCCAATCACCCCCTCCCCCCCATCCAGCACACCTGTGAAAATATTATCCTCCCTCATCTTCTTACCTGGTGTGTATCAGAGGACAGACAGCAGTGCACACTGAGGGCGGACCTAGAGGGTTTAAGCCCGCCCACGTGTGATTACTCTGTACAGGAACTCTTTGGAGCCTATGAAGAAGCCGAAAAGTGTCCAGGAAGCATGCACCGCCCCTCTCCCTAACTGAACTGCAGAACGGAGAGGGGAGGTCCCAGGGGCTATACAGTCCTCGGCACTCCTCCTGCGGAATTAGGTGTCAGATTATACCGCTCCTTATGCTGACGCCGGGCGTGCGGCCCCGCCCACCCCGACATCATTTTGACAGCTCCACTCACTCTCATTGCCGGAGTCCTGCGCCCCCGGCTTGCCCTCCAATCACTGGATAGTGGATGGATCATGGATGTTAAACTGCTGAGATATTTATCCCCGAGTTCCAGGCTTTGGGACTCGGGGCTAATCATTTTATATAAGCAACAGGAGACCCGGGGCTTTTTGCGGGCACACTCGGGGCTATAGCCCCGGTCAGCCCCCCCCTGCCGACGCCACTGGTCTTATGGTTCTCGAGAAATACTAAAGGGTCATGACTAGAGGACTGCCTTTTATGAGGTGGGGTTAACGTGTTTCTTGTCCTGGTAGGAGGAGCCCTAGGTCTCATGGGCTGTCCTGGAAGACTCTCAGAAAAGGAGTTACTGGTAAGTCTAAGATTTTTCCCCAGTTGCTGAGCTGCGGCAAATAAAGCAATATGCATGGTAATAAATTATATTTGGAATTTATTAAGGGTGGGGAATGAATAAGAATAGTGAGGCTATTGTAGTTATTGCATTAGTAGGCTGGCTGTTTATAGCCTTAAAGCGGTTTTAAACCGCTGGACGTTTGTTTTGTTTTTTTACCCTGCAAGGTAAAGGCATACTGTGCTAGTATGCATAGCATACTAGAACATTATGGTAAACTTACCTTCAAACTAAGCCCTCCCGCACCGTGATGTTAGATCTGGAGGCTGCTTCCATCTTCACCTGTCTTGCTTCCAGGTTCGCAGACTTCGCTCTTTGACTGTCTGAAACCATGATGACGTCACTCCCGCGCATGCACGCGGCAGCCGCCTGTCACAATTCGGGTCTCTGAAGAAACTGGATGGGTGACCATTCCTTCAGGGCGCATGCACCAGTGATGTCACTGGCTGCATGTAATGTAAATATCTCCTAGTCGGTGCATGCTTAGGAGAAATTTACATTGCCCATAGGTAAGCCTTTTTATAGGCTTACCTATAGGTAAAAGTCATGCATGGAAGTTAACTTAACCATTTAAAGTATAACTAAAGGCAAAACTTTTTTTTTTAGTTTTGCATAGAGTGGGGTGGGATTAGTAGAATGCCTGTCAGTTTTTATTGCCATCTGTGGCTCCAGTTTAGAAGATTCAGCTTCTCTGTTTATCCTGTTTACCATTATCATTAGTGAAGTAATCAAAAGTGAAAGTAAAAGGAAATCCCATATTTTTGGGTTGTCCCCATTAAAGTTTTAAAGGGAAAATATTCCAATGGAGACACTAGTTCTCTAGTTCTGGTGACTTGGGGGTCCCCAAGGAACTCCCTTAATTTGCAGGGATTTCCTCCCACTTCCTGTTTGGCTATGGGGCAGGACATGAAGGGAAATCTCTGCAATAGGACAAAGATAATGAAAAAGAAAATCTTGATAGAGGTTATAAACCTCCCTTTATCCAAAATGAAGAAAAACAAGTTTTGCCTATAGTTCTACTTTAAGGGCCTGCCTGGGAGGTTAAATAAATCTTTTTGTGGCACTATAATACAATTTGTGGCACCTCGATGCCTACTGGGCCTTGGCGCCGAGGTGCCACAAATTGGCGTGCAAAAGCGCCAACAGTGCTGTGCCCAGAGCTCTGGCGCTCCAATCAGGGTGATCAGCGGCTCACGGAAAGTTCCAGATTGCAGACTTTTTTGATCATCTGACCACCGTGGCAGCCAATCATGGAGGTCACGTGACGGTAAGCCCCACCCCGCCTCCCGGAAAAGCAAACCAGCGCCAAGGGGTTAATGGAACACCATGTGAACAAATAAAGATAAGGGTTATATGAGAGAGCAGCCATGAAGAATCAGCAGATGTAGGTCTCATGCACACTGGGTGTTTAGCCTTGGCGCATTAGGCTCCAGCACTTAGTTACAGCTGGAGGGCTTAAACACGCCATCAAGCCCCACTGCCGGCAACCTGTTGAACTGAGTCTGAGAGTCTCACAGCTGCTGTGGCTGAATGGGGCTGGGCAATGCACTTAGTGGTACTGTTCAGAGCAGTAGGAGCCCAGGGACAAATACCTGGAAAGCAGACTTCTTGCACTTCAGTCATTCACTAGGTGCACCGTCCAGCCCCATCCAGCTGCAGCAGCTCTTAGACCCCCATAGAGTGGGGCTCCCAGCAGTGGGGCTGGATGGAGGGACTGTGCCCTCCAGCTGCAACTCTGGAGCACCTTGGCTGAACACCCAGTATGCATGAGGCCGTATCCTTTTTTAATGTGACTGTTTACTGTCCTGAAAAGCTGAAATGAAAATTGTCAAACTATTACTAGTATCTATTAGCTAAATATGTACAATGTGTACCATGTCCTTGTGTACTGACTAATGTTCAGCACCAATGGGACCCCGTCACTATAGTTCTAATAATAAAAACCATAGTGGTATAGACATTCCATGAAATAAAGCCCAATTCCAATCATTTATTTTAGTTTGGAAGAGGGTTAGAACAGGCTGAAAGCTGAACTCTACACAAGCAGTCTGATACACAAATGAAGTACATAAATAAGATCTGTTTACCTGCCAAAGGATTTGTATTTCTGTCTCTGCAGTCCTGAGATTTACACAGCTTTGCCACACATCACAGCCCATTCTGACAGGGCAGAAGACCTAATTTTTCTCTGCTGGACTGTCATTGTACTCCCTGCACTGCAGCACATTTGGTTGGCTCCTTGTGTTGTTGCTCCCTCCACCTGTCTAAGCTCTGCTGTACAGGGGCTATAAGAAGATGATTCATATTCAGGCATTGCATGGCTTACAATAAAAATATATATTTAATGATGTATTATTACATTACAAAGCCAAATCAGTTTGTGTCTTTTACATCTGCCTAGAGTTAAAGTGATACTAAACTCACATTGTTTTATTTACATTATCCCTTCTCTTTCTCTTTCTGTATACGGATGATGGCACTGTAATTATATAAAAATACCTTGTTCATTGTCGATATACAGCTGTCACATGGCCCAGATCTTTCCCAGCCTGTCTGCAGGGAAACAGTGGCAGGAGGAAATTCAATTCCTACTACTGGTCACACGTTCAAAAATAAATCCAACAGCCTTATTATGACTAAACTGTTTTAAATTTATATATATATATATATATACATATCAATATATATATATATATATATATATATATTCAAATCTTTATTATTTTTTGTCAAAAACATCTTGTGGGTGGATTTCTGCCAGTCTCAAGATGTGTCAGGCCCCTCCAGCCTGTATCTTAGAATAAGAGGAAGGTGAAGCCTCCATCAATTTACATGTGATATCCCACACCCATTGTGTTAAGCTGGTTTGTGGGCATGGAGGAAGAGGGAGGGAGTGGGCTGTCATTTACCACTGTGTTTATACACCCATATGTGGGACTCTATAGTCACAAGGGCTGCTAAGATGTGATAGGTAGGGACATGGACAGGAGGGAGGGACAGAATACTGCAGGATCAACCAGGATTTTTTGCAGAATACAGCAAAAGTATCGCATAGGGACTAAGTAAGTATGAACAGCATGTAATTTACCATTTATTGATAGTTTTTTTTTGATCTGGGTTTAATGTCACTTTAAGCTTTAGAACTCTGGCTATGTCTCATTTAGGAGACATCAGATTTTAAATACTGTCTGCATCCCCATATAGAAGATTCTGCTCTGTATGATACCTGTCACCTGCACAGGATAAAGGGGAAATCTCCCTCAACAGAGGTTCTAGTTTGTCATAATCCTACTGAATTATGTGTATATATATATATATATATATATATATAGATATGCGTATATATACATAATAAGTACAGTAAAACTGCAGGAAAGGGCACTGGGGCGCAAACTAATGTGAATTTATTTTATTTTGTAATGTATCAGTATGTTTGGTGTGTTTTAATATTTGAATTTGCCGCCGGTTCCACCCCCTGCGAGCGTCACGTTGCAGGAGATGGAAGCTGGGGCACAGAGCATCGGGAGGAAGATCCGGTCGCCGCACACCGCCCGATACATTGCTGGATCTCGGGGACAAGGTGAGTACCCTCTCTTCCAGGATCCAGCGATCTTCCTAGCGGTACCCCGAGTGTGGCTCGGGGTTACCGCTTTTGGCACAGAAATTTAACCCCGAGCCACACTCGGGAATACCGCTAGAAAGGTTAAGCACATCAGATTTCAGTTAATGTAGTCAGATCATGGCACGGTTTAGGAGATATTAAACCTGCATGCAGCCGCTGACGTCTGCGACGCATGCACTCTGAAGGTCCAGCGGACCTTCAGAGCTTCTTGCCGGATCTTGCCGGAAAGTGAAACTCCCACACGCATGCGTGGAAGTGACGTTATCGCTGCTCCGGCCACTCACAGCGAACCAGGAAGAGACACCGAGGGAGCATGTCAGCTCCCTCAGTGTTGTCCAGACGACCGTGCCGGGGCTTCGTTCTAAGGTAAGTATTTCATAATGAGCTAGTATGCGATGCATACTAGCTCATTATGCCTTTGTCTTACGGGGTTTGTTTGTTTTTATTTTATTTTATGAGTATACAACCGCTTTAAATAGAAATTCATGAAATACTCTTTCTTAAATTTGAACTTTAGGAATGCAAATTCATCAAAAGTTATATTGGTCCAGCTTAGTCCATTGTAAGTATGTATGTGTCATACCTGGCCAATCCCTGGAAATCAGTAGGCACTGCTGCTACAGTGATCGCCGCTAGCTTCTGGACCCTCTGCCAAGTGGCTGCTCTGCTGCTTAACAGGTGGTCGCTCGCTCTGCGTGGGTGCCATTCAGGGAACACTGCATTTTCCCAATGGTTACAAACCATTCTTTGATTGAATGAGGTGAAGAGGTGGGGCAGTGACATTACAATTCACACTTGGTCCAATCAGAGAATGATTTGCATTCATTGAGAAAATGCAAAGAGTTCCCTGAATGGCACCTGTGCCGAGCAACCTTCTGTGTTCACTAAGCAGCAAGGCAGCCACTCGGCACGGCACCCAGAAGCTAGCAGAAATCACTGTAATAGCTATTTCCAGCTTCCAGGGATCGGTCAGGCATGGCACATACTGTACATACTTACATTGCAACAAATATCCATATTTAAGCTTCAGCTTTAAAGTGATATTAAAAGTATTTTTTTTTTAATAACAAACATGTTGTACTTACCTGCTCTGTGTAATGGTATCGCACAGAGCAGCCCAGATCCTCCTCTTCTGGGGTTCCCCTACCGGCACTCCTCGCTCCACCCCCTGCTGAGTGCCCCCATAGCAAGCCACTTGCTATGTGGGCACTTGTGCCCTGGACCTGCAGTGAACACTAAACTATGGCAGTCCCACTTTGTACTCGTAATTTTTAATAAACCTTTTGGTTTTGGTTTTCTTTTTTTTTTTTTTTGTGATCAGTAGCAATGGCAAGTGTTGTGTAAACTAATAATGTACTTCAAACCTATGGAGATGCTAACCCCTCCTATCCCATCTTTTGGAAAGAGTATTATAAAGCTGGGAAAAGAATGAATAGAATTAGAGTTATGAACCGAACTGCCCTGGGTTCAGTTTGGCAGGGGTTTGGTGACACTTCACAGGAGTTTGGATCCCAAACCCTAATGAAATTGATGGCAGCTGAATCTGTGAAAATAAAAATGCCCATTTGCTGGGCTAATAGATAGGAAGATGTCAAAAGTAGCGCGGGGGGGAACATAGATCAATACAAAAATAATCTTAAAAAAAATAGATTCACCCAGGAGCAGTGATTTTTTTTTTAAATGCTTAAAGTGAAACCTTACAAAGTGTCCGATTGCTTTAACCTCCTTGGCGGTATGACTCTTTTGGGTTTTAGGTGCTGAAAGTGGTACCATTATTTTGCATGTAAATCTTGTGAATGAGCAGCCCAAACCAACTGTATACATTATATATATATATATATTTATATATATATACATAAAAAGTACAGTAAACCTGCAGGAAAGGGCACTGGGGGGCAAACTAATGTGATTTTTTTTTATTTTGAATTGTATCAGTGTGTTTGGTGTGTTTTTACATTTGAATTTGCCGCCGGTTCCACCCCCCTGCGAACGTCACGTCGCAGGAGACGGAAGCCGAGGCACGGAGACGATCGGGAGGAAGATCCACCGCGTGACACCGCCGGGACACATCGCTGGATCCCGGTGACAAGGTAAGTAACCCTGCTTACAGGATCCAGCGATGCTTCTGGCGGTACCCCGAGTGTGGCTCGGGGTTACCGCTTTTGGCTCTGAAATTTAACCCCGAGCCACGCTCGGGAATACCGCTAAGAAGGTTAAATAACATACCTGGGGGTGTTCTATTCCTGCCTGTGAAGGGGCGCACAGAAGCACTGACATTTACTTAGGAAAAACATTTTAAAAAACCCAGCAAATGACTTTGACATCTGTCATTGCCGGCTTCTTTGTTTGTTAAAAAAAAACAGAAAACTGATCCCTCCACGGGTTTCCTATGTAAATGTTCTTATGGGGGGGGGGGGGGAGCATGCATCCCCACTCCTGTACCATACCTTGGTACACCTTGCCAGGTTGTACCCCCGCCTGGCAAAGTACCTTGTCTCCATGTTGATCAGCACAAAGGGCCTTTTCCCCACAACCCTTGCCCAGTGGTTGTTGTGGTCTTTGGGCGGGGGGCTAAACAGAATCTAGAAATACCCTGCAATTATAATGGTGTCTCCAGATACCATTTTACCCCCTACATGAATGAGGGGTTCATATTACCCCTACTCATTCACACAAAAAAATAACCTAAAAATAAAGACACCCAAATGTTTGACATGCCCTTTATTTAAAAAAAAAATCCCCAAAACAGCCCATCATAGTAAATCCTCTGTCAATCATTATGCCTGCCGCCATGGATTTGCTGAAAAAAAAAAAAAAAAAACAATTACCCGCCTGCACACATATCCGTATTCAGGCTCCGTTCACATGTCAGCGTATGATCGCGGGCAGAACCGCCGCCGTTCCGCCCGCGATTCGGAGAATTATTGCAAATCGCGGGACGCCTAGCGTTGCCCGTTGATTTGCAATAGCCCCCCAAACGCCAAGCGATGTTGCCGCGATTTACGCCCGCCGAATCGCGGCAACATCGCGCAAACAAAATCGCGGGACGCAATACGCTCCAAAAAAGTACAAGAGCTTCTTTGGAGCGTATTGCGTCCCGCGATTTTGTTTGCGCGATGTTGCCGCGATTCGGCGGGCGTAAATCGCGGCAACATCGCTCTGCGTTTGGGGGGGCTATTGCAAATCAACGGGCAACGCTAGGTGTCCCGCGATTTGCAATAAATCTCCGGATCGCGGGCGGAACCGCAGCGGTTCTGCCCGCGATCATACGCTGACATGTGAACGGAGCCATAGCTGTATCCCAGACAGTAAGGCTACTTTCACACTGTTCTGGCGCAAGAACACTGAAAAAACACGTATGCATTTTTGCCATGATTTTACCGTCTTTGTGATTCAAAAACTGCACCAAAAACGAATCACGGTTGCATTTTGCCGTGGTTTCTATTGCTTTAAATGGGGAGGTGCATGTTTGGTGCAATTTTTTAACTCCCCAAACATGCTCCAAAAATACGGCAAGCAAGATTTTTTACACCGCAACAGAAGCGCAACGCCCCAATGTGAACACATACATAGAGTTAAAGGGAAGCATTTTTGGGCCTGAAGATTTTAAAGGGAAACATTCATATTATGCCTGAAGATTAGTGAAAACCCCCACATATGATATATATATATATATATATATATACAGACATACAGGACAATAATATTGTGGTAGGTCCATTTTTTTCTTATCTCACATGATATTTGAACAATGGTTTATCAAAAGCAACATTTTAGTATAAAATACCGTAAACTAAAGTCAATGTTAAAAAGCGGGATAAATAGATACCCAACATATCAGGCTTTAAATGAGCGCATGTTTGCAAAATAACAACAATTGTTGGTATACTAAATCTTCCATAGAAATACAGTATATCTGTACTCAAATCCAAATAGTTTATACTGTACATACATATAACCAATCGGGTGCTAAAGGTGACCACAGGTTAATACTCAAGTTCTAAATGAACCCTCTGCACACTGCTATACACCCTTTGTAGCAAACTGTGTATAAAAACAGGGATTTTTAGTTCACATACATTGCAATGCATGTTTAAAGCGGAATTAAACCCCAAAACAAAAATTTTATATATTAGAACTTATCAATCATTAGATGTGATGGCTGCATTCGTTTTCTTTTGTTAGGCTTTTTTCCTTCTGTTTTCATCTGGTGATCTTCCCAGTAACACACCTCTGGTATTAGAGGCACCTATGAGCATCAGCATTGTTAGTCTGGAGGGAGAAGAGTGTCATTTGTACTGGAAGATTTAACAACTTCCGGACTGCCCACCGTATGGCCTTAAATACCGGAGTTATGGCAGCAGATGGCTGCTATAACCCCAGTATTTTCTTACATGGCCGGCGGTCCTCTTTCACATAACAATGGTCCCAGCGGCAGATTTGCCACAGATGTTTTCCTGAGCCGCCGGTAGCGGGAAAACAACCTGATCTCCTATGTTGCTGGGCAGGAAGTCGAGTGAGGGTAAGATGGCCCTCACTCGACTCTATGCCCTTGGAGGACCGGAGCTACGTCAAATGTCACTTCCACCCAATGACCTTAAAGGATGAAATCTTTTTTTTTTTTTTTAATTAAAAAAAAAAGATTTTTTTTTTACCCCAGATCTTACATTAACCAATTAAGGACCAAGACTATTTCTGACACATGTTGTTTATAAGTTAAAATCAGTATTTTTTGCTAGAAAATTACTTGGAACCCCCACACATTATATATATATTATTCTCCAGAGTCTTTGCTAAATATATATATATATATTTGTTTTTTCTTTTTGCAAAGACTCTGAAGAATAAAATGGCGGCCTTTGCAATATTTTTTGTCGCAGTATTTGCTCAGTGGTCTTTCAAACGCAATTTTTTGGGGAAAAAATACACTTCACTGAATTTAAAAAAATAAAAAAACAGTAAAGTTAACCCAATTTTTTTATATATTGTGAAAGATGATGTCACGCCGAGTAAATAGATACCTAACATTTTGCGGTTTTAAATTGCGCACACTCGTGGAATGGCGACAAACTACAGTACTTAAAAATCTCCATAGGTGACACTTAACGCTTTACCAGTTTAGAGTTACAGAGGTGTTCCTTTGCTAGAATTATTGCTCTCACTCTGACGATCGCAGAGATACCTCACATGTGTGATTTGAACTCCATTTTCATTTGCGGGCGCGACTTATGTATGCATTCTCTTTCGTGCGCGAGCCCACAGGGGGCACTTTACAATTTTTTTCCTATTTATTTTTTATTTTTAACACTGTTTTTTAAAAACATATAAAAATCTGATCACATTTATTGCTGTGACAAGGAATGTAAACGTCCCTTGTGACAGTAATAGGCAGTGACAGGTATTCGTTATGGAGGGATCTGGGGTCTAAAACACCCCCTGACCCCTCCACTGCACTTCAAAGTATTCAAAACGCCAAAATCGTCATTTTTGAATACTGACACTTTATTTTTTTAACTTGGTGCCATTGGCAGCCGAGCAAACCAGAAGTGACGTAGCTGCCGGGTTACATGATCGGAGACCCGATTGAAGCTGAATCCGGCTTCGTTTGGACTTCAACCAGCCAGTGGATTTGCCGACTGGTTGCTCGAGTCCAAGCCGCGGAAGGCAGCAGGAGGGGGGGGGGGCTTCCCTTCTCGCTCGCTGGGATAACGGCCGAGCGGCTGCTGAGCCGCATCTTTTGTTATCTCCTGAAAGCCGACCTCCGGCTCCAAAAAACTGTACGGCTGCAGGCTTCACTCTGGTACAACTACTTCTTCAAGCCGACCTACAGGTACATCAGTTTGCGGGAAGTGGTTAAAGAGGACCGGTCATGCTTATTTCTATTACAAGGGATGTTTACATTCCTTGTAATAGAAATAAAAGTGATCAAAAAAAAAAAAAAAAAAAAAACGAAAGGAACAGTGTAAAAATAAAAAGTAACATGAATAATAAAAAAAAAAATATTAAAAAAAAGTGCCCCGTCCCTTGGAGCTCATGCGCAGAAGCGAACCTGCGAAGGCATACGCAAGTCGCGCCCACATATATAAACAGTGTTCAAACCACACATGTGAGGTATCGCCATGATCATTAGAGTGAGTGTAATAATTCTAGCCCTAGACCTCCTCTGTAACTCTCAACTGGTAACCTGTAGACATTTTTAAAGCGTCGCCTATGGAGTAACAAATTTGTCACCATTCCATGAGCGTGCACAATTTGGAAGCATGACATTTAAGGTATCAATTTACTCTGCGTAACATTATCTTTCACATTATAGAAAAAAAATTGGGCTAACTTTACTGTTTTTTTATTTTTTTATTAAAAAAAAAACTGTATTTCTTTCCAAAAAAATTGCATTTGTAGGACCGCTGCACAAGTACGGTGTGACATAAAGTATTGCAGTGATCTCCATTTTTTTCTCTAAGGTCTCTGCTAAAAAAAAAAAAAAAAAATATATATATATAAAATGTTTGGCAGTTCTAAGTACTTTTCTAGCAAAAAATACTGATTTTACCTTGTAAACAACAAATGTCAGAAATAGACCTGGTCAAATAAAAAGTTATGGTAAATAAAAGCTGATCGTTGGAAGCACCCCTGTCAGTTGTAAATGGTTTATTTCATCCCTGTAACTGCTACATCTGTAGGAGAGCTTGTTTTTTTTGGAAAACAAAATACACTAGGCGAAAATTAAAGGAAAGAAAGCCTACAAAAAGAAAAAGTAAAGCAGCCATTACATTCAAGAATCGGTAGGCTGCAATATATTAAATATTTGCTTTTGGGTATATTACTGCTTTATTCTGGCCAGCTGTGTCAAGGTAATTTCTGTCTGGCCAGTCCCTACTTTAAATTACACTACACTATTCTATAAAATGCTAAATGTTAATCACTGCTAGCATACTTCAGTGGATATAGTGCCAGTATGGGGCAAATAGACATAGGCTGTAGGCAAGCTACAGGTTCAGGTCTGGTCACTAATCTGAACTACTGTACATATATATATATATATATATAACCCAGCAGGTGCTAAAAGGGTATGACTACATGTCAACACTAGAAAATTTGAATTGAACCCTCTGCACATTGCAATACACCCTTTCTGCAAATTTTTATAAAAACAGGGATTTTTGGTTCACATACTTTGCAATGTATGTTTAAGCTGGCCAACTGCGTCAAAGTAATCCCTCTCTGGCCAGACCTACACTACACTAAACTACGCTAGCTACACTACACTACTTTACTTTGCTCTAACTATACTATTCTACACTACACTACACTACACTACTATACTCTACACATCAGTACACTACATGACACAACACTACACTACAGTACTTTGCTTTGCTCTAACTATACTATTCTACACTACACTACTCTACTATACTCTACACATCAGTACACTACATGACACAACACTACACTAGAGTACTTTGCTTTAAACTACACAGCACTATACTATGCTACATATAATTGCATTGCACTACACTACACTACTCTACACTGCACTACTCTACACAACATTACTCTTTGAAACACATAACACTATTCTACTCTACACGACATGACACTATTCTACACTACACATACTACGCTGCACTACTCTACACCACCGTACACTAACTACACATCACTATGCTGTACTACATGACACAACATTACACTACTCTACTTTGCTCTAACTATACTATTCTACACTACACTACTCTACTATACTCTACACATCAGTACACTACAGGACACAATACTACTCTACAGTACTTTGCTTTAAACTACACAGCACTATACTATGCTACATATAATTGCATTGCATTGCACTACACTACTCTACACTGCACTACTCTACACAACATTACTCTTTGAAACACATAACACTATTCTACTCAACACGACATGACACTATTCTACACTACACATACCACGCTGCACTACTTTACACCACGGTACACTAATTGCACATCACTACGCCGTACTACATGACACAACACTACACTTCTGTACTCTACACTACTTTGCACTACTCTACACATCACTACACTATTCTACACTAATCTACATGACACTACTCTGTACAACACTACTCTGCACGATACAACACTATTCTACACTATACAACACTAAACTACTCTACATTGCTCTACTTTACATAACTGCACTTCATTGCATAGCACTACTCTACACATCATTACTGTACACTACTCTACAGTACATTGCACTAAACTACACTATACTGCACTGCTCTGCACAACACTATATTACTCCACACTATATTACACTACTGTGCTCTACACTACAGTACACATTACTATTCTGCACTACTCTACTGTTCTATACACTATGGTACTCTACATGACACTACTTCACACAACACTGCACCATAATACAACACTACACTCACAACACTACTGCATTTTTTGTTTTTTTGTTTTTTTTTGTTTTTTTGTTTTTTTTTGTTTTTTTTGTTTTTTTGTTTTTTTTTTATAATATTTTTAAAGGGTAAAGGGTAAAAGGGTTAAATATACATATTTACAAAAAGATACATGGAGAAATATCTTTCCTCCGTCAGTCTCCCAAGGTAGGTGGAGTGGAATTCCTGGGAGCAGGGTGGTACGATGGTGGTGTGGTCACACTCTCCTTCACCGTCTCAGCAGACGCTCTCTGGTTCTGTTGGAAAAACACAGGTCAGTTAGATATAGAGTAGATATAGAGCACCATTTGTACAATGCCATTTTCATCATTCTCATAGAAAACCCGAAGAGCTGCAAATTCTTCAACACTTAGGAAGGGTAGCTCCTCGTCGCGGATTCTCCGATGATTGGGCGGAGGAATAAAGGTCCGGCAAAGGGGACAAGTAGAACTCTGCTCCATCCACTGGCCGATGCATCCAGTGTGGAACTGGTGGGCGCACGGCAGCATTGTAGTCTCCTGTCTCATGTCCTCCAGGCAGATGTTGCAAATGGGCTGTTCACTTACTGCTGGCCTCTGCAGTGCCGGGTCTCTCGGAGAGCGACTTCTGTGAGAGGATCTGGTGTTCCGTTGTCTCTCTTGAAGTCGTGCTCTAGAACGAGTCCTGTGCGCTATAGGAGATTCTTGGCCTGTAATAACAATGACTGGGGTTTAATTAAAATGAACAATAAACAATTTAGTGCAGCTCTATAGTTCTAATACATCCCACTAACAGTGTGTAAATAGGCAGTACATATAAATATCAATTCAATCCATGTTAATATCCAGCTTTTCATGAATTATTCTCCACCCAAAACTGCAGACATTATAAACATCCCATATAAGTGTCACATTCAAAGCACATAATATCAAAATGACAGAGAGTTTCTCAAGTGGGGCTTCAATCCATGCAAATCCACCCAAAACTTTGCCACCTATTGTTAACTCTTTTTTACCAACAAGGGATAAAGATAATACTGGGTCCAGGCAAGTCTAGAAGCGCTCTTTTCCTCCTAAAGGTAGCAAACACTTATGGCTTTACCTCCCCAGGTGATAAAAAATAAGAGAGAACTCATAGTGCTTCCTGTAACTCCATCATTTATTAAAACTCATATTAAAAGCACTTTTGTAGTGAAGTATGGGCTTCAGTACAAAAGCTTTGCCGTGTTGCAACAAAATCACAGCAACATAACGTATTGGGTGATGCCACCGGTGGGATCTCTGAGGGATTCCATGCAAATGTGAGGTGAGCAGTGAGAGGCAGAGCGGTGTATTGTGATGGGAGCGGTGAGCGGCCATATACACACTACATGAAAATACTTTTTTATTGAAGCCCAAACTGGTTTTATACAATGTAAGTGCTTCCAATATAAGTTTTGATCAATGATGGAGTTACAGGAAGCACTATGAGTTCTCTCTGATTTGTATTATCTGGGGAGGCAAAGCCACAAGTGTTTGCTACCTTCAGGAGGAAAAGAACGCTTCTAGACTTGCCTGGACCTGGTATTATCATTAACCCTTGTTGGGGAAAATAAAGTGTTGTAACCAGGTGAACTGGTGTTTCCTATGGGAGTGGAGTTAACATTGTGGTGGAGAATTGTGGCGTATCTTCAGATTTGGGTGGATCTACCTGGATTGAAACCTTACTTGAAAAGCAATTGGTCATTTGAATATAAGGTGTTTTGAATGTGACAGGTATATGGGATGTTTATAATGTTTTGGATGGAGTAATTGAGAATCTTTTTAATTTTGGTTGGAGCAACTGAGAATCACAATTGAAACGATATGCACATGTATCTCTATGGGGTGGATTTACTAAAGGCAAATAGACTGCGCACTTTGCAAGTGCAATTGCACTCATTTTCTCCAGAGCTTAGTGAATGTGGTAAAGCTTTACACTGTAAAAATTATCCAATCGGGTGCAAGGAAAAATAAACAATATATTTGCTTGCACAGGATTGGATGATGGAAATCAACAAAGCTTCCCCTCATTTACTAAGATCTAGGGAAAATGAGGGTAACTTCCCTTGTAAAGTGAAAAATCATTTTATCTGCAGTAAGTCCACTCCTTTGTGTTTCCATGGTGACACTTACAGTACATGGGATGTTTATAATGTTTTCAGTTTTGGGTGCAGTAACTGAGACTCACAATTGAAACATTGGGTATTCACACAGATTGGAGTGTGGACATTTATATTGATATATATATATATATATGTATTGCCTATTTACACACTGTATAATACAACTGTTATTTTCTGGCTTACTATATACAGTATATTCATCTATTTTCTGTGCAGTGCTGGAGTAATAAGTAAGGTTAATGATTGGAGTTTTTTAACCTTTCCTATCCCATAACACATTCAGATTTTTAAACTTTAAATGTCTAGGGCAAGTGTCTGTTTTGGAAGAAATATTGAAGCGTCATAGCTGACTATCTCAGAGGTCATCCTGAAAACTGGAGATAATTTAGGAGTGAATATTCAGATTCATTTATCTGTCCAATCACAGCACCACCTTGGCCTCTATAATACATCTAGAGACATTTATTGTGTGTTAATTTAAATATTTATAGAAATATATAAATGTATATTACTAAATTGAGTTTTAATCAAATGTACAGTATGCTGCCTGAGTACAGAGTGCTGGTTGATTGACAACTGCTCTGACCAATCAGCTGAGACTGGGATTTTCTGTTATTCAAACTGTCACTTTTCTAAGACAGCCCAGCCAGGCCCAGAAAATGGAGAAATGAGGGATTTTATGGCAGGATCAGCAAGGTATTTAGGGGGATATACGGCATACACATTATATATATTACCCACATTTTATTATTCTATCATATTTTACCCACATTTTCCCTATAACAGCAATTATTGCTGTCTGTTAGGGACAGGGAAGGGGATTGGGGGGGGGGGGGTATTTAAGCATCTAAGCCCTAAATAACCTAAGTAAAACAGTCTGACCTGGGGGCAAAATACAAATAATATTGTTTAAGGGTTGAAAATAACTCAATTTGGTTATTATTAACTTACCTGCTGGCCTGTCCTCCTGGGAGTTGCGCCGTGAACGCCTTGTTGCAGCCCGTCGTGGCATCCTGATGGTATTAAAGACACCTGGGTGTATAAAGATAGATATATAGATCAGATATATCGATGTATATATGTGAATAATATTCACAACAGTCAAAAGTAAGCAAAAAATGTCAGAAATCGCAGGAAATGGCTGGAAAGAAGCTGTACAGCGTCCTCTCAGTCTGTCTCCTCCTCACAACTGCTGCCACCACAGCTGCACAAACCAGTTCAAACCAGTTCTGAGCCAAGCACAGTGCAGTGAGCCATTGATATCCCAATACTATCATAGTTTGACTGACAATTACTCAGTTTTTTTAGATAAAAAGAGCCTTTTATGGTATTTAACAACCACTGGGGTTTGTATTTTTACTATATAAAGGAAAAAAAATAAAAATGTGTAAAAAATATATGCATTTTTCAATGTTGTGTGATTGTATGGGGGGGGGGGGGGGTTAAATGCTGCTGACCACTGATGGTGGGGGGTTTTAAAATGCAATTTGCCACCAATTATCTAATTGTGATAATAATTGTGGGATTTTTTGGAAGTTTAAGGCCCCTTTCAAACTTGTGTGACTTGTCCTGTAACTTGGGACTGCAAAGTCCTATGACAAGTCGTTCTCTATGATTTCCAATGAGTACTGTCCATATCTGTGCGACTTCAAAGTAGTCCCTGCACTACTTTGGTCTGACTTTGATGCGTTTTGAGGTCCATAGATATAGGCATTGCTTCAAGTTCAGGCAAAATCGCGCAAATTTTAGGTCGCAGACGTGGGAAAGGGGCCTTAAAGTGTTTTGGGTTTATTTATGTATTATATTTTCATATATTTGAAGTCAGACATCCCAGCCAGGGAACGGTATGAGGAACAAGAACAGAGGGGAAAAATAAAAACAAAACTGAAAATCTTGTATCAGAAGCTCAGTTTACAAAAATTGGCTTTAATATCATTTTAATGTCCATATAAAACTCCATGTCCATCTAAGAATATCCTATACATGGGGTGGCAGAATTTCTCTGCACAATGAACATGTTTCTAGGGGTTGCTTATGATAATTGAATCCCCTTTTTTCTCATTAATCCCCCTGATCCAGGGCTCCTCTCCCTGCTTTTACCAACAGTCTCCATTCAGGGCTACATGAGCACGCCCTATGTAAGGTCAGGTGCTGTGACCAAGGAGGATTGTGTAGTAGTCTGTGAAGCTGCTCCAGCATTTCACCAATGATTAAGGGATTGTGCCCAGGTAGCAGATGCCAGTGACACTCCTGATAGCTGGCATGCAGTGTTCGGCTACCAAGACACTGCTGCTGTTGTAGTCTCTTCTAGGACTAGAAAATCTGGGGTGACTAGGGGAACAGTAGAGACATTGGATCCCCCTGGTTGGGGCTGAGAGTTGAATTATTGGCACCAGTGATGACTAGATTGGTTTGCTCAGATTAAACCAATCCTTAACCAATGGCAAGACAAAATTGTGTATTGTAATGGACTGGTAAAGGGGCCCTTTGAAGCCGACACTTGCTCACCTCCAGTGAGGGACTTGTACTGAGACTGGAGCACAATATACAGAAGTAATGTATGCTGGTTGAGGTTGCAAAATACTTTTTTACCGGTGCACTGCAATACCTACACATTCCCATTTCTACAGAGATAGACTTCTGTTTGATTTTTTGGAAATTGCCAAGCATAATGACCTTTTTTTTTAGAAATTCCCAACAAAAGTATTACTTTTAATTTTTTTTTTTTTTTTTTAAATAGCAAATACAAATTAAAATAGTCATTAAATTAAATTTTCATTATTAAATATATCAGAAAAATAGCCCTTAGGTCAGGACTACCTACAGTGCTTGCTATTATACTAAAAGTGGATAATTATATCACCAATAAAACCAATAAAGTTGTGCAATTAGGCAAGTGGTGCAATGGAGGAATTAATAATTATGACAAAAAAATATAAATATAAATTGTTGTGCAATAGAGCAATTACTATATTATGTGCAATGGGTGGGTATTTATATCAAAACTATAAATAAATAATATAAAATGGTGTTGCAATGAGCAGTATAGATTCAAAATGATATAGTGCACTAGAGCAATAAATAATCAGTCTACCACTGAGC
This sequence comes from Pelophylax lessonae, assembly GCF_965119305.1. Taxonomy (NCBI): domain Eukaryota; kingdom Metazoa; phylum Chordata; class Amphibia; order Anura; family Ranidae; genus Pelophylax; species Pelophylax lessonae. The sequence goes on along the minus strand of NC_138773.1, from coordinate 256,591,308 downwards.
ACCTGCAGCTTTGATATAATTGGATGAACTTTTTTTGCACTAAAGGAAATCATTTGGACTTTAATATTTATTATTCACAATCTATTTATTTAGAATTCATGTCACCTGTTGATGTCTATATAGTTATTTATTGCTCCAGTTCACTATATAATTTTGAATCTTATGGTTTTAGTTATTAAATACTCATTGCACTATACTACTCATTGCAAAACCATTTTATATTATTTATTTATAGTTTGATATAAATACCCACCCATTGCACATTATATAGTAATTGCTCTATTGCACAACAATTTATGTTTCTATTTTTTTGTCATAATTATTAATTCGTCCATTGCACCACTTGCTTAATTGCACAACTTTATTGGTGATAAAATTTTTATTTATTTATTTCAGGTACTTATATAGTGCTGTCAATTTACGTCGTGCTTTACATATACGTTGTACATTCACATCAGTCCCTGCCCTCAAGGAGCTTACAATCTAAGGTCCCTAACTCACATACATACAGAGTAGGGCCAATTTTTTTATTTTTTTTTTACAGGATCCAATTAACCTACCAGCATGTCTTTGGAGTGTGGGAGGAAACCGGAGTACCCGGAGGAAACCCACACAGGCACAGGGAGAACATGCAAACTCCAGGCAGGTAGTGTCGTGGTTGGGATTCAAACCAGCGACCCTCTTGCTGCTAGGTGAAAGTGCTAACTACTACACCACTGTGCTGCTACTTTTAGTATAATAGCTAGCGCTGTAGGTAGTCCTGACCCAAGGGCTATTTTTCTGATATATTACTCTATTTATACTGCTGCTGCTATTTTCATAGTTTTTTTTTTTAGGAACCCATTATTGTACAACACTAGGCGCGGGGGATACACTTAGGTGTTATCTTTTCTTCATTATTAAATATACTCTTATAATGCAAGCAGTGTAAGTACCTATTTTGGCCTAATATTAGCCTCTTGCAGGCTCTGTACAGCAGAACTGAGTGTGAGAGGAAGAAGCAGCACTTGCAGTCAATCAGTTCAGGGGCTGGCATGGAACGTACTGATAGGAGGAGAAAGCAGAGTGACAGAGAGGTGAGCTCATCACTGTGCTGCCTGGAAAGTAGTTGAATGCTGCTGGCTGTCATTTACATTAGAAGACTGAGGACAGAAGTGAAATGCTGCATGGGGACAGATCCAACTAAGTCAGCGATGGAACACCAAAGAGAAAAAGAAGAGATGTTGTCTAACAATAAATGCAATTCAGAATTAGTTTTAGTGTAATGGAGTGTTATGTTCTTCTTGGCATTAGAGGGTTGGTGTTTACTAGAAAGCTCATCCATTTTGCTTTTCCTTACAGAACACCGGTCATTATAGAATTATGGGGCTGTATTTGTGGCCTTGATCTGAACATGCTCTGTGCCTGGCTGTGTCTGTCTTCAATTCTTCTGAAATAAAGACACATCCACGATTCTCTGGGACTTGAAGATTTGTTTGTACAGAGCAGTGAAAGGAAAGTAATCATTCAGAAAGTTCACTGGCTCTGGTTAGGCAGCTGGCATAGAACAGGGCGACCCTCCAGTGGGTACCCAGAAGGTCACCTAAAACAAAGAACCACAGAAGGAGCGCCAGACCAAATGGTTTCCAAATGGGTTTAACAGTTCACACCTAAAACAGCCAACTTATGTTGTGGACAAAAACACTCCTCCTTCATCAGAGGATCTAGTCAGAAGTTGAATGGACTCAGTACAAGAGATTTATTCTCTGTTCATCTGTATGGGTAAATAATAACTGAATCTATCAGTCACCAATAGTGCCACCATTATAGATAGTCACATCCTTTACTATTTGGTCTGGCACTCCTTCCTTGGTTCTGTGTTGCAATTGAATTGACCATGGACAGGCTTGCAGCAAACAGGTGTCTCAGAAAAGAGGCAGCAATCCTTTTATCTATACTCGGTTTATGTCCATTGAACAGAGTGTTGAAACTAAAGAATGATTATGACAGCAAAGGAACTAGCTTTTTTTCAGAAGGAGACAACAGCAATGGCAGCCTACATACACTATATTACCAAAAGTACTGGGACTCCTGCCTTTACACACATGAACTCTACTGGACCTCCCAGTCTTAGTCCGTAGGGTTCAATATTGAGTTGGCTCACCCTTTGCAGCTATAACAGCTTCAACTCTTCTGGGAAGGCTGTCCACAAGGTTTAGGAGTGTGTCTATGGAAATGTCTGACCATTCTTCCAAAAGCACATTTGTGAGGTCAGGCACTGATGTGGAGAAGAAGGCCTGGCGCACAGTGTCAGCTCTGTTTATCCCAAAGGTCTTCTTTTGGGTTGATGTCAGGACTCTGTGCAGGTTAGTCAAGTTCCTCCACCCCAAACTCGCTCATTTACATCTTTATGGAACTTGCTTTGTGGAGGGCCAACTCAATATTAAACCCTACGGACTAAGACTGGAATGCCATTAAAGTTCATATGCGTGTAAAAGCATGTGTCCCAATACTTTTGGTAATATAGTGTATTAAGACCCATCATTAGCGACATTTGAGGTTGATTTACTAAAGGCAAATAGACTGTGCACTTTGCAAATGTCCTTGCTTCAGAGCTTAGTAAATGAGGGGAAGCTCTGCATATATACAAAAAAAAAAAAAAAAAAATATATATATATATATATATATATATATATATATATATATATATATATATATATACATAGGATTGTCTAGGAAATGGGAGCACCCTTCAAGCATTGTGTTCTGCTATATTCTGTTTCTTGTTTTTGCTATTGAGAGATCCAGTCCCACACCCCTACCATTTGGTTCCATACCACGGACCAAGAAGTATGGGTACCCCCAGTTCCTAACCTAAATAGTGAAGCACTGTGAACACTTTCCAGATGCACTTTCTATATATATATATATATATATATATATATATATATATATATATGTGTATACACACACACACTCATTGTCCACTTTATTAGGTACGCCTTGCTAGTATCGGGTTGGACCCTCTTTTGCCTTCAGAACTGCCTTAATTTTTCGAGGCATAGAGTTAACCAGGGTGTTGGAAACATTCCTCAGAGATTTTGGTCCATATTGATATGATAGCATCCCGTAGTTGCTGTAGACTTGTTGGCTGCACATCCATGATGTGAATCTCCCGTTCCACCACATCTATCTCTTTGCTATTGTTACATAAACATTTTATGTGGAGAAGCTCTTTGAAAATGAGAAATTGAACAATCACTACCTTATGACATTATTACAGTTTAAAACATATCAGTATGCAAATGATGTGTAACCCCCATTACCTCTATTTGCAGACATGGAGACTAGTGGTAATATTTCATGCCGGGTTTTATACCCATATGAACCTCAGAGGAATGATGAGCTGGGCTTACAGAAAGGTATGAAACATTCCGTTTGTTACAGTCTATCTTTTGGATGGGTGCCAAAGTTGAAAACCTTTGTTATTGGCAACACATGTAATCAGCCTTCAGTCAGGGAACAAGCAGTATGAAAAATGCAGGAACAAATAACAGCCAGTTGCAATTCATTATTTATTGTTCACTGTAGGCTGCTTGGGCTTACTGGACTCTGCACATCATCATTGCTCTTTGTTCAGCTTTATTCAATTAGCTTCAGTAGCTTAATATTATTGTAATATACAGAATGCACAGGACCCTTCAGGATCCTGCTGTTTTTCCTTGCCATCGAAGGACCCCCTACCCCTAGAGCATCCACAGCAAAATGCCCCTGTGCTCACAGCAATTGTGTTCCCTCTGTTGGGCAGAGTTATCTCTTTCCCTACACTTACAAGTCCCTACAGGGTGGCTGAGACACTATCACGGGAGAGGGGGAACATCACAGGAGCAATTATTGAAGTAAGTAAAATCACTGAACAACGATGCTGTTTTGTACTGCGTTGACAATCATGGAGGTATTTTATGCAGTGAACACCAATCCTTGGGTATTTTTGGTGCACTGAACATTAATCTTGGAGGTTCAGTAATATATGGGACGCATTTTAGCACTGATACCAATCCTATTTTTTTTTTCGGCGCAGACACCAACCCTGGGGATATTTGCTGAACTCACACCAATCCTGGGGTTATATTGCCGTATTGAGAACAATCCTAGCGGCATTGACATCAATCCTGTCAAACCCGCTAGTATCGGCCGCATGGCCTGTGCCAAAGGGGTGGGAGGACTAAAATTCTGGGAGTTCTGGTAAATGTGAGGCTTTGACTAAATTTGGCTTAAAAATGGAAATTCGCATTTTAAGTTGGAGATTTGTGATTTATAACTGCTGGACCTATGTGTAGAGAATCCCTGTTGTACATTCTAACACCAAATAACAGATATCGATTGTGTCTACAGGTGACTTGATTATTATTCACAAGAAGAGCGATGATGGATGGTGGTTTGGAACCCTGAATGGAAAGAAGGGTTATTTTCCATCTACATACGTTGAAGAAGACCCTAACAATCAGTTTTCAGATGCTTAGTGTAAATTCTATTTTTATAATGTTTTTTTTTTCTTTTAAAGAGAAATGAAAAAATATACTCACACTAACTTAATTTAAAGTCTCCAGAACTCCTATTCCCTGTGATCAAGCGCCACCAGCAGTAAAGGTGTGAAACAGATAGCTTTGTATTATGTGGAAGAATGGTGTCACCATCTCATTCAAAGCCGAAATCCAGTTACATGGAATTATTAAAATTTTAAAGCCTTATAGTTTTTATATCTTCTATTTAATGAAGCAAGTGTTTAATTATTGTTATAGTTATTTCTAAACCTCCACTGAGTGGCTGTCGTAATGTATAATGGCAGCCGCACTTCAGGCTCCCAGTCGCATCAGAACAGTTTCTATTACAGAAAACTGTTACAGTTTTGTGTCTTGGACTTTGTACTCTGAGGAAATCCATACAAGCACATGAGAATACATGCAAACATTATACCTTTTAGTTACAAATGACAGCTCATTTAATGTAATCTTTGAACTATTAAATATAAATGACATCATACAAGAAATATATCAATTAATGCATAGATGCAGTTCCGTAACATGATGTGTAGGATAAAACTACTGTACATAATTTATGTAATTTTAAAAAGTAGTCATAGCTTATGCTGTTTTGATAATGGACTGGAAGGTAAGAATTCATTAAGGGCAATGGGGCAGTTAAAACAGGTGGTTGATCCACTTTAATGCCCCCCTCCCCCTTCACCTTGACTGCCTACCCACAACCTAAAATGGTGGCCGTTTAGGTTTGTATACAAAAGGAAAAACGCAGGGTCCCAGATTACTGCGCAAATCAACAACCCCTATTTCCAATCTCACTTACATGTAAAAACATGTGTACTGCTCTTATGGTCAGAGTGGAAGTGCCAGAACAGCTCTCAGCATTCTGGGTGAACCTATGGCAGCTGCAGGGCATGTGAATAGACCCAAGGTGGGATGACAGTTCGGCAGTGTCTCCTGCTTTATTCCTTTTGCATGCCTACGAAGGATTCCCCAGATCCATTGGTCAGGAGATGCCACCTCATGTGTGCTTCTTTCATCTGTCCCAACTGCTTCTCCATCCACAGCTGTGAACTTTATTATCTTCATGGACTTCCTTCTCTTATTGTAGTTTTGAGCATTGATTGTGCTTGTGATCATCACAAGTCTGTTGGGTAATTGCTGTTTGGGTTTGTATACATTGCATCGAAGTGTTGTTGGCTTCAATGGATGGGCTGGGCAAGCAGCACCACCTGCCAAATGTGGCATGCTTTATGAAGCAAAGTAAACACTTGGATTTGGATTGAACTATGGTATTTTATTGTAAAATCCTCCTTGAGATCTACAAAAAAAAAACAGTAATTCAGGAGGCTGCAGTATCACCTCCTGAACGACAGTAAACCGGCTCTAAACCATCTCTGAAAAGTAATCCACTGAGGAAAATAATAAAACAAATCAGTTTTGCCTGGGTGAAGTACAGAAGATGTTTTAGGACAAAAGGAGAGCCCACAGGGTGATTCAGCAGGTGGAGCAGAGGCGTGGTGTGTTCCCACTGCAGCTACATGTCTATTTAATATGTCTACTTACAGTACATATTACACTCTTTGTGCAGTCTGCTTTAGACTTAAATCAGAACTTTAATGAAAATGCAAGGTCTGGAAGCCCCAGTCCCACACATAAAAAAACACAAAATAAAGGAATTAAAAAAAAAAAAGATATTTTGAATATCTGCTTCTAGCAGCTTCTTGAAGGTACCATTGATGTCACTGTGTTACTACGTCTTCTAAAAATACTGAGTACTTGATATCCCCTTACAATGCACTTCTGCACTGTATTTATTCTTATAGTTTTTATAGGCATTTTGGCTTTTTTTTCTCTACCTCTAAACTCTCCTCCATATTTATCTATGTGTCTGTGCACACTGTAGGTGTTTAGAGGCAGGGGAGTTTAAAGGCAGAAAAAAAAACCCCATTGCTTATGCGTTCAGGAAAGGAGCTTTTGAGCATAAAAAAACCCTTGATGCAACTAAATGTGGGTAAATGTGTGTAAAAAATATGCGTCTAAATGTGTGGTAAAGCTAGGCGCTTTTAGCGCTTAAGTGTTTTTTTCATTTCAATGGTTAGAATGTATTAATATTCTAGCCAATGAAATGAATAAACGCCCAAGCGCTTGCACGCTTAAACGCACCTGAAAAAACACGGCTTAGGAGTGTGTTTGCAGCGGCTTTTCTCCTGCCAGGAGAAAAGCATTTAGAAGAGACCCCGTGTGCATGAGGACTTAGTGGCTTTATTTCATTTGTCATTCTTCTTTCCCCAAAGCACTATTAACAATATTGGGAGGCGAGGATCCATCTGTATTATTAATTCGTTGAATCCAAGGCAAACAAGTGATTTCCATTTTTCTTGACACTCTTAATGCTTAATAAACATGGAACAGATCTTTCGCTTCCCAAGGGCACTTTTCAATGCTGCATAATGATTAGAGTTTTACAACATATCAACTAGATCAGCCTTTTTCAACCATAACACCCTGGGATGCCTTTCTGGGTTCTTCAGAGGTGCCTTAGCAAAATACCTAAAAATTGCCACAAATAACTCAAAAATTGTCAACAAGCCAGCAAGTGGATCAGGCCTGCCTTTGTTACACAAAGACTCAGGTTTTTTTTGGTGTAGCATTAAAACCTTGGGTACAATGCAGGCAAACCGCTGGCAGCCTAACATCCAATTATGTCATCAGTTGATAAGGAAGACTTCAGGCACCTGCATAGAATCCTTGTTTGCCCCTCCTCTGCCCCGGGGTCATGTTAGCAGAAAGAGGGAGAAAAACGGAGGGAAAGGAGAAACACTGGAATACTATTCATTACCAGTTTGCAAAGCTGGAAAAATAAATTGCCCCTAATATTGGCCCACATCTGTGGATGCTGCTGCAACATGTAAAACTAAGTTTAATTTTAAAGGGTACCTTGACCTGAAAAAAAAAAGTGAAATCTGGTGAACCCCAAAGTGTGTAGAGAGAACGGGGGAGTAGTAGTACCCTGATTTTACTCAGAATTTGCAAGTTGGTATCAAAACCATCAAATATAAATCTCATGTCTCATGTCATTTATGAAATGTGACACATTTGAAACACAGCCAAGCGCAAGACACATTTAACAAAAATCAGAGGTATTTTGATGATGTGTCATAAGTGGTCATAAACCATCTAGAGAGTAATACATATCTAAAAGACCTGTTTTTCAACTGAAAACTAAAAGTTCAGACATCTCCAATTCTCAATCCACCCTCCATAACTTCTACTGTAATGGGGTTCATCTTCATGAAAAGTAGTTACACTAATGAATAAGGATGGATGATACCAATGGTGTTAGAACCAAACACACCAGAAGGCTAATAAGACCAAAAATACATAAGACCTGTATCATATTTGGTATCTAACAAATCATTATTTCATTCTGCTAAATAATAATTGGGTTGTCAGGTTGTGAAACTTAGCTGTATTTGGGATAGTTGGCATTAAGGGAGCATTTGTTGAGCATAATAATATACCCTACGACACACCTCCACCACATTCATTGGTCCCTTTGATGGACGAGAAAAACTGTTGCATTTGGCAGCTCTGGGCTCTCATTTCTACGAATGGAATTGCTAAAGATACTCAGTCATATTTAGAAGGCCAGTGACTCTTGCTTATCAGATTGGACTTACTCTGCAAATGATCCCAACTCTGCACTGAACCAAAAATTGGACAAACTTCACTTAAATATAATTATCATCCTTTTATTTTACTGTTGCTACTGTTTATTCTGTTGAATCTTTCTTGTAAATATTTATTGCACCATTTTCTATTCTTTTCATTAAAAGTTATTTAAAATTATTAAGCTAAAACTCTGAATGCTCTGTATAGAAATGTAAGTACAGGCGGTCCCCGGGTTACAAACATCTTACAAACGACTCCTACTTGCAAACGAAGGGAGACAACAGGAAGTAAGGAGAAATCTACCCCTAGGAAAGGTTATCATGGGAAAAAGGCGTATCCATTGAAGCTTTATCACCAATCGTTGTTTCCACAACAACCCCCATTTTTCAAAATCCAATTGTCACAGGGACAGAAAGTGAGGTGAAATCTTCAGAAAGGGGCAAAGACAGCAAAACAAATGTTACAGGGTTGTTAACCCTTCCCTATGCTATCCAAAAAAACATAAAAAATATTTTTTTGGCTGGAGCTACACTTAAAAAATGGACATATTCCGACTTACAAACAAATTAAACTTAAGAACAAACCTACAGACCCAACCCTATGTTGTTTGTAACCCGAGGACCGCTTGGGTAATGAAGCTAACATAGTGTAATCGCTAATATATTCCTGGCTGGACATGGCAGCAAATAATACAGACATTTTAAAGGTCAGATTTACAATGAAAAACAGTAAATGCCTTAAATGGTATGTGTTTCTGTAAACATGTGATGGCATCTATCATGTGCATGTAGAGGATAACTGCTTAGTTAACATGCCCCAGGGACAACCACTCTGCTGTCACCAAGACTGTTGTCCCGTGAGCAGGAAAATATCTGCACATTGGAAGGCTGAGAACATAACTGTCCCCCCTTGCTTTGTTTAAGATGGAACTATACATCATTTATAAGTATGTGTTCCTCTCTGCTTTACTTTCAATTAGGTTTTTATTGAGAATAACAAGTAGAAAAAGGTATAAAAAAAAACAGTCCTAACATGCAGCGATTGTTAATAAATGTCTGAGCCCTTGGGAGGGTAACTGAGATTGTTACAATATTACAGAGACTAGATCGTCACGAGCACAAGGTAGTGTTATACAGTATAAGCTAAAATATATTTACAGACTCCAAAATAATAGAAAACTACAAAAATAGTCAATTTGCATATGCCTATCTTTGAATTATGTTGTGTATTCAACCTTAAGTAGGATGTAAAATTTCCTTGTCCCCAATGTTCCAGCTCAGTGGTCAAAGGAGCCCTGATAAACATAGTTACTAGTGACTACTTAAAATCAAGTACACAGATTAGTATAACCTGCTCAAGTATAAGGGGCAGAGGAAGAAAGAGCCCCAGGCGGGGAGAATATCAAGAGGTAAAAGGGATGATAGTGGGAAAAGAAGGAAGAAGAGAATAAGCTACATTGAGAAAAAAGGGAAAGGATGTCAGTGACTGACCACGGAAACTTTGGCATTGAGAGGTAGGTGATGCCGAGAGCATATGACCAAAGGATGTGTATGTAGGTTTCCCAAGTAGCTTCAAATTTCTGAGTGGAATCCAAAGGCATGCTGACCATTTTCTCCTGAGTCATAATCCAGGAGATTTTCCACTTTGCCAGCTAGGCTGACACGTAAGAACTCTTCCAGGACCCAGCGATGGTCAGTTTGGCTCCAAGGAGGATGAAGAAAATGAGACATTGCATGCTTTTGAAAGCAGATTCCACTGGAACGTTTAGGAGGGATATATGTGGGGACGTCGCTATTGAAAGACCAGTAATCCTCCTGATCAAAGAGAATATTTTGTTCCAGAAGCCTCTGATTTTAGGGCAGTCCCACCAGACGTGCAGCATATCACCAATATACTCACGGCCTCGTCCCTCTCTGATTTAGTTCAATTGGGGTCCAACCTTCCCTGACATTATGGCTAAGCACTACCAAGTGCCATTCTGCTGTCCAATTAGACTGGCTTAGCAGCCAGTAAGGTTTAGTTTAGCTATATAGTAAAGAAAAGTCAGGCTCCTGTTAAAAAAAGAAAAAAATCTACTCAGAGAGGGACACAGATATGGTTTGTAGTTAATAAAGGTAATAATAGGCATCATTATCTGTTTTTAAGAAAGTTTTACTCTCATATGTTAGGTAGTCAAGTGTCATTTTAAAGTAGAACTGTGGACACAACAAGGTTAATTTACTAAATGCAAATATACTGTGCACTATAAGTTCACTTGGAAGTACACTTCAAGTGCAATGCAAGTGCAGTTGCTCTAGATCTGAAGGGAAGCTCTGCTGATTTCTATCATCCAATCACGTGCAAGCAAAAATTCTGTTTTTTTTTATTTTCCTTGCACGTTTTCCTCAGATCTAGAGTAACTGCACTTGCAGTGCACTTGGAAGTGCAGTTGTTAGAAATCAGCGGAGCTTCCCCTCAGATTTCTATCATCCAATCATGTGCAAGAATAAATGCTGTTTTTTATATTCTCTGCATGTCCCCCTCAGATCTACAGCCACTGCACTTCCAAGTGCACTTGTAATGCATATTGGATTTTCCTTTAGTAAATAAACCCCCATACTGTATATGCTACAGTTTGCAATTAGCCTTAAAATGTATATAAATCCTAACACTGAATTTATTTTGTTTGGTCCTTTTTTTGTCTGTTAAATATATACTTGAAAACATATTTGTTCAACGAGGGAAAAATATCTGTTGATCCTTCCAGAATTCTTGTGAGCTGATAACTTACTCTGCCAATGCACAAAAAGGGGTTATATACAGTAGATGAGGAGGGTTGGGGAGCTGTGTTCTTTGTTTCAATATATCTTAATTGAGGTTTTATTATAACATCTCCACAACTGGCGAAGCAGAAGAGCAAGAACAAGGGAGGGAAACACATAAAGAGCCTTGCAGGACAACAAAGCTTCCAATGTACATTGATATAATATTAACATAGATGTTAGAAATATCAACAACACACATCAGGTGTTCGCATTGGTATTGTGAAGAGAATACCAGGATGACAAATCTTGCCAAGCGGCATCAAAAGGCTTCAGGGAGTCTGACCTATATGCCATCATTTTGAGTGAATGATGGTTATGACTTCTGAAAGATTGGGTTCCTGGGCTCTGGTGGGGAGCTGTGTCCATTGTGCGCAATCAGAATTTGATACATTTATCACCGCAATCCTTAATAATTTTTGAAAATTTCTGTTAAAAGAGCCTGCACTCAACAGGTCTTTTTTCTCACACCTTTCAAACCCTCGTTACCAAACTAGTCGATTTTCCCCAATCTTATACACAAAAATGGGAGAGTGAGCTGCCCATATGTTTGTTATGCAAAGATTGGGATCAAATTTGGAATTCCACAGCTCACTGTTCCATTATTAGCAATTCAACGGAATCCAACTATAATTATAAAAAAACAAAAATAACCACGCTTAGTCAATAAAGGCAGCCAGTACAATAAGTAAGATCAGACCATAAATAGAAATAAAAATAAAAAGGTGTACAGTGCCATATAAATACACCAAATAAATATTCATGTGTCTGACTGTCTGTGCAAATAGAAGGTCAAAGGTTAACCCCAAGAACAGTCCATAGTCCACACCAAATAGATCTTTTTTATGTGTTGAAACCAGTTGGTGAAAATAGAGGGGAATCCAGCACCAAGGGACTCTGGTCCACAAACAGTACAATACCACATGCTCAAAAAAAAGATGTCTCCTTACCAGAACAATTGACCCTCGGTTAGGAGTGGTCAAACGGGCATGTGTTAGAATGACAGACTCTGGGCGTATAATGCACACATCCAGGCTCAGATCAGTGGTCCCATGTCATTGGGTCTGTAAAGATGGTGACTCCACAGCACCTCCATTTCCCAGTACTCATCAGTTGGAATGGTTAAACATACCTCCAAAACAAGGGAGATTCCAATGGTGTAGTATGTACGATTTATTGATAAAAAATCACAAATTGGAAACTAACATGTCAGTAGAATAAACGAACATGAAGCACAAGATGGGTGCGGCAGAGGGCGTGTCTATGTTCGGGCGTGCTGACGTGTTTCGTCATCACAGGGACGTTGCTAAAGGTGTACGACGTCACTTCCGGCCGGTGGAACGCACTCTAGAATACCACTGGAACCACCGAGCAGCACACTTATGAGGACAAGTTTTAATCTATATGTAAGTGGATATTATTTTTTTAATAAACCTGTTATACGTACTATCACCATGGAGTATCCTCTTTTATATTTGGGGCACAGAGAATATTAAACCAGCCTTTACCAGGATGCCATATCGCACTTATCCCTGCATTTCTAGATGTGGCTAGGAGCAGCTTATTACCACACAGGCTTTATTTACAAGTCTTTCCGTTGAGTGGAGACACCTCAGGGGAGCACACCCAAAGCACGTTTTGGAGCACCTTAAATACTTTTTTTGAGCACCAAGAGCACTTTATGCACCATATTAATTTGTGTCTTTTTATGTATTTCTGTATTTTATTGCATTATTGTTTACAGTTAATACTGCATTGAGCCACTTTATTGCATTATAGTGGCACAGTAACACTTTATTGCAGTTTATAGACCATTTGTATGTATTGGTTACAGGAGCGCTGATACTATTTGACTTCTTATCTCTATCCCCTATGACGTAGTTTTCTTCTGCGACAGAGAATTTTTTGGAGAAGAATGTGACCAGATGAAGTCTTTTGGAAGTAGGTTTTCGTTGAGACAATACTGCTCCGGCGCCTACTTCGGAGGCATCAACCTCCAAGAAAAATTGGGCAAATGGCTAAGGATGGCAGATTACAGGAGTGGAGCAAAAGGCAGACTTTAAAAGATTGAACGCCTCCAGAGCTTCCTTAGGCCACTGAGAGCAGTTAGTCCCTTTCTTAGTGAGAGCAGTGATGGGAGCCCGAATCTTGAAAAAGTTCTTGATAAACTTTCGATAATAATTACAGAACCCAATGAATCGCTGAATCTCTTTTAAAGTGGTCAGTCTGGGCCATAGTAAGATGGCATCAAGCTTTTTGGAATCCATCTGGAATCCTTCGTACAAAATCATATAACCCAGAAAAGGTATTTCTGTAGTTCCAAGGAGCACTTAGAAAGTTTGGCGTACAACCTATGATCCCTTAAACATTGGAGAACCGTGTGTACATGGCAGTGATGATGCTGTAAATCCTTCGAGTGAACGAGTATATCATCCAAGTAAACGACAACGAAAGGGTTGAGTAGATCCCTGAAAATGTCATTCACAAACTCCTGGAATACAGCGGGGCCAAATGGCATCACACGACACTCATAATACACTCTACGAGTGTTGAACGCGGTTTTCCATTCGTCTCCTGCTTTGATTCTAATGAGATTGTAGGCAGAACGAAGGTCCAGTTTGGTAAAGATCTTAGATCCTTGCACACGATCAAACATTTCAGTGATTAAGGGAGAGGATACCGATTCTTTACCAAGATATGATTGAAAGCCCTCTAGTCAACGCAGGGCCTAAGTCTTCCATCTTTGTTTTCTACAAAAAAAAGTCCCGCCCCCACGGAAGAGGTGGAAGGGTGAATGAAAGCCTTCCTTAGACTGTCTTCGATGTACTCTTCCATCTCCTTAGTCTCCGTGAGGCTGAGGGGATAGGTTCTCCCTTTAGGTTGGGGAGCCCCAGGTAGCAAATCAATTGCACAGTCATAAGGGCTTCCTTTTCAGAAAACATGTCAGCAAAATCGGCATATGCTTCAGGTAATTCAAGGGCAGTATTAACCAAAGGAATGGACACATCACATACTAGGGCTGCTGAATATAATCGACGAAACGATGCATCGCGATGCGACCCTTCGCGATTCTGCATCGATTCGGGGTGGTTGAATAATCGATTACCTAATGATGTCACTTCCGGGGGTGGGGACAGAAGTGACATGGCGGCGCTGGCCGGGCGTGTGGGATACGGAGCTCCTCCTCGCGGCGCGGGAGAGGAGAGGAGGAGAGCGGAGCCATCAGTGCTCTCTCTGGCCCCGGGATACACACGGCACGCCCCCTTAGCACGCTGCTGCCCGACCGCCCGCTCTGACAGCCCGGCCGCCCAAAGTCACGGCCTTCCCAGCTCGGTGCACTTCTGGTAGCGGTGTGGTTCTCGGCAGACAGCCTGAGTTGACCGCAGGGGAGCGAGGAGGCCCTGCTTTCCGCCTGTACCGTGCACTGCACTAGTCCGAGCTCCAAATTCCCGACATGAGGCTCATCACCCAGGACCTGTCCGAGCCCTACTCCATACACCTACCGCTACTTCATCCACAACTGGCTGCAGCTCTGCTTCCTGGTAAGTCGGGGCACTACAGGGCCCAGGATTCCTCCTTACCAGGGCCTGCTATAATACAACTAGGGGCACTACAGAGCCCAAAATTCCTCCTTACCAGGGCCTGTTATACTACAACTAGGGGGACTACTACAGACTCTGTAGTCCCCCTAGTTGTTGTATAACATGCCCTGGTAAGGAGGAATGCTGGTCTCTGTAGTCCCCCTAGTTGTAGTACAGTAGGCCCTGGTAAGGAGGAATGCTGGGCTCTGTAGTCCCCCTAGGAATGTAGGGGGACTACAGAGCCCAGCATTCCTCCTTACCAGGGCCTACGGTACTACAACTAGCATCAGGTAACTCTTCTAACCTGATGTGGCCTGCTCTAAAGGGGGATCTATAAGGGGACCTGCTCTACTAAAGGGGGATCTAGGGGGGGACCTGCTCTACTAAAGGGGGATCTATGGGGATGCTGGCCTGCTCTAAAGGGGGATCTACATAATGTATGCTCATGTGAAATCACACCTAAATGTGCCACATCCCGTAATATAGAACTTGGAAAAGGATTCCCCTTGGGGTGGGACTTTTAAGGCACGGATAAATGTATCACTTACAATAAACAAATATAGTTGAATAAATTTATTGAGAAAACAAGTACAAAACATAGATTAAAAACATATGGCAGGTTGTCTACAATACATAGGGTCAAGAGGCAGAAACAGATACCGCTGTACTGAAGGTATATATGCCTCTTGACCCTATGTATTGTAGACAACCTGCCATATGTTTTTAATCTATGTTTTGTACTTGTTTTCTCAATAAATTTATTCAACTATATTTGTTTATTGTAAGTGATACATTTATCCGTGCCTTAAAAGTCCCACCCCAAGGGGAATCCTTTTCCAAGTTCTAAAGGGGGATCTATGGCGACCCTGCACTAAAGGGGATCTATTCCATAGATCCCCTTTAGAGCAGGGTCCCCATAGATCCCCCTTTAGAGCTCAGTTCCCCTGGATCCCCTTTAGGACAGGCCCAGGCTCCCCATAGATCTCCTTTAGAGCAGGGTCCCCATAGATCCCCCTTTAGAGAAGGGTCCCCATAGATCCGCCTTTAGAGCAGGGTCACCATAGATCCCCCTTTAGAAAAGGGTCCCCATAGTAAACGTGATGCATCGTGATGCATCGCGGAATCGAATCGTATCGAATCGCGACCCTAATAATCGTAATCGCATCGAATCGTGAGGTAAGTGAAGATGCGCAGCCCTACCTACTACCTTCTGGAGACAGTTGAAATGACAGGAAGTGCTCAAGGCAGAAATTTGACCAGAGAACCAGTCAATAGACCAAGGATAACCAAGAATTACTGGGTACTTAGGAGACCTAATGACGTCAAATGATAATACTTAAAAATGCAGGGCACCCAACATGACAGAAAGAGGCTTGGATTCACGAGTGTTAAGACCATTACCAAGAGGGTCTCCGCCCAGAGTAGTTGCACAGAGCAGTGGGCCTTTAGGAACAGTCGGAATTAGAAGACTCTTAACCAGTGCTGCATCAATAAATACCCCACCATCACCGTAATCTATAAAAGCAACTGTGGAATAGCACTTATCATTCCAGGACAAGGATATAGGGACTACTAGTCTCTCTTGAGGAGGATTCAGAACAGCATGGCCTAATGGGGCTCCTCAAACTTCCACTAAGCCTGGAAGTTTTCCAGCCGAACCAGACAAGTACGTAGGAGGTAACCCAGATTTCCACAATATAGACAGAGGCCTAGGGTCCTGAGTTTGGTACGTTCATTGTCAGACAAATGCATGGCCCCTATGTCCATGGGTTCTTCCTCCGACCCAACAGAAGAAGGGACAGAAGGGGCTAGTGATTGCCGAGGGGGAGATCTAGCACCAAACCTGTGAGGAATAAATTGCCTCTGGTGCCCTCTCTCTAACTGGCGTTCAGAGAAGTGAGTGTCCACCAGGATACACAAATTGATTAAATCCTCCAGAGCCACTGGGACCTCACGATAGGTTAAGTCATTCTTTATGCGCAATCATCCCAACTAGTCTCTGCCACAAGCGTGAGGAATTCAATGGCATAAGATGCTACCGTGCGATTACCCTGATGTCGATCGAGAATACAGGACCCAGCTGCAGATACAGAAGCGGCCGGACCAGAGTCTTGTAGAGTGGCAGAATTATTGTTTTATTTCTGGAGTGAATCCCCTTTTTTATGCATGCCAGTATTCTGTTGGCTTTGCTTTCCATTGCTGAGCTTTTCGTCTACTAGGATCCCCAGGTCCTTTTCCATTTTAAATTCCCCCAAAGGCTCTCCCCCTAGTGAGTAACTTGCATTTGTATTTCTGGCACCCAAATGCATTACCTTAAAATTTCCAACATTACACCTCATTTGCCATGTAGATGCCCACCCCATTATTTTGTTCAGGTCTTTTTGTAAGATATCCACATTCTGCGTAGAAGATATTGCCCTGCTTAATTTAGTATTGTCTGCAAATACAGAGATTGAGCTGTTTATCCCATCCTCTAGGTCGTTTATCAATAAATTAAATAGGATTGGTCCCAGAACAGATCCTTGGGGGACCCCACTTTCCACACCAGACCATTTCAAGTACTCCTCATTTATCACCACCCTTTGGACTTGCCCCTGAAGCCAGCTTTTAATCCAGGTACTCACCCTATGGTCCATACCTACGTACCTAAGTTTGTACAGTAAACATTTGTGGGAACTGTATCAAATGCCTTTGCAAAATCCAGATACACTACATCCACAGGCCTTCCTTTATCTAGATGGCAGCTCACTTCTTAATAGAAGGTTAATAGATTGGTCTGGTAAGAGCGAGTTTTCATGAATACAATCTGATTACTACTAATGATACTGTTTTTATTACTAAAGTCTTGTACAGGCGGTCCCCGGGTTACAAACATTTGACTTACAAACGAATCCTACTTACAAACGGAGGGAAACAACAGGAAGTGAGAGGAAATCTAGCCCTAGGAAGGGAAACTCACTCCTGTATGAGTTCTCATGGGAAAAAGGTGTCTCCACTGAAGCTTTATCACCAATCCTTGTTTCCACAACAACCCAAAATTTTCAAAATACAGTTGTCTCATGGGGTTGAAAAGTGAGGTGAAATCTTCTGAACAGGGGTACAGAACCTTCCCTATGCTATCCAAAAAAATTAAAAATTATTCTTTTGGCTGTAGATCAACTTAAAAAATGTACCTGTTCCGACTAACAAACAAATTAGACTTAAGAACAAACCTACAGTCCCGATCTTGTTTGTAACCCGGGCACCGCCTGTATATAGTCCCTTATCATCCCCTCCAATATCTTACAGACTTTTGATGCTAGGCTAACCAGCCTGTAGTTCCCAGGAATATATCTCGCCCCTTTATTAAATATTGGTACAACGTTGGCTTTTTCCAATCAGCTAGTACCATTCCTGTCAGTAGACTATCCATAAAAAAGTAGAAACAATGGTCTGGCTATCACCTGGCTGAGTTCTTTAATGACCCCCGGATGTAAGCCATCTGGTCCCGGTGACTTATTTATGTTAAGTTTTTCAAGTCTAGTTCTGAGTCTGTCTTCTGTTAACCATAAGGGTGCTTCCTGTGATGTGTTATCATCTTTAACCATACAGTCTAGGTTACTGTAGCCCCCCAATTCTTTTGTTTAGACTGAGGAGAAGAATTTATTTAGCACCTTCGCCTTCTCTCTGTCCTTTATAGCCAGATTCCTATCATCATCAATATGTTCTGACCTCACTTTCTTACTATTTATATGCTTAAAGAATTTATTTTTTTTACTTCTGCTATGTACCTTTCATCTTCTATCTTAGCCGTCTTGATTGCGCTTTTACATTTCTTGTTGCATTCTTTATAATTTGTCCAGCAAAAGTGGCAGTTAGAAGGCTGAAATGGTTAGCTTTTATTAATACATGTAAAACCTTTATCCCAAAAGAAAAAAATAAATAAAACAGTTGCTGTAACTGCTGAAAAAATGTTCAGCTTCAATTTAATCTAAATCTGCTAGTACATCCAACACTACCCTCTCCCCTTATTCACAATGCTGCTGTCCAAAGATGTCTCCATTGTCCTTCCAGTAAAGTGGAGACACTTTAAGACAGGAAGAGTGTAACTGGCCAGATTACCAGGAGAAAATAAAGGAAAAAAGGCTTAAAAAAAAAAAAAAAAAAAAAAAAGGAATGCAGCCAGCCCATCTAAGGACTGGTATGCTGCAATATATTACATTTTTGTTTTTGGTATCAATACTGATTAAAGGACTGTTTGTAATGAATCACTCCATTCATAAAAACTTGAATACAAATATTGATATGTAAAAAACAAAAAACAAATGAACCACCACTCTTTCGCCCCACCTGAGTCCACAAACCCCTATCCTGGACACTCCGGGTTTTCAACCAGCCCTGACAGACCGTCGCTTTGACGTGTTAATACAGCGAGGCTCTTTCAGGCTTATACATTTCTTGATTGGTAACAGTCTGATGATGAGCAAAGAGGTCAAACTTAAATTCTCATCCAACCTTGCGTACCTTCTCTCACTGCCAGTGGCATACTCTGGAGTGTAAATGCCAGCCACGTTCAAACAAACTTTCTTAACAGGTAAAGCACTGCGACATTCTTTGTTGCACTTATAAGCTCCCTTTTTGGACTGGAGCTCCACGAGAACTCTCTTTCACACAATTGTAGGAAAAGGATCTCAAGGTCACTTTTTTCAATTCCAGAAGGACAGAATCTTACTTTTTGCTTATAAGTAGTGAGGAGCTGAACACCCCCCGGTTCGGTTTGCACCAGAACACCGCGAACCGAGGAAAAGTTCGTTGGAATAAACAAACCCCATTGACGTCTGAGGGGACTCGAACCTCAAAAATAAAACAGCCTCATTTTGAAGGCTTAAATGCAATTTATTGCCCCAAAAATGTGTATGACTTGGGGAACATGTAGCAATGAAAAAAAAAAATTTTAAAAACGACTGTCCTCCCTGGCGGTATGATTCTTTCCGATTTTGGGTGATGAAAGCGGTACAATTATTTTCTATGTAATTCTTAAGAATGAGCAGTCCAAACCAACTATTTACATATGATTTTTTTTTTTTTTTTACTGTGCGTTCTTCTTTATAACATCTCGGGTATGATAAAGTTTGAAACACAAAATCATAAATTATAATATAATAAATGACTATAAATAAGTTAAAGTATGTAATATATACATATATATATATATATATATATATATATATATATATATATACTGAGTATATATATATATATATATATACTGTGTATATATATATATATATATATATATATATATATATATATATATATATATATATATATATATATATATATATATATATTGTAGAGAGTCGGCCTGGGACAGGCTGAAGAGAGGGTTAATTATAGAGGGCAGGTACTTCCCTTACAGACCTGCTTATTAAGCACCTGGTCTGCCTCAAAGTTGGGTCTGGGGGCAGTTCTGTTCCAGATAGTTGGGGGAGCTGGGCACCCCGTTGCGTATGTGAGCCGGAAGCTCTCACCGGCCAAGAAGAATTATTCCATTGTGGAAAGGGAGTGTCTGGCAATAAAATGGGCTTTGGAGACACTCCGCTACTACCTGTTGGGCCGACCCTTTAAGTTAGTGTCAGACCATGCACCCTCATGTGGATGGCCCAAAACAAAGACAAAAACTCCAGAATCACCCGGTGGTTCCTCGCCCTACAGGACTTCAACTTTACGGTGGTACATAGACCAGGGAAGGTACACCAGAATGCTGATGCCCTTTCCCGGGTCTATGGCCATTCTGTATATGGTGTCCAGACCCCTGGCCTGGAACGGGGGGGGGGGGGGGATATATATAGAGTCAGCCTGGGACAGGCTGAAGAGAGGGTTAATTATAGAGGGCAGATACTTCCCTTACAAACCTGCTTTTTAAGCACCTGGTCTAAAAGTTTGGGTGGTGCTGTACGGGGAGCTGTATGAGGAGCTGTGTGAGGAGCTGCTTGCTAGGAGTGAAGATACCAGCACGCTGAGAGGGAAGCGCCATTGTTGACTGTGACCTGCATTGGGTGAGCTAAGTCTTAGGAAAGACTGTAGCTCTGGCTAGAGCTGTGTTTGAAAAGTTGCCTTTAAAGCCTGTTCGCTGCAAAGACTGTGCATTACCCTGCTGTGGAATATTATTTCAAGACACGCTTGTCATTTTCTGTTTGTTTTGCTGAATAAAAGCACAATTAATTTCACTGGACTGTCTCTGAGCCGGCTGTTCACCCCTCTGATCCCGTACAATATATACAGCTGCAAGAAAAAGTATGTGAACCCTTTGGAATGATATGGATTTCTGCACAAATTGGTCATAAAATGTGATCTGATCATCATCTAAGTCACAACAATAGACAATCACAGTCTGCTTAAACTAATAACACACAAAGAATGAAATGTTGCCATGTTTTTATTGAACACACCATGTAAACATTCACAGTGCAGGTGGAAAAAATATGTGAACCCCTAGACTAATGACAACTCCAAGAGCTAATTGGAGTGAGATGTCAGCCAACTGGAGTCCAATCAATGAGTTGAGATTGGAGGTGTTGGTTACAGCTGCCCTGCCCTATAAAAAACACACACCAGTTATGGGTTTGCTTTTCACAAGAAGCATTGCCTGATGTGAATGATGCCTCGCACAAAAGAGCTCTCAGAAGACCTATGATTAAGAATTGTAGACTTGCATAAAGCTGGAAAGGGTTATAAAAGTATCTCCAAAAGCCTTGCTGTTCATCAGTCCACGGTAAGAAAAAATTGTCTATAAATGGAGAAAGTTCAGCAGTGCTGCTACTCTCCCTAGGAGTGGCCGTCCTGTAAAGATGACTGCAAGAGCACCGTGCAGACTGCTCAGTGAGGTGATGAAAAATCCTAGAGTGTCAGCTAAAGACTTACAAAAGTCACTGGCAAATCCTAACATCCCTGTTAGCGAATCTACAATACGTAAAACACTAAACAAGAATGGATTTCATGGGAGGATGCCACAGAGGAAGCCACTGCTGTCCAAACAAAACATTGCTGCACATTGCACAAGAGTACCTGGATGTTCCACAGCAGTACTGGCAAAATATTCTGTGGACAGATGAAACCAAAGTTGAGTTGTTTGGAAGAAACACACAACACTATGTGTGGCGAAAAAGAGGCACAGCACACCAACATCAAAACCTCATCCCAACTGTGAATCATGGTGGTGGGGGCATCATGATTTGGGGCTTTTTGCTGCCTCAGGGCCTGGATGGATTGCTATCATCGAAGGAAAAATGAATTCCCAAGTTTATCAAGACATTTTGCAGTAGAACTTAAGGCCATCTGTCTACCAGCTGAAGCTCAACAGAAGATGGGTGTTGCAACATGACAATGACCCAAACCATAGAAGTAAATCAACAACAGAATGGCTTAAACAGAAGAAAATACGCCTTCTGAAGTGGCCCAGTCAGTGTGCTGACCACAACCCGATTGAGATGCTGTGGCATGACCTCAAGAAAGCGATTCACACCAGACATTTCAAGAATATTGCTGAACTGAAACAGTTCTGTAAAGAGGAATGGTCAAGAATTACTCCTGACCATTGTGCACGTATGATCTGCAACTACAGGAAACGTTTGGTTGAAGTTATTGCTGCCAAAGGAGGTTCAACCAGTTAATAAATCCAAGGGTTCACATACTTTTTCCACCTGCACTGTGAATGTTTACATGGTGTGTTCAATAAAAACATGGCAACATTTCATTCGTTGTGTGTTATTAGTTTAAGCAGGCTCTGATTGTCTATTGTTGTGACTTATATGATGATCAGATCACATTTTATGACCAATTTGTGCAGAAATCCATATCATTCCAAAGGGTTCACATACTTTTTCTTGCAGCTGTATATATATAAATATACATAAAAAGTACAGTAAAACTGCAGGAAAGGGCACAGGGGGGCAATCTAATGTGAATTTATTTTATTTTGCAATGTATCGGTGTGTTTTACTTTTGAATTTACCACCGGTTCCAACCCCCTGCGAGCGTCACATCGCAGGAGACGGAAGCCGGGGCACAGAGAGCATCGGGAGGAAGATCCGCCGCCACACACCACCGGGATACATTGCTGGATCCCGGTGACAAGGTAAGTAACCCCTCTACCAGGATCTAGTGATGCTTCTGGCGGTACCGCGAGTGTGGCTCGGGGTTACCGCTTTTGGCACTGAAATGTAACCCCGAGCCACACTCGGGAATACTGCTAGGAAGGTTAAAGGAGCAGTGATTTACTGATTTTAATGAGGCTTAAAGTGAAACTATAAAAATGTAAAATTCCTTCAAATATCATGCCTGGAGAGTCCCCTGAATGTGCCTGTAAAGTAGTGCATCTCTACGATGTATGTAGCCTGCTGCAGCATTACTGACATTTCTTAAGCAAAAATGTCATATACAAATATACAGTACATACAAATTTCAAATCGTATGTACTTGTCATACAGGTGCAAAAAAAAATTGGGCATTGATTGTTGGTGGTGCCTGAACACCGTAACCCCTTGCAGTTACTCTTGCTGGATGCAGGAATGGGCCCTGCTGCTAAAAAATCCATACAAATTTGAATTTGCATGTACTTGTCATACAGGTGCCAAAAATTGGGCCTTTGCTTCTGGTGGTGCCTGAACACCATAACCAAGCACTCACAGTTACTCTTGCTGAGTGCAGGAATGGGACATGCTGGTAAGAATTCCGTACAGATTTGAAATTGCATATGCTATACAGGTGCCAAAATTGGGCCACTGCTATATGTGTTGCCTGAACACCGTAACCAAGCCCTTGCAGTTACTCTTGCTGGGTGCAGGAATGGGACCTGCTGGTAAGAATTCCATACAAATTTGAAATTGCATGTGCTATACAGGGGCCAAAAATTGGGCCATTGCTGTAGGTGGTGCCTGAACACCGTAACTAAGCCCTTGAAGTTACTCTTTCAGGGTGCAGGAATGGGACCTGCTGGTAAGAATTCCATACAGATTTGAAATTGCATGTGCTATACAGGTGCCAAAAATTGGGCCTTTGCTGTAGGATGTGCCTGAACACCGTAAACCAAGCCCTCGCAGTTACTCTTGCTGGGAGCAGGAATGGGACCTACTGGTAAGAATTCCATACAAATTTAAAATTGCATGTACTTGTCATACAGGTGCAAAAATATTGGGCCTTTGGTGTTAGTGGTGCCTGAACACCGTAACCCCTCACAGTTATCAGGAAACAGGGACAGGGCCTGCAGTTAAAAATGACATTCGACATTTAAATTATATGCACCTGTCATACAAGTGCAGAAAAATTAGGCCTTGGAGGTTTGTAGGGACCTAAACCAAAAACATTGTTGGAAGCTAGCAGAATCAAGGTAGAGGAATAGGATAGGCAACAAATGCAGTCTTTAAGGGATGGCAGACCCCTAGCAAATTCAATCAGTTACATCGGCATCAGGGGCCTGATAGCTCTTGTGGATCCAGGACTGGTTCATTTTGATTAAAGTCAGCTGATCAACAGAGTCTGTGGACAGATGCACTCTTTTGTCCGTCACAAAACCTCCAGCAGCACTGAATGTCCATTCAGAAAGCACGCTGGAAGCAGGACAGGCCAGCAGCTCCATTGCATACTGAGTAAGTTCTCGCCAGTGGTCCATCCTCAAGACCCAGTAAGCCAGTGGATGCTCAACTGGAAAGGTCTCCAAGTCTGCTCTTGTGCCTAGATAATCATGCACCATATGATGGAGATGCTGCCGATGGTTGCATAAACCTAACAGCCCTGGGTGCTGCTGAGTATAAAAGAACTGTTTAAAGGCATCGGTCAGCCGGCCACCTTCTCCACCACTCCTCCTTTGGCTGAACAATGCCTCAGAAACAAGTCCAGAGAATGTTGACCTCCCAGTGTCTGGACAGGTGGAACACAAATTTTTTTTTGAAGGACCCCTCAAGATGTTTCAACCTCTGCTCCCTTTGCGAAGGCAGGATGAGCCCTGCAACTTTACCCTTGTAACGTGGATCAAGAACGGCTGCCAACCAGTAATTATCCCTCTCCTTGATAGCACGAATCCTTGGGTCCTTTCACAGGCTTTGCAGAATCAGGGAGCCTATGCAAAGTAAGTTGGAGGAGGCAAGAGCTTCTGCCGAAATCCTACTCCTCCTCTTCCTCCTGTGTGTTTTGTGGCCCTGCAGGAATGATATCTGCATAAAGGGGGCCTTTTGAGGAAAGAAAGTCCTCCTCTTCCTCCCGCTGTTCTGCCTCAAGTGCCCTGTCCATGATTCCATGCAGTATGTGCTCCAGCAGGTAGACTAGCGGGATAGTGTCCCTGATGCATGCATCGTCCCGGCTCACCATCCTTGTGGCCTCCTCAAATGGTGACAGGACGATGCATGCATCCTTAATCAAAAGCCACTGGCGTGGCAAAAAAAGCCAAGCTCCCCTGACCCTGCCCTTGTCCCATACTCACACAGGTACTCATTGATGGCCCTCTGCTGCGTGTGCAGCTGCTGCAGCCTTGCCGACGTTGAATTCCACCTGGTGGGCATGTCACAAATAAGGCGGTACGTGGGCAGGTTGGATTCCCATTGAAAGTCATGTAAGCTAGAACTGGCACTGAACGAACGGCGGAAATGGCCACAGATTTTTCTGGCCTGCCTCAGGAGATCTTGGAAGCCTGGGTATCTGCTCAAGAAATGCTGCACCAGATTCAGAACATGTGCCAAGCAAGGAACATGTGTCAAGTGCCCCTGTCGGAGGGCGGAGAGAAGGTTGGTGCCATTGTCGCATACAATCATTCCTGGCTCAAGCTGTCGTGGCGTCAACCACCTCTGAGCCTGCAGTTGCAGAGCTGACAGAATCTCTGCACCAGTGTGACTCCTATCTCTTAGACAGACCAACTGAAGCACAGCATGGCATCTTTTTGCCTGACTGCCTGCGTAGCCCTTTGAATGCTTAGGGAGCACTGCTGCTTCAGAGGACAATTGATTAGAAGAGGACATGGAGGAGGAGGAGGTGATGGAGTAGCTATATGTGGCAGAACAAGCACCAGGTTTTTGGAGGCGTGGTGGCAAAACAAGCTGCGACACAGAACCCTGTCCTGCATCCTTCCCAGCTTCCAGCAGAGTTACCCAGTGCGCCGTGAAAGAAATGTAGAAAGAAACGTCCATGTCCATGCCTGCTGGACCAAGAGTCAGCAGTAATGTGCACCTTCCTGCTGACCGCTTTGTCCAACGAGGCCAAATCACTGCCTTCCACATGATAGAAGAGACCTGGAACGGCCTTACGTTAAAATAAATGCCTTTTTGAGACCTGCCACTGTGGTGCAGCACATTCCACAAATTTGCGAAAGGGAGCCGAGTCTACCAGATGAAAAGGCAGCAACTGTAATGCTAGCAATTTGGCCAAGCTAGCATTAAGACGGTGAGCATGTGGATGGCTGGGACAGTATTTCTTTCTACGGTTCAAAAACTGGGTTAGTGAAATTTGCCTGCTGCTCAAATCAAGCGGTGGTGTACTGCCAGCAGATTGGTGCAAGTCTCTGTGCCATTCATTGCTATACCATCATCCCTCTCAATGCTGGTATATTAAAAGGCATGAGATATAGTAGGGTTAGAGATCACAGATGAGGAGCAAGGTGATGTATGCTTGTTTTGATCCGGTGCCTCTTTCAGGTGCTGTTGCCAATGGACTGCATGGCAGGTCATCATATGCCTTGTCAAGCATGTGGTGCCCAAGCGAATGGTGTTCTGGCCACGCTTGATCCGCTTTAGACAGATGTTACAAATAGCAATGCTGTGGTCTACTGCACAGGTGCTGAAAAAAGCCCACACTAATGAACTTTTGTGAGTCCGTGGGGATTTTGCAGCACCCTGCACCTGCTATGGCGGCCCCTGGAGTACATCCTGCCTCGTTGGAGTTGTGCGTCCTCCTCATCCTCCCCTTCTCCTCCTCCTCCTCTGTCCTGTCAGAAAGCCAAGTACAGTCAGTGACCTCATCATCCCCTCCCTCCTCGTCACTGGAGCAAACTTGGCAATATGCTTCAGCTGTGGCAACATGACTGCTGGTTTCTTGTTCATGATTGTCACCCTCTCTCTCTAGGCTCACATTATTCCCTTCATCAAACTGGGAACCAACATAACAGCTTTCAAATTGCTGCACATCCTCCAGCAGCATGTCACTGACACTATGATTGAATTGTTCAGGTGACTCCTCCATGCATGATGGTGGGGGGACAGAAGGAGTAGCTGTGGAGAAGGAGTCTGTGGAACGGGCCGCTTTGGCAGCTGCGGTGGAAGGCAAACTACTGTATGTGTGGGTGTCAGAGGACGAGGAGGATGAGGGTGGCTTATGGATCCACTCCACCAACTCTTCCACATGTTGTGGCTGAATAGCACGGGCAGCACCGGAAATAAAGGATGGCCGTGCCCCACCTGCAGATGAAGCACTATGTCGACTGTGACCACCACTTTTCGCAATGGACACAGAGGCTGCTTGCCCTCTTTTCGTGGCCTGTGAGCGTCGGCCTCTCCTTGTCGGCCTTTCGGACATGATATTGATACAGATCAATATAGGGTATAGGCAACAGACCAATAGATACTCAATGACCTTATTTGATGTAATTGATAGCCCGATAGGTGAGCTGTGGTGCTTATAGATGTACGCAAGTGAACGATTATTACCAATACTCTCACTGATGTGATGTAATCGATAGCTCTATAGGTGAGCTGTGTTGCTTATAGATATACGAAAGTGAGCGATTATTACCAATACTCTCACTGATGTGATGTAATCGATAGCCCTTTAGGTAAGCTGTGTTGCTTATAGATGTATGCAAGTGACCGATTATTACCAAGGCTCTCACTGATGTGATGTAATCGATAGCCCTATAGGTGAGCTGTGTTGCTTATAGATGTACGCATGTGAGCGGTTATTACCAATACTCGCACTGATGTGATGTAATCGATAGCCCTATAGGTGATCTGTGTTGCTTATAGATGTACGCAAGTGACCGATTATTACCAATACTCTCACTGATGTGATGTAATCGGTAGCCCTATAGGTGAGCTGTGTTGCTTATAGATGTACACAAGAGAGCGATTGTTACCAATACTCTCACTGATGTGATGTAATCGATAGCCCTATTGGTGAGCTGTGTTGCTTATAGATGTACACAAGTGAGTGATTATTACCAATACTCTCACTGATGTGATGTAATCGATAGCCCTATAGGTCAGTGGTCCTCAACTCCGGTCCTCGGGGCCCACTAACAGGCCAGGTTTGCAAGATAACTAAATTACCTCACAGGTGATCTCATTTGCTGCTCAGTGATTGCAGTATTCTAGTCTGCATCTCCCCAAGGTAATACTTAAAATCTGGCCTGTTAGTGGGCCCCGAGGACCGGAGTTGAGGACCACTGCTATAGATGACCTGTGTTGCTTATAAATGTACTCAAGTGACTGATTGTTACCAATACTCTCACTGATGTGATGTAATCGATAGCCCTATAGGTGACCTGTGTTACTTATAGATGTACACAAGTGACCGATTATTACCAATACTCTCACTGATGTGATGTAATCAATAGCCCTATAGGTGAGCTGTGTTGCTTATATATGTATGCAAATGAGCAATTATTACCAATACTCTCACTGATGTGATGTAATTGATAGCCCTATAGGTGACCTGTGTTGCTTATAGATGTACGCAAGTGAGCGATTATTACCTATACTCTCACTGATGTGATATAATCGATAGCCCTATAGGTGAGCTGTGTTGCTTAAAGTTGTACGAATGTGAGCGATTATTACCAATACTCTCACTGATGTGATGTAATCGATAGCCCTTTAGGTGAGCTGTGTTGCTTATAGTTGTATGCAAGTGACCAATTATTACCCATACTCTCCCTGATGTAATGTAAGCGATAGCCCTATAGGTGAGCTGTGTTGCTTATAGATGTACGCAAGTGAGCGATTATTACCAATACTATCACTGATGTGATGTAATCGATAGCCCTATAGGTGAGCTGTGTTGCTTATAGATGTACCCAAGTGAGCAATTATTACAATACTATCACTGATGTGATGTAATCGATAGCCCTGTAGGTGACCTGTGTTACTTATAGATGTACACAAGTGACCGATTATTACCAATACTCTCACTGATGTGATGTAATCAATAGCCCTATAGGTGAGCTGTGTTGCTTATATATGTATGCAAATGAGCAATTATTACCAATACTCTCACTGATGTGATGTAATTGATAGCCCTATAGGTGACCTGTGTTGCTTATAGATGTATGCAAGTGAGCGATTATTACCTATACTCTCACTGATGTGATATAATCGATAGCCCTATAGGTGAGCTGTGTTGCTTAAAGTTGTACGAATGTGAGCGATTATTACCAATACTCTCACTGATGTGATGTAATCGATAGCCCTTTAGGTGAGCTGTGTTGCTTATAGTTGTATGCAAGTGACCAATTATTACCCATACTCTCCCTGATGTAATGTAAGCGATAGCCCTATAGGTGAGCTGTGTTGCTTATAGATGTACGCAAGTGAGCGATTATTACCAATACTATCACTGATGTGATGTAATCGATAGCCCTATAGGTGAGCTGTGTTGCTTATAGATGTACCCAAGTGAGCAATTATTACAATACTATCACTGATGTGATGTAATCGATAGCCCTGTAGGTGAGCTGTGTTGCTTATAGATGTACGCAAGTGAGCGATTATTACCAATACTCTCACTGATGTGATGTAATCGATAGCCCTATAGCTGAGCTGTGTTGCTTTTAGATGTAAGCAACTGAGCGATTATTACCAATACTCTCACTGATGTGATGTAATCGATAGCCCTATAGGTGACCTGTGTTGTTTATAGATGTATGCAAATGAGCGATTATTACCTATACTCTCACTGATGTGATATAATCGATAGCCCTATAGGTGAGCTGTGTTGCTGTGTTGCTTATAGATGTACAAAAGTGTGCGATTATTACCAATACACTCACTGTTGTAATGTAATCGATAGCCCTATAGGTGGCCTGTGTTGCTTACAGATGTACGCAAGTGAGCAATTTTCACCAATACTCTCACTGATGTGACGGAATTGATAGCCCTATAGGTGACCTGTTTTTCTTATAGATGTACGCAAGTGAGCAATTATTACCAATACTCTCACTGATGTGATGTATTTGATAACCCTATAGGTGACCTGTGTTGCTTTATAGATGTACACAAGTGACCAATTATTACCAATATTTCTGTACTTATAGGGTTCTTTATAATATGGTGTTGAATTAATATTTATCTTCATGCTAAAGCCCCTGAAGAAAGGTGTTCTAACCAGAAACACGTCAAACTATTGGAGACAACATGACACATATGTAGTCAACAACATGGTTGTACAATGAATGATGTATGATTTTACAGTATCTCACAGAATTGAGTACACCTCTTACATTTTTGTAAATATTTTATTATATCTTTTCTTGTGACATAACTGAAGAAATTACACTTTGCTACAATGTAAAGTAGTGAGTGTACAGCTTGTATAAAAGTGTACATTTGCTGTACCCTCAAAATAACTGAACACAGAGCCATTAATACGTAATAAACAGGCAAAAAAGTTTTTGGGGAGCATACCCATGTTTTTCTAAAGCTGCTGCAGCTATGAACCAAAAGACATGTATATTAAAAAAGAATAGCGCGCAAATGCAAAAGAAATTACTACCAAATCTGAAAACGTGCTCAAGCCCACTACTGCGTCAAAGTACCCCATTATCAGTGGGTCCTACACTATCCATGAAAAAGAGATGAATCCAGCCTTTCTAACCCTTGGAGATAATACTCCTTGCTGGGAAAGCTGTGCAAATGCACTACAGGGGACTCCTCCTATATCCACTTGATGGTGGACACTGATTGAGTACAGGTGTGTGTGGGGGGGTGGGGAGGGTTGCTTAACCTCGATAGTCTGGTCAGACCGAATACGTAATAAACAGGCAAAAAAATTTTTTTGGGGAGCATACCCATGTTTTTCTAAAGCTGCTGCAGCTATGAACCAAAAGACATGTATATTAAAAAAGAATAGCGCGCAAATGCAAAAGAAATTACTACCAAATCTGAAGACAATCCATAAATAAAAATGGGGGTTTGGTCCCACCATATGGCCATATCGTGCTCAAGCCCACTACTGCGTCAAAGTACCCCATTATCAGTGGGTCCTACACTATCCATGAAAAAGAGATGAATCCAGCCTTTCTAACCCTTGGAGATAATACTCCTTGCTGGGAAAGCTGTGCAAATGCACTACAGGGGACTCCACCATCAAGTGGATATAGGAGGAGTAAGGCTGGATTCATCTCTTTTTCATGGATAGTGTAGGACCCACTGATAATGGGGTACTTTGACGCAGTAGTGGGCTTGAGCACGATATGGCCATATGGTGGGACCAAACCCCCATTTTTATTTATGGATTGTCTTCAGATTTGGTAGTAATTTCTTTTGCATTTGCGCGCTATTCTTTTTTAATATACATGTCTTTTGGTTCATAGCTGCAGCAGCTTTAGAAAAACATGGGTATGCTCCCCAAAAAATTTTTTGCCTGTTTATTACGTATTCGGTCTGACCAGACTATCGAGGTTGAGCAACCCCCCCCACACACACCTGTACTCAATCAGTGTCCACCATCAAGTGGATATAGGAGGAGTCCCCTGTAGTGCATTTGCACAGCTTTCCCAGCAAGGAGTATTATCTCCAAGGGTTAGAAAGGCTGGATTCATCTCTTTTTCATGGATAGTGTAGGACCCACTGATAATGGGGTACTTTGACGCAGTAGTGGGCTTGAGCACGATATGGCCATATGGTGGGACCAAACCCCCATTTTTATTTATGGATTGTCTTCAGATTTGGTAGTAATTTCTTTTGCATTTGCGCGCTATTCTTTTTTAATATACAGAGCCATTAATGTCTAAACCGCTGGCAAAAAAACTGAGTACACCCCTAAGTGAAAATGTCCAAATTGAGCCCAATTAGCCATTTTCTCCCGATGTTCCATCTATTCTGGAATATTTTCAAGAGGGTGCCAACAAGGGTCCATCCCTAGGTAAAGCTTCAGGCTGCAGCCATTAGTGTTTTCCTCCAGTACTACCTTTTGGAAAAGCCTAGCATAGCGAGGTTTTTCAAGGCAATCGCCAGGTCAAAACCAATGGTTGTCAAAACATGTTGTTCTTGGGACCTGTCTCCAGTCCTTAAAGCTTTAGTGACTTTTCCCTTGGAGCCCCTGAGGGATTTGTCATTGAAATTGCTTACACTAAAAACAACATTCCTGGTTGCAATTACGTCAGCTCACAGGGTCA
This sequence comes from Pelophylax lessonae, assembly GCF_965119305.1. Classification (NCBI taxonomy): domain Eukaryota; kingdom Metazoa; phylum Chordata; class Amphibia; order Anura; family Ranidae; genus Pelophylax; species Pelophylax lessonae. Next base: position 256,559,381 of record NC_138773.1, on the reverse strand, counting down.
GCAAACTGCAGGCTCTCTCAATTAAGGAGCCATTTTCTCACAATTTTGGATGAAAGAGTGGTGTTAAAAACCGACCCGGGGTTTTTTGCCAAAGGTAGCCACTTCCTTTTATAGATCACAGGATATTGTGCTACCAACCTTTTGTATTTTTCTTAAAAATTAGAAAGAGAGGGATTTTAGTTTTTTGGATGTCAGAAGGGTTCTTCTCGCATACATAGAGGTTAACAAAACCTTTAGGAAATCTGAGGCCTTTCTTGTTCTTTTTTCTGGGGCACACAAGGCTAATGGAACCTCTAAGGCCACCATAGTCAGATGGATAAAGCAGACAATTGCTGAAGCCTATAGAGTTAGGAACATTTCTCTGTCTCCTGGGCTGAAAGGGCTGGAGCCTCACCGGAACAAATATGTTAGGCGGCCACCTGGTCTAATTTTTCAGCCTTTGTTAAACATTATCTCCTGGACCTATAGAGATTGTATTGCTAGAGAGTGAATTTATTATACGCACCACATCCCTAAATAGTATTCAAGAGCAAATGGATGGGGTAATGGGACTTTGAAGGTGCTATTGGATATTAAATGATGGAGAAAAAATCATTTTTTGTAAAAAATATACAAATAAGTTTTATTAAAGAATATTGATACAAAAGGAATACTTTTAAAACATATAAAAGCAATGAGAAAGCACTTGATTATGTCTACTCAACGTGTTTCACCATCTTCAAATGGCTTCTTCAGGAGACTGACGAACATCTTTCACAAGTGAACATTCTACATACAATGAGACATATTATGAAAATATCAAGAAAGCATGTACAAATATTATATTATATTATATTATATTATATATATATATATATATATATATATATATATATATATATATATATATATATATATATATATATTATAAAATTATCTCCTGGACCTCCTTTCTTCCCAGGATCAGGCGTTTGGTTGAAAAGTTCTCCAGGCAGTAGTCCCTCCTTAGAATGGTAAGTTCTGGCTCATGGTCTCATGGGCTGTCCTAGAAGACGACTTGGGAAAAGATGAGTTAGACTTAACGGTAAGAAAAGAAACGGCCTCACATCCAGGAATTCCAATTGCCTTTAATTTCCAAAGTGCTGACAAAGTGATGACACCAAAGACACCAACATAGGGTCACATAGACGTGTTTCACACATACATCTTGTGCTTAATCATTACAATGACAACAACCGCCTATAGATCTTAAATAGACCACCCCAATAATTGCAGGTGTTCCGGGGGCGGTGATAATCAGCAGTTGTGAACAGCCCAATTAATCACCTAACTTCAGCCCCAAAGAGCATCTGAATAGTGATTCAAATACAAAGTCAAACTGAAGGTCCAATTTCTCGTACATATCGTGAACTCTCCCATACACACAAAGATATGGACCAACAATCACATAGAAAATTGTATAAAAACACCAATGAAAATATTGGAAAAAATAAATGTGAATACATACAACATAAAAAAGAGAAAAAACCATAATGAATGTAAAAACATCTATCTGGTATACGCACATATGTGCATGCAGGTGCACACCTGCACACACATGGACACATTTCACATGCATATACAAAAGACATATACATAAAATCATTATTTCCTCCATGGAATAAACTATTATTATTATTCAGGATTTCTATAGCGCCAGCAGTTTACGCAACTATTCCCACTTTAAGGATGCATAAATGAATGCATCCATGTATATATCGTGAGAAAACCATCTCCATTATAGCGCCTGTATGGACACATGTGTTTCAATAAACTTGTAAAAAACGTGTGGTAAATCACTGTAAATCATGTATACAGATACCCACATGCCATAGTGTCAGTTTTTAACCAATGTGCCCTCACAGGAGTACCAGGAGATATAAAAAATATAAACATAATAATCTATAAAGGATCATTGATCATATAAAAATCCACAGCAGAGGAGGGACCAATGCAGCACATAATCAGATCATATTGTATTGTATATTGTCCATATATAGACATGCATAATGATGGAACATACATGTAAATATATATATATATATATATATATATACATATATATATATATATATATATATATATATATATATATATATAAAATGCATCCATCCCAATGTATGGAGGGGGTCCCAGTGGGGCTCATTCATAAAAATGACTGACATCCCATTCGAAGTTGAGCCCGAGTGGGATGCGACTCTGCAGATGGAAGATCCAGAATACTTCCCTCTGACATAGGGATCGGAACGCATCACACCCCCCCCCCCCCCGGCTTGGCACCCTGACCTTTTCAATAACCTGGACCCGCGTAGCTGTTTTGTCCCCATTGTGCACAGAGAAATTGGACCTTCAGTTTGACTTTGTATTTGAATCACTATTCAGATGCTCTTTGGGGCTGAAGTTAAATGTTTAATTAGGCTGTGCACAACTGCTGATTATCCCCACCCCAACCATATCTGCAATTATTGGGGCGGTCTATTTAGGATCTATAGGGGGTTGTTGTCATTGTAATGATTAAGCACAAGATGTATGTGTGAAACGCGTCTACGTGACCCTATGCTGGTGTCTTTGGTGTCATCACTTTGTCAGCACTTTGGAAATTAAAGGCAATTGGAATTCCTGGATGTGCGGCCGTTTCTTTTCTTACAAGTTTTCCACTGAGGCGGGCCGGGGCTAGCACTCTGTGGGATATTCCACCTCCAAACTACCATCACACACCTGGAGCAGCGTTTTCTCCCTTCAGTATATAGACTTACTGGTAACTCCTTTTCTGAGAGTCTTCCAGGACAGCTGGATTCCCACCCGGGGATGTCTTGTATTATGCATATGTTTTGCAGGGACGTCTTATGGTTCTCGAGAAATACTAAAGGGTCATGACTAGAGGACTGCCTTTTATGAGGTGGGGTTAACGTGTTTCTTGTCCTGGTAGGAGGAGCCCTAGGGCTCATGGGCTGTCCTGGAAGACTCTCAGAAAAGGAGTTACTGGTAAGTCTAAGATTTTTCCCCAGTTGCTGAGCTGCGGCAAATAAAGCAATACGCATGGTAATAAATTATATTTGGAATTTATTAAGGGTGGGGAATGAATAAGAATAGTGAGGCTATTGTAGTTATTGCATTAGTAGGCTGGCTGTTTATAGCCTTAAAGCGGTTTTAAACCGCTGGACGTTTGTTTTGTTTTTTTACCCTGCAAGGTAAAGGCATACTGTGCTAGTATGCATAGCATACTAGAACATTATGGTAAACTTACCTTCAAACTAAGCCCTCCCGCACCGTGATGTTAGATCTGGGGGCTGCTTTCATCTTAACCTGTCTTGCTTCCAGGTTTGCAGACTCCGCTCTTTGACTGTCTGAAACCATGATGACGTCACTCCCGCGCATGCACGCGGCAGCCGCCTGTCACAATTCGGGTCTCTGAAGAAACTGGATGGGTGACCATTCCTTCAGGGCGCATGCACCAGTGATGTCACTGGCTGCATGTAATGTAAATATCTCCTAGTCGGTGCATGCTTAGGAGAAATATACATTGCCTATAGGTAAGCCTTTTTATAGGCTTACCTATAGGTAAAAGTCATGCATGGAAGTTAACTTAACCATTTAAAGTATAACTAAAGGCAAAACTTTTTTTTTTAGTTTTGCATAGAGTGGGGTGGGATTAGTAGAATGCCTGTCAGTTTTTATTGCCATCTGTGGCTCCAGTTAAGAAGATTCAGCTTCTCTGTTTATGCTGTTTACCATTATCATTAGTGAAGTAATCAAAAGTGAAAGTAAAAGGAAATCCCATATTTTTGGGTTGTCCCCATTAAAGTTTTAAAGGGAAAATATTCCAATGGAGACACTAGTTCTCTAGTTCTGGTGACTTGGGGGTCCCCAAGGAACTCCCTTAATTTTCAGGGATTTCCTCCCACTTCCTGTTTGGCTATGGGGCAGGACATGAAGGGAAATCTCTGCAATAGGACAAAGATAATGAAAAAGAAAATCTTGATAGAGGTTATAAACCTCCCTTTATCCAAAATGAAGAAAAACAAGTTTTGCCTATAGTTCTACTTTAAGGGCCTGCCTGGGAGGTTAAATAAATCTTTTTGTGGCACTATAATACAATTTGTGGCACCTCGGTGCCTACTGGGCCTTGGCGCCGAGGTGCCACAAATTGGCGTGCAATAGCGCCAACAGTGCTGTGCCCAGAGCTCGGGCGCTCCCGTCAGGGTGATCAGCGGCTCACGGAAAGTTCCAGATCGCAGACTTTTTTGATCATCTGACCACCGTGGCAGCCAATCATGGAGGTCACGTGACGGTAAGCCCCACCCCGCCTCCCGGCAAAGCAAACCAGCGCCAAGGGGTTAATGGAACACCATGTGAACAAATAAAGATAAGGGTTATATGAGAGAGCAGCCATGAAGAATCAGAAGATGTAGGTCTCATGCACACTGGGTGTTTAGCCTTGGCGCATTAGGCTCCAGCACTTAGTTACAGCTGGAGGGCTTAAACACGCCATCAAGCCCCACTGCCGGCAACCTGTTGAACTGAGTCTGAGAGTCTCACAGCTGCTGTGGCTGAATGGGGCTGGGCAATGCACTTAGTGGTACTGTTCAGAGCAGTAGGAGCCCAGGGACAAATACCTGGAAAGCAGACTTCTTGCACTTCAGTCATTCACTAGGTGCACCGTCCAGCCCCATCCAGCTGCAGCAGCTCTTAGACCCCCATAGAGTGGGGCTCCCAGCAGTGGGGCTGGATGGAGGGACTGTGCCCTCCAGCTGCAACTCTGGAGCACCTTGGCTGAACACCCAGTATGCATGAGGCCGTATCCTTTTTTAATGTGACTGTTTACTGTCCTGAAAAGCTGCAATGAAAATTGTCAAACTATTACTAGTATCTATTAGCTAAATATGTACGATGTGTACCATGTCCTTGTGTACTGACTAATGTTCAGCACCAATGGGACCCCGTCACTATAGTTCTAATAATAAAAACCATAGTGGTATAGACATTCCATGAAATAAAGCCCAATTCCAATCATTTATTTTAGTTTGGAAGAGGGTTAAAACAGGCTGAAAGCTGAACTCTACACAAGCAGTCTGATACACAAATGAAGTACATAAATAAGATCTGTTTACCTGCCAAAGGATTTGTATTTCTGTCTCTGCAGTCCTGAGATTTACACAGCTTTGCCACACATCACAGCCCATTATGGCAGGGCAGAAGACCTAATTTTTCTCTGCTGGACTGTCATTGTACTCCCTGCACTGAAGCACATTTGGTTGGCTCCTTGTGTTGTTGCTCCCTCCACCTGTCTAAGCTCTGCTGTACAGGGGCTACAAGAAGATGATTCATATTCAGGCATTGCATGGCTTACAATAAAAATATATATTTAATGATGTATTATTACATTACAAAGCCTAATCAGTTTGTGTCTTTTACATCTGCCTAGAGTTAAAGTGATACTAAACTCACATTGTTTTATTTACATTATCCCTTCTCTTTCTCTTTCTGTATACGGATGATGGCACTGTAATTATATAAAAATACCTTGTTCATTGTCGATATACAGCTGTCACATGGCCCAGATCTTTCCCAGCCTGTCTGCAGGGAAACAGTGGCAGGAGGAAATTCAATTCCTACTACTGGTCACATGTTCAAAAATAAATCCATATATATATATATATATATATATTCAAATCTTTATTATTTTTTGGCAAAAACATCTTGTGGGTGGATTTCTGCCAGTCTCAAGATGTGTCAGGCCCCTCCAGCCTGTATCTTAGAATAAGAGGAAGATGAAGCCTCCATCAATTTACATGTGATATCCCACACCCATTGTGTTAAGCTGGTTTGTGGGCATGGAGGAGGAGGGAGGGAGTGGGCTGTCATTTACCACTGTGTATATACACCCATATGTGGGACTCTATAGTCACAAGGGCTGCTAAGATGTGATAGGTAGGGACATGGACAGGAGGGAGGGACAGAATACTGCAGGATCAACCAGGATTTTTTGCAGAATACAGCAAAAGTATCACATAGGGACTAAGTAAGTATGAACAGCATGTAATTTACCATTTATTGATAGTTTTTTTTTGATCTGGGTTTAATGTCACTTTAAGCTTTAGAACTCTGGCTATGTCTCATTTAGGAGACATCAGATTTTAAATACTGTCTGCATCCCCATAGAGAAGATTCTGCTCTGTATGATACCTGTCACCTGCACAGGATAAAGGGGAAATCTCCCTCAACAGAGGTTCTAGTTTGTCATAATCCTACTGAATTATGTGTATACATATATATATATAGATATATATATATATATGCGTATATATACATAATAAGTACAGTAAAACTGCAGGAAAGGGCACTGGGGCGCAAACTAATGTGAATTTATTTTATTTTGTAATGTATCAGTATGTTTGGTGTGTTTTACTATTTGAATTTGCCGCCGGTTCCACCCCCCTGCGAGCGTCACATTGCAGGAGACGGAAGCTGGGGCACAGAGCATCGGGAGGAAGATCCGGTCGCCTCACACCGCCGGATACATTGCTGGATCTCGGGGACAAGGTGAGTACCCTCTCTTCCAGGATCCAGCGATCTTCCTAGCGGTACCCCGAGTGTGGCTCGGGGTTACCGCTTTTGGCACGGAAATTTAACCCCGAGCCACACTCGGGAATACCGCTAGAAAGGTTAAGCACATCAGATTTCAGTTAATGTAGTCAGATCATGGCACGGTTTAGGAGATATTAAACCTGCATGCAGCCGCTGACGTCTGCGGCGCATGCACTCTGAAGGTCCGGCGGACCTTCAGAGCTTCTTGCCGGATCTTGCCGGAAAGTGAAACTCCCACACGCATGCGCGGAAGTGACGTTATCGCTGCTCCGGCCACTCACAGCGAACCAGGAAGAGACACCGAGGGAGCATGTCAGCTCCCTCAGCGTTGTCCAGACGACCGTGCCGGGGCTTCGTTCTAAGGTAAGTATTTCATAATGAGCTAGTATGCGATGCATACTAGCTCATTATGCCTTTGTCTTATGGGTTTGTTTGTTTTTATTTTATTTTATAAGTATACAACCGCTTTAAATAAAAATTCATGAAATACTCTTTCTTAAATTTGAACTTTAGGAATGCAAATTCATCAAAAGTTATATTGGTCCAGCTTAGTCCATTGTAAGTATGTATGTGTCATACCTGGCCAATCCCTGGAAATCAGTAGGCACTGCTGCTACAGTGATCGCCGCTAGCTTCCGGACCCTCTGCCAAGTGGCTGCTCTGCTGCTTAACAGGTGGTCGCTCGCTCTGCGTGGGTGCCATTCAGGGAACACTGCATTTTCCCAATGGTTACAAACCATTCTTTGATTGAATGAGGTGAAGAGGTGGGGCAGTGACATTACAATTCACACTTGGTCCAATCAGAGAATGATTTGCATTCATTGAGAAAATGCAAAGAGTTCCCTGAATGGCACCTGTGCCGAGCAACCTTCTGTGTTCACTAAGCAGCAAGGCAGCCACTCGGCACGGCACCCAGAAGCTAGCAGCAATCACTGTAATAGCTATTTCCAGCTTCCAGGGATCGGTCAAGCATGGCACATACTGTACATACTTACATTGCAACAAATATCCATATTTAAGCTTCAGCTTTAAAGTGATATTAAAAGTATTTTTTTTTAATAACAAACATGTTGTACTTACCTGCTCTGTGTAATAGTATCGCACAGAGCAGCCCAGATCCTCCTCTTCTGGGGTTCCCCTACCGGCACTCCTCGCTCCATCCCCTGCTGAGTGCCCCCATAGCAAGCCACTTGCTATGTGGGCACTTGTGCCCTGGACCTGCAGTGAACACTAAACTATGGCAGTCCCACTTTGTACTCGTAATTTTTAATAAACCTTTTGGTTTTGGTTTTCTTTTTTTTTTTTTTTTTGTGATCAGTAGCAATGGCAAGTGTTGTGTAAACTAATAATGTACTTCAAACCTATGGAGATGCTAACCCCTCCTATCCCATCTTTTGGAAGGAGTATTATAAAGCTGGGAAAAGAATGAATAGAATTAGAGTTATGAACCGAACTGCCCTGGGTTCAGTTTGGCAGGGGTTTGGTGACACTTCACAGGAGTTTGGATCCCAAACCCTAATGAAATTGATGGCAGCTGAATCTGTGAAAATAAAAATGCCCATTTGCTGGGCTAATAGATAGGAAGATGTCAAAAGTAGTGCGGGGGGGAACATAGATCAATACAAAAATAATCTTAAAAAAAATAGATTCACCCAGGAGCAGTGATTTTTTTTTAAATGCTTAAAGTGAAACCTTACAAAGTGTCCGATTGCTTTAACCTCCTTGGCGGTATGACTCTTTTGGGTTTTAGGTGCTGAAAGTGGTACCATTATTTTGCATGTAAATCTTGTGAATGAGCAGCCCAAACCAACTGTATACATTATATATATATATATATATATATATATATATATATATATATATATATATATATACATAAAAAGTACAGTAAACCTGCAGGAAAGGGCACTGGGGGGCAAACTAATGTGATTTTTTTTTATTTTGAATTGATTCAGTGTGTTTGGTGTGTTTTTACATTTGAATTTGCCGCCGGTTCCACCCCCCTGCGAACGTCACGTCGCAGGGCACGGAAGCCGAGGCACGGAGACGATCGGGAGGAAGATCCACCGCGTGACACCGCCGGGACACATCGCTGGATCCCGGTGACAAGGTAAGTAACCCTGCTTACAGGATCCAGCGATGCTTCTGGCGGTACCCCGAGTGTGGCTCGGGGTTACCGCTTTTGGCTCTGAAATTTAACCCCGAGACACGCTCGGGAATACCGCTAAGAAGGTTAAATAACATACCTGGGGGTGTTCTATTCCTGCCTGTGAAGGGGCGCACAGCAGCACTGACATTTACTTAGGAAAAACATTTTAAAAAACCCAGCAAATGACTTTGACATCTGTCATTGCCGGCTTCTTTGTTTGTTAAAAAAAACAGAGAAAACTGATCCCTCCACGGGTTTCCTATGTAAATGTTCTTATGGGGGGGGGGAGCATGCATCCCCACTCCTGTACCATACCTTGGTACACCTTGCCAGGTTGTACCCCCGCCTGGCAAAGTACCTTGTCTCCATGTTGATCAGCACAAAGGGCCTTTTCCCCACAACCCTTGCCCAGTGGTTGTTGTGGTCTTTGGGCGGGGGGGCTAAACAGTATCTAGAAATACCCTGCAATTATAATGGTGTCTCCAGATACCATTCCCCCCCCCCCCCCTACATGAATGAGGGGTTCATATTACCCCTACTCATTCACACAAAAAAATAACCTAAAAATAAAGACACCCAAATGTTTGACATGCCCTTTATTTAAAAAAAAAATCCCCAAAACAGCCCATCATAGTAAATCCTCTGTCAATCATTATGCCTGCCGCCATGGATTTGCTGAAAAAAAAAAAAAAAAAAAAACAATTACCCGCCTGCTACACATATCCGTATTCAGGCTCCGTTCACATGTCAGCGTATGATCGCGGGCAGAACCGCCGCGGTTCCGCCCGCGATCCGGAGATTTATTGCAAATCGCGGGACGCCTAGCGTTGCCCGTTGATTTGCAATAGCCCCCCAAACGCAGAGCGATGTTGCCGCGATTTACGCCCGCCGAATCGAGAGCTTCTTTGGAGCGTATTGCGTCCCGCGATTTTGTTTGCGCGATGTTGCCGCGATTCCGCGGGCGTAAATCGCGGCAACATCGCTCTGCGTTTGGGGGGGCTATTGCAAATCAACGGGCAACGCTAGGTGTCCCGCGATTTGCAATAAATCTCCGGATCGCGGGCGGAACCGCAGCGGTTCTGCCCGCGATCATACGCTGACATGTGAACGGAGCCATAGCTGTATCCCAGACAGTAAGGCTACTTTCACACTGTTCTGGCGCAAGAACACTGAAAAAACACGTATGCATTTTTGCCATGATTTTACCGTCTTTGTGATTCAAAAACTGCACCAAAAACGAATCACGGTTGCATTTTGCCGTGGTTTCTATTGCTTTAAATGGGGAGGTGCATGTTTGGTGCAATTTTTTAACTCCCCAAACATGCTCCAAAAATACGGCAAGCAAGATTTTTTACACCGCAACAGAAGCGCAACGCCCTAATGTGAACACATACATAGAGTTAAAGGGAAGCATTTTTGGGCCTGAAGATTTTAAAGGGAAACATTCATATTATGCCTGAAGATTAGTGAAAACCCCCACATATGATATATATATATACATATATATATATACAGACATACAGGACAATAATATTGTGGTAGGTCCTTTTTTTCTTATCTCACATGATATTTGGACAATGGTTTATCAAAAGCAACATTTTAGTATAAAATATCGTAAACTAAAGTCAATGTGAAAAAGCGGGATAAATAGATACCCAACATATCAGGCTTTAAATGAGCGCATGTTTGCAAAATAACAACAATTGTTGGTATACTAAATCTTCCATAGAAATACAGTATATCTGTACTCAAATCCAAATAGTTTATACTGTACATACATATAACCAATCGGGTGCTAAAGGTGACCACAGGTTAATACTCAAAGTTCTGAATGAACCCTCTGCACACTGCTATACACCCTTTGTAGCAAACTGTGTATAAAAACAGGGATTTTTAGTTCACATACATTGCAATGCATGTTTAAAGCGGAATTAAACCCCAAAACAAAAATTTTATATATTAGAACTTATCAATCATTAGATGTGATGGCTGCATTCGTTTTCTTTTGTTAGGCTTTTTTCCTTCTGTTTTCATCTGGTGATCTTCCCAGTAACACACCTCTGGTATTAGAGGCACCTATGAGCATCAGCATTGTTAGTCTGGAGGGAGAAGAGTGTCATTTGTACTGAAAGATTTAACGACTTCCGGACCGCCCACCGTATGGCCTTAAATACCGGAGTTATGGCAGCAGATGGCAGCTATAACCCCAGTATTTTCTTACATGGCCGGCGGTCCTCTTTCACATAACAGTGGTCCCAGCGGCAGATTTGCCACAGATGTTTTCCTGAGCCGCCGGTAGCGGGAAAACAATCCGATCTCCTATGTTGCTGGGCAGGAAGTCGAGTGAGGGTAAGATGGCCCCCACTCGACTCTATGCCCTTGGAGGACCGGAGCTACGTCAAATGCCACTTCCACCCAATGACCTTAAAGGGCGAAATCTTTTTTTTTTTTTTTAATTAAAAAAAAATGATTTTTTTTTTACCCCAGATCTTACATTAACCAATTAAGAACCAAGACTATTTCTGACACATGTTGTTTATAAGTTAAAATCAGTATTTTTTGCTAGAAAATTACTTGGAACCCCCACACATTATATATATATTATTCTCCAGAGTCTTTGCTAAATATATATATATATATATATATATATATATATATATATATATATATATATATATATTTATTTTTTCTTTTTGCAAAGACTCTGAAGAATAAAATGGCGGCCTTTGCAATATTTTTTGTCGCAGTATTTGCTCAGTGGTCTTTCAAACGCAATTTTTTGGGGAAAAAATACACTTCACTGAATTTAAAAAAATAAAAAAACAGTAAAGTTAACCCAATTTTTTTATATATTGTGAAAGATGATGTCACGCCGAGTAAATAGATACCTAACATTTTGCGGTTTTAAATTGCGCACACTCGTGGAATGGCGACAAACTACAGTACTTAAAAATCTCCATAGGCGACACTTAATGCTTTACCAGTTTAGAGTTACAGAAATGTTCCTTTGCTAGAATTATTGCTCTCACTCTGACGATCGCAGAGATACCTCACATGTGTGATTTGAACTCCATTTTCATTTGCGGGCGCGACTTATGTATGCATTCTCTTTCGTGCGTGAGCCTACAAGGGGCACTTTACAATTTTTTTCCTATTTATTTTTTATTTTTAACACTGTTTTTTAAAAACATATAAAAATCTGATCACATTTATTGCTGTGACAAGGAATGTAAACGTCCCTTGTGACAGTAATAGGCAGTGACAGGTATTCGTTATGGAGGGATCTGGGGTCTAAAACACCCCCTGACCCCTCCACTGCACTTCAAAGTATTCAAAACGCCAAAATCGTCATTTTTGAATACTGACACTTTATTTTTTTAACTTGGTGCCATTGGCAGCCGAGCAAACCAGAAGTGACCTAGCTGCCGGGTTACATGATCGGAGACCCGATTGAAGCTGAATCCGGCTTCGTTTGGACTTCAACCAGCCAGTGGATTTGCCGACTGGTTGCTCGAGTCCAAGCCGCGGAAGGCAGCAGGAGGGGGGGGGCTTCCCTTCTCGCTCGCTGGGATAACGGCCGAGCGGCTGCTGAGCCGCATCTTTTGTTATCTCCTGAAAGCCGACCTCCGGCTCTAAAAAAACTGTACGGCTGCAGGCTTCACTCCGGTACAACTACTTCTTCAAGCCGACCTACAGGTACATCAGTTTGCGGGAAGTGGTTAAAGAGGACCGGTCATGCTTATTTCTATTACAAGGGATGTTTACATTCCTTGTAATAGAAATAAAAGTGATCAAAAAAAAAAAAAAAAAAACGAAAGGAACAGTGTAAAAATAAAAAGTAACACGAATAATAAAAAAAAAAAAATGTAAAGTGCCCCGTCCCTTGGAGCTCATGCGCAGAAGCGAACCTGCGAAGGCATACGCAAGTCGCGCCCACATATATAAACAGTGTTCAAACCACACATGTGAGGTATCGCCATGATCATTAGAGCGAGTGTAATAATTCTAGCCCTAGACCTCCTCTGTAACTCTAAACTGGTAACCTGTAGACATTTTTAAAGCGTCGCCTATGGAGTAACAAATTTGTCACCATTCCATGAGCGTGGGCAATTTGGAAGCATGACATTTAAGGTATCAATTTACTCTGCGTAACATTATCTTTCACATTATAGAAAAAAAATTGGGCTAACTTTACTGTTTTTTTATTTTTTTATTAAAAAAAAAACTGTATTTCTTTCCAAAAAAATTGCATTTGTAGGACCGCTGCACAAGTACGGTGTGACATAAAGTATTGCAGTGATCTCCATTTTTTTATCTAAGGTCTCTGCTAAAAAAAAAAAAAAAAAAAAATATATATATATATAAAATGTTTGGCAGTTCCAAGTACTTTTCTAGCAAAAAATACTGATTTTACCTTGTAAACAACAAATTTCAGAAATAGACCTGGTCAAATAAAAAGTTATGGTAAATAAAAGCTGATCGTTGGAAGCACCCCTGTCAGTTGTAAATGGTTTATTTCATCCCTGTAACTGCTACATCTGTAGGAGAGCTTGTTTTTTTGGAAAACAAAATACACTAGGCGAAAATTAAAGGAAAGAAAGCCTACAAAAAGAAAAAGTAAAGCAGCCATTACAATCAAGAATCGGTAGGCTGCAATATATTAAATATTTGCTTTTGGGTATATTACTGCTTTATTCTGGCCAGCTGTGTCAAGGTAATTTCTGTCTGGCCAGTCCCTACTTTAAATTACACTACACTATTCTATAAAATGCTAAATGTTAATCACTGCTAGCATACTTCAGTGGATATAGTGCCAGTATGGGGCAAATAGACATAGGCTGTAGGCAAGCTACAGGTTCAGGTCTGGTCACTAATCTGAACTACTGTACATATATATATATATAACCCAGCAGGTGCTAAAAGGGTATGACTACATGTCAACACTAGAAAATTTGAATTGAACCCTCTGCACATTGCAATACACCCTTTCTGCAAATTTTTATAAAAACAGGGATTTTTGGTTCACATACTTTGCAATGTATGTTTAAGCTGGCCAACTGCGTCAAAGTAATCCCTCTCTGGCCAGACCTACACTACACTAAACTAGGCTAGCTACACTACACTACTTTACTTTGCTCTAACTATACTATTCTACACTACACTACTCTACTATACTCTACACATCAGTACACTACATGACACAACACTACACTACAGTACTTTGCTTTAAACTACACAGCACTATACTATGCTACATATAATTGCATTGCACTACACTACACTACTCTACACTGCACTACTCTACACAACATTACTCTTTGAAACACATAACACTATTCTACTCTACACGACATGACACTATTCTACACTACACATACTACGCTGCACTACTCTACACCACCGTACACTAACTACACATCACTATGCTGTACTACATGACACAACATTACACTACTCTACTTTGCTCTAACTATACTATTCTACACTACACTACTCTACTATACTCTACACATCAGTACACTACAGGACACAATACTACACTACAGTACTTTGCTTTAAACTACACAGCACTATACTATGCTACATATAATTGCATTGCATTGCACTACACTACTCTACACTGCACTACTCTACACAACATTACTCTTTGAAACACATAACGCTATTCTACTCTACACGACATGACACTATTCTACACTACACATACCACGCTGTACTACTTTACACCACGGTACACTAACTGCACATCACTACGCTGTACTACATGACACAACACTACACTTCTGTACTCTACACTACTTTGCACTACTCTACACATCACTACACCATTCTACACTAATCTACATGACACTACTCTGTACAACACTACTCTGCACGATACAACACTATTCTACACTATACAACACTAAACTACTCTACATTGCTCTACTTTACATAACTGCACTTCATTGCATAGCACTACTCTACACATCATTACTGTACACTACTCTACAGTACATTGCACTAAACTACACTATACTGCACTGCTCTGCACAACACTATATTACTCCACACTATATTACACTACTGTACTCTACACTACAGTACACATTACTATTCTGCACTACTCTACTGTACTATACACTATGGTACTCTACATGACACTACTTCACACAACACTGCACCATAATACAACACTACACTCACAACACTACTGCATTTTTTGTTTTTTTGTTTTTTTTTTGTTTTTTTGTTTTTTTTGTTTTTTTTGTTTTTTTGTTTTTTTATAATATTTTTAAAGGGTAAAGGGTAAAAGGGTTAAATATACATATTTACAAAAAGATACATGGAGAAATATCTTTCCTCCGTCAGTCTCCCAAAGTAGGTGGAGTGGAATTCCTGGGAGCAGGATAGCACGATGGTGGTGTGGTCACACTCTCCTTCACCGTCTCAGCAGACGCTCTCTGGTTCTGTTGGAAAAACACAGGTCAGTTAGATATAGAGTAGATATAGAGCACCATTTGTACAATGCCATTTTCATCATTCTCATAGAAAACCCGAAGAGCTGCAAATTCTTCAACACTTAGGAAGGGTAGCTCCTCGTCGCGGATTCTCCGATGATTGGGCGGAGGAATAAAGGTCCGGCAAAGGGGACAAGTAGAACTCTGCTCCATCCACTGGCCGATGCATCCAGTGTGGAACTGGTGGGCGCACGGCAGCATTGTAGTCTCCTGTCTCATGTCCTCCAGGCAGATGTTGCAAATGGGCTGTTCACTTACTGCTGGCCTCTGCAGTGCCGGGTCTCTCGGAGAGCGACTTCTGTGAGAGGATCTGGTGTTCCGTTGTCTCTCTTGAAGTCGTGCTCTAGAACGAGTCCTGTGCGCTATAGGAGATTCTCGGCCTGTAATAACAATGACTGGGGTTTAATTAAAATGAACAATAAACAATTTAGTGCAGCGCTATAGTTCTAATACATCCCACTAACAGTGTGTAAATAGGCAGTACATATAAATATCAATTCAATCCATGTTAATATCCAGCTTTTCATGAATTATTCTCCACCCAAAACTGCAGACATTATAAACATCCCATATAAGTGTCACATTCAAAGCACATAATATCAAAATGACAGAGTGTTTCTCAAGTGGGGCTTCAATCCATGCAAATCCACCCAAAACTTTGCCACCTATTGTTAACTCTTTTTTACCAACAAGGGATAAAGATAATACTGGGTCCAGGCAAGTCTAGAAGCGCTCTTTTCCTCCTAAAGGTAGCAAACACTTATGGCTTTACCTCCCCAGGTGATAAAAAATAAGAGAGAACTCATAGTGCTTCCTGTAACTCCATCATTTATTAAAACTCATATTAAAAGCACTTTTGTAGTGAAGTATGGGCTTCAGTACAAAAGCTTTGCCGTGTTGCAACAAAATCACAGCAACATAACGTATAGGGTGATGCCACCGGTGGGATCTCTGAGGGATTCCATGCAAATGTGAGGTGAGCAGTGAGAGGCAGAGCGGTGTATTGTGATGGGAGCGGTGAGCGGCCATATACACACTACATGAAAATACTTTTTTATTGAAGCCCAAACTGGTTTTATACAATGTAAGTGCTTCCAATATAAGTTTTGATCAATGATGGAGTTACAGGAAGCACTATGAGTAGGGTTGAGCGAACACCTAGATGTCCGTGTTCGACGGGTTCGGCCGAACTTTAAAAAAAAGTCCGGGTCCGTGTCCCGGACTTTTACCGAACTTTTCCCGGACACCGAACCCCATTGAAGTCAATGGGGACCCGAACTTTAAGGCACTAAAATGGCTCTAAAACACCAAAGGAAAGGGCTAGAGTGCTGCAAATGGCAGCAAAACGTAATTAAGAGCATGGCAAGTGCTCTGCAAACAAATGTGGATAGGGAAATAACTTAAAACAACAAAAAAAAACAGAAAAATAAAACAATGTTCTTCTTCATCTCTGAAGGACGAGGCCCATATGGAGTAGGAGGGAGGTTAAGGTGGTGGTGGATGTGGCGGTGACATAGGCGTGCGCACAGGGTGTGCTGGGTGTGCCTGGGCACACCCTAATCACCTAGGGCACATAGCATTGCCAGTGAGGAGATGGGAAAGATCTCCCTGGGACCTGCTCTGCTCTATTTCTCCTTGCCTACAGGTACATGGCCCCGATACATTACTCTCCCTGCTGGCAAACACATGCATGTGTATTTCAACTTTGGGGTGCACACCTTAATGCAATAGGCTGCGCACACCTATGGGCGGTGTAGGTGGAAGCGGCGGTGGAGGAGGACCAGGGCCGGATTAACAGCATCATGGGCTTGGTGCTGAGGATTTTGAAGGGCCTTAGGGCCGTGCCTTGCCATGCACCCAGAGGAGGAAGGGTGCAGCCATGCATGCCTAATTCAACATGGGATGCTGTCTCTGAAGCCCATAAACACATCCATGCATCGCCAACTGTCCCTCCTTGTCCGGCCTTCACGCTGTGTGGGGAGGTTCTGAGGGTGCTGCCTGGGGAAGCGAGCATAGAAGCCAGACTTCTGTGTTTACAAGTGACAGAAGAGCGGTAACAGTGAATATGGCCAACCCGGGGCCTATATAAAAGGTAGGGGCCTGGAGCTGCAGCTCCAATAGCCCCTACATTAATCTGGCCCTGAGGAGGAGGACGAGGTAGCCAACACTGCTTCTTTTCACAAATTTTAAATGAGGGTACACCCCAAAAGAGTGAGAAAGAGCAAAAATGGAACAATGGGTGGGTAAGGTCGGTATCCATTGCTATTCTGCATAAGGTACGGAAAAGTCCCGTGGGATCCATGCCTGGTTCATTTTAATGAACGTGAGCTTGTCCACATTGTCTCTGGACAGGCGGCTGCGCTTGTCTGTTATAACGCCCCCAGCCGTGCTAAATACCCGTTCAGATAATACACTGGCTGCAGGGCACGCCAGCACCTCCAAGGCGTAAAGGGCAAGCTCAGGCCATGTGCCCAATTTGGAGACCCAGAAGTTGAAGGGGGCAGACCCGTCATTCACTACATGTAGGCGTGTGCACACATACTGCTCCACCATGTTGGTAAAATGCTGCCTCCTGCTAAGACGTTCCATCTGAGCTGCTGGTGCTGCTGTTTGTTGTGGCGTGCTGACAAAGCTTTTCCACATTTCGGCCATGCTAACCCTGCCTTCTGAGGTGCTGGCGGTGCCCTGGTTGCGTTGGCGACCTCCTCCTCCTCCTCCTCTGCCTTGTGCTTCCACTGTGGCCCCGCTGTCAGATGGGAATGCCAGCAGCATGGCGTCTACCAGCGTGCGCTTGTACTCGCGCATCTTGCGATCGCGCTCCAGTGAGTGAATTAAGGACGGTACGTTGTCCTTGTAACGGGGATCCAGCAGCGTGGCCACCCAGTAATCAGCACAAGTTAGAATGTGGGCAACTCGGCGGTCGTTGTGGAGACACTGCAGCATGTAATCGCTCATGTGTGCCAGGCTGCCCAGAGGCAACGAAAGGCTGTCCTCTGTGGGAGGTGTATGGTCCGTGTCCTCTGTATCCCCCCAGCCACGCACCAGTGATGGCCATGAGCTGGCCTGGGTGCCACCCTGCTGTGAACATGGTTCCATCTCCTCCTCCAGCTCCTCCTCCTCCTCATCCTCCTCATCCTCCAGAACTGTGCCCCTGCTGGACAATTGCGTCCCTGGCGTTTGCGTGTGCAGGAACCCACCCTCGGAGCCCCTTGCGAATGACTGCCCTGAAAGCCTTGGAAATGTTACCTCTTCATCCTCCTCCTCCTCCTCATCCTGTGCCACATCCTCTTCCATCATCGCCCGAATTGTTTTTTCAAGGAGGCATAGAAGTGGGATAGTTAAGCTGAGAACGGCGTCATTGCCACTGGCCATGTTGGTGGAGTACTCAAAACAGCGCAACAAGGCACACAGGTCTCGCATGGAGGCCCAGTTAAATTAAATAGCGGAATAGAAAATATGATCCAAAAAAAGTGTATGTATATCACACGTACACAACCACACTAGGCCCCAATTACTATTGTTTGTACCCCTAAAAGGCTAGATGAGGAGTAGGGGGGGTATGGAACAGGCAGCACCCTCAAACCTTCAGAAGTATGAGATGAACCCCAACAACTTGGAAAGGTGGATCTCTCTCACACGTACCGACACAGACTATCCCGCAATTCAATTGATCCTCAAAGGTTTTTATTGAATAGCGGAATAGGAAATATGATCAAAAAAAGTGTATGTATCTCGCACGTACACAACCACACTAGGCCCCAATTACTATTGTTTGTACCCCTAAAAGGCTAGATGAGGAGTAGGGGGGGTATGGAACAGGCAGCACCCTCAAACCTTCAGAAGTATGAGATGAACCCCAACAACTTGGAAAGGTGGATCTCTCTCACACGTACCGACACAGACTATCCCGCAATTCAATTGATCCTCAAAGGTTTTTATTGAATAGCGGAATAGGAAATATGATCAAAAAAAGTGTATGTATCTCGCACGTACACAACCACACTAGGCCCCAATTACTATTGTTTGTACCCCTAAAAGGCTAGGAGTAGGGGGAGTATGGAACAGGCAGCACCCTCAAACCTTCAGAAGTATGAGATGAACCCCAACAACTTGGAAAGGTGGATCTCTCTCACACGTACCAACACAGACTATCCCCCAATTTAACTGATCCCCAAAGGTTTTTGATTAAATAGCGGAATAGAAAATATGATCCCAAAAAAGTGTATGTATATCACACGTACACAACCACACTAGGCCCCAATTACTATTGTTTGTACCCCTAAAAGGCTAGGAGTAGGGGGAGTATGGAACAGGCAGCACCCTCAAACCTTCAGAAGTATGAGATGAACCTCAACAACTTGGAAAGGTGGATCTCTCTCACACGTACCAACACAGACTATCCCCCAATTTAACTGATCCCCAAAGGTTTTTGATTAAATAGCGGAATAGAAAATATGATCCCAAAAAAGTGTATGTATATCACACGTACACAACCACACTAGGCCCCAATTACTATTGTTTGTACCCCTAAAAGGCTAGGAGTAGGGGGAGTATGGAACAGGCAGCACCCTCAAACCTTCAGAAGTATGAGATGAACCCCAACAACTTGGAAAGGTGGATCTCTCTCACACGTACCAACACAGACTATCCCCCAATTTAACTGATCCCCAAAGGTTTTTGATTAAATAGCGGAATAGAAAATATGATCCCAAAAAAGTGTATGTATATCACACGTACACAACCACACTAGGCCCCAATTACTATTGTTTGTACCCCTAAAAGGCTAGGAGTAGGGGGAGTATGGAACAGGCAGCACCCTCAAACCTTCAGAAGTATGAGATGAACCCCAACAACTTGGAAAGGTGGATCTCTCTCACACGTACCAACACAGACTATCCCCCAATTTAACTGATCCCCAAAGGTTTTTGATTAAATAGCGGAATAGAAAATATGATCCCAAAAAAGTGTATGTATATCACACGTACACAACCACACTAGGCCCCAATTACTATTGTTTGTACCCCTAAAAGGCTAGGAGTAGGGGGAGTATGGAACAGGCAGCACCCTCAAACCTTCAGAAGTATGAGATGAACCCCAACAACTTGGAAAGGTGGATCTCTCTCACACGTACCAACACAGACTATCCCCCAATTTAACTGATCCCCAAAGGTTTTTGATTAAATAGCGGAATAGAAAATATGATCCCAAAAAAGTGTATGTATATCACACGTACACAACCACACTAGGCCCCAATTACTATTGTTTGTACCCCTAAAAGGCTAGATGAGGAGTAGGGGGAGTATGGAACAGGCAGCACCCTCAAACCTTCAGTATGAGATTGTGTTCACTGTACCCCACAAAGATTGAGTTCACTGCACCCCACAATGATTGTGTTCACTGCACCCCACAAAGATTGTGTTCACTGCACCTCACAAAGATTGTGTTCACTGTACCCCCCAAAGATTGTGTTCACTGCACCCCACAAAGATTCTGTTCACTGTACCCCACAAAGATTGTGTTCACTGCACCCCAAAAAGATTGTGTTCACTGCACCCCAAAAAGGATGTTGTTCACTGCACCCCAAAAAGGATGTTGTTCACTCCACCCCAAAAAGATTGTGTTCACTGCACCCCACAAAGATTGTGTTCACTGCACCCCAAAAAGATTGTGTTCACTGCACCCCAAAAATGATTTTGTTCACTGCACCCCAAAAAGGATTTTGTTCACTGCACCCCAAAAAGGATGTTGTTCACTCCACCCCAAAAAGATTGTGTTCACTGCACCCCAAAAAGATTGTGTTCACTGCACCCCACAAAGGATTTTGTTCACTGCACCCCAAAAAGATTGTGTTCACTGCACCCCAAAAAGGATGTTGTTCACTGCACCCCAAAAAGGATTTTGTTCACTGCACCCCAAAAAGATTGTGTTCACTGCACCCCACAAAGGATTTTGTTCACTGCACCCCACAAAGATTGTGTTCACTGCACACCAAAAAGGAGTGTGTTCACTGCACCCCAAAAAGATTTTGTTCACTGCACCCCAAAAAGATTGTGTTCACTGCAGCCCAAAAAGATTGTGTTCACTGCAGCCCAAAAAGATTGTGTTCACTGCAGCCCAAAAAGATTGTGTTCACTGCAGCCCAAAAAGATTGTGTTCACTGCAGCCCAAAAAGATTGTGTTCACTGCAGCTCACACACAGAAAAATGGATGTGGATCACTGACACCTGCCTATCTCCAATCCCACACCACACAGCAATATCGATTGTAGTTTGTAGAACACAGTTTCCCTAAAATTCAGCAGACTCTGTCCCTAACAGGATTGAGAAGAGATCGTAGATCAGGATTGAGTGCAGATTCACCCCACCCCCCACACAGCAATATCGATTGTAGTTTGTAGAAGACACTGACCCTATATAATTCAGCAGACTCTATCCCTAAAATGCCTACAACTCGCCCTGCCTAAACACTCCGACCTGTCCCTCAATTCTATCCGGACACAAATGGTTTTTTCCTGCCTATCTTTCCCTAATCAGCAGCCAGCACGTTGATGTGTGCTCTGTCCCTGAATCTAAGCAGCATAATGACGCCGCTGCGGCTGCCTCGAACTTATAAAGACTTGGTCACATGCTTCAGACGGCCAATCACAGCTACTGAGACATTTGCAGGCATGGCTGGGATGGCTTAAGGCACACCAGTTAAACGATTGTTGATTGGCTGTTGAAAGCCCGCCATGAAAAGAGCGCCAAAGCATGCAAAACCCGGAAATAAAACGACCGAACACGGATTTTTACCCGAACATACAGTAAAGTGTCCGTGTCCGTGTTCGGGTACAAAAAATCCAATTATTCGGTACGAACACGAATAATACAGTCCGTGTTCACTCAACACTAACTATGAGTTCTCTCTGATTTGTATTATCTGGGGAGGCAAAGCCACAAGTGTTTGCTACCTTCAGGAGGAAAAGAACGCTTCTAGACTTGCCTGGACCTGGTATTATCATTAACTCTTGTTGGGAAAAAAAAAGTGTTGTAACCAGGTGAACTGGTGTTTCCTTTGGGAGTGGAGTTAACATTGTGGTGGAGAATTGTGGCGTATCTTCAGATTTGGGTGGATCTACCTGGATTGAAACCTTACTTGAAAAGCAATTGGTCATTTGAATATAAGGTGTTTTGAATGTGACAGGTATATGGGATGTTTATAATGTTTTGGATGGAGTAATTGAGAATCTTTTTAATTTTGGTTGGAGCAACTGAGAATCACAATTGAAACGATATGCACATGTATCTCTATGGGGTGGATTTACTAAAGGCAAATAGACTGCGCACTTTGCAAGTGCAATCGCACTCATTTTCTCCAGAGCTTAGTGAATGTGGTAAAGCTTCACACTGTAAAAATTATCCAATCGGGTGCAAGGAAAAATAAACAATATATTTGCTTGCACAGGATTGGATGATGGAAATCAACAAAGCTTCCCCTCATTTACTAAGATCTGGGGAAAATGAGGGTAACTTCCCTTGTAAAGTGAAAAATCATTTTATCTGCAGTAAGTCCACTCCTTTGTGTTTCCATGGTGACACTTACAGTACATGGGATGTTTATAATGTTTTCAGTTTTGGGTGCAGTAACTGAGACTCACAATTGAAACATTGGGTATTCACACAGATTGGAGTGTGGACATTTATATTGATATATATATATATATATGTATTGCCTATTTACACACTGTATAATACAACTGTTATTTTCTGGCTTACTATATACAGTATATTCATCTATTTTCTGTGCAGTGCTGGAGTAATAAGTAAGGTTAATGATTGGAGTTTTTTAACCTTTCCTATCCCATAACACATTCAGATTTTTAAACTTTAAATGTCTAGGGCGAGTGTCTGATTTGGAAGAAATATTGAAGCGTCATAGCTGACTATCTCAGAGGTCATCCTGAAAACTGGAGATAATTTAGGAGTGAATAGTCAGATTCATTTATCTGTCCAATCACAGCACCACCTTGGCCTCTATAATACATCTAGAGACATTTATTGTGTGTTAATATTTATAGAAATATATAAATGTATATTACTAAATTGAGTTTTAATCAAATGTACAGTATGCTGCCTGAGTACAGAGTGCTGGTTGATTGACAACTGCTCTGACCAATCAGCTGAGACTGGGATTTTCTGTTATTCAAACTGTCACTTTTCTAAGACAGCCCAGCCAGGCCCAGAAAATGGAGAAATGAGGGATTTTATGGCAGGATCAGCAAGGTATTTAGGGGGATATACGGCATACACATTATATATATTACCCACATTTCATTATTCTATCATATTTTACCCACATTTTCCCTATAACAGCAATTATTGCTGTCTGTTAGGGACAGGGAAGGGGATTGGGGGGGGGGGGGGTATTTAAGCATCTAAGCCCTAAATAACCTAAGTAAAACAGTCTGACCTGGGGGCAAAATACAAATAATATTGTTTAAGGGTTGAAAATAACTCAATTTGGTTATTATTAACTTACCTGCTGGCCTGTCCTCCTGGGAGTTGCGCCGTGAACGCCTTGTTGCAGCCCGTCGTGGCATCCTGATGGTATTAAAGACACCTGGGTGTATAAAGATAGATATATAGATCAGATATATCGATGTATATATGTGAATAATATTCACAACAGTCAAAAGTAAGCAAAAAATGTCAGAAATCGCAGGAAATGGCTGGAAAGAAGCTGTACAGCGTCCTCTCAGTCTCTCTCCTCCTCACAACTGCTGCCACCACAGCTGCACAAACCAGTTCAAACCAGTTCTGAGCCAAGCACAGTGCAGTGAGCCATTGATATCCCAATACTATCATAGTTTGACTGACAATTACTCAGTTTTTTTTAGATAAAAAGAGCCTTTTATGGTATTTAACAACCACTGGGGTTTGTATTTTTACTATATAAAGGAAAAAAAAATAAAAATGTGTAAAAAATATATGCATTTTTCAATGTTGTGTGATTGTATGGGGGGGGGGGGTTAAATGCTGCTGACCACTGATGGTGGGGGGTTTTAAAATGCAATTTGCCACCAATTATCTAATTGTGATAATAATTGTGGGATTTTTTGGAAGTTTAAGGCCCCTTTCAAACTTGTGTGACTTGTCCTGTAACTTGGGACTGCAAAGTCCTATGACAAGTCGTTCTCTATGATTTCCAATGAGTACTGTCCATATCTGTGCGACTTCAAAGTAGTCCCTGCACTACTTTGGTCTGACTTTGATGCGTTTTGAGGTCCATAGATATAGGCATTGCTTCAAGTTCAGGCAAAATCGTGCAAATTTTAGGTCGCAGACGTGTGAAAGGGGCCTTAAAGTGTTTTGGGTTTATTTATGTATTATATTTACATATATCTGAAGTCAGACATCCCAGCCAGGGAACGGTATGAGGAACAAGAACAGAGGGGAAAAATAAAAACAAAACTGAAAATCTTGTATCAGAAGCTCAGTTTACAAAAATTGGCTTTAATATCATTTTAATGTCCATATAAAACTCCATGTCCATCTAAGAATATCCTATACATGGGGTGACAGAATTTCTCTGCACAATGAACATGTTTCTAGGGGTTGCTTATGATAATTGAATCCCCTTTTTTCTCATTAATCCCCCTGATCCAGGGCTCCTCTCCCTGCTTTTACCAACAGTCTCCATTCAGGGCTACATGAGCACACCCTATGTAAGGTCAGGTGCTGTGACCAAGGAGGATTGTGTAGTAGTCTGTGAAGCTGCTCCAGCATTTCACCAATGATTAAGGGATTGTGCCCAGGTAGCAGATGCCAGTGACACTCCTGATAGCTGGCATGCAGTGTTCGGCTACCAAGACACTGCTGCTGTTGTAGTCTCTTCTATGACTAGAAAATCTGGGGTGACTAGGGGAACAGTAGAGACATTGGATCTCCCTGGTTGGGGCTGAGAGTTGAATTATTGGCACCAGTGATGACTAGATTGGTTTGCTCAGATTAAACCAATCCTTAACCAATGGCAAGACAAAATTGTGTATTGTAATGAACTGGTAAAGGGGCCCTTTGAAGCCTTCACTTGCTCACCTCCAGTGAGGGACTTGTACTGAGACTGGAGCACAATATACAGAAGTAATGTATGCTGGTTGAGGTTGCAAAATACTTTTTTACCGGTGCACTGCAATACCTACACATTCCCATTCTACAGAGAGAGACTTCTGTTTGATTTTTTGGAAATTGCCAAGCATAATGACCTTTTTTTTTTTAAATTCCCAACAAAAGTATTACTTTTAAATCTTTTTTTTTTTTTTTTTAAATAGCAAATACAAATTAAAATAGTCATTAAATTAAATTTTCATTATTAAATATATCAGAAAAATAGCCCTTAGGTCAGGACTACCTACAGTGCTTGCTATTATACTAAAAGTGGATAATTATATCACCAATAAAACCAATAAAGTTGTGCAATTAGGCAAGTGGTGCAATGGACGAATTAACAATTATGACAAAAAAATATAAATATAAATTGTTGTGCAATAGAGCAATTACTATATTATGTGCAACGGGTGGGTATTTATATCAAAACTATAAATAAATCATATAAAATGGTGTTGCAATGAGCAGTATAGATTCAAAATGATATAGTGCACTAGAGCAATAAATAATCCGTCTACCACTGAGCACCTTTGATATAATTAATTGCATGAACTTTTTTTGCACTAAAGGAAATCATTTGGACTTTAATATTTATTATTCACAATCTATTTATTTAGAATTCATGTCACCTGTTGATGTCTATATAGTTATTTATTGCTCTAGTTCACTATATAATTTTGAATCTTATGGTTTTAGTTATTAAATACTCATTGCACTATACTGCTCATTGCAACACCATTTTATATTATTTATTTATAGTTTTGATATAAATACCCACCCATTGCACATTATATAGTAATTGCTCTATTGCACAACAATTTATATTTGTTTATCATAATTATTAATTCGTCCATTGCACCACTTGCACAACTTTATTGGTGATATAATTATTTATTTATTTCAGGTACTTATGTAGTGCTGTCAATTTATGCAGCGCTTTACATATACATTGTACATTCTCATCAGTCCCTGCCCTCAAGGAGCTTACAATCTAAGGTCCCTAACTCACATACATACAGAGTAGGGCCAATTTTTTATTTTTTTTTTTATACAGATCCAATTAACCTACCAGCATGTCTTTGGAGTGTGGGAGGAAACCGGAGTACCCGGAGGAAACCCACACAGACACAGGGAGAACATGCAAACTCCAGGCAGGTAGTGTCATGGTTGGGATTCAAACCAGCGACCCTCTTGCTGCAAGGTGAAAGTGCTAACCACTACACCACTGTGCTGTCACTTTTATAATAGCTAGCGCTGTAGGTAGTCCTGACCCAAGGGCTATTTTTCTGATATATTACTCTATTTATACTGCTGCTGCTATTTTCATAGTTTTTTTTTAGGAACCCATTGTTGTACAACACTAGGCGCGGGGGATACACTTAGGTG
Organism: Pelophylax lessonae; assembly: GCF_965119305.1. Taxonomy (NCBI): domain Eukaryota; kingdom Metazoa; phylum Chordata; class Amphibia; order Anura; family Ranidae; genus Pelophylax; species Pelophylax lessonae. The sequence goes on along the minus strand of NC_138773.1, from coordinate 256,532,598 downwards.
TTATCTTTTCTTCATTATTAAATATACTCTTTTAATGCAAGCAGTGTAAGTACCTATTTTGGCCTAATATTAGCCTCTTGCAGGCTCTGTACAGCAGAACTGAGTGTGAGAGGAAGAAGCAGCACTTGCAGTCAATCAGTTCAGGGGCAGGAATGAAACGTACTGATAGGAGGAGAAAGCAGAGTGACAGAGAGGTGAGCTCATCACTGTGCTGCCTGGAAAGTAGTTGAATGCTGCTGGCTGTCATTTAGATTAGAAGACTGAGGACAGAAGTGAAATGCTGCATGGGGACAGGTCCAACTAAGTCAGCGATGGAACACCAAAGAGAAAAAGAAGAGTTGTTGTCTAACAATAAATGCAATTCAGAAGTAGTTTTAGTGTAATGGAGTGTTATGTTCTTCTTGGCATTAGAGGGTTGGGGTTTACTAGAAAGCTCATCCATTTTGCTTTTACTTACAGAACACCGGTCATTATAGAATTATGGGGCTGTATTTGTGGCCTTGATCTGAACATGCTCTGTGCCTGGCTGTGTCTGTCTTCAGATCCTCTGAAATAAAGACACTTCCACGATTCTCTGGGACTTGAAGATTTGTTTGTACAGAGCAGTGAAAGGAAAGTAATCATTCAGAAAGTTCACTGGCTCTGGTTAGGCAGCTGGCATAGAACAGGGCGACCCTCCAGTGGGTACCCAGAAGGTCACCTAAAACAAAGAACCACAGAAGGAGCGCCAGACCAAATGGTTCTAAATGGGTTTAACAGTTCACACCTAAAACAGCCAACTTATGTTGTGGACAAAAACACTCCTCCTTCATCAGAGGATCTAGTCAGAAGTTGAATGGATTCAGTACAAGGGATTTATCCTCTGTTCATCTGTATGGGTAAATAATAACTGAATCTATCAGTCACCAATAGTGCCACCAATATAGATAGTCACATCCTTTACTATTTGGTCTGGCACTCCTTCCTTGGTTCTGTGTTGCAATTGAATTGACCATGGACAGGCTTGCAGCAAACAGGTGTCTCAGAAAAGAGGCAGCAATCCTTTTATCTATACTCGTTCTATGTCCATTGTACAGAGTGTTGAAACTAAAGAATGATTATGACAGCAAAGGAACTAGCTTTTTTCAGAAGGAGACAACAGCAATGGCAGCCTACATACATTATATTACCAAAAGTACTGGGACTCCTGCCTTTACACACATGAACTCTACTGGACCTCCCAGTCTTAGTCCGTAGGGTTCAATATTGAGTTGGCCCACCCTTTGCAGCTATAACAGCTTCAACTCTTCTGGGAAGGCTGTCCACAAGGTTTAGGAGTGTGTCTATGGAAATGTCTGACCATTCTTCCAAAAGCACATTTGTGAGGTCAGACACTGATGTGGAGAAGAAGGCATGGCTCACGGTGTCAGCTCTGTTTATCCCAAATGTCTTCTTTTGGGTTGATGTCAGGACTCTGTGCAGGCTAGTCAAGTTCCTCCACCCCAAACTCGCTCATTCACGTCTTTATGGAACTTGCTTTGTGGTGGGCCAACTCAATATTGAACCCTACGGACTAAGACTGGAATGCCATTAAAGGTCATATGCATGTAAAAGTATGTGTCCCAATACTTTTGGTAATATAGTGTATTTTTCTCACAAGGTCCATCATTAGCGACATTTGAGGTTGATTTACTTAAGGCAAATAGACTGTGCACTTTGCAAATGTCCTTGCTCCAGAGCTTAGTAAATGAGGGAAAGCTCTGCTGATTTCCATCATCCAATCGTATGCAAGCAAAAATATATATATTTTTTTGTTTGTTCTTCGCTGCATGTGATTGGATATTGTTTGCAAAGTAAAGCTTTACCTCATTGCCTAAGCTCTGGAGTAACTACAATTGCATAGTGCACAGTCTATTTGCCTTTAGCATATCTCCCTCATAATGTTTGCCATTGGTCGACTCCTTTTGAAAAAAAAAAAAAAACAGAACAAGTTAACTGACTATGTCTTGCTTCATAAGTTGAGTCACACATCCATTCATATCTTTTTAGTAGACTTTATGGTACCCTGAACTCTCTCATGGCTCATGATGTGCAATGAATTTGGACAGTGAACTCCCTCTGTACCCCCAGCCCAAATGGTGTCTATAGGAAATGAGAGAATCTTTCTGGGACCTTCGTTATCTGTTAGACAGGTAGTGAAGGATGTGCCTCCTGCTTCTCAACTGACGTAGGGATGAATGCTTTTATATTTTAGGAAGCAATAAAAGTATTATATATACACAAAAAAAATATATATATATATACACACATAGGATTGTCTAGGGAATGGGGGCACCCTTCAAGCATTGTGTTCTGCTATATTCTGTTTCTTGTTTTTGCTATTGAGAGATCCAGTCCCACACCCCTACCATTTGGTTCCATACCACGGACCAAGAAGTATGGGTACCCCCAGTTCCTAACCTCAGGGGGTTTAGGGGTTGATTTACTAAAACTGGAGATTGCAAAACCTGGTGCAGCTGTGCATGGTAGCCAGTCAGCTTCTAACTTCAATTAAGCTTTGACAAAAAAAATAAAAAATACTGATTGGTTTCTATGCACAGTTGCACCAGATATTGCACTCTCCAGTTTTAGTGAATCGACACCTAAGGCTGCATACACACTATACAATTGTCTTTAGATTTTTTCCTTTAGATTTTTTCCTTTAGATTTACCAAAACCATATAATATGAGGTCAAACCCAAACACTATCAATTTGTATGCAATCAGGCAGGCCCCTGCACTACACAGTTGAAGGAAAATCTTACAACAAAAATTGTATAGTGTGTATCCAGCCTTAGCGTCTACCTTTAAAGACAGGCCTGTGGTTTGGTATGTGTTCTTTTGGATGCTGAAAAGTTACCTCTGGCAGGTTTTGGCATAGAGGTTTCAGCATGAATAACAAACTAAAAAACTATTATTTCTGCACTGACTGCTAGCGCTGAGGTGGCTGATCTGAGGTGTGCGGAGTAATTCTTAGCAGGAGGCTGATCAGAACTCCTACGCCCCTTTCACACATACGGACCGTTCGTCCATTTTTCATCCATCTGTTGACGGATGAAAAATGGACATCAATGCATTCCTATAGAAAAAAGGATGTAAATGGATGATAATCTATTAACTTCAGTTTTTATCCGCTTCCATCAACATCCGTTTTTTTGCCCTATTTTTCATCCATTAAAAAAACAAATTGGACAAAAATCGGATGATAACGGATACAAAACGAAAGAACAGTTAAAAAATGGATGTGAAACTGAAGTTGACTAAGAAAAAACTGATGACAAAAAAGTGACTGAACTGATGAAATGAACGGTCCGTATGTGTGAAAGGGGCCTAATATTTGTCAAAGGGTGAGCCAACCCCTGCACTCTATATGGTATATCATATGTTATATAGTTTTGATAGCCGTACTCCTGATTGCCAAGTCACCCCCCAGTGTTCTTCTATACGGTAGGCTTAGGTGGAAAGTTGATGTAGGAAGAGTTTTTACAAATGATATTTTCATCCTGAGGTTTATGTGAGTTTGTAAGACTCTTGTTTATGGCACAGTAATTACAGACTATTTTGTGGGTACAAGGACTGGGGCACACATGTGTGGTGTATACTGTGGGTGGGCTCAGACTCTAACCACACCCCTTTAAACTATGACCAATATTCACAGGAATGTACTGATAACCATGCTTTGTTGTGAACTTCAAATATTTTCCCTTTATCATGTACCTCTATTCCAGGGATGTGCAGTCATTAACATTAATAAAAAAAAAAAAAAAAAACAATCGAGCTTTGGGGGCCGTAGCTCGGTGACCTGGGGTCACCTAGCACCTATGGTTCAGACATACGGGGCTCCTTGCACAGCCTGCCAGAATCTGTTTGCAGCAGATTGAGAGGATGAGCTCACAGTGCCTCTGATTTCTTGCCAGAGGCACCGGCAATGGACAGATTGGTTGGAGCCTTGGACCAATGGTAAAACACCATTGGTCCAAGCTGTCCAATAAAAATGCTGCAGTGGAGGCTCTCCTCTCACTGTAGTGCCATAGAAGGGGACATGTGTCTAAAAGACAAATACTCCCTTCCAGCCCAGCCCTCTTACCTACAAGGAAAAAACATGGATTTATGGGTATAATGTTTACACATAATCCCATGTTTTTCTTATACAGTTAAGAGAGAGAATCTACTGCTGCTGAAAAGGTACTTTTTTAATCAAGCAAAATAATATACTCTTAGTATAACATAAAAATGTGCCAAAAGCGGTAACCCCGAGTCACACTCGGGGTAGCGCTAAGAAGATCGCTGGATGCTGGAGGAGGTTTTACTTACCTTTTCTCCGGGATCCAGCGAAGACTGCGAGCGGTGTGTGGCGGCGGAGCTCTCTCCCGATCGTCTGCGAGCCCCGGCTTCCGTCTCCGGCGACGTGACGTCCGCCGGGGGGTGGAACCGGCGGCAAATTCGAATGTAAAATGCACCAAACACACTGATATCGTTCAAAATAAAATAAAATCACATTACATTACCCCCCAGTGCCCTTTCCTGCAGTTTTACTGTACTTTTTATGTAAATATATGTATATATATATATATACATATATATACAGTATATATATATATACACATATACATATATATGTATATATATATATATATATATATATATATATATATACACACACACACACACATATTATATATATATATATATATATATATATATACATATATATGTGTATATATATATATATGTATATATATATACACGTAATTCTTGTGAATGAGCAGCCCAAACCAACTGTATACATTATATATATATATATATATATATATATATATATACGTATATATATATATATATAATATATGTATACATAATATATGTATACATACATATATATATATATATATATATATATATAATATGTATAATAAATGTATGCAGTTGGTTTGGGCTGCTCATTCTCAAGAATTACATGCTTTCAGCACCTAAAATAATGGTACCGCTTTCAGCACCTAAAATCCAAAAGAATCATACCGCCAGGGAGGTTAAGTTAGAACTTCAAACTTCAGTAATTTGACCGTTAAGCCACGTGCTTGAGTACAGTTTTTAAAATATAGTAAATTACCTTAATATTAATTATAAATAGTAATTATTTGTATATTACTTATGGTAATTAACCACTTGCCACCCAGGCCAATTCTGACACTTCTCTCCTACATGTAAAAATCATAATTTTTTTGCTGGAAAATTACTCAGAATCCCCAAACTATGTATAATATATATATATATTTTTTTAACAGACACCCTAGGGAATGAAATGGTGGTCATTGCTACTTTTTATTTTTCAAACACATTTTTTAGAAAAAAAAAACTGCTTCATGAATAAAAAAAATAAAAAACACAAAGGTTAGCCCATATTTTTTGTATAATGTGAAAGATGATGTTTCCCTGAGTAATTAGATACCTAACATGTCACATGTTAAAATTGCGCACACTTGTGGAATGGCGCCAAACTTCAGTACTTTAAAATCTCCATAGGCAATGCTTTAAAAATTTTTACAGGTTACATGTTTAGAGTTACAGAGGAGGTCTAGTGCTGGAATTATTGCTCTCGCTCTAACATTTGTGGCGACACCTCACATGTGTGGTTTGAACATCGTTTACATATGCTAAAACAAGTCCTTATGCTGGTAAATGAGTAAACTATAAGAACTGATGAAGGGGCCATATATAATCTATATAATCAGAGAATGGTTCAGGTTCTATAGAATATTTATGGCACTTTCATTAGTTCTCACAGTTTACTCATTTAACCAACATAAGGACTTATTCTAATAAAATCAGGACTGTTGGTAGCTATTTTATTTTTTATTTCTGCATTCTGTAACAGCCCTGTATTTGGCCAGTGAAATCTCAGCATTTACAGGGATGTTACAGAATGCAGAAATAAAAAATAAAAATCTTCTGTCCAAAAGATTCTTTTCACCAGACGTTTATTTGTCTGGGGCAATCTGATTGGCTGCCTGCGACCTGACACACGGATTTTAAAGAGTAAGCAAATTGGCTAAAGATGAAGATGAATTTTTTACTCTTACAGCGCTTGGCTATGCTCTGGGGGTTTATTCACTAAATAATGTGGGGGTTGTATCTGGCTCTGATACTATGCAGTGCCACACCAGCCACTGACCTCACCGCATGTCCCTGCTCTATTCATAATCCTCCAATCACTACCTCCCTGCTGTCCTCTGACCCTAAAGCTGTGCACTTCACTAATCCTACTGGAAACATTGCAAGGTATGGTAGTTCTAACACACTTCCTGTTCTGGGGTGACAACACTGCTCCTCCATAGATATAGTACAGTAAGTTAATGTTGTCACTCTAAGGCCTCTTGCACACAATACTCCTGCTTGAGCATCTCCTTTTTCAGCCGTAATTTTTGTCTTACTGAAATGCGTGCATTTTCGCGCATATGCGTTCACGTAAATTTGCACAAATTCGAGCCTCTGAATATGCAAATGTTTTTTTTTTCAGATCAAACAGTATAATCGTGTGCGTTCATTTGATCGCATTTGCGTGTATTTGCGTGCAAATGAGCACATTAGGCGTATATTACTGTGCAAAAATGCAGATTTTTCTATTTTGTTCTTACTGAAGAATACAGGGCGCTCATTTACACGCCTGTGTGCATAGGCACATTAGAATGAATGGGCTGTTTTTTAGCTCATAAAAAAAGCTGTAATGAGCATTTTTAAGCTGCAGTGTGCAAAGGGCCTTAGAGGTGGCATTAGGGGTGTGCTTGGGTATGCTGAAGCACCCCAAAGATATTCTCCTTGCACCCCAATAGCCTCTCCCAAAATGATAGTTAGAATCCAGCATTTTTTTAAAATATATTTTTTGGCAATGGACCCCAATAGGAGCCTCACCCAGTACCATCTGTTTCCAAAGGACGTTCCCATCTTTACGATAGGAGAAGGAAGAGTCCACACATCAAAACCTTTTAACTGTTTACTGAACACAGATAATTACCTATACAGTATACATCCTTCAGTCATCCACGTGGTGACATCACATTCCGAGAGAACACAAGTGAGAGGAAAGCTGAGTCATGGAGCCCATACCTTCTAGGGGGGGGGGGGGTTTCCAGAACCAAGCATCGATCTATAGGGGATGCCAATAGTCCCAATAAGTCCTACACCTTCCTACCCTGCTTTCCTAAGGGTTTGTTCACATGTGCGGCAGCCTTTGCCATCCTTCTGAAAAGATATCCACAGTGGATTGCTTTTCAGAGGTGTTTGATAGGTGGTGAGGAGGAAATATGTCACCTCCTCATCACCTGATTTAACCCTGCAAATGTCACACTATCACGCCACAATCATGCAACAGATGCAGTTGCAACATGTCACCATAGAAATACATGGGTCGCATTGGGTAGCGATAATGCCGCAACATTCAGCAGGGCAGCCACTTGGCATGGGACTCATAAGCTAACAGAAATCATTGTAGCAGTCTTGCCTACTATAGTGATTTCCAGCTTCCAGGAATCAACCAGGTGTGGCAAATACAGGCCGCTGTTTGCGATCACAGGCATAATCGCGGCGATTCTGCTCCTGATTCCAGAGACGCTCTTCAAAACTGACAAATCGTACCACCCTTGTTCAGATGCCATACATTTTCAATGGCAGCTAAATGCAGGTGTGATTGTGGCAAATTGAAGCTTTACCTCATTTACTAAGCTCCGGAGCAAGTGCAGTTTGCAAGGTGCACAGTGTATTTGCCTTTAGTATATCAACCCCATAATATAATTGCCATACACCACAAGGATGAGGATAAGGGTTAAATAGACAGTTGCTCAAAGCCTGCATAAGTACACCAAGAACTGAACTAGAAGAGTACTTGGTCTGTTGTCCATGCAGTCTGATTCTAAAGCTGGCCATACATTGGAAGAATTTTGTTGGAAAACCTTCATTTCAGGGACTTTTGTTTGATTTTTAAATTCTTAGTGGGGTCGAATCGGCAGTCGTTTTTAGAAGGAGCAGAATGGAAAACCTTTCTTAAACAAATTCATTTTTAACAGTGAATGTGGTTTTCATTCAAGAATTTGCATTCATTCCATAATTAAATGGAAATTTGAAGTACTTTCAAATGTATACGTAAATGTGTGGATCAAAATTTTTGTGCGAATGTTCAAAACTCTACTAATGTATAACCTAAAGTGGTTCTACAGGCTGAAGGTGTTTTACCTTCACACATTCTCGGCATTAAGGTAAAAAGCCTTCAGCGTGCAGCTCCCCCTCCCTCCCCCCAGCCCCCTCTTATACTAGTCTGAGCTCTATCTTGATCCAATGATGTGCACAAGAGCAGCAGCTCTCCTGGCTCTCTCCATCCTCATTGGCTCAAGCACAGGAGCTCGACCATTGGATCCTGATGCTGTCAATCACAGCCAGTGAGGAGAGAGCAGGGGACGGTGTGGAGGACACACAGAGTCGGCTCAGAAGTGAGCATGCATGAGTGTGACCATGCAAAAGGAATGGACAGAGGGCGCACCAGCCTAGCGCATTATATTTAAAACAGTTTATTGTAGACATACGTACACATTATACTCACAAGGCAATCGTGAAACATGGGCAAATATGAGCAATATCAACTGGGCATCATCTGCTGCCGCTGATGCAGAGCTCGGAACACCCCGAAACACGTAAACGTTTTTTTCGAGGTCCACATCTTTCCATGGTCTGCGGCAGCAGATGATGCCCAGTGGATATTGCTCATGTTTCACTATTTCCTTGTGAATATAATGTGTACGTATGTCTACAATAAACTGTGTTAAAGATAATGCGCTAGGCTGGTGCGCCCTCTGTCCATTCATTTTGCAGAACCTGTTTGGGTTACCACGACCCATTGAGAGTGGCAGCACAGCCGGAATAACTTCAATCGGACCCAAATCGCATTATTTTTAGGATACTAGCCGCAAGGCCACCCCTTAAGTGCAGAAATCAATTGCTCTTTGTACATGAGTGTGACCATAGCAGGCAGCTTGCTATGGAGGCACTCAGTTGGGAGGTGGGGGGAGCCAGGAGTGCCAGTGGGGGACCCAAGAAGAGGGAGGATTGGGGCTGCTCTGTGCAAAACCATTGCACAGAGCAGGTTAGTATAACATGTTTGGTATTTTAATAAAAAAAAAAAAAAAAACAGAAGAAACTTTTACAAAAACTTGAAGTACACAAAGCCGTGTAGGGACAGCAGTGGGAAACCAGCTGAATTGCACCCTAATTGCACTGGCAGACAATGTGGAAGCCTGGAACAGTTTATTGTACACAGGAATGTGTTACTGACAATACAGAACACAATGTGCAATACGCTATAGGCCACAGCCTATATTGGCTATGCAGAACTCCATCCCTGCACACTGGTAGTTCCACTGCCTTTTATTCAAATTGTTATACAACAAAGCAGTGTAGCCATTAGAATGTCTGGTATAAAGACACCAATATTGATTACTTTTTTTTTTTTTTTTACTATGTGAAATATAAAAAAGAACCTCATAGAAATGTATGTTGTTCCAGGGCTGGAGAAAATGATGAGAGCCTATAAAGAAAACCCAGCATTTTCTGATATAAAGAATGAAGAAGAAACCGCCATTCTTCTAGAAGAGGTTTGTATTATTCAATATGTATGCAGACATATAAAAGGAAATGTCAGATTGTTTAGCAGAGATTTAAGTCCTATGCTATGCTATGTACACACATTTCCCTGCAGTGCTTCTTTACCAACCTACAAAAATGATATAACATACATTTTACTGTTTCTTCTTGCTGAAAATTTGCAGTATTTACAAAAATCATCACTTTGCTTTGATTACTTATAGATACACTAGATACTGAGACATTTCATCTGTTTTACTGTAAGGGTCCTTTCACACAGGCTTTCTGCCCCGCGGACTCCATTTTGCTTAGCAGAGATCGATCCGCCGATTCCCAATGAGCAGGCGGATGACAGGTCCGTCTCCGCTCTGTGTGCAGAGAAAGACCTGTCAGAGCCCTGCTATCCTCTATGGGAGATCAGATGAGAACAGACCGCCAGTCCGTTTTCATCTGACCCTTTCTGATCCGATCCTCCAGACGGATGGAAAACAGGATTTCCATCCATCCGAATTTCACGGACAGGATTGGATCGGAAAGCAGCGGGTGTCAGTGGACATGTCACCGCTGACATCCGCTGCTCCATAGGGCTGCATGGAGAATCCGATCAGGTCCGCCTAAAAAACTGACAGGTGGACCTGATTGGAAAGCCCCGTGTGAAAGGAGCCCCCCACTCCTCCGAAGTGTGCATTTTCATGTGCGCATTGACGTGCATTGCCCATTCATCTCTAATGAGCTCTCAATATGCATCCAGAGGCTAAAAATGTGTCTGCCTTATTTTTTCCGGTTGCTACAAGAAAAGTCTTTATTGCATGCACTGCAGTGTGCTGAGGGACAGGGACATTTGTTTTGTCTCTGTATGCATTTTAAGGGACAATAAAAATGAATTGCAATACACATCATCTTGTGGTACCTCACATTAAAGCATGTTACCATGGGCGCCATTGTGTAAGTGTAGGCAAAGGGTTAAATAAGCGATAACAAAAAACATAATTGTCAACTGCTAAACATGCCAAAAATTGTAATGCAGACAAATTGTTTAAATGTTTGCCAGACACTTTACAAGTCCTGACAATTTGCTTCATTTTCACTGTGGTCATAAAATGATATCTTGGTCAAGACGTTGATTGGATAGTGAAGGAACAGCAGCTTACTAATGAAGTCATCTCTCATCCAATCAACAAGCTCAGATTATTTACACAGCACTGTGCAATGCAATGAAGCCTGATTGGCTCACAGTGCTTGTCCCTTGCAGAAACTACCAATTAGAATAAATAGAATAGTATTTAATGGACATACAGTTATTATAAAAAGACTACACACCCCTGTTAAAATGTCAGGTTTCTGTGATGTAAAAAAATGAGACAAAGATAAATAATTTCAGAACTTTTTCCACCTTTAATGTGACCTATAAACTGTACAACTCGGTTCAAGTAAAAATAAAAAGCTAAAATAATATGGTTAAATAAGTGTGCACACCCTTAAACTAATACTTTGTTGAAGCACCTTTTGATTCTATTACAGCACTCAAACCTTTTTTTTGAAAAAAATAAATAAAAAGACTATCACTCAGTCTTTTTGGGTATGAGTCTATCAGCATGGCACATCTAGACTTTGCAATATTTTCCCACTCTTCTTTACAAAAACACTCCAAATCTGTCAGATTGCTAGGGCATATCCTGTGCAGAGCCCTCTTCAGATCACCCCACAGATTTTCAATTGGATTCAGGTCTGGGCTCTGGCTGGACCATTCCAAAAATGTAATCTTCCCATGAAGCCATTCCTTTGTTGATTTGAATTTATAAATCAATAAAGGTTGCAGCGCTGTCTAAATGAGTGATGTTCCAATCACAGTGTAAGTATACCACAACAAATCATGATTAAGTGCAATGAATCAAATGAACATGCTAGCGCCCAAGGGAAAAAGTCCAAATAAAACAGAGAAATGATTGTAGTTCCCAGTGCCCAACTATATCTCAAGTGTCACCGAGATGATATCCTCCACCAAATAGAAAGAATGCAAACTCACCGGCACCATATGCTGTCTAAATTATAGGACAACAAACAAACAATATGGTATGAATATGATGTCTCTCTGGAAATGATGTCAACGACAGAGACTTATGTGCTCCAGCACATTCAGAGCGGTGTCATCAACGGGTATTCAAACCAGTCTTGTAAGATGGATAACCAGACATAAGAGAAATTGAATTTTATAGTGTAGTATTTATTAAAACAAGTAGTACAAATCAAATAGAAATATAGACTCGCATGAGCCAAACACCAGTAATCAACAAGTGATAAACAGAGTACTGGTACAAAATCCATAAACAAGGTCCATAAAGTGCTCTTGAGCAGAGATACACGTCCAAGGTCCAGCCGCCATCCTAATTTTAGTTTGACGGCATTCAAAGTAAGTGCTTTACCATTGCTTGCATTAGTTGTGTTGCACTTTATGGATCTTGTTTATGGATTTTATACCAGTACTCTGTTCATCACTGGTTGATTACTAGTGTTTGGCTCATGCGAGTCTATGTTCAATTTGGTGGAGCATATCATCTTGGTGACACTTAAGATACAATTGAGCACTGGGAACTACAATAATTTCTCTGTTTTATTTGGACTTTTTCTCTTGGACTGTAGCATGTTCATTTGATTCTTTGCACTTTATCATGATTTGTTGTGTTACACTTAATTCATTTAGATAGCGCTGCAACCTCTATTGATTTATCACTGTTAGTGTTGGTATATTTGCACTGTTTGCACTGTTGCATTGTGCACCGCTGACTTTATATTTGTTTTGGCGCTGACATATTTTTCTATTTTCTGAATTAAATGTATGCTTTGGGTCATTGTCATGCTGAAAGGTGAAGTTCCTCTTCATGTTCAGCTTTCTAGCAGAAGAATATTGTGCCAATATTGACTGGTATTTGGAACTGTTCATCATTCCCTCTTCCTTGACTAAGGCCCCTTTTCCAGCTGAAGAAAAACAGCACCAAAGCATGATGCTGCCACCACCATGCTTCACTGTGGGTATGGTGTTCTTTTGGTGATGTGCAGTGTTGTTTTTGTGACAAACGTATCTTTTGGAATTATGGCCAAAAAAGTTTAATCTTGGTTTCATCAGACCATAACACATTTTCCCACTCTACCCCATAGCTCAGACATAGGAAGAATACGGGAGATTGTTGTCACATGTACCACACAGCCAGTACTTTCCAGATATTCCTGCAGCTCCTTTACTGTTGCTGTAGGCCTCTTGGCAGCCTCCCTTAACAGATTTCTTCTTGTCTTTTCATCTATTTTGGAGGGACGTCCAGCTCTTGGTAATGTCACTGTTGTGCCATATTTTCTCCACTTGATGATGACTGTCTTCACTCTCTTCCATGGTACGGTGCATCCGGAAAGTATTCACATCGCTTCGCTTTTTCCACATTTCGTTATGTTACAGCCTTATTCCAAAATAAATTAAATTCATTATTTTCCCCAATATTTTACAAACAATACTTCATAATGACAATGTTAAAGAAGTTTGTTTGAAATCTTTGCAAATTTATTAAAAATAAAAAACTTTCCGGATGCACTGTATATCGAATGCCTTGGAAAATCTTTTGTACCCTTCTTCTGACTGATTCATTTTAACAATGAGATCTCTCTTATGGCTTTTGCTGTAGGATTTGACTAAGAAAATGTCAGGAAAGACCTACTAGAACAGCTGAAATTTATTTGGGGTTAATCTGAGGCACTTTAAATGATGGCAGATGTGTATTGACTCCTATTTAACATGTGTGAATGTGATTGCTTAAATCTGAACACAGCTACATCCCCAGTTATAAGAGGGCGTGCACACTTATACAACCACATTATTTTAGTTTTTTATTTTCACTCCCCCCCTCCAAAAAAAAAAAAAGATTTCAGTTTGTTTTTTAATTGAGTTGTACAGTTTATAGGTCACATTTAAGGTTGAAAAAGTTCTGAAATGGTTTATATTTGTCTCTTTTTTTAACGTCACAGAAAGCTGACATTTTAACAGGGGTGTGTAGACTTTTTATATCCATTGTATAAATGGATTAAGGGAGCAGGAAAGATTTAAAGTGTTACTAAACCCACAACAGTAAAATCAATGTGTATATGTAGTAAAGCATGCTTGTTATATTCACTGTGGAACCTAAAGGGTTAATCCTCTGCATTGTGTCTCTTATAGAAGTCACAAGACTGCTATATACTGCTGATAAGAAAAGGTATTTAGCAGTTTATATTTACTAAAATAATTGCATTTCCATGTTCTGTGTACTGTGGGAGACCAGATATAGTGAATGCAGGCTCCTGGGTTAAGTAACACTTTAATGTCATTGTCAGATTTTTGACTTTTTTGGGGGTTATTCTAATTTCCTGTGTGTTAACCAGGTAAACCAGGTAAAGAAAATATGAAAATGACCACAATGGAGACACGGTTGGCACTGATAGAGGTTATAACCATTCCCCACTCTATTCAGTACTAAAACAATGCTCAACTCTGTCCAAGTCTCAAGTATCAGAGTCTTTTTTTCAGGGACCCCCAACTATCAGTCCCTGAACTGAAGTTTGTTTCTCAACAGAATCCTTTGGAACAAATATATATTCTAACAGTTAAAAGACCCCAAAAACAATAGAACCAACCCATTTAAGATCTTGGTTTGTAGACTCTGAATCTTCCAGACTGCTGGGTCATGTTCTAAAATGTGCATGTTACATTTATTATAGACCGGTCTAAGAGCTAAACTTCTTGAAGCCAATTACTTCAAACTGTCCTTGGCACTAGCGGAGTTGGAGCAGCAGTCTCTTCCAACACACCCATGCAGTGAACGCATGGTCAAGTGGAAAGAAAAGGTAAATTAAAATGATAATAGAATGCATGTATGAAAATGTAAAGGATCATAGGACTGAAAATACACTGCAAGGTTGGTGGACAGTATTAACCCCTTTTTAATATATTTAAACAAATAAATTCACAGGAACTGACATGTTGCCAATGTAGCATGTGCTTTTTCAGGCAAAGTAGCAGATGGTCAGGATAGAGTAGCACCATTCCATTTTACAGCTTTCCATAAAAGAGAGAGCAAGAAAGAGGGGCTAATATAAGTAATGTGTAATGGTCCAGGACAATGAGACATGACGGGCAACATATTATAAGTATCCAAATATTTTTTTTGTTTTTTTGGGGGGTTAACTGTTTTGCACAATGAGAGAGAATAAAGGGTGTCAGCAAAGGACCAATCCTTTCTCTGAAGAGGGCCCTCTATAGTCCATGCCTGCCAGCACAATTTTTGTAAATCTCTTCTGTAAGATAGGTGGTACTTGTGAAATGCATCTGTTATAACTGCATACATCTAAATGATGAAAGAAAATCTGCACTATGGTATTATGTAAAAAAACTCCAGCAGCTGCCAGTGCCCAAATATATCAACAAGTTTTTTTTTTATTACATAATGTATAGGAAAGTAAATTTGGGTGCAGCTCTACAATACATCTCCCCCTATTCCTTAAACAGCATCATAAACACCATTAATAAACTTTTTGCAATCGGACTAAGTGCAAAGAAATGCTATATGCAAAAAAAAAAAAAAAAAAAAAAATACAAATTGATAGCAATAAAGTAAAATTACGGTAAGTGCATCATAAAGGTATCATAAAGTGTCTCTTGTTCTTCTTTTTTCATGAAAGTTCAATTTTCACTCCAGTCCTGGTTTCTTGCTCCCCTCTAAACACCACACTCATCGGCCATCTATGACCCCTTATTTTTGTAAGTGGGACTAATAGTGTGTTGCCTTTCCTCCAGTCTCCTCTCTCTCTGTGCTTGTAGTGTATCCAAATGCCACTATCTCTCCTCCAGGGACCAATACAGGAGTACATGGAACAAACCAAAAATGCTTCCAATACTGTATTACTGATTTACTTCTGTTTTATTGTGTTTCTTTTAAAACAATTGTCTACAAGATTAATTTTCCAATACCAGCAATGATACGTAGGCCAACAGTTTTATCCAGTGAAAATGCTCAGGAAGCCCTAAAGTTCATCCAAATTAGCGATCCCATGGATAGCTACTTCTAGCGGCCACACCTGAAGAGAGGTGACGGATTGGAGTCACCCAGTTGGGTGAATTTAGGGCTTCCTGAGCATTTTTATTTGATTAAAACTGTTGGACTAAGTATCCTGGCTGGTATTGGAAAAAGAAATGTATGGACCATTGTTTTAAAGGAAACATAATAAAATAAACTGAAATAAATAGGTAATACAATATTGGAAGCATTCTCGGTTTGCTTCATGTACTCCTGTATTGGTCTCTGGAGGAGAGATCGCGACATTTGGATACACTCCAAGCGGGGAGAGAGAGGAGCCTAGAGGAGAGGCTTTAAGCAACATTAGACCCACTTACGAAAATAAGGGGCCATGGATGGCCGGTGAATCTGGTGTGTAAAGGGAAGCTTGAAACCGGCACTGGAATTAAAAGTAGCCTTTTTCTTTCAGCACTTTTTGAACTTTTATGAAATAGGAAGCACAAGAAATACTTTATGATGCCTCTATGATGAACTTTATCAGGCTTTATTGTTAAATTTGTATGATTATTATTATTATTATTTTTTTTTTTTGCACATAGCATTTCCCTGCACTTAGCACTTTTATTGCACTGCTTTCAAAAACTTTTTTAATGGAGTTTATGGTGCTGTTTAAAGAATAGGGGGAGGTGTATTGTAGTGCCACAACCACATTTTGCTTTGCATACATCTTAATTAGGCAAGAATTGTATAGCAAGTACCTCTAATTGCTCAATTCGGTCATCACTGTATTTGCAGAATGCCACAAGACCCTAAAAGGAAGGGGTTGATATTTCTCCCCCTGGCTCGTCTGAAGAGCTTGCACTCATGGATGAGTTGGTTGCTTCTATCAAGCAAACGTTGCATTTGCAGGATGAACCATGTCCTCCTGCTTTGATGTCCTCTTATGGGACGCAAAGGAAGCGCAAAACATCGCAGGTTTTTCCTTGCTCTACGGAATTTCAGCGCGCGGTTGATGAGCAATGGCGCAATTTAAAGAAGCCTTTTGCTGTGCCGAGTAGGTTCAAGCTGCGTTATCCCTTTACACCAGCTACTGATGAGCGTTGGTGTGTGCCGCCTAAGGTGGATCACGCGGTGGCAATTTTGAATAAATCAACTGCGATCCCTGCTGAGGATACCCCGGTGTTCCGGGACCCGACGGACAGGAGGTTGGAATCTCTAGCCCGTCATGCTTATACGGTTGCTGGCTCTATGCTGAAGCCTATTTTTGCTTCCATTATGGCAGCCCAGGCTATTGCGGATTGGACGCAGGTGCTCAGGCGCACCCTGGTGGCTGACTCTGCCCCGCCGACAACTTTGGCTATGGTGGATCAGATTCATCAGGGTGTTATGTATTTGTGTGATGCGGACTTAGATATGGTCCCTTTGGCTGCGCGTCTTTCTAGTGTGGCGGTCTTGAACCGTCGTCTGATTTGGCTGAAATGTTGGTCTGTTGACCAATCTTCCCGCAAGACTTTAGCTAATTTGCCTTACGCGGGAACTCGCCTTTTTGGCGAATCTTTGGATACTCTGATAAAGGGTATTTCTGGGGGTAAGAGCACTCTCTTGCCCCAACCTCACAAGAATAAGTTTGTTCGTGGTAAGAAGAATGCTTCGTTTAGGCCCTCTCAGGGGTCCTTTCGTGCCTTTCGGTCGCACTATAAGGGCAAGCCCTTCAAAGGCCAAGGCTCCCAGAAGAAGCCGTGGGCGGGTAAGCAGAAGTCCGGCCAGTCCGGATCCGCTGCCCATAACAATGCGGCCTGAAGGGGCGCCCTCACCCGTTTGCTCGGTTTTCTTCAACCCTGGCTGGACCGCGTTCGGGACAGGTGGGTTCAGGAAATCGTTCGATCTGGATACAAGATCGAGTTTCTCTCTCGGCCGGCGGGCAGATTTTTCCCCTCAAACCTTCAGCTGACTCCGGAGCGCTTGCAGGATCTGCACCTGGCGGTGCGGGACCTGCGGGCCCAGGGAGTGGTGGTTCCGGTGCCTCATCGGGACAGATTTCGGGGGTTCTATTCCAATCTGTTCACTGTGCCCAGAAAGGAGGGCAAGGTACGTCCAATTCTGGACTTGAAAGCTCTGAACCGCTTTGTGCGGGTTCGTAAGTTTCGCATGGAATCCCTGCGATCGGTGGTGGCTGCCCTGGTTCCGGGGGAATTCATGGCCTCCATCGATTTGAAGGATGCATACCTTCACATCCCCATTTTCGAGGGTCACCAGAGGTACCTTCGATTCACCATTGCGGAGGATCATTATCAATTTGTGGCGTTGCCCTTTGGCCTCGCTTCGGCTCCGCGGGTTTTCACCAAGGTGCTTGCGCCGGTCCTGGCTTTATTGAGAGCCCAGGGCATTTCTGTCCTGGGGTATCTGGACGATATCCTGATTCGGTCCGCAACCAGTCAGGGCCTGGTGAACGACCTGTCCATCACGATGCAGACTCTGCAGGAATTCGGCTGGACGATAAATGTTCCAAAGTCAACGTTGTGTCCGTCGGTTCGTCTTCCTTACCTGGGGATGATCCTGGACTCTGTCCAAGCGAAGGTCTTACTGCCGGAAGACAAGCTTCACACACTTCAGTGCGAAGTCAGGTCCCTCAGGGACAATCAGTGCTCGTCCCTCCGGACGTGTATGAGGTGTCTGGGATTGATGGTTTCGGCCTTCGAGGCGATTCCCTTCGCCCAGTTTCACACACGGGAGCTTCAGCCGGAGGTCCTGGCCAAGTGGGACGGGCGTCCGCAATCTCTGGATCTGCCGCTGTCGTTGAGCCATCTCACCTGAAGGGGTCTTTTGTGGTGGCTTCAGTCCCCGGCAGTGTCGGGGGGCAAGTCTTTTCGTCCCTTGTCATGGACGGTGATCACCACGGATGCCAGCCTGTCGGGCTAGGGTGGTGTTCTGGGCGTTCTGTCCGCCCAGAGAACTTGGTCGGAGGAGGAATCTTCCCTTCCGATCAACATTCTGGAATTGCGAGCGATAAATCTCTGTCTTCTGCGTTGGACGGACAGGCTTCAGGGCCATCCAGTGCGGGTGCAGACAGACAATGCTACAGCGGTGGCCTACATCAACCACCATGGGGGCACCAGGAGTGCCCGGGCGGCTCGGGAAGTAGCCGACATTCTGTCGTGGGCCGAGACGCACGTCCCGGCGATATCGGCAGTTCACATTCCGGGGGTGGAGAACTGGCAGGCGGATTATCTGAGCCGCCAGGCCCTGGACCAGGGAGAATGGTCCCTCCACCCGGATGTCTTCCAGATGTGGGGGTCCCCAGATGTGGATCTGTTCGCGTCTCGTCTAAACAACAAGGTGGAAAGGTTCGTGGCAAGAACGCGCGATCCTCGGGCAGACGCCTCAGACGCGTTAGTGGCGCCCTGGCTTCAGTATCGTCTGATGTATGCCTTTCCACCGATTCAGCTGCTGTCCAGGCACCTTCGCAGGTTGGCCTCGGAACCGCACACGGTGATTCTGGTGGCACCGGACTGGCCTCGCCGGTCCTGGTACGCAGACCTCGTGAATCTGGCGGTCGCCGCTCCGTGGCGTCTGCCACTTCGAAAAGATCTCCTGTCTCAAGGACCGATATTCCATCCTGCTTTACAGTCGCTGGCTTTAACGGCCTGGCTGTTGAAAGCCAGGTCCTGAAGGATAGGGGTCTTTCTCCTGAGGTCATTCCCACTTTGATCAAGGCTAGGAAGGCCTCTTCGGGGAAGATTTACTACCGTACTTGGAAGGCTTACTTTGCCTGCTGTTAGTCCAGGGGGTATTCCCCTCGCTTGTACTCAGTGTCGAGGGTGTTGGCTTTCCTTCAAACGGGCGTGGACCAGCGTTTGGCGTTGGCCACGATTAAGGGTCAGATTTCTGCGCTGGCCGTTCTCTTTCAACGCCCTGTGGCGTCTAACTCTTTGGTTAGCACCTTTGTTCAAGGGGTGCGACATTTGGTCCCTCCTAGGAGGGAGCCTTTGCCTCCATGGGATTTGAACCTTGTTCTGTCCGTGTTACAGCATGCTCCCTTTGAAAATATCAGGGAGATCTCGTTGTCTCTGTTGTCCAAGAAGGTTGCCTTTTTGGTGGCGATCACTTCGGCTCGCAGGGTGTCGGAGCTGGCGGCCTTGTCCTGCAAATCTCCGTATTTGGTGATTCACTTGGATAAGGTGGTCTTGCGACCTAACCCGTCTTTTCTTCCGAAGAGGATCTCGGAATTTCACCTCAATGAGGATATTGTTCTGCCTTCGCTTTGTGCGAAGCCTAAGCATCCGAAGGAGGTGGCTTTGCATTCCTTGGATGTTGTTAGGGCGATCAGGGTTTACCTGTCCTCGACTAAATCCTTTCGCAAGTCGGATTCTCTCTTTGTCCTTCCTGAGGGACCTCGGAAGGGCATGGCGGCGTCGGCTGCGACCATCGCCAAATGGATCAGACAGACGATTGTGCAAGCCTATGCTTTGAAGGAGAAGGTTCCTCCTTTTCCTGTGAAGGCGCACTCTACCAGGTCTCTGAGTACGTCTTGGGCCTATTGTCATCAGGCTTCTGTGGCCCAGGTGTGTAAGGCGGCGACTTGGTCGTCCGTTCACACCTTCTCAAAATTTTACAAAGTGGATGTTCAGGCATCGGCAGATGCTTCCTTTGGCCGTAAAGTTGTTAGTGCGGCGGTGCCTTAGGGTCCCTTGTTTGGGCCCTTGGCTGTTGGGGTGTTTTTACCCCTAGGTTACTTGTTCTTTCCTGGGTTGTTGCTCCTGTTGAGCACGTTTTTTCATGTTGCCCAGTTGGTTCTCTTACTTTCGTAAGGTTCCTTTCTCTTATGTGGGTACTGCGTTGCTTTAGGCGCGGCTGCTTTTTTCCCACCCCTCATGTCTACACTGCTATGGGACGTCCCCATTAGTGACGAATATGAAGAGGCGGCGACTGTCGGAGGATGTAAGAGAAAACTGAATTTTTGTAAAATCTTACCTCCGACAGTCGCCGCCCCGCCCCTCTTTTGGGGTTTGTTTATGTACTCTACTGCTATGCTACTGAAACTGAGTTGGAAATGCAGGAAGCAGGGAGGTATGGACTGAGGGGACCACCCCCTGGGGGTGGGATATGCTAAAAGCTTTGATATTAATATATTCTGTTGCCTAGCTACTCCTACGGAGCAAAGGTCAATAACCCCATTAGTGACGAATATGAAGAGGCGGCGACTGTCGGAGGACTCAGAGAAAGGAATTTTACAGGTAAGATTTTACAAAAATTCAGTTTTCCCTGGACCCTATCAGGTCAACAGGTGTTGGGAGAAAAGGACGACTTTTTTTTTTCATTTTTGGGTGGTAGGCTATTCCGCTGCACCCCGGGGGGCTGGGTGGTGTGTTGGCGGGGACTTGTTAGAAAGGCTGTATGGGGCCCCATGATTTCTAACAGCAGCCCTGAGAATGACTGACTGTACTAAAGGTTACACATGTAAAGCATTACTTATGGTTTTAGGTTATAGGGGAGCAAAAGCAACAGTGGCAAAATACATAGTACTATATCTAAAAAGTGATTAGGTTTCAGTTGTGCTAGTCAGAAGAGTGAACAAAAAAAATCTTCTAATTGCTTGCTTTGGTAAACTTTGCACAATGTTTTTTCCATTGCTTTAGTGAATAAGCTTACAAGGGTCTATATTCAGGGCAATGTGTATATTTTTTCACTAGGGTGGTGCAGCCCAAGGGGGGTGCAGGCTTTTAGTGGAAAATAATTGTGGGAGGGGCTTAAAACTTGAGTGAAATGTGTACATGGTAAGATATGGACAGTCCCTGTATCCAAAAATTTTCTTTGATTACTATGCCACAACTAAGAGCCTAACAGGGGTTAGAAGACAAAGTACAATAAAAAT
Source organism: Pelophylax lessonae (assembly GCF_965119305.1). Lineage (NCBI taxonomy): Eukaryota > Metazoa > Chordata > Amphibia > Anura > Ranidae > Pelophylax > Pelophylax lessonae. The sequence goes on along the minus strand of NC_138773.1, from coordinate 256,511,046 downwards.
GTATCTCTGTACCCAAACCAAAATTCCATTCCCACCCATTAGTAAAGAATCCCTCCCCCAGAACAGGTTCCCCCAATATAGATTCCCCTTTGCCTCCCCCACCGGTACAGCTCCCATCCAAGAACAGATCTCCCCTCCAGTTCAGATCCCCTCCAGATAAATCTTCCCCCGGTACAGATCCTGCCCATATAGCTCGCCCCTAGTACAGACCCCCCACCCCCCCAGATTCGGCCCCCCCATCCACATTCAGCTTCCAGACAATACAGATCTCCTCCTGTATAGATACTCCCTTTATATATAGATCTCCCCCAGTACAGATACCACCCACTACTGATCTCCTCCACCCCCCCCCCCCACCCCCAGTGAAGCTCCCCTCAGTACAAATCCCCTCAAGACAGATCTTCCCCACAGTACAGATCCTGCCCATACAGCTCTCCCCAGTACAGAACCCCCCCTCCCCCAGGTGCAGATTCCCCCACCCCCCATTCAGCTTCCAGCCCAGTCCAGATCTCCTCCTGTATAGATCTCCCCCCCCAGAACAAATTCCACCCAGTGCGTATCTCCCCCCCCCCAGTGCAGTTCCCCTCAGTACAGATCCCCCCCCCCCCCAGTATAGATCTCCCCTAGTACAGATCCCATCCCAGTACAGATCCCCTCCATATAGATCTTCCCCTGGTACAGATCCTGCTCATATAGCTCTGCCCTAGTAAAGATCCCCCCATCCCTTTATAGATACCCCCCCCCCCCAGTACAGATTCTCCTTCCTGGAACAGATTTTCCTCAGTAGTTCAGATCTCTCCCTTAATACAGGCCCCTTAAGTACAGATCTCCCCCTCCCCCCTTCCCCCCAGTACAGCTCCCACCCCCCCCCCCCCCATTATAGATTTCCTTTTTTCCTTTCCTTCTGTACTGACCCCTTCCTTATTGTGTTCTGTATTGAGTGGTTGTAAAATGAATATATTATTTCTAAGGTAATTCAGACTCTCTTGTAGCAAAAGAACAGAACAACGCATTGTCTTTTAGATTATATAGAAGGTGTAATTTACAATAGTCTTCTTTGTATATAGGTGCTCTGCTATTCAGTATATGATGTAGCTAATGCGGTGGCTTGAGTTCTGTTTTCATTATCCTACCCTTGTTGATGAATGTATTTTAGAATGTTTCTATGTTTATTTCTCACAGGGTTGTCAGCTGTGTTCTGTGCAGGTATCTCGATCTATAAATGCCAGCAAGCTGCTTCCACCAGGAGAATATCGAGCAGGAGTACTGGATACAGTGACTCCTCAACTAATGATTATGTCATAGAACCTGACGAAATGGATTTTCCCAGCAAACCACCAAGAGGCTTAACCAAAAGATCTTCAAAAAATATGCGTGGCTCAATGAGGGAATATGGAGGTGACTGATAAAATGATACATCAAAGCTAAAATCAATATAGTATATACTGTTAGATAGATATTTTTTTAAATTTTGGCAAAAGTCTTCTAGGGTTTAACCTTTCGATCGCTATTTACTGCTGTCCATATCCCAGCAAGAAAATCTCCCCATACCACACAGTAGTTTAGCTGAGACAGCAAGGATTCTGTAAGCTTATTTTTTTGCTTTATCCCGGAGTGCATACACCATATATTCCAATGGTGGATCCATTAGCCAGCCCCCTTTTTGGTCTCACAAGTGAATATAAAAGAAGAAAGTACTCCATAGAGAGGGACCAATAGATTTAACTCACGTTCATGGATGAGTAAAATTGAGAGTTTTCCATTGCCTGAAATGTCAGTGAAAGTCAGGATATTTTAGTGAAATTTCCCAATTTTGACGTAAAAAGTTGCAGTGGAGGAAGGTGAACGTAAAGCCCAATTTCAGCTTTAATTTTTTTAAATCAACATTTAAAACAAAAAAACTTTTCCCAGGGCTGTTACCTGCAAACTCACTGCTCTGTCACCCAGTGCTGCCCAGTGCCATGAAATCAACCTCAACTTAGAGGAGAAAGCTTCAGAGAAAGTCACTTGGAGGGGACCTGGGGGTTGGGAGGGGGCTAGGAAGCTGGAAACAGAGTTTTATGTCAATATTGCCAAAATCACTCTGCTCCTTCCTACATATTATCTACCTGACTACCACCGCAGGATCCGAGGGGAGGGGATCTGTGTGCGGAGACGGAGGTGTCAGATCCCCGCTGTCCTCTATGGGGGAATCGGATAAGAACAGACCGCCTGTCCGTTCTCATCCGATCCAATCCGCCAGACGGATGGAAGATAGGGTTTCGATCCGTCCGAATTTGAGGATCAGATTGGATTTCAGCGAACATGTCTCCGCTGACATCCACTGCCTCATAGAGATGCATGGGGCATCCGTCGGGATCCGCAGGAAAAACTGACAGGAAGATCTGAACGGTCCGCATGTGAGAAAGGGGCCTTAAATTCTACTTTGTGGCGTGTTAAAAATTCAAAAGTTACATTTTTGACACTTCACAAAGTAGAATTTAATTTGAGATGATGAGAAACATATACTGTACACACAGACTATATCCGTATTTTTATTGCGCTCCTGAAGTTTTTTAATTCTTTGAATATACAGTCCGGTCCATAAATATTGGGAAATCGACACAATTCAAATCTTTTTGGCTCTATACACCACCACAATGGATTTGAAATGAAACAAACAAGATGTGCTTTAACTGCAGACTTTCAGCTTTAATATATAAATATGTGTGTGTGTTTATGTGTGTGTATATAATTCACTCCAAAAAGATGCATTCCACACAGAGTGATATATTTCAAGCATTTTATTATTTTAATTTTGATTATTATGGGTTTACAGCTAGTGAAAACCCAAAATTAGGAATCTCAGAAAATTATAATATTACATGAGACAAATAAACTGGACTGTGGAAAATGTTGCATTTCATTTGGAAATCATGGTCCCAGAGTCTGGAAGAAGAGTGGAGAGGCACAGAATCCAAGTTGCTGAGGTCCAGTGTGAAGTTTCCACAGTCAGTGATGATTTGGGGAGCCATGTCATCTGCTGGTGTTGGTCTACTGTGTTTTATCAAGTCCAAAGTCAGCACAACCCTCTACATACTTTTCAACGAGCCAACATTTCTGTATTAAAATTCTTTTTTTTTTTTACTGATCTTATTTAATATTCTAATTTTCTGAGATACTGAATTAGGGGTTTTTACTAGCTGTAAGCCTTAATGTAGGTATTTATTTCAGGTACTTGTATAGCGCTCTCAATTTACGCAGCTCTTTATGTATGTGCAGTATCTCACAAAAGTGAGTACACCCCTCAAATTTTTGTAAAAATGTTATTAAATTTCATGTGACAACACCCCCCCCCCCCCCCCCATGTTATGTTACTCGTTAGTGTTACAAGGTCTCAAGGGCTGAATGGGAGTAGGTAATTTGGTGTTATCACTCGGACTCTTTCATACTGGTCACTGGAAGTTCAACATGACACCACATGGCAAAGAACTCTCTGAGGATCTGAAAAAAAGAATTGTTGCTCTACATAAACAAACTGAGACTGAGCTGTAGCACGGTGGCCAAGACCATACAGCGGTTTAACAGGACAGGTTTCACTCAGAACAGGCCTCGCCATGGTTGACCAAAGAAGTTGAGTGCAGGTGCTCAGCATCATATCCAGAGGTTGTTTTTGGGAAATCGATGTATGAGTGCTGCCAGCATTGCTGCAGAGGGTGAAGGGATGGGGGGGGGGGGTGAGCCTGTCAGTGCTCTGACCATACGCCGCACACTGCATCAAATTGGTTTGCATGGCTGTTGTCCTAGAAGGAAGCCTCTTCTAAAGATGATGCACAAGAAAGCCCAAAAAACAGTTTGCTGAAGACAAGCAGACTAAGAACATGGATTACTGGAACCCTGTCATGTGGTCTGATGAGACCAAGATAAACTTATTTTGTTTAGATGGTATCAAGCGTGTGTGGTGACCAGGGCCGGCCTTAGGTGTTCAGGCGCCCTGTGCGAGCTAATCCTGTGGCGCCCCCTCCCATCCTCGCCTCTCGCCCCCCTAAACATGGCTGCATCTATTGAAAAGCAATTTAAGAGTATAATTGCTGCTAATTGACTGCAAGTGGGTGCAGCAGCAAGATAAAAACAGGGAAGAAATCAGCGCAAAAATAGTATTTACCCTAAAAGGATATATAAATATTTCACCCAAATCTGTTTCTGTTGTAAAAAGTGCACAGTGCAAAATAATAATTAAATCTGCATGGCTACTACAGTATACATATCATATACCACTACTAGATAAATAACAATTAAATATTCATAACCTCTACAATGTGCAAAAAATGAATCAACATAGCGTGATTCCATAAAATACATCGGCTTTTATTTAAGTCTGGTGAGTCAGTTTGGGGTGATTGGTGGAAGCAGCACATTGGGTGCTTTTTTAGCGCACACCTTCCGTTGAAGATTTGTCACCATAAATATTTATTTGCACTTTTTTGCACATTTTCTTGCACCTTTTTTGGCACTTCATTGGACTTTTTTGGAACTTTTTTATGTTCACTAATAACTTAGCCCCCCTAACATTAGAGACCCTCCACAGAGCCCCCCCCCCACTGAGCCTCCCCTTACAACAGAGACCCTCAGAGCCCCACTTACATCAGAGACCCCCACAGAGCCCCACTTACATCAGAGACCCCCCACAGAGCCCCTTTTACATCAGATACCCCCCACAGAGCTCCCCTTACATCAGAGTCCCCCTTACATCAGAGACCCTCAGAGCCCCCCTTACATCAGAGACCCGCACAGAGTCCCCCTTACCCTCAGAGCCCCCCTTACATCAGAGACTCCCACAGAGCCCCACTTACATCAGATACACCCCACAGACCCCCCCTTACACCAGAGACCCCCCCACAGAGCTCCCCTTACATCAGAGACCCCCACAGAGTCCCCCTTACATCAGAGACCCTCAGAGCCCCCCTTACATCAGTGACCCCCACAGAGCCCCACTTACATCAGAGACCCCCACAGAGCCCTCTTTACATCAGAGACCCCCCACAGACCCCCCTTGCATCTGAAACCCCCCACAGAGCCCCTTACATTAGAGACCCTCACAGAGCCCCCTTACATCAGAGACCCTCACAGAGCCCCCTTACATCAGAGACCCCCCACAGAGTCCCCCTTACATCAGAGACCCTCTGAGCCCCTCCTTACATCAGAGACCCCCCACAGAGCCCCCTTTACATCATAGACCTCCCCACAGACTCCCCTTAGGTCAGAGCCCTCCCTTACATCAGAGACCCCCCACAGACCCCCCTTACATCAGAGACCCCCCACCCCACAGACCTATCTTACATCAGAGACCTCCCCCAGACCCCCCTTATATCAGAAACCCCCCAGACCCCCCATACATCAGAGACCCCCACAGACCCCCCTTACATCAGAGCCCCCTCAGACCCCCCTTACATCAGAGCCCCCCACAGACCCCCCTTACATCAGAGACCCCCCTCAAAGACTCCCCTTACATTAGAGCCCCCCCAGACCCCCCCTTACATCAGAGTCCCCAAGACCCCCCTGACATCAGAGACCCACCCAGACCCCCCTTACATCAGAGCCCCCCACAGACCCCCTTACATCAGAGCCCCCCACAGATCCCCCTTACATAAGAGACCCCCCTCACAGACTCCCCTTACTTCGGAGCCCCCCAGACCCCCCTTACATCAGAAACCCCCCCAGACCCCCCTTACACCAGAGACCCCCACAGACCCCCCTTACATCAGAGCCCCCCACAGATCCCCCTTACATAAGAGACCCCCCTCACAGACTCCCCTTACTTCGGAGCCCCCCAGACCCCCCTTACATCAGAAACCCCCCCAGATCCCCCTTACACCAGAGACCCCCACAGACCCCCCTTACATCAGAGCCCCCCCAGACCCCCCTTACATCAAAGCCCCCCTGTCATCAGAGACCCCCCTTACATCATAGCCCCCCACAGACCCCCCTTACATCAGAGCCCCCCACAGACCCCCCTTACATAAGAGACCCCCCTCTCACAGACTCCCCTTACATCAGAGCCCCCCCCAGACCCCCCTTACATCAGACCCCCTTACATCAGAGCCCCCCACAGACCCCCCTTACTTCAGAGCCCCCCTTACATTTGTTACATACTGGGGCAGGAGAGAGGGTAAGCTTACTTACCCCGGGATGAAGGCTCACACTGTCTGCAGCTTTTCTTCGGTGTTAAAATTCTCCGGGGATGTGTGGGCGGGGCAGACCCGGGAGGGGGGGAGGAGGACGATCTCTCTCCTCTCGCGTCCCTGAAGCTGAGCTGTGTGTGAGATACACAGCTCAGCCCTGCAGACAGTCCGGACTCGGAACTCGGAGACACAGGTACAGCCGCACAGCCTGTGTTAACCCTCTCCAGGCCGCGGTCGCCGCTTACCTCCCGCTGTGCGGCCTCATCATTTGCGAGCTGTGATGGCAGCACGGCGCCCCTATTGCCTATGGCGCCCGGTGCGGCCGCACAGCTCACACACCCCAAAGGCCGGCCCTGGTGGTGACAACCAGGTGAGGAGTACAAAGACAAGTGTGTCTTGCCTACAGTCAAGTATGGTGGTGGGAGTGTCATGGTCTGGGGCTGCATGAGTGCTGCCAGCAATGGGGAGCTACAGTTCATTGAGGGAACCATGAATGCCAAAATGTACTGTGACATACTGAAGCAGAGCATGATCCCCTCCCTTCGGAGACTTGGCCGCAGGGCAATATTCCAACATGATAACGAACCCAAACACACCTAGAAGACGACCACTGCCTTGCTAAAGAAGCTGAGGGTAAAGGTGATGGACTGGCCAAGCATGTTTCCAGACCTAAACCCTATTGACCATCTGTGGAGCATCCTCAAATAGAAGGTGAAGTAATGAAAGGTCTCCAATATCCAACAGCTCTGAGATGCTGTCATGGAGGAGTGGAAGAGGAATCGAGTGGCAACTTGTGAAGCTCTGGTGAACTCCATGCCCAAAAGGGTTAAGGTAGTGCTGGAAAACAATGGTGGCCACACAAAATATTGACACTTTCGTTCCAATTTGGATATTTCCACTTAGGGGTGTACCCACTATTGTTGCCAGTGGTTTAGACACGAATGGCTGTGTGTTGTGTTTTTTTGAGGAGACAGCAGATTTACACTGTTATACAAGCTGTACACTCACTACTTTACATTGTAGCAAAGTGTAATTTCTTCAGTGTTGTCATATGAAAAGATATAATAAAATATTTACAAAAATGTGAGAGGTGTACTCTGTTTTGTGAGATACTGTATATATTGTACATTCATATCAGTCCCTGCCCTCAAGGAGCTTACAGTCTAAGGTCCATAACTTACATTCATACATACATAGTAGAGCCAATTTTAGACCGGATCCTCTTAACTTACCAGTATGTCTTTGGAGTGTGGGGGGAAACCGGAGTAACCAGAGGAAATCAAGACACTCACAGGGAGAACAAGCAAACTCCAGGCAGGTAGTGTCGTTGTTGGGATTTGAACAAGGGACTCTTTTGATGCTAGGCAAAAGTGCTAACCACTTCACTGCTGATGATCAAAATTAAAAGAAAGAAATGCTTGAAACATATGACTCTGTGTGTAAAGCATCTATATAAAATATGAGTTTCACTTTTTGAATGTTAAAAAAATATATATATACACACATTGCACCTGGAAAGTATTCACAGCGCTTCACTTTCTTCACATTTTGTTATGTTACAGCCTTATTCCCAACTGGTTTAAATTCATTATTTTCTTCAAAATTCTACAATCAATACCCCATAATGACAACATCAAAGAAGTTGTTTGAAGCCTTTGCAAATTTATTAAAAATAAAAAATGAAAAAATGACATGTACACAAGTATTCACAGCCTTTGCCATGACACTCAAAATTAAGCTCAGGTACATCCTGTTTCCACTGATAATCCTTGAGATGTTTCTACAACTTGATTGGAGTGGTATATTCAGTTCACTGAACATAATTTGGAAAGGCACTCGCCTGTCTATATAGGGTCCCACAGTTAACAGTGCATGTCAGAGGACAAACCAAGCCATGAATACCAAGGAATTGTCTGTAGACCTCCGAGGACAGGACTGTATTGAGGCACAGATCTCGGGAACGGTACAGAAAAATGTCTGCAGCATTGAAGACCCCAATGAGCACAGTGGCCTCCACCATCCATAAATGGAAGAAGTTTGGAACCAGGACTCTTCCTAGAGTACACTACCCGGCCAAACTGGGCAATTGGGACAGAAGGGCCTTAGGGAGGTGATCAAGAACCAAAGTTCCATCGTTTCTCTGTGGAGAGAGGAGAATCTTCCAGAAGAAAAACCATCTCTGCTGCACTCCACCAATCAAGCCTGTATGGTACATTGGCAAGGCGGAAGCCACTCTTCAGTAAAAGGCACATGACAGCCCGCCTGAAGTTTGCCAAAAGGCACCTGAAGTATTCTCAGACCATGAAAAAAGAAATTCTCTGGTCTGATGAAACAAAGATTAAACTCTTTGGCTTGAATGGAAAGTGTCATGTCTGGAGGAAACCAGGCACCGCTCATCACCTGGCCAATATCATCCCTACAGTAAAGCATGGTGGTGGCATCATGCTGTGGGGATGTTTTTCAGCAGCAGGAACTGGGAGACTAGTCGGTTTCAAGGAAAAGATGAATGCAGCAATGTACAGAGACATCCTTGATGAAAACCTTCTCCAGAGCGTTCTGGACCTCAGACTGGGGCAAAGGTTCATCTTTCAACAGGACAATAAACCTAAGCACAAAGCCAAGATAACAAAGGAGTGGCTACGAGACAATTCTGTGAATATACTTATGTGGCCCAGCTAGAGCCCAGACTTGACCCCATTTAAACATCTCTGGAGAGATCTGAAAATGGCTGTGCACCGATGCTACTTATCCAACCTGATGGAGCTTGAGAGGTCCTGCAAAGAAGAATGGGAGAAACTGCCCAAAATCAGTTGTGTGCCAAGCTTGTAGCATCATACTCAAAAAGACTTGAGGCTGTAATTTGTGCCAAAGGTGCTTCAACAAAGTATTGAGCAAAGGCTGTAAATACTTATGTACATGTGATTTTTTTTTTTTCATAAATCTGCAAAGATTTCATACAAACGTCTTTCACGTTGTCATTACGGGGTATTGTTTGTAGAATTTTGAGGAAAATATAAATTCAATCCATTTGGGAATAACGCTGTAACATGACAAAATGTGAAAATAGTGAAGCACTGTGAACACTTTCCAGATGCACTGTATATATATATATATATATATATATATATATATATATATATATATATATATATATATATATATATATATATATATATATATATATGTGTGTGTGTGTATATATATATATATATATATATACACACACACTCATTGGCCACTTTATTAGGTACGCCTTGCTAGTACCGGGTTGGACCCTCATTTGCCTTCAGAACTGCCTTTATTTTTCGTGGCATAGAGTTAACAAGGTGTTGGAAACATTCCTCAGAGATTTTGGTCCATATTGATATGATATGATAGCATCCCGTAGTTGCTGTAGACTTGTTGGCTGCACATCCATGATGTGAATCTCCCATTCCACCACATCTATCTCTTTGCTATTGTTACATAAACATTTTATGTGGAGAAGCTCTTTGAAAATGAGAAATTGAACAATCACTACCTTATGACATTATTATAGTTTAAAACATATCAGTATGCAAATGATGTGTAACCCCCATTACCTCTATTTGCAGACATGGAGACTAGTGGTAATATTTCATGCCGGGTTTTATACCCATATGAACCTCAGAGGAATGATGAGCTGGGCTTACAGAAAGGTATGAAACATTCAGTTTGTTACAGTCTATCTTTTGGATGGGTGCCAAAGTTGAAAACCTTTGTTATTGGCAACATATGTAATCAGCCTTCAGTCAGGGAACGAGCAGTATGAAAAATCCAGCAACAAATAACAGCCAGTTGCAATTCATTATATATTGTTTACTGTAGGCTGCTTGGGCTTACTGGACTTTGCACATCATCATTGCTCTTTGTTCAGCTTTATTCAATTAGCTTCAGTAGCTTAATATAATTGTAATATACAGAATGCACAGGACCCTTCAGGATCCTGCAGTTTTTCCTTGCCATCGAAGGACCCCCTACCCCTAGAGCTTCCACAGCAAAGTGCCCCTGTGGTCACAGCAATTGTGTTCCCTCTGTTGGGGTTATCTCTTGCCCTACACTTACAAGTACCTACAGGGTGGCTGAGACAATATCACGGGAGAGGGGGAACATCACAGGAGCAGTTATTGAAGTAAGTAAAACCACTGAACAACAATGCTGTTTTTGTAATGCATTGACAATCATGGAGGTATTTTATGCAGTGAACACCAATCCTTGGGTATTTTTGGTGCACTGAACATCAATCTTGGAGGTTCAGTAATATCTAGGATGCATTTTAGCACTGATACCAATCCCATCTTTTTTTTCTGCGCAGACACCAACCCTGGGGATATTTGCTGAACTCACACCAATCCTGGGGTTATATTGCCGCATTGAGAACAATCCTAGCGGCATTGACATCAATCCTGTCATACCCGCTAGTACTGGCCACATGGCCTATGCCAAAGGGGCTTGGAGGAGTAAAATTCTGGGAGATCTGGTAAATGTGAGGCTTTGACTAAATGCTTATTGTGCACCTACAATGTGCACTACTGATTTGTCCCAGCATTAGAGGAAGCCCAAACCAGCAATTTGGCTTAAAAATGGGGATTCGCATTTCAAGTTGGAGATTTGTGATTTATAACTGCTGGACCTATGTGTAGAGAATCCCTGTTGTACATTCTAACGACAAATAACAGATATAATTTGTGTCTACAGGTGACTTGATTATTATTCACAAGAAGAGCGATGATGGATGGTGGTTTGGAACCCTGAATGGAAAGAAGGGTTATTTTCCATCTACATACGTTGAAGAAGACCCTAACAATCAGTTTTCAGATGCTTAGTGTAAATTCTATTTTTAGAATGTTTTTATTTTTCTTTTAAAGAGAAATGAAAAAGTATATTCACACTAACTTAATTTAAAGTCTCCAGAACTCCTATTCCCTGTGATCCAAGCACCACATGCAGTAAAGGTGTGAAACAGATTGCTTTGTATTATGTGGAAGAATGGTGTCACCATCTTATTCAAAGCCCAAATCCAGTTACATGGAATTATTAAAATTTTAAAGCCTTATAGTTTTTATATCTTCTATTTAATGAAGCAAGTGTTTAATTATTTTTATAGTTATTTCTAAACCTCCACTGAGTGGCTGTCGTAATGTATAATGACAGCCGCACTTCAGGCTCCCAGTCGCATCAGAACAGTTTCTATTACAGAAAACTGTTACAGTATTGTGTCTTGGACTTTGTACTCTGAGGAAATCCATACAAGCACATGAGAATACATGCAAACATTTATTTATTTTATTTATTTATTTCAGGTACTTATATAGTGCTGTCAATTTACGCAGCGCTTTACATATACATTACACATTCACATCAGTCCCTGCCCTCAAGGAGCATACAGTCTAGGGTTCCCTAACTCACATTCATACATACATAGTAGGGCCAATTTTATACAGGATCCAATTAACCTACCAGCATGTCTTTGGAGTGTTGGAGGAAACTGGAATACCCGGAGGAAACCCACGCAGGCACAGGTAGTGTTGTGGTTGGGATTCGATCTAGCAACCCTCTTGCTGCTAGGTGAAAGTGCTAACCACTACACCACTGTGCCACCCCAAACATGATACCTTTTAGTTACAAATGACAGCTCATTTAATGTAATCTTTGAACTATTAAATATAAATTACAGCATACAAGAAATATATCAATTAATGCATAGATGCAGTTCCGTAACATGATGTGTAGGATAAAACTACTGTACATAATTTATGTAATTTTAAAAAGTAATCATAGCTTATGCTGTTTTGATAATTGACTGGAAGGTAAGAATTCATTAGGGGCAATGGGGCAGTTAAAACAAGTGGTTGATCCACTTTAACGCAACCCCCCCCCCCTTCACCTTGACTGCCCACCCACAACCTAAAATGGTGGCCATTTGGGTTTGTATGTGCTTCTTTCATCTGTCCCAACTGCTTCTCCATCCACAGCTGTGAACTTTATTATCTTCATGGACTTCCATCTCTTATTGTAGTTTTGAGCATTGATTGTGCTTGTGATCATCACAAGTCTGTTGGGTAATTGCTGTTTGGGTTTGTATACATTGCATCGAAGTGTTGTTGGCTTCAATGGATGGGCTGGGCAAGCAGCACCACCTGCCAAACGTGGCATGCTTAATGAAGCAAAACAAAGACTTGGATTTGGATTGAACTATGGTATTTTATTGTAAAATCCTCCTTGAGATCTACAAATAAAAAAAACAGTAATTCAGGAGGCTGCAGTATCACCTCCTGAATGACAGTAAACCGGCTCTAAACCATCTCTGAAAAGTAATCCACTGAGGAAAATAATAAAACAAATCAGTTTTGCCTGGGTGAAGTACAGAAGATGTTTTAGGACAAAAGGAGAGCCCACAGGGTGATTCAGCAGGTGGAGCAGAGGCGTGGTGTGTTCCCACTGCAGCTACATGTCTATTTAATATGTCTACTTACAGTACATATTACACTCTTTGTGCAGTCTGCTTTAGAATTAAATCAGAACTTTAATGAATATACAAGGTCTGGAAGCCCCAGTCCCACGGATAAAAAACACAAAATAAAGGATTAAAAAAAAAAAAAAATATTTTGGATATCTGCTCTAGCAGCTTCTTGAAGGTACCATTGATGTCACTGTGTTACTACGTCTTCTAAAAATACTGATTACTTGATATCCCCTTACAATGCACTTCTGCGCTGTATTTTTTCTTATAGTTTTTATAGGCATTTTGGCTTTTTTTCTCTGCCTCTAAACTCTCCTCCATATTTATCTATGTGTCTGTGCACACTGTAGGTGTTTAGAGGCAGGGGAGTTTAAAGGCAGAAAAAAAAACCCATTGCTTGTGCGTTCAGGAAAGGAGCTTTTGAGCATAAAAAACCCTTGATGCAACTAAACGTGGGTAAATGCGTGAAAAAAATATGAGTCTAAATGTGTGCTAAAGCTAGGCGCTTTTAGCGCAATACGTTTTTTTTTCATTTCAATGGTTAGAACGCACCTGAAAAAACAAGGCTTAGGAGAGTGTTTGCAGCTGCTTTTCTCCTCCCAGGAGAAAAGCATTTAGAAGAGACCCCGTGTGCATGAGGACTTAGTGCCTTTATTTAATTTGTCATTCTTCTTTCCCCAAAGCACTATTAACAATATTGGGAGGCGAGGATCCATCTGTATTATTAATTAGTTGCATCCAAGGCAAACAAGTGATTTCCATTTTTCTTGACACTCTTAATGCTTAACCGCTTACCGACCGCCGCACGACTATTTACTGCGGCGGTCAGCCCCTCACAGGCAAAGCGATGTAGTACTACGTCGCTAGCCTGTGAGGGTCTCAGGAGCGAGCGCACGCCGCCGAAGGCGCGCTCCCGCTCCCGCACGGGGGGGGGGTCCGTGACGGTCGTCCGCCGGTCACTCGCGATCGTCGGTGGAGAGGGAGAAAGGCAGGCGGCTAATGTAAACAAGCCGTCTGTCATTCTCCCCTGTGTAGAAATAGTGATCATACGGTTCTACTATGTAGGACCGTTGATCACTGTTCCTACACCTCAAGCCACAGTCAATCACAGTTAGAATCACGCCCCTAGGGACACACATAGCCCCTCCCTCTCAAAAAAAGTTAACCCCTTCACTGCCAGTGTAATTTTACAGTAACAGTGCATATTTATAGCACTGATTACTGTAGTAATGTCACTGGTAACCCCAAAAGTGTCAAAAATGCCAGTCAAGGGTCCGATATGTCCGCCGCAATGTCGCAGTACCGCAAAAAAAATCACAGATCGCCGCCATTACGCGTTAAAAAAAAACAACAAAAATGACAAAAATCTTTCCCTTTGTTAGTAAACGCGATAACTTTTGCGCAAACCAATCAAAATACGCTTTTTGCGATTTTGTTTTACCAAACATATGTAGCATAAAACAAATTGGCCGAAAATGTTAAAAAAATTTTGATTTTTACATTTTTTTTGGGGGGAATTTCATATAAAAAAATGTGAAAAATATTGTTATTTTTGCAAAATTGACGCTCTTTTTTTGTTTATAGCGCATGATCAAAAAATCGCACAGGGTGATCAAATACCACCGAAAGAAAGCTCTGTTTGTGGAAAAAAAAGGACGTCAAATTCGTTTAGGTACAGCGTTGCACGTCCGCGCAATTGTCCATTAAAGTCACGCAGTGCCGAATCGCAAAATAGGCCCTGGTCAGGAAGGGGGTAAAATCTTCCGGGGCTTAAGTGGTTAATAAACATGGAACAGATCTTTCGCTTCCCAAGGGCACTTTTCAATGCTGCATAATGATTAGAGTTTTACAACATATCAACTAGATCAGCCATTTTCAACCATAGTACCCTTGGAAGCCTTTCTGGGTTCTTCAGAGGTGCCTTGGCAAAATACCTAAAAATTGCCACAAATAACTCAAAAATTGTCAACAAGCCAGCAAGTGGATCAGGCCTGCCTTTATGTTACACAAAGCCTCATGTTTTTTTTGTGTAGCATTAAAACCTTGGGTACAATGCAGGCAAACCACTGGCAGCCTAACAACCAATAATGTCATCAGTTGATAAGGAAGACTTCAGGCACCTGCTTAGAATCCTTGTTTGCCCCTCCTCTGCCCCGGGGTCATGTTAGCAGAAAGAGGGAGAAAAACTGAGGGAAAGGAGAAACACTGGAATACTAGTCATTACCAGTTTGCAAAGCTGGAAAAATAAATTGCCCCTAATATTGGCCCACATTTGTGGATGCTGCTGCAACATGTAAAACTAAGTTTAATTTTTTTTTTACATTTTAGAATAGGGTGCATCATTTTAAAGGGTACCTTGACTTGAAAAAAAAGTGAAATCTGGTGAACCCCAAAGTGTGTAGAGAGAACGGGGGAGTAGTAGTACCCTGATTTTACTCAGAATTTGCAAGTTGGTATCAAAACCGTCAAATATAAATCTCATGTCTCATGTCATTTATGAATTGTGACACATTTGAAACACAGCCAAGCTCAAGAAGACACATTTGACAAAAATCAGAGGTATTTTGATGATGTGTCATAAGTGGTCATAAACCATCTAGAGAGTAATACATATCTAAAAGACCTGTTTTTCAACTGAAAACTAAAACTTCAGACATCTCCAATTCTCAATCCACCCTCCATAACTTCTACTCTAATGGGGTTTATCTTCATGAAAAGTAGTTACACTAATGAATAAGGATGGATGATACCAATGGCGTTAGAACCAAACACACCAGAAGGCTAATAAGACCAAAAATACATAAGACCTGTATCATATTTGGTCTCTAACAAATCATTATTTCATGAACTAAATAATAATTGGGTTGTCAGGTTGTGAAACTTAGCTGTATTTGGGATAGTTGGCATTAAGGGCGCATTTGTTGAGCATAATAATATACCCTCCGACACACCTCCACCACATTCATTGGTCCCTTTGATGGACGAGATAAACTGTTGCATTTGGCAGCTCTGGGCTCTCATTTCTATGAATGGAATTGCTAAAGATACTCAGTCATATTTAGAAGGCCAGTGACTCTTGCTTGCAGATTTAACTAAAGCCCCGTACACACGTAGCGATTGTCGGCCGTAAATATTCGGCCGCCGAACGATCGGCCGATTGTCAGCTTGTTAGTATGATGCTTCCGACAACCGGCAGCGACTTTTCGGCCGAACAGAATCTGTTGTGCAGGCATTAAAATTTTTGTTGGCCAACACCAGAACGGCCGATTGTTCGCCAGTCAGTACAGAATTCGGCCGACAAACAGCAGATTAGCAAGACTGGGCATGCTCAGAAAAGAAAAAACACACAGAAAGTTAACCATCACATGACATCACTTCTGCAGTCGGCTGTTGTTGGCCGACAAAATTCGTGTGCAGTCTTAAGCACTTTTCAGCCGACAGGACAGCACCGGACAAAAGACGGTCGATCGTTCGGCCGACATTCGGTACGTGTGTACGGGGCTTTACTCTGCAAATGATCCCAACTCTGCACTGAACCAAAAATTAGACAAACTTCACTTAAATATAATTATCATCCTTTTATTTTACTGTTGCTACTGTTTATTCTGTTGAATCTTTCTTGTAAATATTTATTGCACCATTTTCTATTCTTTTCATTAAAAGTTATTTAAAATTATTAAGCTAAAACTCTGAATGCTCTGTATAGAAATGTATGTACAGGCGGTCCCCGGGTTACAAACATCTTACAAACGACTCCTACTTGCAAACGAAGGGAGACAACAGGAAGTAAGGAGAAATCTACCCCTAGGAAAGGTTATCATGGGAAAAAGGCGTATCCATTGAAGCTTTATCACCAATCGTTGTTTCCACAACAACCCCCATTTTTCAAAATCCAATTGTCACAGGGACAGAAAGTGAGGTGAAATCTTCAGAAAGGGGCAAAGACAGCAAAACAAATGTTACAGGGTTGTTAACCCTTCCCTATGCTATCCAAAAAACATAAACATTTTTTTTTTGGCTGGAGCTACACTTACAAACAAATTCATCTTAAGAACAAACCTACAGACCCAACCATATCTTGTTTGTAACCCAAGGACCGCTTAGGTAATGAAGCTAACATAGTGTAATCGCTAATATATTCCTGGCTGGACATGGCAGCAAGTAATACAGACATTTTAAAGGTCAGATTTACAATGAAAAACAGTAAATGCCTTAAATGGTATGTGTTTTTGAAAACATGTGATGACATCTATCAGGTGCATGTAGAGGATAACTGCTTAGTTAACATGCCCCAGGGACAACCACTCTGTTGTCACCAAGACTGTTGTCCCATGAGCAGGAAAATATCTGCACATTGGAAGGCTGAGAACATAACTGTCCCCCCCTTGCTTTGTTTAAGAAGGAACTATACATCATTTATAAGTAAAAGTTTTGTCCATAATCAGACACTGCAAGATGCCTACTATAACTGTGAAAGTCTCTACTGTGTCCCTCTCTGCTTTACTTTCAATTAGGTTTTTATTGAGAATAACAAGTAGAAAAAGGTATAAAAAAACAGTCCTAACATTTTGTGAATACAAATCTGAGCCCTTGGGAGGGTAACTGAGATTGTTACAATCTTACAGAGACTAGATCGTCAAGAGCACAAGGTAGTGTTATACAGTATAAGCTAAAATATATTTACAGACTCCAAAATAATAGAAAACTACAAAAATAATCAATTTGCATATGACTATCTTTGAATTATGTTGTGTATTCAACCTTAAGTAGGATGTAAAATTACCTTGTCCCCAATATTCCAGCTCAGTGGTCAAAGGAGCCCTGATAAACATAGTTACTAGCGGCTACTTAAGATCAAGTACACAGATTAGTATAACCTGCTCAAGTATAAGGGGCAGAGGAAGAAAGAGCCCCAGGCGGGGAGAATGTGCATGTAGGTTTCCCAAGTAGCTTCAAATTTTTGAGTGGAATCCAAAAGCACGCTGACCATCAATTCCTGAGTCATAATCCAGGAGATTTTCCTTTTTGCCAGCTAGGCTGACACGTAAGAACTCTTCCAGGACCCAGCGATGGTCAGTTTGGTTTCAAGGAGGATGAAGAAAATGAGACATTGCATGCTTTTGAAAGCAGATTCCACTGGAAAGTTTAGGAGGGATACATGTGGGGACGTCGCTATTTAAAGACCAGTAATCCTCCAGATCAAAGAGAATATTTTGTTCCATAAGCCTCTGATTTTAGGGAAGTCCCACTAGACGTGCAGCATATCACCAATATATTCACGGCCTCGTCCCTCTCTGATTTAGTTCAATTGTGGTCCGACCTTCTCTGACATTATGGCTAAGCACTACCAAGTGCCATTCTGCTGTCCAATTAGACTGGCTTAGCAGCCAGTAAGGTTTAGTTTAGCTATATAGTAAAGAAAAGTCAGGCTACTGTTAAAAAAAAAAAAATATATATATACTCAGAGAGGGACACAGAAATGGTTTGTAGTTAATAAAGCTAATAATAGGCATCATTATCTGTTTTTAAGAAAGTTTTACTTTCATTTGTTAGGTAGTCAAGTGTCATTTTAAAGTAGAACTGTGGACACAACGAGGTTAATTTACTAAAGGCAAATATACTGTGCACTAGAAGTTCACTGCAAGTTCACTTGGAAGTACACTTCAAGTGCAATGCAAGTGCAGTTGCTCTAGATCTCAAGGGAAGCTCTGCTGATTTCTATCATCCAATCACGTGCAAGCAAAAATGCATTTTTTTTTTTTATTTTCCTTGCACGTTTTCCTCAGATCTAGAGTAACTGCACTTGCAGTGCACTTGGAAGTGCAGTTGTTGTAAATCTGAGGGGAAGCTCCGCTGATTTCTATCATCCAATCATGTGCAAGAAAAAATGCTGTTTTTTATATTCTCTGCATGTCCCCCTCAGATCTACAGCCACTGCACTTCCAAGTGCACTTGTAGTGCATAGTGGATTTTCCTTTAGTGAATAAACCCCCATACTGTATATGCTGCAGTTTGCAATTAGCCTTAAAATGTATATAAATCCTAACACTGAATTTATTTTATTTGGTCCTTTTTTTCTCTGTTAAATATATACTTGAAAACATATTTGTTCAACAAGGGAAAAATATCTGTTGATCCTTCCAGAATTCTTGTGAGCTGATAACTTACTCTGCCAATGCACAAATAGGGGTTATATACAGTAGATGAGGAGGGTTGGGGAGCTGTGTTCTTTGTTTCAATGAGATATATTTTTTGAGGTTTTATTATAACGTCTCCACAACTGGGGAAGCAGAAGAGCAAGAACAAGGGAGGGAAACACATAAAGAGCCTCACAGGACAACAAAGCTTCCAATGTACATTGATAGAATATTAACCTTCCTAGCGGTATTCCCGAGTGTGACTCGGGGTAAGATTTTTGAGCCAAAAGCGGTAACCCCAAGTCACACTCGGGGTAGCGCTAGGAAGCTCGCTGGATCCTGGTGGAGGTTTCACTTACCTTTTCTCCGGGATCCAGCGATGTATGAGAGCGGTGTCCGGCGGCGGATGTTCCTCTCGATCGTTTGTAAGCCCCGGCTTCCGTCTCCGGCGACGTGACGTCCGCCGGGGGGTGGAACCGGCGGCAAATTCAAAAAGTATAAACACCAAACACACTGACACACTGTAATCCTATTGGAATACATTCCCAAAATATAATAAAGTGACCTTTTTATGCCCCCCAGTGCTTTCTCCATTGCACTTCCTGCATTATTTCCATACTTTGTATCTGGATTATTGCAGAGCGACCATGGCCTCAAGCAAGCGTGCCGCAACATCAAAAGTGATGTATGACCTGCTGGGCGATAGCGACAGCGATCCCGAATCGCACGGAGAGTGGAGTGACAGCGATGCATGGGAAAGCTCATCATCCGACGAAAGTGAGTTTAGTGATGATGATGTGCCGAGCGATGTGCGTACTTGGTGCGTGATCGACTGCGGTACGGAGCACGTAGCGCCCCCAAGGTTCCCGTATACCGGAACGCCTGGTCTCAAAGTTGATGTTGAGGAGGATAACCCCTTGGCGTATCTGCAGCTTTTTTTGACCGATGAGGTCATCGAAAAAATTGTTGTGGAGACCAACCGGTACCAGGAACAACAAGCCGCAGCACATCGGCGGTTTTCCAGGAGCAGGATGTGGGAACCCGTTACCAGTGCGGATATCTGGAGATTCCTGGGCCTTATTATTCTGCAGGGAGTGGTGGGGAAACCCCTGCAGAAGTGGTATTGGACCACCAACAAATTATTGGCCACTCTTTTTTTTGGAACCATAATGTCGGAGTACAAATTTTCCCTTATAATGCGATATTTGCACTTTGCCAACAATGAGGAGTTTGATGAAACATCTCATCCGGCTCCGAAGCTGAAAAAGATCTGGGACATTTATCAATTAATTTTGAAAAACTTCCAGCGGTCCTATGTCCCAGAAAGAGACATTTGCATTGATGAAAGTCTTATGGCGTATAAAGGGAGACTTAGCTGGATCCAATATATTGCGTCCAAGCGAGCACGCTTTGGAATAAAATCCTTTATGCTGTGTGAATCCAGCTCTGGCTATATTTGGAACTCGGTCCTATATACCGGAAGAGGAACTAAGTTCAACCCAAGGTTCAGCAGCTATGGGATGGCAACTGCTTCAGTTCTGACGCTGATTGAGCCTCTGCTGGATCAGGGGTATTGTGTCACTACAGACAATTTTTATACCTCCCCAGAACTGTTTGAGTTCCTCCTACAGCATAAGACGGATGCTTATGGGACCGTCAGAGCAAACCGGCGTGACATGCCCCCCAGCTTTGCCAACAAAAAACTCAAGCCTGGAGAGTTAGTTGCCTGGCAGAAAGGCAAAATGTTGGCACTTAGATGGCGCGACAAAAAAGATGTCTGCCTGATGAGCACCATCCATAACACGGCCACTGTCATGGTCCATACAAAAGGGGGAAAAGATGTGCTGAAACCGCAACTGGCCCTGGATTACAATAACACCATGGGAGGTGTGGACAGAGCTGACCAGGCCATGACCTTCTATCCAGCAATGCGGAAACAGCAGAAGAAATACTATAAAAAAATTTTCAGACACCTCCTGGAGCAGTGTTTATGGAATGCCTTCATTCTGCTGAAAAAGAAAAGCGACCGGCCTATGATCCATGCGGACTTTGTGTGGAAAATTGCGGAGCTGATTTTTCTCAGGCACCAGACACCAACTGTAAGTCGATCCGGACGCCGTGCGGCTGGTGTCGTGAACCCCGAACGACTGACCGGTCGTCATTTTATGGACCTCATTCCGCCGACGGAGAAGAAGACTGCACCCACAAGAATGTGTGTGGTGTGCTGTTCCAAGCACGACGACACCGGGCGGAAAATAAGAAAAGAAACACGGTACTACTGTCCA
Source organism: Pelophylax lessonae (assembly GCF_965119305.1). NCBI lineage: Eukaryota > Metazoa > Chordata > Amphibia > Anura > Ranidae > Pelophylax > Pelophylax lessonae. The sequence continues at coordinate 256,489,982 of NC_138773.1, read as the reverse complement.
GACTGTGATGTTGGACTTTGCGCTGTACCCTGTTTCAAAATTTTCCACACCCGGGACGTTTATTGAAGCAGTATGAAGAGTAATATTGCATCCTTTTTGGGAAAAAAAAAAATATATTGCATCCTTGTTTGACAAAAAAAATGTCAGTGTTTTTGATTACATGATTTACTATCATTTATTGAATAAAAAGTGTTATTTTTTTGAAAAAAAAAAAAGTGTTATTATTATATTATTATTTTATAGTTATTTATTATATTATAATTTAGGATTTTGTGTTTCAAACTTTATCATACTCGGGATGTTATAAAGAAGAACACAAGGTAAAAAGAAATCATTAGTAAATAGCTGGTTTGGGCTGCTCATTCTCCAGAATTGCAAGCAAAATAATGGTACCGCTTTCAGCACCTAAAATCCGAAAGAATCATACCGCCAGGGAGGTTAACATAGATGTTAGAAATATCAACAATACACATCAGGTGTTCACATTGGTATTGTGAAGAGAGTACCAGGATGACAAATCTTGCCAAGTGGCATCAAAAGGCTTCAGGGAGTCTGACCTATATGCCATCATTTTGAGTGAATGATGGTTATGACTTCTGAAAGATTGGGTTCCTGAGCTCTTCTCCAGTGCCTGGTGGGGAGCTGTGTCCATTGTGCGCAATCAGAAGTTGATACATTTATCACCGCAATCCTTAATCATTTTTGAAAATTTCTGTTAAAAGAGCCTGCACTCAACAGGTCTTTTTTCTCACACCTTTCAAACCCTCGTTACCAAACTAGTCGATTTTCCCCAACCTTATATACAAAAATGGGAGAGTGAGCAGCCCATATGTTTGTAATGAAAAGATTGGGATTAAATTTGGAATTCCACAGCTCACTGTTCCATTATTAGCAATTCAACTGAATACAACTATAATTATAAAAAAACAAAAATAACCATGCTTAATCAATAAAGGCAGCCAGTACAATAGGTATAGATCAGACCATAAATAGAAATAAAAATAGAAAGGTGTACAGCACCATATAAATACACCAAATAAATATTCATGTGTCTGACTGTCTGTGCAAATAGAAGGTCAAAGGTTAACCCCAAGAACAGTCCATAGTCCACACCAAATAGATCTTTTTCATGTGTTGAAACCAGTTGGTGAAAATAGAGGGGAATCCAGCACCAAGGGACTCTGGTCCACAAACAGTAAAACACCACGTGCTCAAAAAAAGGATGTCTCCTTACCAGAACAATTGACCCTCGGTTAGGAGTGGTCAAACGGGCATGTGTTAGAATGACAGACTCTGGGCGTATAATGCACACATCCAGGCTCAGATCAGTGGTCCCATGTCATTGGGTCTGTAAAGATGGTGACTCCACAGCACCTCCATTTCCCAGTACTCATCAGTTGGAATGGTTAAACATACCTCCAAAACAAGGGAGACTCCAATGGTGTAGTATGTACAATTTATTGATAAAAAATCACAAATTGGAAACTAACATGTCAGTAGAATAAACGAACATGAAGCACAAGATGGGTGCGGCAGAGGGCGTGTCTACGTTCGGGCGTGTTGACGCGTTTCGTCATCACAGGGACATTGTTAAAGGCGTACAACGTCACTTCCGGCCGGTGGAACGCACCCTAGAATACCACCGGACCACCGAGCCGCACACTTATGAGGACAAGTTTTTATCTATATGTAAGTGGATATTATTTTTTTAATAAACCTGTTATACGTTCTATCACCATGGAGTATCCTCTTTTATATTTGGGGCACGGAGAATATTAAACCAGCCTTTACCAGGACGCCATATCGCACTTATCCCTGCATTTCCAGACGTGGCTAGGAGCAGCTTATTACCACACAGGCTTTATTTACAAGTCTTTCCGTTGAGCAAAGCATGTTTTGGAGCACCTTAAAGACTATTTTTGAGCACCAAGAGCACTTTATGGACCATATTAATTTGTGTCTTTGTATTTTATTGCATTATTGTTTACAGTTAATACTGCATTTAGCCACTTTATTGCATTATATTGGCACAGTAACACTTTATTGCAGTTTATAGAACATTTGTATGTATTGGTTACAGCAGCGCTGATACTATTTGACTTCTTATCTCTATCCCCTATGTCGTAGTTTTCTTCTGCGACAGAGAATAATGTGACCAGATGAAGTCTTTTGGAAGTAGGTTCTCGTTGAGACAATACTGCTCCGGCGCCTACTTCGGAGGCATCAACCTCCAAGAAAAATTGGGCAAATGGCTAAGGATGGCGGATTACAGGAGTGGAGCAAAAGGCAGACTTTAAAAGATTGAACGCCTCCAGAGCTTCCTTAGGCCACTGAGAGCAGTTAGTCCCTTTCTTAGTGAGAGCAGTGATGGGAGCCCGAATCTTGGAAAAGTTCTTGATAAATTTTCGATAATAATTACAGAACCCAATGAATCGCTGAATCTCTTTTAAAGTGGCCAGTCTGGGCCATAGTAAGATGGCATCAAGCTTTTTGGAATCCATCTGGAATCCTTCGGACAAAATCTGTATTTCTGTAGTTCAAAGGAGCACTTAAACATTGGAGAACCAAGTGTACATGGCAGCGATGATGCTGTAAATCCTTCGAGTGAACGAGTATATCATCCAAGTAAACAACAACGAAAGGGTTGAGTAGATCCATGAAAATGTCATTCACAAACTCCTGGAATACAGCGGGGCCAAATGGCATCACACGACACATAATGCACTCTACGAGTGTTGAACGTGGTTTTCCATTCGTCTCCTGCTTTGATTCTAATGAGATTGTAGGCAGAACGAAGGTCCAGTTTGGTAAAGATCTTAGATCCTTGCACACGGTCAAACATTTCAGTGATTAAGGGAGAGGATACTGATTCTTTACCGTGATATGATTGAGAGCCCTGTAGTCAACGCAGGGCCTAAGTCTTCCATCTTTGTTTTCTACAAAAAAGAATCCCGCCCCCACGGAAGAGGTGGAAGGGTGAATTAAAGCCTTCCTAAGACTGTCTTCGATGTACTCTTCCATCTCCTTAGTCTCCGTGAGGCTGAGGGGATAGGTTCTCCCTTTAGGTTGGGGAGCCCCAGGTAGCAAATCAATAGCACAGTCATAAGGGCTTCCTTTTCAGAAAACATGTCAGCAAAATCGGCATATGCTTCAGGTAATTCAAGGGCAGTATTAACCAAATGAATGGACACATCACCTACTACCTTCTGGAGACAGTTGAAATGACAGGAAGTGCTCAAGGCAGAAATTTGACCAGAGGACCAGTCAATAGACCAAGGATAACCAAGAATTACTGGGTACTTAGGAGACCTAATGACGTCAAATGATAATACTTCAAAATGCAGGGCACCCAACATGACGGAAAGAGGCTTGGATTCACGAGTGTTAAGACCATTACCAAGAGGGTCTCCGCCCAGAGTAGTTACACAGAGCAGTGGGCCTTTAGGAACAGTCAGAATTAGAAGACTCTTAACCAGTGCTGCACCGTAATCTATAAAAGCAACTGTGGAATAGCACTTATCATTAGGGTTGAGCGAACACGGACTGTATTATTCGTGTTCGTACCGAATAATTGGATTTTTGTTACCCGAACACGGACCCGAAAACTTTACTGTATGTTTGGGTAAAAATCCGTGTTCGGTCATTTTACTTCGGGGTTTTGCAAGCATTGGCGCGCTTTTCATGGCGGGCTTTCAACAGCCAATCAACGAGCGTTTAACTGGTGTGCCTAAGTCATCCCAGACTTGCCTACAAATGTATTAGTAGCTGTGATTGGCCGTCTGAAGCATGTGACCAAGTCTTTATAAGTTTGAGGCAGCGCCGCTGCGGCGTCATTATGCTGTTTAGTTCAGGGAAAGAGCACACATCAATGTGCTGGCTGCTGATTAGGGACAGACAGGAAAAAAAAACATTTGTGTCCGGATAGAATTGAGAGACAGGTCGGAGTGTGTTAGGCAGGGCGAGTTGTAGGCATTTTAGGGAGAGAGTCTGCTGATTTTTAGGGTCAGTTTTCTACGATCGATTTTGCTGTGTGGGAGGGGTTTGCAGTGACCGATCTACGATCTTATCAATCCTGGGAGAGAGTCTGCTGATTTTTAGGGTCAGTGTGTTCTACAAACTACAATCGATATTGCTGTGTGGGGTGGGGTTTGCAGTGACCGATCTACGATCTTATCAATCCTTTTAGGGAGAGAGTCTGCTGATTTTTAGGGTCAGTGTGTTCTACAAACTACAATCGATATTGCTGTGTGGGGTGGGGTTTGCAGTGACCGATCTACGATCTATCAATCCTTTTAGGGAGAGAGTCTGCTGATTTTTAGGGTCAGTGTGTTCTACAAACTACAATCGATATTGCTGTGTGGGGTGGGGTTTGCAGTGACCGATCTACGATCTTATCAATACTTTTAGGGAGAGAGTCTGCTGATTTTTAGGGTCAGTGTGTTCTACAAACTACAATCGATATTGCTGTGTGGGGTGGGGTTTGCAGTGACCGATCTACGATCTTATCAATCCTTTTAGGGAGAGAGTCTGCTGATTTTTAGGGTCAGTGTGTTCTACAAACTACAATCGATATTGCTGTGTGGGGTGGGGTTTGCAGTGACCGATCTACGATCTTATCAATCCTTTTAGGGAGAGAGTCTGCTGATTTTTAGGGTCAGTGTGTTCTACAAACTACAATCGATATTGCTGTGTGGGGTGGAGTTTGCAGTGACTGATCTACGATCTTATCAATCCTTTTAGGGAGAGAGTCTGCTGATTTTTAGGGTTAGTGTGTTCTACAAACTACAATCGATATTGCTGTGTGGGGTGGGGTTTGCAGTCACCCGATCTACGATCTTATCAATCCTTTTAGGGAGAGAGTCTGCTGATTTTTAGGGTCAGTGTGTTTTAAAAACTACAATCGAAATTGCTGTGTGGGGTGGGGTTTGCAGTGACCGATCTACGATCTTATCAATCCTTTTAGGGAGAGAGTCTGCTGATTTTTAGGGTCAGTGTGTTCTACAAACTACAATCGATATTGCTGTGTGGGGTGGGATAGGAGATAGGCAGGTGTCAGTGGTCCACATCCATTTTGCTGTGTGTGGGGTACAGTGAACACAATCTTTTTGGGGTGCAGTGAACACAATCTTTTTGGGGTGCAGTGAACACAATTTTTTTGGGGTGCAGTGAACACAATCTTTTTTGCCCACTGAGGAGGAGGGAGAAAAGTATTTTTCTATCAGGCACTGTGTGCAGCGTTTTTCCTTCAGCTGTGCTGTGCTGACTGATCATACACTGCTGTGTTCAGTTCACATGTGCTATTATTGAGTGGTTTCAAAAATCATACACTTTTTTTCTTTTCCACTATTCAATATACAGCCTTGGGTTAAAAAAAAATTAAATTGTGGCCTGCAGCAGAGCTGAATGATATTTGGGGTTTTTGGGGTTCATCTCATACTTCTGAAGATTTGAGGATGCTGCCTGTTCCATACTCCTCCTACTCCTCATCCAGCCTTTTAGGGGTACAAACAATAGTAATTGGGGCCTAGTGTGCTTCTGTACGTGTGAGATACATACACTTTTTTTGATCATATTTTCTATTCCGCTATTCAATAAAAACCTTTGGGGATCAGTTTAATTGCGGGATAGTCTGTGTTGGTACGTGTGAGATCCACCTTTCCAAGTTTTTGGGGTTCATCTCATACTTCTGAAGATTTGAGGGTGCTGCCTGTTCCATACTCCTCCTACTCCTCATCCAGCCTTTAGGGGTACAAACAATAGTAATTGGGGCCTAGTGTGCTTCTGTACGTGTGAGATACATACACTTTTTTGGATCATATTTCCTATTCCGCTATTCAATAAAAACCTTTGGGGATCAATTAAATTGCGGGATAGTCTGTGTTGGTACGTGTGAGATCCACCTTTCCAAGTTTTTGGGGTTCATCTCATACTTCTGAAGATTTGAGGGTGCTGCCTGTTCCATACTCCTCCTACTCCTCATCCAGCCTTTTAGGGGTACAAACAATAGTAATTGGGGCCTAGTGTGCTTCTGTACGTGTGAGATACATACACTTTTTTGGATCATATTTCCTATTCCGCTATTCAATAAAAACCTTTGGGGATCAATTAAATTGCGGGATAGTCTGTGTTGGTATGTGTGAGATCCACCTTTCCAAGTTTTTGGGGTTCATCTCATATTTCTGAAGATTTGAGGGTGCTGCCTGTTCCATACTCCTCCTACTCCTCATCCAGCCTTTTAGGGGTACAAACAATAGTAATTGGGACCTAGTGTGCTTCTGTACGTGTGAGATACATACACTTTTTTGGATCATATTTCCTATTCCGCTATTCAATAAAAACCTTTGGGGATCAATTAAATTGTGGGATAGTCTGTGTTGGTACGTGTGAGATCCACCTTTCCAAGTTTTTGGGGTTCATCTCATACTGCTGAAGATTTGAGGGTGCTGCCTGTTCCATACTCCTCCTACTCCTCATCCAGCCTTTTAGGGGTACAAACAATAGTAATTGGGGCCTAGTGTGCTTCTGTACGTGTGAGATACATACACTTTTTTGGATCATATTTCCTATTCCGCTATTCAATAAAAACCTTTGGGGAACAGTTAAATTGCGGGATAGTCTGTGTTGGTACGTGTGAGATCCACCTTTCCAAGTTTTTGGGGTTCATCTCATACTTCTGAAGATTTGAGGGTGCTGCCTGTTCCATACTCCTCCTACTCCTCATCCAGCCTTTTAGGGGTACAAACAATAGTAATTGGGGCCTAGTGTGCTTCTGTACGTGTGAGATACATACACTTTTTTGGATCATATTTCCTATTCCGCTATTCAATAAAAACCTTTGGGGATCAATTAAATTGCGGGATAGTCTGTGTTGGTACGTGTGAGATCCACCTTTCCAAGTTTTTGGGGTTCATCTCATACTTCTGAAGATTTGAGGGTGCTGCCTGTTCCATACTCCTCCTACTCCTCATCCAGCCTTTTAGGGGTACAAACAATAGTAATTGGGGCCTAGTGTGCTTCTGTACGTGTGAGATACATACACTTTTTTGGATCATATTTCCTATTCCGCTATTCAATAAAAACCTTTGGGGATCAGTTAAATTGCGGGATAGTCTGTGTTGGTACGTGTGAGATCCACCTTTCCAAGTTTTTGGGGTTCATCTCATACTTCTGAAGATTTGAGGGTGCTGCCTGTTCCATACTCCTCCTACTCCTCATCCAGCCTTTTAGGGGTACAAACAATAGTAATTGGGGCCTAGTGTGCTTCTGTACGTGTGAGATACATACACTTTTTTGGATCATATTTCCTATTCCGCTATTCAATAAAAACCTTTGGGGATCAATTAAATTGCGGGATAGTCTGTGTTGGTACGTGTGAGATCCACCTTTCCAAGTTTTTGGGGTTCATCTCATACTTCTGAAGATTTGAGGGTGCTGCCTGTTCCATACTCCTCCTACTCCTCATCCAGCCTTTTAGGGGTACAAACAATAGTAATTGGGGCCTAGTGTGCTTCTGTACGTGTGAGATACATACACTTTTTTGGATCATATTTCCTATTCCGCTATTCAATAAAAACCTTTGGGGATCAGTTAAATTGCGGGATAGTCTGTGTTGGTACGTGTGAGATCCACCTTTCCAAGTTTTTGGGGTTCATCTCATACTTCTGAAGATTTGAGGGTGCTGCCTGTTCCAAACTCCTCCTACTCCTCATCCTGCCTTTAGGGGTACAAACAACAGTAATTGGGGCCTAGTGTGCTTCTGTACGTGTGAGAAACATACACTTTTTTGGATCATATTTCCTATTCCGCTATTCAATAAAAACCTTTGGGGATCAGTTAAATTGCGGGATAGTCTGTGTTGGTACGTGTGAGATACACCTTTTCAATTTTTGGGGCGCATCTCATACTGCCGAGGATTTGAGGGTGCTTCAGTCTGTCTCCTGCCTGTTCCGAACTCCTCCTACTCCTCATCCTGCCTTTAGTGTACAAAAAATTGTAATCGGGGCCTAGATTGTGTTTGTACGTGTGAGATACACCGTATTATAACATTTTTTCCTATTCCGCTATTCAATATACACCCTTTTGGAGTGTAAGAAAATTAAATTACGGCATAGTCTGTATCGGTACGTGTGAGATACACCTTTTAAATTTGTTTGGCGCATCTCCTTCCACCGCCAAGGATTGCAGGGCGCTTCAGTTTGCCTCCTGTTCCCAACTCCTCCTACTCCTCTTCCTCATCCTCCCTTTAGGGTACAAAAAATTTTAGTCGGGGCCTAGTCTGTGTTTGTACGTGTGAGATACACCGTTTTTTTATCCTTTTTCCTATTCCTCTATTCAATATACCCCCTTTCGGGGTAAAAAACATTAAATTGCGGCAGAGTTTGCATATTTGACTGTCAGATACACCCGTGCGATACTGTTGTTGTTTTGTTCCGCTATTCAATAAACACCTTTCTAGGGCAAGATCATAAATTACAGAAATATGAGGAGACCGCCAAATAGGGGCCGTGGCCTGGGTCGTGGTGCTGCTGGTAGAGCTCCTGTTGCAAGGAGAGGACGTGGTCGATCTGTGCCAGCTACACGCACAAGTGAAACACCTTCCACAAGTGTGAGTAGGCGACAGAACCTGCAGCAGTATTTGGTAGGGCATAATGCGCCTCTAGACGTGATGAGGCCTGAAGAAGTACAGGCGATAGTAGATTGGGTTGCTGACAGTGTCTCCAGTTCCTTCACATTGTCTCCCACCCAGTCTACTGCAGAAAGGTCAGAGTTGGCACCTGCAGCCAATGTCCAACCGTCTTTCACCTCACCCCCTTGGAAATCAGGCAAGCAGTCTGACCCCCAATCCATACAGCAGTCTCTTGTTCTTTTTGAGGACTCTGTCAGCAGGGTTTGCCAGGGCCATCCACCTAGCCCTGCCCCAGAAGTGGAAGAGATTGAGTGCAGTGATGCCCAACCACTTATTTCTCAAGATGAGTACATGCAAGGACCATCGCAGCACGTCTCCGATGATGACGAAACGCAGGTGCCAACTGCTGCGGCGTTCAGCATTGTGGAGACCGACAAGGAGGGCAGGGGTGTAGACTGGGTGGAAGATGATGTGGAGGACGATGAGGTCCTCGACCCCACATGGAATGAACGTCATGCAGGTGACCTGAGTAGTTTGGAGGAAGAGGCGGTGGTCGCACAGAGCCACCAGCACAGCAGAAGAGGCAGCAGGGTGCAGAAGCGGAGCAGCCGTGCCCTAGACACTACGCCCGCTACTGCCCAATGCAGCAAGGGAACGAGCGCACCAAAGTCAGCTCAAAGGAGTTCTCTAGCGTGGAAGTTCTTTAGAAAATGTGCTGATGACAGGACACGAGTGGTTTGCACCCTGTGCAATCAGAGCCTGAAGCAAAGCATAAACCTTCTCAACCTGAGCACAACCTGCATGATCAGGCATCTAAGTGCAAAGCACGAGCTGCAGTGGAGTAGACACCTTCAAAACCAAGAAACGTCTCTGGCTCATCCTGCTTCCTCTTCTGCTGCAGTCTCGGCCGCTCCAGCCACATCTGTAGTGATACCGGCACCTGCCACCCCGCAAACAGAGGATCTGTCAGCAACACCACCACCTGGGTCACCAACCGTCTCCACAATGTCCCATGGAAGCGTTCAGCTTTCCATCTCCCAAACACTTGAGAGGAAGAGGAAGTACCCCCCTACCCACCCGCGATCCCTGGCCCTGAATGCCAGCATTTCAAAATTCTTGGCCTTTGAAATGCTGTCATTCCGTCTGGTGGAGATGCACAGTTTTAAAAACCTTATGTCGGTGGCTGTCCCACAGTACGTCGTGCCCAGCCGCCACTACTTTTCCAGGCAAGCCATCCCTTCCCTGCACAACCAAGTGGAGGAAAAAATCAGGTGTGCACTGCGCAACGCCATCTGTGGCAAGGTCCACCTAACTACCGATACGTGGACCAGTAAGCACGGTCAGGGGCGTTATATCTCCCTAACGGCACACTGGGTAAATGCAGTGGCGGATGGTCCTGAGGCGGATAGCAATTTGGCGCATGTCCTTCCACCACCGAGGATTGCAGGGCGCTTCAGTTTGCCTCCTGTTCCTAACTCCTCCTACTCCGCTTCCTCATCCTCTACCGCCTCCTCATCCGGACAGCGTAACACCTTCACCACCAACTTCAGCACGGCCAGGGGTAAACGACAGCAGGCAGTTTTAAAACTTGCCTGTTTGGGGGACAAACCACACACCGCGCAGGAGTTGTGGAGGAGCATGGAACAGCAGACAAATGAGTGGTTGCTGCCAGCGAGCCTCAAGCCCGGCCTGGTGGTGTGCGATAACGGGCGAAATCTCATAGCAGCTCTGGGCCTAGCCGGTTTGACGCACATCCCTTGCCTGACGCATGTAATGAATTTGGTGGTGCAGAGGTTCCTTAAAAACTACCCCGATATGTCAGAGCTGCTGCAGAAAGTGCGGGCCGTCTGTGCGCACTTTCGGCGTTCTCACCCTGCTGCTGCTCACCTGTCAGCGCTGCAGCGTAACTTCGACCTTCCCGCTCACCGCCTCATATGTGACGTGCCCACAAGGTGGAACTCCACCTTGCACATGCTGCAAAGACTGTGCGAGCAGCAGCAGGCCATAGTGGAGTTTCAGCTGCAGCACGCACGCGTGAGTCGCTCTGCGGAACAGCACCACTTCACCACCAATAGCTGGGCCTCCGTGCGAGATCTGTGTGCCTTGTTGCGCTGTTTTGAGGGCTCCACCAACATGGCCAGTGCCGATGACGCCATTCTCAGCTTAACTATCCCACTTCTATGCCTCCTTGAAAAAACAATTCGGGCAATGATGGAAGAGGATGTGGCACAGGATGAGGAGGAGGAGGAGGAGGAGGAGGAGGAGGATGAAGAGGTAACATTTCCAAGGCTTTTAGGGCAGTCATTCGCAAGGGGCTCCGAGGGTGGGTTCCTGCACACACAAACGCCAGGGACACAATTGTCCAGCAGGGGCACAGTTCTGGAGGATGAGGAGGATGAGGAGGAGGAGCTGGAGGAGGAGATGGAACCATGTTCACAGCAGGGTGGCACCCAGGCCAGCTCATGGCCATCACTGGTGCGTGGCTGGGGGGATACAGAGGACACGGACGATACACCTCCCACAGAGGACAGCCTTTCGTTGCCTCTGGGCAGCCTGGCACACATGAGCGATTACATGCTGCAGTGTCTCCATAACGACCGCCGAGTTGCCCACATTCTAACTTGTGCTGATTACTGGGTGGCCACGCTGCTGGATCCCCGTTACAAGGACAACGTACCGTCCTTAATTCACTCACTGGAGCGCGATCGCAAGATGCGCGAGTACAAGCGCACGCTGGTAGACGCGATGCTGCTGGCATTCCCACCTGACAGCGGGGCCACAGTAGAAGCACAAGGCAGAGGAGGAGGAGGAGGAGGAGGAAGAGGTCGCCAACGCAACCAGGGCACCGCCAGCACCTCAGAAGGCAGGGTTAGCATGGCCAAAATGTGGAAAAGCTTTGTCAGCACACCACAACAAACAGCAGCACCAGCAGCTCATATGGAACGTCTTAGCAGGAGGCAGCATTTCACGAACATGGTGGAGCAGTATGTGTGCACACGCCTAGACGTACTGAATGAGGGGTCTGCCCCCTTCAACTTCTGGGTCTCCAAGTTGGGCACATGGCCTGAGCTTGCCCTTTACGCCTTGGAGGTGCTGGCGTGCCCTGCAGCCAGTGTATTATCTGAACGGGTATTTAGTACGGCTGGGGGCGTTATCACAGACAAGCGCAGCCGCCTGTCCAGAGACAATGTGGACAAGCTCACGTTCATTAAAATGAACCAGGCATGGATCCCACGGGACTTTTCCGTACCTTGTGCAGAATAGCGATGGATACCGACCTTACCCAGCCATTGTTCCATTTTTGCTCTTTCTCACTCTTTTGGGGTGTACCCTCATTTAAAATTTGTGAAAAGAAGCAGTGTTGGCTACCTCATCCTCCTCAGGGCCAGATTAACGTAGGGGCTATTGGAGCCAGGCCCCTACCTTTATATAGGCCCCGGGTTGGCCATATTCACTGTTACCGCTCTTCTGTCACTTGTAAACACAGAAGTCTGGCTTCTATGCTTGCTTCCCCAGGCAGCTCCCTCAGAACCTCCCCACACAGCACGAAGGCCGGACAAGGAGGGACAGTTGCCGATGCATGGATGTGTTTATGGGCTTCAGAGACAGCATCCCATGTGGAATTAGGCATGCATGGCTGCACCCTTCCTCCTCTGGGTGCATGCCAAGGCACGGCCCTTAAGGCCCTTCAAAATCCTCAGCACCAAGCCCATGATGCTCTTAATCCGGCCCTGGTCCTCCTCCACCGCCGCTTCCACCTACACCGCCCATAGGTGTGCGCAGCCTATTGCATTATATTATATTAAATACACATGCATGTGTTTGCCTACATGTACATGGCCCCGATACATTACTCTCCCTGCTGGCAAAGAGAAATAGAGCAGAGCAGGTCCGAGGGAGATCTTTCCCATCTCCTCACTGGCAAACAGAGCGATAATGCTATGTGCCCTAGGTGATTAGGGTGTGCCCAGGTACACCCGGCACACCCTGTGCACACGCCTATGACACCGCCACATCCACCACCACCTCAACCTCCCTCCTACTCCATATGGGCCTCGTCCTTCAGAGATGAAGAACATTGTTTTATCTTTCTGGGGTTTTTCTTTGTTGTTTTAAGTTATTTCCCTATCCACATTTGTTTGCAGAGCACTTGCCATGCTCTTAACTACGTTTTGCTGCCATTTGCAGCAGTCTAGCCCTTTCCATTGGTGTTTTAGAGCCATTTTAGTACCTGAAAGTTCGGGTCCCCATTGACTTCAATGGGGTTCGGTGTCCGGGAAAAGTTCGGCAAAAGTCCGGGACACGGACCCGGACTTTTTTTTAAAGTTCGGCCGCACCCGCCGAACACGGACATCCAGGTGTCCGCTCAACTCTACTAGCTAGGCTACATGTGCACATATCTCTCTATCAAAAACTAGATTTACATTGAGATCTCTCTCTCTCTCTTTCTCTCTATCTGTATATTTAAACTGGAGCTGGGCCTGTGGAAGGGATTGGTCCTTAGCCTGATCAGCCCTCGTTTCTTCTGGTGAATCTGTGTGAAGAGAGATCAAAAAGAAGAAAACTAAGTTTAGCCATGAAATTCAAACTACAAATGGAGGATAGGCAGTCAGACAAAATATCAAATCCCCTCTCCCTTTCTTTCATCTTTATCCACACCATATCCACGCTCCCCCTTTTTGCTCTTTCTATAAATGTTCACCCATTAAACCCCCTTACTCTTTTGCACCTTTCTCTCTTTCTCCCATCCTCTTCTCCCCAACCTATGTCTCTCTCTCTCTCTCCTTCCCCCCCTCCACCCTCCCCTGAAAGGGTGCTTTAAGCCTCTTTTCAGTGCTAGAGCTGGTTTCTACACTTCAACCTTCCTGTCACATGTAGTTAAAATCAGTGGCGGCTTGTGCTCAAAATTTTTGGGGGGGGCGCAAAAGGAAAAATGTAATAGGTGTTGCTTCGCGCCAAAAAACGCAGTAAAAAAATTGCGTGACTTTGAAGCTGTGCCCCCTTCAATGCAATGAACACTGTGCTGTGCCCCCTTCAATGCAATAAACACTGTGCTGTGCCCCCACAATGCAGAGTTCAGCGTGCATGCCCCTTTCAATTCAGAGCGCCACAGCATTGTCCCCAATCACTGCAGAGCGCCACAGCATTGTCCCCAATGATTGCAGAGTGCCCACAGCATTGTACCCCAATAAATGCAGAGTGCCCACAGCATTGTACCCCAATGATTGCAGAGTGCCCTCAGCATTGTACCCCAATGATTGCAGAGTGCCACAGAATTGTACCCCAATGATTACAGAGTGCCACAGAATTGTACCCCAATGATTGCAGAGTGCCATAGCATTGTACCCCAATGATTGCAGAGTGCCACAGCATTGTACCCCAATGATTGCAGAGTGCCACAGAATTGTACCCCAATGATTGCAGAGTGCCACAGCATTGTACCCCAATGATTGCAGAGTGCCACAGCATTGTACCCCAATGATTGCAGAGTGCCACAGAATTGTACCCCAATGATTGCAGAGTGCCACAGAATTGTACCCCAATGATTGCAGAGTGCCACAGCATTGTACCCCAATGATTGCAGAGTGCCACAGAATTGTACCCCAATGATTGCAGAGTGCCACAGCATTGTACCCCAATGATTGCAGAGTGCCACAGCATTGTACCCCAATGATTGCAGAGTGCCACAGCATTGTACCCCAATGATTGCAGAGTGCCACAGCATTGTACCCCAATGATTGCAGAGTGCCACAGAATTGTACCCCAATGATTGCAGAGTGCCACAGAATTGTACCCCAATGATTACAGAGTGCCATAGCATTGTACCCCAATGATTGCAGAGTGCCACAGCATTGTACCCCAATGATTGCAGAGTGCCACAGAATTGTACCCCAATGATTGCAGAGTGCCACAGCATTGTACCCCAATGATTGCAGAGTGCCACAGCATTGTACCCCAATGATTGCAGAGTGCCACAGAATTGTACCCCAATGATTGCAGAGTGCCACAGCATTGTACCCCAATGATTGCAGAGTGCCCACAGCATTGTACCCCAATAAATGCAGAGTGCCCACAGCATTGTACCCCAATGATTGAAGAGTGCCCACAGCATTGTACCCCAATAAATGCAGAGTGCCCACAGCATTGTACCCCAATGATTGCAGAGTGCCCACAGCATTGTACCCCAATAAATGCAGAGTGCCCACAGCATTGTACCCCAATAAATGCAGAGCGCCACAGCATTGTACCCCAATAAATACAGAGCGCCTCAGCATTGTACCCCAATAAATGCAGAGCGCCACAGAATTGTACCCCAATGATTGCAGAGTGCCACAGAATTGTACCCCAATGATTGCAGAGTGCCACAGCATTGTTCCCCAATGATTGCAGAGCGCCACAGCATTGTACCCCAATAAATGCAGAGTGCCCACAGAATTGTACCCCAATGATTGCAGAGTGCCACAGAATTGTACCCCAATGATTGCAGAGTGCCACAGCATTGTTCCCCAATGATTGCAGAGCGCCACAGCATTGTACCCCAATAAATGCAGAGTGCCCACAGCATTGTACCCCAATGATTGCAGAGTGCCACAGCATTGTATCCCAATAAATGCAGAGCGCCACAGCATTGTATCCCAATAAATGCAGAGCGCCACAGCATTGTACCCCAATAAATGCAGAGTGCCCACAGCATTGTACCCCAATAAATGCAGAGTGCCCACAGCACTGTCCCCCAATAAATGCAGAGCGCCACAGCATTGTCCCCCAATAAATGCAGAGTGCCCACAGCATTGTCCCCCAATCAATGCAGAGTGCCCACAGCATTGTACCCCAATAAATGCAGAGTGCCACAGCAATGTACCCCAATAAATGCAGAGTGCCACAGCAATGTACCCCAATAAATGCAGAGTGCCCACAGCATTGTCCCCCAATCAATGCAGAGTGCAGCGTGCGTGCTCCCTTTAATTTAATGCACTTACTTGGCGGTGGCGGCGGCGGGTTCTTCCCTCCTCGATCCAGTCCGTCCTCTCTGCGGCGGCGGCGGCGGGAAGGAGAGCTGCTTCTCCCTCGTCCTCCGAGCGGCGGTGACGGTGAGTGACTGACTCACGCACCGGCACCGCCCCCATTGTGACGTCAGGGATCGGATGTCCTGGATGATGATTGGTCCAGGCTGGAGACTGGACCAATCACAGCCAGGATATCCGAAAGTGGGGGTGTCCAATCGCAAGGACTTGCGATCGGGTTACGCCCCCAGAAGGCTGCCGATCGGCGCCTCTTCTGGGACGTAACCCCACCCCCCCCCCCCCCAGCCACCACTTCCATTACAAAGGCCGGCGAACCCAATTTTTTTTTTTTAAACTTTATTTGTTCGCTGTCATTTTTTTTTTTCTTTTTTTTTTTCTTTTTTTTAGGGGTAGGGGGGCGGCGCCCTGGCGCCCGCTATGCACGGGCCGCCACTGGTTAAAATACAATGGATCTTCAACAGACTTACATTTGCACATAAACACATCCCCCTAGCACACACATTAAATGGGTGTAATCCCATTAAAGGTACTTATAGTGGTCTCCAGGCAGAGAGGCGTCCTCTGGGGAGGTTGGGCCTGACTCTGCCTCCGTGGCATACTCCCACTCTTCCTCCTCAAATGCTTCCCTCCTGGACACCATGGCTGATTACACAGAAAAAAAAAAAAAAGAAAACACCAAAAATTGCAATCCTACAAGTTGGAACAAGGGCACAATAGACAGTCATTCACAGTCAAAGTACTTACAGTGGGCTCCAGGGGAAGTGGCCACCTCGGCCTCTCTCTCTTGCTCCTCCTCCTCCACCTCTGCCGCCTCCTCCTCCTTCCCATGCTCTACCATGGCTGAAGCTACATAAACAACAAAAGAAAAGAAAACATTCACAGTCAAAGTACTTGAGTGGGCCCAGGGGGAAGTGGCCTCCTGCTGCTCCTCTGCCTCCACCTCATCATCCCTAAAATCTACAGAAAAAAACAGCACAAATTTCACACAATTGTTGAACACAAACAACCAGCTACTTATCCACATGGCAGCAATATACATCAACAATTTTGGTTCCAAAGCTAGTAACGCATTGGGGAATATCTCTTTGACATATCCTTAGGCCAGGCAGTACATACAGGAACAATGACATCAATAAGATTCAGTGTGCATCTTTTTAACCAGGAGGACATTGTACATCCATTATGGTGTGCCCCACCCTATCCCAATACCCCACAATAAAGTATCGAGTGGCTCACACTTTCAGGTCACTTGAAGCAGCCTGAAGATCATGTGTTCACTATACAGTCACATTAGTACAAACTACACCAAGCTGTTCTGAAATCAGGTTATTCAGAACAGTTTTTCTGCCTTTCCCAGTAAGATGTGTTTTGCCCCAGCTAGCAAATACTAGCTGGCCCAATCAAAGCACTTTTTACCATACGATTAGGTGTAGTTAACCACTTGCCGACCGCTCACATGGAGCGTACTGCGGCAAAGTGGCTCGATATTATCCAGCGACGTAGACCTACTTCACTGGACTCCTCACCCTGTGGGCTGTGTATTCAGACACAGCGGGAGTCGGGCCAGGGGAGGAGAGGCGGTGATCACTGCCGCTTTTCCCCGATCGTCTGGGAAACCAAAGCGGGCGGATGTCCTATGTGACAGGCAGGGACAGATTACAGGATTTAGCATAGCTGAACCTGTGATCTGTGTCTGTGTCACACAGTCCCATCCCCCCACACACGTCAGTAAGCACCAGGCATATATTTAACCCCTTGATCACCAATAAAGTTAACCCCTTGCCCGCCAGTGTCATTATTACAGTAACAGTGCATATTTATAGCACTGATTACTGTAGTAATGTCACTGGTACCTCCAAAAGTGTCAAAAATGTCAGTTAGGGGTCTGCCAGATCACCGCCATTACTAGTTAAAAAAAAAAACAATAAAAATGATTACATTTCCCGTAGTTAGTAGCTGCGATAACCTTTGCGCAAACCAATCAAAATATGCTTATTGCAAGTTTTTTTACCAAACATATGTAGCAGAAAACAAATTGGCCTAAAATGTTAAAACATTTAGATTTTTACATTTCATTTTTTTGGGGGGAATTTCATATAAAAAATTTGAAAAATATTGTTATTTTTTCAAAATTGTCGCTTTTTTTGGTTTATAGCGCAAAAATTAAAAATCGCACAGGTGATCAAATACCACCAAAAGAAAGCTCGATTTGTGGTAAAAAAAAGACATAAATTTAATTTGGGTACAGCGTCGCACGACCGCGCAATTCTCCGTTAAAGTAACGCAGTGCCGAATCGCAAAATATGGCCTGGTCAGGAATGGGGTAAAATCTTCCGGTCTTAAAGCGGTTAAAAATACACTCAATGAGAATTTTTTTGTCAAAAACATGTAGCTAAATACATTTTGGCCTAAATATATGACAAAAATGTAATATATTGGATATTTTTTAACTGTCAAAGTAGAAAAATATTGTTATTTTTTCAAAATTGTTGCTATTTTTTTATGAATATCGCAAAAAATGAAAAGCACAGAGGTGATTAAATACCACCAAAAGAAAGCTCTGTTTGTGGGGGAAAAAGGAAATAAATTTCGTTTGGGTACGGCGTTGCATGACCGCGCAATTGTCAGTTAAATTCGCACAGTGCCAAGTTGCAAAAAGTGGCCTGGACGTAAAGCAGGAAAATCCTCCGGTCCTAAAGTGGTTAAACCCAGTTCACTGTCAAATACAGTTGTCAGGAATGTAGGCCATTCAGACTACCTTCAAACATTTCTGTTCCAATCCTCCTCATTTGAAGACCAACCCCAATTTTGGCGAAGAGGAAAGAAGATCAGTTGCCCACCTTCAAGAGTAGTTTACTTACAATGTTGCTCCCAAGCTGTTCAGACAGAAGTGTTTGTATGAAAAGGAGCCAAATTTAGCAAGAAAATATTATTTAGGCTCCACCCTCCCCCAAAGGGCTTTACATTTAGCAAGTACAACATTCCCATGCTTCTGCTTACACTCCACTTCTTGGAGCCTTTGGAATGGCTCACTCCCTGGGGCCGCAAAATGGAGCGTGGCCATCCTCCTCCTCCGCTGCTTCACCAAGCGGACCATTGCTTGGCGGCCATCAGCTGTGTCTAGAATAAGAACACAAAGAGGATAGAATTTACACACAAAATCTAAAGGGAGTTCAAAAGGCTGTGAACACACACACACACACATGCATATTTTGTCATATTTAGTACACATTTTGACCAGAGATTCGCGCCACTGCTCTCTTCAGCGCTCCTGTATTCCGCCTCTTCACATCTCTCCAGGAGCGCTGAATGGCCATCACGGTGGTCCAGTGGTGGAATCTCTGCCACAACTGGCGCTTGATCCGCCACACAATGGTCCGCTGGGTGAAATTCGATATGGCACTATTGTATTTGCGGAGGAGGAGGATCTGTGGAAACAGCAATTTATGTTTTACTTACATTTGTTAAGATTGGGTTAGAAAAACTCAAAACATACATAAGAAACCTTTAGAGATTTATCACAAAGGAAAAACATTTGTCCAGTTTCTGATGATACACATACACCTACAGTATCTCCAAATCTATCTATATGACCTATGTCACCACACATTGGCAAAATGTAATGAAGTATTGCTGACCTCAACATGGGGGTTGCATTGGGGAAAGGGGGCTCTAAACACCCACCTCAAAATATCTTGCCCTCATGTTGATGGGGACAAGGGCCTTTTCCACATGACCCTGGACAGTGTTTGGGGGGGGGGCTGTTGGCAGGGGGCTTTTCAGGATTGTAAAGTCCCGTTTAAAAGGTATCACCCATATCCTGCCCCCACCCACCTCCCATGTGAACGAGAATGGGCTACATCATTGTGCCCCTACTAACTCCCCTCCAAAAAGTTGGCGTAAAAGCCAAAGATAAACTCACATTTGAGCAAAGCAATTTTTAGGAAGAAATTTTCCCCCCCCAAAAAAAAAAAAAACACTTGCCACAAATGTCAATACATAGTCAATCACAATGGCCGCCAGCACAGAAAAAAGGTATCTAAAACATAAGCTACACCCACAGCAAAGGGTAATCACCAATGTGCTGCTCCTCTGTCTGGCAGTTGTTAAATAGGTGAGTGGCGGGGCCAAAGGGTGATGTCACCTGGTGGCCCCATCCCCTTGTCACATTAACAACCATTGCTTTTTGGTTTTGGGCTGGTGGGGTGACAGGCCTCCTAATTGACAATGGATCTCTGTGGTGGAAAGTGATGTCTCCTATTGTAACTTAAAGAAATTACTTTTCACAAATTGATTGTGTAATGATCTTAGTTTTTTTTTCAAAAATACTTGGTGCTCAACACAACCCATATTTATTCTTAGTGCTAAGATCCAGGGGAAGACTTGTTAAAGGAGGCATGCAGACATAAATAAGCCTTCTGGCCATAACCACCGGACTGGGTTCAGTTGAAGAGGCCCATGTCGCTAGCAACATGGGCCAAGGTGCTTTGGGGTAGTGATTGAGGGTCTGCTATGGATTTTGTGGGTGCCCACATGACATGGATATATGATACCTTTTTGCATGTTATTTCTCTTCAAAGCCATCCAAGCACCAAAGGTCACCGCATTCATTGGTTGGGGGGGGGGGTGGAGAAATGCAGGTGTTTTTGAAGGATGCAATTGTCACAAAAAAGTCACTCTTCAAAATTGGCTCCATCTTTACATATGCGATTTGTGAGTACGTATGGTCTAGACATAGTACAGATGCACCACTTTACAAGCTAAATACAGCAAACCCCCAGGCACTATATTTATTTGAAATGTTTGCTTTTCTTGGTTCACTTTAAACATTCTTAACCCCTTGGGGTAGGCTGCCACTGGTACTTTAACTACTTCAATACAGTGCACTTTCACCCCCTTCCTGCCCAGGCCAATTTTCAGCTTTCAGCGCTGTCACATTTTGAATGACAATTACGTGGTCATGCTATACTGTACCCATATGAAAGTTGTATCATTTTGTTTGCACACAAATAGAGCTTTCTTTTGGTGGTATTTAATCACTGCTGTGTTTTTTATTTCTTACACAAAAAAAACCCAAAAAAGCCAGAAAATTTGTAAAAAAAAAAAAAAGTTTTTCTGTGAGGATTTTTAAAATAAGTAATTTTTCTCCTTCACTGATGGGCACTGATGAGGAGATACTAATATGCCACACTGATAGGTGGCACTGAAAGGCAGCACTGACAGGCGGCACTGATGGGCAGCACAGAAGAGCAGGCACTGACTGGCAAGACTGTGGGCACTGATTGTAGGAACTGTGGGCACTGATGGTGGGCACTGTGGGCACTGTTTTTATCTTTTCTGTAATCAGGGCACTGATGATCAATGGCCTGATTACCTTTGCTAGGTTCCCCTTTGAGGAGGAGCCACTGATCGTCTCTCTCCTCGCCACACACTTTGCCAATAAACAGCACTTCCTCATTTACATGGGACCAGATGTGATTGGACACAGCCGATCACATGGGTAAAGAGCCACAATTGCCGAGCTGCGCGCCCCCGTGGGCATGGGAGGGAGGCTGTTCTGGTGCGCCGTCATATGACGGCGTCCCCGAACAAGAGCCGCACTGCTCCACCATCATATTTGACGGTGGGCGGGCGGCAAGTGGTTAAAGCGGAGTTCCGGCCACCAAAAAAAAATTTCAATGAAAATACCCCGAGACAGTCAGGGCTAGTACATTCCACAATGGATAGCCTCTGATCTGTCCCGGTTTGCACTTTCCTTTTAGAAGAAATACTTACCTTGAAAATTTCTTCTCCAGCGCTGCCATCTCAGGTGTGGGCAGCTGAAGATAGAGAGATACTCTTCTGCGTCCTCTTCGGTCCCACGATGGACTGCGTCGGCACCCGCCGTCACTTCCGGGGCTGCAGCGTCATCCCTGCACAGCTTCTGGGCATGCCCAGAAGCTGTTTAGCAAGGTATGACGCGCCTGCCCCAGGAACTGACGTCGGGGCCGGTGCAGGTGCATTGATTCCTGGGAGCGATGACGTTCAGCTCCCAGGAATCATTGCAAAGTGGAAGTGACGACACGGGCCGCGGCCGCCGAGGGAGGAAGTGGAAGAAAGGTGAGTATATTTTTCTGCAATTACAAGGTAAGTAAAAAAAAAAAAAATCGTAATTATCCATTTCTTTTTCAGAAGCAAGCGGATGGCCCAAAATCGACTATGTCGATTTTGGGGCCGGAACTCCGCTTTAAGGTATTGGTAGGTTTGACACCTTATCCCTTTAAAACCATACGCATTAATTACACATGTTCCCTGGCAAATTAAAGTGTTAATGAAACTCACTTGATGCCTTATCTGCAATACATTTGCCTCAGAACCTGTGTAATGTGTGTTGGTGTTTAAGGGGATGTGGTGTCCAGCTTAAGATTTTCTATTCTGGGAGGTGGGCTTATGGCCATGTGACCACCATAATTGGCAGTCACGTCAATTCCACTCGGCAGCGGGAACTCTGATTGCCGCCTGACACCGGCGATCATTCCCCGCTGAGAGAGAAGAACAGCCAGTTGTTGTAAACACATCTGACCGTTCTTCTCTCTGGAATGATCACAGAGCTCCTGTGATCCTTCTACGTAGGATCACAGGTCTCAATGGTCATTCCATAAGCCACGCCCCCATACAGTTAGAAACACACCCCTAGGTACACATTTAACCCCTTGATCACCCACTGTTAACCCCTTCCCTGGTCCCCCCAAAAGTGTCAAAAATGTCAGTTAGGGGCTCAATCTGTCTGCCGCAATGTCGCAGTTCCATTAAAAATTGCAGATCGCCGCCATTACTAGTAAAAAAAAAATGACAAATCTTTTCCGTAGTTTGTAGACGCAATAACATTTGCGCAAACTAATCAAAATACGCTTTTTGCAATTTTTTTTTTTTTTAACCAAAATATGTAGCAGAATACAAATTGGCCAAACATGATAAAAAAATTAGATTTTTAATTTTTTTTTTTTTGGGAATGTTATATAGCAGAATGTGGAAAAAAAAAAAACATCAACATGGGGGCAAAGCACCTTGCCCCCATGTTGATGAGGACAAGGGCCTCATCCCCACAACCCTGGCCGGTGGTTGTGGGGGTCTGCGGGCAGGGGGCTCATCGGAATCTGGAAGCCCCCTTTAACAAGGGGGCCCCCAGATCCCGGACCCCCTCCCTATGTGAATGGGTAGGGGTACCCCTACCCATTCACCCCATAAAAGGCAGTGTATGTAAATAACGACAGGAGACGTTTTGGAAAGTTTATTAAAAATCTTCATCCAGTCTTCTCTGCTCTGGTCTTCTCCCTCTCCTGGTCTTCTGCTCTTTTGCTGTCCGCTCTTCTGCTCTTTTGCTGTCCGCTCTTCTGCTCTTTTGCCCTCGGCTCTTCTCTTCTTCTTCCTCTGGTCCTCCTCCGACGATGTCTCCGGTGATAATGCCGGTCTCCGGTCTCTGCAGCTTGTTATATAGCCATCGGTGGGCGTGGCCCCCGATGATGTCATTGGGAGGCCCCGCCCCCTCATGTCACAGATTACGTCATCTGTGACATGAGGGGGTGGGGCCCCCCGATGACGTCACCTGGCGACCACGCCCACAATGGCTATATAACAAGCTGCAGAGACCGGAGACCAGCATAATCACACCTTAGCATTAAGCATAATACATACCTAACATACATTTATGGTTAGTATTTGCATGAACCTGCCTTTTTATTTAAACCACTATCCATTCACTAGAAGATACAGCTACACAGAGGCATGAAAATAAAAAAAAAACTCATGTACAGATTTGAGAAAAACACACTTTGCAAAAACAATACAAAACATCTAGAGAGTTGAAAATATTCATCCAAACATCCAAAAAAAAAAAAAGCCTTACTGGGGTATGGGTCCTTAGGCATGCCAGCAAACACCCCCCCCCCCCCCAAAATAAAAAGCCAATTCAGACAGACATGTGGCCTTTTCACAGGGCAACTAATCCAGTCTAGACCATGCCTTTATTATATACATAGGTTATCCTACACCCAGACAGTAAAGGAAATGCCCAGCAGAGTAATTAATTGTGTCTGTTCATTGCTAACGTGAACACACCAGTTGACTAATGAATGAAAGTGTTTGTCAAAAAGGAAAACAGACAAAAGCAATATATGTCTTTGTTCAAGTAGAACCACAGAGAAAGTTGTAGGTAGGTAGGGAATTCGGACCCCCAACTCCAGTGTTGCAAGGCAGAATTTCTAACCACTTAGCCACTTGTTGCTCGTCATGACATTTTGGATTGCATTTGTGATGTTGGTAGACTTGGTGTAGTATATTTTGAATAGAAAACTGTGGAAAATTGCAAAGTGTTGGAGCATGTGTGGTTGAGCTGAAAACTGTGAAAAATTGCAAAGTGTTTGAGCATGCGCAGTTGAGCAGAAAAAAAATCATAGAAATTGCAAAGTGATTGAGCATATGCAGTTGAATCCCAGAACTCTTTATTAAAAAATAATATATATATATATATATATATATATATATATATGTATTTCTCTACTTTATCGCCTATTTAACGCCTGCTTATAGAGCTATAATGCGCTCGCGCGAAGGTAAATTCACTATATCGCCGTCTAACGTTTTGAAAAACTTTATTTTTCAGGTATATTCCGCTGTTGAGAATGCGCACGTGTGCTACCTCCCAGCCGTAGACTGCGGGAGATATTTTTTTGCATTCACACTTTTATTGAAATCTTTTTATATATTTCACTTTTTGACACAGTTTAAAAGCAGTTGATCTCAAAATGATATACCACATCTTTCAGAACCATTTGTGCTATTTTTTCATGATGAGAACGTGATTTTGAACTAAACAGTCGTGCTTTTAACTCGACTGTTTTTAACTCTCTCTCTGACGTTATTTGACCTTAGTGAATTCCGAATTGCTATAACGTTTCCTCCGGCGTTATAGTGAATTCGATCGCGCTTTCTCCTGTTCGACATAGCGCTAAAATTAACGCAATCACGTTAAAATGAACACAATCGCGTTATGGCGGTATAGTGAATTAGGCCCTTAGTCTTCAGAAGGGGATCTCTGGGATGGACCACTGACCCAATTTATATCTCACTCGGCAAAGTGAGCCAGACCCAGACAAGAACAAACAACAACAAGAAACAGGACATGACATTAAGGCCCCTTTCACACTTGGAGTCCATCAGGCGGACTCCATTTTTCTCAGCGGGGGATCGATCCGCTGATCCCCCGCTGAGCAGGTGGATGACAGCTGTGTCTCCGTGCTGTGTGCGGAGACACAGTTGTCAGGTCCCCATTCTTCTCTATGGGGCAATCAGATGGGAACGGACCATCTGTCCGTTCTCATCCGATCCACCAGACGGATGGAAGATAGGGTTTCCATCCGTCCGGTTTTGACGGATTTGATGTCAGCGGACATGTCTCCGCTGACATCCGATGCCCCATAGAGATGGATGGGTTGTCCGTTCAGATCCGCCAAAAAAACTGACAGGCAGATCTGAACGGACTCCCTGTGTGAAAGGGGCCTAATGCCCCATACACACGTGCAGATTATCTGCAGACTTTTGTCTGCAGACTTACCTTTTCTATGTAGTACAAGGGCCTGCCGGATTGCATACAAATTGAAAGTGTTTAGGTTTGACCTCATATTATATGGTTTTGGTAAGTCTGCAGACAAAAGTCTGCAGATAATCTGCACGTGTGTATGGGGCATAAGGCTCCTTTCACACACTATGTCCGTCAAACGGACTCCGCTTTTCTCAGCGGGGGATCGAGCCGCCGATCCCCCGCTGAGCAGAAGGATGACAGCTGCGTCTCCTCGCTGTGTGCGGAGACACAGCTGTCAGTTCCCCATGCATCTCTATGGGGGAAATCGGATGGGAATGGACCGTCGGTCCGTTCTCATCCGATCCCATCCGATCCGCTGGACGGATGGAAAAAATGGATTTTTGTAAAATCTTACCGTAAAATCCTTTTCTCTTAGCTCATTGACAGACGTAGTCCTCGGTGATACACCACCTTCGGGTTATGTTGCCTCCACAGGAGCAGGACTAGACAGGAAATTAAAAAGCTCTGGCCACACCCCAGGGGCAGTCCCAGAGGGTATATCCTCTCTCTCTCTGCCTCAGCAAATCAGTTATGTGAAAAAGCAGTCTTTAGAGATTTTAACCCAACTCAAAAAAACAGAGGGGCGGGGACTACGTCTGTCAATGAGCTAAGAGAAAAGGATTTTACGGTAAGATTTTACAAAAATCCATTTTTCTCTAGCGCTCATTGACAGACGTAGTCCTCGGTGATACACCACCTTCGGGACGTCCCAGAGCAGTATCACAACTGAGGGGTGGGAAAATGGAAATCAAATCCCAATCTAGAAGGCCCAACCGGTGCCAACTAGAAGTTTACAATGCTCATCCTTAATGATGAGACTCAACAAAAAAAGAGAAAACAATTTTTTTTTTTTTTTTTCAAACAGAAAAAAACCCTCGAGGTAGACCACCGGTCTCCTCAAATTACGGCCTGCAAAACCTTGCGGCCAAATGAGGCATCCGCCGATGCCGTCACATCAATTTTATAGAACTTTGTAAAGGTATGTACCGACGACCAGGTGGCCGCCTTACATACCTGGACCACTGACGCCTGATGGCGAAAGGCCCAGGAAGTACTGAGCGCTCGAGTGGAGTGCGCCCTAACAGGGAACGGAGGACTCTGACCCTTAATAGAATAAGCCTGTACCACCGTTTGTCTAATCCATTTGGCAATGGTCACGGCAGATGCAGGCAAACCCTTTCTGGGGCCATCCGTGATCACAAAAAGTGAATCCGTCTTACGGAATGATTCCGTAGCTTTCAGGTATACCCTGATTGCCCGAACCACATCTAAGGAATGCAACGCATGTTCCCGATGATGCTTGGGCTGAGGACACAAGGAAGGTAGTACAATATCTTCATTCAGATGAAAATCTGAAACCACCTTGGGAAGAAAAGATGGCTTAGGATGAAGTACTACCCCTGCGAGCAGAAGTAATAGCCACCAAGAAGGCCACCTTCTGGGATAAAGTAAGCAAGGGCATCTCCCTGATGTTTTCAAAGGGAGGTTTCTGTAGAACCGACAAAACCAAATTAAGATCCCAAGGCGGTAAGGGCCCGCGGACTGGAGGAGCCAGGTGCCGCACCCCCTGGATGAAATTCCGCACCAAGGATTTGGTAGCTAAAGGCTTCTGAAAGAAGATTGCTAATGCTGAAACTTGACCCTTGATGGTGCTCAAGGCTAGCTTCTGCTCAACCCCTTGTTGCAAAAAGGCCAATATTCGAGACACCGAATAGGTACGTGGAGGAAATCCTAAAGATTCGCACCACGCAATATAAGTTTTCCATGTGTGATAATAGACTTTGCTGGAAGTCGCTTTCCTTGCTTTAATAAGGGTAGGAATGACTGAAGCTGACAAACCTCTGTCCTTCAGTACTTGGGTCTCAATGGCCAGGCCATTAAACCCAGCGACTGTAAAGCATGATGGTAAATTGGTCCTTGAGACCACAGACACTCCCTGAGACGAAGTTCCCACGGAACGTGTACGACTAACATGTCCAAGTCGGCCAGGCTGGCTTGAGGAGGCCAGCCTAGAATTTCTAGGACCACTGGCGCTGATTGAATCTGAACCAGGCGTCCCTAGAGGTATCTGGCCCCGACCATCCGAGAAAGTCTGGTCGTTTTCTGTTCCCACACATTTATCAGATACCTGATAGTTATCAGGAAAGGTGATCTTTTCTGGTTGAACCTCAGGGACCGAAGTCACCCGACTAGAGGCTACTTGGCCTATCTGGTCAACCAGATCCGATTCCTGTGAGGTATCGGGACTAATCTTGGGAAAAGGTAAAGGAAAAGATCTATTCAGGGAACGGTAACTACCGCTTCCTGTAGTACTTAAATGTTGGAAGGGAAGAATCGCACCGGTAGTAGTGGTTGATGCTCGATCTAATGTCCTGAATACCGGTGAAAACGTCCCCCCACCCTGAAACCGGGTGGGGGCGCACCTTCAGGCTGTGTACTCCTTTGCTTCGGGTTTGGCTGGGTTGGTCCCCTTCTTGAACCCTCCTGGAGGAGTCTTGCCTTTCCCGCTAGTACCAGCCGGGCGCCCTTTATGGGCGGTAAAGAACGGTCCTCGCTTGTTGCGAGGTCCCTTAGCTTTAGCAGCCTGTGGCAAAAAAGTGCTCTTGCCCCCAGTGGCATCCTTAATGATTTCATCTAGGTTGGCCCCAAATAGACGATTCCCCTGAAAGGGGAGATTTGTCAAGGTCTTTTTGGAACCTAGGTCAGCTGACCAGCATTTTAACCACAGCACACGTCTGAGGATCACCGCTGTCTTAGATGCATGCCCTAATAAGGGAGTAGTGTCCAAGGCTGCGTCACAGATAAACTGTAGCCCTTGTATAATCTGTTCCATCAAATCAGATGTCTCCTGGGGAATATCTTTTCCCCTAAGATCTTGGCGTACCATTTTCGCCCATTCCGTAAGTGTCTGGGAAACTAGACCAATAACAATTACTGGTCTAAAAGCTGACCCTATCAGAGAGAAGATGGTGCGGGACTCTGCTTCCATCTTTCGATCCACCGGATCCTTAAAGGACGAAGTGTCCTCCACTGGAATAACCGTGGCTTTATTCAGCCTGGAAATAGGCGGATCCACGACTGGTGGTACCGTCCATTTCTTAATGATGGATTCCTCAAACGGATAGCGTCTAGCAATACGCTTGGAAATAGTAAAGGTACGTTTAGAATGCTCCCATTCTCCTTTAATCTGATTACCGAAACATTTAGGTACAGGAAAAGCCTTCATCGTCTTGATGGGCTTATTAGTACCAAAAGGAATCTCTGTTTCAGTTGCCTCTGCCGGTAAAGCCTCAAGTTTTAAGGTTTCCTGCACTGCCACAACTAGTGCGTCCACCAATGCTTCTTCCTGAATTATAGCGGGAGAAGGAACGTCCTCCTCACTGTCTGAGGGGGCTTTACCTGGGATAACAGCCCTTGCAGAGGAACCTGCAATTGCCGTGACCACCTCTGAATCTGATTTGCTGAGGCAGAGAGAGAGAGGATATACCCTCTGGGACTGCCCCTGGGGTGTGGCCAGAGCTTTTTAATTTCCTGTCTAGTCCTGCTCCTGTGGAGGCAACATAACCCGAAGGTGGTGTATCACCGAGGACTACGTCTGTCAATGAGCGCTAGAGAAATAGGGTTTCCATCCGTCCAGATTTGACGGATCGGATCAGGTCGGATGTCAGTGGACATGTCTCCGCTGCCATCCGATGCCCCATATGCCCCCGATGCTTGGGGGGACCGTTCAGATCCGCCAAAAAAACAGACAGGCGGATCTGAACGGTCCGCCTGTGTGAAAGGGGCCTTACTCTTAAGGCCCGTACACACGTACCGATCGTCGGCATACAAACATCGGCGGACGAAAGATCTGCCGATTGTACGCTTGTTAGTATGGTGCCTCCGACAGCTGTCTGCGCACATTCTGCGGACAAGAGTCTTTCTTGCAAACATTAAAATGTTTGTATGCCGACACCAGAACGGACGATTGTTTGCCAGTCAGTACAGAATTCTGCCGACAGACCGCAGATTTGCAAGACTGGGCATGCTCAGAAAAGAAAAAACACAGGGAAAGTTAACCATTACATGACATCACTTCTGCAGTCGTCTGTAGTCGGCGGACAAAATTCTTGGGCAGTCTTTGCACTTTTCAACAGACACCGACATCCCGGGGAGAAAAGACGAACGTTTGTATGCCGACGATCGATACGTGTGTACGGGGCTTAACTCTCCCAGCCAGGGCAGCACTTAACTAACGATTTCAACCTACCCCCAGGCTAAGAAGACAAAAGCCCTTAGAAGTAGTGTTTTTGACGTGTGCGCACGAGGCCTTAGCATTTAATCTCTACTATATGCTACTCGTGAATCCTCACTCTATAGGGATCCATATGTATAGCAATCCTTCTCTACTACAAGTCTAAAACAGAACATAGATTAATGTTCTCTATTAGCATGGGGGGCCATGCTTGAGAACGTTCAACAGATTTCAGGCATCTACATGTTAATGCAGAGCTAGCTCAAACAATTTTTTTGTATGGTTCTCTGATTTATGAGATCAGCTAATTGGATTTTAGTGTTTTTCCTGCTTAATTAACACATACTTAATAATAGTATATTTAATAATTATATTTAAAGATCTCAGTGGTTCTGCCAATGGCAGGGCCGGCGTTAGGGGGGGGCAACCTGGGCAAGTGCCCAGGGCCCCGAATGTCCAGGGGCCCCGGGCCCCGTGCAGGGCTGGACTGGCCAATCGGGATGCCTGGGGCCGCTTTCAGATGGAGCAGTAGCGGAGCCAGAGGGTTGCCCTGTTGCCACCCCGATCCTGGGCCGGTGCATGGCAGTGGAGGAATCACAGGGGATCACTGTAGGAGAGCTGCGGAGGGAGGTGGGTGGAGAGCGACAGTGATTAGTTGGGGCGGCTGCAAAGTAAGAGAGTGGAGCTGTCAAAATGGAGAACTGATGTCGGGGTGGGCGGGGCCGATATGCGGGGCTCCGCCCCCTTTTCCATTTACCTTATAGACCGAGGTAGCAGCTAGTTACTGCCCAGTAGAAGGACCCTGGTGATGTCAGCAGACCATGTGACTCTTTGGTCACATCGTACAGAGAAGTACAGGAAGTAGACAGGAAGTGGTCACATCCCATGTAGCTGCTCTGCAAGACAGGTGTGTTCTTGGCTTTTATCTGCTTAAAGGTTTGGAATCTCTGATTAGGACTGTCTCAAGGGGTGGCTCTGTCTGTATATAGGGGGGGTGTCTCTGTCTGTATATGGGGTGGGGATATGTCTTTATATGAGGGGGGGGGTGGCTCTGTCTGTATATAGGGGGGGGTGTCTCTGTCTGTATATAGGGGGGGTGTCTCTGTCTGTATATAGGGGGGGGTGTCTCTGTCTGTATATAGGGGGATGTCTCTGTCTGTATATAGGGGGATGTCTCTGTCTGTATATAGGGGGATGTCTCTGTCTGTATATAGGGGGGTGTCTCTGTCTGTATATAGGGGGGTGTCTCTGTCTGTATATAGGGGGATGTCTCTGTCTGTATATAGGGGGATGTCTCTGTCTGTATATAGGGGGGTGTCTCTGTCTGTATATGGGGGGGGTGTCTCTGTCTGTATATAGGGGGGTGTCTCTGTCTGTATATGGGGGGGGTGTCTCTGTCTGTATATAGGGGGGGTGTCTCTGTCTGTATATGGGGGGGGTGTCTCTGTCTGTATATAGGGGGGGTGTCTCTGTCTGTATATGGGGGGTGTCTCTGTCTGTATATGGGGGGGTGTCTCTGTCTGTATATGGGGGGGGTGGCTCTGTCTGTATATAGGGGGGTGTCTCTGTCTGTATATAGGGGGGTGTCTCTGTCTGTATATAGGGGGGTGTCTCTGTCTGTATATAGGGGGATGTCTCTGTCTGTATATAGGGGGATGTCTCTGTCTGTATATAGGGGGGTGTCTCTGTCTGTATATAGGGGGGTGTCTCTGTCTGTATATGGGGGGGGTGTCTCTGTCTGTATATGGGGGGGGTGTCTCTGTCTGTATATATGGGGGGTGTCTCTGTCTGTATATGGGGGGGGTGTCTCTGTCTGTATATAGGGGGGTGTCTCTGTCTGTATATAGGGGGGGTGTCTCTGTCTGTATATGGGGGGTGTCTCTGTCTGTATATGGGGGGTGTCTCTGTCTGTATATGGGGGGGTGTCTCTGTCTGTATATGGGGGGGGTGTCTCTGTCTGTATATAGGGGGATGTCTCTGTCTGTATATGGGGGGGTGTCTCTGTTGTATATGGGGGGGGGTGTCTCTGTCTGTATATGGGGGGTGTCTCTGTATATGGGGGGGTGTCTCTGTCTGTATATAGGGGGGTGTCTCTGTATATGGGGGGGGGGTGTCTCTGTCTGTATATGGGGGGAGGGTGGCTCTGTCTGTATATGGGGGGATATGTCTGTATATGGGGGGGCTCTGTATATAGGGGGGGCTCTGTATATGGGGGGATATGTCTGTATATGGGGGGGGGGGGGCTCTGTATATGGGGGGTGGCTCTGTCTGTATATGGGGGGATGGCTCTGTCTGTATATGGGGGGGGATGGCTCTGTCTGTATATGGGGGTGGCTCTGTCTATATATGGGGGGATATGTCTGTAAATGGGAGGGGGGTGTCTCTGTCTGTATATGGGGGGTGGCTCTGTCTGTATATGGGGGGGATATGTCTGTAAATGGGGGTGTCTCTGTTTGTATATGGGGGGTGGCTCTGTCTGTATATGGGGGGATATGTCTGTAAATGGGAGGGGGGTGTCTCTGTCTGTATATGGGGGGATGTCTGTCTGTATATAGGGGGATGTCTCTGTCTGTATATAGGGGGGTGTCTCTGTCTGTATATAGGGGGGTGTCTCTGTCTGTATATAGGGGGATGTCTCTGTCTGTATATGGGGGGGGTGTCTCTGTCTGTATATAGGGGGGGTGTCTCTGTCTGTATATGGGGGGTGTCTCTGTCTGTATATGGGGGGTGTCTCTGTCTGTATATGGGGGGGTGTCTCTGTCTGTATATGGGGGGGGTGTCTCTGTCTGTATATAGGGGGATGTCTCTGTCTGTATATGGGGGGGTGTCTCTGTTGTATATGGGGGGGGGGTGTCTCTGTCTGTATATGGGGGGTGTCTCTGTATATGGGGGGGTGTCTCTGTCTGTATATAGGGGGGTGTCTCTGTATATGGGGGGGGGGTGTCTCTGTCTGTATATGGGGGGAGGGTGGCTCTGTCTGTATATGGGGGGATATGTCTGTATATGGGGGGGCTCTGTATATGGGGGGGCTCTGTATATGGGGGGATATGTCTGTATATGGGGGGGGGGCTCTGTATATGGGGGGTGGCTCTGTCTGTATATGGGGGGATGGCTCTGTCTGTATATGGGGGGGATGGCTCTGTCTGTATATGGGGGTGGCTCTGTCTATATATGGGGGGATATGTCTGTAAATGGGAGGGGGGTGTCTCTGTCTGTATATGGGGGGTGGCTCTGTCTGTATACGGGGGGGGATATGTCTGTAAATGGGGGTGTCTCTGTTTGTATATGGGGGGTGGCTCTGTCTGTATATGGGGGGATATGTCTGTAAATGGGAGGGGGGTGTCTCTGTCTGTATATGGGGGGTGGCTCTGTCTGTATATGGGGGGATATGTCTGTAAATGGGAGGGGGGTGTCTCTGTCTGTATATGGGGGGGGGATGTCTCTGTCTGTATATGGGGGGATATGTCTGTAAATGGGAGGGGGTGTCTCTGTCTGTATATGGGGGGATATGTCTGTATATGGGGGGGTGTCTGTCTGTATATGGGGGGGTGTCTCTGGCTGTATATGGAGGGGTGGGGGTCTCTAGCTGTATATATGGGGGGGTCACAGCCTCTGGTCAGGAAGGAAGCTGGCAGGGGGCGGGACCAATCTCATATCCTCAGCCTGTGAGGTGGTTCTTCGTCCTGCATCTTGTGACCTCACCACACTCTCTCCCTTCTCCTGTCAGGCGCTTACATAACGGAGTTCAGGAACGAAGCCTCCTTCTCTACTGACCAATCAGATCCCCCCAAGACAGGTCCCACCCTTCTACTTATTTCTTTTACTTTAAATAAACCAAGCTGCGCTAAACGATATAACAGTGCTATGACCACACGTGTGTATGTGATGAAAAAAATATTTTTTTCATCACATACACACGTGTGGTCATAGCACTGTTATATCGTTTAGCGTAGCTTGGTTTATTTTATTTATTGTTTGGTGTTGTCACACTTGAAGCTGCTGCTTCATTTTCTTTCACATAGCGCGGTTATCCTTTTTTACACTTATTTCTTTTACTACTTTTTTTTATCAAGCCCCTTTTTGCTTTTATGGGTCAAACTGGGAGGGTCTGTGCTTCATTGGTGTACCACCCCATGTCTGACCTCACCTCTCCTCTGTTCTCTCTCCTCTCCTCCTAACCCCCTGTTCTCCTCTCCTCTGTTCTCTCCTCTCCGTTCTCCTCTCCTCCTGACCCCCTGTTCTCCTCTCCTCCTGACCCCCTGTTCTCCTCTCCTCCTGACCCCCTGTTCTCCTCTCCTCTGTTCTGTCCTCTCCGTTCTCCTCTCCTCCTGACCCCCTGTTCTCCTCTCCTCCTGACCCCCTGTTCTCCTCTCTGCTCCTCTGTTCTCTCCTCTCCTCCTGACCCCATGTTCTCCTCTCTGCTCCTCTGTTCTCTCCTCTCCTCCTGACCCCCCTGTTCTCATCTCCTTTCCTCTACTCCTGACCTCTCTCCCTGCGGCCCACGGGGCGCTATTGTCACACGGATCCTCCTCCTGGCCAATCAGGAAGCGGGTCCGAGACCCGCTCCCTGATTGGCCGAAAGGCGAACTCATGCCATTGGTCGAGGAGGAGGCGGAAGGACTCGAGGAGAACCGCTGCAGATAAGTGCGCTGGCTTTCTGCATTAAAAGGGGGCACGCTGTGGTCAGTCTGCATTAAAAAGGGGCATGCTGTGATCTCTCTGCATTGAAAGGGGGCATGCTGTGGTCTCTCTGCATTAAAAGGGGGCACGCTGTGGTCACTCTGCATTGAAAAGGGGCATGCTGTGGTCTCTCTGAATTGAAAGGGGGCACGCTGTGGTCAGTCTGCATTGAAAGGGGGCACGCTGTGGTCAGTCTGCATTGAAAGGGGGCACGCTGTGGTCTCTCTGCAGTAAAAGGGGGCATGCTGTGGTCTCTCTGCATTAAAAGGGGGCACGCTGTGGTCACTATGCATTGAAAGGAGGCACGCTGTGGTCTCTCTGAATAGAAAGGGGGCACGCTGTGGTCTCTCTGAATTGAAAGGGGGCACGCTGTGGTCAGTCTGCATTGAAAGGGGGCACGCTGTGGTCAGTCTGCATTGAAATGGGGCACGCTGTGGTCACTCTGCATTGAAAGGGGGCACGCTGTGGTCAGTCTGCATTGAAAGGGGGCACGCTGTGGTCACTCTGCATTGAAAGGGGGCACGCTGTGGTCAGTCTGCATTGAAAGGGGGCACACTGTGGTCAGTCTGCATTGAAAGGGGGCACACTGTGGTCAGTCTGCATTGAAAGGGGGCACGCTGTGGTCACTCTGCATTGAAAGGGGGCACGCTGTGGTCACTCTGCATTGAAAGGGGGCACGCTGTGGTCAGTCTGCATTGAAAGGGGGCACGCTGTGGTCAGTCTGCATTGAAATGGGGCACACTGTGGTCAGTCTGCATTGAAATGGGGCACGCTGTGGTCACTCTGCATTGAAAGGGGGCACGCTGTGGTCAGTCTGCATTGAAAGGGGCATGCACTGCATGATTTTACCTTTTATGAACAAGAAATCAACGTTGTGCTGGTATGATGACGCAATGCTATGGGGCTGGTATGTAATTTTTTCCAGGGCTGGTTTTCATACCCAGTCCGGCCCTGGCCCCGTGTCACTGTCAGCAGCGGGCTCCATTTTACAAAGGGGCCCCATCACTGTCAGGAGCCGGCTTCATCTTCCAAAGGGCCCCCAGCCGCCCCCTGTCAGTGTCACGCTGCCTCCGCTGCGCTATGTGCCGGCGGGCGGATACAATGTGTTGCGCAGCGCTGTGCTGCCTGTGGCCTTAAAGCCTTGTCTACACTGTCTACACTGGATTTTTTCTCGATGAAAAATTCATAGTTGCATTGATTTTGTTATATTTTATTCTATTTAATGTTATTTAATTAAAGCATATTTTCATGTAGTTGTATGTTTTATTTGGCTAAATTGATTAAATGCGCCTATATTTTTGGTAGAATATAAAAAAATTTGGGGCCCCACTTTTAGGTTTGCCCAGGGCCACACTTTGTCTAAAACCGGCCCTGGCCAATGGTACCACAATGTTTTGTTCTTTCCTTTATCTAGTAATAGTTGCCTATTTCCTTTAAACTCTCATGACTTCCCACTTTAATTTCCTGTTCACAGCATGCTTCTGAGATAGCTTATACTGTAAGATACAAAAGATAGCCTCAGATGTTTTCTCAATAACCTTTCCTAGAGTTCTGTAAAAGAGATGTATAGTGAGACCACACAAAGCTAATAATAGCATTGACTCCGCCATTATACCGCCGTTACTTGAGCCCTGTCTCAGATTCCAAAGGAGATTAGGCCTTTATCTGTGACAGAGGTGTGCATTTCTCTGATATTTCCATTTTGAGTGGACACAGATGGGCTGAATCACTTTCGGCTTCCTACATCACTAAAGCTGGCCATATACTAGCAGATTTTCAAACAAACATTTGTACAAAATTTCTCAAAAGCACTTCAAAAAACATTTGTTTTTAACATTCAATTTTGGAGTAAATAGACTTTCCCAAATGAAAACCACATTTGGAGCCTGGTCACTCAACGCACATTAAAAAGCTAAAAAAACAAATCTGCATTGACCTGCAGTCACATGAATATTTGTGGGTGTTTAAGTCCGCTTTCATAATTGTCCTGCGACTTGGAACTCCAAAGTCACATGACAAGTCGTACACCATGATTTCCAATGAGTACCGTTCATGTCTGTGCGACTTCAAAGTAGTCCCTGCACTACTTTGGTCTGACTTTGATGCGTTTTGAGGTCCATAGATCTCAAGATTACACAGGCATTGCTTCAAGTCCAGTCAAAATCGTAGCAAAATTGTAGCAAAATCACGCAACTTTTAGGTCGTGCAATTGTGAAAGAGGCCTAAATGCTTTTATGTGCATTTACCTGGATTTTTTTTTAAACTGCATTCTTCTGCTTAACCACTTGACCCCCGCTCACCGTACATCTATTGCGGCACTCTGCTGCTACTGGGCAAAGCGACGTATCCCTACGTCGCTTGCTCGGGCGCCTGTGGGTGACGTGCGTGCGCCACTCATTCCCTGGGGAGCTAGCGCGTGTGACCGGCAGCTCCGATGGCCGCTGGTCACTCACAATCTCCCACAGCAGAGGGAGAAAGACAGATGGCTGATGTAAACACTGTCATTCTCCCTTAGATCATAACAGAGGCTATGCGATCCTGCTATATAGGATCACATGTCTCTGTGATGATCTAACAAGCCACGCCCCCTGACAGTTAGAATTACGCCCATAGGGTCACACTTAACCCCTTGATCACCAATAAAGTTAACTCCTTCCCTGCCAGTGTCATTTTGACAGTAACAGTGCATATTTATAGCACTGATTACTGTAGTAATGTCACTGCTACCCCCAAAAGTGTAAAAAATGTCAGTTAAAGGTCCGATCTGTCTGCCGCAATGTCGCAGTCCCGCAAAAAAAATCGCAGATCTCCGCCATTACTAGTTAAAAAATAAAAAAACTATAAAAATGACATAAATCTTTCCCCGTAGTTAGTAAACGCAATAACTTTTGCGTAAACCAATCAAAATACGCTTATTGCGATTTTTTTTCCAAATATATGTAGCAGAAAACAAATTGGCCTAAAATGGTTAAAAAATTATGATTTTTAAATTTTTTTGAGAATTTCATCTAAAAAAATGTGTAAAATATTGTTATCTTTTCAAAAAATCACACAGGTGATCAAATACCACCAAAAGAAAGCTCTGTTTTTGGGGGGAAAAAAGGATGTCAATTTCGTTTCGATACAGTGTCGCACGACCGCGCAATTGTCCGTTAAATTCACGCAGTGCCGAATCGCAAAATAGGGCCTGGTCATTGAGCAGCCAAATCCTCCGGGGCTCAAGTGGTTAAATTGTTTCTATATCCACAACAGTTAGGCCTCATGTACACTGAACGTTTTTACATCTGCTGTTTTTGGCGTCCGACATTTTTTCTGCAGCCAGTATACTCCCCAGCATGTTATCTCATGTGTTAATGCACACATAGGCTGTTATCAGCAGTTTTTGGCAGAGGCGTTTGCTGGCTGTAAAACTAGTGGATTTTAGGAGGCGTTTTTCAGCTGTAAAAATGCTCTAACTCTAATAAAAGCTAAAAAAATGCAGCTATTCTGTGTTTATCAACGTTTTTGAGCCATAAGCTTTTGTGGGAGTTTAGTTTTGCTAAAAAAAAAAAAATAAAAAATGTTACAGCTGAAAAAAGCTAAAAAAAAACGCTGAAAAACGCTACTGCAAAAAAGCTGAAAAACACCTTCTACAGCTTTCTACTGAAGTTTTGATAACATCCAGTGTGCATGAGGCCTAAAATCGGTCTGTATATGCAGTAAAGCATGCTTGTTATGGAACTGTGAATCCTAAGGGGTTAATTCTCTGCATTGTGTAAAAAGGCTGTTTAATCCTGTCTTTTCTGATCCTCCCCTTCTTCCAACTCCCCAATCCATCTCCACATAGATAGATAGATCACAGGCTAGAGGACAAGCTGCACATGCTCGGTTTGGTGTGTATTGCTAGAGACTTTTTTTTTTGTTCTTGGGAGAGTGCATGTGATCAGCACAGGGCCAAACAGCACTGTCCAGACAGAGTCACGGGTCCTGCTGCCTTTTAGGACAGTCAGAGAAGAATGAAAACTCTTCCTACAAGCTTTAACCAATGCTTGGCCAGACACTGATAGAAGTCACAAGACAGTTTATAGTTACTGAAATAATTGCATGTCCATGTTTTGTGTACTGTGGGAGACCAGATATAGTGAATACAGGCTCCTGGGTTTATTATCACTTTAACTTCTTCCCGACCGCCTGCCGCAGATGTACTGCGGCAGGCTGGCTCCTACAGGCAAATCACCGTACATGTACAGTGGTGATCCAAAGTTTGGGCACCCCAGGTAACAATTTGTATTAATGTGCATAAAGAAGCCAAGGAAAGATGGAAAAATCTCCAAAAGGCATCAAATTACAGATTAGACATTCTTATAATATGTCAACAAAAGTTAGATTTTATTTCCATCATTTACACTTTCAAAATTACAGAAAACAAAAAAATGGCGTCTTCAAAAGTTTGGGCACCCTGCAGAATTTATAGCATGCACTGCCCCCTTTGCAGGGCTGAGACCTGCCAGTGTCATGGATTGTTCTCAATCATCGTCTGGGAAGACCAGGTGATGTCAATCTCAAAGGTTTTAAATGCCCAAACTCCTCTGACCTTGCCCCAACAATCAGTACCATGGGATCTTCTAAGCTAAACTGAAACTGAAAAAAGTTGACGCTCACAAAGCTGGAGAAGGCAATAAGAAGATAGCAAAGCGTTTTCAGATGTCAATATCCTCTGTTCGGAATGTAATTAAGAAATAGCAGTCATCAGGAACAGTGGAAGTTAAAGCAAGATCTGGAAGACCAAGAACAATATCAGACAGAACAGCTGGCAGGATTGTGAGAAAAACAATTCAAAACCCACGTTTGACTGCACGATCCCTCCAGAAAGATCTGGCAGACACCAGAGTTGTGGTACACTATTCCACTATAAAGAGATGCTTGTACAAATATGGTCTTCATGGAAGAGTAATCATAAGAAAACCTCTTCTACGTCCTCACCACAAAAATCAGCGCTTGAACTTTGCTAATGAACATATAGACAAGCCTGATGCATTTTGGAAACAAGTTCTGTGGACCGATGAGGTTAAAATTTAACTTTTTGGCCGGAATGAGCAAAGGTACGTTTGGAGAAGAAGGGGCACAGAATTTAATGAAAAGAACCTCTGTCCAACTGTTAAGCATGGGGGTGGATCAATCATGCTTTGGGGTTGTATTGCAGCCAGTGGCACAGGGAACATCTCACGAGTAGAAGGAAAAATGGATTCAATAAAATTTCAGCAAATTTTGGATGGTAACTTGATACCATCTGTGAAAAAGCTGAAGTTAAAGAGAGGATGGCTTCTACAAATGGATAATGATCCTAAACACACCTGTCTTTTGGCTACAAAAAGCGTTTACAAGCTGTGATACTTGCCAAAGGGGGCAGTACAAGATATTAACTCTGCAGGGTGCCCAAACTTTTGCAGACGCCATTTTTTTGTTTTCTGTTATTTTGAAAGTGTAAATGATGGAAATAAAATCTAACTTTTGTTGACATATTATAGGAATGTCTAATCCTGTAATTTGATCCCTTTTGGAGATTTTTTCCATCTTTCCTTGGCTTCTTTATGCACATTAATACAAATTTTTACCTGGGGTGCCAAAACTTTGGATCACCACTGTATGGCGCTCGCTCTTGGGAGTCTAGGGGGCGAACGCGCGGCCGCCGGCCGTGCGCTCCTGCCCCTGCCCGTCAGCGCGGAAGTCAGTGCGTGTGTCAGGCAGCTCTGATTGCAGCCCGACACCCACGATCTCTCCCCGCTGAGAGAGAAGGATGGTCGGCTGTTGTAAACACAGCTGACCGTTCTCCCTGGGATGATCACAGAGACCATGTGATCCTGCTATATAGGATATAATGCTTTGTTGCATTTATTGCTCAATTTTTCATGTGAACAAACGCTCATCTGTTTTTCCACATTTGGGGTATTATAAAAAAAAAAAAATTGCACTGTGACATGCAGTTTTTTTGCACCTTTCATTATTTTAAAGTGCATTTACATGGCTTTTGCTGTATTTAAGTACATTTTAACACAACTTCAGAACACTTATAAACTCAGTGCTGTGGAGTGAACATGCCATAGGTGTCATTGCAGTTATCATTGTTCCTTTAGTGCAGGAAAACCCAGGTAACTTAACATAATGTGAATGGGCCCTCACGGTTAGAAATTAACCACTTTAAGGCCGGAAGATTTTGCTGCTCAATGACCAGGCCACTTCTTTCAACTAGGGTCTATTTTGAGATTTGGCACTGCGTGACTTTAACTGACAATTGCGCAGTCATGCAACGCTGTACCCAAACTAAATTTACGTATTTTTTTTCCACAAAAAGAGCTTTATTTTGTTGGTATTTGATGTTTTTTATTTTTTGCGGTATTCATAAAAAAAGAGCAAAAATTTTGTGAAAAAATTTACATTTTTCACTTTGACTGTTAAAAAATATCCAATATATTTAATTTTTGTCATATATTTAGGCCAAAATGTATTTAGCTACATGTCTTTGACAAAAAAATTCTCAATGAGCGTATTTTTTATCCACTTAAAGAGGTTGTAAACCCATAATTTTTATTTTTTTTTGCAACCTGAAAGAGAAACACATAATGAGCTAGTATGCACTGCATACTAGCTCATTATGAAATACTTACCTTAGAACGAGCCCCCGCCGCGCCGCCCGCTTACCTGTATGACGGGCGAAATGTCCAGTCGCCCGTCTTCCGGGATCGCGGCATCCGGCCATCTGATTGGCCGAAAACCGCGGTGAGCCGATGGTCACGGCACAGGGCTCAGAGCGCATGCGCCAGTGACGTCACTGGCTGCATGAAAGGTAAATATCTCCTAAATGGTACATGTTTAGGAGATATTTACAGTACCTATAGGTAAGCCTTATCATAGGCTTACCTATAGGTAAAAGTTGCTGAGGAGGGTTTACTTCCTCTTTAAGACCAGGAGATTTTAGCCCCTTCCTGACCAGGGCCTATTTTGAGATTCGGCACTGCGTTACTTTAACGGACAATTGCGCTGTCCTGCGATGCTGTACCCAAAATACATTTACATCCTTTTTTAACCCCCACAAATAGAGCTTTCTTTTGGTGGTATTTGATCACCTGTGCGATTTTTAATTTTTGCGCTATAAACAAAAAAAGAACAACAACAATTTTGAAAAAAAAAAAACAATATTTTTCACATTCTGATATATAACATTCCCAAAAAAAATTAAAAATCAAAATTTGTTAACATTTAAGGCCAATTTGTTTTCTGCTACATATTTTTGGTAAAAAAAAAATCGCAATAAGCGTATCTTGATTGGTTTGCGCAAAAGTTATCGCGTTTACTAACTACAGGAAAGATTTATGTCATTTTTATTGTTTTTTTCTTTTTTACTAGTAATGGCGGCGATCTGCAATTTTTTTTTTGCAGGTCTGCGACATTGCGGTAGACAGATCGGACACCTAACTGACATTTTTGACACTTTTGGGGGGACCAGTGACATTACTACAGTAATCAGTGCTAAAAATATGCACTGTTACTGTAATAATACTGGCAGGGAAGGGGTTAACACCGTTGGTGATCAAGGGGTTAAATGTATGCCTCATGCCTACTGACGTGTGGGGGGGTTCTGTGTGACCCACACAAAGATCGCAGGTTCAGCTATGCAAAGAAAAAGCTGCGCTAAATTGACACAAGGATAATAAAACCAAAAAATATATAAACCGTGACAGTGAGCAGTTGAATCAAATCATACCAAAATGTCCATATAAATAAAACATGGCAGTAAGCAAATGAATCAAATCATAACATATTGTCCATATAAATAAATCATGTGGGTATAGAAAGTAAGATAGTCCAAATATATGTGCCGGGTGCAAGAAAAGAATCCTTCACCATAATATTGTGACTTCTTCCACACTCAGTGCTGCATGCTAAGGCCGTGCTATGCGCTTAGCAGAGGGAAGAAAAAGACAGCCATTAGATGTAATCAAGAAGAACTCCAATGGGATCCAGTAGACGGTGTAATGCCTAAGCCTGACAGGTCCAGCAGGGAGCCGCGATCTTAACCAGCCACCGCGATGCAGACAGTCTGAGCCCAGCACTCCCAAACATGAACATAAAAGAAGGGGGCCACAGATAGTGAAGTACGTAGGCAAACACTTAATTAGAACAAGGTAAAAAACTTACATGTGATAAGAAATATAGCGCTAAATGTCGGAAGACTCCCACCAGAACACAGCCGCCCGACTTCCGGTTATCACGTCGTGACGTCAGCACGCCTTACCGACGCGTTTCGTCATAGACTTATTTTTTTTATACAAGGTTCAGCTATGCTGAATCCTGTGATTTCCTCCTGTCTGTCACAGAGAAGATCCACCTGCTTTGTTTACACAAGCGGGCGGATCTTCTCACACTTTCCCTGACGATCGGGCAAGGGAGGCGGCGATTGCTGCCTCTCCTCCTAAAGGCCCGACTACCACTGTGTCTAAACACAGCTTGAGTAAGCCTCTGGCGGCACGCACGTGTGCCGCTGAAATCACTAGGGGTCAAATAGGGTTTCCATCCATCTGGATTTGACGGACAGGATCGGATGTCAGCGGACATGTCTCCGCTAACATCCGCTGCCCCATAGAGATGCAAAAAACTGACAGGCGGATCTGAACGGACCGCATGTGTGAAAGGGGTCTAACACTCTGGCAGGCTTCCAGCACTCACTTCTTCTATTCAACACTTTGGGTTGTGGGCAGGCCTGGGTTGCGAGCAAACAGATTTAAGCGCTATTTATAACTGCAGAGAGCACAGCACTCTCTCATTAGTGTGGGTTAAATAAATAAATCACTAGTGCCGCGCAATTAAAGTGCTTCCAGTGTATAAATAAATAAATTAAATAAATAAATAAATGCAAATAAATTATCATGTGCTAATCTTCAATTAATCATATAAATATATAAATGTGCGGGATTATCAGGTGTTAAAAAATCAGGCAAAATTGTGACCAATAGTGAAATATAAATATATAAAGTGCCAAAATCCATATATAATATTTCATATATCCTTTCATATAATCCTGTCTTT
Organism: Pelophylax lessonae; assembly: GCF_965119305.1. Taxonomy (NCBI): domain Eukaryota; kingdom Metazoa; phylum Chordata; class Amphibia; order Anura; family Ranidae; genus Pelophylax; species Pelophylax lessonae. Next base: position 256,446,735 of record NC_138773.1, on the reverse strand, counting down.
AAATTAGCAATCATCTGGTGAGAAAAGCCACCCTCCTCCACATGTGTAAGTGGACATTTAGTGGGCTATCACATTGCACTTAAGATTTTAACAGTGATTTGTTGCAGAAAGTCTATACTTTACAAATGCGATGGCGTGAGCAATTTATTGTTCTAATTAATGCTGTATACAATGGAAATTATGAGAGAATATTCTGCATGACAACTGTCTATTCCCCATGTGATGTAATCCCCTGCTGCTTAAACCATGGTGACCACAATGATTCGCTCCTGCTAAGGAGCTATGTGGGAAACGAAACGTATAGGTAAATGTGTGTTGTCCAAGCTTAGGTTTGAAGAGTGAGTCCACACAAAAGTAATATTTTAAGTTTAGATCCAGTCTGGTGAGCCAAACCAGCCAAGGGCTTTTATATCCTCCCAACAGTAAGATCTTCCTGCAATAATTCCTAAACTGAAAATATCTATCTATCTGGATGCTTTGTGTGTTTCTTCTCAAAGTTGCATGTTCTAAAACTTTCTATTGCATTCTCCATAATATAGTGTCGCGCTACCCCCGTAGGAGTCACTGGTGAATGAGGTTGACTCCCACCCTGCACAACCAGGCACACTCATTTCCAGTCTCTCAGAGTCAAGAAGCAGTCCTTGCAGCTTTTTTTTTTTTTTTAATTGAACTTGGATGGGGAAGGGTGCATATGGGATGCCCATTTGATCAATAAAACTATGCAGGGACTTTGGACTCTCTGTTATATACATTCTCTCCTCTTCTACCTCCAGCACACTCTTGCTTGCAGACTATAACTCCCAGGACCAACTAGCACGGGTTTCAGACTCAGCACAATCTCAGCTGAGTCTGAACGAATGCCCTTTGCCGGAAAGGACCGCGTGGGGCCCCTATGGTGTAACAAAAATGGAAATCTTTAGTGCTAGTTGTTCTATCTGTGGCTACTGCTCCTAGCACCACCTCTTCAGGCACTGCCAGCCCTTCTGGCTGCAGCTGCCCTCTTCCACTTCCTTTGTCACCACAGTCCTGCTGACTGGCTCTGCACCCATCCCAGACTGCTCTATCCCAGTCCTCTCAGGCGTGTCTCACAGTCCTCCTGACTGTGTCACTCACCAGCCCTCTTGGCTGTTCCTTGTTCCTCCTGGCAATGTTCTCCCACTGTCCTCTCCTTGCTCCTGTGCCTCATGGCCAGGATGCCTCCGTGTGTTTTTAGGGTCCTGTCCACACCCAAGCCCAGGCCCTATTTCACCCCCCAATGGGGAGCTCCCTCAAAAGCCACCAACACAACGCCTAACACTCCATCTCCAGCCTTTACCCAAACAACTCCTCCCCAGCTTGGTTGACCCAGAGTATTTGAGGGGACCTGCCCTCTGCCAACCCAAGTTGGGGATTGGTCAAGGCCCTCAGAATACTCCAGGCAGTTCCCCCTCCCCTCCCCCCCCCCCCATCCTTCTGGAAGTTTCCAGTAAGTTTGAGATGTAAGGGGGAGGAGGGTCTCAGTGATGCTGCCTGTGAGTCATCCAGCCCTCCCTGGATCTCTGCCCAACCCAGGAAACAAAACACCAAGACCTGCACAAATTCCCCTACACTAAAGAAAGCTATCTACACTTCAAGCATGCTAGAGGGTGCTACAATAGAATAAATATTAAATCAAACAGTGAGAGCGGGAGCTCCTCATTAAGGCCACTGCAGATCTGAAGACTGAAGTACTGAGATCTCACGCAGCAGTCCCTGAGATATATAAGAATCTGTCAGGTTCTTTACCGTCACAGCATCTGCCCAAAGCTAAAATATAGGTTTTGGGTGGACTGACTCTCAAGGGCTCTTAACATAATAGTCAAAGTGCACTTTGTAAAGTACCCCCCCCCCCCCCCCACACACACACACACTCTCTAAATTTGCTATAACTGTGTCTTTTCTATTTTTAACCATTCTCTGAGACCCTGGTGCCCTAAATGTTGCCCTTTGGCAATTTGTACAGCATGTTTTCCTTACATAGGCTTACTCAAGCCTGTAAAGAAAAAAATCTTTAGACTGGTTTCCAGTAGGTAAATGGTTTGGTCTATTTCCACTTATTATAGCGTATACAGGAGTGTATATGCTGCTGCCTGTTCTGTCAAAACACCAAGGCCCCTTTCACACAGGCGGAGCGTTCAGATCCGCCTGTCCATTTTTTTGGCGGATCTGAACGGTCCCCCCATGCATCTCTATAGGGGATCGGATGTCAGTGGAGACATGTCCGCTGACATCCGATCCGATCCGTCAAATCTGGATGGATGGAAACCCTATTTTCCATCCGTCCAGCGGATCGGATCGGATGGGATCGGGTGAGAATGGACTGACGGTCCGTTCCCATCCGATTTCCCCCATAGAGATGCATGGGGAACTGTCAGCTGTGTCTCCGCACAGCGCGGAGACACAGCTGTCATCCTCCTGCTCAGCGGGGGATCGGCGGCTCGATCCCCCGCTGAGAAAAGCGGAGTCCATTTGACGGACTGCTGTGTGAAAGGAGCCTAAGTTGTCGAAATCTCCAATTATTCATGATGTAGAGTCACCAGAAGTGATGTGATTGAAGTTCTCGGCAAGTCGGAGTTTTCAGCAGAACACCGGCCCACAGTAGTTGTGGCAGGCTGGAGAAGGCCAGAAAGGTACCTGTACGTCACTGGCTTGCTTCTTGGTTTGAGGCACACATGCACGCGCCCCCTGCTGACTGGTGCTGTGATTGGGCACAGCATGAGTTTGGCAGCTGATTTCAGCCAATGATTTTGGATGAAGTCAGCTGATCAGCTGTGGCCAGTCACACAGAGTTCTGTGCTTACAAAAACACAGAACTCTGTGTACTGTGACAAGTGATTCAGCTGTTTCTTCTTCATGCAAAGCAGCCAGAAAAAACAGCCAGATAGTAAAGTAAAAGCAGCACACATTATGCATTGTTAGCTGCAGTTAACCCCTTGATTGCCCCTAGATGGTAACCCCTTTTCCAGCCAGTGCCAATGTACAGTATTATCACTGATCACTGCATTAGTGTCAATAGCAAAGTCAATGTCAGTTAGTGCCCCTCCCAGGTAGTGTCTGTTAGTGCCTGATTGCCTACCACCCTTTCACAGTCACACTAGAAGTCGCTACAAATTTTGTAGACGCTATAACTTTCGCACACTCTTTGGAATTTTTACCAAGGACATGTAGCAGAATACATTTTGGCCTACATATATGAATAAATTAGATTTTTTGGATTTTTTTTTTATTAGATATGTTTAATACCAGAAAATAAAAAATAAAGTTTTCGTTTTTCTTTTCACAATTTTAAGTCTTTTGGGTATCGCGAAAAAAAAAAAACAGTGGTGATCAAATGCCTTTGACACCGTTCCCCACAAACGCTTACTGTACAAACTAAGGAAGGTAGGTATGGACCATAAGGTGAGTACCTGGATAGAGAACTGGCTCCAGGGGAGAGTCCAGAGGGTGATGATTAATGGGGAGTACTCAGATTGGGCGGGTGTGGAAAGTGGGGTCCCCCAGGGTTCTGTCCTGGGACCAATCCTGTTTAATTTATTCATAAATGATCTAGAGGAGGGGATATCTAGTACAATCTCAGTATTTGCAGATGATACTAAACTAATGTAACAGGAAGTCAGCTAAATCTGGGAATGTAGTCACAGGAAGGAGATACATTTCCACCTGATTTAGAAAGTCCATTAATTAATTTAGGGTGTTGGCTACAGAGCTAGCCAGCAGGAAGTTGAAAGGCCTTCACCTGTTCAGAATGAGGGAGTTAAGGCTCTATAATTTGTTCAGAGAAATTCCCATTGTTTGCTGCCTCCAGAAGCTGTGTCCTGAAGCCATGTGGGCTGGGAGCAGGAGGACAGTCAGCGTGTGCCTCCCGACAGGATGTGTGGGCCTGGGAGAAGACCCCCCGGAGTGATGTGTGCCCGGGACGGTAACCAAGGGTGAATACGTCTCAAAGGTGAGAAGACGAACTGTTGATGTGAAAGAAACAAAGGACTGTGTTGCCCTGTGAAGCTATTATAAAAGGACTATTGAGTGTCCGCTGTAGGACAAGGAAGTCTGCCCGACGGTAGGTTGGAGACAGACACTTAGGCAGGTTCCAGTTGTGAGAAGGTAGCCGCCCACAGAGGCAAGGATTTATTTTCTGTTTTATTTTATTTTGGATGTTTTGCTGCATACAGCCTGGTGAAGAAAACACCATTTAATAAACCACACTGTTTGTTTGCAAGCACTTGTCGGCTACCTCTCTGGGAAAACGCACCCCCCAAGGGGTCATCTACGCCCACCACCGAGCTAATCCCTTACATATGGTGGAGGTATGCAGTGGGCAGAAGCGAAGATCCCTGCAAGGAAGTGCAAATGTTTGATGAACTTTGTCTGGTGCATGAGATTGCACAATCTATGTGTGCAGGAGAGAAGATCCTGACAGAAAAAAAAAAAAAAGTGTTTTAAAGAGACAGGGGTCTCAAAATTTTTTGATGAACTTTGTTGTGTCTGGTGCAAGTGACTGCACAAACTGTGTGCGCGGGAAAAGAGATCCTGCAAGAGAGAGAAAAACTACATGTGTTGAAGAGACAGTGGTCTGAAAATTGTTTGCTGGACTGTGAAAAATTTGTTTGTGGAGTTATTGAAGATGGGGCGGTCCAAACGCCTGAAAAATGCAAAGATAGATGAAATGAGAGACCGGATTCTATGGATGGAGGGGATGTTGCCGTCTGAACCAGCCCCATCCATGCCTAAAGAGAGTCTACTAAAGAGGAAGGTTGTTGTCCCTAGCAACACTGATGAAACTGCTATGGAGACGCAGTGTGCTCAGATGAAAAGTAAGCTCAAAATGGAGGAGATGTTGAAACAACTGATTATATCAAATACAGCTCAACAGCAGGCAAATGCAGCTCAACAGCAGGCAAATGCGGATTTTCAGCGGAGCTTTGCAGCTCAACAAAAGGCTCATCAAGAGAGCATGGCAGGCTGGAAACAGAGACGCCAGCAGCCAATGGAGGCCATCGGTTTGGAGGAAACCGAGTATGTGTGCAGGGCTGAGTTGGATGCCTTGCAACGGAAAATGGAAGAAAAGGAACAAGCCTTGGAATTGCTTAAAATGGAGCATAGAAACTTGCAGGAAACAAATGAACTACTCAAGTCTCATGTGTCACAGTGGGAAGAATCCACTGCTCTTCTTTTGGTCGAGTTGCAAAAACGCAGAGAGACTATAATGGAGAAAGATACCATCCTCATGGAAAAGGAAAGTGAAATTCAGACTTTGCAGAAGCAAAGTATGGCTGATATGTTGGAGTTGCGTAATCAGCTGGAAAAAAGTCTTCAGTCTTTGGGAGCTACAAAAATAGACCTGCAGGAGTCGCAGGAACAGAATGTTGCTCTGGAAGCGACATTGTCTCTCAGCGACAAAGAGAAAAGTGAAAGAGAGGCTAAATTACTGAGTACTGTGTATGAGCTCACTACTTTAAGCAATGTGGTAGATGAATGGCGTGCGGACTGTGAAAGTTGGAAAGGGGAAGCCCAACGTGTCCAGCAGCAGTTAAAGGAGAAAGAAGCCTGTGTGGCAGAATTACATTCTTATTCCCAGATGCTAGCCAATGAGGTGAAGGCTCTTATGCAGGGAAAAGGAGATTGTGAACATAAGAGGGAAAAAGTAGAGGCACAGCTTCTGGAATCGCAAGTCAAGGTGTCAGAAGGTGACCGATTGTGTGCTAAGCTGTCAGAGAAGGCAAACCGACTGCAGGTTGAGTTGGACAATGTTACAAATCAGCTTTCTCAAGCAGACAGCAAATCTAGAGAAATTGCGGAAGATTTTTCTATCTTGGAATCGCAGCTGCAAGACACGCAGGAACTCTTACAGGAAGAGAGGTGTCAAAGGCTGAGTTTTAGCACAAAGCTCAAACAAATGGAAGATGAGAAAAATGGCTTCCTGGAACAATTAAAAGAGGAGGCGGAAGCAAAGAAAAACCTATCAGAGCAAGTCGCAACATTGCAAGCTCAGATAGCGGTTATGAAAAAACGCATGGAAGAAAGCGTTGGTTCATTACAGTGTGTTGAAGATGTGAAAAAGAAGTTTGATCAGATGCTTGGTGAAGAGAAGAATGTGTCTGCAAAATATGCAGAAGAACGCGCACGTGCAGAAACGGAGGTGCGTGATAACGAGAGCAAAGCCCTGTTCTTGGCTCGCTCTTTGGAGGAAGCTCTAGAGTGTAAGGCTGAACTAGAAAGTGTTAAACAGCTGCGTACAGAAATGGAAGAATTGGTCAGCTCCAAGGATGATGTTGTGAAAAGCGTTCAGGAGCTAGAAAAGTCTAAGCGAGCCTTAGAACAGCAACTAGAAGAGATGAAGATTCCGTTGCAGGAACTGGAAGAGGAATTCCAGGCAACAGAGGATCTGTCCCAAAGAGGGGATAGTGTGCCTGATGCAGTTTTTAAAAGGATCAGTGTTTTGGGGTCTGTCCTGAGTGAGCCTCAGAAATGTGACGACATGTGGCTTGAATCACCCTTTTGGAATAAACCGTTCCTTCAAAAACTTCAAGCATTGGAAAATGTATCATTAGAACTTCAGCAAACAAAGGAGCTGAGTAAGAAATGTGGTGATTTCTCAGTTCAGGCTGAAAACCTAGTGGAGAAAACTAAGGCTGTTGGTGAAAACGTGAAGCAAATGAATAAGTGCCTTTCAGGGAGTGTTTCCAAAATGGAACTGGTGAAAGACGGGTGGCAGAAGTTTGATCGTGATCTTGAGATGCATTCCATGTGGAATTCAGATAGAGAAAAAGAACTAGGTGACCTTGAGCGGTCAAATAGTTCAGCAGAAAGTGCATTGAAGAAACCTGTAAAAGAATGTGTTGCAGTTCCATGCTTCTTCACTGATGCAGAGAGGAGGTCTATAATGGATACCACCCAGATCGCTGGGTTCAACTGTGTTGTTGCCTTTGACCCCTATGTTGGTGGAAGGAAAGTTGATGATGTTCTGGTTGGCTACTTCTGTGAAGAGTTTGGCAAGAAATATAAACTGAATATCAAATCAAATAGTAGGCCTTTACTGCGACTCGCTCAGGAGGGCGAAAAGTTTAAAAAGTTGATGAGTGCAAATGCTTCAGATCTGCCTATGAATATGAAATGTTTGAATGATATTGATATCTCTGGGAAAAGGAACAGGGGTCACTTTGAAGAAATGTGTGACAGCCTGTTGTCTCAATTGGAAAATCCTCTGCACAGCATCTTAGAGCAAGCAAAGCTCAAGAAGGAAGATCATTCCCTTTTACAACAAAAAGTCAATGATTGTGTACAGCTGTATGGAGAGGCAACTCAAGTCACAGAGGGATGTCAAGAGTCCCTACTTGGAACAAAGCTTAGTGAAGCAAAGGTTCTCAAAGTTTTGTGGAAAACATTTATGGATTGCAGAGAGAGGCGTCTTAAGAATGTTGAAGACATTAAGACTAGCCCAATTGAGTTGCCTATGGATCACGGTCCTCCGTGGTGGATTGGACAGACGGTTATGAGGGACAAGCTGTCTGACATTTATGAGAAAGCTGTCAATGAAGATGACAGAAACGAGAAGGAGCGAAATGATGCCAAAAATGCAGTTGAAGAATGTGTATATGAGATGAGAGACAAACTGTGTGGCATTTATGAGAAATCCGTCAATGAAGATGACAAAACAGTTTCATCCGGAAGCTTGAGGATAATAGGAGGCTTATCAGTGAGTCAGCAGTGCTTGACACATGCGTGCCTGGAAATCTGTGTCCCAACCCTAGGGTTGAAACAAGAGGGGGGGGGTATGTAACAGGAAGTCAGCTAAATCTGGGAATGTAGTCACAGGAAGGAGATACATTTCCACCTGATTTAGAAAGTCCATTAATTAATTTAGGGTGTTGGCTACAGAGCTAGCCAGCAGGAAGTTGAAAGGCCTTCACCTGTTCAGAATGAGGGAGTTAAGGCTCTATAATTTGTTCAGAGAAATTCCCATTGTTTGCTGCCTCCAGAAGCTGTGTCCTGAAGCCATGTGGGCTGGGAGCAGGAGGACAGTCAGCGTGTGCCTCCCGACAGGATGTGTGGGCCTGGGAGAAGACCCCCCGGAGTGATGTGTGCCCGGGACGGTAACCAAGGGTGAATACGTCTCAAAGGTGAGAAGACGAACTGTTGATGTGAAAGAAACAAAGGACTGTGTTGCCCTGTGAAGCTATTATAAAAGGACTATTGAGTGTCCGCTGTAGGACAAGGAAGTCTGCCCGACGGTAGGTTGGAGACAGACACTTAGGCAGGTTCCAGTTGTGAGAAGGTAGCCGCCCACAGAGGCAAGGATTTATTTTCTGTTTTATTTTATTTTGGATGTTTTGCTGCATACAGCCTGGTGAAGAAAACACCATTTAATAAACCACACTGTTTGTTTGCAAGCACTTGTCGGCTACCTCTCTGGGAAAACGCACCCCCCAAGGGGTCATCTACGCCCACCACCGAGCTAATCCCTTACACTAAGCATGCCAATATCTTCTATGCAGGATGTGGAAACCTTGCAAGCGGACCTGAACAAAATAACGGGGTGGGCAACTACATGGCAGATGAGGTTTAATGTTGAAAAATGTAAAGTAATGCACCTGGGGGCCAGAAACCAGAAAGCAAGCTACTCACTAGGGGGGGAACCTCTGGATGAGTCTAGGATGGAAAAGGACTTGGGGGTACTGGTAGACAACAGGCTTGGCAGTGGCATGCAATGCCAAGCCGCCGCAAGCAAAGCCAACAGAATACTGGGATGTATAAAAAAGGGGATTCACTCCAGAAATAAAGAGATTATTCTCCCACTCTACAAGACTCTGGTCCGGCCACACCTGGAGTATGCTGTCCAGTTCCTGGGCACCGGTCCTCAGGAAGGATGTGCTGGAACTGGAGAAAGTCCAGAGAAGGGCAACAAAAATAATTAGGGGAATGGAGGACATCAGCTATGAGGAAAGGCTACAAGCACTGAACCTATTCTCTCTGGAGAAGAGAAGATTGAGGGGGGATATGATATCAATGTACAAATACTGTACTGGCGACCCTAGCATAAGGAACAAACTATTCAGAGAAAGGAGATACAATAAGACACGTGGCCACTCACTAAAACTAGAGGAAAGGCGGTTTAACCTTAAAGTGTGTAAGGGGTTCTTCACTGTAAGAGCGGTAAGGATGTGGAATTCTCTTCCACAAGCAGTCGTATCAGCAGGGAGCATTGATAGTTTCAAAAAACTATTAGATGGGCACCTTAGAGACCACAACATACAGGGGTATACAATGTACGGTTAAAAGCAACACACACACACATCATAGGTTGAACTGGATGGACTGATGTCTTTTTTCAACCTCACTAACTATGTAACTATGTAAATACAACCAAAGGAGTTCTCTATTTGTGTGAAAGAAAAGATAATAATTTTATTTGTGTACAGTGTTGCATGACCATTGCCAGTGGAAGTAGGGCAGTGCTGAATAGCAAAAGATGCTCTGGTCATGAAGGAGGTCAGGTGGTTAAACTCTGCGATACTTACCTACCTACAATGGTCTGACATCACTTGCTGGCACCAACATTTTCTACCTAACCTTTTCCGGGTGCTGAGCTATGGCCATTCACCTTGGCCAGAGCAGGATGACCTCGTTCCTGTGCATGTGCAGGAGTGCAGTCATCTCATCATGCCAGAACTTCTTCCAAAAAAGACTGTAAGTAGGCAGGCATGTTTCTTTTATTGCGGAAGAGACAATGCATGTATTTTCTGCAATAAAGAGGCTGTATGCTCAGTTTTTTAAAAAACAGGACTTTGGTACTTCTTAATGAAGGCTTCAATTCATTAAATATTATGTGATGTCAGATGCACAACTTGAGGCCACCTATATCAAGTAAGTTGAACGCTACTGTTATAAGACAAGTCTAAACAAGTTGCTCTCTCTTCGGGGTTAAGCAGACAGGGAACCCAGCTGACTGACCTTTATGTGAAGTGCAGAAAATGTATTTTTTTAGAAGGAATGCCACAACTTTTTCTATTGACAAGTGTCCAAATCTAGATAGGTCTGCCTACAGTTAGACATGTATGAATAACCAAAAACCAGCCTCCTTTCTCATTCACCTTTTTTTAATAGCTGTTTTATAAACATATTCTTCAATTAATGAAAAAAGTCTGGTCTTTGAGCCGGTTCACACTGCCGCGACCATAAGTCGCCCCATGTCGGAGCGACTTTTTACCGCGACTTCAGCGCGACTTGTGAATTATTTTGCGTGACTTATATGACAGACGACTTTGTATTTGGCCAATCAGAATATGATGTGTTGTGACCTAATTCTGTTTTTTTTTTCCTCATTTCCTCATTGCCCACCAGTGCCACGTATCAGTGTCCACCAGTGCCACGTATGTGTCCACCAGTGCCACTGCCCACCAGTGCCACGTATCAGTGTCCACCAGTGCCACTGCCCACCAGTGCCACGTATGTGTCCACCAGTGCCACAAATCAGTGTCCACCAGTGCCACGAATCAGTGTCCACCAGTGCCACGTATCAGTGCCACGTATCAGTGTCCACCAGTGCCACGTATCAGTGCCACGTATCAGTGCCACGTATCAGTACCACAAATCAGTGTCCACCAGTGCCAAGTATCAGTGCCACGTATCAGTGCCACGAATCAGTGTCCACCAGTGCCACGTATCAGTGCCACGTATCAGTGCCACATATCAGTACCACAAATCAGTGTCCACCAGTGCCACGTATCAGTGCCACAAATCAGTGTCCACCAGTGCCACGTATCAGTGCCACGAATCAGTGTCCACCAGTGCCACATATCAGTGCCACGAATCAGTGTCCACCAGTGCCACGTATCAGTGCCACAAATCAGTGTCCACCAGTGCCACTTATCTGTGTCCACCAGTGCCACTCACACAGACCAAGCAGAGATAACGGAATATATATACCATTACATATACATATATACCATATAGGCATGGCTGCAATGTGGGGAATGCCTGGCTAATCTCTTTCTTCTTCCTGGAAAGTCTGATCAAGTCGCTTCAATTAAGATAAGGAAGCGACTCCCATTGAAGTCTATTGACACAAGTCGGATACAAGTCGTCTCAAAGTAGTACAGGACCCTTTTCTGAAGTCGGAGCGACTTCAGTAGTGCCAAATAAGATGGCTCTCATTCATTTACATTGCATTTGTTATGACAAGCGCCTTGGGGCGACTTGAGGGCACAGAAGTCGCCTGACAAGTCGTGCTAGTGTGAATGGAGTCTTAATCATAGCAACTAGGAGCAATGGACATATTGACTGATATCCGCTTTGTCTGGAGGTCTGCAAACTTTTGAACATACATCCATGCACACTGTATGTTTTCTTAGCACTAGAAAATGTACTTCATCAAGAGGGACCATAAAAATGCCCCCTTACAAACACTTATTATCTGATGACAATGCACCAAGCCCTTCTGTGCCACTAGTACCTCAAAGGAAAGTAGTACAGGAACTGTAAAGACACTTCAGGCCTGGTATGAATTTTAAGGGGGGGAAATTAATGCAACAACAACAAAAAAATTAAAAACAAGAGTGAGGTCCCCCAAATTCCATACCAGACCCTTTGAAGTCTGGCATGAATTTTAAGACGGAACCTCCTAGAAAAAAAAAAAAAAAAAAGCATGCAGGCTGGCAGGCCAGGAAAGGGGAGGTAAGGATGCATGTAACGACTAACGAGGGGCCGCATTGGTTCTTCACAGCCACAACTTCCATAATAGAACTACCCTGTTATAAATAATAGTCAAAAAATCATTTGTTAAATCCACACGTATTTTTTTTTTACCTTTTTAGTATTTCTTTATACTGGCTTTTACATTGTACAAATGCAATAATTTAGAAATTGGGTGAAAGGTTTAGCACCGTGAAAACATGTTTTAATCAATAAATATTGCATTCTATTTACATTATGTAGGTATTATATATCAGACCAAAATGAGGGACAAATGAGAAGGAAGGAGGGACAGAGGAATAGCCTTTACAGTATATCATTGCAACTGATTACCACATAGATTTTATCCTCTGCAGATTTACCATTAAAGGAGTTGTAATGCATTAAGATAAAAACCCTTCTGTGTGTAGCAGACTCCCAAGTCCCCCAATACTTACCTGAGCACCCATCTCTGTCCAGCGATGTCCACGAGTCCCTTGGCTGTCCGGGACTCTCTCTCCTGATTGGCTGAGACACAGAAGCAACACCATTGGCTGCTACAGCTGTCGATCAAAGTCAGTTAGCCAATCAGGAGAGAGAGGGGGCGGGGCCGAACGGCAGCTCCGTGTCTGAATGGATACATGGAGCTGTAGCTCGGCTCGGGTACCCCCATAGTAAGCTGCTTGCTGTGGGGGCACTAGACAGCAGGGAGGGGCCAGGGGCAGCAAAGAGGGACCCAAGAAAGGGAGTATCCAGGCTGCTCTGTGCAAAACCAACCGCACAGTGGAGATAAGTATAACATGTTAGTTATTTTATATATATATAGATAGATAGATAGATAGATAGATAGATAGATAGATAGATAGATAGATAGATATAGGTGTGTGTGTGTATATATATAATTTTTATTTATTTTTTTTTAAATGAGACTTTACAATCACTGTAATGTCGCTATCACTGGGTGTTTTTGGTGTGTTTGTTTTTTTTTTTTTTTTTTTTTAACCCATTTCTACTAGAACATTGTCATGTGCAATTTTACCACTAGAGGTCAGCAAATAATCTCTGATGCAACATTTTTTCCTTGAACTAGTTTTGTGTCCACAATGAAATTATTTACCTTTATCTAAATCGTTATTATAATACATTTTGTATATAGTGCCAACATTTTAAGCAGTGCTTTACAATATAAAGAGAGAAAGTTCAATTACAATACCAAACAAGAGGGTTAAGAAAGCCTTGCTCTTGTGGGCTTACAAAATTAGCACAGGATATGCAACCTTTTTTTTTTTTTTCTTGTTGAAGTTGATCATCTGTTTAGAATACAGACACCCTGAGACAGGAAGTGTGTTACTGGCAGGATCACCGGGTGAAATAAAGGAAACAAAGCCTAAATAAACCAATGCAGGCACCACATCAAATGATTGGTAAGCTGCAATATATTACATTTTTTTTGGGGGGGGTTTAATACCGCCTTAACCTCTCCCACTGTACTCAGCACTTGGCTCCTCCCCCCGCCCCTTCCTATGGGGGAACTCATGCAGGCTCGCTTCCAGGCCTCGCTGTCTGCGTCTATTGACGCTGATAGCAGGACTCACCCTTGCCCCTCCCCTGCTCCCTTGTCACTGGCTTTGATTGGCTCCCGCTCCCCTAGCAAAGCCAATGAGAGCAGAAAGTGAGGGGAGAGAAGAGCTGCAGATGGCACGGTGCTGGATCGAATGATGGATCAGGTATAAGGGATACTGATGCCTGAACATTTTATAACTTAATGCAAGAAGGCCAATAAGGTAAGAAATGTTTGGGCTTTAGAACCACTTTAATTGTGGGTGAGTGGTATATGGGCGGTGCAGTGGTGTAGTGATTAGCACTTTCACCTAGCAGCAAGAGGGTCACTGGTTCGAATCCCAACCACGACACTACCTGCCTGGAGTTTGCATGTTCTCCCTGTGACTGCGTGGGTTTCCTCCAGGTACTCCGGTTTCCTCCCACACTCCAAAGACATGCTGGTAGGTTAATTGGATCCTGTATAAAAAGAAATTGGCCATACTGTGCATGTATATGAGTTAGGGACCTTAGATTGTAAGCTCCTTGAGGGCAGGGACTGATGTGAATGTACAATATATATGTAAAGCGCTGCATAAATTGACAGCGCTATATAAGTACCTGAAATAAAATAAATATAGTACTGTGATGCTGTATCCTGCTCATGCTATTGGTAAAATCATTTAACAAAATGCTTAGTTCAAGGTAGGTAGGTGACACCATCGCACTGAATTATGGTACCTACCCTGAGCGTTAGAATGAGCCTGGGATTTTTCGCCAGTAATTTCTGGAGATGGAGTTGGAATGATGGAAAAGAGATCCTTTATGAAAAATTAAGGTTGTCCTATCCAGATGGTTTTCCTATGAGAGATCTGGAGATAATGGTGAAAATGCCAATCTGACCTTTATAAATTTGAGGTCCATTGGTGAGTAAACCTTTCTGAAGGTGGTGGTGGATAATAAAGTTGGAGCACATTTTGATGTGGAGGCTAGAACTAATTTACCTGGTTAAGTGGTGGATCCATTTCCAAGGACATTATTTGTGTAGTGAATGAAAAACTTAGCTTATATAGAGCTGGTTGTGTGTGTGTGGATATAAAAGAGACCTGTTTAATATATCTGGGAGCCAATTCAAGTAGCAAGTCTGGATGAACCTTTAAAGTAGAACTAAAGGCAAAACGTTTTTTTAAATTTTGGATAGAGTAAGGGAGGGTTGTTTTTTTTTCTCCATCTGTATCCTTTTGGGGAGATTTCCCTTCACCTACTGTCCCATAGCCAAAACCAAAGGAAGTGAGAAGAAATGCTTCCAAAGCAAAGGATGCCCTTATTAATACCTTGATGACCAGAACTAGTGTCCAGATTGGAAGATTTTCCATCTATACGTATATGTTCTGGGGACAACCCAAAATTTGGGATTTTCTTTTACTTTTAGTTATAACAGTAAACAGGAAAAATAGCATGTATGAATCCCCCTAGCCGGGGCACATACAGCTGTAAAGAAAGATGACAGCTGTTCTAATTCTACTACCCAAAACTAAAAAGAAGTTTTGCCTTATACTTTAAGGCATGGGTGCTCAACCTGTGGCACTCCAGCTGTTGCGGAACTACAAGTCCCATCATGTCTTTGGGAGTCATAATTGTTTAACTGAAAACCTTGCAATGCGTCATGAGATTTGTAGTTCCGCAACAGCTGGAGGGTCACAGGTTGAGCATCCATGCTTTAACCTCCCTGGCGGTATGATTCTTTCCGATTTTAGGTGCTGAAAGCGGTACCATTTTTTACTGTGCGTTCTTCTTTATAACATCTCGGGTATGATAAAGTTTGAAACACAAAATCATAAATTATAATATAATAAATAACTATAAATAAGGTAAAGTATGTATATATATCTATATATATCTATATCTATATAAAAAGTACAGTAAAACTGTAGGAAAGGGCACTGGGGGCAAACTAATGTGAATTTATTTTATTTTGTAATGTATCAGTGTGTTTGGTGTGTTTTACTATTTGAATTTGCCGCCGGTTCCACCCCCCTGCGAGTGTCACGTCGCAGGAGATGGAAGTCGGGACACAGAGCATCGGTAGAAAGATCCGGCCGCCGCACACCGCCGGGACACATCGCTGGATCCCGGGGACAAGGTGAGTACCCTCTCTTACAGGATCCAGTGATCTCCCTAGCGGTACCCCGAGTGTGGCTCGGGGTTACTGCTAATGGCTCTGAAATTTCACCCTGAGCCACACTCGGGAATACCGCTTAGAAGGTTAAGGGCTCCAGTCACACTCACTGGAAAAGTGATCTGTGGTGGAAAACCTTTTCAGAGGAGAGTGAAAGGAGGTTTGTAGGAGTTCAGAACGGGATGCTGCTGCATCCTGATGGCGTTTTTTTCTTTTATTGCAAAGCAGCAATTTAGCAAGCGTGTGGTTGGGATCAGAGTGGTGAGGTAGCAATAACACACACTCGGTCCAAGTGCAAATAACGGAAATTGTATTGGAGTCATTGAAAAACAGTTCACAACAAGCCTAGGGAGAGGAAGCCCATCCGGAAACACTCACGGATGGCAACAGAGTGTAGCATAGCAAACTTCAGCCAAACTGACAGTGTCTGTCTGGAGGGGCGGAGTATGGCCTTGCCGGTCCGAGCCCAAATGGGAAGGTGTCCAAGGAGAGTGGCAAATCCCTAAGCTTTTCCTACTCATCTAGAACCTTTTTCTACAGTTAATGCTGTCCCTGACAGATGGTTGACCTGTCCCTACACTAACCACATGCAGAATACATAAAACAGACTCTGTTAAACCTAGCATGGCTGCCAGAGTCAAATGGGCAGCTAGCATTCAACCAGATTGCTGCCCCAGTGACCCAGGTAGCCATTGGGGAACCATGGAACAACCTCTCCTTCTGAAATGCTGCTGCAGTTGAACGCCACCTGTAGTGCAGAAAGTGGACTGCACCTGCTTTCAAGCATTTGGCTTGTGACTGTGACGTGACCCCATTTACTTACATGGGAGAGTTTAACAGGCAGTGCTGCCTGTCAGACTCAGGATGTGGCCATAAATTTTCCGCACCACAGTGCAGATGTGTACCTGTCTGAGCGGCACCATGTCCTCTTGTAGGTGGGTTGTCGGGGGGGGGGGGTGTAAAAACAGATTAACTGCCTGTTTTTATCACCCCCTGGCCACCTATATGAAAGAAGCCTAAGGGTCTTCAAACAATTAGATAATGATGGCATCATCGAATGCTCAAAACGTACAATTCTTCAGAATTTCATGTCAATGTTCGAAATAAATTCTAATAGAGTATGATCAACTTAGGAGTTAATACTGTATATAAAGAAGTTTAGGCAAAGGGGAAGGGATGTTTCAAGTAAACATTTGCCATCATTTTCTCAAATGCTTCTTGGCCAACTGCTTATAGGTGAAAAAATATGATTATCCAAATCTGGCATCAGGGATATCTGCTTTGTGCACAAACAGGATTGTTAACTAAATCACTTGTTGCATATGCAGCAGAATTCCCATCATAGGTGCTGGCTGTGGCTCCCCCTGAGTCACCGGGTGCAACAAAAGAACCTTTAAGCATGTTTCTCCAAGTGTGAGCACTGAGACAATGACCAGTCCAGTATCTTTGCATTTTTTGTATTTATTTGGTAACTTGGATGGGAGAAGGGATGAGTGGGATACTCTTGGAACTAAACTATGCACATTTGGCGGAGACACTTGAATATTGCGGTTTGGCACTTACTTGACGCTGGCTGAATGCCTATCAACGCTTACTTGACGCTAGTTAATGCTGGCCAGATGCCTGTGAATAATGCATTGACTTGGGAGTGACTCCTTTCTGACTAAAGGGGTCGTCTTTAAGCTCCCCTAAGCACTCCTGCTGAGGTAGCTACTTGAATACACTGTTGCACTGCTGAACACTTCAGGGCCTGCACCGGCACCCTCTTTCTCTCTCTAATCTTCAGGACTTAGACACTGGCACCCCCTTTCTAAGCCACCACTACTGGCTAGCTGGCTCCAGGATCCCTTTGACCTTCTGGAGTGGTCCACTCTCTCAGGCAGACCTCTGGGCAGTTTCGAGTACTCACAACACTGTTTTTCCAGGAAACATCTGCCCAGCAGCTCCACTCGGTCCACAGCACTCTGGATCCTTCCTGTAGCCCAGCTCAGCCTCCGGTCCTCTAGACTAACTGCCCAGGACACCCTCATTTTCTCTGACAGGAGGAGAGACAGCTATCAGCCTCCTCCTGGGACTCTGCTTCCCACCAAAGACACACTGTCATGTGCTCCCCTCAGGCTTATACCCAATCCCAGAGTGCATTGCTGCAAACTCCACCCACTGAGACAGATATAAGCCCTGGTGTGCTATTGGGCATGTTTCCTCCACTGTCCAACAAGAGCCCTCATTGGATACAGTGGGGAGACTCAACAGACCACACCTGGGAACACATGACAGCCTAACTGACTGATCAGGCCCCCCTGATAAGCAGACAGGGCCACAAATATGCTTTTCTAGCACCTACCTTGGAGGGTGCTACACATACTTGTGGAAATATCATCTGACCACCATCTCATGTCTGTGGCTAGCCTGTGTCCCCAAGTTTATATGAATATAATGCAAACCTATTTTCCTACTGAGGGCCACTGTGTTTGGACCACCATTTGTGAGTGTCAGAGGCTGGGGCCTTTTTACAGCTCTGGCTTTGGGGCTAATAGCCAGATTGCATGCATTTTAATCCACCACTATCAACTCCCAAGAGATCTCCTCAAAGGAAATCCATACAGCAAGCTAAAACCATCTCATCTGGCACCTTCCAATGCAAAGAATAGCGGCTCTGTTTATTCCCGAATGTTGCATTCTCTTTTAAAACTGTAGATGCCTCTAGTAATCAATCAAGGATTAGCTTATCTCTATAGGGCAAGAAATACAATATGGCTTGCATACTGAGCTGTGGAACCCTTGAGACCCATCAGCAATTCTTCTTTATCTATATGGCTCAGCCAGCGATTGTGGGGCTGCTTTACACACACATTCTAGTCATATGTGTTTTGCTTGTTATATATCATTGCAATAGAGATAAGGTTGATATACAGAATCTTAGTATGTTAGTCAAATAAGCTCACAGCCGCTAGCTTATTTTAATTTTGAATATGTGGCCTCTTTGCTAACATTTACTTTCAGGATTTGATTTTCTATTGAATGTAATTTCATCAACAAAACCACATACACTGTTAGAGATTTTTTTCATTCAATAAAAATTTCCATCCTTCTCCTTCAAATTTTCTCGTCACTATGGTTGAAAACAAATGTTGATTTGACCCCACTAAAGACTATAAAATCACATGAACATAATTACAATGAACATTTTCTAACAAAATTTTACTGGAGTATAGCCAGCTCAAAAGTAAAAATAATCTGATATCACCCAAAAAAAAAAAAACAGACACCCCAGACGTTTCGCCTGCCGCTATCTCACCTCTGCTGTTTGGTTTGCTGGTTTAACCACTATCTCTGTGCTCTCATAATTAGCAGGACGGTCATTGGATATGATTTTTGTGTTCAGTGATCACCTTGTCGCCTTGTGGGGCTGGGAATGAACCTGGAATATTTTAGTGCTAAGCCTTTTCGTATAAGTGTCAACTGGTGCTTAACCACTTAAGCCCTGGAAGATTTTACCCCCTTCCTGACCAGGGGGATTTTTGCGATTTTTTACTGCGTGACTTTAACCGGTTGCCGACCGCCGCACGACTATATACTGCGGCGGTCAGCCCCGGCCAGGCAGAGTGACGTATCGGTACGTCACTCGCCTGTCACTGACTTGCGAGCCTATAGCGAGCGGGCGCGCGCCCGCCGAGGCGCGCGCCCGCCGCGGCTCGTTCACAGGCAAGTCAGTGCGTGTGACCGGCGGACTCGATGTCCGCCGGCCACACTACGATCGCTCCTGTGAAGGGAGAAAGACAGAGCAGCTTGTGTAAACAAGCTGCCTGTCAGTTCTCCCTGTGTAAAAGTAAAGATCTGACCGTTCTACTATGTAGAACGGTTGATCTTTGCTTTTACACCAATAGCAATGTCCCTACACAGTAGAAAGCACGCCCCTAGGACACACTTAACCACTCCCTTCCCAATAAAGTTAACCCCTTCCCTGCCAGTGTCATTTTTGCAGTAACAGTGCATATATATAGCACTGATTACTGCAGTAATGTCACTGGTAACCCCAAAAGTGTCAAAAATGTCAGTCAAGGGTCCGATCTGTCCGCCGCAATGTCGCAGTACCGAAAAAAAAATCGCAGATCGCCGCCATTACGCGTTAAAAAAAAAAACACCAAAAATGACAAAAATCTTTCTCTTTGTTAGTAAACGCGATAACTTTTGCGCAAACCAATCAAAATACGCTTTTTGCGATTTTTTTTTACCAAACATAGGTAGCATAAAACAAATTGGCCGAAAAATGTTAAAAAATTTTGATTTTTACTTTTTTTTTTGGGGAATTTCATATAAAAAAATGTGAAAAATATTGTTATTTTTGCAAAATTTACGCTCTTTTTTTGTTTATAGCGCGTGATCAAAAAATCGCACAGGTGATCAAATACCACCAAAAGAAAGCTCTGTTTGTGGGAAAAAAAGGACGTCAAATTCGTTTAGGTACAGCGTCGCACGACCGCGCAATTGTCCGTTAAAGTCACGCAGTAAAAAATCGCAAAAAAACCCCTGGTCCTTTAGCAGCCAAATCCTCCGGGGCTTAAGTGGTTAACAGACAATTGCGCGGTCGTGCGACGCTGTACCTAAACGAATTTCACGTCCTTTTTTTCCCACAAACAGAGCTTTCTTTTGGTGGTATTTGATCACCTGTGCGATTTTTTGATCATGTGCTATAAACAAAAAAAGAGCGTAAATTTTGCAAAAATAATATTTTTCACATTTTTTTATATGAAATTCCCCAAAAAAAAAATGTAAAAATCTAAATTTTTTAACATTTTCGGCCAATTTGTTTTATGCTACATATGTTTGGTAAAAAAAAATCACAAAAGGCGTATTTTGATTGGTTTGCGCAAAAGTTATCGCGTTTACTAACAAAGGGAAAGATTTTTGTCATTTTTGGTGTTTTTTTTTAACGAGTAATGGCGGCGATCTGCGATTTTTTTTTTGCGGGGCGGTACTGCGACATTGCGGCGGACAGATCGGACCCTTGACTGACATTTTTGACACTTTTGGGGTTACCAGTGACATTACTGCAGTAATCAGTGCTATACATATGCACTGTTACTGCAAAAATGACACTGGCAGGGAAGGGGTTAACTGTATTGGAGAGGTGATAGGGGCGTGTTTCTAACTGTAGTGGGACAGGTCTACTATTGTAAAAACAGAGATCAACGGTTCTACATAGTAGAACCGTCTGATCTCGGTTTTTACACAGGGGAGAATGACAGGCGGCTTGTTTACATAAGCCGCCCGCCTTTCTCCCGCTCTACCGACGATCGTAGTGTGACAGGCGGACATCGGGTCCGCCGGTCACACGCGCGGACTCTCCAGTGAACGAGCCGGGGCGGGCGTGTGCTCGCCCGCTATTGGCTCACAAACCGGTCACAGGCTAGTGACGTATATATACGTCACTTTGCCTGGCCGGGGCTGACCGCCGCAGTATATCTACTTGCGGAGGTCGGCAAGCGGTTAAGAAGGATAAGGGGGACTATATATCCATCTTCTTCTGCAGCACACAGGGAAAATTAATCTATTTAGACCCCTGATGTCTGCATAAAAAGGTCCTTTCTTCCCCATCTATACTCTTTTTTTAATGTAAAGCTGTGGTTCTCAACTCCAGTCCTCAGGGCCTACTAACAGGCCAGATTAAGTATTACCTTGGGGAGATGCAGACTAGAATACTGCAATCACTGTGCAGCAAATTAGATCACCTGTGATGTAATTTAGTTATCTTGCAAATCTGGCCTGTTAGTGGGTCCTGGGGACAGGAGTTGAGAACCACTGATGTAAAGGGTCAACATGTACTGTACTCAAACTCTTTCTGCTCTGGCTTAGACAATTAATGGGCACACCATGGTTGCTTACCATGGGAACCTCCAGACATCACCTTCTCGGGATGCCCTTTGGGCAACTAAGCCTGACCTAGCCTGCACCCAGGCCATCAGATCTAGCATGCTGTATCTTCCCGTCAGCTATGGCCAATTTCATTCCCCTGGGCCCAAGCCCATGTCCAAGAGTAGTTCCCTATTGGAACAAAATAAATAGTCCACAACAAGCTCTTTAAAAAGATGTTTGTCTTTGTTAAAGAAAGGTAATGAACAGTCATATCAGATAATGGCAGCCCCATACCTAAACAGGTTTAAACAGTTCTTGTAGTAAGAAAAGGAAGAAAGAGATGAGTCCCAACTATCCTCAGTGGGAAGAGAAGACCTGAACTATGCCACTAGCAGAAAGTGTCCCAGCCCCCCAAAGCCTAGTACACACTATTAGTGTCTGAGCCACTACACTAACAATCTGATGTCAGTACAGCGACCTCCCCCGCTGAGTTATTGTGTCCTTACAGGGGGACAGCCCCCCACCCGAACACTCCAGTTAGCGCTCTCAGCCATTGGCTGAGAGAGCTGACCCGGAGCCGGTTGGCCGCTGGTTTTCTAGCATGCACATCCAACAGAACCCAGCTGGCTTCTGTCGGACCAGCTGCCAAACACATGGGCTGAATGTCAACCGGTGTATACTAGGCTTAAGAAGGAGAGATCCCAAGCAGGAGATTACACACTCTAGGCTTTCCAAGCCTACATGATCCCAACTGTGCAGGGCTCACATACAAAGGAACAACATCTTTCGTTCCCCTCCACAGCACTGGATGGTTCCCATGTCTCCGCCCTGGGTCTTCAGCCACTTGGCCTTAAATACACTTGCCACAACACTCCTGAGTGGCAGGAATAACTGGCAACAATAGGATGGGACTATTCCTGTAACAGGTCCTAGAATGTATATATTCAACATCTATATTATTTTATTGTAATTTTGAAAAGCCAGTTCAAATGAATAGTAGTAGTGAAAAAGCACTTATGGGCTTAACCAATCACTTTTTGTACAATAATTCTTCATGATCCTCATAACTGGGGGTGTGGCATAGGACATCTCCTACACGCTTAAGTTAAAGGGATGTCAGGACCAGGATCACCTGCTGGTGGCACTGTGTTTCCCAGAGCTAAATGATTGATAAATTAAAAGAGAAGTATGGCCAAATAATTTTTTGGATACACTTCTCCTAGTTCCTTCTGCACTTCTGTGATCCGTTTTCTGCCAACAGCCGACTGAGGTCACAGAGATGGTCCAGGCTATGAAAGGATCCCGACCATATGGTTGGGGTTCACCCAGAAGCCTAGACAGGCACCTGAGTGTGCTAAAAACATGAGCCAGCCCCTCCAAAGCCCAGCTCTCCATTGAGTGGTGGAGGGGGAGAGCAGAAAGCCGGAGACTGACTCGCACAGTTCTCATTGCAGAGCCGGCGGGGGACAGATTCAGCATCATGTCGAAGCTGCATCCATCTACTGTATATGTCCATCATCAAGCAAAAACTTTGTACAGATAAATTCACCAACTACATCGAACGGTTGGATGAAATGCACACACCGGTAGATTGAAGGGAAGCATCAAAACAGATCTTTGGTTAATATCTTGCTGTGTATATGTTCAACTGTTAATAAAAAAATACAGCTGTCCATCTCAAGCCTATGGGTGTATAGCGCAACAAATGTCATTGGAACATGTTTTCAGCAGTTAATGAGCAATCATGCTGGTGAAGGAGATTTGTAAAAGGGAATGCCCAGATGGTTGCTGTAGATTATTGTAAGTTTAAAAGAGAACTGTAACTATATAATATATATATATATCATATTTATAATCTGCAGGCATTATTCACCAATCATTCACCCCACAGATTCATGTTATATTTGTGACAGAAACAAGATACAAATGCTGGCATGTGAAAATAAGAATTTTAAAGGTAAAGGAAACCATTTTCCTATCTATTAATCAGTCACCTGTCACCGGCCCATCGGAGTACCCGAGTACCTGTCACCGGCCCATCGGAGTACCCGAGTACCTGTCACCGGCCCATCGGAGTACCCGAGTACCTGTCATCGGAGTACCTGATATTCTTGAATAAAAACATATTGAAAGCGAAACCGGAGGGGGATCTTTTCGTACTGCCAGGGGGGTGGTTCCTTTCCCTTAACCACCACTCACTCCTTAACCAACCAGGTTTGCACTCTTAACACCTTAATTCTTTTTCACCCTTCAGTTGAAGTTAACCACTTTACCGCTATGTACCGGAGTACTACTGCGGCAAAGTGGCACGATCCCGTCTGACGACGTAGACCTACGTTGCCAGACTCCTCCCCCTGTAGGCGGCGCTCGCGCGCCGCTGGAGGCGCGCTCCCGCTGTTTTCATTCACAGCGGGAGTTGGGCCAGGGGAGGAGCGGCGGCGATCGCCGCTGCTCTGCCCCGATCGTCGGGGAATCCAGTTTGGAGATCCGCCCGCCTGTGTAAACAGAGCGGGCGGATCTCCTCAGTGACAGGGAGTGACAGATCGGAATGTTCAGCATAGCTGGACATCCGATCTGTCCCTGTCTCACACAGTCACCTCCCCCCCCACACGTCAGTAAGCACCAGGCATACATTAACCCCTCCCTCTCCAATAACATTAACCCCTTCCCTGCCAGTGTAATTTTACAGTAACAGTGCATATTTATAGCATTGATTACTGCAGTAATGTCACTGGTACCCCCAAAAGTGTCAAAAATGTCAGTCAAGGGTCCGATCTGTCCGTCGCAATGTCGCAGTCCCGCAAAAAAAATCGCAATAACTTTTACGCAAACCAATCAAAATACGCTTATTGCGATTTTTTTTACCAAACATGGGTAGCAGAAAACAAATTGGCCAAAAATTTGAAAAAAATTGGTTTTTACATCTTTTTTGGGGGGAATTTCATATAAAAAAAATGTTAAAAATATTGTTATTTTTTCAAAATAAACGCTCTTTTTTTGTTTATAGCGCAAAATGTAAAAATCGCACAGGTGATCAAATACCACCAAAAGAAAGCTCTGTTTGTGGGAAAAAAAGGACGTAAATTTCGTTTGGGTACGGCGTCGCATGACCGCGCAATTGTCAGTTAAAGTCGCACAGCGCCGAATCGCAAAAAGTGGCCCAGACGTAAGACAGCAAAATGCTCTAGTGGTAAAGTGGTTAATCCAATTCAATAAAAAAAAAAAAAATTTAAATCTTCCCTGATTGAGACAGTGATGAGGCAAGGAATTCTTTGCTGAAATCTTTATAGAACTCTTGAAGGATTAACACATGACATCAATCCACAATAGTAATCCTTCAAACACATGGGTCTACAACTTGGTATTAAGTGCAAACATTTTGCTTTCCAAAACTTGGATTTTAGAATACTGGTCCACAATGTACAGAAGGGGTGCTGTGGTGTTGCTTACAGTTCAGGCATGCTGCTCAATGCAGTTTAAGCCATGAGCCTCCACTGGTCCCCGTAGCTTCTCCCAGGCACAGTGAACACCATCCTCCTGATAGGAAGGACCTTTTCCTACACTTTCAACATCCCAAGTCAACCCACGGTGGCTCCTCTCATCCCTAAAATAAGCAGGGGAAGGTTCTTATCAGGGATGATTATTTATCAGGGGAGTGGCATGAAGGGGGCACTACATTTAACCCCTGACCACCTGTTTTGTCTATTGTGCAATGAATAAATGGGAATACTTACCCCTGGTCCTGCGTTTTATGTGATGATGTCATAAAGGTTGTGCAATGCGGAGCGGCTTCTTGTGATCAGTCAAACGACAGAGGAATAAGGTAAACATTCCTACCTATTTCTTGCCTCTAGACAAAACGAGCAATTAACCATTGTTATTCATGGGGTGGCACAACATAGTCTTTTTTTTTTCTATTGACTGCAATTCAGTTTTAAGCAGTTTTGATTAAAAGTATTTTTTTTTTTTCTCATTTTATGTTGTCGTTCCATGTCTTCTATCAGATCCCAAGTATGTAATAGTGCTACAGTGTCTTGTTATAGAGAGGCAGTTGAGCATACACACACATGCAATGAATAATTTATTGCATTAGTTTATTATTTTTTTAAAAGCATGATCTCAGTTTCTTGGGAATATAAGTGGGAGATAGTAAAGTGGGCTATGTGCAAGCCATGCTCAGAATGAACCACTACAGCAGGGATATGCAAACTGTGGCCCTCCAGCTGTTGCAAAACTACAACTCCCATCATGCCTTTGCCTCTGGATGTCATGCTTTTGACTGTCAGAGTCTTGCTATGCATCATGGGACTTGTAGTTCTGCAACATCTGGAGGGCCACAGTTTGCATATCCCTGCACTACAGTATGTGGGTGGAGGTGACTGAAAGAGAAAGCTTAGTTAAATCTGGATGGATAAATGTTTGTATCTGGGAATAGAGACGATAGTTTAAGTGAAGCATGTACTGAGAAAAAAAAAAATTAAAAAAATATTTTATTGGGACGTTGCTTGATAGACCGAGAAAAAGTGGCACATAATTGTAAGGGAAATGATAAATGGTTTTCAAATTTTTTTACAAATAAATATCGGAAAAGTGTGGCATGAATTTGTATTCAGCCCCCTTTTACTTTAATACCCCTAACTAAAGCCCCGTACACACGCGTCGATAATTGGCCGTGAATTTTCGGCCAACGTCCAATCGGCCGATTTTCGGCTTGTTAGTATGATGCTTCCGACAACCGACTCCGACTTTTCAGCCGAAAAAAATCTGGTGTGCAGGTTATAAAATTTTTCTGGTCATCAACATAACGGCCGATTTTCCGTCAATCAGTACAGATTTCGGCAGACAAAAATCTGATGAGCAAGACTGGGCATGCTCAGAGAAGAAAAAACACACGGAAAGTAAACCAGAACATGACATCACTTCTGAAGTAGATTTTTGTTGGCCGAGAAAATTCGTGTGCAGTCTAGGCACATTCCAACCAACACAACACCATTCTGGACAAAAGTCGGACGATCGGTCGGCCGATAATCGTTGCGTGTGTACGAGGCATAAAGTCTAGTGGAACCAATTGCCTTCAGAAGTCACCTAATTAGTAAATTGAGTCCACCTGTGTGTAATTTAATCTCAGTATAAATACAGCTGTTCTGTGCAGCCCCTTAATGACAAGGCAATTTTTTTAATGGACAATTAGAGCTTTCTTTTGGTGGTATTTGATCACCTGTGCGATTTTTAGTTTTTGCGCTATAAACAAAAAAAGATTGACAATTCTGAAAAAAAAACAATATTTTTCACTTTCTGCTATATGGCATTCCCAAAAAACAAAACAATTAAATAAATGTTTTCATAATTTTAGGCCAATTTGTATTCTACATATTTTTAGTAAAAAAAAAAATCCCCAATAAGGCCCAGGCCTAGGGCAGCACTTTGCAGGAGGGGCAGCAAAAAAGCTGCACACTGCATGAAAACCAAAACCAGCCTCCTCCAGGCTCCCACATGAAAAGGGTCCCCGCCGGCTTGTGCTACACTTTTAGTATAGGGACAGTCCTACGTGGCGAATTGGGCCACAGGGCAGGGTCTAGGAGGCAAATCAGACTGGCACCCCCATAAAGCGGTCACACTGCTACCTGCCGGTATGATAATACTAAGGACAGACCGCAGGCCGCCGACCACACTTAATACAACTGGCTTGACATCCTCCAATGCTAATAAGTGTGGCACTGCAGCCTAATGCTCCGCTCACCCTCCTCCGCCCCCAGGTATGGCAGGCATCATGTCAATAATATCATTTCATTTCTTTAGACATCCTTGTCCTTGAGTGAGCATATTGAATTGCATCATATACATGCGGCATGATGGGTGCTAATAGGCTGCACTGAAGGGCACTAATATGCTGCTCTGATGGCCACTAATGAGGTGGCAATGGTGGGTACTGATATGCTGCACTGATGGGCATTGATGAAGCTGCACTGATGGGCATGAGGTGGCACTGATAAGCTTCACTGATGGGGCAGCAGTAATATGCTGCCCTGATGGGCACTGATATGTTGCACTGGTGGGCATTAATAGGCTTCACTGATGGCCAGTGATGAGGCGGCACTGATAAGCTGTACTGATGGGGCTGCACTGATATGAGGCACTGATAGGCTGCACTAATGGGCACCGATGAGCTGTACTGGTGGCCACTGATCAGGCTGTACTGATAGCCACTGATGAGGCCGCACTGATATACTACACTGATGAGGCTGCACTGATGGGCAGTAATGAGGCTGCACTGATGGGCACTGAAAAGGCGGCACTGATGAGGCTGAACTTCTGGGAACTGATGAAGCTACACTGATGGGCACTGATAGATTGTGGTTGTGGTCTGTGGTTTACAGATGACAGGGAGGGTCATAAACAGGAAGGGGTGTGGCCTTTACAGGAAGAGGCGGGTCATATTTAAATTAGGGGGTGCACAAGTTTAGTCAGGCCTAGGGCAGCACAAAACCTAAATACACCACTGAACAAACAGCATCATGAAGGCCAAGGAACACACCAGACAGGTCAGGCATAAAGTTGTGGAGAAGTTTAAAGCAGGGTTAGGTTATAAAAAAATATCCCAAGTCTTGAACGTCTCACGGAGCACTGTTCAATCCATAGTTGAAAGTGAAAAGAGTATGGCACAACTGCAAAATACCAAGACATGGTTGTCCATCTAAACTGACAGGTCTGGCATGGAGAGCATTAATCAGAGAAGCAGAAAAGAAGCCCATGGTAACTCTGGAGGAGCTGCAGAAATCCACAGCTCAGATGGGGGAATCTGTCCACAGGACAACTATTAGGCCCCTTTCACACATGCTGTCCGTTTGTCCGTTTTTCCTCCATCCGTTGATGGATGAAAAACGGACATCAATGTATCTCTATGTAAAAACGGACGACAACGGATGATCATCCGTTAACATCCATTTTCATCCGCTTCCGTCAATGTCAGTTTTTTTGAACGGATGAATGCCCTATTTTTCATCCGTCAAAAAAACGGATCGGACGAAAAACGGATGTCAACGGATGACAACGGATGAAAAACGGACGACAACGGATAAAAAACTGATAACAACTGATGAAAAACGGATGAAAAACGGATAACAACTGACGAAAAATGGATGAAAAACGGATAACAACTGATGAAAAATGGATGACAACTGACGAAAAACGGATGAAAAACGGATGAAAAACTGATACATTTGACCTGACTGAACTGATGAACTGAATGGACTGTATGTGTGAAAGGGGCCTTAGTCGTGCATTCCACAAATCTGGATTTTGTGGAAGAGTGGCAAGATGTTGAACTTCCAGTGATCAGTATGAGAGAGTGAGAGCGATAACATCAAATTTAACACTCTGCTCCCCATTCTTACCTGAGACCTTGTAACACCAACGATTCACATGACACCGAGGAGGGGAAATGACTAATTGGGCCCAATTCTGACATTTTCACTTAGGGGTGTACTCACTTTTGTTGCCAGCGGTTTAGACATTAAAGCGGAGTTCCGGACACAAAATCGATCTTTTTTTTTTGTGCCCGTCCGCTTGTTCACCTTCACCTGAAAAGGAATTGGATAGTTAGGTTTTTTTTTTTTTTTAAACTCACCTTGTAATTGAAGATCGAAAATACTCACCTCAGTGTACTTCCTCCCTCTGAGCCGCGGCTCCGCCGTCACTTCCTCCTTCGCGATGATTCCTGGGAGCTGAACGTCATCGCTCCCAGGAATCAATGTGACGGCACCGGCCCCGCTCGTCACTTCCGGGGCGACGCCGCATTGCCTGCTAAACAGCTTCTGGGCATGCCCAGAAGCTGTGGAGGAATGCGGCGCCGCACCGCAAGTGACGAGAGGGGCCGGTGCAGGCGCATTCTGGGAGAAGAGGACGCGGAAGAAGACGCAGAAGAGGATCGCGCCGGCTTCAGCTGCCCACAAGAGAGATGGCAACGCTGTGGAAGAAATTTTATAAGTGAGTATTTCTTCTTGCAGGTAAGTGCGAACCGGGACAGATCAGGGGCTAGCCATTGTGGAATCTACTAGCCCTGACTGTCCCGGGGGTATGTTTAGTGAAAAATGTTTTCTGTGCCTGGAACTCCGCTTTAATGGCTCTGTTGAGTTATTTTGAGGGGACAGCAAATTAACACTATTATACAAGCTGTACACTCACTAATTTACATTGTAGCAAAGTGTAATTTCTTCAGTGTTGTCACATGAAAAGATATAATAAAATGTAGCACTACTCCCTTGGGAGCTGCTGGTTGCGGATTCCCCTGGGTTACCCATAGCAACAACATCACAGTTTAGCATTTTCAAAGTGCTTAGCTCAGTCAGAAAACAGTCTAGGGGTTTTGTTTTTTTGTAGTTTTATTTGAGAACTTGGATAGGAGAAGGGATGAGTGGGATACTCCAACTTGAATGAACTATGCACAATTTGCTGGGACGTCTAGACATAACTGAGTGCGGCAAGGCTGGTGCTTCATCTTGTCACTAGCAGAGAAGAAGAATTTAATGAACTTGAATTGCTCTGTGAATCGCTCTTCAGGGCCCAACTAGGCACCCCCTTTATCCATATTCTTCAGGGTTCTACATGGCACCCCCTTTACTGTATCTCTCTGTGTGAGCTAGCTCCTTGATCACCTGACTTCATTGGAGTGGTCCCCCTTCCTGGGCCGACCCTTTGGCAAGTCCCTTAGTACTCACGGACACTGTTTTTCCTGAGAGACTCTGCCAGCAGCTCCACCATCAGCTACACTGGATCCTCTGCAGCTCAGCTCCACACCTGGTTCACTAGGCTGACTGCCCAAGACCACCTTCCTCACACACAGCAGGAGGAGCGACAGCCTTCTGCCTCATCTTGGGATTCTGCTTCCCACCAAAGACACCCTGTCACATGTCCCCGGCCTTTTATGAGCAATCCCAGGAGGCATTGCATGAATGCCCTCCCACTGGGACTCCCACAGAAGCCAATGTGTCACTGGCTGGGTTTCCTCCATTGTCCAACAAGCTCCCTCATTGGATACTATGGGGACACTCCCTCAGACACACTTGGAGACATGCAACAGGCAACCTAACAGACCAGGCTCCCCTGATAAGCAGAAGGAGTAATAGATGCTTTTTCCTAGCACCTACCTAGGAGGGTGCAACAGAAATATTTACAAAAATGTGAGGGGTGTACTCGATCAAAAAAATATATGGGGGTTATTATTTATTTAACCACTTTAATACAGGGCACTTCCCTCCCTTCCCGCCCAGGCCAATTTTCCCCTTTTAGCGCTGTTGCAATTTGAATGACAATTGCGCGGTCATGCAACACTGTACCTACACCAAATTTATGTCATTTTCCCCCCACAAATAGAGCTTTCTTTTGATGGTATTTGATCACCTCTGGGTTTTTTCCTTTTTGCTAAACAAATAAAAAAAGACCGAAAAGTTTGAAAAAAAAAAAAGTTTTTTTGTTCATGTTATACAATTTTGTAAATAAATAAGTTTTTTTTCCTGCACTGATGAGCACTGATGAGACTGCACTGACAGGCACTGATGAGGAGGCACTGATGGGGTGGCACTGATTAGGTGGCACTGATATGCGGCACTGATAGGCACTGATATGTGGCACTGATAGGTAGCACTGATATGCAGCATTGGTGGGCACTGATAGGCGGCACTGCTGGGCACTGATAGGTGGCATTGATGGACACTGATAGGTGGCACTGACGGGCACTGATAGGTGGCACTGACGGGCACTAATGGGCACTGATAGGCGGCACTGGTGGGCACTGATGGGCACTGATGGGCGGCACTGATCGGCACTGACGGGTGGCACTGATGGGCACTAATGGGCACTGATAGGCAGCACCGGTGGGCAATAATGGGCACTGGTGGGCGACACTAAAGGATGGCAATGATGGGCACTTGTGGGCAGCACTGATAGGGAGGGCACTGGTGGGCAGTACTGATGGGGAGGGCAATGGGGGGCTCCCTGAGCCCTGATTGCCATCCCTGGTGGCCATAGTGGGCATCCCTGGGGGGGGTCATAGTGGGCATCCCTGGGGTCATAGTGGGCATCCCTGGTGGATCTAGTGGCATCCCCCCCCCGAGGGTCTGCACTGGTAATCAATGATCTGATTACCAGTGCCGACCCCCCCCCCCCTGTCAGGGGAGCCGCCGATCGGCGCTCCTTTACTCGTGCCTGTCAGGCACGAACTAAGGAAAGCCGATCAACGGCTGTTCCTATTTACTATGTGACCAGCCGTGATTGGACACGGCTGATCACATGGTAAAGAGCCTCCGTCAGAGGCTCTTTACCGAGATCGGAGGTGCAGGGTGTCAGACTGACACCTCACATCACCGATCGCCGCTCTGCGCGCCCCCGGGGGGCGCCCAGAGCTGTATTATCCTGCCGCCGTCATATGACGTCCGGTCAGGATAACACAACCACATTCCCGCAGTCATTCTGTAATAGGGCGGGCGGGAAGTGGTTAAACAGCATAAAAGAGTATGTGTCCAATAATTTCAGAAAAATGGATGCTTCACACAAAATGGCAGATTTTGAGAGTCACTCAAAATATGGGGGCAAAAGCCATGCATTGTCCAATATGATAATGATTTCCCACTGTGTGCAATCATAAGGAGAGATTTACTAAAACTGGAGCGTGCAAAATCTGGTGCAGCTCTGCACGGAAACCAATCAGCTTCCAGGTTTTATTGTCAAAGCTTAACTGAACAAGTTAGAAGCTTATTGGCCACCATGCACAGCTGCACCAGTTTCTGAGCGCTCCAGTTTCATTAAATCTCCCCCATAAAGTTTATATAAGAAATGACTGAACAATAGTGCATTTAAGCATTGTATTACCTAGTAAGGGGCTCCAATTACTCACTTGCTTGTTAAATAATGAGCATATCTATTCAACAGGTGGATAAAATAAAATTGAATAAAGTCTGCCTCTAGTCATGCAATACATTGTCTGTGATCTGGCAGTTAGTAGTATTATTCAACTGGACTTGTTCTGTAATGTAGAAAATGTTTTGTAGCTTGCCCAAGCCGCTTGTTCAGTTTTAATGAGTGTCAGGAGGTAGGAGCCTCTAACACCATCTGTCTTCCACATATAATGCCGTTCTAACATCTCTGCTCCAGCGTTTTGACAACAATTCGCACCTTAAGCCATGTAAAATCAAAGGATTACCATTTATGAAGCCTTCCTGACACCCCCCGAATGGATTCAATAACTAGTGATTGCATCATTTTTACACCTCCCATCCTAGGTTTTTGTTGTGGTGCACAGATATGCAATATTACTTTGTGTATATCAGTAAACACATAGGACCTCAGTAGAATTCTCCTGCATAACAAGTGCTTCTATCATTGCCATACAGAGCTTTTATTAATTAAAAGAAGTGATGACAAGGAAATGCTATTGGTGCTTCCACTATGTGTATTCCAGGGACTGCCAGAGCAGATGTTCCAATTTGTTTGCTATATTTTTTAAGATGTTTTTTCCACCTAAATGTTCCCGTTGGGAGATTCCACCAATTAAGATTGTAAACCATATCTACCATATGTTTAAATAATTGTCAATTATCTGTCCAGCTGTGAACCCCAGGAGCACCCTGTTCAGACGCTGACTGTGCAGCCAACTATTCACAATGTGCCCAAGTGTAAAACAAGGAGATATGTCAATAGCAGCCATTCAGATCCTATTCTTTTTATCTACAGCAGGACCAATAATAAGGAAAGAACATTATTGGCTATGGCTACGATAAACAAACATAGATATGGATCAGGATAAAATACAGCACAATTTTTTTAAATGTGATTTTACGTAAACAGTTACTTCGCCATTTCAAAAAATTGCATAGAAATTTGCATAGAGGTTTGAGGTAGAACAGACTGAATGCAGAAATCCTTTACTATTGCCATTGCTAGCAATCAGCAGTAATCTGCATTTTGGTCACCTTTTATTTACATTTCTAATATTTTTACAGCAAAGCTGAAAGCTGCAGGGAGTCAGAGCTCTTCTCTGTGGACCGTTTCACCAAAACTTCAGCAACAATCTCAACTTTCTGACCTAATTTCACCATTCTTGGAAATTTGTAGTCAAGAGGAAAGCAGAAATAAAATTGTCAAAATTAAAAAAAAATCCTATTTCATTTACAGTTACATAGAATGTGAGGTTGAAAAAGGACATCAGTCCATCCAGTTCAACCTATGATGTGTGTGTGTGTTGTGGTCTTTAAGGTGCTCATCTAATAGTTTTTTGAAACTATTGATGCTCCCTGCTGATACCACTGCTTGTGGAAGAGAATTCCACATCCTTACTGCTCTGACAGTAAAGAACCCTCTACGTATTTTAAGGTTAAACCCGTTTTTCCTCTAGTTAGAGTGAGTGGCCACGTGTCTTATTGTATTCCCTTTCTCTGAAAAGTGTGTTCCTTATGCTAGGGTCATCTCCAGTACAGTATTTGTACATTGATATCATATCCCCCCTCAAGCGTCTCTTCTCCAGAGAGAATAAGTTCAGTGCTTGTAGCCTTTCCTCATAGCTGATGTCCTCCATTCCCCTAATTATTTTTGTTGCCCTTCTCTGGACTCTCTCCAGTTCCAGCACATCCTTTGTGAGGACCGGTGCCCAGAACTGGACAGCATACTCCAGATGTGGCCGGACCAGAGTCTTGTAGAGTGGGAGAATAATCTCTTTATTTCTGGAGTGAATCCCCTTTTTATACATGCCAGTATTTTGTTGGCTTTGCTTGCAGCGGCTTGGCATTGCATGCCACTGTCAAGCCTGTTGTCCACTAGTACCCCCCAGGTCCTTTTCCATCTTAGATTCACCCAGAGGTTACCCCCCTAGTGAGTAGCTTGCTTTCGTGTTTCTGACGCCCAAGTGCATTACTTTACATTTTTTAACATTAAACCTCATCTGCCATGAAGTTGCCCACCCCAGTATTTTGTTCAAGTCCACTTGTAAGATTTCCACATCCTGCATAGAAGATATTGGCATGCTTAGTTTAGTATCATCCGCAAATACCGAGATTGTGCTAGATATCCCCTCCTTTAAGTCATTTATGAATAAATTAAACAGGATTGGTCCCAGGACAGAACCTTGGGGGGCCCACTTTCCACACCTGCCCAATCTGAGTACTCCCCATTTATCACCACCCTCTGGACTCTCCCCTGGAGCCAGTTCTCTATCCAGGTACCCACCCTATGGTCCATGTCTGCGTACCTTAGTTTGTACAGTAAGCGTTTGTGGGGAACTGTGTCAAATGCCTTTGCAAAGTCCAGATACACCACATCCACAGGCCTTCCTTTATCTAGATGGCAGCTCACTTCATCATAGAAGGTTAATAGATTGGTCTGGCAAGAACGATTTTTCATGAAACCATGCTGATTACTACTAATCATACCATTTTCATTACTAAAGTGTTGTATGTAGTCTCTTAACATCCCCTCCAAAATCTTGCAGACTACTGATGTTAGGCTGACCGGCCTATAGTTACCCGGTATATATCACAGCCCTTTTTTAAATATTGGTACCACATTGGCTTTTTTCCAATCAGCTGGCACCATACTCGTCTGTAGACTATCCTTAAAAATCAAGAATAATGGTCTGGCTATCACATGGCTGAGCTCTTTAAGAACCCTCGGGGGCAAGCCATCCGGTCACGGTGATTTATTTATGTTAAGTTTCTTTAGCCACGGGGGTACTTCCTGAGGTGTATTATTTAGTTTAGCATTACAAGCTGGGTTAATGTAGCCCCCCAATTCTTTGCTGATGACCGGATTGAATAAACTATTTAACACTTTCGCCTTCTCTCTGTCCTCTGTGGCCAGATTTCCTTTGTCGTCTTTTATGGGGCCAATGTGTTCTGGCCTCGCTTTCTTACTATTTATATACTTAAAGAATTTCTTGGGGTTTTTTTTTACTCTCTTCTGCTATATGTCTCTCGTGTTCTATTTTAGCCGCCTTGATTCCGCCTTTACATTTCTTATTACACTCTTTGTAATGCTTGATTGCTGCAAATGACCCCTCAGCCTTGTATTTTTTTAAGGCCTTTTCTTTAGTATTAATATGCATTTTTATGTTGGAGTTTAGCCACCCGGGGTTTAGTTATGCTCTGTTAAATTTATTTCCCTTTGGAATGCACTGGCCAATCCCTTTGTTTAGTATGCTCTTGAAGCACTCCCATTTTTCCTCGGTGTTCTTTGTTCCTAGGGTTCTATCCCATTTGATATTTTCAAGCAAAGAGCGCAGTCTTGGGAAATTGGTTCTTTTGAAATTCAGTGTCCTTGTAGTACCCTACAGTATCTCTGCAATACATGTAATACAAACTTGTAGCCCCCTAGCTGCTCACATTGGCCAAACCTTTTAGCTAGTGACTATACAGGAACAGCTCCTCTGTTCACCACATGGTTACAGAATAAAGCCCTGTGCACACCGGCCTAATGCTGGGAGACATTCGGCCCATGTTTATTCCACCCTGTCTGACAGAAGCCGCCCGTTTGGCCGGGTTCTGCCAGACGAGCATGCTGGAAAACCAGCCGCCAACCAACTCTGGATCAGCACTCTCTACCAACGAAGTGTTCTTCTGGTGGGAACACAACAGCTCAATGGGAAGATCGCTATACTAACTTCACAAAGTTAGTACAGCATCTTTGACCAGAACTGCCAGTTTGTTTGTTTTTTTTGTTTCGTTTACGGGTTGAACGAAAAAAAAAAAAACTCAGTGTGTACCAGGCTTAGGCAGGTTTCCCCGCATCCAATTGGCATGTCAGGTGACTGTGGCTCTCAATGGAGCCGTTCACACAGCTCTGGAATAGCTGCGGAGCGGTTTGCAGAAGGGTCCTGTGTGTCTTCTGGTTCATTTCAGGTCTGAATTCAGCCGAAAATACGGACCGAATTCAGACCTGACACAGTGAACGGGATGCACCGGACCCCCTGCTGCAAGTCGCTCTGCCCACAGTGTGAACCATGCCTCAAAACTCAGTGGGGTTGATTTACTAAAACTGAAGAGTGCAAAACCTGGAGCAGCCCTGCACAGAAACCAATCAGCTTACAGTTTTTATTGTCAAAGCTTAATTGAACAAGCTGAAGTTAGAAGCTGATTGGCCACCATGCACTGCTGCACTCTCCAGTTTTAGTAAATCAATGGCATTAGGTTCAATATATAATTACAGTGTATATACAGTGTATACACACCTACTCAGAAATCTTTTGCCTTTTTATTTCATTTTAAAACTAAATGGGTTTGTTTTAACGGGTAATGTTTCACATATAATTTAATTTAAGTACTTTCTACTATATCTTTACCTTGTTGAGATTTGAAGATATTTCTCCTTTATTATTACTAGTTAAAAATATCTTCTCTTTAAATATTTCATTAACATTCACCGCAGATCACAGCTAATCCATCAGGAAACTGCAAAGGGGGAATTGTCTGTTCTGCTATAGGACATCCCAGCAATTGGTTGATTCCCCAGATAAAATCTTCACTATGTGAGACATCATGAAGCAACATGACTCCCTGCTGTAAAAGCTTTTGTATGACATTGTGCTCTGAGCAGGCTGTTGCTATCCATGGTGCTGGTCAGAATAGCAAGCATTGAGTATGGATTTTGCATCTGTCATGTTAAGCGTATCCTTGCCCAAAGCCCTGCATGTAACCAAGCTGCAAGACAGGAGGAATAGGAAAGAGGAATAGCGGTCTGTTGGCAGTCACGTGGCCCCAGCTGCAGTCTCTAAACACAAGAGAAAGAAGGAGACTGTGCCAGGTGACTCCCTGATTCTGATTCACTTCAAAGCAGACTATTCCCTCTGTCGCTGACTGGCGGCCTCACTGCTTATCTCTGATTGGCTCACTCTCTGTCCTGCTACTGGCTCTGCTTTCCGCTCAATAATATCCGCCTTGTTAACTCAGTTAAGCCTATTGGATTATATCATTTGTAGCCTTTCCGTATTAATAATGTGCTAATTGTAGGAAAATGAGGAAGATGACAATTGAGAGTTATTGAAATTTGGCACTTATGTCACAGCCTTGGAACATATTGTAAATTTGTCTGTGTGCAGCTGGGTTCAATGGCTGCCCAATTTTATACAGTAGGAAAATTCTTAATTTTGTGTGTGTGCGTGTGTGTGTATATACTGCATATTTATATATATATATATATATATATATATATATATATATATATATATATATATATATATATATATATATATGTATGTGTGTGTATATATATGTGTGTGTGTATATGTGTGTGTATATATATATATATATATATATATATATATATATATATATATATATATATAGATATATATGGATATATTAGCAGAGATGTATAGTAACGAAGTACAACTACTTAAGTACTGTACTTAAGTACCGAAATGCGGTATTTGTACTTTCCTAGAGTAGAATTTTTTTCTCCTACTTCTACTTTTACTTCACTACATTTTTTCGATGATTTCGATACTTCTACTCAATTATTTTTTTTTTGTGCTGCATAGTTACTCGTTACTTTTAAAAAAATTACCACTGCCAGAACAGTAGATGGCAGGTTTCATGAAGTTCAAAAAAATGTGTATAATGTCATTTGTAAATCAGCGCATACGAAAATAAAGGCTGTGTATAATAAAAGCTGCTATACCAAATCTTTCCAATAAAAAGAAAATATGAAACAAACAAATAAATGGTGCTACAGCGCTTAAAGTGCATCAAGAAACTACTAACAAACACAGGTTAATCATTTGAATAAATCATTTGAAATAATAAAAAACAATATGATGTTCAAACTTTTGACTTCTTTCTTTAATAACTACATAACACAGTACTTGTACTTCTACTTTCAGTACTTGAGTAGAAATTTTTTTTCAAAACTACTGGTACTTTTTACTTTTAGTACTTAAGTAGCAAATTTTTTGAAAAAACTACTTGCAATACTTAAGTAAAAAAAATGTTGAATACTTTAGTACTTCTATTTAAGTAACTTTTTCTGCGAGCACTTCCACTTCTACTTAAGTCACTTTTTGATCGAGCACTTGTACTTTTACTCAAGTAGAAATTTTGAGTACTTTATACAAGTCTGTATATTAGTGATCAACCGATTATCGGCAAAGCCCCCCAACCAAGGTGGCCGATATTGCCGATATTTCAGAAAGTGCTTGTACCGGAGTGATGCCTGCAGCCAGAGGCATCACGCCGGTACCGGCGTCCATAGCCAACGGTCGGCTGTCTTGTAATGACAACCGATGTGGCTGAGAAGCATTACAAGGAGCGGGAGCAGACGTCCCGCAGCCTCCTGCGGCTCGCCCGGGGTCACCCATCCCACCGGCCGAAGACCCAATCAAAGCCGCATTCGGCTCTGATCGGGTCTCCATGTAAAAACCCGGAAGTGATGTCATGACATCACTTCCGACTACTCGGCGCCAAATTAAAAAAAAATTACAGCATTCAAAACAGCCAAACTTGGCGTTTTGAATGCTTTTAAGTGCAGAAGAGGGGTTTAGACCCCCAGATCCCTCCACAAGAGTACCTGTCAAGTGATAAAAAATGTACGAAAATATCGGCTGATACCGATATGCAATGGCCAAAATATCGGTATCAGCAATGAAAAGCCGATATTGGTCGATCATTAATATATATATATATATATATATATATATATATATATATATATATACGATATATACTGTATACACACCGACCAAACATAACTTTATAAATAACAATTGTAACGCCAATATATATATATATATATATTTTTTTTTTGCTCTATCCTTGGAGGAGTGCTGGACCTAAAGATAAATGTGATCTGGTAAAATTACTAGTCTTGGGAGACAACTCTCTAACAAAAAGGGTAGCCCTATGGATCCCTGGAATGATCCATTGAAACATAGAAAAGTGACAGCAGAAAAAGACCGAGTAGTCCATCGAGTCTGCCCATTTTGGTTTTGTAAAAGTGTAAAGGATAAGACCACCACAAATCTATAAATAGTATAGTAAAACGTTTTTATTAATCGTGATAAAAAGAAAAAAAGTCAGTAGGTACAATACCTATTGACTTTTTATCAAGATTAATAAAAAATTTTATTGGACCATTTATAGATTTGTGGCACTCTCATGCTGCACACTGCAAAGTCATAAGGGTTTTTTTTTTACCTTAACCACTTAAGGACCAGAAGGTTTTACCCCCTAATGACCAGGCCAATTTTTGCAATATGGCACTGCATTACTTTAACTGAGCCCCCTCTTGATCCAGCTATGTCCACGACTGTCTCAGCAGTCCGGGACTCCCCTCCTTATTGGCTAAGACACAGCAGCAGCTCTATTGGCTCCCACTGCTGTCCATCAAAGTCAGTTAGCCAATGAGGAGAGAGGGGGTGGGGCCGAACTGCAGCTCTGTGTCTAAATGAATACACAGTTGTGCCTCGGTTTGAGTAACCCCATAGCAAGCTGCTTGCTGTGGGGACACTCAGAGAGAGGGGCCAGGAGAACCGAAGAAGGATCCGAAAAGAGGAGGATAAAAAAAAAAAGTCAGTAGGTACAATACTAAGTGATTTTTTATCAAGATTAATAGAACATTTTATTGGACCATCTATAGATTTGTGGCACTCTAATGCTGCACACATTTCATTAAAGGGATTGTAAAGTCAGAAGGTTTTTTTTATCTTAACCACTTAAGGACCGGAAGGTTTTACCCCCTTAATGACCAGGCCAATTTTTGCGATACGGCACTGCATTACTTTAACTGACAATTGCGCGGTGGTGCAACACTGTACCCAAGTAAAATTGATTTCCTTTTTTTCCCGCAAATATACCTTTCATTAGGTGGTATTTGATCACCTCTGCAGTTTTTATTTTTTGCGCTATAAACAAAAAAAGAGCAACAATTCTGAAAAAAATAAAAACTGAATTTTTTACTTTCTGCTATAAAACATTCCCAATAAAAAAAATTTAAAAATCAAATGTTTTCATCAATGTAGGCCAATATGTATTCTGCTACATATTTTTGGTAAAAAAAATCCCGTATTGATTGGTTTGCGCAAAAGTTATCGCGTCTACAAACTAGGGAAAAGATTTATGTCATTTTTATTTATTTATTTATTTATTTTTTGTGCTAAAAATATGCATTGTTAGTGCCGGTTCACACTTGTGTGATTGCGAACAGGTGCTATTGCAATGCGAATTTGCAGTGCGAGTTTACCTTGCATTTTTCAATAGTACCAGCGCAATTGTAATGAAAAACTGATTGCGTTGATTATGTTAATTAAGCTCAGGAGGGGTGGAGCTGAGGGGAAAACTAAAACAAAAAATAAGAATTCGCACATATCTGAGCTGATAATGCGAGTCCAGACCGATTTACATTGATGTCTATAGAGACTAAATTCGCAATGTAGCGCTGTAAAGTCGCACAAGACCCTTTTCATAATCGCATTATATTCGCATCTGAATCGCAACACATAGATGTGAACAACCGTCGCGAATACAATGTATTTTGGGAATACATGCGAAACTAGATTTTTCATAACACATCGCATTCGCAGTAAAATCGCACAACTGTGAACCGGCACTCACTGTACTAATGACAGTGGCAGGGAAGGGGTTAACACTAGGGGTGATCAAAGGGTTAAATGTGTGCCTAGGGGATGCTTTCTAACTGCGTGGGGGATGTACTTACTGTATAACAACAG
Source organism: Pelophylax lessonae (assembly GCF_965119305.1). Classification (NCBI taxonomy): domain Eukaryota; kingdom Metazoa; phylum Chordata; class Amphibia; order Anura; family Ranidae; genus Pelophylax; species Pelophylax lessonae. Next base: position 256,405,774 of record NC_138773.1, on the reverse strand, counting down.
AGACCTGTGTTCTTAAATAGGAGGAACACAGCATCCCTGTGTTCATCTGTGATAGAAGGGCAGTCTGCCGTGTTTACTTCGGCAGACCGCCATTCTGTCTCCATGGGGAGCGATCGTGGGTGCCCTGCGAACATCGCATCTGCCGGATCCGCTGATTGGCTCCCGCTCTAGCCAATCGGCGTGTGCACGTGCCCCCACTAACTGCTACACGTAACGACATACAGGTACGTTGTTTCGCGTAACAGAGCCGACCTGCCACCGTAGTTATACGGCTGCTCTTCAGCAAGTGGTTAATGAATTCTATGCATTAAGATAAAATGCCCCCCCTCAGCCCCCCCCCCCTCAGCCCCCCCTCTCAAGCCCACTCTCAATCAAGCGATGTCCATGACTTTCTCAGCAGTCCGGGACTCCCCTCCTTATTGGCTAAGACACAGCAGCAGCGCCATCGGCTCCCACTGCTGTCAATTAAAGTCAGTTAGCCAATGAGGAGTGAGAGGGGGTGGGGTCAAACTGCAGCTCTATGTGTAAATGGATAAACAGAGCTGCGCCTCGGTTTTGGTGCCCCCATAGCAAGCTGCTTGCTGTGGGGTAACTCAAAGAGAGAGAGGGGCCAGGAGAACCAAAGAAGGACCCGAGAAGAGGAGGATCCAGGCCGCCGTGTGCAAATCCACTGCACAGAGCAGGTAAGTATAATATAGTTTGTTATTTTTATTGAAAAAAAAAACGAGACTTTACAATCACTTCAAGTAGAGAGCGTTATCAGAGCTCAAGCAGAAATGCCACACATATGCAGTGAGGGGAAGCTTGACCTCAAAAGAGGATATGGATACAAATACAGCTCTTCCCCTCCTACCTCAGATATCTCCGCCCCAGGAAGGAAGGAAAGGAGCAACACTGATAGTAACGTGTCCACATACAAGCAATTAAAGTGTTTATTTCCCAATTAGGACTGTGCAAAGGGAATTGATCAGGTACCATTGGGTTGAAGATGCGTTTACTTTCACTTTAAATTAGGCTCAGCATAAGTTTCCCTTCTGTCTCACCGGACCCATTACATTATTATTATTATTATTATTATACAGGATTTATATAGCGCCAACAGTTTGCGCGGCGCTTTACAGTGTGGGGGAAGACAATACAGTTGCAGTACAATTCAATACAGGAGGAATCAGAGGGCCCTACTCGTTAGAGCTTACAATCTAGAAGGGAGGGTAAAGTGAAACAAAAGGCAGTAACCAAGGGGGATGGGCAGATGGATAAAATGGAGGTAGAGTTGTTAGGTGTGGGTAGGATAGGCTTCACTGAAGAGGAGGGTTTTCAGAAATCGCCTAAAAGCTAATAGAGTAGGAGATAATCGGACATATTGGGGTAAGGAGTTCCATAGGATTGGAGAGGCTCTGGTAAAGTCCTGGAGGCGAGCATGGGAGGAGGGGACAGGGGAGCTAGAGAACAGGAGGTTTTGAGAGGAAAGAGAGCGATTAGGTTGGTATTTTGAGACTAGGCTAGTGATGTAGTTGGGGGCTAAGCTGTGGATGGCTTTGTAAGATGTTGTTAGTATTTTGAGTTTGATTCGTTGGGTGAGCGGAAGCCAGTGGAGGGCTTGACAGAGAGGAGCGGCAGACACTGAGCAATTGGTAAGATGGACGAGTCTGGCGGCAGCATTCATGATGGATTGAAGGGCGTATAGCCTGTGTAGAGGTAAGCCAATGAGAAGGGAATTGCAGTAGTCGAGGTGCGAGATGACCAGGGAGTGAACTAGAAGCTTTGTTGTGTCTTTGGTTAGAAAGGGGCGTATTTTGGAGATGTTAAGATTGGCGGAGGTTAAGGTGGCAAGATTTGGACAGCGATTGGATGTGGGGCTTGAAGGAGAGTTCAGAGTCCAGGACAACACCTAGGACCTTGGCATGCGGGGATGGCTTGATAGTAATTCCATCGATATTGACAGAGAGATCAGGGGAAGGGGCACGTGGTGGAGGAAAGATTATTAGCTCAGTTTTGGAGGGATTGAGTTTGAGGAAGTGGTGTGACATCCAGACTGATATATCAGATAGTAAATTAGTGATATGTGCGGAGACTGAGGGAGAGAGCTGAGGGGTGGATAAATAGATTTGGGTATCATCAGCGTAGAGATGGCATTGGAAGCCGTGGGAAGGCTTCAGCTGACCCAGAGAGGAGGTGTAGATTGAAAATAGGAGGGGTCCAAGAACAGAGCCTTGGGCGACCCCAACAGAGAAGGGAAGAGGAGAGGAGGAAGTGGAATTGTAAGTAACGGTAAAGGTGCGGTTGGATAGGTAGGAAGATAACCAGTGAAGAGTACAGTCACGGAGACCAAAGTCATGTTTTTTTTTTTGAGGAGGAGGGGATGGTCAACCATATCAAAAGCAGCAGAGAGGTCCAGGAGGAGGAGTACAGAATAGTGTCCATTGGTTTTGGACGTTAGTAGATCGTTTGTCAGTTTTAGGAGAGCAGTTTCTGTGGAGTGTTGAGGCCGAAATCCAGACTGAAGGGGATCAAGGAGGCTATTCTCGGCAAGGTGGTCGCACAGTCGGTTGTAGACCAGACGTTCAAGGAGTTTGGATAAAAAGGGGAGCAAGGAAATCGGGCGTAGGTTGTTAAGATCGGTTGGGTCCAGTGAGGGCTTTTTAAATATGGGGCTGACTAGTGCATGTTTTAGAGAGTTGGGGAAGATGCCAGAAGAGAGGGAGAGATTGAAGATGTGGGTTAGAGAGCATAGAATAGGGCCAGAGGGTGAACGTAGCATTTGTGAGGGAACAGGATCCAGAGGGCAGGTGGTTAAGTGGACATTAGCAAGTAGTTTAGCAACCTTTATTGGTTTAAAATTCCTCAAATTCAAATTTATTAAAAACATAAATAATATTATTAAAATATATAAATATTAAAACTTCAAAATCACTCAGTCATAGAACTCGAGCGTTAAAAACTGAAATTCATTAAGCAGAGTCCCCCCTTGATCCAAGGGTGACAAAACCAAATAAATGGTGCCACAAAAGGGTGGGAGGGAAGCTCGCCCAGCCGTACAGAGACAATTTTGAAATTTTGAAGAAATCCTGTCATAATAGGGGCTTATATAGCTCCCCCGTTTTTTTTTTAAATAAAATTGGCGGCCACAATCCCATGTCGCGGGCACTTAAGTGTGCCTACATGTCATTGAGAAAGGAGATTCTGCAACTTTTTGGCCAGTGAAGGACAGATACCATAGGATAATGTGGGTACGTTTTCCGTTTAGTGATCTTGCTTCTGCAGAGTTGCCATCAGCGACAAAATCACTAGTCTGCCCTAAGCTAAGGAGATCAGGTGGAACGAGCTCCCTGACCATTCACCTCCTTTTTTTGATGATTCAATAGCCCCAGTAGACATGCGCGCCCCTCAGTATTCTGTAAAGATTTTGTAACACATAAACAATAAACTATAATTTGTGGTTGCAGAAGAGAGCGAAGTGTCACGCGGCACATCTGATTGTGGCACATTGCATTTTACGTAAATTTTTTTGCACCGTGTATAGTTTATTAGGCCCAGAAAACATGATGTTGACTGTCTACCTCTATTACACAGATATTGACAAACTCATTTTCTATAACAATATTAATTTGGCCAGATTGTGCATCTTTTGTGCACCTTATCCTGCTTCTGGATTTATTTATTTTTACATTTACAATATTCACATCTTCGGTATTTAAAAAATTAAACTTGAATAATATGTGCATCCATTTAAATTCATTTTTTTATTTTATTTTTCAGGTACTTACATAGCACCGTTAATTTATGCAGCGCTTTAAATTCATATCCACTTGACCTGAAAAATGTACCCCCCTTAAAGCGGAGTTCTGGCCACAAAAAAAATTTTCAATGAAAATATCCCCGAGACAGTCAGGGCTAGTACATTCCTCAATGGATAGCCTCTGATCTGTCCCAGTTCGCACTTACCTTTTAGAAGAAATACTTACCTTGAATATTTCTTCTCCAGCGCTGCCATCTCGGATGTGGGCAGCTGAAGCCAGCGCGTCCTCTTCTGCGGCCTCTTCTCCCAGAATGCGGCTGCACCGGCCCCGCTCGTCACTTCCGGTGCGCGCGCGTCATCCCTCCACAGCTTCTGGACATGCCCAGAAGCTGTTTAGCAGGGAATGAGGCGCCGCACCGGAACTGACGAGCAGGGCCAGTGCAGGCGCCTTGATTCCTGGGAGCGATGACGTTCAGCTCCCAGGAATCAGTGCAAAGAGGAAGTGACGACGTGGGCTGCGGCTGCAGAGGGAGGAAGTGGAAGAAAGGTGAGTATATTTTTCTGCAATAACAAGGTAAGTAAAAAAAAAAAAAAAATCGTAATTATCCATTGCTTTTTCAGGTGACTAGAAGCAAGCGGATGGCCCAAAATCGACTATGTCGATTTTGTGGCCGGAACTCCGCTTTAATGACCAGGCAATTTTTTGCTATATGGCACTGCGTTACTTTAACTGACAATTACTGAAAGCACAGTAATGCAATTCTGTACCCAAACAAAATGATAACATTGTCCCATAAATAGAGCTTTCTTTTGGTGGTAATTGATCACCACTGAGTTTTTTTTAATTTTTTGCTCTAAAAACTAAAAGACTGAAAATTTTGAAAAAAAAAAAAAAAACAATATTTTTTACATTATGCTATTAAACATCACCAATGAAAAAAAATGTAAACAATGGAAATTCAGGCCAATATGTATTCTGCTACATATTTTTGGGGAGTCAGCCTGTCGGTGCTCAGACCATACGTCGCACACTACATCAAATTGGTCTGCATGGCTGTCATCCCAGAAGAAGCCTCTTCTAAAGATGATGCACAAGAAAGCCAGCAAACAGTTTGCTGAAGACAAGCAGACTAAGGACATGGATTACTGGAACCATGTCCTGAGGTCTGATGAGACCAAGATAAACGTATTTGGTTCAGATGGTGTCAAGCGTGTGTGGGGGCAACCAGGTGAGGTGTACAAAGACAAGTGTATCTTGCCTACAGTCAAGCATGGTGGTGGGAGTGTCATGGTCTGGGGCTGCATGAGAGCTGCCGACACTGGGGAGCTACAGTTCATTGAGGGAACCATGAATGCCAACGTGTACTGTGACATGCTGAAGCAGAGCATGATCCCCTCGCTTCAGGGATTGAGCCACAGGGCATTATTCCAACATAACAACCCCAAACACACCTCCAAGACAACCACTACCTTGCTAAAGAAGCTGGGGGTAAAGGTGATAGACTGGCCAGGCATTTCTCCAGAACTATACCCTATTGAGCATCTGTGGGGCAACCTCAAACGGAAAGTGGAGGAGCGTAAGGCCTCTAACATCCACCAGCTCCATGGAAGAGGACTCCAGTGGCAACCTGTGAAGCTCTGGTGAACTCCATGCCCAATAGGGTTAAGGCTGCGCTGGAAAATAATAGTGGCCACACAAAATATTGACAGTTTGGGTTCAATTAAGACATTTTGACTTAGGGGTGTACTCACTTTTGTTGCCAGCCGTTTAGACATTAATTGTTATGTGGAGTTATTTTGAGGGGACAGCAAATTTACACTGTTATACAAGCTGTACACTCACTACTTTACATTGTAGCAAAGTGTCATTTCTTCAGTGTTGACACATGAAAAGATATAATAAAATATTTACAAAAATGTGAGGGGTGTACTCACTTTTGTGAGATACTGTACATATCAGGTGCCCATACAAGTTCAATCTATGTACTCATGTGATACAACATTAGCTAATAAGCCAGATGTTGAGTTGTTTAAAAAAAACTATGCAATGGGAGTGGGAAAGCTGATAGACTATCAGAAATGTTGCCGGAGGACCGGACGACCGTCCAAACGCCTTATGCCGCTTTGCTGCTTCGTTTTTTATGTGAGTTTTCTAGCCTTTTGCTTAATAATTTTTTTTTAAATAATATCACACTATTGGAGCCCTTTCTCTCCTTATTATTGCCTGAATGTTATTTGCCGTTAACTAATACCAATTTGATTATCCTTTTTCTTTGGCTTATTATCATTATTAGAAAATTCATCACTGGGTTCTTCCTTACTATTTGTGTATATTTATGATTCCTTTGTAATTAATGGTTTTATACTATTTATTCCACTGAAGTGATTAAGATACAATTGTCTATCCTCATTCCATTGCATTCATTTATACACCTTTGTGTGACTGCATCTCACATACACCTCTACCTTTAATACACATTTTATCCTTGTCCATTATTTCAGCATTATGCACTTTGCCTACCTGGCTTATTATTACATGTAGATATATTATTCATGATATATTAATGATTTTACTAGTTATTCAGCACATTTTTTAAATAGTGCAGCATCTTTTCTTCTCTATTTAATGCAATAAACTCAATTCACAAAAATAAAATACCAGAATAAGAATACAATGGTGACTTTTAATTTCTGCTAAACTCAATGAGATTAAAAAACTACAATCACATGGCTAAAAAAAATTCTTATCTTTCGCTAAAGCTCTGTGAATTTTATTTATTTCCAATAAAAGTACATACTCTGGCTCACCAGCGTCTGTTTAGGTTTAAAGCTTTTCTAGCAATTCCTGTGCTTTTCTAGCATTTTCGGTTTTCTTAATTAGCCTTCTGCTCCTGATCCTGGTTGTGGCATTGAGTTCACCTCTGGTGCCTGTAAAAAGCAAACTATAGCTGAATATTCTTTAAAGAAAATTAGCTAAGAGATCTCCAGAGCTGAATAGAAACCAGTGAGTGCTAATGGATGATGACCATAGGGACTGGTACCTAGTCCTCACTTAAAGCGATTGTACAGGAAAGATTTTTTTTTTTTTTTAAATAATAACCATGTCATACCTACTTGCACTGTGCAATGGTTTTGCACAGAGCAGCCCTGATCCTCTTCTTTTTGAGTCTCCCCCCCCCCCCCCGCCGGAAGTCCTGGCCCCTCCCCCCTGCCAATTGTCGCCAGTAGCTAGCCTCTTGCTATGGAGACACTCAAGCAGGCTCGCTCCCAAGGCGCGCTCTGTGTGTCCATTCACATATAGGAAATAGCTCAGTACCGATCTGTTCTCTCTTCATTGGCTTCCTAGCTGTGATTGACAGCAGCAGGAGTCAATGGCTCCCACTGCTGTGAGAGCCAATGGGGAGAGAGAGACCAGTAAGAGCAGCTGCTTTGGATTGAGAAGGGGCTCAGGTAAGTATACAAGGGGGGCTTGGGGGGACGGAGCTGCACCCAGAAAGTTTTCTACCTTAAAGCTGAGTTCCACCCAAAAGTGGAACTTCCGCTTTAGGGAGTCCTGACCCCCTGACATGCCACATTTGGCATGTCATTTTTTTGGGGGGGGAGCGGGTACCTAGTTTTGACAGGTACCCGCTCCAACTTCCGCTTGAACAGAAGTTCTCCTCTCCCCCTCCCTCCCTGCAATCTTCTGGGACACGTCAGAGGTCCCAGAAGATTGCCGGCCAATCAAGACGCGCAGCGCGACTCGCGCATGCGCAGTGGGTACCCGGCTGTGAAGCCGCAAACTGTCACCGCCGGGTGCCCACATCAGTGATGCCGGCGCCGAGGGAGAGGATCGAGGAGAACCTGGTAACTTTAGCTGCACTGTGTTTGTTCAGGTAAATTCAGGTATCTTGCAAAAGAAAGCAAAGAACTTGGTAAACTCAGTGACAATATGATAAGGATTCCAGTATCCTATCCTGTTGCCTTGACAACGTAAGTGCTATAGCTTTCATACTTTCCACGGGCGAAGGTGTGACAGCTTATATCTCTGTGCACTTTTCTTTGAACATTCTAAATCACATGTCTTATGATATGGCAGCAACACGTTTGATCTCATTAAAAAAAAGAAAAGACACAGGAGCATATTTCACAGATTAATCACAGAAACATGGACGTGGTGGTATCTTCTTCTTCACTCCAGGCCTTGAAAGTCTCTGTTTGATCTCTGACCTTTTCTTCTTCTAGTGCCTCATTTGTCAATGCTATGTGCTCTGGTCTAACTAAAACATGTGACCATTAAATAAAATGCATGCAAAACATTTTTTCTGCACAGTCCATAGCAACGAATGAGATCTGAATATTTTATTTATAGTCTGCACTGGAAAATGGAAGAAAAGGATTGGTTGCCAAAGGCATTATACATTAAGCCTCATTCATGGACATTTAGAGGTTCAAAAGTGTTCAATCATGAAATTCCACAGGTGGCACGTACTATACAGGGGAGCTGCAGGTGGCACGTATGGCCAGCCATACAAGTGACTGGCTGTATTCCTGTGCCTCATTGATCTTCTATGCATGCACAGATTGCATATTTTCCCCAAACACGAGACACAAGATATAAGGCATTTATATAAGCTGCATATAGCCATTGTATGGCTGGTTGTTTGCAGCTCCCCAGGCACGGGAGAGGGACAGTAACTTTATGCTTTAGCACTTTTGAGTCTCCACACAAAAGTGTGCATGAGGCCTTATGGTCCTTTCAGACATTTTGGTACAAAAGACCAGTTGAATGAAAGGGTAATGTGGTAGTTTAGGTTTACTACTTCAAGCAGCCCAGCTGAGTTCAGAGGTGTCAGACCCAGGAGGAATACTTGTAGAACACAGAACAATATAAGATCTAAACATGGTTATTAAAACTCTTTGAACTGTTGGTCTAAGCAGATCATGCTTTAGCAAGCTTTTTCTAAACATTTTCAAAAGCCAGTTTTTAACAGCTTTCCTAAAGTGGTTGTAAACCCCAATCATGAAATTTGAACTAATACCATATATCTGTAGTGTTTAACCATGTCTCTCCAAAGCTCCAAGTGTGGTTTCTCTCTGGTGCTTCCTTCCTCTCTTAGCATGAGTCACTTCTGACAAGTTCTCCGACACATGAGATAACATGATCAGGGGGGGGGGGTGCTTAGTAGGGATGAACGAACGGTTCGGGTCGACCATCGGTTCGGCCCGAACATTGGGTGTTCGAGGTTCGGCCGAATTTAGAACTTTTTGCCCAAAAAGTTCGGAATTCGGCAACCAGAACCGCCCCAAAATGCAATGCTTCAGGAAATGGGCTTTAAAAGCCCGTGATTGGACCAGAACCATTAGCAAAAGCCAATTGAGGGGGCAGGAGAATGCTAGGAATGTGATTGGAGTGACTAGGGGGTCCCTAGACCAATCATTAGTGAATACGCCCCCCAGTATATAAGATCGCCCCCGCCATATTCCTAGCATTGTTATACTGGACATGGAAGAGAGTGGAAGCAGTTCTGTTAATTTTACTTTAAAAGTGTCATTTAGCTATTTTTAGTGTGAGGAAAGGGATATCTAGTGTAGTTAGAGTGCTCCTTTACACTTTAGTTAGCTTCAAAAATTTAGTTTCTGTAGGGAAAGTGTTAAGTGTAAGGGGACCGTAGTGTAGTGTAGGGTTAACTGGCAGTGACTGCTATGGCAGGGTGACAAAACCCTTCCATAGCAGGGTGACCGCTATAGAGAAATGATCATTTCTCTGAATTGCTTCGGCACACCCATATGGCTTCTCACCAGCCAAGCATTTTTTATACTGCAGGGGCTGCCACTGCCAGTGCTTTTTTGAGGACATGTTTGATGTCAGACATGACATCTGAACATGTGTATAGGGGGTATATATACACATATATGTCTGAATATATACCCCAAGACATATATAGGTGTGATAGTAGCAGAAATAAATGCTTGCTCTAATGAAATCATTTACAGTAATATATTTCTGCTACTATCACACCTATATATGTCTAGGGGGTATATATTCAGACATATATGTGTATATATACCCCCTATACACATGTTCAGATGTTTTGCCTGCCTCAAAAGAACCCAAAAAAATGCCAAAAAAACGCTAGCGTCAAAAAAAAAAAAATGCCCAGGTGTGTTTTTGCTGGCATTTTTTGGGGGGTTTTGGAGGCAGGCAAAACATCTGAACTTGTGTATAGTGGTGTATATACACACATCCATATATTTATATACACACCTAGACATATATAGGTGTGATAGTAGCAGAAATATATGCTTGCGCTAATTAAATCATTTACAGTAATATATTTCTGCTACTATCACACCTATATATGGCTAGGTGTGTATATAAATATATGTATGTGTGTATATATACCACTATACACAAGTTCAGATGTTTTGCCTGCCTCAAAAGAACCCAAAAAATGCCAAAAAAACGCTAGCGTCAAAAAAAAATGCCTAGGTGTGTTTTTGCTGGCATTTTTTGGGGGGTTTTGGAGGCAGGCAAAACATCTGAACTTGTGCACAGTACCACTATACACAAGTTCAGATGTTTTTCCTGACTGCAAAGAACCCAAAAAAATGCCTGCTTTGAAACCGGCAAGGTGTGGAGAGAAGCTAACCCCCTGAGCTGAAAGTTTTCTAATACATACAATCCTTTTTTTTTCTGGTTCTGGACATGCTACAGAGCTGAAACTTCACAGGTACACCTTTTAGACCCCCCAGACACAAAATCACACAAAAAAAGTTCTTAAAAATTGTCATTTTTGATAAAAAAGCCAATTATTGAAAAAATTAAAAAAAAAAAAAGAGAGAGAGATTTTTTTATTTTTACTTTGGATTTCAGATCTGGGGGGTCTAAAAAGTGTACATGTGAAGTTTCAGCTCTGTAGCATGTCCAGAACCAGAAAAAAAAGATCGTTCGTATTAGAAAACTTTCAGCTCAGGGGGTTGGCTTCGCTGCTGTAACACCTTGCCGGTTTAATAAAGGGCATTTTTTTGGGTTCTTTGCAGTCAGGAAAAACATCTGAACTTGTGCATAGTGGTACTGTGCACAAGTTCTGATGTTTTGCCTGCCTCCAAAAACCCCCAAAAAATGCCAGCAAAAACACACCTGGGCATTTTTTTTTTTTTTTACGCTAGCGTTTTTTTTGGCATTTTTTGGGGTTCTTTTGAGGCAGGCAAAACATCTGAACTTGTGTATAGTGGTATATATACACACATACATATATTTATATACACACCTAGACATATATAGGTGTGATAGTAGCAGAAATATATTACTGTAAATGATTTCATTAGCGCAAGCATATATTTCTGCTACTATCACACCTATATATGTCTAGGTGTGTATATAAATATATGGATGTGTGTATATATATTTTATTTAATTTAATTCAATAATTGGCTTTTTTTATCAAAAATGACAATTTTCAAGAACTTTTTTTGTGTGATTTAGTGTCTGGGGGGTCTAAAAGGTGTACCTGTGAAGTTTCAGCTCTGTAGCATGTCCAGAACCAGAAAAAAAGATCATATAGGTGTTAAAGTTAAAGGAGGGTCCCGACCCACATCCCTGTTCTACTGAAAAATTATCTTTTTTTTTTTATGGTTCTGGACATGCTACAGAGCTGAAACTTCACATGCACACCTTTTAGACCCCCCAGATACTAAATCCAAAGTAAAAATCAAAAAATCTCTCTTTTTTTTTTTTTTTTTCAATAATTGGCTTTTTTATCAAAAATGACAATTTTTAAGAATTTTTTTTGTGTGATTAATAGTTAATGGGGCATGACCCAGAACCCTAGGCACTTTTTAGGGGCATTTATTGGGTTTTAGGGCTTAAAAATTGTGTTTTTTTGATTACCGAAGTTCGGGTCCCATTGATTTCAATGGGGTTCTGAAATCCGAACCGAACTTTTGGGAAATTCGGGTGTTTTGGTCGAACCGAACTTTTCAAAAGTTCGATCATCCCTAGTGCTTAGAGGGAGATAGGCACAGAGCTTGTCTGTTTAGAATACAGCTCTGCATGTTCCTTCCTTCCTCTGCCAATGTGGAAGGGGGGGGGGGGTGTCCCTTTCCACCAATCAGCTCTCACATAGCGTAAGTGTACTCTCCCCACCCACCCCTATGTACTGCTGAAAGATGAAGGATTTTTAACACGATCTGCACTTTTCAAAGGGTGTAGAAACAGGAAGACAGCAGATATACTGTACAAGTAAAACTTAAGTAGGGAGATATGCTATTCACTGCACTGGGTATATGTGGGGTTTAAAACCACGTTAAGGCAGCGGAACTGTAACTGTGGCCATGCTGTTGTATTTGAAATATGCATATATACTTAAAAAGTAGACATGGGCCGAACACCTCCCCTGTTCGGTTTGCAGCAAAACTCACGAACAGGGGAAATGTTCTAACCCAAAAGGCAAACCACATCAAATGCTTATATTTAAGTAATTGGCCACAAATGGGGTATAGGTGTCGGGTACTGCCCTGGGGGACACATACCAATGCAAAAATTTTTTTTTAAAAAACAATTGTTTTTTTTCAGGAGCAGTGATTTTAATTATGCTTTAAGTTAGTCTGCCTGTAAAGTGGCACATCTGTAGCATTCATAAAACATGCTGTAGGAAAAATTACATTTCTAAAGAATAAGAAAAGTCAAATCCCCATTAAAATGACTCCTGGTTACAATTGCATTTTTTTTTTCAATCCATACCAGACCCTTTTTAGGGCATGCAGCCTGGCAGATCATGAAAGGGGGGGGAGAAGAGTGTGAGTCCCCCCTTCTGAACCATACCAGGCCACATGCCCTCAACTTGGGGGGGTGGGTGCTTTGGGGCAGGGGGGCTCTGCCCCTCCCACTCCAAAACAACTTGTGACAAGGGCCTCATCCCCACAACCAGTGCCAAGGTGTTTGTCAAAAACTTGTCCTTGTTTTTATTACTTTTTGAACACTTTTAAATGAGTAAATGGTTATTGGGTACAATGTACCTGATACTCATTCACATAGGGGGGCTGGGATCTGGGCCAACTTGGCCAATCCCTATGGGAGTTGGAAATCTTTGTAGTAGGCACCCACTACTATAGTGATTGCTGTTAACTTCTGGGTCTTGTACTGAGAGGCTGCAATGCTGCATATCTCAGTGAATGCAAAGCATTTACTTTTTGGAGAGGTTAGGAGTTGACATTACGATATCCAAACTTTGCCTAACACTTAGAGAGTGACCTCCTTTGTTCACTATGCAGTAGGGCAGGCACCTGGCGGGACCCATAGGCTAGTGTTGATCACTGTAGATGCCTACTACAGTGATTTCCATCTTCCACAGGGATCCTATAGGTATGGCTGATTTAGGCTGCACTAATGTACCTATGCAAAAAAAAGCCATACCTGAATTTGGAAATGTGAACAGCAGTTTTCAGTTCTTTCCTCAGATTCTCGATTGGATTCAGGTCTGGACTTTGACTTGGCCATTCTAACACCTGGGTATGTTTATTTGTGAACCATTCCATTGTAGATTTTGCTTTATGTTTTGGATCATTGTCTTGTTGGAAGACAAATCTCCGTCTCCATCCATCTTCCCATCAATTTTAACCATCTTCCCTGTCGCTGCTGAAGAAAAGCAGGCCCAAACCATGATGCTGCCACCACCATGTTTGACAGTAGGGATGGTGTGTTCAGGGTGATGAGCTGTGTTGCTTTTACGCCAAACATAACTTTTTGCATTGTTGCCAAAAAGTTCGATTTTGGTTTCATCTGACCAATCAGTGTCCACCATCAGTGCCCACAATCCGTGCCCATAGTGCTGCCAGTTAGTGCCCATCAGTGCCTAGATGAGCAGGCACTGATAGGCACTGATTGGCAGCACTTTGGGCACTGATTGTGGGCACTGATGGGGGCACTGTGGGCACTGATGGTGGGCACTGATTGGCACTCTATTTCACTTTTCTGTAATCAGGGCACTGATAATCGTTGCACTGATTACCTGTCCTGGTCTCCCCTGTGAGGAGGAGCCGCTGATCGGCTCTCCTCGCCACACACTCTGACAGTGTGAGGCGAGGAGAGCCGATAAACGGCACTTCCTCATTTACATGTGACCGACTGTTATTGGACATAGCCGATCACATGGGTAAATAGTCATGTCATTGACTCTTTACCAAGATCGGGGTTGCTAGGGCAAGCACAGCCACGATCGCCGATATATAAGCAGTTACAGTTTGTTTTCATTTTGGGATAAAGGTTTTCCATAAATAAATACATGCTGATCATTATAAGCACCCCTGTCAGTTGTAAGTGGTTTGGTCAATCCTCTAGCTGTTACATCTTAAGGACAGCTTGTTCTGTTGAAAAACAGACTTACTGGCCAGATAACCAGATGAAAATAGAAGAAAGAAAGCCTAAAAAAGAAAATGAATGCAGCCATCACATCTAAGATTCGGTAAGCTGCAATGTATAGTAAAAGTTTGTTTTTTGGGTTTAATATTGATTTAAAGTAATCAAATTATATGTAAGGATGATAATGGCATATTACAAGTTAAAAAAATGCAAGTACAAAAAAAGAAAAAAACATAAAAAGCAAGAGAGAGATAAATTTAGCTGTGTGGCTTTCCCATAAATCTGAGTCTAGTTGTGAACTAGATTTCAGTTATGCAAAGTAAGAATATATTTCTTATAGAGCAAAAAAAAAAAAATCCAAGTATCAGGCATCTGTTTCAAGTTTCCTTGCAAAACATAGACTCCATTGCTTTTTTTAGACGTTTCACCTTTTCTGCAATTCCAACATGCTAAAGTAAGAAACACAGGTTCATACATCTGGATCACTGTGCCTTGCCGTGTCTAATAATTACAAATCATTGGCAAAAGGCCAAATTTTTAAGCTTTATGTAAATCCAGAAGGTTCTACAAAAGAGTTATACTTTAGATTTTAACGCAGGTAGATTCCATCCACTGGTTTGTTCCTACGGTGAGCTTTGCTATAATAAGCTTTTGGACAGTGTACATATAACCCGGTGGGAAAACAGCTCAGGTGGTAACACTCACAGGTCCAACAGCAAGTAGAGGGCAGGATTCAGCTGGACTGACAGCGCCTGTTGAAAGCGACAGTGTGAAGCCTGGCCATCTTGCACCCAAGCAGGATGATGTCCAGAGAAGTTGCAGGCCCTATACTCTGCCTTCTCGTCAGGAACCTTTCCCTGCCACTAGAACCATCCCTACCAGGTGGGGTACCTGTCTCTACTTCACCCATTTGCAGTGTGTGCCAAACCTGGGAGCCAGTGCCTAAGAAGGCTCAGCTTGACCCAAGATGGCTGCTAGAGTCAGCATCTAATGGAATAGCTTTTCTAGTGACCCAGGAAACCATAGAGGAACCATGTTCCTCTTGATGTCCTCTCCAAGTACAGTGCTACTGCAGAAGAGTGCCACCCACAATGACTGTGCCTGATTACAAGCATGCAACAGCATAGGGGCCATGACACAAGGTAAGGACAATGAGGTAATTTACTGAAGAAGTTGAAGTGGAAGTCCAGGCTATTATTAACTAAGCTTAAACCTGCTCCCATCCCCTTCTAAATCCTATTCTCACTACCCTATGGAAGGAAGATGCTCATACTTACCTATTCTCAGGGCTTTTTGGTCCATCACATGATCTCCCCAACAGCCGGCTTCAGAGGAGAAGAGAGAGCGCTGAAAACAGCTGCAGTAACTGTGCGGTGAGGTCACCCATTGGCTTACAATGGCGCATCTGTTGTCAGCTGTCCCCCCTCTCCCCTAAAGCTGGCCACTGGAAACCAATCATGTGACCAGAAATCGAAGCACCCTTAGGACAGGTATTTTTAAGCTTCTACAGGGCAGTTAGAATAGGATTGAGAAGGAAATGGGAGAAGAATTAAGCTTAGTTAGTAATAGCCTGGACAAACACTTTAAGAATCTTGACTCAATAAATTGTAGCTATGTTGAAAATAAGCACCCCAATCATGTGCAAATGAAATAAATAAACAGCAGTTTCCTTTAACGCCACTACAAAAATTGTCCTGCATTCCGATGATGTCACCATAGCTTGACAGTTTTATTAATGGACAGCACACACTGCATTCTTCTGCCCTAGGTCCACCCTAACACATTTCATGACTTGGCCCAGATGGTTGAAATGCGTTGGAGGGGCAGACCTAGGATGGAAGGATGCAGTTTGTGCTGTCCATTAATAAAGCTGTCAAGCTATGGTGATGTCATCATAGTGAGGCTTATTTTTCTTAGTGGCGTTTGTTGTGTAGAGTGTGCAGGGGCCCCTTTGGTGCCACGCTAGCCGCAGTGTGGGAGAAGGCATGGGCAGCATAATGCAGTGAGACTTACAGTTGTTGTCTGGCTTCTGGTGTGTTTGCATTTAATTTGCTTTTAACATTATTGGAGATTTCAGGTAGGTCTTCACTCTATTTATTGAGTTAATATTATTAACTCTTTTATGAAATGGGCCTCATTGTCTCATGCCGACCCTAGAGATTAGTGCATAAGACAAATTTATCATAATGTGTCATAGGAAACACGGCTCTGTCTGTACAAGCTACTGCTGAGTCATGATAAGAGCTAGTGGCAAGGGTCTCTATTACCTATACCAGTCAATCAGACCTTAAAGTGATTTCAGCACACTTTATATTATTCTTTTATTGATGTAAGAATTGCAGTGACCTTTACCAAACAGTGCATTCATGATAAGTACCTGATCAGCTCAGCAGTGTAATAAGAGAAGCTGCACTCTCAGTATTCTTGTATGTTTATCTTAATCTTTGAAAGTTCCTTGCTGAAGAATAAACTACTGCTGTAGATGTCTGTTATTTAAATGCAAGCTCTGTGACGTTGGGAAAAACAGAGAGCCAATCACATGAGCAGTGTGATAGGGTATCCAACAAGGCCTGTAAGTAATTAAATGTTGCTGTTGTTGCAGGAAAAAGAAAGTTAAATTGTTTGGAGTGTGTGAAAAAAAGATGGTTGAAGATTTAAACCCAAGGGTCATTATAAAATAGAATTTCATTGACCACAGCTATGAAGAAAGATTAACTGAGCTGAATTGATTTACTTTTGAGCAGAGGAAATAATGGGGTTATGTTATCGTCACCTTGGATAAATACATGAATGGTCCAAATAATAAACACAATTAACTTACTGAACCTACTTATCTTCCTTTAAAATCCCACTGCTCCATTTGGACACCAGGAGTGGGGAAGGTTTGCCTTGTGCAAGCGCTTACATGTGCAAAGCACAGGTTTATTTTAAAGCCAAAATACAGACAGATAAAAATGATTGCAACTGGGTATTCATTCATTAGATGCATTTCTTTTTTTAATGCTACCAGTGTAAGTATCTGATTTTGACTTAATATCAATGGAGCTCAGCCTGGGAGAAGAAAAAGCAGCACAGAAAGCCATTCAGTTGTGTTGTGGGGCTCATGTGCCTACAAGGAACAGAGTAACAGAGTAAGCTCAACAAACTGCTGCTTCTCCTTTTACTGTCCAGTCACAGGCTAGGGGAGGGACTGGACCTCTATAGCAGAGGAAAATTAGGTATTCTGCCCAGACAAATGTAGCCAGGTGTTTGGCTAGAGAAAGGGAGCAATTTAGGAACTGTGCTCTAGAGCTCTCTTTACTCCCAATGGACTGAATGAGTTAACAGTAGCTCACCTCCATCCACCAGTAGCAGAAGGAGTTCAAGAGATGTGATGGCTGGCAGCATTGAATCATGGGAGATGAAGTTCAGGGGAAAAAACTTTATTATGGAAGTTAATGGACTACTGAACTACAGTTCCCCATGTGAGACAAGTGTAAAGAGACAGGGAGCTGTATTTTCACAGCCTGAATAATGAGGGATTTCCTCTTTTCTGCGAGGAGCCCGAGGTGTGCACATAGTGCTGCTCCTGTGTGCACATAAACTTGCTACAAGCCTGAGTGGCTCCAGGCAGATCCAGAAATGAGTTGACATCTAAACAGTGAAACCCCTCTTGCTGTATTTCTAGGACTGGAGAGAGGACACTGCTGTCATTAACCTGTTGCTGCTAGCAGAAATTGAGCACATAGGGACTGGCCATCTAAATAGCAGCATTATTTTCTGCATGCAGATTTTACTGGGACTGTACTCGTGTGCACCCCAGTAAAGACTGGACTCCAACGCTAGCCAGCTGAAGAACCGGGGCTAAAGACTGCTTACTCAAATAGCTGCTTCACAAAAACTTTGTCCAATGTTAATAGTACGAGGTACCTCTTTAGGGAGTATTACATTCCATCACTGCCATTCATATAGAGTGCACTCTAAGGTAGTCATAGCCTACTGATTACAGAAGAGTTATCGTAGTGTTGATTATCATTGTGGTTACCGGTATCTAATACCATTACTTATTGCTGATTTTGTGGATCACCAGGTTTAGTCTAATTTAGCTGCATGGAACTCCATTCTTTGTGCTATAGCCTAGTAAAGTTATTGTCTAGTGAACTGTGATAGACCTAATCCTTTACTTACTCTCATTTTTGTGCATACTGCTATTTATACTGAAACCCAGGACAATACTGTATTTTGGGTTAATTTACCACTAATCACTCAGCGCAAGATAATGCCACCAGCACACCATGGATTTGCAGAACTGATTCAAAGCTTTATTCAGTGATCACATCATCATAGCAAAAGCAACATTTTGGAGCCTCGCAGGACCCCGTCATCATGCATAGGACAACATGAAATACAAAAAACAAACTATTTAATAAGCCACCTACCAATCAGTGAACAGAAAATTAACCCAGCCCCACCCCCCAACGTTATAATTACATCAAAAACCCGCCATAGACACAAAGTTTTGAAAAATGACATAACATAACCATCTTTTGGTGCCTAGTTGGTAACATCAGCTGAGATGGAATTTACACATGTGAGTGGTTGATCTGGTTTATCTCACCCCTCTTATTGGCTATCATATGGAGCCCCTCGTCTGGGATCAGTTTCCTGGAGAACTGGATGTGGATATTGCTGGGAACACTGTCCTGAGTTTAACTTTGTAATCTGTATTTGGCTGCTGTTTTTGAACAATTTATTCCCCTAACTTTCCTGAAGAATCGGGTGTTGACCCAAGAAACCAGTTGAAGTTTGATTTTCCCATACATACTTATTATGGAACTTTGTACTTTTCAATGACCTATGTACTACTGTTTTGGAAGATTGGAAATGTAAAAATTAAGTATTTCTAAGATGTTTGTATAATGAACAGCATACAAGATATGACTGAAGTTTTAAACTGACAAAAACTGTGATTTTTAAATATACTAATGGATCATTTATACCTACAAGGGGATGTGGTACCCTAATTAAAATGTATGGATTTATTTGTGTCCACTTTTCTTTTCTATAAATATTTTGGATTTGCATCCTATCAAATTCAGTCACTGTCTGGGTATTCAGACAGCTGTGGGGCTGTGGGTGTTGTGGCTGTCAAGATAGAATACCTAACAGTGCAGATTCTTCCATCTACAGTATGGATGTATGTTAAAATCTAAAGGCAGGTAGACCGTATTCCCAGAGGCAATATAAATATAAACCTGCCACGTCTTATTGAAGCACATTTGTTGATATAATGAATAAAGCTTCATCAGAATTTATACTTGTGTAGTAAAAATAGGCCGATACGTGAGGTTTCTGTTATCACGTTGGATAGGAGGGCAGTTAGAGATATGAGAGCCTGTGTGACCCAATAAAAGGAAGCTTCAGTTGATCTGTCTACTGTACCGACTTCTTAATTCAAACAGAATCAAAGATAACTGATTGATATCTGCATTTGTCAGATTAAACTTTGTCAAGAGAATAACTGAAAATAACAGTTCAAACCTGTTTAACCTTCTGGCAGGGAGATAATGTTGAACATTATCTTAAAGCGGAGTTCCACCCAAAAGTGGAACTTCCGCTTTAGGGAGTCCTGACCCCCGACATGCCACATTTGGCATGTCATTTTTTGGGGGGGGGGAGCGGGTACCTCGTTTTGACAGGTACCCGCTCCCACTTCCGCTCGGAGCGCCGCGGCGCCCTGAGCGGAAGTTCTCCTCTCCCCCTCCCTCCCTGCAATCTTCTGGGACACGTCAGAGGTCCCAGAAGATTGCCGGCCAATCACGGCGCGCAGCGCGACTCGCGCATGCGCAGTGGGTACCCGGCTGTGAAGCCGCAAACTGTAACAGCCGGGTGCCCACAGCAGTGATGCCGGCGCCGAGGGAGAGGATCGAGGCTTCCGGCGGCCGCATCGCTGGACCGTTGGACAGGTGAGTAAATGGCTGGAACTCCGCTTTAATGTTTGTTCTTTGTAACAGAAAGTACAGTGAGTAATTTGAAGAAAATTATCCAAGATGCAAGCATTTAAATAGCCATAACTTCCATTCTGATTGATTTAAACCTGACTTAGATCAAGTTGATCACCAGTATGGGCAATTATTGATCATTTTGCTTTGATGGGTAGCCCAGAGATACAATCTTCATGAAACTGATTGTGTTTTGAGCAATCCAATTATGAAATTACATGGTCCTATCTTAAAGTGGTTGTAAACCTCAAACATTAAATATGAAAAAAGAATATCCCTCTCTAGTGTGTACCTGTCTTAATTAAGAGCACTAAGTGTAATTTCTGTCTGCTGCCTTGTTCCTCTGTCAGCATGAATCACTTCTGACAAGCTTTCCTGACACCAAGAGAAAAATGGTGACAGCCAGGGGATGGATGTCCAGCTTATTGACAGCCTCAGCGCTGTTTCTGTGTGCCATGTGAAGGGAGGTGTGTCTATTCCCTCCAATCGGCTCTGAGAGCTTTCCTCACTGAGCTCTGCAGAGTGTAATTTTAGCTCTCCACCCCTTTTATTTCTGACAGCTCAGACAAGCTTTATAAATGATGGACTTTAAATAGATGCAGAGAAGAGAATACTGCAGATAAACAGGTACAACATACATAGGAGGATTTGTTTCATGTCTGTATCACCTGAGGCCAGGCACTTCAGTTGATATATGTAAGGGCTTACAACCACTGTAACTATTAAATGAAATCCACTTCACTCTGTGGGGGGGTTGTGTAGAAGGGATCGATCTGGAAAAGTGATTGTAACGGAACCGCTGACCCCCACACTGTACTTGTGGTCTTCTGTCAGTATACAGCTTCCTTGCAGTCATGAACATATATACCAGATTTTCCCAGCCGCCCTCATACAAAGCTAGCCAACAACTTAGCTTGTACAAGTTTTGGAACCTTCTTCTTCTTTATTGAATAGTTTCACACTTAATTTATACACACATGAGCACATCCCCCTCCTGATCAAATTACTACACACAGGTCAGGGATTGCCTGACTACATTATCCTATGCAGATGAAATTGTATATAGAAATAGATTTAACATATCTAAAGAACAACCAACACAAACAGTATATTTCCATTCAGAAACTAATAGATGACAATGATTCAATCAACCTGAGCCAAATGAGTTGCAGACGGCCGCCCTCGAGCTCCTGCAATACAATACACAAACAATAGGTGTAAATACAGAACCTATTGTAGATAACAGGTGAGTACATCAGCATAATCAACGATGTCTGGAAGACAGGTGGTTGAGCTGATATTAGCATATTGCCTGTCTTTCATTCCCAGTGACAGTGAGTATTGTCACAGTGATCATTTATCAAACTACAGTATGTAAGGCCACCATAAGATGGCCACCATAAGATGGAGAACCAGATAAAAAGTGTTGACCAATGTTCAGAGTTCTTCTTGTGTTCTTTAGGATTTTTGGAAATTAATGTTTTTTTCTGATTATTGTTTTATTTTATTGCTATGTTGGCGTTAACCAACATGGCTTGCCAATCATACACGGACACATTAACAAATAAGTTTCTGGCCAATGTTATCTAAAATGGTAAATTCTCCTTCCATGTATTATTATATTATTATTATTATTATTATTATTACTATTATTTTTTATACAGGACCTACATAGGGGCAACATTTTGTGTAAAATTTAGACAGGGGCTAGTTCCCCTTTCAGAGAGTTCCCGCTCCAGAGTGTGTACTGTGGGTAGGTACTGGGTGTGCAGAGAGATGATCCGCACACCAGCTGTTGCTCTTTAAAAATTGTCATTTTTATTCAAAAACCACAGTGTACAAAAGCTAATAAGATCAGTTGATACGTTTTAGCCTATGAGGCCTTAGTCATAATTGTTATGACTAAGGCTTCATAGGCTGAAACGCGTTATCTGATCTTAACTGCATTTGTACACTGTGGTTTTTGAATAAAATTACGATTTTGTAAGAGCAACAGCTGGTGTGCGGATCATCTCTCTGCATTATCTACTTAGCTCTGGATCGATCACCCAGGTGCTCTATTATCAGTATGTTTTATGGGTAGTAGCACTGATTCTTCTGTTTGCAATAGGTCCTGGGTGTGTACTGTGGGTAGGGCTAACTTTTCCCTTTATAAGTTTGAGCTGAGTAAGCTTAAAGAGGGGTTTATTGGAAGTGGCGGCCTGCAAGGAGCCAACATGTAGGTCACAGAATTATGCTAGCATAAGCTTTTTAGGGCAGGTATGAAATAGGGCACCCATCCCGGGAACCACATTTGAGGAAAGATGAAAGAGCTTTTTTGAAAATCCCCTGTTAAATGTGAATTTTACAAGAACAGTGTTGCAGTTGTCTGTAAAAAAAAAAAAAAAAAAAAGAAGGCAATGTGATATTTTCCTGGAAAGAACTGTACACCCTGTTCATGTTTACAGTAAAACGTTTCAAATGGCTGTTTGTGTGGATAATTGTTTATTCACAAGGTGGGCCTCAATGAGGGAACTCTTTCATAATGCAGGTGGCTGGTACCCTATCTCGTTCCTGTTTCAGGAAGAATTATGGGAGGTACCCTGGCAGGGGAGGACTGGCAGCCTTGGGCCTGGGGGGCAAGTCCAGTCAAGTGGCCCATTGAACCACCGAGCTCACCATCTATGCCCACCTGGTTTATAACGGATATTGATGTTATAAAGCAAGACAAATATGATACAATGTGGTAACATAATTTAATGTTAATAGCAACAAAGGAGGTTTAACAAAAATAATGCATCAATGCAGCCTCACCAGTGCCCATCAGTCCAGCCTCATCAGTGCCCATTAATGCAGCCTCACCAGTGCCCATCAGTCCAGCCTCATCAGTGCCCATTAATGCAGCCTCACCAGTGCCCATCAGTCCAGCCTCATCAGTGCCCATTAATGCAGCCTCACCTGTGCCCATCAAGGCATCCTGATCATTGCCCATCAATGCAACCTGACCAGTGCCCATCAATGCAACCTGACCAGTGCCCATCAATGCAGCCTGATCAGTGCCCATCAATGCAACCTGACCAGTGCCCATCAATTCAGCCTCACCAGTGTCCATCAATGCAGCCTCTCTAGTGCCCATAAATGCAGCCTCACCAGTGCAGCCTTATCAGTTCCCATCAATGCAGCCTGATCAGTACCCATCAATGCAGCCTCACCAGTGCCCATCAATGCAACCTGATCAGTGTCCATCAGCTCAGCCTCATCAGTGAAAGAAGATTATTGGTGAACCCAACAAAAACTGCGCAAAATGAATGTGATGTATAAATAAATAAACACTACTCATATCTATAAATGTGTTTAGGGTGAAATTGCTTCCACTCTGCGAGCTGCAAAATCAACGTGAATAACGTGACAAATGAAAAAGTGAAAAAATGTGGCGCTCAACAGTTTGATAAAACACAAAGTAAATTATTCCAATGTGCAAATGTTCGTGCAAAAAAACTGTTTCTAGTGTCCAAAAAAAAAAAAAGGGTTAAGCAAACAGTCAATGATGGAAACACAGACTTGATAGGAGTGAATCTCAAAAAAGCCTCCACCTCCACACGATCACCCAGTGAAATGTATAGGCAGAGATGTATAGTAACGAAGTAGAACTACTTAAGTACTGTACTTAAGTACCGAAATGAGGTATCTGTACTTTCCTAGAGTAGAATTTTTTTCTCCTACTTCTACTTTTACTTCACTACATTTTTTCGATGATTTCGATACTTCTACTCCGATATATTTTTTTTGTGCTGCATAGTTACTCGTTACTTTTAAAAAAATTACCACTGCCAGAACAGTAGATGGCAGGTTGCATAAAGCTCAAAAAAATGTGTATAATGTAATTTGTAAATCAGCGCATACGAAAATAAAGGCTGTGTATAATAAAAGCTGCAATACCAAATCTTTCCAATAAAAAGAAAATATGAAACAAACAAATAAATGGTGCTACAGCGCTTAAAGTGCATCAAGAAACTACTAACAATACAGGTTAATCATTTGAATAAATCATTTGAAATAATAAAAAACAATATGATGTTCAAACTTTTGACTTCTTTCTTTAATAACTACATAACACAGTACTTATACTTTTACTTTCAGTACTTGAGTAGAATTTTTTTTTCAAAACTACTGGTACTTTTACTTTCAGTACTTAAGTAGCAAATTTTTTGAAAAAACTACTTGCAATACTTAAGTAAAAAAAATGTTGAATACTTTAGTACTTCTACTTAAGTAACTTTTTCTGCGAGCACTTCCACTTCTACTCAAGTCACTTTTTGATCGAGCACTTGTACTTTTACTCAAGTAGAAATTTCGAGTACTTTATACAAGTCTGTGTATAGGTACCGCTTACCAGAACCACTGGACCCCTTAGTTATAGGGGGTCAAACATGCTTATTGATCCATATCAGATCCGACCTTGCACATCCCCCTCTCACACAGGCGAGATAGGAGCCGCCGCTCCACGCCTGCGTTCCTTAGACCCTTAGATTGGGAACGTGAGACCGTAAACTTCCGGGTCTAAGGAACGCAGGCGTGGAGCTGGGTCTCCTATCCACAGCAAACTGAAAATGATCCTTTGATGAGTAATACTGCACCATGAGAGCCTGTTTGTCATTTCTCTCCATCTATGACTTGGTTCTTTAATGCTCCATCGATTTGGCTACACACTGTCGCCTGTGTGAGAGGGGGATGTGCAAGGTCGGATCTGATGTGGATCAATAAGCGTGTTTGACCCCCTATAACTAAGGGGTCCAGTGGTTCTGGTAAGCGGTACCTATACATTTCACTGGGTGATCGTGTGGAGGTGGAGGCTTTTTTGAGATTCACTCCTATCAAGTCTGTGTTTCCATCATTGGCTGTTTGCTTAACCCTTTTTTTTTTTTGGACACTAGAAACTGTTTTTTTGCACGAACGTTTGCACATTGGAATAATTTATTTTGTGTTTTATCAAGCTGTTGAGAGCCACATTTTTTCACTTTTTCAGCCTCATCAGTGTCCACCAGTGCAGCCTCATCAGTTTCCATCCATGCAGCCTCATCAGTGTCCACCAGTCAGTGCAGCCTCATCAGTTTCCATCCATGCAGCCTCATCAGTCCCCATCAACGCAGCACCACCAGTGTCCATCAGTGCAGCCTCATCAGTGCAGCCTGATCATTGCCCATCAATGCAGCCTCACCAGTGCATATAAGCTCAGCCTCATCAGTGCAGCTTGATCAGTGCCACCTATCAGTGTCCATCATTGCCACCTACTAGTGCTGCATATCAATCCAGCTTATTCATTGCTCCTGATCAGTGCTTACCATTGCCGCCACATTCTCTGCCCTGCTGACCCCGTCCTATGTCCCACTGACCCCCATCCTCTGCCCTCATGTCCCAGGGTCTGATAAGGAAGCCGCAGCCATTCATTGTGAACAGCTGTGGCTTCCTCATCAGACCCTGAGACAAGAACAGTATACTGTGGCTGGGGTGGGATACATTTAGATGGGGGTGCCCGATTTAAATCTTGCCTAGGGTAGCACAAAAATAAAATACACCACTGGACACTGATGCAGTAGTGACTAGTGGCAGTCATTAACCCCTTTGTGCTGCATTAGTTGTACCAGTGTCAGTGTTTATTAACCATTTCATGCTGCACAATACAGGGGTTAATTAACACTGACACTGGTGCCACTGTCACTAATGCAGCACAAAGGGGTTAATTAACTGTCACTGGTCACTAATGCATTAGTGGCCATTGGCAGTACATTAACCCCCTCCATGCTGCATTTTACAAACAGCATTGTAAATTAACTCCTCGCCTCAATGAGTTAATCACTTGAGCCATTTCACACATCTACAACACTGACATAACATTGCCTTATGTAAGGTGTATTATCAGCCTGAGCAGCCTCTGAAAATTCACTATTCCACAGGGCTTCACTGGGCTGGCTCCTCGCAGTTCCTTGCAGAAGCACTCTCCTCCGTCCTTTCTTCCCGCCTCCTGGCCTCTGGATGACATCACACTCGGCCGGGACTAGAAAGCATCTGTCGGGTGGAGATCACTCCGCCTGACAGGGAAGTGACTGGACTCACCAGTCAAAAAGGCCACTCGCTCTGCACCGATTCCACCCCTGCAGACAGGCATGACACCCGCCAGCCACCGCTACATTATAGTATACTTGCAGAGTTGCAGCAGAGCAGTGATGCTCCGCAAGTATAACACAATGTAGCGGCGGCCGGCGGGTGTCATGCCTGTCTGCAGGGGTGGAATCGGTGCGGAGCGAGTGGCCTTTTTAGGAAGCATCAGAGCGGCCTGGAGGGCAATCGCCTCCCTGCCTCCCGGCCCAGTCCGCCTCTGTACCCTGGGCTAGCATGACCGTTGCTAGTGGCCAATCAGGGACCTGCTAATAAACCCTTTACAAAATAAAGGTAGAAAGTACAGCTAAGATACAATTTGCTATAAGAGGGTTTGGAAGGCCCTGCTCATGGGAACTTACAATCCAAAAGGGAGGGGATTTAGATTTGTCCCCAATATGGCTGTGTGCTGAAGATAACCATTTTAACTGCAGTTCTACCTGAGGCATCCTATTTTACAGCCACTGATGTCATTTCCAATCACCCAGATGATCAGTGTTTGCATTCACTTTCAGTAATGAAAACTAGGGATGATCGAACTTTTGAAAAGTTCGGTTCGGCCAGAACATCTGAACTACCCGAAAGTTTGGCCCGGATTTCAGAACCCCATTGAAATCAATGGACCCGAACTTCGGTAATCAAAAAACACCATTTTAAAGCCCTAAAACCCAATAAATGCCTCTAAAAAGTGCCTAGGGTTCTGAGTCATGCCCCAGGGACTATTAATCACACAAAAAAAGTTCTTAAAAATTGTCATTTTTGATAAAAAAGCCAATTATTGAAAAAGTTAAAAAAAAAGAGATTTTTGGATTTAGTATCTGGGGGGGTCTAAAAAGTGTACCTGTAAAGTTTCAGCTCTGTAGCATGCCCAGAACCAGAAAAAAAAAGATAATTTTTCATTAGAGCAGGGAACTTGGGACCCCACTTTTACACCTATATGATCTTTTTTTGGGGGTTCTAGACATGCTACAGAGCTGAAACTTCACAGGTACACCTTTTAGACCCCCCAGACATAAAATCACACAAAAAAAGTTCTTAAAAATAGTCATTTTTGATAGATTTTTGATAGAGGGCCAATTATTGAAAAAATAAAAAAAAATTTAAAAAAATAAATGGATAATTTGGATTTGGTATCTGGGGGGTCTAAAAAGTGTACCTGTGAAGTTTCAGCTATGTAGCTTGTCCAGAACCATAAAAAAAAAGATAGTTTGTATTAGAACACTTTCAGCACAGGAGGTTGGCTTCTCGCTTTTCACACCTTGCTGGTTTAATAGCAGGCGGGTTTTTTTTGGGCATTTTTTTGGGTTCTTTGGAGTCAGGAAAAACATCTGAACTTGTGTATAGTGGTGTATATACACACATACTTATATGTATATACACACCTAGACATATATAGGTGTGATAGGAGCAGAAATATATTGGTGTTAATTATTTCATTAGTGCAAGTAGTTTTTTCTGCTCCTTTCACACCTGTATATGTGCAGGTGTATATATACAGACATTGGTGTGTATATATACCCCCTATACACATGTTCAGATGTCATTTCTGACTCCAAACATGTGCTCAAAAAAGCACTAGCAACGCCTGCAGCCAAAAATGCTGGCGGGTGAGAAGCCATATCCCTGCAACGAAAGTCACCTAAGAGAAAATAGCTTTTCTCTATTGCGGTCACCCTGCTATGGAAGGGTTTGGTCACCCTGCCATAGCAGTCAGTTAACCCTACACTACATTACGGTCACCCTGACACTTCATACTTTCCCTACAGAAACTAAAATTTTGAAGCTAACTAAAGTGTAAAGGAGCACTCTAACTACACTAGATATCCCTTTCCTCACACTAATAAATGCTAAATGACACTTTTAAAGTAAAATTAACAGAACTGCTTCCACTCTCTTCCATGTCCAGTATAACAATGCTAGGAATTTGGCGGGGGCTATCTTATATACTGGGGGGCGTATTCACTAATGATTGGTCTAGGGACCCCCTAGTCACTCCAATCACATTCCTAGCATTCTTCTGCCCCCTCAATTGGCTTTTGCTAATGGTTCTGGTCCAATCACGGGCTTTTAAAGCCCATTTCCTGTCCTATTGCATTTTGGTCGGTTCTGGTTGCCGAATTCCGAACTTTTTGGGCAAAAAGTTCTAAATTCGGCCGAACCTCGAACACCCAATGTTCGGGCCGCACCGATGGTGGACCCGAACCGTTCGATCATCCCTAATGAAAACTTGGCTCCTGTGAGGGTACCCGAACTTCACCAGTAGTTTTTCTCAGGTGCTAAGGGCCTGTTTACACCATAACGCGGTGCAGGATAGGCGTGTTCTGTGCTAGTTTCTTGTATTGCACTTAACTTTTTGTGCATTCTGCTGCAATTTGCAGCCCAATTAAATAAATGACCTGCCAAATCCCACTACAGGGGAAAGCACATGTAAACGTGTTCCTGTTCGATTCTGGTTAGAACCAGCCCTCAAAGAAAAATTTCACATCATCATTGTTCTGCACTGTCTACAGTACATGCCTAAAATATATGTTTACTCCTCTTATGTTAATGTTACAGGTTGGATTTTATAAAAGGTTTGTTTGAAATAAATGTTGAGGGCAAGCAGCCTGGTATGGTTCAGGAGGGGGGGGGGGGAATCTCGCTTGTGCAACCCCCCCACATCCTGGCCAGCCAGACTGATTCCTCGGATAAGGCTCTGGTATGGATTTTGGGGGGGACCCCATGACATTTTTTTTTTTTTTTAATTTTGGCTTGGAGTTTCCTTTAAAATCTATACCTAACCCGAAGGGCCTGGTATAGATTTGGGTGGGGGGGCATGCAGTTTTTTCATTTGTTTTTTTAATTCTGTCATAGGGTTCCCCTTAACCACTTAAATGCAGGGCACTTTCATCCCCTTCCTGCCTAGACCAGCTTTCAGCTTTCAGTGCTCATTGTCATGTGGGAAATCTCGGTCAGCTTGACATGGCATTGCTCCCTGTCTTTAACATTGGTCTCTATGGGAAATCTCGGTCAGCTTGGCATGGCACTGCTTACAAACTATAAGTGACAGGGGCACAAAACTTGGAGAGCACCAATAAGGGACCCAGGACTACAACATATCTATACAATATAAAAGTGGGGTATGCCTGTTCACTACACTGACTGCACTAAACTAACTCAACTCACTATCCACTAACTACCTACCTAACCTCTATTATCATACACTATACACGCTTGCTGTGTAAGCAGCAGCCTTATATAGTGTGGGGTGTGGACTTATCCCCTGAGCCATGATTGGCTAAAGGCAGCTTGTCTTTGGCCAATCATGGCTCTGACAGGACACTGTGCTGTGATTGGCCAAAGCATACAGGTCATGTGCATGCTTTGGCCAAATATCAGTAATTTATTCACTGCACCAGCGCAGTGCATTATGGGGTGCTCATCGGCGGGCGAATTTCCCGCCGAGTGCCCCATTTGTACGTGTGTTCAGCGAACACACCAGCAAACACACAGCTGATGTTCAACTCGAACATCAAGCCCATCCCTACCACTGATATATACAATCAACTTTGATGATTTACTGAAAAACCATTATGTTGGAATTTTCTGTATTTTATATACTTATTTATTTACTTTGCACTTCAGCTGTGCTTACACAATTATTTCAGTATCTGTTTATGATGCCTTGTTTTGTACTATTTCTTGTGAAAAACCTAATAAAAATCTATTGAACAAAAAAAATATACCCAGCTTTAGGCAATAGGCTGCTTTAATGCCATGCCCCTTACTACATCAACCCATGCAAGGGTGTGAATGAGCCCTTTTGTCTGCTATTTCCTCTTTCTTCTTTTAGGTGGGGGAAATAGCTAAAATAGGATTAAATAAACATTTTTAAATAATCTCCCCGTCATTCTTTGCTTGCACGAACATAAAGGGAAAATTGCAGAGAATTGCTGAGTCATTGAAGTCTAACATTCAGCTAATGATCTTTATGGCCGAAGGGCCAAAGTAGCCTCAGCCTTAAGTGACCTCAGTAACCACAGCCTGCTGACTTCTGCCCTGAAGAGTGTTTAATGGAAAGTAATTTACAAAAATGGCATCTGAAACATAATGACTGAAAGAGAATCAGCTGACCTCTCAGCTTAGTGGACTTTTTAAAGCCATCATGTGTCCATCATATATGACAGTTGTTTCTCATAATGTGAACAGTTAAATCTACCCTGAAAGGAACAAAGTTTGTAATTTCATAGAGTGGTGTGATTCCAGATACTTTCAGCTCTGACCTTTGGTTTATTCCAGACTACAGTGTTTTAGCCGCTGCCAAAAAACCACCCAGCCTGGCTCTAAATTGATAATGTCTAAAATGAAAACTGTTTTTATTGCCCATAGTAACCCCCCCCCCCCCCCACTTCATGACAAGGCCCTTTTTTGCAATATGGCATTGCCTTTAATTGACAATTGCGCGGTCATGCAAAGCTGTACCCAAATAAAATTGACGTTCTTTTTTTTCCACAAATAGAGCTTTCTTTTTGTGGTATTTGATCACCTCTGCGGTTTCGATTTTTTTGCGCTATAAACAAAAAAAGACCGACAATTTTGAAAAAAAAAAACAATATTTTTCACTTTATGCTATAAAACCTACCCAATAAAAAAATATATTTATTGGTTTGCACAAAAGTAATAGCATCAAAAAACTATGGGATAAATGTATGGAATTTTTATTTTTTTTATTTTTTCTTTACTAGTACAGTAATCAGTGCTAAAAAATGCATTGTACTATCAACACTGGCATGCACTCATAGGGAGTGCTTTCTAACTGTGTGGGGGATGCTTTGACTGGGGGAAGACAGAGATTCGTGTTCCTGCTTAGCAGGAGCACAAAATCTTCATACTCCCCTCTTACAGAACGGTGGTCTGCCTTGTGTACACAGGCAGATCGCCATTCTGCCTCTCCTAAGAATGATCGCCCGGTGCTGGTGAATATCAGGTCTGCTGGACCCGCTGATTGGCTCTCGCTGCGTCCAGGTACAGGTGCCTGATTTCTGCTTGCTATGTGGGCACTCATGCATGCTTGCTCCCAAGCCAAATCTGTTTGCCCATAGACACACAGAGCATGTCTCAGCTCTCATCCCCTGCTCCCTTCTCACTGGCTGTGACTAACAGCAGTGGGAGCCAATGGCTTCCACTGCTGTCTCGGAGCCTATGAAAAGGGAGAGAGCGGAGAGAGTGGCTGCTCTCATGCCCATTTCTGGATCTAGATCAATCTCAGGCAAGTGTAAATGGGAATGGAGGGGAGCTGGACAGAGTTTTTTTCTGCAGAGAATGTATTCAGGTAAAAAAAACTTCTGCTTTCAGAACCACTTTAAGGGTGACAATTGTGTTCCAATTGTGCTCCTGAGTTGTCACATACATCCCCGATGCAGACTTCAAGAGGTCACCCAGGCACACATAAAGCAGACATGGTCCACTAAAAGCCAATCAAGACTCACAACAGCTATCAGGGAGAGTCGTTGTTGTAGCTGATCTGCTCTGCTTCTAGTGGGCAATCTACGCATCTTTACCTTTCAGTAATAGCTCAAAATATGTACTCATACTCATACAAATGACCCTCTACTTTGTCTTAAGCTGGAATCACACCTTTAGTTAAACCTTATACTGTATATTCCTTGAATCTTCTGCTGCAAAACTGATACCAAAGCTAGTACCAAGCATGGTGAAGTTATTTGCACATAAAATAGAGGCTTTTTGTTGTAAAGCTTAACTGTAGAAATTCAGCTACTTTGTTAAATGTTTTGAATTACTATGGGTTGAGTCCAACGAGATGCATGCCACCTCCATAAGCTTATCTCTTTCATTTAAAATTTACATTTTTACTGAATGTCAGCAACATCGCTATCTCTATGCTTCAGGTGCTCCAGCATTGGATCTCTTAGCTTAATCTCCTGCAGTTGCAGAGTCACATGCAGCTGCTCTGCTCATCCCTCCCCTCTCCTCTTGCCCAATCATGGAGTGCTTTGTATTATGTAAAGCAATTCACAAACTACAAAACTTTCTGTGGATAAACAGCAGAGTGGAGGGGACAGGAGGGGCAAGCAGAGCTTCTGCTGTATGAGAAAGCAGCATCACTCTTGTCAGAGCACTGGGAGTATAAATACAGTAGCTGTACTCTGCTGCTCAGTCAGTTGCAAATACAAAGAGAAGCACTGGAGGTGGCATGCACCTTGTTGGATTTAACCCACATTAAGCTGGAACATTTTAGAAAGCGTCTGAATTCCTGGAGTTTAGCTGTAGGCCCCTTTCACACATACGGTCCGTTGACGGATGAAAAACAGACATCAATGCATTCCTATGGAAAAATGGATGACAACAGATGATTATCCATTTACATCCGTTTTCATCCACTTCTGTCAATATCCGTTTATTTGAAAGGATGAAAGCCCTATTTTTCTTCTGTTAAAAAAACGGATAGGACAAAAAACGGATGTAAACGGACAAACGGTCCATTTTTCATCCGTTTTTACATTGGTAGTGGATGTAAAAAAAAAAACAGATGAAAAACAGACGAAAAACGGACGATAAACGGATGAAAAACGGATGAAAAATTGATGAAAAACAGATGAAAAACTGATACATTTTGACGTGACTAAACTGATGAACTGAACAGACCCTATGTGTTGCAGTCCTGCTAAAAATTGCAGGTTGCCGCCATTACTAGAAAAAAATTTATAAATAAATAAAAAATAAAAATGACATAAATCTTTCTAAACTTTCCCTAGTTTGTAGATGCAATAACTTTTGCGCAAACCAATCAAGATACGCTTATTTTTTACCAAAAATATTTAGCAGAATACAAGTACAACCTGGCCCAAAATTATGAAAAATTTAGATTTTTACATTTTTTTATTGCTAATGTTATATAGCAGAATGTGAAAAAAAATATTATATATATATATATATATATATATATATATATATATATATATATATATTTTTTTTTTTTTTTTCTTTTTGTTTATAGCACAAAAAATAAATAAAATAAAAATGCACAGGCGATCAAATACCAAAAGAAAGCTCTAATTGTGGGGGAAAAAAAAGGACATCAATTTTGTTTAGGTACAGCGTCGCACGACCACGCAATTGTCTGCTAAAGTAACACAGTGCCAAATCAAAAAAAAATAGCCTGGTCATTAAGGGGGAAAACATTCCGGGGCTGAAGTGGTTAAAGATCAAATGACAAGCCTATGATCAGCACCTAAGAGGTTAAACAAAATACATTGTAACAATATCGATACAATGTAAAAAAGAAAAATATCCACTGCGTTTAGGCTTTCATAGCAGTTAGCATAAATTTCTGGTAACAATTACAAAAGTAACAGGAAAAAATGCAGTACTTAAAATTATTAAGGGTTCACAAACAGCAAGAAACAGGACAGCAAGTAAACATTCATAAGGATGAATGTCCATAAATCCTAGGGGACACCCGGGTGCAAACACCAAATGAACTGCAGGTGAACTAATAGTCCTCCACTGACACTATAGAACAGGGGTAGGGAACCCATGGCTCGTGAGCCAGACGTGGCTCTTTTGATGGCAGCATCTGGCTCGCAGACAAATCTTTAATAGAGGGCTGGACGTGTAGTCCCAGAGCTCTGCCGCATCTACCACTCAATCCAGTGCCATCCGCGTAGCTGTGCCCGGTGCTAAGGAGATTTCTGCACCCATCGACGGTACACTTTGTGGGCTACCCACCGCTACCCTCAGTTTGTCTCTGGGCGCTGCGGACCCCAAAGCCTACTTGCGGTACCGCCGCGGCTCGTGTGCTGTGCATCTGATTGGCAATCACCGCCCAATAAGTAGACCTGCCATCTGCTCCCTGTGCCCCGACAGACACAATCTCCTTCCCCTCTGACACCCGGGGACCCGCAGAAGCTGCCTTTCACATCCACTTCTGAGGCCTTCAGCGGCCGGCCGCCATTTTCTCAGGGCCTATACTCACCTCCATTACTCGCAGGCTGGCAGGCGCTTCACCACTCTGGCCTCATTGCATACCTGCCTGCTCTGCTCTCTTCCTGACCGGACTCCAGGCACTTTCACACGGCTTCATCTACTCACTGTATAGCTGCGGCCCATGAATATGAATATTAAATAAAGTTTCCCGGCCCCTGAAATATAGTGTATGGCTCTCAGGGAATTACATTTGAAAATATGTGGTGTTCATGGCTCTCTCAGCCAAAAAGGTTCCAGACCCCTGCTATAGAACACCAGGCCTCCCACCCCAGGGTATGGACCACTAAATTATAGGTGGTCATACAAATGTTCTAACACTCCTCTGGCTTGTCTCTGTTCATCAATGAGAATAAGAAAATGCACCCTGTTGGCCCCTCGAAAGTAATCTCTCCATAGGTCACATATTTCAGGATAAGAACAGACAACTCATGGTGCAGTATATCAAAACATTCAAAGGTTTGATATGCACATGGAGCTGTAGGAAGAGTCTGCAGGTGCCTGGCATTCCACCTGTAATACACTGCTTACAGTGCCTTGAAAAATGATTCAACCCCTTGAAATTTTCCACA
Source organism: Pelophylax lessonae (assembly GCF_965119305.1). Classification (NCBI taxonomy): domain Eukaryota; kingdom Metazoa; phylum Chordata; class Amphibia; order Anura; family Ranidae; genus Pelophylax; species Pelophylax lessonae. The sequence continues at coordinate 256,371,022 of NC_138773.1, read as the reverse complement.
TTTTGTCATGTTACAGCCAAAAACGTAAATTTATTTTATTGGAATTTTATGTGATAGACCAACATAAAGGGGCACATAAAAGTGAAGTGGAAGGAAAATTATAAATGGTTTTACAAATAAATATATGAAAAGTGTGGCGTGCATTTGTATTCAGCCCCCCTGAGTGAATACTTTGTAGAACCACCTTTCTCTACAATTACAGTCTTTTTTTAGTATGTCTCTACCAGCTTTGCACATCTAGAGAGTGAAATTTGTGCCCATTTTTTCTTTGCAAATTATCTCAAGCTCTGTCAGATTGGATGAAGAGCATGAGTTGAATTTATTTCTGTACTTTGACTGGGCCATTCTGAAACAAGAATATACTTTGATCTAAACCATTTCATTGTAGCTCTGGCTGTATGTTTAGGGTTGTTGTCCTGCTGGAAGGTGAACCTCTGCCCCAGTTTCAAGTCTTTTGGAGACTCTAACAGGTTTTGGCTCCATCCTTCTTCCCATCAACTCTAACCAGCTTCCCTGTCCCTGCTGAAGAAAAGCATCCCCACAACATGATGCTGCCACCACCATGTTTCACGGTGGGGGTGGTGTGTTCGGGGTTATGTGCAGTGTTTGTTTTCCACCACACATAGCGTTTTGATTTGAGCCAAAAAATTCAATTTTGGTCTCATCTGAACAGAGCACCTTCTTCCACATGTTTGCTGCATCCCCTATGTTGCTTCTCGCAAACTGCAAACAGGACCTCTTATGGCTTTCTTTCAACAATGGATTTCTTCTTGCCACTCTTCCATAAAGGTAAGATTTGTGGAGTGCACAGCTAATAGTTGTCCTGTGGAGAGATTCTCCCACTTGAGCTGTGGATCACTGCAGCTCCTACAGAGTTACCATGGGCCTCTTGGCTGCTTCTCTGATTAATGCTCTCCTTGCCCGGCCTGTCAGTTTAGGTGGACAGCCATGTCTTTGTAGGATTGTAGTTGTACCATACTCTTTCCATTTTCAAATGATGGATTAACCAATGCTCCGCGAGATGTTTGAAGCTTGGGATATTTTTTTTTATAACCTAACCCTGCTTTAAACTTCTCCACAACTTTATCCCTGACCTGTCTGCTGTGTTCCTTGGCCTCCATGATGCTGATGATCACTAAGGTTCTCTAGCAAATCTCTGAGGGCTTCACAGAACCGCTGTATTTATAATGAGATTAAATTACACACATTTACTAATTAGGGGACTTTTGAAGGCAATTGGTTCCATTAGATTTATAAATTTGGAAAACCATTCATAATTTTCCTTCCACTTCACAATCATGGGTCACTTTGTGTTGGTCTAGCACAGGGATCCTCAAACACCTGCCCTCCAGCTGTTGCGGAACTACACATCCCATGAGGTATTGACAAACTCTGACATTCACAGACAAGACTAGACATGATGGGAATTGTAATTCCTGAACAATTGGAGAGCCATAATTTGAAGACCCCCTGGTCTAGCACATAAAATCCCCAAAAAAAAAAAATTTACATTTTTGGTTGTAAAAGGACAAAATTTGGAAAATGTCATGGGTATGTATACTTTTTCAAGGCACTGTATGGGTACAATCCTCTTCAGTTTCCCTTTAATACTCTAGTAGACGCTCATACTGCTCAGAGAAAATTTTGTGGCTCAAGCCAAAAGTGGCAGACCAACCAGGAAAATTCAAGACAAGTGATTCTTTTAGCGGGATCCAAGATGCACACAAATCCCCTCTCTGTGAACAATAACAAAGGGGGTTTGTTAGTTCACCTGCAGTTCATTTGGTTTTGCACCCTGGGTGTCTCCTAGGATTTATGGACTTTCATACTTATGATTGTTTATTTACAGTCCTGTTTCTTGGTATTTGTGAACACTTATGAATTTTAACCACTTGCCGACCGCCGCAAGTACATATACAGCGGCGGTCAGCCCTGTGCAGGCAAAGTGACGTATGGGTACGTCTCTCGCCTGCGAGCCAATAGGGGGCGAGCACGCACCGCCGGAGGCGCGCTCCCGCCCCCGCTCGTTCACTATGATCCCCGCGCGTGTGACCGGCAGACCCAATGTCCGCCGGTCACTCGCGATCGTCCGGTACAGAGGGAGAAAGGCAGGCGGCTAATGTAAACAAAGCCGCCTGTCCTACTCCCCTGTGTAAGTGCAGAGATCATTCGGTCCTGCTATGCAGGATCATATATCTCTGTAGTTACACCAGTAGCCACATCCCATAACAGTTAGAAGCACGCCCCTATGGACACACTTAACCCCTCCTTCTCCAATAAAGTTAACCCCTTCCCTGCCAGTGTCATTTTTACAGTAACAGTGCATATGTGTAGCACTGATTACTGTAGTAATGTCACTGGTAACCCCAAAAGTGTCAAAAATGTCAGTCAAGGGTCCGATCTGTCCGCCGCAATGTCGCAGTCCCGAAAAAAAAATCGCAGAACGCCGCCATTAGTCGTTTAAAAAAAAAACAACAAAAATGACAAAAATCTTTCCCTTAGTTAGTAAACGCAAAAACTTTTGCGCAAACCAATCAAAATACGCTTATTGCAATTTTTTTTACCAAACATAGGTAGCAGAAAACAAATTGGCCAAAAATGTTAAAAAAAAATTTTTGGGGGGGAATTTCATATAAAAAAAATGTGAAAAATATTGTTATTTTTACAAAATTGTCGCTCTTTTTTTGTTTATAGCGCATGATCAAAAAATTGTACAGGTGATCAAATACCGCCAAAAGAAAGCTCTGTTTGTGGGAAAAAAAAGGACATCAAATTCGTTTAGGTACAGCATCGCACGACCGCGCAATTGTCCGTTAAATTCGCCCAGTGCCGAATCGCAAAATAAGGCCTGGTCAGGAAGGGGGTAAAATCTTCCGGGGCTTAAGTGGCTAAGGTTAGTTTTGAACTTTTTTCCTGTTAGTTTGAGGTCATGTTCTGTTTTCTTCACCTTAGCTTTATATTAAATATACTGCCCTCCGGAACCCTATTTATGCCTTTAATGTATTTAAAGATTTCGGTCATGTCTCTCCTTCTTTATCAGGACTGCACATAAGCAACTCCCAAAGTCTCTCCTGATATGTTTTCAGGTCTTTCGTCTCAGAATTTGTTTATCTTTATGATTGACAGGTAATCATCAATTTCCCACATCATATTCATTGGCCAGGAAGAAGACCAGGGTTGGTGCAGGACAAGGACTGGGAGATGTCTCAACCATTGCTGTTCCTAGTAGGACATCTGACCATATATGGCCACCCCGTCTCTGTGTATGGATCAGTGCTTTTCAGAAAATCAATGCATACACAAAACCTCCTCCACCCCAGAGGTCACGTGTCAGACAGCTGCAGGGATCTTGTTCATAGTGGTCAGGGCATGAACCGCCATTCACTGGTATTGCTATTTCATGGCAATCTTGTAATGACTCACTTTATTAATCATGTGTAAGTCCTGCGGAGTCTATTGATCAAGTTACCATGGAAATCCTGTTTTATTTTTATCCATGGCTTTTATTCTGTTTTTAATTTAGTAAAAATAAAAATGAATATATAAAAATTGTAAATACCTTTTTCATTTTCTTTTTCAGTAAGCCCCCTTTCACATTGTCCTGCTGCGGTTTCCTCGCAGTTCGGGTGCAGCGCAGTGTACCCATGGTTTTTGTATGGGTTACCTTTGCTTTCCCATGGACTTCTATTAAATCCAATGTTTTTGGTGCATTTTCTGAAAGTGCGCCTAAGATGCAACATGCAGCACTTTCGGTGCGTTTTCAGAAAATGCACCCAAAACACCCAATCAAATAGAAGTCAATGGGGAAGTGCAGGTAACTGCTGGTACATTGCTGCGCTGCGCTGTGCTGCGCTGCACTCGCACTACGGGGACACTGCAGTGAGACAGTGTGAAAGGGGCCTAGGTAAACACATAATCTCTGTTCTCAGTTGCATAAAGGTCTCAAAGAACTACGGGTGAAGAAACAGCAGTACACTGATCTTCGCAGTAATTGGCTGTGGGGGGGGGGGGTGGAAGCACAAGTCTTGACCATTGGTGGACAGGCAGGCTGTTCTCCCAGCACAGGCAAAAAACTGACCACACTGGGATAGGTGGCCTCTCATGCCCAGTGTGGTCAGTTTGAAATTGGGATGCATGAGGACTAGCAGGATCATCGGGTATTTAACACAAAGGCAACAATACAAAGAGAACAGCATACTTTTTAAAACAAGTAAATAGTACAGCAGGAACATATCAGGAATATGAAATGTTGGGATAACATTCTTTAACCACTTTTGGACCGCCCGCTACAGTTTTACACCAGTACTTTGACGTTAAATACCGGTGTTATGGCAGCAGATAGCTGGGATAACCCTGGTGTTTTCTTACTCGGCTGGCGCTCCTCTTTCACATAAAAGTGGTCCCAGTGGCGGATTGGCTGTAGGATCACTTTTATGGGCAGCGGGAGAAGTGCCCCCCTCCCACCGCTTCCCAATAGTTTTCACTGCTTACTGGAGCTGTCAGTAGCGGGGAAAAGGATCCGGTCCATTGCAGTTCCAGGCAGGAAGTCGAGTGAGGGCAAGATGGCCCCGACTCGACTCTATGGCCTTGGAGGACTGGCGCAATGTCATAAGTCACTTCCATCCAACGGCCTTAAAGGGCCCATTTTTTTTTCTTGTTGAAAATAAAATTACATTTTCTTTTTGTTTGCTTGTAAGGATAAATGTGAGATCTGGGGTCTTTTTGACCCCAGATCTCACATTAAAGAGGACTTGTCCTGCTTATTTCTATTACAAGGGATGTTTATATTGTAATAGGAATAAAAGTGGTGAAAAAAAAATTTTTTTAAAGGGACAGTGTAAAAATAAAAAATAAAAGGTAAAAAAAATTAGGAAAAACAATTTAAAGTGCCCTGTCCCTACTAGCTTGCGTGCAGAAATTGTGCCCACATATGTAAACGGTGTTCAAACCACACATGTGAGGTATTGCCACGATTGTTAGAGCAAGAGCAATAATTCTAGCCCTAGACCTCCTCTGTAACTCCAAACTGGTAACCTGTAAAAAGTTTTTAAAGCGTCCCCTATGGAGATTTTTAAGTAACAATGTTTGTCGCCATTCCACGCAATTTTGAAGCATCTATTTACTCGGCGTAACATTATCTTTCACATTATAGAAACAAATTTGGCTAAATTTACTGTTTTCTTATTTTTTAATTAATAAAAAGTGTATTTTTCCCAAAAAATTGTGTTTGTAAGAATGCTGCGCAAATACGGTGTAACATATTGCAATGATCTCCATTTTATTCTCTAGGGTCTCTGCTAAAATATATATAATATATATATATATATTTATATATATACATATATATATATATATATATAAAATGTTTGTGGGTTTCTAAGTAATTTTCTAGCAAAAAAATACTGATGTTAACTTGTAAACAATAAGTGTCAGAAATAGGCCTGGTCCTGGTTAATCAGATTTGGGTTCTGTCATTTTTTTACTTTAAAGGCTAAGTTCACCTTTTACATAAACTAGCCCATGTAGACGAGAGGCCGCAAAAGTTGAACATACACTGTGTCATTTGTAAAAATATTGTTTATTGCAAAAACCATACATGTAGAGAATGTTATCTTCCAATGTTTACTGTCCTATGTTCTTTTTTTTTTAATGGCTACAGCAGACCTTTTCCCTCAGCAACCCTGTAGTGAATGTGTTTAAAGCCATGCATTTGCAGTGTGCTCTTTCTTCCCCTATCCCAGCAACACTGAGCACAGCTGCTGTTAATATAGGGGCAGTATGCATGGCATGCACAGCATTTGAACCAGGAAGCATGCTCGCTCCTGAAACAACCTGTACAACCATAAGGAAGAATGCTTACAACCCAGAGGCGTAACTAGAGCCTTCAGGGCCCCGATGCAAGAAAACATGACGGGCCCCCCCAGATCCCTGGCCGGGGCCCTTCTCTTCAAGCCCAGGGCTCTTCCCACTAATCCTGGGGCTCTTTACTCTCGTTGCATGGCCTTTTATTACGGTCCCGCAGCAGGATCCTTTCACAAGTTCTGCAGTGGGCTCCCTTCCTGCAATCTTGGGGCCTCCCCACAGTGGGGCAATGCCAGGGCCCGGTCGCAAGTGTGACTTTTGCAATCCTGGAAGTTCACCCACTGGTTTGCTACTGGGCCCCCTGGAGCATGGGGCCCGGTAGCAATCGCAACCCCTGCAACCCCTGTAGTTACGCCCCTGTTACAACCCACAAAAACAAGTTGATTCCTACTGTCCTAAATTGTATTGTAATTGTACTGTCTGCCCTAATGTAAAATGCTGCGGAAACTGTTGACGCTATAAAAATTCTGTATAATAATAATAATAATCCCCATCACTAAAGAAAAAAAATGTTGCTGACCTTTTTGCTTGCTCAAAAATCCTACCTAACTTCATCAATGTACTGGTAAAATGGTTCTAAAGGCTCAAGTTTTTTTACATGCATTCTATTTGCAGCAGTCCCCCTAATACTTACCTGAGCCCCATCACGATCCAGCAATGTGCCCAAGAGCCTCACATCTCTAGGAACACTCCCTCTTCATTGGGTGAGACAGCAGCAGGAGCCATTGGCTCCCACTGCTGTCAATCACAGCCAGTGAGCCAATGAGGAAAGAGAGGGGGTGGGACAGTGCAGCAGCTCTGTGTGTGAATGGACAGGAGCGAACCTGCTTGGGTGCCCCCACTGCAAGCTGCTTGCTCTGGGGGCACTCAGCAGGAGGGAGCGGCCAGGAGAAGAGGAGTATCAGGGCTGCTCTGTGCAAAACCGCTGCACAGAGCAGGAACGTAAAACATGTTTGTTATTTAAAAAAAAAAAAAATGTTTCCTTTTATAGTCACTTTAAGGAGGGGGTTGGGGAGTTATGTTTACCATGTTTACCATAATTAACCCTGTCTGTATGTGCTGGCAGATCTCATTATCACCAAAGAAAAAAATGACAGTGTATCACTCTTAACAGGTAGCACTGTGATAAAAGCAAAAATTATATTCATTAGAACTGTTGTGATATTAAATAAAGTCCATGTAGTGTGAAACATGCTGTTCTTCATACTGATATTGTGCCAAAGCTCTAGAAATCATAAAGTGAAGTCCTCCTTATTCTAAATATCCACTTCCAAACACAGCCTCCCATGCAATAGGTGATCCCTCTCCCCATGGATGAAAACTCACCAGCTACAAACGCCTTCCGCTCTCATGGTCGGCAAACCAGCTATAGGTAATCAACTCCAAGGTAGATGTCAGAGTCCTCACGCCGCACAATGTAGTGGGTCAAGTGTCATGTGAAAACAAAAGGGAAACTTCCAATGGCATAAAAACCAAAAATCATCAAATTTATTTAAAATTATAAATAAGCTAAGATAATCCATCCACCTCACAGGTGTGGCATATCAAGATGCTGATTAGACACAAGGAATATTGCACAGGTGTACAGTATATAAACACACACACTTTTAAGGATGATACACTTAGGCTACTTTCACACAGGCGGACCGTTCAGATCCGCCTGTCCGTTTTTTTGGCGGATCTGAACGGTCCCCCCATGCATCCCTATGGGGCATCGAATGTCAGCGGAGACATGTCCGATCCGTCAAATCTGGACAGATGGAAACCCTATTTTCCATCCGTCCAGTGGATTGGATGGGACCGACGATCCATTCCCATCCGATTCCCCCATAGAGATGTATGGGGAACTGACAGCTGTGTAGAACAGCTGTCATCCTCCTACTCAGCGGGGGATCGGCGGATCGATCCCCCTGCTGAGATAAACGGAGTCAGTCCAATGGACGGATAGTGTGAAAGAGCCCTAAGGACCCTTTCACATGGGCTTTCTGATCAGGTCCGCCTGTCAGTTTTTCAGACGGACCTGATTGGATGCTCCATTCACCCTTATGGGGTAGCGGATGTCAGCAGTGACATGCTTACACCTGCTGCTATCCGATCCTGTCTGTGAAATCCAGATGGATGGAAACCCTATTTTCCATCCATCTGAAGGATCAGAGCAGATAAGATCGGATAGAGAATCTCCCATAGAGAAGAGCGGGGATCGGCGGATCCCCGCTAAGCAAAACTGAGTCCCCTGGGCAGAAAGCCCGTGTGAAAGGACCCCAAAATGTGCACCTTTACTATATTGGGGGGGTCCGAAAACCAGACAGTATCTGGTGTGACCACCATTTGCCTCACGCAGTGCAACACATCTCCATCGCATAGAGTTGATCAGGTTGGTGATTGTGGCCTGTGGAATATTGGTCCACTCCTCTTCAATGGCTTTGCGAAGTTGTTGGATATTGGCAGGACCTGGAACACGCTGTCGTATATGCTGAAACAGAGCATCCCAAACATGCTCAATGGGTGACATGTCTGATCAGTATGCTGCCCATGCAAGAATTGGGATGTTTTCAGCTTCCAGGAATTGTGCACAGATCCTTGCAACATGGGGCCGTGCATTATCATGCTGCAACATGAGGTGATGGTCGTGGATGAATGGCACAACAATGGGCCTCAGGATCTTGTCACTGTTTCTCTGTGCATTCAAAATGCCATCATGTATTCATTGTCCATAACATACGCCTGCCCATATGATAACCCCACCGACACCATGGGCCACTCAATCCACAACGTTGACATCAGCAAACCACTCACCCACACAATGCCATACACGCTATCTGCCCTGTACAATGAAAACCGGGATTCGTCCATGAAGAGAACACCTCTCCAAAGTGCCAGACACCATGGAATGTGAGCATTTGCCCAATCAAGTCGATTACGATGACGAACTGCAGTCAGGTCGAGACCCCGAGGAGGAGGACGAGCATGCAGATGAGCTTCCCTGAGACGTTTTCTGACAGTTTCTGCAAAAATTCTTTGTTTATGCAAACTGATTGTTGCAGCAGCTGTCCGGGTGGCTGGTCTCAGATGATCTTGGAGGTGAAGATGCTGGATGTGGAGGTCCTGGGCTGGTGTGGTTACACGTGGATGTGAGGCCGGTTGGATGTACTGCCAAATTTCCTGAAATGTCTTTGGCTTATTGTAGAGAAATGAACATTTAATTCACGGCAACAGCTCTGGTGGACATTCCTGCAGTCAGCATGCCAATTGCACTCTCCCTCAAAACTTGCGACATCTGTGGCATTGTGCTGTGTGATAAAACTGCGCATTTTAGAGTGGCCTTTTATTGTGGACAGCCTAAGGCACACCTGTGCAATAATCATGCTGTCTAATCAGCATCTTGATATGCCACACCTGTGGGGTGCATGGATTATCTCGGCAAAGGAGAAGTGCTCACTAACACAGATTTAGGCCCTTTTCACACATGTCCGATCCTGTCCGTTCCGTTTTCTGCTCAGCGGGGGATCGATCCGCCGATGCCCCGCTGAGTAGGCAGATGATAGCTCCATCTTCGCTCTGTGGGTGGAGACGGAGGTGTCAGATCCCCGCTCTCCTCTATTTGGGAATCGAATGAGAACGGACCGGCGATCCGATCCGCCAGACGGATGGAAAATAGAGTTTCCGTCCGGATTTGACGGACAGGATCGGATGTCAACGGACATGTGTACGCTGACATCCACTGCCCCATAGGGATGCATGGAGCATCCGTTCAGATCCGCCTGAAAAACCGCATGTGTGAAAGGGGCCTTAGACAGATTTGTGAACAATATTTGAGTGAAATAAGCCTTTTGTGTACATAGAAAAAGTCTTAGATCTTTGAGTTCAGCTCATGGAAAATGGGGGCAAAAACAAGTGTTGCGTTTTTTAATTTTGTTCAGTGTATGTATGTGTATGTGTATATATATATATATATATATATATATATATATATATATATATATATATATATATATATATATATTTATACATATATATTTATTATTATTATACAGAATTTGCGCCAACAAACTGAGCAGTGCTTTACCTTTTTTATATGTGTGTGTGTAGATATATGTATGTATATATATATATATATATATATATATATATATATACTTTTTTTTTTTCTTTTTACGTTTTTCAAAATAGACAGCAAAAGTGGAAATGCACTTTGAGGATAGAGTTCCTTTAATGGGTGGTGCAATGTGTGACATCAAGAGGTGGAGGGGGGGTGTCTCTTTAGACGCTTCAGTTTCTCTGGCAAAGGAAAGCATTTTTTTAGGGGTGTGGATTGCACAGGAGACAGAACACATTAGCCCCGAAGGCAGGCAATATTTGGGAGGCACCTTCTTGTCATCTGTGCCTCCTAGCCCCATCCATTGTTTCCATCCCCCCTCCATCCTGCCCCTGGGAAGGTGTCTGGCTCTTGCTGTTTGTGTTGCACCTGCCCTGTGCGCAGCAGCATCGTCTATCTATCTCTCCCTCTCCTCCTCCTCCTCCCATCCACAATACAGGAGCTGCTGATCGGGGACACGCCTGGCATACGGGGACACCGCGATCCGGGCACCCCAGCCCTGGAATTACAGGACATCCATGGAATAGAGGATATTCCCGGATCCTGCGGGAGAGAGAGAGAGAGAGAGAGAGCCTGACAAGAAGCAGAGGAGGAGAGCATTGTTCCCATCGCCTGGGTAAGTGATGCTCAATGGATGTCTGTGATGGTCAGGAACAATTGTAGGGTCCCCATCCAAGAATCTCACCATTATCATCATCATCCTCATCCTACCTTTCTCTTATCATTCTTCTATAGAAAGGATGGATTCCTATTGCATTGTCCTCCCTGGATGCAATGATGAAGGCATCACGATGCTTTAAATAAATCTGTGTTTATGTATCTATTTCTATTTGCAACATTTGTAAATATTATTTACTGTCCTCTCCTTTTTATCAATATGGATACATCCTATTTGTAAATATCCTTTCCTGCCTTTTTATCTCCATTATGGACACATGATATTTATAAATATGTATTCCTGCCTTTTATCTATACAATGGCTACCTATCTGTAGTCATATATGTATTGTAGTCACAGGCACGCACCCATAACCAAATATGCATGTATATTTCCATTTCCATCTACAGATTAACCCTTGCATCCACATCCCTACATCTCTAAGCCCCCATCTCCCAAAGATGCCTGTGTTCCATGCAAAAAAACAAGGGGGATGGGTATAAGGATACAAGAGAGGAAGAGGACAAGTACATCTATAGGGATTTAGTAATTATGTTGCCTTAATGAATTAACCCCTTTGGTGCCACAGGTCCTGCTACCAATGCATTTCAGGCCTCTCTCCATCACACAGGAGGGTCTGGTGTTTGCCATTGGATTTGCATTTATTGCATGGCTTGGTCACTCCCCCCCCCCCCCCTTTTTATCCTTGACGGAATGTACTGTGCATTCTGCTTCCAGAATAGGGGGACGGAGACCGTTTCTAGAAATGACTAGTAAAGACGAGCTGCACAGTGATTGATTGATTTTTTTTTCCACTCTGTGTTTATTTGAGATGCTAAGTCCATCCTGTATTATAGACCTGGGTAGGAGGAATGGCTTGAAGGTCAAAAATACACATGTATACAGTGTATCTGTAGGAGGTGTGAATTGGATGCCTTTGGGGATCAGTGATCTGTCCCCCGACATAAGGTGTGATATTGGCCTTGTAAAATATAGGATTTGGTAATCAGTGTGGATTTATTTCAGCCATATCATATGACACCAGGTTCAAAATGTTTTCTTTTTATGTGTAACAATACGTAGACCACATCAATATAAACAGCATCTAACCAATGGCCTCATTGCCACAATCTGCCCTATAGATGTTTGTATTTTTTCAGGATGTGCATACGTTAAACCATTATTACAATTATTCTTTAAAGAAATATTGAGTGTAAAGCTTTTATATGCACATTCTAAACATTAGCAATGAGAAGGCTAAATTCTATCTAGCAACAGAAAATTGGTGTGTTTATTTGTGGTCTGTAGCATATGCCCATATAAAAACTGTGCATTGACGTAGCCTTTAAAGATCCATGACCAGAGAAGATGCAATAAACACTTGATGACATTTTTTTAGAATGAAATCTGTAGGCCTCTGAGTAAAGATGGTGTCTGTTATTATTCTACATATAAGTTACCATTGTGTAGGCAAGCCAGGTTCCCCCCGTTCATCCACATCGAAGACGCTGTATGAAAAATAGGTCGGAACCGAAATGCTATTTTATTTTTGGAAACAATATTTCCTAAAAAAAGATTCAATGACATCATAAGAGCAAGCAGAAAATCCCTAGGACGAGTGTCACATGAATTTGTTGAGCAGGGGATGATGACTAACCCTTAGCAGGATACAGTGATGGCAACCCACATCTGTGGTCTTGTGGAACTTTACCTTTTGTTGTATAGATGCTGATTGAACATTGGAAGTTGAGCACATGGGTTGAAAGGTCATTTTGAATGAATCACTGTTTTTTTGTGATTTGTGATAATGATTTGTATTCTACTGATAAGTAATTCTGTCCTAGAATGTTTACCTACTATATATATCTGAGTAAACAGGAAGTCCGTTTAGCATTATTTTCCCATCGGATCATGCAGCCGATGGAAGGGCGCCTTGAAATCACGTCAAGTGTCAAGTCTTGCTCTTCAGAAAGGCAAAAAAGACAGAGGCTATAAGTAACCTTAAAATACATTTCCACAGTGGGCAACCCCTTCAGTATTGAAGCCAAATGTGAAATGAGGAAAGGGTCAGATATGAGCTATTATTAAAGTCCAACTCTGGGAATTAGACAAAATCAACCCTTGTAATGCACCCCACCCAAGCTAAAGCCTACCCTTGACTTGCCCCTTCCCTAATGAACATACTGCAATGGAAAAGCCCAACTTCAAGAAGTAGATAAAATCTCTACCCTTGTATTGCCCCCCCCCCCCCAAAAGGGATATATGCTGTTTAGTTTAGGGATGCAGGAAAAAATAGTAATGCTTGCCTTATTCCTTGCTCTGGAAGGGTCCTTCCAGTGGTGTGAGTGTTCCTGTGAAGCCTCCTCTCTAAGGCACTCCTTCCTGGCCGTGGTCACACTCCTGCTTCCTCCCCATACAATATAGGGTTAAAAGCCCTGCATTGTACATGATGACACACTGGGACCAACTACAGTCTGGAGTGCTAGAGGGAGAGGAAGGGAGCACTCAAGCCAGTCAAAGCAGGAGTAGGGTAAATAATAAGCCTGTGAAAAAGAAAAAATCCAACAGATTTCTCCATCTTGTTATATAGCACAGACAGGGCAATCTCCAGTTGTGGTTATTGAATTTTGACAGCCAGCCCCACCAACTGTCAACAGACCTGGACAGCAGCTGCATCTGATTTGATGCAGGAGCTGTAGGCTGACAGATTTTTCACTTTTTTTTCAGTGGAGGGGTGTTTTGTGAGAGGAGGCTGACAGGGCCCTCTATTAAACAAATTTCTTAAGGTTCATCAGGAACCAGACAAAATTCACTTCATGTATGGACAGCTTTACACTAACCATGAACAGAAACATGCCTTACCTAGAAAAATAACTTGTTTTCCAATATGCAAGAGTACCAAGCACTTCTTGCGATCTTCCTAACTGGGGTCTTCTATAGCCAGCAGTAGATGCAGTCAGCTGGGGTTATATGCATAGGTACAGGAAGGTGGGGGGGGAGTGAAAAGCTGACTTCTTTGGACTGTTGGGCAATTTGAGGCAGGTGGTCAGTAGTACCTGAGTCCCAGTTTTCAGACGGTAGAATGCCTGTAGAATGCTGAAGCTGGAACACACAAAGGTAGACAGGAGGAGAGTCAGGAATATGGCATTGGGATCTCCCAGGTGCAGTATCTATGACATTTGAGAAGATAGGGGCTGAGTCAGCCCATCATGCTCCACCTATAACTAAATTATTACTTTTAGGTGGACTGACTTCTAAATTATTTTAATATATAACTCAATTGGTGGTGTTAGAGGGGAGCATTGATATTTTTAAAAGACTCTTGGATGTTCATCTTAGTAAACACAATATACAGGGATATGGGAAATGATTATCAACTATGGAACACATACACCTAAACAGGCTGAAATGGATAGACTATTGTCTTTATTCAACCTTACCTACTATGTAACACACAGTAATATACTGAAGAAAGTGAACATTTCACAAAATGCTAGCGCTTGGTTTTTACCAATGAGCTTTCTCGTGTTTTAGTATTTACCAAACTTGAATTAATTATTTAGTGAAGGTTTCCTTTATTTCTTATTAGACTCAGTAAGTAGGCTATTTCTCATATCTTGTATTGATTGGAAGGCATTATAAAGCGTGCTGTGGTTTGCAGCATTTTTACTATTTTTCAGGCCTGCCTCTAGGCTTCCGTTAATCATTTGTGTCATCAACATTAATGTGGCTGTAATTGTGTCCGAGCAGATGGAGAGTGATCACTGCATTCACCCATGTGGTGGTTAGTAATTTATAGCTCCTTAGGGTAGCAGGAAGGGGCAATTAATATTCTATCTATCTATCTATCTATCTATCTATCTATCTATCTATCTATCTATCTATCTATCTATCTATCTATCTATCTATCTATCTATCTATCTATCTATCTTTGTACAAGATATGCTTCTTGTATCATAGTATTATTTTAGATGTTACGACATAGAACACGCTATTGAAGGTATTATGGGTCCGCTTTATTTCCTTTTAACCATATAAATTATCACACAAAAAAGTTGTTTTTATCCTTCATGAACTGTAAAGAGCCTTATGCCTCCTCTTAACATCCTCTGTGCCCCCTAAAGTTCTTTTGCTGAATTAAAGTGGTTATAAACCTCAGACATGAAATATGAACAAAGCATATCCCTCTATAGCACATGTGTCAAATACAAGGCCCATGGGCTGAATCCGTCCTCGCACCTCTCCTGCAGCTACGTCCCCCCTAGCCTCTGCACCCACCTTGTCTCAGCCGTTGGCAGCAGAGAGCACAACATAACTCCTCTACCAGATCCTGCACTTCTCTTTGCTGCCACAGAGGCTCATCTCTGCCCCTCCCTGTCTCAGCAGTCGGTAACAGACAGTAGGACAGGACTCCTGCTCCTCTCTGTGCAGTCGCAGCAACATCTCATCTCTGCCTTACCGTTTTCAGCATTCAGCAGACTCTGGCAGCTGACTCTTGCCCTCCTATGATCCTCCTACAGACCCTGCACTTTATGCTTCTCATCACCACCCCAGCTTCTTCCTAGCAGCAGCACAATGTAATGAGGGGGGGACTCTTGTCTTCTGATGGTGGGGCACCTTTCTCTGGACATCTCGTCTTACAGATACAACTGGCCCTTTAAAGGCAATCACAATGCTGATGTAGCCTGCAATAAAATGGAGTTTGACATCCCTGCTCTATAGGGTGTACATTTCTCAATTCAAAAGTGTAATTTTTGTCTTCTCGTTCTTGTGCTTTAAGCATGAATCACTTCTGATGCGTTTACCTGACACCAAGAGTTTAATGGTGACAGGGGACAGCCTCAGCTCTGTTCCTGTGTGCTGTGTGAAGGGAGTGTATCCCTTCCCTCCAATCAGGTCTCCAATCAGAGCTTTTACTGATGTAACTTCAGCTCTCTTTCCCCTGTTTTTTAATGCTGAGAGATTTTGTGTAAATTCTGGACTTTGAATTGATGTAGGGGAAAGATTTCTGTAGACAAACAGGTACAACTTATGTAGGAGGATTTGTTTAACCTCTTACCTACTGGGGAATTAAACCCCCTTCCTAACCAGACCAATTTTCAGGCTTCAGTGCTCTCACACTTTGAATAACAATTACTCAGTCATGCAAATATGTACCCATGTGAAATTTTCATCCTTTTTTCCACACAAATAAAGCTTTCTTTTGGTGGTTTTTAATCATCACTGGGTTTTTTATATTTTGCGTGTGAAAAAAGACAGAAAAGTTTGTAAAAAACAAAATGCATTTTTCTTCGTTTCAGTTTAAAAATTTTGCAAATTTAGTCATTTTTCTTCAAAAATGTTGGCCAAAAGTATCCTACTACAAATCATTGCTAACCCCCCCCCCCCTCAAATAAGTATATATTATTTGGTCTTTGTAAAGGTTATAGAGTCTACAAGCTATGGTGCCAATCATTGAAAATTGATCACACCTGATGTACTGATGGCCTATCTTAATATCTTGAGACCCTAACAAGCCAGGAAAGTACAAATACCCCCCAATGACCCCTTTTTGGAAAATAGATATTTCAAGGTATTTAGTAAGAGGCATGGTGAATTTTTTAAAATTGTAACTTTTTCTTTGCAAAAATTAAGATTTTTTTCACAATTGTCATATTTGCCAATGTCAATGTCAATATTCACAATTGCCAACTACACCCCAAAACTACACCCCAAAATACATTCTACTACTCCTCCTGAGTTTGGTGATACCACATGTGAGACTTTTACACAGCCTGGCCATATAAAGGGGCCCAACATCCAAGTAGCACCTCCAGGCGTTCTAGGAACATAAATTACACATATCATTTCCTGACAACCTATCACACTTTTGAAGACCCTGGAGCATCAGGACAATGTAAACACTCACAAAATGACCCCATTTTGGAAAGCAAACATCCCAACACACAATCTAGGAGGCATTACGAGTCTTTTGAACATTTCATTTTTTTCCACAAGTTTTTGGAATATGTGGAAAGAAAATAAAAATGCATTTTTTTCACACAAAGTTGTCCATTTATAAGATATTTCTACCACATAGCATGTACATAGCAAAAATGACACCCCAAAATACATTCTGCTACTCTTCCAGAGTATGGCGATACCACATGTGTGAGACTTTTACACAGCATAGACACATACAGAGGCCCAACATTCAGGGAGCACCGTCATTTCCTGACTACCCATTACACTTTTGTGAGGTACTGTAAGGCACTAATAAGTACTGTAGTGGCACGGATGAGCACTGATGTGGCATGGATGAGCACTGACATGGCATAGATGAGCACTGACATGGCATGGATGTGGCACAGATGAGCACTGAAGTGGCATGGATGTGACACAGATGAGCACTGACGTGGCATGGATGTGGCACGAGTGAGCACTGATGTGGCACGAGTGAGCACAGATGTGGCATTAATGAGCACTGCTGTGACATGGATGAGCACTGATGTGGCATGGATGTGGCAGGGATGAGCACTGATGTGGCATGGATGTGGCATAGATGAGCACTGATGTGACATGGATGAGCACTGATGTGGCATGGATGTGGCACTGATATGGCATGGATGTGGCAGGGATGAGAACTGATGTGGCAGGGATGTGGCACGGATGAGCACTTACGTGGCATGGATGTGGCACAAATAAGCACTGATGTGGCATGGATGAGGCATGGGTGGGCACAGATGAGGCATGGATGGGCATGATTGAGGCATGGATAGATATGAATAAGGCACAGATGGGCATGATTGAGGCACAGATAAGCATGATTGAGGCATGAATGGACATGATTGAAGCACGGATGGGTATGATTGAGGCATGGATGGGCATGATTGAGGCATGACTGAGGTATGATTGAGGCTTGATTGTGGCATGACTGAGGCACAATTGAGACATGATTGTGGCATGATTGAGGCATGGAGGAAGCACGGGTGAGCAGTGCTGTGGTCTCTCTCCACTGCTCGCACACTATACCGATTGCTGTGTACAGCGTGGGAGGAGGGGAGAGAATTGAACCTGCCATGCGCTGGTTTGTTTACAACAGATCGTTCCTTCATTGGACGGAGTGATCACGTGGTAAAGAGCCGCTGTCAATGGCCCTTTACCACGATCCGTGACCGTGAGCATGAACAATTCCTTGTGCACGCCCCAGGGGGCGTGCGGGAGGCACGTGTCTGGGAGGACGTCATTGTACGCCCTCCCAGAATAAGCCGACCGTGCTGTAGGGGTCATTTGGCTATGGCCTGGTCGGCAAGTGGTTAATCTCTGTGTATCACCTGAGGCCAGTCACCTCACTGGGTATATGTGAGGGTTTACAACTACTCTAAAGTCTCACATATGCAGAAAAAGGAACATGTAGCATAGGTGTGCACAGCCAATTGCATTACCCCAAAGCTCCAACACATATGCCTTTCTCTGCAGCCTCAGCTGCACTAAACAGGGTTACTGGACAGTAGGGGGAAATGGGCACTGCACAGAGTGATTAGGGTGTTCCCAGGCACAACTCCGGGCACACCTCTGACATGTAGTACGGAAAAAGGTTTTAATTTTGTACATTTTGAGGCTTGGTGTTGTCTCCCACTTCCTCCTCTTAGTGTTTTGATTATTTACAAAGCCAAATGATAATTTTATTTGTCCTTGAGAGTAGCTATTCAATTCAGTTTGATCACACTATTTAAAATGTATCTAAGTTCAAAAAATAACAATTTTATAAAAGAAAGGGCATGCAAAGTGTCAGTTCATATCTTTTCCTTTTCAGTCGCTGTATAGCACATTGTGCTTCTCTACGAAATGTGACTTCATGAAGGTTGGAAGTTTTCCACCTTACATTGTCAAAGGGTCATTCAGGTACACACTGTATGCTTAAACAGTAATGCCTATCCTTCTACAATCAGAATGTTATTACTTAGTCATTTCAGGGGAAGGCTTTGGAGAAATAGGTTGATCTTTGGTGAAATAAAAGGTCTTCCCTGGCTTCATATACTACACTGTTCTCCTAAAGTACTTTTGTATTCTACAGATTCAGATGCATTTTAGAATGACAACAAAAAAATGTAAACCTGTAAATTCAATTCTATACAGAGATTTGTACATTCTGCCAGTGTTAGCTTTTTTTTTTTTTTTTATATTTCGCTTTTGAAAAAAATTTAAAGGCACTTTTCTGGCCTTATTTCATATTTTATTTCTTATTTCATATTAGATCCATGAAACCTGGTTATAGTATATAGCCTCCCACCCCCAAACTTCCCTCAACGTACCCATTCTAGGGAATTCTTCTCCCTGCAGGCTCCTGTCATTTTTTGAGTTTGTCGTGGCTGTTCATGACTCGGCCCATACACTGTGTCATCCATTCAGAGAATTCTCTGAATGGAGAGACTACTAGTCCCAGCTGCCACTACGGCAGAGGGACTCTCACATCTCAATGAGGCACATGTGCGGTAACGTCACTGCACTTGTAGTCCATTTATACTTCCTCCAACCCCATAACCAGAGTTGTATAAAGTACTCGAAACCCATACTTGAGTAAAAGTGCAAGTGCTCGATCAAAAAGTGACTTGAGTAGAAGTGGAAGGGCTCAATCAAAAAGTGACTTGAGTAGAAGTACTAAAGTATTCAACATTTTTTGTACTTAAGTATTGCAAGTTTTTTAAAAATTTTGCTACTCAAGTACTGAAAGTAAAAGTACAAGTACTGTGTTATGTAGTTATTAAAGAAAGAAGTCAAAAGTTTGAACATCATATTGTTTTTTATTATTTCAAATGCAGCTTTTATTTATACATACAGTAGCATTTCTTTTTGTATGCGTTGATAATACACGTTTTGAGCTTCATGAAACCTGCCATCCACTGTTCTGGCAGTGGTAATTTTTATAATTGTAACGAGTAACTATGCAGCACAAAAAAAAAATATTGGAGTAGAAGTATTGAAATCATCGCAAAAAATGTAGTGAAGTAAAAGTTGAAGTAGGAGAAAAAAATTCTACTCTAGGAAAGTACAGATACCGCCTTTTGGTACTTAAGTACAGTAGTGAAGTAGTTCTACTTAGTTACTATACATCTCTGCCCATAACCAAAGGCCCACACCTTGGTACAGGCCTGTGCCTGGAGGAATAGTTTGCAGGGGTTTGTGCATTTTACCTATAATCCACTAATAGCGATTGCAATGCTTTGCAGGCTCCAGTACAAAAAAGAAACTATATTTACCTTATTGCTCACTCCCCCTGCAGCCATTGCTCTTTTCCCCTCGCAAGTGCTCTGAATTGTGGGTATTTCCTTGGTGTCCTCACTTATAATGCAGGAGTACTGGTCCTGATTTGCCCCTAACAATGTCAGAGTGTGACCAATAGAGCAGTGAAGAGGCTTTGGGGTACTGGTCATGTACCTGGGAGAGAGGAATAAGGTAACTATAGTTGCTTTTTATTTTCTGCATAGAAACAAGCAATTACTCATTACAATTCTAGGGGAGCACCACTGCAAGGGTTATTATTTTTTGAAAGATTTTAGCTTTAAGCAAATGAGAGACATTCTTAAATTTTCCCACTCTGCCCTGGTGTTGGAATTTAAAGTATTTGTGACCGCACTACATTAAAAATTGATTGCTATACAGCATAAAGTATTACACGGGTCAAAGCGTATTCTTTTTTTACCTTTTTTTAACATTTATTTGGCTGTCATGTGATTGCACAGCCTCATCACAATCCTCCTCATCGGTGATGGAGGTGTGTATGTTTAGTAAGGGGGCAGGTTGACTCACCAACACACATAGATGAACCTACAAAACTGAGCAGCAGCTTCTTTGGGACCTGTTTAAGATAGTTTGAGCTTAGCCAGGTACCAGGAGTGCCCAACTGGTCTCAGATCTTCAGTGTGTAGGCAGGTGCAGTCTACTTTCTTCACTGCAGGTGGCGCATAACCGCAGTGGCATTACAGGGGAGAGGAAGTCAAGAGGAATACTGTTCCCTTATGGTAGTGATGGCGAACCTTGGCACCCCAGATGTTTTGGAACTACATTTCCCATTATGCTCATGCACTCTCCAGTGTAATTGAGCATCATGGGAAATGTAGTTCCAAAACATCTTGGGTGCCAAGGTTTGCCATCACTGCCCTATGGTTTCCTGGGTCACTGGGGTTGCTATCCAGTTGGATGCTGCCACCCCATGTGACTATGGTGGCCATTTTGGGTCAGGCAGAGTCTATTTAAGACGCTGATCCCTGGGCTTGGCACGCATTTCACATGAGGGTAGTGTAGGGACAGGTCACCCGTCAGTGATTAACAGTAGGGAGAGGTTCCAGTCCAGATGAGTAGGGAGAGGATGGGGAAACACCATCCTTTCTAAAAACCTCCCATATTGGGTACGGACCGACCAGGCTGCATTCCACCCCTCAAGACAGACCCGGTCGGCACATCTGAGACCTGCTCCGTTATACTGTGCATACTGTGAGTGTTCCTAGTCAGGTTCCTTCCTGTCTGGTTTGTTGTGAATTAATGAATTCTACATCAATACAAGTTCTTTTCTCTGCAACTGGACTCTGAGTGTTAACTGCCACTGCACCACCCTGAAACTCCAAACAAGTGTACCACTGCCATAACAGGGAGCCCCTATATTAGCGTTTCGTGTGCCTATGTCAGCTCTCAACGGAACCGTCAAACCATCAAATGGCTGATGTCACAGCTGATCACATGTGTATCGCCATAGCAACTGCAGATCAAATAGGCTAATGTCAGCTTCCTTGTCTGTAAAGGAAAGGAAGGTTTAGTTCCCACATAAGATATTAAGTGGAACTAAACCCGTTGATTTAAAAGGTTCCAAAAAAAAGTTACATTTCCGGCATCCTGGGATTGCTAACTGCCACCTTTGCTTGTGTCCTCAACCAAACTGGCAAACCATCAAATGGCTGGTGTCATAACTGATCACACGTGCAGCACTATGGCAGTTGCAGATCAATCAGAAGCTTATGCCTCGTACACACGCAACGATTATTGGCCGACCGAGTGGTGTTTTGTTGGTTGGAATGTGCCTAGACTGCTCACGAATTTTCTCGGCCAACAAAAATCTACTTCAGAAGTGATGTCATGTGCTGGTTTACTTTCCGTGTGTTTTTTCTTCTCTGAGCATGCCCAGTATTGCTCATCAGATTTTTGTCTGCCGAAATCTGTACTGACTGACGGAAAATCGGCCGTTGTGTTGACGGCCAACAAAAATTTTATAGCCTGCACACCAGATTTTATTCGGCCGAAAAGTCGGAGTCGGTTGTCGAAAGCATCATACTAACAAGCCGAAAATTGGCCGATCGGACGTTGGCCGAAAATTCCCGGCCAATAATCGATGCGTGTGTACGAGGCATAAGATGGCATCTTCCATAGCTGAAAAGGATAGAAGGGTTTAGTTCCGCTTTAAGAGTAATCGGTATGTGACGACCATTGTGAGTTATTGCACTTTAAATTTCCCTTTTGCTTTACTGATTAAGTCTGATTTTATAAAGCCTCTGTAACAGTCCCATTTGCTCATCAGCGCAGAGAAGCAATCTACCACAAGTGTCTTATTACACTCAGCCAGGAAGCAGGGGAAGAATTCATTATTCTGATATATAATTTATCTGCTACACTACAGAACTTGCTTGTAAAAGGTTTCCTTGAAATGCAAACTGTTAAAGAACTTACTAGGAGAGAGGCAATCTGATTTACTCTTCCAGCTAAAAGCCACTTCTAATCCTGGGAATTGCATTGAGCGGGGGTATGCAGCATGCAAGGATTCCTAATGCTGTACACCTTAAAAACCCAGTATTTCCAACAGCATTGAACAGGTTAAACTCACAAGAAGACAATACCACTCACCTAAGAGAATACTGACAGTTATAAGCATTTTCATACTACCCGTCCTTTAGGGTGGAGGGGTCAGGGTGTATGGAGTCACCCTTCTGTCTTATCAGTACTGCACTCTCTCAATCAAAATGAACTTTTTTAATCCTTATGCTGCTAGTGTTATTAAATAGATAGGAAGAATTATTATATTTACTTGTTTAAACTTTTTTTTTTACATTTTCAGTTGCTTCCTAGTTACTGGCCTAGGCCAACGTGATTTCTTCCATCTGAAGGAGGGGAGGAGGGGTTTTCTGAGATAAGCACACCCTCCTGTCTGCATTCCTGGGGTAAGGGCAGGTGGATTCCAGGAAGTAAATGCTACATAAATCATTTGCCCTTGTACAAGGTGGCCACAGCTAGAAATGTTGGGTGGTGTTTTTCAAAGTAAATTCTCAACAAAATAAAGCATGGAGACATGGATGGATGGGTGAGTTTGCCTTGATTATTAAAAAATAATTAAATGGCCTTTCCAGTTTGTGATGATCAGATACAGTTTGGTTCCCCTTTAAGCTTCACCTATTGCATTCCATAAACAGTCTTTTTTTAATTGATGATAGCCTAGAAAACAAGTGAAAATATGCTTTAGGCTTTGCCCACTATATGCATATGAAAAAACCTATGCAGAACAACTAACATTCACAGAAGCCCTAAAGGCTGGAAATCCCCCTTCATCTATGAGGGAAGCGTTGATTGGTCTTATATTAAAACCACACAAATATCCCCTTAAATATCCCCTTAAGGTTATATTAAAGGCAAAAAAAACAAACAAACAATCATGCCATATACACCTGCTGTATGCAGCAGTTTTGCACAGAGCAGCTCCAGCCCTCCAGTTCTCGGGGCCCTCACCAGTGCCCCTCCCTCCTGTCAAGCAAACAGCTTGCAATGGGGGCATCCAAGCAGGTGCGTTCCCGAGCCACGCTCTGTTTGTCCATTCAGGCACTGAGCCATGGCTCAGCCCCGCCCCTCCCCTCTCCTCATTGGCTGTCTGGCTGTGATTGACAATGAGAAGGGAGCATCCCCAGAGAGCCAATGCTCTCGTGCACATCACTGGATTAAGAGGGAGCTCTTGAAGTAAGTATAAGGGGAATTGGGGGGACTGTTGCACACAGAAGTTTTTTAATCTTTAAGGCCCGTACACACGTACCGATCGTCGGCATACAAACGTCGGTGGACGAAGGATCTGCCGATTGTACGCGTGTTAGTATGGTGCCTCCGACAGATGTCTGCGCACAATCCGCGGACAAAAGTCTTTCGTGCAAACATGAAAATATTTGTATGCCGACACCAGAACGGACGATTGTTCGCCTGTCAGTACACAATTCGGCCGACACACAGCTACAAATCCCAACACGCATGATCAAACCAAATGAGTTCCCGGAAGAATTTTCTCTAGTAAACTCAACATTTTATTCAGAAAGAACTTTCGGCTCGCGGAAGTCCAAGAAATAGGTGAAATGCGGAGCACATGCTCATCTTGATAAATGTGAGAAGAAGGAAGATGCTGCTCATAATGCCATACTTTTCTAATAAAAAGGCATGTGTTCTGTTATGATGAAGATAATGTTTGTCTATTCTATCTGTTCTATCAAATTTTAGAATTAAATAATTTGAACTCTTCACCATTATTTTTGTATTTTCACACCAAAGATCTAACTATTGATATGACCCTTTATTCTTGTATGAATTAATGTCTAAAACATATTTTTCAGGTTATGCACAATATTAAACATGTTAACAAATTCAGATAGGCCATTTTTTATTTTCAATTTTCTTTATTTTTTGGATCTCAGCAAAAAAAAAACAAAGCAAACATCAATACTTTCCGTATAACTAAACATAAAAAAGTTCCATTTGGACAAAATTAAACTAGAAACTGGCAAACAGGGGTAAAATAAATAATAGGGGGTTACACAAATTAAAGTTGCTGGTAACTGTAATCAGGTTGCCATGAGGGCAGGTTTGGATCCTGCTGGCCATATTGCCACTGGCCATGTGGCATTTGGCGAGGTGGTGGGTGTTGTGGAGGTGGAGGTGGAGGTGGAGGTGGAGGGCACGGGTGCTCCTGGCATGCGTGGCTGTGCTCATTAAGTATGCCGTTTTCTGCGTTTTGCAGCACATCAAGAATAATTTTTCTGGCATACTGACACTGCCTGAGGTCCACCTTATCCAGGATTTTGGCAGTCATATTCCCGAAGGACTCATTGGCCTCCGGTTTCCTACGGAGGGCTATGGTGGCCTCCTGGATAAATTCGTCTGTGATGTCATCCACGTGCTTCCTCTTTTGCCTCCGTTTGGCAGGAGGAGGTGGTGGTGGAAAGAGTTCCGCAGGCTCCTCAGGCTCCACAGGCTCCCCAGGCTCCTGGCTGCAACCTGGCTCCTCCTCAGTGACACTTCCCTGTTGATGAAATGAACAATTGATTAGAATGTTATAGTGTATATAAAAATGCATGTTTGTTATATTATTGTGAACAAATAGCAGACTTTACATACAGTGGCATATCTAGGGTCTCCAGTGCCCTTGTTGAGGAGCTGTATTTGGCAACAACCCCCCCCCCCCCCCAAGATCAATGTAAAACTGTAACCCACCCCCCCAAAAAAAAATTAAAGGGCATTAAAAGTTTCTAATTTGCCCCTTGTTTGCCCAGTGTAGAGCTCTCTAGTGGGCAATCATTGTCTCAGGTGTGAAAAAGAAAGAGAGGGTTGAGAGCTAGAGAGAGGGAGAGAAAGAGGGGGTGTGAGAGAGAGAGGAGGGGGTTGCAGAGAGAGAGGGGCCTGAACTTGCAGAGGACTTGATGTAGGGCATTGAGGGTGAAGCAGTGCAGGGAAACATGAATAAGGAAGCCACCTGCCTTGCTGACCCAGAGTGAGAGACCAGAGACATGGAAGCAAGGATGGATGGATCATTTGCAGGAGCTGTTAGTTTTGTATTAAAAAAGGTTGAGCCAGAGGAATGCTGAGGCTACAGCAGTGTTTGTTAGGACCAGAGGTGTGCTGGGGATGCAGCAGTGTTTGTAAGACCAGAGGTGTGCTGGGGATGCAGTGAGAGGCAGTCTCAGTCTCCTGGTCTTTTGGCTCAGCTGCTCTCAATGTTTTACACCTGCATGAAGCAGCTCTCAATGTTTTACACCTGCATGAAGCAGCTCTCAATGTTTTACACCTGCATGAAGCAGCTCTCAATGTTTTACACCTGCATGAATCCGCCTGCAAACTGGGGGTTCTGGGGTGTGCAGGCTGAGTGGATTGTTAAAATAAACAATAAAACAATGCCAATGTTTTTGTGACCCACCCCCCTTGGCCTGCGCCCCTGGCGGTTGCCTGTCATGCCAACCCCTTGCTATGCCCGTTTACCTAAAGGGTCAATTATGGTTTAGCTTATAATTTTGTTACATGATTACATTTTAGCAGACAATATATTGTAAAATGCCCTACCTGAGTAAAAGTCTCCTCCAGGAAATCCTCATCCTGGCTTGGATCTACCGACACTGAGCCCTCTGCCGAAGTAGAAGGCAGTGTAGAAATTGACGGCCTGGATTCCATGGTGTCTGCCAGGAACCGCATGTTATCAAAGTACCACAGCCGTGGTACATATACATTCCGTGCCCCTGCTCCAGACTGGGTGGACTCCTCTATTTTTTTTAACTCCCGCCTGTAGGCAGTACGAATACTGTTTATTTTTTTGCGGATATACTCAAAATTTGCCCCAGGACAGACGGGCTTGTAGAAGGCCACCAAATGTTCCATGGCCTGTTTTCGGAGTTTTCGATTTTTATAATCCGCGGACTTCACTTGCCACAAACATGGCAGTTGCCTGAACTCATCAATAAAACTTATTAAAAAGTTGTGGGTGGTGAAATTGTCCACCATATTGCAGGACAGTATATGCCTGCAAGACACAAAACAACACAAAACATATTAAAATAGCATGTATTTTGGCACATAATAAAGATATTCCTAATAAAAGCTGTATAGGGCCCAAAACACACACTTTCTATTAAAAGAGTCGTACCTTTGTTTGTGGGGAAAAGTCGTGATTCGCCGCTCGATCGTGCTCCAACTCTCGATATGTCCGCTAGCGAATCGTCGGCCGAACGATCTGGCGTCCTTTAAATACAGCGCAGGCGTCAACTCCTCCTCCAGTGGCGGGCTTGTGCAGGGGTGTGTACGTGCCGAAGATCAGGCCTACATGCGACACTCACACCTGAGGCAGTGGAATAATAATTGTTTAATTAGGAACCATGTCTCAACAATCTGGGAGCTCAATTAGTGGGGGCCGAAGTGATTGGGCCACCCGAAAATCAAGGGCTACACCCATGTCAAAGCCAGAAATGGTGGAGATGGTCTCCATTTTAGAAAAAATGGATTACGATGGAAAGTTGGCAAATTACGATCGGCCCAATGCCAGGAAAGATGGCATCATGGACAAGGTGGTGGCCTGTTTGGTCAAAAAATTCGGTGTCGAGCGATCGAAAGATCAGATTCGGAAACGGTGGTCTGACCTCAAACACCGTGAGCAGGATCAGCTTTCCCAAATCCATCGGATTTTGAAAAAAAGTAAGTTTTATTTTTTCTTTATTTTTTTAATCATGCAATATGTTTTTTATAATTTTGTGTATGTTGTATTAACATGTCTAGATTATAATGTCTATGTAAAAAGTTAGATTACTCATTTTAGTTGTCATGTCGTGATTTGATCGATCTATTGTTGATGTTTTAGTATATGACATTAAAAGTCAGGAAGCCATAGTGAAAAATATATGTATTGTGTTGCAACGAACGTTCTTTCCTGCACGAATCTTCTCAGCAAACATTCCTATTAATCACAGATTATTATTCAAACCTTTAAATAGGAGAAAAACGTAAACTCCGTGCCAAACAATGGGAAAGGAGGAGGAGAGGTTTGGCAGCTCCATTGGCAGTTGTGGAACAAGATGAGGACATGGGCACAGAAGGTGGCACAGATTCCACTAAAGGTAATTGGTTCCTATGCACTGTCAAACATTAATGTACCATATTTTTCGTAGATAACCATGTACATGTCTTCATATTTGTTACTAAAAGAGCTATCAAGCAGGGCACCATGTCCTAACAAATGTACCTCTTGTGACTTTTATGATATGGCCAATGTTTTGTATTATGTAGATGAAGACATTATGCCGGAAATAATCCTGGTGGAGCCTACAAGTGACCAGACACCAGAGCAACAAGAAGGTTGGTAGTCACAGATTTTTGTGTAGTGGTATCATAGAAATATGTGTATTTGCAATGATTGTTTAACCTTATATTCTTGTATTCCCTTACAAATTTACATTGCAGATGTTGCATCATGCCAGGATGTGGCATCCCCAGCCATGTCAGAACCCCGATCTCCTGGCAACTTGCCAAGCAGCATGGAAGCCACTTCCGAAACTGTGGAGGAACCAGGACCAAGTGTCCAAGAGCCAATTGTGTGCCCACGTAGGTTTTTTCAGAATGATTTTTATCAGTGTTATTTTTAGCCTCCAATTTACAACACTAGTTCCCTATGGGAGCCTCTTTATTTGAATGGAAGTCGCACCGTAAGTCGGATCAGGATGCTCTGACTTGCGGGGCCACTTGCGTTGTGAAGATTTTTGAGGGGGAACTACACCAAAAAATTGAAGAACCCACCGTGGGTGTCCCCCCAAGTTCACAACCAGGCCTTTTGTGTGTGGTATTGAGTTTGAGGGTATGCCCACAACAAAAAGACAGCGTGGGTTACCCCCAAAACCCCTACCAGACCCTTATACAAGCATGCAGCTTGTCAGGCCAGGAAAGAGAACGAGCAAGCGGACCAAACACCCCCTGGACCACAGCAGGACACATGCCCTCAACATGGGGGGGTTTTGTTGCTTTGGGCCAGGGGGCCTCTGCACCGCACACCCAAAAGCACCTTACTCCCATGTAGAGGAGGACAAGAGCCTCATCCCCACAACCCTGTCTGGTGGTTTTGGGGGGTCATGCGGCCAGGGGGTTCCTAGGACTTTGGAAGCAACCTTTAACAAAGGGTGGCCCCCAGATCCCAGACCCCAATCACTATGTGAATGGGTATGGGGTACATAGTACCCCTACACATTAACCACATAAATGGAAGTGTATGTGAATAACGACAGGAGACGTTTATGAAATGTTCTTAAAGATCTTCATCCGGTCTTCTCCACTCTGCTCTTTGGATCTTCTCCTCTCCAGTCTTCTGCTGTCCAATCTTCTGCTCTTATGTTGTCTGCTCTTTTGCCCTAGGCTCTTCTTCTTCCTCCTGTCCTCCTCCAATGCTGTTGCCGTGCATTCTGCCCGTCTCTGGTCTCTGCATCTTAATATATATACATTACAACCATGCCCTCACAATGACGTCATCATGCGTTCACACCCCTAATGAATATATAGTAAGCTCAGGAGACCGGCAGAATCATCAGCAACAGCATTGGAGGAGGTCAGGAGGAAGATGAAGAGCCTAGGGCAAAAGAGCATAAGAACAGGGTAGGTATTAACTCGAGAGGAATTTAAAGATTACCTGCACACCAAATGTTTCTATATTATGACCTCATGTAGGTGATTCACATTGACTCCGTTGTATTTTATTTTCCAGATCATGTATTACACACTTGCACATTGGCCAAATTGACCCGTGAGGCTCTTCAATGCTGCTCAGACCTCGAGCAAATAAAAGAGACTGCAACGGCATTGCAAGGAAAGATGCGTGATTTTGTGGACATGCTTGCCAAATTTTAAAAATAATTATTTTAAAATTTTTTACTGTTTGTATTGGGATGTTCCCATTTTTATATAATATTTTAGGCCAGTTTTATGACACTCAGATGTTAAAGAGTGTACCCAAGTTTGGGAAAAGCACTTTCCAACACCCTAACCCTAACCCTAACCCTAACCCTAACCCTAACCCTAACCCTAACCCTGTGAATGTTTGATACTAAAACATTTTTACATTCAACAATGTGTGTTCAATTCTTTATTAGACTTTCGTTGGGGGGTCGAGGTCTAAAGCTGTGTAAAGAAGCACTAAATGTATGATGGCTGTCCTATTCACATATTTACATGTTAATGAAAGCATTTTGGACACTGCCATATGCAAGTTGCTGGAGGTGTCAATGAAATGTTAAAGATACCCCCAGTTTTAACGCATATCACAGTGCGATCTGACATTTCACACAGGATCGGAGCACACAAGTTTGAACGACTGTGCGATCCTATCCTGATGCGGCTGAATAAATGCATCATGTGCGACTTTTGTGCGAGTGCAGTGCGAATTGAGCCATACAAACTGTATAGCTGATTTTCGCATGAACATCTGATCGCATGTAATAAAGGAGCAGTGCGCTACGATATTACATGCCATCAGATGTGCAGTGTGAATTGAGACATACACTTTGTATGGCTACATTCGCACTGAACACGCATACAAGTCGCACATGACCCTTTATTTCTGATGTATCTGGATTGGATCGCACAGTGCTTAACACTTGTGGAATACAATCCTGTGGAAAAAGTAAGTGGCGGGTCACCCTTATGCAATGCTGGAAGGCTGCAAAGTCGCAGACTTCCCGCATCGCATAAGTGTGACTCAACACTCAAGGTACTAGCAGTCCTAGGATTCAATATGGCATTGATATTGCCAGTAGCAATCAGTGTAGGGAGATCAGTGTAATCTATAGTGTATTGCTTGTTCGTTGCTCTAGTTCACTTTCCATTACCTATATATATATAACACTTTGAGATGAACAATGATCAAGTTTCACATAACACTGACATATCCTAACATTGGTGGGCAGTGAGAAGGATGTCATAAATGAACACAACATAACAGGTGTAGGTACTTTGTTAATACCCTAATGTATTATCTGAAATATATAGTATGGGCAACTTCTGGACAATGAACACCAATATAAGGTGACATTAGATGAACCTTGGGTGTGACCTAGTTCTCAATGTGACAGGGTTTGTGTACATTTTGTGGGGTGCAGAAGGCCCTTGTATTTACACCACTGGCTAAAAAATAACACATGGCCATCATCACTTTGGATCAGCTGGTGAGAGACTACAGTCAAGAAACACACTGATGAATGTATTAACCCTTCCAAAGTCACACATATATAACACATGATTAACCCAAATAATTGTGTTTGGCATATGTGCCCAAATGATTATAATCCACAATACAGAATCATTGCAATTTTTGTTTAATGTGTTGAAAAATAATATATCTCTGACATTTATCTTGTGTGTCCAATCTTTAACAAGATTAATGTGTTTGTGACAGTGATTGCTGCCAGGACACAGCTCCTCTCCCCACGAAATAGTCCAGATATTCCTGGCGGATCTGACGGGCCCTGTGTGATGCCAATGCTGACCGTCCAACTTCCATTGACGGCATGGACTCCACTTGGTTAGAAGGTTGGGCCTCTCCACTTGTACCTGGCATAGCAGGGTCAGTATCCAGTTGCTGCAAGACATAATTTTGTGCATTCCTGCGTAGGAAGTTGTGCAAAATGCAGCAACACAAGACCACATTATCCACTTTGTACAGTGCCAGGTTTATGGACGTCAGGAATATCCGGAACCGGTTGGCCATTATCCCGAAGGCATTCTCCACAACTCTGCGAGCTCTGGACAACCGGTAGTTGTAAATCCTTTGGTCTGGGGTGAGGTTCCTCTGAGGGTAGGGCTTCATGAGATGCTCCCCAAGCGCAAAAGCCTCATCTGCGATAAACACAAAGCTCATACCCTCAACAGTTTGCTCCCTGGATGGCAGGTTCAGAGTGCCGTTCTTTAGACGACGAGCGAACTCCGTCTGATCAATAACTCCCCCATCCGAATTGCGGCCATTTTTGCCAATATCCAAAAAAATAAACTCATAGTTTGCATTAACTATGGCTAGCATGACTATACTAAAAAAACCTTTATAATTATAATAAAATGTGCCGGAATTCGGAGGGGGGACAATGCGGACGTGCTTCCCATCAATAGCACCCCCACAATTGGGAAAATTCCACTTCTCCAGAAATTGATCAGAAATCTCCAGCCATTGCTCTGCGTTTGAAGGAAACTGTGGGGAAAAAATAAAAAAAAAAAAATTAGTGCTTGAGCACATCACATTATTAATTACACACACAGTTGTCTGTTAAATGCTTATGCAACTTGCTAAAAAAATATACAACAGGAAGGCAAAGGTTTGGATATGGGGATGTAACATCTACATACATTTATTTTCAACCTCCTATTGTTCTTATATTGTAAAGGGCCATACACACTAGAAGATTCTCTGAAGACTTTTTCGTGCAGATTTACCTTTTCTATGTAGTGCAAGGGCCTACCAGATTGCATAGGATTTGAAAGTGTTTGTTGGACCTCATATTATTTGGTTTTGGTAAATCGGAAGGATAAATTGTTCTGACAATCTTCTAGTGTGTATGGCCCATTATACTCACCAGCTAGAGCTGAGATTTACAAACTACGGCCATCCAGCTGTTGCAGAACTACACATCCCATGAGGCCTTGTAATTCTCTGACATTCACAGACATGACTAGGCATGATGGAAATTGAAGTTCGTGAACAACTGGTGGCCCATAGTTTGAAGACCTCTGAACTTGAGCTTTGGTATATGCTGACTTTGAGATTTAGCATGTGGGTGGGGGGATGGGTAAGTAAAACTGGGCATTTATACATCAATTAGGGCTTGTGGTCAGTGAAGGTTTTAACATCATTACATAAACATACAGAATCATAGGTGGGAATGGATGGACTGATGTATTTTAGATAAATCATTAACTAGGTACTAAAACATTGGCCAAGGAATAATTGTTTGAGGGAAAGCAATAAAATGACCCAAATTCAAAATACTGTTAACAGGCAATGCGTTTAGGGACACATAGGAGAGAATGGTGGGGTGGTTAGTGGGTAATTTTACAAATGGTTAAAGATAATCTACATCTTTACTACTATGTGCATGCGGACAGAGGGTAGTTTACAAATAATGGCCTGTGTCAATTGCTGTACATCCAAAAACATCATAATTCAGGTGAAACTAGTAATACATGTAATGTAATGTAAAAAATCAAACATACCTTGATATAGTCCTTCTGCAAGACCTTGATGATGGCAGAGCAGGTCTCAGGGATGATGACTCCAAGAGCTTGGGGGGAGATGCCTGTGGTGAACTTCAGATCCTGCAGGCTTCTCCCTGTTGCAAGATACCTCAACGTCGCAATTAACCTTTGCTCAGGAGTAATTGCAAGCCGCATACAAGTATCCTGCTTCAGAATATAGGGGGACACCAGGGCAAGAAGACGGTAAAAGATGGGATCCGTCATCCTCAAATAATTCCTGAAGTCATCAGGATTATTTTCCTGGAGCTCCCTCAGCAAGGACATATGAGAAAATTGATCACGGTTAAGCAACCAATTTTTCGTCCAGGAGGTCCGCTTCTTCTTCCTATTGCTCGTACGTCGTCTCAGAGCCAAAACTCCAACACTAACGACAGCAACGGACGAATTCACGGTCGCCATAATAAATTCTCGAACGATGTCTCGGAAAATAGCGAAATGTCGTCAACCAAACAAATGCTACCGAAATCAGCGCGAGATGCCCAGAAGGGTCACGGCCAAACACTCACTTCCTCTTTTGTAGCGGCGAACGTGCGTGGAACGTAGTGACGTCATTTTCTGTCGGAAGACAAATGTCCTGGGCAAGTTTTAAGCACTTTTCAACAGACAAACAACAAACACACCAGCCGCGAACATTTGTAGGACGTTCCGTCGGCCGACGATCGGTACGTGTGTACGGGGCTTAATGCATAGAATGCATGAAGGTAAAAAGCATTTAGAACCACTTTAATTGTGATTCCTATCAGCCTATTTCTTTAATTCATGTTGATGTAAAAATTTTGGCTAAATTACTGGTAAACCGTCTGAATACGATGGTTGCAAAACTGGTGCAGGGGGTCCAAGGGGGTTTTATACCTTGGCGCTCTACCAGGATTAATATCCGTAGGCACTTTCAAAATTTACAATACCCCTTTGACTGTCCACCCACCCCTGTCATTGTTTCCCTGGTTACTTGTAAGGCCTTCAATAGTGTTGAGTGGCCCTATCTCTTTCAGGTTGTAACAATCCTACAAGCTCACCTGAGTCAGAGGACAGCTGGCTGGAGGTAGGAGTGGAGCCCAGTGGCAAGGGCCGCAGGCAGGTAGTAGGTGCAGGAAGTCTGGCGGAGGCGTGGTCAGACAATCCGGGTCGGCTATGGTGGTAGCAGTGCTGGATACTGGATGGACACTAGGTAGTACTCTGACAAGGACACGGGTTCACCTGAGGTCCGGAAACTAAGTGCTAGCTGGTATTCACAAGAGCCCCTGATGGTGGGGATGGACCGCGCTGCAAGCTAACACCAGGACGCGGTCCCCAGGATCACCCAGCCAGACAGAGTGCAGGCTCGGTCCGGAAGCAGAGAAGCAGACAAGGGATAACCAGAGAGAAGTCAGACGAGCCAAAGGTCAGGGCGGGCAGCCGTAAGCGTGGTCAAACAATCCGGATCGGCAACGGTGGTAGCAGTTCAGTAGGTAGGGACAAAGCAGAAGAGTAGTCGGTAGTCAATTCCTGGTCAGCAGTGAACTTATGGTAGTAGGCAAAAGCAGCAGATGAGGAGAAGCTTGATCAAGGCTCAGGAGCTCAATAATCAGCATGCTGGAGTGCAAGGGGCTGGACTTATATAGGGAAGTACCAGGTGTGGGGAATTAAGGTGATGAGCAAGGCTTGACAAGACTAAGGTTGAATAATAGGCTTCAGGGAGGAATGTCCAGAGAGGCTGGTAGCCTAGTAAGCAGGGCTACCGCCTGGGGTGTGGCTGGTCACGGGTTTGAATCCCGACACAGGTATTGCAACAATATGGTTTTGGCTCTCATATGATTGCCTGGATCTGCCATTTATAAACAGCTCCAATGGTCAGAAAAAACGTGAACTCCCAATTTACTGAAGCTTTTTCTATATATCGTGGCACCCGTTAAGGCTGCCCACTATCGCCACTATTATTTGCCTTGGCCATAGAACCCCTTGCAGTTCATATACGCACATCCCCTAAGATTAGAGATTTCCCTATAGATATGATTGAGGAGCGTATATCTCTTTATGTGGATAACACTCTAGTTTATCTAGTGGATCCAGGTGATTCCTTGAGTTCTCTACTCCGAGAAATCACACGTTTTGGTAATTACTCTGGTTTTCTGAGTGAATTGGACTAATTCTAGCGTGTTTCCATTAGATCAGGCAGCTGTGTCAGTGATTCACCCAGACTCCACTTTGTAAATTGTCACTTCCTTCTGATAACTGGGGGTTGAGGTTCAACTCCCCTTTCATTCCTACCTTGCTAATAATGTGTGTCCCCCTAGTGTCCCATTTGAAACGCCAAGCAAAGTAGTGGATGGATCTACCATTGGATCTCATGGGTAGAGTTAATATTATTAAAATTATTTACTTACCCAAACTATTATACATTTTTGCTAAATCCCCTTGTAAGGTCCCTAAGTCCTTTTTTCGTTACATTGATACCAAATGTACAGGGTTTCTATGACATCATAAACCCCCACCCCCCAAATAGCGCTGGAAGTATTGAGGCGCCTTAATCAAAGGGCAGGTCTGTCCTTCCCCAAGTTTTACCTTTACTACTTAGCATCCCAAATGGTATATATTCATGATTGGCTTCATCCCATGTCACATAATGCCTGTACAACGGTAGCAGCTATTGCCTCCTCCATGGAAATGCTCCATAATATTATTTACCAAGGGAAAGTCCCGACTCACCCGGAAACTATGTTACTCCATTCTACTCTTTTACTGTTCACTACAGTTGTCACCCTTATTACTAATGATTTGTGGTCTTGGTCCCCTAGTTACCCACTTTGGTTTAATCCCACCTTGGGTCAGATTGAAGCTATCCCAGATCTGCAGTGCTGGGCAATCCGGGAAGTCAAATATCTATGCCAACTTTATAATCCCCAAGGTTTTAGGCCCTTCTCTCAGCTGAAAGAAGAATTTTAACTTGCCTCCTACCTATTTATTTTACTACTATCAGGTACGTCATGCTATATGGGCACAATTTGGCTCCTTAGATGACCCTTTTACACGTCACCCCTTTGGAAAAATTGTTTAGATACCCTGATCACACTAAACTTATCTCTGCATTCTACTTTGCGCTTATGTCTGACTCTAGCCCACAAACCAGATGGGCTGCACTGGATATTTCATTCCTTAATATGGATTGGGCTGGATTTAGTGATACTTACAAGACCTATGTTATTTCCTCAAAAGTTATTCAGTTAAACAAAATTCATCATTCTCATCTTACCCTTGTTCAATTTTGTAAGATGATTATGCGTTTCATATCAGTATGTTTTGGGGGTTGTGGCCTGGTTGCAGATTTTTTGCACTGTTTCTGGTCCCGTCCAGTGGTTCACTGATTTTGGGAAAGAGTAGGCGCCTTTATTTCCACTGCGTTGAGCCTTCCCAGTGGCTATGTCCTAAAAACTGCCTTCTGGGCACTTTTGGGGAATTGTCCATTTCTACATATGCAAATCGAATACTGTGTATATTATATTATTATGCTGAAGTGCTAAAAGTGATTTTATTGGATTGGAAAGGGACAACCCAGACTACTCTGTCCTACTGGCTTAAACTTGTTGATGATTCCCTTCCATTTTATAAGCTTACCTTTGAACTACGGAAAAAAAAACTAAAATGGGGCTGTTTAGTCCCCACACCTTGGTCTCCTTGGAACCAGGTTATAAATCTGTGCTTTTCTGTCCTCATGACCCTTGTACTGGGTCATACATTGGTACGGCGATTCCGGTATACCCATTGTTCCTTTATGTACGTTGTATGACTTTGCAAGGTTGTCCTTCGGATGTTGGAGTGTTTGTCTGTGTTTTTTTTCTCTGTATGCTATTGAAAACTTCAATAAATATCTTTGAAAAAACTATGCAGCCCAAGGATGCCCAAATACATTTGAGAATCTGATCTAAATCTAGTCTACGTGGCTGGATTTTTGCAGAAAACCTAAACAAACCTTTATAAAATATATGTTGATTTCAAATACACAACTTATATTATTACTTCTATGTATTTAAACCCCTAAGTAATTGCATGCATTGTTTGTTTAGCTGTAACTAGGTTGTTGCAGACAATTAACCTTTAAAATAAAAAAAAAATATATATTATTTTAAATACCAACAAAATAGTAAAAATTACTGTAGGGAAAACGTTTTCTATTAGTGTATCATTATCATGGGAACAATATAGAGCAAGTGATAAGAAGAAAACATATTTAAGCAAGCAGAGATACAGAAAACACTGTGTATTGCAAAGATGGTGCTGCATATACTGTAGGTGTGCGCAGCCTATTGCATTAGGGAGTGCACCTCAAAGCTCAAAAACACACGCATGTGTGTGTGTGTATACTGTATATATGTAGTAGATAAATACATACTGTACATATACATACACAGACATACACACACTCTTAAACGGCCAATAGATTATACAATTTTATTTTCTTCCACCACAGGGAGAAGGAAAGAAAAATCACTTGATTTGAGGTTTCCCCACCATCAGACTGCAATGTCACTGCTGGCAAGTATAGTCGCAGAGAGTGATCGCACTGAAAAACCCAACAGACTGGTTGTACTAAATTCGATTTGTTGAAGGACTTTGGTGCAACCAGTCTGCCTATAGATGGATTGAAATTTGGCAGGTTCCAGCTGAACCGGCTGAATTTTGATCCATCTGTGGCTGGAAGAAAGAAAGAAAGAAAGAAAGGAGGCCCCCGTACATCACAGTACTCACTGGGAGGCAGGAGACAGAAGGGAGGGGGGAGACTTCAATCACAGTGGATGGATCAGCAGGCTGCACCTTCCTCCTTTGATTGCTGGACTTCAAACTTCCCACCCACACAACTCCTTTTCTGAGGCACAACACTGCTGGGGCAGACAGAGGAGGAGAGGGTGGGAGTAAGAGGAACAGAATCAGCTCTCTCTCTTTTCTTCTGTTTGTGCCGGAGGGGGGATCTCCCAGCTCTCTCAGCTCAGAGCCCTGCAGCCGCTGGGGGGGGGGGGGGCACAGTTCAGCCTCTTGGGGCCCCCCACAGTGGCACATTGGCATTAGAGTAGATTGGGGGGGCAATTTCCACCCTGGCGCACCGGCCCAGTCTCCCTTGCTTCCAACAGTTCCAATACTTCTGCAGCAGCCACTGGACTTTACAGTGCATTGAGCATGGTATGGAGGGGGGCGATGCTTGAGGGGGGATGGAGGCAGATGATGAGGCGGAGAAGGCAGAACACTTCTTCTAACTGGCAATGGACAACAGCGCCGACCGTTGCGAAGGAGAGGGGGGGGGGTCGTTTCAGGTCCTGACAGTACACACATCTAATGACTGAGGCAGGGACACTGCAGCTGTTCCTTGAAATGGAAAATTGTGACACAGGCTGGAATAAAGCCGGCATGGGGCAGCTTTCAGTTGGGAAGTATGCTAATGCATGTGGGGTGATTAGGGTGTGCCCAGGCAGACCCGTCACACCCTGTGCACATGTCTATTGGCACTTTTCCACTGCAAGTACCGGCTCGTACCGGCTCGGCTCTACTCGGCCCTGCTTGGCCCGGTTTGCTTTTCCACTTCTGGTACCGCATGGTATAGTGTCGGAACGGTTCGGTACGGTACGGTATAGGTTTGCTTTTCCACTAAAGTAGTACTAAGTTAAGTGGGTGGGATAACAACGGGGTGGGTGGGATTCTCTGACCAATCAGTGGCTAGTAGTTAGTGACTGCATGTAAAGGATTGTGGGATATGGTACCAGTTTGGTACCTGTTGGAACCACAATCGAGTAGGTACTGTTTTTTCAGAGCCGTACCGTACCGTACCGTTCGGTTCCATGCAGTGGAAAAGCAAACCTATACCGTACCGTACTGAACCGTTCCGACCCTATACCATGCGGTACCAGCAGTGGAAAAGCACAAAAGCGTGCCGAACCGGTACGGTTCCATGCAGTGGAAAAGCACCATATGGTGCTACAGGTTACTTTTACAGAGAGATAGGTTCAAGCTCCTTTACCTGGAGAAAAGAGGTGAACATAGACCACCCAGCTGTAGACCCATAGCATACTAGCATTCATGTCAACACTTATTCAAGAGAGACTTAACCAATCACATTATGATGACTTCATAGTGTATGGGCGAGTCACTGCATTACTTAAGAGGGGGTGAGCAGGCCTGTGGATGTAGTGTATGTAAATTTCAATAAGACATTTAATACAGTGCCCTACAAATGATTAATTTAAAATCTAAGGTCTTTTGGCATTGCTGATATGGTATGTACCTGGATAGAAAACTGGTTACAGGAGAGGGACCAGAGGGTAGTGATTACTGGCATACTTTCTGAATGGTCTGGAGTTCTAAGTGGGGTACCCCAAGGCTCTGTTCTGGGACCACTCCGTTGAATGTATTTCTTTATGATATAGAGGTTGGTTGGTATAAATAGTTCAATTATAGTGTTTTCTGGTGATACAAAGCTAAACAGGGCAAATAACTTCACAACAGGATATAAACATTTTACAAGAATACTTCAATAACATAGAGGGTGGGCATCTAATGGCAGATGAGGTTCAGTGTTGGAAAATGTAAAGTCATGCACTTTGGAGCTTAAAATATGCATGCATGTTTACACATTAGGTGGGACCTTTGGGGGAAACAAGAATGGAAATGGATCTGGGGATCCTGCTAGATCACAGGCTAAGCAATAGTATGCAATGCCAAGCTGCAGCAAGCAAGGCCAGCAGACCATTAGCATGCAAAAAAGGATATTTACTCAAGAGATAAACCTATAATTCTACCACTTTACACAACTCTGGTTTGGTCACATCTGGAGTATGCCACCCAGTTCTGGTCAGCCATTCTCAGGAAGGATGTGCTGGAACTGGGGGGAGTCCAGAGAAGGGCAACAAAGCTAATAAGGTGAACTTCAGTTATGAGGAATGACTACAAATATTAAACATATTCTCCCTGGAAAGAAGGAATTTAACAGGGATATTGGGATATAGAAATGGAGACTCTAGCATTGGGAGGAAACGTTTAATCTTAGGTCTTTAAAGAAGACACGTGGCCACACAATAAAGTTAGACAAGAAACTGTTTAAT
This sequence comes from Pelophylax lessonae, assembly GCF_965119305.1. Classification (NCBI taxonomy): domain Eukaryota; kingdom Metazoa; phylum Chordata; class Amphibia; order Anura; family Ranidae; genus Pelophylax; species Pelophylax lessonae. The sequence continues at coordinate 256,331,308 of NC_138773.1, read as the reverse complement.
CTTAAACTTCCTAAGGGGTTCTGTATTGTTAGAACAGTAAGGATGATGGACTTCCATCCACAGTTGGTGGTGTCAGTGAAGAACGTGGATAAATTCAAAAAACTTTGATGTATTTCTTAGCAGACACAATGTACAGCATATGGAAAATAGTATTTACACACACTCTCTGAGGTTAAACTGGATCGACCAGTGTGCCATTCAACCTTACCAACTATAATATAACTATGCATTTCATGTGGTACGCAGATCTATCATGTGGTTTGTCTTCTGGGACTCCTGGTTTTCTTATATCCCCAGTTATTGCCTTTCATTAGTAAAAGCTGATTTTCTTTATTACATTTACCACAGAGTGCTGCAGATTATGTAGAAGAGTAGATAGAAAGAAATGTCTGATTTAAATATTAATGTTATTGGATTTCACTATTAATGGAAAGGTGTTAAAAGGGGGCTTTCTAAGTCCAATAATATGCACATTGCCATTATCTCTTTTCTTTTATCTCCTTCTATAATCTTGAACATTAGCATCAGTTTTTTTTTTTAATAGGTGACCTAGTGAAGTGACTGGCTCCAGGAGATACACAAAGATAAAGAAAATCCTCCTACTTACGTTGTACCTGTTTAGTTGCAACCCTCTCCTCTCTACAGCCATTCAAAGTGCACTGTTTACAAAGCATTTCACAGCTCCAGGAGGAAGGGGGCAGGATTCTGCTATCATACACTGCATAGCACAGAGAGGAGAGCTGAGTGTAACCTGAGACCTGAGTGGAGGCAATTGACACACATCCCTGTACACAGTCTCTTAGGGAAGCAAGCAGAGCTGAGGCTGTGTGCTACAGGGGGAGGGGGGCTGTCTCCTGGGATTGCTTGGTGTCAGGGTAAATGTTTAGAAGTGACTAGCAGAGAGAGAAGAGAAAAGCTAGAAATTACACTAAGCAATTTGGATTGAGCAAGGTACACACTATAGCAAAATGTTTTTTAAATTTTTCATTTCAGAGGTTTACAACCACTTTAGGCTGCCCAAGCAAGGGTTTCTTATGTTCAGCATAGTTGGGTGAACAAGAGAAATCCATAGATTTTGCCATTCATGTGTGAGCTAGGTGCCGTCTGAGTGTAGCACACCAAGCAATTTATTGGATAAAGTACACAGGGACACTGTCCCTCTCCTTAGGAACCTTTCCCTGTCATGTAAGCATTGTCTCTGCCAGACAGGGAACCTTTCCCTACACTAGCTACTCGCATAAAGTGTGCCAAGCCCGGGAACCAGACTCCTAAATAGACTATCTGCCCCAAGATGGTCCCCATGGTCTTTTGGGCACCTGCATCCAATCGGATAGTGGCCTCTCTAGCGACTGGGGAAATAATAGAGGAACCATGTTCCCCAACTTCCTCCCCCAACTGCATTGCCGATGCGGTCAAACACCACCTACAATGGAGAATACAGACTGCATCTGCCTATACACGCTAAACAGCATGGATGGATGAATTATCCAGTGCCAGCTAAAGTATTCTGACAGCAGGTACCCACAGCTGTCAGAACACCCAAACATTAACTGTATTTAATTGTGTAAGGTCAGCGTTGGTCCTGGTTTTTTCAAGCCTGGTTCCTTTGATTTCTCAGATGAGTTTTTTTAAGGTGATTGTTGTAGGCAGGGCCACTTACAACTTGAATTTCAGGCCAATTTACAGTAATCACCCGCTTATGGTCAGTTTTATTCTGCCTGAACATTATGTCATATTCTCCTTTAGCAGTCCCAGTGCCCCATATCCTGAGGTCTCCACCGAGGTGGCCTGGTGGTTTTTGAGCGGTGCCAAGATGACCAAAGTCCTGGACAGGCAGGCTTTGCCTTTGGTATACAGAGCCATTTATTAAAGCACATCGTTTTTGTTCCTAACAACATTGTGTTATTATGGCCATAAACTTTTAAACCAGGATGCTCTCTGGTGTATGATGAGTGTTTTTATATTGCATCTGCTGAGAAAGAGACAGTTACATGTTACTTGATCTACAGCAAAGTTCATCACACCACTAAGCAGGCCTTATACCCTTCCCCCCTCAGTTCTGTGTCTAGGTAATTACCCACAAGCCTCTAGAGATGGCCAAAGAAAAAAGTACATTGTCATTTTTTTTTTTTGTGCCTCCTTTTTATCTTGCTGCCCCAGGCATAGGCCAAGGATGCCCAATGATAGGCAATCATATTTCCATGGCAAGTGTGTTTTCATGCAAAATGTTCACTTTCAAGGCAAGTGTGTTTCCTTGCTAAATGTAAAGGTTTATTGGAGGTTACATTTTAATATATAACAGGCAATATCCACATTACATATGTCTGCTTTATACCTTTACTTTTGTGATGTGAAAAGTATTTGGGGGTAGTATAGAACAAAGCTGTAAAGGTAGGGCACAGCTAGAATAAGACGAGTGTCTGACCTCGAAGGTAAAGTCTCCAGATTCATTAAATGGCTGATATTGTACATATCACTGACAATCACGGCACATGGTGAAAATGATGTCGGGGGATGGGCTTGTACTGAGAAAAAGCATTTGCCAGGGTCTGACATCAAAGCATTTCATAAAGTGATACATGACATACATCTTTCTTACTTCGCAGAGACCTACATAAACCAGCTCAACATTTCAATAAATAATGCATACAGAGTCATTATAAAATGTAAATTGGGTGCTATGTAAGCCTTAAGCTGTAAACAACAATAAAAAAAAAAAAAAAAAAACCTAACTATTTCAATATAAATACAATATAAGGATTGGTAGATGTGGGCTTTAGGGGGCCCACATCTACCAAACCCCTTTAGAGGTGTTTGGCAATACAAAATTCTGTATAATTTGGGATGCAGGTATCAAATATTTCATATTTTATAATATAGATCACAATCATACCAATCAAATATAAGGATGGGCATAAGCTGACGAATGAAATTCACTTCATAGAAGATTTCACATTTGATATTGTTCTGTTTGCAAGAGTTTTACATTATTTTGAATTACCACGTGACCATGCATAGGTAGATGTGTCACCTACATGGGCCATAAGAAATCTGCTTATCTTGTGTTGCCAACCTACCGATGCATTTTTTACTGACAAAACATGGGACATTTACTGACAGAGCACATTTTATTACTGACAACCCCCAAAAAAATGACTGAACTCCTATTTAAAACTAAGACAATCAATACTTAAACAGTATAAGCAAACACAATATGGAAACACTGACAATGCCCATAACAAGTAATTTGCCTGGTTTACACCTAAAAAGTCCACACAGGATGACAAATGATCAGCCCCTGATATTTATAGACAGCTGTAAAAAAAATCACAGATTTTTACTAACCGTCTGTAAATTTAGTGACTGTTGACAATCCTGTACCCATCATTTCACATTCACATTGTAGGAGCCCCAGGGACTGCTGATTTCTTCTGCTCAGCTAATGTATTCCAGTAACATCCTTGTTCCTCATGCTCCATAAAAAAATGTCTGGACGCTATCTGGTCACATGGACATTTTGAGAGTGCTGAACAATCTACCTGTGTGATAATTAGAGCGTCCAATATTGACTCTCTACATATCATTATATTCAGTATTATCCAGTGTAGTCTTCTGAGATTTGCAAGCATTTTTTGTGCATGGATTGCAGCCACCAGACCTCTTGGGCACTCTGTTGTCTGTAGTGAATAGGGACCCACCACTGAAGCGATGCACCTTGCCAGGTAAAGCAGCCACTGCCATCTTGAGTGAGGGCAGATCATTCTTCTAGCATTTACTCCCTGGAATGTATATGCCCTTAACTCAGGCATGCAGGCAGGAGGGCGTGCTTAGCAGAAAGACCCTCCTCCAGATGAATGGAAAAAAAAAAGTCCATGAAGACTCCTGGGATATGTGACATCATTTTAGCCTAGGCCAGGCACTAGAAAGCACCTGAAGAAATGTAAAAGAAAACTTGAAACAAGTAAATATAATATACTTTCCTATCTATTTACTAAGGCTACCAGCATCAGGCTAAAAAAATGTTGGTAATGTTGATTGAGAGGGTTTAATTTTACTTTAAAGATTACAGTGCTCTCTTTTCTTCAGATCCCTGTGACAGGACAGTGAAAGAGCAGCAGAAGGCAGATAAGATCATCCCTCTGTTCATTTTGCTTTTTTGCTTTTTCCTCCTATCAACATGTTCCTTGTCAACTCAACATATTTGCATGTAGCAATCCTGCCACCTCTGTTCCCAGTCAGAGTGCTACTGTACAGGAGATAGCAAGAAGCTGAAATCATAACAAGGTCACATACAACAAGGTCATGATTTATTGAATACACAACTGCATTAAGTTTAATATTTGACAGTTCAAGTTTATTATTAGAGCTAAGCCCCGTTTACATGGGCCAAATGTTGTGCGGCATCGGCCGGTTCAATGGAAACCGTCCGACATTTGGCCCGTGTGTACTGGTGTCAGTCCGACAGAAGCCAGCCGAACAGCGTGGGGCGTGACCAATAAAGGTCTGTTGTCAGGCTCTCGTTCAGCATACTCAGCCAATGGCTGGGAGCACTGACCGGAGTGTTCTGGCGGGGGGTTTTGGGTGTCAGAACACAATAGCACAACAGGGGAGAACGCTGTACTAACATTGAATACTGTAGTTAGCTCTCCTTCTGAGCTCTCAGGTTTTTTTCCTTTAGCCCTGCTGGGTTGCATAAAAAAAAATGCTGGTGTGTACTAGGCTTTAGATTAGTGTTAGGTGACAGAGTAGGGTCTAGGCTAGTTAGTTGAAAGGGGATTATTGTAGAGGTTTAGGCTTAACTGAGTTGCAGATCTTCGAATGTCCAGATGTTTGAATTTTGGTTTAGCATTGCAAGCTTTATATGACAGCCAAGTCCATTGTATTGAATAGTTGCTTACGGGCAAATCTCTACAAACTTGAAAAAAATATGTTCAGTTGTATCATATCTTAAAGTTCATAATTCCCATCTGCACAGTCAGGTTGAAATGTATTTCTCTTAAAGTGAACCCCCGCTGGCTCTACCCTGAGAGTCAGAGGCTCTCTGCTCTGCCCTTCCAACGTTTACTGGAGCACTGGGCTGTGGAGGGAGTATGTGCTGCAGGCTCAGGTTTTCAGAAGCTCGCTGAAAGGCTAAGCCAGCTGCTGGTCCAGGCTTTTGGGCAGATCCTGATCATATAGTCAGGATCTTTTCAGAGCCTGTACCAGCTGAGTGACGTCAGCCGACAGCGGACTTTAGCCCATTGTCAGCTGAAAACAGGTCACGAGAGTGCAGTTCTTTCTTCCCTAGGAGAAACTTTGGCTATACTTAATGCAGAAATGTACTGCATATCTTTTATTTCATTATGCCCCGAAAAACACTTTAAACTTCACAGTTGGTGTACAGAATGCCTTCAGAAATGTCATTCCTTGCTTCTGTGATTGGCTCACTAATTTTTATTTTGCACTAAGATACAAGTAACATTTTAGGCATCCATTGATCACATAAGACCGCATTCACACTGAAGTGGCATGACTTCGGGGGCGACCTGTCAAGTCGTGTGCACCGCGACTTGCACGCGACTTTCACGGACGTCATATAATAAATGTCTATGCAAGTCACTCCCAGGTCACCCCGAAGTAGTACAGGACCCTTTTTCTAAGTCGGAGTGACTTGTGTCGCTCCTATTAGAACGGGTCCTGTAGCACTACATGGACCGCGATGGACCGCGACTTGTCAGGCTGACAAGTCGCCTGACAAGTCGCCTGACAAGTCGCGGTAGTGTGAATGGAGACTTAGAGGACATTGTTTTTTCTTTGCAACAAAAGCAAAGCTAAACTGTAAATGTAGGTCTGCTACAATCATAGAGTAATTAGGGTGGATGGATACGATGGGTCCCATCTGTTGTAGAAAAATAAATAAAAAGGGCCATGGCTTCTCTGCAGAAAGCCATAGCTAGATCTGAACAAGGAAAAAAAGCCAGCTCCTATAATTTATTAGGCTTTTCCCTAAAGCTGGCCATAGAGGGGGTCAGTTTTTGTGTTCAACCAATGGGTTGAGCACAAAAACTGACCCAAATTCCCCATCAATACACTCAATGTGGATGGAGGAATCCTCCCTGCTGGGCTATTGTATTCCGATAGCAGGGAGACTTTCTGTCCATCAAAATACACTGATCAGTGTTGCAGGCTATAGTCTACAGTACTGATCAAGCAGGGAAAATTTGATAGGTCGGTTTGAACAGAAATTGATTGGTAGAGCGACTTTTGTACAACTTCCTTGTCCATACATGGATCATAATTCGGCCAGTCCCTGCTGAACCGGCTGAATTTTCATCCAGGTATGGCTGCCTTTAGTCTACTATGTGCTTGAGGATGTCATTCTATATGTATAGCTGCAAATATATATGTTAAAACATACTTTCTATCACTCTGTTTTGTCTACCTTCCTGGCTCCCTCCATGTATCGGATTCTGAAAAGTCCCCTTTTTTGTTGCTGTTTATATTGTTTTGTTTATTTTTTCATCCAGCCCCACCGCATGAATAACGCCCTTTTTTTGCAGCCTCCGGGGATATCTACATTACATATCCCAGGAGGCTACAAGAGTGGGACAGAGGTGCAGATCATTGTGGGTTGGCTGCCATCTTGGTCCAGCTCCCTCATCGTGAGCCAGTGGCCTCTTGTGGGTTCAAGAAGAGGCCGCTGGCTCACAATGATGGAGGTGGACCAAGATGGCGGCAAGCTAGAAATCTGGAAAGTTCAACTTTGAGTTTTATCCAATTCTTGGTGAACCTATGGACCAGCTCTCTGGGAACCATGTCTGATGCGCTCAAAATTATTTTTTCATAAAATGTTCCTAAAATGCAGATAGTGTCTTGGCTGAGATTCAAACCAAGGAACCCAGTAGTACAAGTTAGCAGTGCAAACCACTAAGCCAGTATATGGTTACAGACACAAGATTTTAGGTCTCAGTCTACATATACTGTATGTTGCAGTCACTTTAAAATGTAATTTCTGTTCTTTTTTTTTTTTTTTTAGGAAATTTAATTTCAGGAAATCCATATCACAAATTATATATTTTCTTGTGATGACAAGAGCTCCTAGTGTCGTGTTCTTACCATATTTTATATTAAAGGAAAAGTGAGGAAATTGCTATCTCCTAAGTTTAGCAATACATGCTCTGTATCTCTGTATTCCCAGCGTTGCCTTATAACGGCTGCCTACTGTAGATTTGGCTGACATATATGTGTTGCCATGGCAACCTGGGGTGTTCTCAGCCTATTTGTCAGCTTCCTCACCACCGTGTCATTGTGCAGAGACTGCTAATTCTCTTATGGCAATTCCTGAATGTACCATGTACACAGATGGGGAGGAGGCCGGGAAGGACACACTGCACCTTCTTTACCTGTCTTAATTATTAGTAGTCTATTTATGGCGCCTGTATTTTCCCTGTTAGCTGAAGACACAGCAGTGGATTTGTCGTGGGAATGTTTTTCTTTTATGAAGAACAAGTAAATGTATTTTCGTTTATGTACAGGTTAATTTAGGTTAAATAGGTTTTAGGCCTGAGGCATAAAGCACTGCTATACATTTCCTTGCAATCAATATTTTAGCTGCATGAATATTATTTGGTCACTTTTGCTATTTGATCTGTACATTATGTTCACGAAGGAGCAGAGGGATTTCATAAAAGAAGCAGAGGCAAATATTTGGGGCATACGTGATGGAGGATGGTCAAGATTTAGTGACAAAAGGGGGACAAAAGAGGGGGCTTGGAAACGGATTGTGGGTGGAGGAAAGAATGTGGCATTGGGACAAGAGATCTAATGGGACCTTATTGTGAACCATGAGGGGTCAGACACGGGAAAATAGGCAGTTGGCCATGGACTGGGAGGGCATAGAGGTAGTGGAGCAGAAGATGATCCTGGTGGAAGGGGATGAGGTAGCTTGCTATAGGACAACAGAAGAGCAGGCAGAACAGGATCTGTAGACAGAGCAGTGGAAGCTACTCAAGAGCCAAGAGAAAGGGAGGTGGCGAGGAACAGAGCTGATCTTGAACTGGGCAAACTGGGACTTGAGCATGGACAGGGGAGAACCATTTGCTACTAAGGGATGGAGGGGAGAGGAAAGCAGCAGTAATTATATGCCATTTAAGGACCTGGCCTTTTTCTGACACTTGTTGTTTACAAGTAAAAATCAGGATTTTTTTTCTAGAAAATTAGTTAGAACCCCTCAAACATTTTATGTATATATATATATATATATACATCACACCCCTCACATTTTTGTAAATATTTTATTATATCCTTTAATGTGACAACACTGAAGAAATAACACTTTGCTACAATGTAAAGTAGTAAGTGTACAGCTTGTTCACCAGTGTAAATTTGCTGTGCCCTCAAAATGACAGCACACAGCCATTAATGTCTAAACTGCTGGCAACAAAAGTGAGTACACCCCAAGTTGAAATGTCCAAATTGGGCCCAAAGTGTCAATATTTTGTGTGGCCACCATTATTTTCCAACACTACCCCTAACCCTCTTGGGCATGGAGTTCACCAGAGCTTCACAGGTTGCCACTGGAGTCCTCTTCCACTCCTCCATGATGACATCACGGAGCTGGTGGATGTTAGAGACCTTGCGCTCCTCCACCTTCCGTTTGAGGATTGCTCACAGATGCTCAATAGGGTTTAGGTTTGGAGTCATGCTTGGCCAGTCAATCACCTTTACCCTCAGCTTTAGCAAGGCAGTGGACATCTTGGAGGTGTGTTTGGGGTCGTTATAATGCTGGAATACTGCCCTGCAGCCCAGTCACCGAAGGGAGGGGCTTATGTTCTGCTTCAGTATGTGACAGTACATGTTGGCATTCATGGTTCCCTCAATGAACTGTAGCTCCCCAGTGGCGGCAGCACTCATGTAGCCCCAGACCATGACACTCCCACCACAATGCTTAACTGTAGGCAAGACAAACTTGTCTTTGCACTCCTCACCTGGTTGCCGCCGCACACACTTGACACCATCTGAATCAAATAAGCTTATCTTGGTCTCATCAGACCACAGGACATGGTTCCAATAATTTATGTCCTTAGTCTGCTTGTCTTCAGCAAACTGTTTGCAGGCTTTCTTGTGCATCATCTTTAAAAGAGGCTTCCTTCTGGGACGACAGCCATGCAGACCAATTTGATGCAGTGTGCGGCATATGGTCTGAGCACTAACAGGCTGACCCCCCACCCCTTCAACCTCTGTAGCAATGCTGGCAGCACTCATACATCTATTTCCCAAAGACAACCTCTGGATATGACACTGAGCACATGCACTCAACTTCTTTGGTCAACCATGGCGAGGCCTGTTCTGAGTAAAACCTGTCCTGTTAAACCACTGTATGGTCTTGGCCACTGTGCTGCAGCTCAGTTTCAGGGTCTTGGAAATCTTCTTATAGCCTAGGCCATGTTTATGTAGAGCAAAAATAATTTTTTTCAGATCCTCTGAGAGTTCTTTGCCATGAGGTTCTATGTTTAACTTCCAGTGACCAGTATGAAAGAGTGAGAGCGATAACACCACATTTAACACACCTGCTCCCCATTCACACCTGAGACCTTGTAACACTAATGAGCCACATGACACCAGGGAGGGAAAATGGCCAATTGGGCCCAATTGGGACACTTTCACTTAGGGGTGTACTCACTTTTGTGGCCAGCGGTTTAGACATTATATATATATATATATATATATTTATTTATTTATTTATTTAGCAGAGACCCTAGATAATAAAATAAAATTTTGCGCAGCAGTTTTTCAAACGCACTTTCTTTTAAAAATACACTTTAATTAATTAAAGTGTATACTATGAAAGATGATGTTACACAGAGTAAATAGATACCTAACATGTCATGCTTTAAAACTGCACCCACATGTGAAATGTAGGGATGATCGAACTTTTGAAAAGTTCGGTTCGACCAGAACACCCGAACTTCACGAAAGTTCGGTTCGGATTTCAGAACCCCATTGAAATCAATGGGACCCGAACTTCTGTAATCAAAAAACACCATTTTTAAGCCCTAAAACCCAATAAATGCCCCTAAAAAGTGCCTAGGGTTCTGGGTCATGCCCCAGGGACTATTAATCACACAAAAAAAAGTTCTTAAAAATTGTCGTTTTTGATAGATAGCCAATTATTGAAAAAATAAAAAAAAAAAAAAGAGATTTCTTTGGATTTAGTGTCTGGGGGGTCTAAAAGGTGTACCTGTGAAGTTTCAGCTCTGTAGCATGTCCAGAACCAGAATTACAGCATACCAAACCTTCAAAAATGACTTTTTTGCTTAACCGCACCTTTCTTTTGCTCCTAATCAACGGCTCAGCCAATGTGTATGATGGGGACATAATGCAGTGCACTGGGAACAAGATTAGAGTTTTTTTTGGAAAAAGGTGCTGTCTCTTTAAATGTGCATATAATTAACGGGTGTATTTCCACAATGGGGCTTTTATTACCAAATGTTTCAAGAAGTCCAAAGATGTATGTAATTGCACTTTATTTCATGTAAAATGGTGTTTGGTGCACTTTAACTTGAAATCTCACAAGAAACAGACATATATGCACGGATACATTGAGGGTTAGGGGTAGGGGCCACAATGTAGTGCAGAGTGAACAAGATTAGAGATGTTTTGGATGAATACTGTTGTCTCTTGACTTTGAATAGAAGTAAAGGATGCTTAAAAATTGGGCATTTGGTGGTGCGGACGATGCCTTGACACCATATCCCTATGAAAGTGCTGGTAATGAAAGCAATAATTGCCTTTGTAAGGAAAAAAATTACAATGATATGCATCTGTGTGACAGGTGCGCAAAAATTGTTGTTTGGGTGTTGGCGGAGCCATACCACTGTAAGCCCAAAGAGCTGGTGTTGAAGAAGGCGTAAAAATTATGAAGGTGTGCACCTGTGGAACAGGTGCGCAAACATGGTAGTTTTGGTGTTGGCGGAGCCTCCCCACCATAACCCCAAAGAGCTGGCTTTGAAGGAGGCCCAAAAATTGTAAAGGTGTGCACCTGTGGAACAGGTTCGCAAACATGGTAGTTTTTGTTTTAGCATAGCCTCCCCACCTTAACCCCAAAGAGCTGGTGTTGAAGGAGGCCCAAAAATTGTAAAGGTGTGCACCTGTGGAACAGGTGCGCAAACATTGTCGTTTTTGTTTTAGCATAGCCTCCCCACCTTAACCCCAAAGAGCTGGCGTTGAAGGAGGCCCAAAAATTGTAAAGGTGTGCACCTGTGGAACAGGTGCGCAAACATTGTAGTTTTTGTTTTAGCATAGCCTCCCCACCTTAACCCCAAAGAGCTGGTGTTGAAGGAGGCCCAAAAATTGTAAAGGTGTGCACCTGTGGAACAGGTGCGCAAACATTGTCGTTTTTGTTTTAGCATAGCCTCCCCACCTTAACCCCAAAGAGCTGGTGTTGAAGGAGGCCCAAAAATTGTAAAGGTGTGCACCTGTGGAACAGGTGCGCAAACATTGTCGTTTTTGTCATAACCAAAATGAGGTTCTGTGAACGTAAAGAGAATGAGAGGAGGGTTTGAGGGTGGCACCATGGTCCAGGCTTAAACTGAGGCTCAACTGCCACATCACAACGATAGCCTAGTCTACAAGGTCTGCATCAGGTGCATCAAAGCTTGATATCCACGACTGATTCATCTTAATGAATGTCAAACGGTCGACTGAGTCGGTGGAGAGTCTAGTTCGATGGTCTGTGACGAATCCTCCTGCTGCGCTGAATGCCCGTTCCGATAGGACACTGGAAGCAGGGCAGGCCAACAACTCCATGGCATACTGGGCCAGTTCTGGCCAGTGGTCTAATCTTAAGACCCAGTATGCCAGTGGATCGGATTCGTCACATGAAAAGCCCTCTGTGTCACTTTGTGCCCTCACGTAATCGTCCACCATGTGATGCAGACGGTGTCGATGCGATGTGGCAGCTGAGAGGCCTGGGCGGTGAGGACTAAAAAAAGACCGAAAGGCATCCGTCAACCGCACGCCTTCTCCAACGCTCCTCTCGTGACCACCAGTAGAATCCATGGTAGGTTGTCCCCGCCCCTGCACCCTACGGGAGTCGGGGAACATGTTCACCAGATTCCTCTTGAGACTGTCCTCAAGGGATTTGATCCTGTGGACTCTATGGGTGGATGGGAAAAGCTCCGAGACTTTACACTTGTACCGGGGGTCAAGTAGGGTGGCCAACCAATAGTGGTTAGTCTCTTTAATGGCCTTGATTCTGGGGTCCTTTCGCAGGCTCTGGAGCATGATGTTTCCCATGCGTCGCAAATTAGCGAAGGCCTGAGAAGCTGACTCCTCGGGGTCACTCATAACGACATTATCTTCAACGGGCTCCTCCTCCTCCCAGCCACGTACTACTCCAAAGTGTCCCGAGGGAGTCAAACTAGGCCTTGCAGATTGCCGCATGTCTTCCTCCTCCTCCTCCTCAAACCCTGCAAAAGTTCCCGCAGAATCGTCCTCCTCCTCCTCTTCCACCCCTGGATCCTGCTCGGGCCTCTGGGAGCTAGGCATAATGGGGTCAGGATTCTCAGGATAAAGGGGGCCTTGAGAGGCAAGGAAGTCCTCCTCTTCCTCCTGCTGCTCTGCCTCCAGTGCCCTGTCCATAATGCCACGCAGAGTGTGCTCCAACAAAAACAGTACCGGTAGGGTGTCACTGATGCATGCGCTGTCCCGGCTGACCATCCTTGTGGCCTCCTCAAATGGCGAGAGGACAGCGCATGCATCCTTAATCAAAAGCCACTGCCGTGGTGAAAAGAAGCCCAGGCGCGCAGAGCCAGTGCTGGTGCCGTACTCGCATAGGTATTCATTGAGGGCCCTCTGCTGCGTGTACAGGCGCTGCAGCATAGCCAAGGTGGAGTTCCAGCGGGTGGGCATGTCACAGATGAGGCGGTGTACCGGCAGGTGAAACTCGCGCTGCACTTCGGCCAAACGTGCAGTGGCACTGTACGACCGCCTGAAGTGACTGCACACCCTTCTTGCCATCCTTAGCACATCCTGCATTCCCGGGTACGAGTTCAAAAACCGCTGTACCACGAGATTCAGGACATGCGCCAGGCATGGCACATGGGTTAACTTTCCCTGACGAAGGGCGGCCAGGAGGTTTGACCCATTATCAGTAACCACCATCCCTGGCTGCAGCTGGCGTGGTGTCAACCACCTCTGGGCCTGTGCCTGCAGAGCCCCAAGAATCTGAGGGGCAGTGTGCTGCCTGTCCCCTAGACACACAAGCTGCAGCACTGCGTGACACCTTTTGGCCTGAGACATAGAATAGCCCTTTGAACGTTTACGTGGTATCTCATCATATTCAAAGGACCATTCTGCAGAGGAGGGCATGGAGGAGGTAGAGGAGGAGGAGCAGGAGGGGGTAGAAGTGATCGATCTACCCGGATCAGCGACACCACCAGCTGTTTGCAGACGTGGGGGCAACACTGGCTGCAGCACCGAGCCCTGGCTACAATCCCTTCCACTGGCAAGCAGTGTCACCCAGTGAGCAGTGACAGAAATGTACCGTCCCTGCCCATGTTTGCTTGACCAAGTGTCAGCCGTCAAGTGTATCTTACGGCTGACTGACTTGGCCAGGGATGACACTACATTGCCTTCCACATGTTGGTATAGGGATGGCAGGGCCTTACGGGAAAAGTAATGCCGACTTGGCACCTGCCACTGTGGAACTGCACATTTTGCGAAGTCACGGAAGGGAGCAGACTCTACCAGGTTAAATGGTAATAGTTGCAGAGCCAGTAGTTTAGCCAAACTACTGTTTAGACGCTGGGCATGTGGGTGGCGGGGAGTATACATTTTTTTTCGTTCCAGCATGTGTGGAATCGAAATTTGGCGTCTAGATGATACAGCTGGTGGTGTGCTGGAGGTAGATGCGACACTGCCTGCTATATCATCATCCCTGCCAGTGGAGGCTGCCAACAGGTGACGAGTGACTATAGCAGGGCCAGGAACAGACTGATGTGCAGGTGGAGCAGGTGGAGCAGATGGAGCATGAGGAGGAGCGCGAGGAGAACTAGGAGGCCGACCGACCAATCTTTGGCCCTTTTGTGGGTTCTTTAAATGCTCCTGCCAACGGGCCGAGTGGTGGGTTGTCAAATGCCTGTTTAGGCAGCTTGTACCCAGGTGGTTGACATTTTTGCCACGTTTTATACCCTTCTTACAAATCTTGCAGATCGCAACTGTTTTATCTGCATGGGATGTCTCAAAAAAGGCCCAGCAAGATGAGGTGTGTATAGTGGCCCGGGAGACTACAGGTGCGGCCTTAGATGGAGTAGGCCGTCTGCTCTCCCCTCTTGCTTGCTCTGCCTCCTCCTCAACCTCAGACCCAACATCTGACTCCATCAAAGACTGAGCATCAGGCCTGGCCTGGGAGACAACAGGTGCGGCCTTAGATGGAGCGGGCCGTCTGCTCTCCCCTCTTGTTTGCTCTGCCTCCTCCTCAACCTCAGACCCAACATCTGATTCTATCAAAGACTGAGCATCAGGCCTGGCCTGGGAGACAACAGGTGCGGCCTTAGATGGAGCGGGCCGTCTGCTCTCCCCTCTTGTTTGCTCTGCCTCCTCCTCAAACTCAGACCCAACATCAGACTCCATAAAGGACTGAGCATCAGGCTGGAGTAGATGGCCGACACTGTGGTCAAACAGCTCAGCTGACTCCTCTGCCATGTCTGAAATTGGGTCTAAGGGAGGACATGAGGTGGACATGGACTCATCTGTATTTGTTCTGACAACTGCAGAAGACTGACCACTTTTCTCTGCCTGGGTCACTGTAGTTGCAGATGATGCCGATGATGAGGGTTTGTTCATATAGTCCACCACCTCCTGTACATACTGTGGACGTATAGCTTGGCCACTGCCGGAGAACAATCCAAATGGTGGCCTGGCTGAGGACTGACCACCACGTCCACCCCTGCCTCTAGACACCCTAGAAGCTGTGCCCCTTTCCGCAGCAGGGCCACGTATGCCTTTTCTTGGTCTACCAGGCATATTTCTCAATGATGCGTTGGCAACTGTGTGCGGTGAAAAACGCACACTGCTATGCGACCCACAGTTGTCGCTGGATACAGCACAGCAGTTGCGGTTCACGCACAGTAGCAAAGCCTTTTGCACAGTGGACCTAACGCTTTGAACAACAGGCGTTAGGTTGTCACTGATGCGTTGGCAACTGTGTGCGGTGAAAAACGCACACTGCTATGCGACCCACAGTTGTCGCTGGATACAGCACAGCAGTTGCGTGTCACGCACAGTTGCAAAGGCTTTTGTACAGTGCACCTAACGCTTTGAACAACAGGCGTTAAGTTGTCACTGATGCGTTGGCAACTGTGTGCGGTGAAAAACGCACACTGCTATGCGACCCACAGTTGTCGCTGGATACAGCACAGCAGTTGCGGTTCACGCACAGTAGCAAAGCCTTTTGCACAGTGGACCTAACGCTTTGAACAACAGGCGTTAGGTTGTCACTGATGCGTTGGCAACTGTGTGCGGTGAAAAACGCACACTGCTATGCGACCCACAGTTGTCGCTGGATACAGCACAGCAGTTGCGTGTCACGCACAGTTGCAAAGGCTTTTGTACAGTGCACCTAACGCTTTGAACAACAGGCGTTAAGTTGTCACTGATGCGTTGGCAACTGTGTGCGGTGAAAAACGCACACTGCTATGCGACCCACAGTTGTCGCTGGATACAGCACAGCAGTTGCGGTTCACGCACAGTAGCAAAGCCTTTTGCACAGTGGACCTAACGCTTTGAACAACAGGCGTTAGGTTGTCACTGATGCGTTGGCAACTGTGTGCGGTGAAAAACGCACACTGCTATGCGACCCACAGTTGTCGCTGGATACAGCACAGCAGTTGCGTGTCACGCACAGTTGCAAAGGCTTTTGTACAGTGCACCTAACGCTTTGAACAACAGGCGTTAAGTTGTCACTGATGCGTTGGCAACTGTGTGCGGTGAAAAACGCACACTGCTATGCGACCCACAGTTGTCGCTGGATACAGCACAGCAGTTGCGGTTCACGCACAGTAGCAAAGCCTTTTGCACAGTGGACCTAACGCTTTGAACAACAGGCGTTAGGTTGTCACTGATGCGTTGGCAACTGTGTGCGGTGAAAAACGCACACTGCTATGCGACCCACAGTTGTCGCTGGATACAGCACAGCAGTTGCGTGTCACGCACAGTTGCAAAGGCTTTTGTACAGTGCACCTAACGCTTTGAACAACAGGCGTTAAGTTGTCACTGATGCGTTGGCAACTGTGTGCGGTGAAAAACGCACACTGCTATGCGACCCACAGTTGTCGCTGGATACAGCACAGCAGTTGCGTGTCACGCACAGTTGCAAAGGCTTTTGTACAGTGCACCTAACGCTTTGAACAACAGGCGTTAAGTTGTCACTGATGCGTTGGCAACTGTGTGCGGTGAAAAACGCACACTGCTATGCGACCCACAGTTGTCGCTGGATACAGCACAGCAGTTGCGGTTCACGCACAGTAGCAAAGCCTTTTGCACAGTGGACCTAACGCTTTGAACAACAGGCGTTAGGTTGTCACTGATGCGTTGGCAACTGTGTGCGGTGAAAAACGCACACTGCTATGCGACCCACAGTTGTCGCTGGATACAGCACAGCAGTTGCGTGTCACGCACAGTTGCAAAGGCTTTTGTACAGTGCACCTAACGCTTTGAACAACAGGCGTTAAGTTGTCACTGATGCGTTGGCAACTGTGTGCGGTGAAAAACGCACACTGCTATGCGACCCACAGTTGTCGCTGGATACAGCACAGCAGTTGCGGTTCACGCACAGTAGCAAAGCCTTTTGCACAGTGGACCTAACGCTTTGAACAACAGGCGTTAGGTTGTCACTGATGCGTTGGCAACTGTGTGCGGTGAAAAACGCACACTGCTATGCGACCCACAGTTGTCGCTGGATACAGCACAGCAGTTGCGTGTCACGCACAGTTGCAAAGGCTTTTGTACAGTGCACCTAACGCTTTGAACAACAGGCGTTAAGTTGTCACTGTATTTTGCTGCCTAGCAAGCACGTATACCTGCTGTGATACAGCAGCACTGTGCCACGTGCTCACTAAACAGAACCCTCACACTTTCCCTACAGAAACTAAATTTTCAAATCTAACTAATGTAGTACAAAGTTCCCTAACTACACTAGATATCCCTTTCCACTAAATAGAAAGCTCCATACAGCAGAAGACTGACACTGTCCCTTAAGTTTTTTTTTTTTTTTTAACTCTAAGAACCAGCACAATCGCTGTATCTAACTACACTGGCTGTAAGCTAAACACAATTCTGCTATATGGAGCTTTAGAACCACTCGATATGTAGGAAATGTAGTGTAGCAAGCAGGAGTCAGACAGAACTGCTTCAACTCTCTTCAACAGGCTCTGGATAACTGTGCTAGGGGTTAGGCGGGGCCATCTTATATAGTGTGGGGCGTATTCACTCCTAATTGGCCTCTGGTCCCCGTAGTCACTCCAATCACATTCCTAGGAGACTCCTGCCCCCTCATTGGCTTTTGCAGACGTTTCTGGGCCAATCACGGGCTTTTAAAGCCCAGTTCCTGTCCCAGTGCATTTTGGGCGGTTCTGGTGGCCGAATACCGAACTTTTGCCGCAAAAAGTTCGGTATTCGGCCGAATATCGAACATCCAATGTTCGGGTCGAACCGATGGTCGACCCGAACCGTTCGATCATCCCTAGTGAAATGGTGCCAAACGACAGTACTTAAAAATCTCCATAAACGACTAGTTAAAAATTTCTACTGGTTACCAACCTAAAGTTACAAAGAAGGTCTAGTGCTAGAATTATTGCTCTCGCACAGACGTTCACAGCGATACCTCACACGTGTGTTGCGAACATCGTGTACATATGTGGGCCTGACTCACAAATGCATTCACTAATGCTCGTGAGCACATACAGACGGAGGCGCTTTAAAAAAAAGTTTTATTTTTATTTATTACATTTTCTTAACTTTTACACTGTCCCTTTAAAAATGCTTTTTTTTCTTTTATCACTTTTATTGTTATCGCAAAGAATGTAAACATCCCTTGCGATAAAAATACAGCATTACAGGTCCTCTTTATGGAGAGATCTAGGGTCTAAAAGTCCCCAAATTTCTCCTCTACCCTTAAAAGCAAAAGATCCAAAAACTTTGTTTATCTTTTGCTTTAAGAAAAAATAAACCAGGCGTGACATCATGACCTTGCTCTTGTCCTCCAAGGGCAAAGACATGATCGGTGGCCATTTTGGCAACGCTTATCTCTGTGGCATGCCACCCCCTGCGCTGGATTGTTTCCCGGGCTCAGTGATCAGTAACATAAGCCCGGGAACCACAAATCCGCTGCGGGGATCACTTTTATCTGAAAGTCTGGCTCCTAAGGGGAAAGAAAATACCGGGATTATGACTTCTAGCTGCAGCCATAACCCTGGTATTTAATGTCAAACAAATTACAAATTTCCCCAGTTAGGTGGTCGGCAAGTAGTGGACATAGAGTGTCAGTTCTTACTCTGCGTGGACTAGAAACAGCATTGAGAAGAGAGAAGGCAGAGAGAGAGCTGATCATTTGCAGGAAACAGAGGGGAAGATAATCTTAGCTAGAGGGCAAGGATGAAGATCATGGAGAGGAGAGAGAGGAGGCAAAGAGGAAGCTAATGGTGTTATATGTGACATATTAACACAAAAATTAAAAAAAAAATTAAAAAATTATAAAAAATCATATAAAATTGTGGAGTCCATAAGCTTAAAAAGTCCAAACAAGTGTGTGAAACACAAAAACACTTGTTTGGACTTTTTAAGTTTATGGACTCCACAATTTTATATAATTTTTCATAATTTCTTTTTTTTTTTGTGTGGATTATGTAGAAGTCAGAAGTGATTTGAGTGACCATTCGATCATTTCTGTGGGTGGCAGAAGGGGGTCCCATCCACCTCCCGCCGCCGCCGCTGCTTTTCCTGGGCTCTCCGGTCCCATCGCTGAGGCCGGGAGCGATACGGCGATGGCTGCCTGGTACTGAGAAAGAGGAACTGATGTGGTTCCTCCTCTCTCTGTAACCCTGGAAACCAAGAGCGATGCGTATTGGTCACTTCCAGTTCCGCTCATTTATTTACCTTGCTACCAGCGGCCAAAGAATCAGCTGATCAGACCGATCTCTGTCTGATTGACTACATGGGAGCCAGTGGAGAGATTTGGGGTCTAATAGACCCCAAATCTCTCTATAAAGAGGACCTTTCACGGCCCATGCTGTCGCAAGGGATGTTGTTCATCCCTTGTGATAGCAAAAAAAGTTTGTACAAATTTTTTTTTTTTTTTAAAAAGTGTAAAAAAAAAATTTAGTATAAAATAAATGAATAAAAAAAAAAAATGTTTTAAAGCATCCCTGTCCCACCGTGCTTATGCACAAATGCAAACACATACGTTACTCCCGCACATGTAAACAGTGATCGCACCACACGTGAGGTATTGGCACGAACGTCAGGGAGAGAGCAATAATTCTAGCACCAGAACTGCTGTGCCACTCTAAACTGGTAACCTGTAAAGGCGTTTAAAGCGTTGCCTATGGAGAATTTTAAGCACCGTAGTTCCACGGGCAGACACAATTTTAAAGCGCGACATGTTAGGTATTTGTTTACTCTGTTTAAAATCATCTTTCACATTATACAAAAAAATTGGCCTAATTTTACTATTTTGTTTTTCTCTTTATTAATGAATGTTTTTTTGTTTTTGTTTTTTAAATGGCGTTTGAAAAACCGCTGTGCAAATACTGTGTGACCTAAACAAATTGTAATGCACATTTTATTCTATAGGGTCTTTGCTAAAAAAAAAAAAAAAAAAATATATATATATATATATATATATATATATATATATATAATGTGCATCGTTTTCTAGCAAAAAAAGTAGATTTTTACATGTAGGAGCGAAGTGTCAGGATAGGCTTGGGGAGGTGGGAGATGACCAATTTCAGAATCGTGTATGAACTGTTACTCTTCCCTCCTTATAGAGGAATGACTATTCATATTCTTTTGTCTACCTCTAATTTAAGTGGCAGCGCAGTTGGTGGTAGCAACCATGGCACACTTATGACAAAGTAGAGGGCTTAGCTAGAAAGTTCAGCGGTTAGAACATTTAGCAAATTTTTAAATGTGCTTGAGACTCTGTCTGCACTTTGGTAGTCAGAGGACAGTGGGGCATTATTTGGTAACAATGTACTTACATTTAAAGTGTAACTTGGGCCCCTTTCACATGGGACCGATCCGTTTGGACGGATTCCGCTTGCTCAGAAGGGTTCGCTCTGTTGATCCCCGCTGAGCGGGTGGATGACAGGTCTGTCTCCACTCGCTGTGCTGAGACGGACCTGTCAGAGTCCCACTCTCCTCTATGGGAAATCGGATGAAAAAGACCGCCTGTTCTTTTTTATCCAATTCGACCCGCTGGATGGATGGCAAACGTATCATCATCCATGTGTTTTCAGCGGAACTTGACGAATTGGATGCCAGGTGGGTGTCAGCAGACATCTGCCTCCTTATAGAGGTCAATGGATGGCCAAATCGGGTCTGCCTGAAAAATGGACAGGTGGACCTGATCGGTCTGATAGTGTTAAAGGGGCCTAGCTTAGGGCAAATATATGTATATTTTTTTGTTTTAGGTAGAGTGGAGAGGGATTACAACCCCTGTCAGTTTTCATTGCTGTCTGTGCCCACGTTAGGGAGATTCACTCTCTCTATTGTCCTGTTTACTTTTATCATCAAAAGTAAAAATTTAAGAAAATGCTAAATTTTGGTTTGACACCAGAACAGTAAAAACTTGGAAATTTTTCAATGGGGACACCACAAGATTCTCTCGTTTTGGAAGGATTACCTCTCACTTCCTGTTTAGGTTATGGAACAAAAAGTAAAGGGAAATCTCCCCAATGGGACACAGTTGGCAAAAAAACTGACTCATACCTTCCAACTTTTTTGAGATGGGAACAAGGGACAACTAATAGCAAAAGTATGTAGGCATAGGTAACACCTCCTGTCACAGCCCCCTTAAAGGAGAATTATAAATATATATATATATATATATATATATATATATATATATATATATATATATATATTTTTTAACACACAAGAGCTTTTTTTTACCACTTCTATTCCTTTATACTGGCTTTTGAAATTTACAAATGCAGCAGTTTAGAAATTGGATGAAAGGTTTAGTACTGGGAAACACTTTTTAAAAGATAAAAAGTGGATTTTATATACAACTAAATAGATCGGACCAAAATGAGGGACAAATGAGGAGGAAAGAGGGACAGAGTGCCTTTGTTCCAAATCGGGGTCAGTTGTGAGCTATGCTCTCCCTTACTCTATACAAAATGAAAAAAATAAGTTTTGCCTTCGATTTTAAGGCACCATGCGCACAGGGCGTCAAAAAAAAAAACAAGCTGCAGAGCCACTTCTAAGGGCAGGAAAAAGCAGCTGTAAAAACATGCTTTTAGTAGCTTTATCCATTGGCGTTATTGCACGTTTGGCCACAATGCTTTTAGCAGCCTTTTTTTTAATCTGCCTCCATTCAAAATCAATGGTTCCCTATGGGAGCCTACTGATTTGAATGGAAGGCGCATCGCAAGTTGGATCAGGATGACCATTCTGTGTGGCAGGTGGGGCTCTGCACCCCCCACCCCAAAGCACCTTGTCCCCATGTTGATGAGGACAAGGGCCTCTTCCCGGCAACCCTGGCCGGTGGTTGTGGGGGTCTACGGGTGGGGGGCTTATCAGAATCTGGAAGCCCCATTTAACAAGGGGGCCCCCCAGATCCCAGACCCCCTCCCTATGTGAATGGGTATGGGGTACATTGTGCCCCTACTAGGGTTGAGCGGACACCTAGATGTCCGTGTTCGACGGGTTCGGCCGAACTTTAAAAAAAAGTCCGGGTCCGTGTCCCGGACTTTTACCGAACTTTTCCCGGACACCGAACCCCATTGAAGTCAATGGGGACCCGAACTTTAAGGCACTAAAATGGCTCTAAAACACCAATGGAAAGGGCTAGAGTGCTGCAAATGGCAGCAAAACGTAGTTAAGAGCATGGCAAGTGCTCTGCAAACAAATGTGGATAGGGAAATAACTTAAAACAACAAAAAAAAAACAGTCACTAAAATGCCTACAACTCGCCCTGCCTAAACACTCCGACCTGTCCCTCAATTCTATCCGGACACAAATGGTTTTTTCCTGCCTATCTTTCCCTAATCAGCAGCCAGCACGTTGATGTGTGCTCTGTCCCTGATCTAAGCAGCATAATGACGCCGCTGCGGCTGCCTCGAACTTATAAAGACTTGGTCACATGCTTCAGACGGCCAATCACAGCTACTGAGACATTTGCAGGCATGGCTGGGATGGCTTAAGGCACACCAGTTAAACGATTGTTGATTGGCTGTTGAAAGCCCGCCATGAAAAGAGCGCCAAAGCATGCAAAACCCGGAAATAAAACGACCGAACACGGATTTTTACCCGAATATACAGTAAAGTGTCCGTGTTCGTGTTCGGGTAACAAAAATCCAATTATTCGGTACGAACACGAATAATACAGTCCGTGTTCGCTCAACACTAACCCCTACCCATTCACCCCATAAAAGGCAGTGTATGTAAATAACGACAGGAGACATTTTGGAAAAGTTTATTAAAAATCTTTATCCGGTCTTCTCCGCTCTTGTCTTCTCCCCTCCCCTCTTCTGCTCTTTTGCCCTCTGCTCTTCTGCTCTTTTGCTCTCTGCTCTTCTGCCCTCCGCTCTTTTCCCCTCCCCTATTCTTTTTCCTCTGGTCTTCTTCTTCCTCTGGTCCTCCTCCTTCGATGTCTCTGGTGATTATGCTGGCTCCGCGTCTGCGCAGCTTGTTATACAGCCATTAGGGGCGTGGCCTCCCGGTGACGTCATCAGAAGACCCCTGCCCCTTTATGTCACAGATGACGTCATAAACTCCCCAGCATGTTATCCTGTGTGTCCATGCACATATAGGCTGCTATTAGCAGTTTTTGGCAGGGGCGTTTTCTGGCTGGAAAAAAAAAAAAACCCCAGAACTTGTGGGTTTTGAGAAGAGTTTTTCAGCTGTAAAAACGCTCTAACTCTGAAAAAAGCTTATAAATGCAGCTATTCAGCGTTTATCAGGGCTATTGAGCCATAAGCTTTTGTGAAAGTAAAATTTTGTTAAAAAAAAAGCTAAAAAAACGCTACAGCTAAAAAAAGCTGGAAAACGCTACTGCAAAAACGCAGGAAAAATTCATTCTACAGCTACAGCTTTCTACAGCTAATGCTACTAACTTTTTTTTGTAACATCCAGTGTGCATGAGGCCTACTAATCTTACTTGTCCTTCATTTTGTCAAACACAATAAAATAAACATTCCCCAGTAAACTATTTGTTAAAAAGTCTTACCCCAGCACTTGCAATTTACAACTTTTAATGCTGCTGGCTCTGGCTATCTTAGTGCTGCTTCCCTGAATTTTCGGTCTTCACAGGAAAGAGATAAAGCGGTTTTAAACCCATAAACAAAATGTAGTATATTAGTTTACTAATCCTTAAAATTTAGTGGCTTTATTTATTTCCTTTTTGTAGGCTTTTCTTCTTTTTTATTTCATCTGTTGATCTGACCAGTATTGTCTCG
The DNA here is from genome assembly GCF_965119305.1 of Pelophylax lessonae. Classification (NCBI taxonomy): domain Eukaryota; kingdom Metazoa; phylum Chordata; class Amphibia; order Anura; family Ranidae; genus Pelophylax; species Pelophylax lessonae. The sequence goes on along the minus strand of NC_138773.1, from coordinate 256,307,645 downwards.
TACACACGATCAGATAATCGGATGACTTATCGTTCACATTTTGTTGCATGATACTAGTATCGAATTCAACAATGCGTACTAAACGTATGACTTTTTTTTTGTACGATTCTGGAAAAGCTTCCTGGTTGCGTAGCTACGTATCGGATAGTGCAAAACAAAAACACAATGGCAGCGTGGTCTTTGTCTATTGATTTTTAGCTGACGCATACTGTACCGATTAAACGATTGTCGTTCGTTAGGCTATCGTACGACAAAAGTTTTCCTGTTTCTGCATTTTGTTGGACGAAATGTCGTGATCGGCTGTCGAAAGCTGTGTACTAACAATCAAATTATCGTGCGATCAATTCAAAAGCAATTTTTTTCATACGATTATCTGATCGTGTGTACGAGGCATAAGTCTGTTATTCTTCAACTTCTTTAATAGACCAAGGTAATGTAGCGTAAGCTCTAAGGAGCAGGGCCCTCTGATTCCTACTGTATTAAAGTGTATTGTATTTGTACTGTCTACTCTCAAGTTTTAAAGCGCTGCGTAAGCCGTCGGCGCTATATAAATATATATAATAATATATACAATATATAATAATAATAATGAGGTTGGCCACTCTCTCAATGAATGCAAAGCATTCATAGTTTCCTAGTTAGTAAGGTTGAAAAGACACCAATCCATTCAATATGTTTGTTTGTGTGTGTGTGTGTGTGTGTGTGTATGTGTGTTTATGTGTTTATGTCAAAACCATATCCCATATCCTTGTATATTGCATTTGCTAAGATGCCCATCTAAGAGTTATTTGAAATTTTTCTCATCCTTACTGCTCTAACTGTATATAACCCCCTATGCAGTTTAAGGGGGAAGCGCTTCTCCTCAAATTTGATTGAGTGGTTTTCTTAAGAAGACAGAATCGTTTTCTCCATATGCTCTTATGCTATTCTCTGATTTGACATGGCAAATAGTATGATGTCACTGCCCCAATTCACATCGTTCAATCAATGCAGTGTCAACTTTTTTTCAGTCAAGGCACCCCTTTAAAATGTTGCATAATCTTGATGAACCCCATTCAAAAATGGAAAAACCTGAACTAATAGCTTTACACATTGCAGCAACACCCACACACACATAGTACACCCAACATTAGTTGTAATTTCCCAAATTGTATTTTTATTCAGAAAATAGCAAAGGAAACATTCCAGAACAATTGTCACATAACTCAAACAAAAGGTGTACAAGTATTGGTGTAAGATCCATAAGGTTGAACAGATAAAACTGTAGTGAGAGAGCATGCAAACCCATAAACGTGAGAAGAAATCAGACCTTAAGTGAAATAGGTATGTCCACTATAGAGAACTTTTCCAATGCATTTTCAGTTTTATGAGATTAATCAAGAAAACCAGAGATAGTAATACGGGAAGAAGGCAAGAAGTGTTCTTAGCGAAAGAAATGGAGGAAGGAAGGAACGAACGGAGAAAAGAAGAAGAGGGGGGGGACCTTGCACACCAGTACTCGCTAGAATTCCAGTGTTTCACATCTCCCTCAGTTTCTCTCCCTCACTCAGCTAATGTGACCCCAGTGCTGACAGAGAGGGGCAAACAAGAATGTTAACAATCAATGTCATCATGTCATGCTAGCTGGCTCAGGTGGTGGCCAAGGTTGTAATGCTGCACAAAAAAAGCCTATGGCTTTGTGTAACAAGAAGGCAGGCTTGAACCACCCGCTGGCTTGTTGACAATTTTTGGGCAATTTGATGCAATTTTTAGGCATTTTGCCAAAACATCCCTGATAAAACCCATAAGCCATCCTGGTTGAAAAAGTCTGAATCTAAGCCTGGAATTATTCTTTAATAACTTTGAGTGAGTTTTATACTTTTAGAGCCGGTTCACACTGGGGCGACTTGTCAGGCGACCTGGTCGCCTGAGAAGTCGCCTGCCATAGATTAGCACAGGACCCGTTCTAATAGGAGCGACACAAGTCGCTCCGACTTAGAAAAAGGGTCCTGTACTACTTTGGGGCGACCTGCATTGACTTCAATGATATGAAGTCTGTGCATGCCGCTCCAAAGGTCACGGTGTGCGCTGTGCCCCGCGACTTCACAGGTCGCCCCGGCAAGTTGGGTCGCTCCTATGTGAACCGGCTCTTAAGGCATCATTGGCAGCCAGGACAAAGCTGGAAATACCAAAAAAAAAACAATCCTTACCATGTAAAGCATCTAAAAATGTAAGAAAGCTTCATCAAGATAACACATACGTAACATTTCTTTGCACTTCTCTATTGTTTTAGAACAACATAGGTTAAGGTGGTATTGACTGAGAAGTGATCCAGTTAGCAGGAATTTTCTATAGACGATACCAATACTTGGCTGTTGAAAAAGAAAATCCCTGTCTGACGGCGTTGCCTCCCTGTAACTATGTTGAGGATTCCCTACGTCAGACAGCCCCTAGGGAATCAACAGCAAGACTCCCTTCTCATAGGTGCTTGGCAGCCTGAAGTTGACCAATATAATATAACATAATGTAAATAACGTTGCCGTAATTCTCATTGGTGAGGCGCAATTCACTTTTGAGTTTCTGGCACCTTGGTCACTGCACCACATACACACTTTTTTCGCACCTGCCTCTTGGGACGGGCCTTTTGGCCAGCACCAGAGAAATTTTTTATTCCTGGCCGGGGGGCCTGTCAAGGTCCTGCACTTTGACACTACCCAGCACTTCTCCACTTCCCTTTCCCCACTCTTTTTGTTTTTGTTGTGTGTCACGTTTGTCCCTTTTTGGTTGTTCACTGGCACGACAAGTATGGCGTAGGTCCTCGGCCTGCCCTGAACGTCTTGGGAGGGGGTGGATATGGCCTTCTGGCTTAGTTCGCCCTCTCTTTGGTTACTTTATTCCTTCATAGCCACAGGCAAAGTTTGCCATTTAGGGAATTTCCCCCCAGATATGACAAGAATTGTAATGAAAATGAGAGGAAATCCCACCTTTGACAGAACAGGGGCTCCCTCCCACCTTTGCTAGTGATGGCAAGCATCCTTAAAAACAGAGATTATAAACCTTTCCCTTCCCTTCCATAACTGGTACTGAAAATCTTTGTGCACAGTGGAGGGACTATCATCTGGATTTCTCTCAACCAGTTGCCATACCCCAAAACCAAACAAACACTTTTGGGCAGAACATGTAAAGTAGACAGTTGGAATACTTTAAACTCTATGCCAAGAGGACTTTCTGAATGTTATGATAATCCGAAATGGATGGATGCCTGGCTAGCATAGTATCTTGAAGCATTTAATCTGCTTATGGGAAGTATTCAAAGTCTGCCTGCAGCAAAACATGCAATGGTGTGTCTATGTTGCCATTCCCCAGATAACTTTAGAGCTTTTACCAAAAGCAGCAAGCAAAAAATATTTCTCATAGGGCCCACTGAATAATTCAAGATCCTGTACATGCAGTGGGGAACAAGATGGAAATCTCATTCTAGTTTAATAGTTGATGAATTCCTTGTACTTTTCTACAATATAGAAGCTGTCAGAAAGTGGTTACATTGTCATCGCAGGAGCTTATACTCAAATACCACTGACTGTTCTGGAAGGATGGAGTTTCACAATGCTTTGAAAAGATCTATGCCAGTGAAGGTTAAGTAGTCATTCAGGTTAAATGGCATTGTGATGAAGGCTTCATATGTACAGACTGCTAAAGGGAAAACTCAATCTTATTCTTTTCAGCCCTGGCCCCTTTTTCAGCTAAGGAGATACAGGTAGTTCAGTAAAGTGTTTGCTTTGTGCTGATAAAATGGCATACAGGTTGCGGTAATCAGGTTGTATGTGGCACTACATGCCTATAGACCAGTGGTTCGCAAACCATTTTTTCATGCCTCCTTCTTTTAAAAGCAGTATAACTTTCATTCCCCAACCCCCCTCCCCCTTCACTTCCCCCAACTCACCAGTATACATTTTTTGGATCAGTCATATACAACAGACAACAAAATAGGCCAAGTTTTATTTTATTAAATTCAAGTACCATAACAAACTCCATAAGTAGCCCACGGCTGTAGGAACCTGGATGCAGTCTAGTGAAATAAGAAAGTCCTCAACTATCCCTAACAGATACAAGATGTCCCTGTATACTTGCCCCAAAAATAGGCTGTCTACCACTATGCCCTCATCATTGTGGCCAAATCCTTACCAGTAGAGCATGGGCTCACCCAAAATTGCTACTGGAGTCTACAGCTGCAGACACTTGGTATAAATTGTGGCTTCTCCTCTTCCTTTTAGTTCTGTACTCTAGTGGACAATCACATAACTGTCCTATCAGTTCTGTATGGGCTGCAGAATATTTTCCAATAGTGTTCCAATAGCACTACCTGTAGGATACTACTAGCATTGGTTATGGTGGCAATAGGCATGCCACATCTGCCTTCACGCACCTCCCTGCTGTGTCACAGCACCCAATGATGGAAAGGGCATAAGACACACTTTGAGAATCACAGCAATAAACTAAGATTGATTACTCCATTGAGTGTTAGAGCACTTGAAGAAATGTGGCCTGTTGGTTAAATTAGCCGTGAAGACATACGCGTAGTGTTGGAGCTCGCTTCTAAGTTCCCCCAGGCAGGAAAAGGTAAGGAAGCTTTGGCGTTCTAAGAAATTTCTGCAGTTGGTTCTGACAAGTGGTTTTAGAAAGCTGTTGCTGATATTTACATACACCTCTAGGTGCCCTACATTTTATATTTTAGGCAGTTTTGTTTTTCCTATGACCGTTTGTTTAAGCACATAAGAACGATCAATTGTTTTGTGTTTTGTTTCTTATTGGAACATAGTTTTTCTTTAAAGCCCAACTCTTGCAGTGTGGACCCCTTGCGCTGCAAGCATTAAATGCTCCTCATGTCAAGGTATTCCTCAAAAGAAGTAAATACTTACCTTATTCTGCACTCCAGCAGGGTCCCTTCAGCGGTGCATCGGTGCCCCAGCAGCCATCCTATCTAAGGCATTTCCTGCCGTGGTTTCACACTTGACCACATCCTGTACAATGCAAGGTTAATAGTCCTGCATTGTATGTGATAACACTGAGGGCTTGAGACTTCGGGGAGAAGAGGACAGCACTGGAGCCTGCCATAGTCGGGGTTAGGGTAAATAATAAAGCTTGTTCCTATACCCTCTAGACAAGGGGTGAGCAATTCATTTCTGAAAGGGGCCACATGGGAAAATGGGACTTTTGTGAAGGGCCGAATATAATTCTGCCCAATATTAATTTTGTACCTGGAAAGGTCCATAAGTATGTAAACATAAAAAAAAAAAAAAAACACTAGGAATAATAGGTACAAAAAAGGTCATGAAAGATGTATATTTTAGATAGGCAGTCAGATGGTGGTAAAAACAGGTGGCTGAGCTTTTGCTGCCCATCAGAAATGTCTAATAACACCTGTTCATGTTCACATGTCGTGGCAGCAGCAGTTTTAACTGGAGGTGCAGAATTTGACAAACGGCACCGCTTACCAAACTTGCACCTTTAATTCAATGGGACCACACCACAGCCATGTTCAGTGAGTGCAATTGTGGTGCAGTAAGGCAGCATTATAGGGTTCATTTAGGTGGTGAGGAGGTGATATAACAACTATCAAATGTCCTCCGAAAAGCACTGTGACTGGAAGGAGAGAGCCTGAGATTGGTACAGCTGGGATTTCTGCAGATCCTGACCTGGAGGGAAGAACAGGTGGATGGCTCCTGGGGTCTGCAGAGTGCCAGTGATAACACAGGCAGAACTTGGCAGGGTAGAAGAGTGGTGAGAGAGCATGAGGATGTCTGCTAGGCAAAGCTCTCCTGCCAGAACCAAGCCTCCCTGCTGTACTGATCAGCTCCTCAGGCTCTCTCCTTCCAGTTGTTGCAGCTCCCCACATAGACATCTGTCCGCATGCCTCTCTCTCAGTGAGGACACTGACAGGCTCAGAGAAGCATGCTGACAGTAAAGGTATTAAGGGTCAGATAGGCACAGCCAGATGTCGCCCTGGGGCTGCAATTTGCCTGAATCTGCCCAAGACATAACGAGCAGTTAACCTTTGCAGCTCGGGGAAGGCGCACTCCCAAGGGGCAGATTTTTTTTTTTCTAATTCCTGGAGTCAGGCTTTAAGTAAGAAAAAAATAATTTGCTGAATAAAGTCGTTGTTAGTAAATAGGCAAAGTTGTGTTATACTAATTAACAGTTTTTCAGTGCTTATTTTCGATGCATGGAATTCACTTGTCTGAACACGATTTTTGCTTACTGAAAAGTGGAACATACACATATAAATAGGTCTGTGACTCATATAATGGAAATGTTTCAGAATTACAAACCGCTTAAGCAAGTTACACATTAAATATAGGGAACTTACACTCAAGATGACCGTACACAGAAATTATTTGGAAAGAGGAGGAACTGGTATCCCCCTTTAGCCCACTATGTTTAGATCAAGAGCATGCAATATCCCCATTTATTATTATTATTTTTATTATACAGGATTTATACAGCGCCAACAGTTTGCACAGTGCTTTACAATATAAAGAGAGAAAATACAGTTGCAACATAATAAAATACAAGGAGGGCCCTGTTCGTAGGCGCTTACAATCTAATAGGGTGGCACACTTGGTTATCTCTATCTGTTGGTATTTTGTTGGCTCATAAGAAAAAAGTCCTGACAGCTCACCGGTTCCAGTCTCACTGACACATTCTTTTGCACTTCATATTGTGGAGATTATTGGACTGTGCTAAAAACATTTTTGTCATAAGAAAACAAACCTGTCACAATCCGAGTGTATTTTACTATTTTTATTGTTTTTTACCACTAAGAACAGGTACTGTTGTGGTGTTATTTTGTATGAGTGTCTCTCTGTTGTCTACAAGTTGGCAGCTGAGCATAGCATTGCGATGGCCCCAAAATGGCACTGCGTTATTTTAACGGACAATTGCACGGTTGTGCGATGCTGTACCTAAATAAAATTGATGTCCTTTTTTTTCTCACAAATAGAGCTTTCTGTGGTGGTATCTGATCACCTGTGCGATTTTCTTTTTTTTTTTTTTTGCACTATAAACAAAAAAGAGAAACAATTCTGAAAAAGAAAAAAAAACAATATTTTTCACTTTGTGCTGTATAACATTCCCAAAAAAAAATGTAAACAATTTTTTTCATCCTTTTAGGCCAATTTGTATTCTGCTACATATTTTTGGTAAAAGAAAAAAAAATCCCAATAGGTGTATTTTGATTGGTTTATCAGTGGTGGCTGGTGCATATGGGGCGCAGGGGTGCCGCCTCCCCTATCCATGCGTCAGGCCCCCTAATCTGCATGCGGGGTGCCGGACGCATGGACTTCAATGGGGCTTTTTTTTTTTTTTTTTGGCCATGTGATTAGAGCCAGAGGCTCTAATAGGCTAAAAAAAAAGGGTGAGATCAGGGCGCCCACCCAGTTGTGTGACAATAGCGAATGAAAATTTGCTATTGTCAGACGGATCCTCCTCCTTGCCAATCAAGAAGCGGGTTCTGAGACCTGTTTCCCGATTGGCTGAAAGGAGAAGCCATGCCATTGGGCATGGAGGAGGAGGAAGGAGGAGACGCAGAAGACGGGGAAGAAGCCGCCATCGCCGTTCACTTGCTGCAGATGGGTGAGTGAGCCGGGGGGGGGGGGTGGGGGTCCTGTACTGTACTGTCATGCCATGCTGTGGGTCCTCTACTGTAATTCTGTGTGTACTGTGTGCAGCCTGGTGTGGTCCCGGGGGGGGGGGGGGGGGGGAGGGGTGTATGGTGCTGTCCGTCTGCCGCCCCCAACCCGGCCCATGGAGCACCAGCCGCCACTGCTGCTTATTCTGAAAAATTTAAGTGAACGGGATTAGGAGAGGTTCAGGAGCTCACAGAGGACCATATAAGGAAGGAAACAGAAAAAATGTGAAAAATGTATTATAACAAGGGGATAGGCACTAAAGCTAACAGTACAAGGGGAGGGGAAGGAGATGGCAAAATAGAAAAAGTACCAAAGAGAGGGGGTAATACAATCCAATGTACTACATATGGGCTAGGAAGTCCGTGAGCTTAGGGCTGCCATCCAGGAAAAACTGAAACCAGGTATCCAGAGCTGTGATAGAGATGAAGGAGAGAGAGGCGCCTCTAAGTGCAGGTATCCAATTTAATGCAATAAAAACAACAGTAAAAGCTTACATTAAAGTAAGGGTAGACAGGCACATCTGATAAATTATGTGAAACCAAGACCCTGATGTCCTTGTGTCCTGCAGAGCAGTGGCTGTGGCGTCCAGTCTCGTTATTTCCGTTGGTCTCCGTATAGAGCCGGCTGTACGGTGATGGAAATCTGACCAGGGCGAGGCTTGGGACGCTGCAGACGCAGGATAGGGCATTAAGCATAGCATAGCTCCTAGCTGTCCCTGATTTTGAGGGACTGTCCCTGATTTGGAGCAAAGTCCCTCTGTTCTTATTTTCTCCTCTTTTGTACCTCATTTTGCTTTGATCTGGATAGGTATGCACTACTTATATATCAAAAAGTGTTTCCCAGTGTTTAAACTTGCATCCAATTCCCAAATTGCTGCATTTGTAAAATTTAAAAAGCCAATATAAAGAAATAGTAGTGGTTAAAAAAAATGGGTTTAACTAATTCTTTCTTTGTATCTCTTTTAAGGGGGCGTGACAAGGGGTGTGTCCTATGCTTATATACTTTTGCTAATAGGTGTCCCTTGTTCCCATCTCACAAGGTTGGGAAGTATGCATTGAGTAGTGGATGTGTATAGATTAATTTGGAGAGTTAGGATATTGTTTAGTGTCACTTTAAATTCATGACAAGGTTGCTTTAACCTTTTCGCTGCCTAAGCCGTTTTTGCGGTTTTTTTTTTTTGCACACGTTTAAAAATATATTTTAGTCCTGAAGATAAGGCAAAACTTTTAAACATTTATATAATAAAATAGTGTTACTGTAAATGTTTTATCTCACACAATATTACCGCAAAGGTCTGGGAAAGGCAACATTTCAGTAAAAACTCATTAAAGTGAATTATAGGGCAAACAAAGGCAATAAATGACCCACATTTTGGGTAAAATATAAAAGATGAGGTTGTGCCAGGTAAATAGATACCCAACGTGTCAAAGCTTACAATTTGCATCGACTGTGAAATGGCCACAAACTTCAGTAACTGAAAAGGTCCTCTTAGTGTTACGGAGGAGGTCTAGTGCTAGAATTATTGCTCTCACTTTGGCATGCGCAGTGATATGTAACATTTCTATCGCAATCTACGGTTTCACATGTAGGCATCCTCGACGCATGGGTTCTTGTTCGTACGTGCGTATTTGTGGAGGTGAGGGGGGGCCTCAAAAATTTTTGGGGAGGGATCTTACGTGCTTGGGTGTAGCTTCATTTTTTTGAGGAAAAAAATATTTTTTTTTACCTAACAAAAAGTACCATATGTGAAGTTTTTTAGGTGATAGGTTCTCTTTAATGAGACATGCAGGGTCTAAAATACCCTGCATTTCTCCTCTGGGCTATGACATACAGACCTGGCAGGGAAAGGGTTAAATGAGTTGTAAAGTCAGAAGTTTTTTTATCTTAACGCATTCTATGCATTAAGATAAGCTTTCTGGGTGTAGCAGCATCCCAAGCACCCCCTAATAGTTACATGAGCCCCATCTCCATCCAGTGATGTCCACAAGTCCCTCGGCCATCCGGGATTCTCTCTTCTAATTGGCTGAGACACAGCTGTGGCACCATTGGCTCCCGCGGCTGTCAATCAAAGTCAGTCAGCCAATCAGGAGAGAGAGGGGGGGTGGAGCCAAATGGCAGCTCTGTGTCTGAAAGAACACATGGAGCTGCAGCTCTGCCCCGGTGCCCCCATAGCAAGCTGCTTGCTGTGGGGGCACTCGAAAGGAGGAAAGGGCCAGGAGCCGGAACAAGGGACCCAAGAAGAGGAGGATCCCGGCTGCCCTGTGCAAAACCAAGAGCAGGTAAGTATAATATCTTTGTTATTTTTTTATTTTATTTTAAACAAGACTTTACATGGACTGTGGAACCAAGGAACCGTGCTCAGAGGTGGGTAGAGGGTGGAGACAAGAGGTGACTCAGAAGGGGGAAGTTCCTGCATCTATTCTCTGGGAAAAAAAGCCCTGATAGTAACTATTTAAAAACTTGCACAATCTGCAGTATGCTTTCTCTCTCTGGCAGCAGAGGCCGTGCTAAGTCATTCATTTCCAAAACACTTTCCAGGGACACCCTTTATTGCTGTGTCCAGCAAGCCCATTTATGTTGCACTCACACTGGCACCTTTAACCAGTTCCAGGCGTGGTTCACCCCCTTAGTCTGGTTCATTTGTGTAGTGTGAGTGCTCTGGATCAGTTTTCCCGAATCACACTTACCTAGGTGGATGCAGAATGGGTTCAATTCTGCATCTGTCCCCCACGAGCTCTAACACTGAGAACCGAGCCAATCGCTCAGTGCTCAGTGCTCCCTGAGCAGAGAGCTGGTGACTGTCGGTCACCGCTGTCTGCTCTGCCCCCTCGCTCACTGGAGCACTGGGCTGTGAATGGGGTGGGAGTGGCCGGCTCAGGCTCTTATTGGCTCGCTGAGAGACTTAAACGGGGTGCCGATCCAGGCATGTGGGCAGACTTGAACTTCATTGTCGCAATCTTGCCAGAGCCTAGACCGGCTCTGTGACATCAGCCGACAACAAGCTTCTGCTGAAAACGTGTCACAGGAGTGCAGAACGAACTGCACTCCTGTGATCCACTGGATAAGTACAGCCAAATGAGCTGTACATCTCTTTTAGGTACTGTGCTCCCTTGGAAGAGGTGGTTCCGGGCACAGTTCACTTGTGGTGCGGTACGGTGTGCTTCAGTGTAAGTGCAAACCATGCTGGAGAAAAGAACTCTCCAAAGATGACTATATACTAAAGCAAGGATTAATGTCGGCTGGTCAGCATTAGTGTTTTCTGGAAGTCCGTTGTAAGTAGTGAAGTTTTCACATGCAGATAATCTAGGGCAGATTATTTTTTTAAACACACCCCCATGCTCCTTTATACAGTATGCCACAATTATTTTCATTTGTAATCATTAAATTAAATGAATTGTAATAATCAGCAGAACAAAACTAGAGACAATAAACATTTTCTTTATCTGAACTAGCAAAAGCATGCCTGTTCTAGAACCAGCAACGTTGGGGAGGAGGGTGCAGGGTATAGCAGCGAACAGTATGTGTAGGAGAGGAGTACAGAGGTTTTGAAAGCAGGCAGTGAGCTTTTAGACCAAGCTTTTCAGTAAATGTGTCAGTTAGAGGGTTAAGGCAGCACACTGGCTAAATGGTTAGCACTTCCACCTCGCAGCACTAGGGTCATCAGTTTAAATCCCAACCATGGCATACCATTACCTGCATGCAGGGCTCCTGATAGAAATCGTGGGGCCCTGTAAAGACTTCCTGCCAGGGCAGTTGGAGCTCCGGGATAAAAGAGACAGAGGGCGAGAAACAAAGTTGCAGAGCTAACATTAGAGCCAGGGCTGGGAGGAGGGTGATCAGTGAGCGATGACTGTCTCTTTCTCAGCAGATAAAAGCTGGCAGCAGGGAGATGGGGAGAGACCAGCTGATGGAGAAAGAGTTCTGCAGTTGTGGTCCATCACTAATCCCCCCTCCCTGTGTGGGTCCCCTACAAGAGGACCGGTGGTCCCCCCCTATCAGCGGCCCTGCCTGCACTGAATTTGCATGTTCTCTCTGTGCTTGCATGGGTTTTCTCTCACACTCCAAATACATGCTGGTAGGGTTTATGGCTCCTGTCTAAATTGGCCCTTGTATTTGTATGTATGTGAGCTGAGGACCTTAGATTGTAGGCTCCTCCCTGTATGATATACAGTATATGTATAAAGCTGGATGTAAACTGACGGTGATGTACCTTTGCATGCAGAGGTCAGAGCTGAAGAGGGGTGAAAGTGAGATGTGAATGGGGAATGCAGAGGTAAGCAGCTGTGGAAGAAGAAAGAACTCTATAATCTTTTTGTAGCGCATCCCCGAAATCTGCATGTAGCACACCCCCAAACTCTGCACGCAATGCACTCCTGGTATTTAATGCCCCTTTAAGACCCTCTCACTGTTAGTGAAATTGGACCACACCCACTTTTTGGTGCAGTTTGGAGGGTGTGGGGGGGAGGGGGATTTGGGGGGGTCGTGGTGGAGTTCCTGATCTATCTAGCTGGACATGTGAAGTGGCCTGGAGGTGATGTAAGCCTGGTAATTGACCAACAAATAATATCTTGATCTTGGGAAATGGCAATTTTGCGATGCCAGTCAGCTGGAGGTGGAAAGTGTCCAGGTAATGATGGAAGATGGATGGAGTTGGGGGCTGAGATGTGGGCCAGATTATGATGTGTGCCAACTTCCGTGGAGTTGGGAAGTGACTAATGCCTGGTACATACAATGAGATTATCAGATGAATGATTGTCTGTTTCTTTTTGCATGCTAGTCTTAGATCGAAGTTTACTAAAGTTACGAAAATTATCATAGGACCGAATAAAAATTTGGAAGGGATGTAGTGTGTTGTAGTGTATTTGTATTGTATTTTTAAATGATAACTGTACTGATTAAACGAAAAACCTTTCATGCTTGTGCCATCGGATAATTTCGCATCAATTGTCGCGTTCGGCTCTCGAAAGCTGTATACTAACAATCAGATTATCATACGATCGCTGTGAAATGGTATTATTTGTATGATTTTTTTGATTGTGTATACATAATAAGAAATTATGTCTGTCACATGGAGGGGAGTTAAGGTGCCAAGTGGCTGAGGAGTGATAATAGCCTGTTTGGTGGTGGGTGTGAAATGGGTGATGTGTGTCAGCTTTTGGGGGTAAAGGTTAGAGCTGGGGGATGGGGGCATTTAAGTTATTCAATAGACTATATGCCATAAGCTCAGTGGCTCCCCACACAATCACTCCCTTTCCCGAACTTTAGTGTCACCAAAACACCCTTTTTTATGCCTTCTGACCGCTTAACAGCATTGAGCATTTCATGTCCCTGCACACAATTACCTCCTAATATCTCGCAAAACCCTGCCAGCTTTTAGCTGGCAATAGAAATGTTTTGCCTCTGGGTTCTGCAGCATCAGGAAATTAGAGTACACTGAGCTCACTATGGAAGAGGTTGAAACTCAGGAGGTAGAGCAGGTCAGGACTTACTCAGGAGCCCGCATAGATACAGCCTTTATTCTGTCCTCGCTCTAACCCAACCTTTTCAACACAGAGAGAGGAACCCTTTACCTTTCTGGTCTCAGGGAACTCCTGCTAAAAATTACTATATCTACAACTCATGATACATTAGTGTTATGGTCAGTGGGAAGAATGTTCCTTACACTTGTGGACATTGGGAAGAATTATCTCTTTACAGATAGCTAAAAGAAGATCGGTGGTGTAAGTGGGGACTTATCTGAGAATCAGAAATTGCTCATTGCTCAAGGAACCTCTAGCAACCTCTGGAGGTATCCTAGGGTTCCATGGAACCCTGGTTGAGAAACCTTGCTCAAACCTCTTCATCTTGGCCTAGGGCTAGCTCTTCGGACTGCTGGGAGAAGAAATAGGGGGTAAAGTATGGGCATGGTGGTGTACGGAATTGCAGCAAGGATATTGACAATGTGGCTGTCCCCACAGCCCTGATCCTGGGACACAGACATCATGACTGCAAAAAAGGAACGGACAGAGGGCGCACCAGCCTAGCGCATTATCTTTAAAACAATTTATTAAAATAAAATAGCATACACATTGTACTCACAAAACAAGTTGGAACATGGGCAAACATGTGCAATCAAGGACCACCAAGACTCTCCACTGGGCTTCCTCTGCTGATGCAGGCAGTGGTGGGATGTGGACCTCCAAAGAACTTCTTACGCGTTTCGGGGTGCCCCCCCCCCTTTATCAGAGCTCTGATGAAGTACAATGTGTACGCTATTTTATTTTAATAAATTGTTTTAAAGATAATGTGCGCCATCTGTCCGTTCCTTTTTTAGAGTCTGTTTGGGTTACCACGACCTGTTGAGATTGGCAGCACAGCTGGGACTACGCCCATTCAACCTGAATCACATTTTCAGGATACCCGTTTCAGGATAACCCCTCAAGCGCAGGAGTCATTTGTCTTTTGTACATTATCATGACTGCCCCCACAAATCCAGGAAAGTTGGTAAATATAATATTGACTGTAATTGCTCATTAATAAATCATCAGCTTTGCTAAAATGCAGCTCCTTTCAAACATTCCAGATCAATCTCCAATATTTCACATGCTCCAAGCGAGCTCAGGCTTCACACTCCACAATTACATCTCAGGTTCTGGCTCTGCTTGCCTCCACCGAAGCAATCAATTGTACCAGCAAAAGAAATGGTGCACATTGAGATCCGTAATAATATTTTTCCTTTATTAAAATAGCCAGCAGGAACAAGTTCTATTTTACATGTTTTGCCCTAGGCACAGCTATTTCTCAGATGTTTGAAATAGGCTGTCTTTTTATTGTTGTGATTATATAAATATACGGTAATAATATACTAATAGTATTTAATCATTTTGCCACCATATAAGAATATGCCATGCACCTATACTAATTGTATATTATAATTTACTGGCAGGAAATGTAAGATCAGATATCAAATCATTGGCATTACTTAGGCATATATTTTAGATCAATGTCAGTGACCATTTCCTGATATACCGAAGAAGAAAAAAAAAGAACCTCAATTCAAACCTTGGAAGTTGCATAGTAGAAAAAAAAGTCTGTGTTTTTCGGATGGCTGCCAAGATAGAGCCATCTTCTTTTATTACTATCTTGTATCTCTGTAGAGCCATTAAGGTCACACAGAAACTAATTGTGTTTGTGTTCCCATTGTTAAGTAGTACAGACAGAGTCTATAAATATCAGGTATTAAATTGGTTTTCTTGGCATCAGTGAAATTTACCACTGTTGACTCCACCTTGAATATTCTGGGATCCACACTGCTTAAGTAAGAGCAGGAAAATGAAAATTCAATCAGTACTTTATACAGAGCAACAGTACCTACTGATAGCCAGCAAGGTAAACTCACCAACATGCTTCAATGGGAACTCTACGCTGCAGGAGGACTTTTCTTTCCTGCAACCACGGGAGAACACAATGACTATTCCTAGCTATACATTATAGAAATCTGACATGCTGGTTGTACCCAAGTTAATCAATGGATCGACTTGGGTACAATCAGCCTGCCCATAGATGGTTCGAATCTTGGCAGGTTCCAGCTGAAGTGGCCAAGGTTCGAACCATCTATGGCCAGCTTAGGTAAGTTTGGATGTTGGATGATGTCACTGCCCCCTCTACCGGTGTTCAGGGCTGGTGTTTGGCCAGTCTGGGAAGTTGATGAATGGATAGGGAAAGGAGTATCATTTGCTGGAGGAAAGGGGTTTTAAGGCTATCTATAGATTAATTTGGCAGGAACCAGCCAAATTTCAATCCATCTACGGGCAGGCTGGTTGTACTAAAAATTGATCTGCCACTGGCTATAGCCGGCAGCAGTAATCATTTGTATTCTTACAGCGGAGAAACCTTCTTCTGTCAGAATACAATAGCACAGCAGGAGGGATCAAGCAATTTTTATTCCTGTACCCCTGGTTGAAGGAAAGAAAAAATGCATAATGTATGGCCAGTCTAATAGGCACTGTCACTTTACCCTGAATAGACAAAGTAATGGTGTCCCTTTAAGAGGAACATGAAAATAAAATAAAATGACACACTGATAAGATGTAAGATTTCCCACCCACCAACTCTTTGCAACCATCTCTTTGAAAGGCCCATCCTTTTCTTTGTGATAGTTCCAGATATATCCTGGACAGGTCTAGCAGTAATGTGTTGTATCCTAACAATGGCAGAACCTCTAGCAGGGTAGCATGTAACGTGTCCCCCAGCTGTGAGCCAGTTAACAGTTCCCTAGGAGCTGTGTCCTAGTTACATCCTACTCTAACAATGTACTTGCCCTAATTCTTCTTGTTTCATATACACTTGTCAAGAAAATAAATCATGTTCTGTGCGTTTTGTGCGGTGGCCATTTGCAAATCAGTAAATTGCCTCTTTTTATCAAGCTGCTTTTTGAGGGGTTCGAAAGTAGAAGGTTATAGAAATATAGGGCACATGGTCAGCTTCTTGTGTTTGAAATTTAAAAAAAATATATCTAGGGTAGTAGTTGCTATTGTGTGCAAAATGGTATGTATTTGTTTTATATAAAAGAAGTGTAAATAGCGGAATTGGAGTTGGTGTCAGAACTCAGAACAGGGAATGGAGAAGCAGTACAAGTAGCCAGTGAGTAATGCTGCAGTGCATGTAGAATGCTCATTGGAGGAGGGAGCCGAGTGATGGAGAGATTCAATTATCAGTCTTCTGCTTCTCCTCTTACTGTCCAGCTACAGACTGGAGGTGGGAAGGAGACCTTTAAACATTACTAAGTTGCCACAGAGAAACCTCAGGTCTCCTCCCATGCCAGACAGGGCTGTGTGGTGTGGCAGAGCTGTCTAAATTTAGGGACTGGATGGACAGAAATACAAGTCCTTTTGCAAAGTGAAACTCATATATGTGTGCGTTACATACAGAGTGATATATTTCATATATATTGATGCTATACACACAGAGTTATATATTTCAAGCGTTTGTTTTTTTTAATTTTGATGATTATGGCCTACAGCTAGTAAAAACCCTAAATTCAGTATCTCAAAAATTAGAATATTACATAAGACCAATAAAAGAAACGATTTTTAATACAGAAATGTTGGCTTACTGAAAAGTATGTCCATATACAGTATAGTATGCACTCAATACATGGTCGGGGCTCCTTTTGCATGAATTACTGCATCAATGGAGGTGGTCAGCCTGTGGCACTGCTGAGGTGTTATGGAAGCCCAGGTTGCTGTGATAGCGGCCTTCAGCTCATCTGCATTGTTGGGTCTGGTGTCTCTCATCTTCTTCTTGACAATACCCAACAGATTCTATGGGGCTTAGTTCAGGCGAGTTTGCTGGTAATCAAGCACAGTGATACTATGATCATTTAACCAGGTATTGGTACTTTTGGCAATGTGGGCAGGTGCCACGTTTTGCTGAAAATGAAATCAGAATCTCCATAAATCTGGTCAGCAGAGGGAAGTATTAAGGGCTCTAGAATTTCCTGGTAGAGGGCTGCAGTGACTTTGGACTTGATAAAACACAATGGACCAACACCAGCAGATGACATGGCTCCCATCATGGACTGTGGAAACTTCACACTGGACCTCATGCAACTTGGACTCTGTGCCTCTCCACTCTTCCTCCAGACTCTGGGACCTTGATTTGCAAATGAAATGCAAAATTTTGCACAGTCAGTGATGATTTGGGGAGCCATGTCATCTGCTGGTGTTGGTCCTCTGTGTTTTATCAAGTGCAAAGTCAGCGCAGCCCTCTACCAGGGAATTCTAGAGCACTTCATGCTTACCATTGCTGACCAGATTTATGGGGATTCTCATTTAATTTTCCAGCAGGACTTGGCACCTGCCCACACTGCCAAAAGTGTCAGTACCTGGTTTAATGATCTTGGTATCACTGTGCTTGACTGGGCAGCAAACTTGCCTGACCGAAACCCCATAGAGAATCTAGAGTCAAGAGGAAGATAAGAAACACCAGACTCAACAATGCAGATGTGCTGAAGGCCGCTATTCAAACATACTGGGCTTCCATAACACCTCAGCAGTGCCACAGGCTGATCGCCTCCATCCCACGCCCCATTGATGCAGTAATTCATTCAAAAGGAGCCCTGACCAAGTATTGAGTGCATACTATACTGTACATGGACATACTTTTCAGTAAACCAACATTTTTGTATTCAAAACTCCTTTTTTTATTGGTCTTATGTAATATTCAAATTTTTTGAGATACTGAATTTTGGGTTTTCACTAACTGTAAGCCATAATCATCAAAATTTAAAAAAAGAAATGCGTGAAATATATCACTCTATGTTTAATGCATCTATATATAATACACAGTATGAGTTTCACTTTTTGAATTGAATTACTAAAATAAATTAATGTTTTGATGATATTCTATTTTTTTGAGATGCACCTGTATATACGTGGCCATTGCCGACCTTTTCTGAAAATGTTATCTGCCTGGCTGTAATGTGGATTGAAAGGCTTAAGTATTTTCTAGGTCACTGTCCTGGAACAGGAATGCAGCAATGGAAGACAGAATAAACCAAGGTGCCACATCACAAGCCAATGTAACCAAACTGAACAACGTGTGGAGTGGGACCTTAAAGCCACCAAGCAATAATTCACAAAATGTATACATAAAAAAATATTTTTATTAATAGAGACCATTAAAAACAGAACCAAAAATGTTCAGTGGTTAAAAAAAAAAAAAAAAAATGCACACAATTCTCAATATGTATAGAAAAAGAAACTCGCCATACAAAACATCTTTAACAACTGAAGTATGTCTGTCTTACATAAATATGCCCCATCCAATGAATGCATTAAAGAGGAAGTAAACCCTCCTCTACAACTTGTACCTATAGGTAAGCCTATGATAGGTACTGTTAATATCTCCTAAACATGTACCGTTTAGGAGATATTTACCTTACATGCAGCCAGTGACGTCACTGGCGCATGCGCTCTGAAGGAACGGCCGATCGTGCCGTTCCTTCAGAGTCCCGTGCCGTGACTGTAGGCTCTCGCGCGCGTGCGCGGGAGTGACGTCACCGCGGCTCCAGCCAATCAGATGGCCGGATGCCGCGATCCCGGAAGACGGGCGACTGGACATGTCGCCCGTCATAGAGGTGAGTGAGCGGCACAGCGGGGGCTCGTTCTAAGGTAAGTATTGCATAATGAGCTAGTATGCGATGCATACTAGCTCATTATGGCTTTCTCTTGCAGGGTGGAAAAAAAAAATGCACGGGTTTACAACCTCTTTAAAAAACTATAAAGGCAAATATGTGTAGCAATGTTTCCAGGCCTTGGGCCTGAGGTGGGTCTGCCATTAGAACCGGTAACACTCCCAACATATTTAAGTTGTGAACCCAGGTGTGAGAACTGAGAGAATGACCATTCCGGCATCTTTGGTTTGTTTTGTTCATTGTATATTGGGGATGGGAGAAGGGAATGAGTGGGATACTCCTCTGGCTCTTCTAGGCTTAACTAGGACTTTGTACAAAATGCCCGCTAGCGCTGTCTTGACGCCAGCTGAATGCTGACCAGCGCTTCCTGACGCTTGAAAATACTGCTTTGTTGAATTAGTGCTGGAACCTCGACTTTAACTTGTTTGCTAACTCAGAAGATCCAGGACTGTAGAACTCTTGACTCCTGACACTCGATTTAGCTCAAAAGTCACTGAACAGCTCCCTCCAACCTTTCACTGACTGAGGTAGCTCCTTGTCACTGCTTGTGCTGCAGCAACTCTTAACTCTGTACACTGCACACTGTACACTGACTCTTCAGGGCCCATCCACTGGTGCCCCCTTTTACACTTCAGGGTCCTCTGACTAGGTACCCCCTCTAACACTTCAGGGTCCTCTGACTAGGTACCCCCTCTAACACTTCAGGGTCCTCTGACTAGGTACCCCCTCTAACACTTCAGGGTCCTCTGACTAGGTACCCCCTCTAACACTTCAGGGTCCCCTCTACACTTGGCAGACCCCTAGGGGCAGTTCACAGTACTCACGACCTTGGCAGGCTTTCTTGGAACTGAATCCCTCTTCCTCCACTGGTCCTCGGCACACCGGATCCCCTCTGCAGCTCAAGTCGGCACTCTCTGGATTCCCAGGCAGCCAGCACCCGGAACACCCGATCCTTCTGACAGGAGGAGAGACAGCCATACTCTCCCTCCTGGGACTCTGCTTCCCGCCAAAGACGCTGCGCCATGCGTTCCCTCAAAACTTATACCCACTCCCAGAATCCTCTGCGGCAGAATCTGCCTTTTAGGGTAGATACAAGCCTGAGTGTGTCTCTGATTGGGTTTCCTCCACTGCCCAATGAGAACCCACTCATGTAGCCAGTGGGGATACTCCCCTCTCAGCAGACACACCTGGGAGACATGACAGCCAGCTGAAATCATGGCCCTGCTGTTAGGCAGCCAAGGCCCACTATACTTTTACCTAGCACCTACCTGTAGGGTGCTACATAAGATAGCCAGGGAATCAGTATTTTTAGAAGGCCAGTTATGGCATTGTACAACTCCATACTTCATTCTGGATGTTACCTTTAATCTACAACTTGAAACTCTAAACGTACGAACATTAGACACCAGTTCTTTCTCACTATCTTCCTGAAAACTGGTTTCCTACAGTGTACTAGAGTTGTGTTTATACTGATGTTCTTGGTCACATGGTCAGAACTGGTAATTTTAGGGCTATGTTATGCATCAACTTTTCAGTGACAGGAGGATTGCTAAGAGACCGCTTACCCGTTTCTATGGAGAAATTACTCCCTTGCTAACTGGGCTAGTGAGATGTCAGCTAATGGGGTCAGTGATTCCATAGAGGTAAGTTGAAAGCTGTTCTGGGTGATTCTGCTGATGGCCATATGTCATGTGACATTTCTTAACATACATGTATATGATTTTATATATCCAGATGGTGGTGACGGACCACAAGACATTTCCTCTTCTTATTGTATTATGTGATAAAGTAGATAAGATTACATTTTAGAGAGATTATCAGAGGGTTTATCAAATAATCTGTTTTAGTACTGCTCATTTACAGAGGGTTTTTTGCTGAATTTACCAGCTGGATTAACAGAGGCTAAAACCTGGTACACACTATAAGTTGGTTTATAGGGAAAAAAAGCTGCCAGCTCCGGTCAGAGTCGCTGTACTAACTGTCCGAAGTTAGTACAGCGATCTCCCCTGCTGAGCAGTTGTGTTCTGGCAGAGGGATGCCCCCCCTCGCCAGACCACTCTGGTCAGCGCTTTCTCACCATTGGCTAAGAGCGCTGATTGGGAGCCAGTCAGCTGCTGGTTTTCCAGCATGCTCATCCGACAGAAACCGGCTTCTGTTGACCCACTGGCATATGCACAGGCCGAATGCTGGACGTTTTTTTATTGAACCAGTTGATGCCATCTGGCATTCGGCCTGTGTGTACAGGGCTGTACTGTGTTGATGGGGGAATCAAGCAATTTTCTTTCCTGCAATCAGTAATTCTTCCCACTGTGCAAATGCATTCTGTCAGTGGGAGAATTCCCAGCCATCAGAATACAGTGATCACTGCCAGCAAAGTTTAAGAATATCCTAAGCGCGGATTTTTCATACTACAGCAGCTATAGCCATCAGCAGTGATCACATGAAAAAAATAGACAGGCTGGATCGACTTCAGTACAACTAGCCTGCCCATAGATGGATCAAAATTTAGCCATTTCCCACTGAACTAGTCGAATTCTGATCTGTCTGTGGCCGACCTAAGATCGATCTCTTTGACCTACACTAACGCCAAATTATCTTTCTATAATATGTTGCTGGGCATACCCATAACAGTGAATGAATGGTCATAGATTCGGTCAGTTCAAATAACCTGCATGGCTGGAGCCTATTCACGACATCATCACACACACCACTGCTCAGGATATAGATTATAATAAAATTATATGTAGCAATATTTCCAGGCCTGGGGCCTGAGGTGGGTCTGCCATCAGTACCAGTAACACTCCCAACACATTTAAGTTGTGAAACCAGGTGTGAGAACTGAGAGAATGACCATTCCGGCATCTTTGGTTTGTTTTGTTTTATTGTATTTAGGGGATGGCTCTTCTAGGCTTAACTGGGACTTTGTACAAAAAATGCTCACTAACTCTGTCTTGGTGCCAGCTGAATGCCGACCAGTGCTTCCTGATGCTTCAAATGCTGCTTGACTGAATTAGTGCTAATACCACGACTTTAACTTGGATTGTTAGCTCAGAAGCTCCAGGACTGTAGAACTCTTGACTCCTGATACTTGGTGTAGCTCAAAAGTCGCTGAACAGCTCCCTCTAACCCTTCACTGACTGAGGTAGCTCCTTGTCACTCCTTGTGCTGCTGCAACTCTCAACTTTGTACACTTCACACTGTACACTGACTCTGCAGGGCCCAAACTGCAGGTACCCCCTCTAATACTTCAAGGTCCTCTGACTAGGTACCCCCTCTAATACTTCAGGGTCCTCTGACTAGGCCACCCCTCTAACAGTTAGCTGACTCCTGGATCCCTAGAACCTTCTCCAGGGTGGTCCCCTCTGACACTAGGCAGACCCCCAGGGGCAATCCACAGTACTCACGACCTTTGTAGGCTTTCCTGGAACTGGACCCCTCTCTCTCTCCGCTGGTTCTTGGCACACTGGATCCCCTCTGCAGCTCAACTCCACGCTCTCTGGATTCCCAGGCCGCCACCCGGGACACCCGCTTCCTCTGACAGGAGGAGAGACAGCTGTACTCTCCCTCCTGGGATTCTGCTTCCCGCCAAAGACGCTGCGTCATGCGTTCCTTCAGAACTTATACCCACTCCCAGAATCCTCTGCAGCAGAATCTGCCTTCTGGGGTAGATACAGGCCTGAGTGTGTCTCTGATTGGGTTTCTTCCACTGTCCAATGAGAATCCTCTCATGGAGCCAGTGGGGAGACTCCCCTCTCAGCAGACACACCTGGGAGACATGACAGCCAGCTGAAATCATGGCCCTGCTGTTAGGCAGCCAAGGCCCACTATACTTTACCTAGCACCTACCTGTAAGGTGCTATATCTATATATAATATTGTATATATTTATATATATATATACTGTATGTATACAGTATATACACGTGTTTGTAAGTATCTGTTTTATTTGATAAACCTCTGGTTTGGATGATGTTGGGCCATTGAGTTTGAGTTTGATTTGTTTGGTTTTTTGAGTGACACAAGTCGACCTGGTGGAAGTATATTGAAGCCGTGAAGTGTTTGAGAGAGCCACCTAGTGGGGAGCCATGCCATTGCTGCTGAGATTGTGAAAGTTTTTTTTTTTTAATACTGTATTAAACTCTTATATCTCTTGCGTTCATTGACGGACACAGCTCCTGGTATTCATAACCATTGGGCTATATTGCCCCTTATAGCAGCAGATAAGAATTCTAGGCAACACCCATGGGCATTCCCGGGGGTATACTCCCTCTCTCTACTATAGCCATTCAGTTTTTTTCTGCCTAGTCAGGAGTAAGGACCTATTTCCTTGTTGGGATCTTTGGTCCTGGCAACATTTTTTAGATAGAATTTTTTTTTCTCCTAGATTTTTCCTGTGAGATCTACAATCAACTGCCAGACAGGGCGATGGGCTGGATAATCTAGATCCAGTAGTCACACCAGTCTGGCCAGCAAGCACACGCAGACCTCAGCTCCGGCTTGGTCAGCCGCTACATAACCCCACTGGACGGGGGCTTGCCTGTGAGTTAAATGCCTCGTGAGGTCGTATACAATCGGGTCTCGGCCCGAGTTGCAGTGTTCCTCCTGGCAGACAGCCCACCCCCACATTTCAATGGAGAGGGGTTCTCTCTGGAGCGGTGCCCGCCTGGTTCCTGGTATGGTGAGTAGCTATTCCCCCCTCCCCCTAGAGGGTTTGGGGTGGACATGGGCCCCTCCTTGGGATGGTCGGACCCCTGGGTTCCCCTCCTTCCCGCAGGCACCCCCCCTTGCAGAGTCCCTCATCCTCCCCACTTCCACATACGCTGGGGCTGTTTGGGTGGTCTGGCCACTTTCCTGGTGATGGGGGCCGGGGGGGTGTGCCTCTGGCGTCTGGACGATCAACTGTGCAGGGGGTGGTTGTACCTGGCGGGGGCTCCTGCCAGGGCCCCCCGTCCTGCCTGGATCTGTCCTTGAGGCCTGGTCTTTCAATCCTGGGTCCCTGTATGCCTTGTGGTGCTGCCATTTTGTTGTAGCCTGTGTGTTCTATACACAGCGGCCATGTTTATGTAATCCGGTGGTCATTTTGATGTGGTTTGCCTTGAAAATAGTGGCAGCCATGACAGTGGAGCCCTGTGGGAGCCCTTCCTCATCCCCTGGTGCTGACTCCTGGATCATTTTACTTCCTGATCGCTGCATGTGTAGTGCAGATTATCCTGGTGGCTGCAGGTGTTTGTCTCTGTGGGTGGTGAGTCTGGAGGTGCTTTGTGCTTGGCGACTGGGTGGTGCTGCCAGCGCGGTGGGGGTTGTCCCTTAGCAGTTTTAGCTTAGTTTTACACCTTTTTTATGGGGTCTCCCTGGTGACTCATGGAGTCTATGGACCACATTTCCCCACCTGATCCCCTCTGCGGGGCCTCTGAGTCCCAACCATCCTTCCATGCACTGACCGCAATCCTGGAATCCCTTGTGTCCCGGGGGTGGAGGTGGCGTGCAGGCAACGGGCTAGCAAAAAGCACCCCCCGCCTTCCCCTGCCTCATCTGATCCTGAATCTGATTCGCAGGCATGGGTGACCCTACTGGGTCTGCAACCACGCGCCTGGAAGCCTCTGATAGTGAGGATGATTCCTCCACGTCTGCGACCACGCACAAAAAGGCGCTGGTGGATGCACTGATTGTATCTGTGCATGAGACATTGCAGATGGAGAATGCAGCTGAAGCGGCGATGGAGGCACTGGTAACCTTTGGCACTCACAAGCCATCCAGAGCGACAAAAGTGTTTCCTTTCCCTGCCTATTTTGACAGAACTGTCACTAAAGAGTGGGGACAACCAAAGTGTCCCCGTGGGGTCCCTAAGTGCTTTACTAGGTGTTACCTCTATGAGGAGTCCCTTCTTAAGAAGTGGTCCCTCCAGTTTCCAGATTAACCATGATTCTGGTTGAAGAGTCCCCGGCCTTTAAGGATTCAGCTGACGGAAGGCGGAGGCTGTGGCCTGCTATATGTACACTCTGGCAATGAGGTCGGTATTCACCATTGCCCTAGTGTTGCAAACTCTGACCGAGTGAGCTAAGCTCTTATGCTGTGACCTGGAGGGGGAACAGCTTCCCTCTGCCTTTGCCGATCTGGCAGACCAGCTGGTCCAGGGTCTGCAGTTTATCTGTCATGCCTCTTTGGATAAGGCTCCCCTGATGGCTCACCTCTCTGTTTTGGCAGTGGTTCTTCGGCGTATCCTTTTGCTCAAGTGCTGGTCTGTGGATAAGACTTCAAAAAAGGCCTTGACTGAACTTCCTTTCCAAGGAGATCGTCTGTTTGGAGCTAACCTGGATGACATCATTAAAGGTCTCACAGGGGGGAAGAGTACTTTTCTCCCGCAGGCTACTAAGGGCAAGGAACCTCATCATAGACGTGGGCCTTCCTTCTCAGCTCACAAGAAGTTTTTTTGTCCCTCAGGGTCGACTGACAAGGGCTGGAAGCCTTTCAGGGCCTCTTCAGGAGGATCAACACAAACCTGCTCTGGCAAGCCAAGATCGGGCTTCTCCAGACCCATGGACAAGGCTTCTTCAGCATGAATGTACACCCTCACCCGTACCGGGGGTGGGGGGACGTCTTTGCTGGTTAACGGACCCTTGGAATTCCCTAGTGCAAGATAAGTGGGATCATGAAGTCATTAGGTCCAGGTAAAAGATTGAGTCCCCGGCAAGGTTTTTTCCTTCCAACAGACCCCTGTCCCCAGACCGCTTACAGGGCCTGTTTGGGGCGGTACAAGACCTGTTTCTTCAAGGGGTGATTGTCCCGGTTCCGATTTCGGAACATTTTCAGGGTTTTTCCTCAAACATGTTTACAGTCCCCAGGAAGGAAGGCAAAGTGCGTTGAATCCTGGACCTCAAGGCGCTAAAATGCTTTGTGCTGGTACAGAAGTTCAGAATGGAGTTTATTCGAACAATGGTGGCCTCCCTGCATCAGGGGGATTTCCTTGCCTGTATCGATATCAAGGATGCCTACCTTCACATTCCAATATGTGCCAGTCACCAGCGTTTTCTCCACTTTTCTGTGGGAGAGGAGCATTATCAGTTTGTGGCGTTACCCTTTGGTCTCACCTTTGCTCCTTGGGTCTTCACAAAAGTGTTAGCCCCCATACTAGCCTTGCTACGCTAATCGGGGATCGCAGTACTGGGCTACTTGGACGATCTCCTTCTGCGAGCAGAGTCTCCCTCTGCTCTGGTGAACAACCTGGAGATCACTATCCAGACTCTTCAGGAGTTCGGCTGTATTCTGAACTTTCAGAAGTCTGCTCTGGTTCCTTCCACGAAGCTGGACAATCTGGGCCTGACTCTGGGATCGGCCTTAGCCAGAGTGCTCCTTCTTCTGGAAAAACTCCAGAAATTGCAGGCTGCAATTCGTCTTCTGCTTTCCAACAGATGGTCGTCCCTCGGGACTTGCATGCGAGTGCTGGGCCTGAAGGTATCTACCTTCGAGGCAGTTCCGTTTGTACAGTCCCATACGAGGTCCCTGCAAAGGGAGATTCTGACAAAACAGGACAAGACTCCCCAGTCTCTGGAATATCAGATCTGAGTCGGGGAACGAGGGAATCCTTGATATGGTGATTTTGTTCTCTGCATTTCAGCTGGGAAAATCCTTTTTCCCCTTGTATTGAACAGTGGTCACCACGGATGTCAGTCTGTCTGGCTGGGGAGGTGTCCTCGGCAAGCATTCTGCTCAGGGGATCTGGACGCTGGAAGAGTCCAGACTATCGATCAATGTCTTGGAACTCTGAGCAATCAGACTGTGTCTGGATCATTGGACGGATTGTTTTCAGGGTTGACCAGTGCCATTCAATCGGACAATGCCACGGCCGTGACTTATGTCAATCATCAAGGGGGCACAAGAAGTGTCCTGGTGGGTCAGGAGGTAGCAGGCACTCTAAAGTGGGCAGAACGGTTAGTTCCAGCCCTCTACATCGTACACATTCTCGGGGTGGAAAATTGGCAGGCGTATTATCTCAGTCAGCAGTCATTGGACCACAGGGAGTGGTCCCTTCATCCGGAGGTGTTTCATCAGCTGTGCCTCCAGTGGGGCACTCCCAAGGTGGATCCATTGGCATCTTGGCTCAACAGAAAGGTGCAGAGGTTTGTGGCTCAGTCATGGGATCCTCTGGTGGATGCCACAAATGCACTGGTGGCCCCATGGGATCAGTATCGGCTGATTTATGCCTTTGTTCCTCTCAAGCTTCTGCCCAAACTTCCACGCAGGATCAAGGCAGAAGGGATTCCGGTCATCTTAGTGGCTCTGGACTGGCCTCACTGACCTTGGTATGCTGATCTGGTGCAGCTGGTCACCGACATTCCTTGGAAGCTTCCTCTCAGGGAGGATCTGCTGTCCCAAGGACCGATCTTCCATGCTGCTTTATAGTCGCTGGCACGGCTTGGCTGTTGAATGGCACGTGCTGAAGGATAGGGATTTATCTGAGCTGGGGATTCCTACCCTATTGAAAGCTAGGAAATCTACTCCTAGGAAGATCTGCCATCGTACATTGTGTGGTGTGAGTCTCTTGGGGTTCTTCCTTGCTCCTTCTCGGTGGCTCAGATCTTCACATTCCTTCAAGGAGGGGTTGAACAGAAATTGGCTTTGAGTACCATCAAGGGGCAGGTGTCGGCTTTGGCGGTCTTCTTCCAATGACTTTTGGCCACACACTCCCCGGTGCGTACCTTTCTTCAGGGTGTCCGACATTTGGTTCCTCCAGTGTGGGCTCCGTTGCTGCCTTGGGATCTTAATTTGGTGCTTTCAGCTCTGCGGAAGCCTCCTTTTGAAAATATTCAGGAGATTCTCTTGCTTACGTTGTTTCAGAAGGTGGCCTTTTTAGTGGCTATCACTTCTGTGCGCAGGGTGTCAAAACTGGCAGCGTTATCCTGTCGTTCACTTTACCTGGTGATTCACAGGGATAAGGTGGTTCTTCACCCCTGTCCGTCGTTCCTTCCAAAGGTTGTCTCTGATTTTCATTTGAATGAAGACATTGTGTTGCCTTCCCTGTGTCCTAGGCCTAAACATCCGAAGGAAATTGCCTTGCATGCCTTGGATGTGGTCCGGGCAATTAGGGTGTACCTGGCAGCTACAGAGTCTTTCAGGAAGTCAGAGTCTCTATTTGTCCTCACGGATAAACCTCCAAAAGGGTTGTCTGCTTGCTCTGCAACCATTTCCAGATGGATCAGACAGACGGTGGTTCAGGCCTATTCCATCAGGGGTCAGGTTCCTCCTTTCCCTGTCAAGACGCACTCGACTAGGGCGCTTAGTGCCTCCTGGGGCTTCCATCATCAGGCGTCAGTGACACAGGTTTGCAAGGCGGCCACCTGGTCGTCAGTGCACCCTTTTACAAAGTTTTATAAAGTGGATGTGTTGACATCTGTGGATGTTTCCTTTGGCCGCAAGGTTTTGCAGGCTGCTGTTCAAAAGCACCTGACCCTCTTTGAGGGTGTATTGTTTTTTCAGGTGGGCTCCGGTTGTTTGTTTGAGCCCCTGTTGCCTGGTTGGCTAATGTTTATCCTTGGGAATTTTTGGGTTGTTCCCACCACCTCATGTTTAACACTGCTTTGGGACGTCCCAATGGTTATGAATACCAGGAGCTGCGTCCACCTATGAACGAAAGAAAAAATTGGATTTTTGACTTACCGTAAAATCCATCCCTCTGCGGGAATCCATTTCTCTGATGTTCATTGATGGACACATTATTAATCTCCTGACACTGCTTGTTACAAAACTGAGTGGCTATAGCAGAGAGAGGGAGTATACCCCCTGACACTGCCCATGGGTGTAGCCAGAATTTTTTTCTGCCTAGTCTCCCACTCCTGTAGGGGGCAGTATAACCCAATGGTTATGAATACCAGGAGCTGTGTCCATCAATGAACATCAGAGGAATGGATTTTAAGGTAAGTCAAAAATCCCATTATTCCATTATTTTGAGATTAACGACTCCTGTTAAGCTGTTTGCACTGGTGGAAATGCCTAGAGATTTCACAGCTCTGGTTTATCTTGACTATTTATGTGTGTATTTATTTATTAAGTCATTTGATATGCACATGAGCACTTTGCTTTTAAATATTGACACCCTTGACACAAGTCTTTGTAATTGTTTATTAATGTTTCTGGGATTGTATGTATTTATTTATTTGATATGCACCTTTATTATTTATCTATTTGATAGCGCACCTGTTGTTGGTTGCATTTTTTTGTGAACATAACTTGAATTAAAATATTTGGTTTGCAGCAGTCTTCACTATTGTTGTGACCTATCATCCTTAAATTAATAATCTACTCAAAAAATGATTTTGCTTAGAACAATAATTATTGATTGAGCTGCCATTCTTTTATTTAAAAAAAAAATTATAATAAATTATCATATTACTATCATATTATTGCATGTATGCCCAATATTAGTCAAAAAGTGCCCAAGACATATAGAGGGGAATTTACTAAAACTGGTACACACAGAATCTGGCGCACCTGTGCATAGTAACCAATCAGCTTCTGGAAGGCAGGGGGGGGGTCTGCACTGACTGAGGAGGGTTTGCACTGAGGGGGGGGGGGTCTGTTCTGATGGAGAGGGGTCTATACTGATGGAAGGGGAGGAGGTCTACACTGAGGGGAGGGGGGTCTTTACTGATGGAGAGGGGTCTATACTGATAGAGGGGGGGGTATGTACTTAGTGGCGGGGGGTCTGTACTGAGGGGGGACTATAGTTGGTGGAGGGGTGACACAATGTTTTTTCCACACCGGGTGACACCAACCCTAGTGATGCCACTGCCTCAGACTACCACAGCAGAAAATGAGAGACCCGAGCATTAGTCAGCTTACATATAAAGTGAGGGAAAAAGTATTTGATTTCCTGCTGATTTTGTATGTTTGGCCACTGACAAAGTAATGATCAGTTTATAATTTTAATGGTAGATTTACTTTAACAGTGAGAGACAGAACAACAACAAAAATTCCAGAAAAACGCATTTCAGAAAAGCTATACATTTATTTGCATTTTGATGAGTGAAATAAGTATCGCAAAACATTACTTAGTACTTAGTACTTCGTGGCAAAACCCTTGTTGGCAATCACAGAGGTAAGACGCTTCTTGTAGTTGGCCACCAGGTTTGCACACATCTCAGGAGGGATTTTGTCCCACTCCTCTTTGCAGATCCTCTCCAAGTTATTAAGGTATCAAGGCTGACCTTTGGTAACTCGAACCTTCAGCTCCCGCCACATATTTTCTATGGGATTAAGGTCTGGAGACTGGCTAGGCCATTCCAGGACCTAATGGGCAGTGTGTTTTAGGTCATTGTCATGCTGGAATATCCATCCACGACCCATTTTCAATGCGCTTGCTGAGAGAAGGAGGTTCTCACCCGAGATTTGAT
Organism: Pelophylax lessonae; assembly: GCF_965119305.1. Lineage (NCBI taxonomy): Eukaryota > Metazoa > Chordata > Amphibia > Anura > Ranidae > Pelophylax > Pelophylax lessonae. Next base: position 256,277,416 of record NC_138773.1, on the reverse strand, counting down.
GGTACATGGCCCCTTCCATCGCCCCTTTGATTCGGAGAAGTTGTCGTGTTTCCTTAGCAGAAAAACACCCTCAAAGCATAATGTTTCCAACTCCATGGTCAGAGGGAGCATTCCTCTTCCTCCAAACACGGCGAGTTGAGTTGATGCCAAAGAGCTTGATTTTGGTCTCATCTGACCATAACACTTTCACCCAGTTCTCCTCTGAATCATTCAAATGTTAATCAGCAAACTTCAGACGGGCCTGTACATGTGCTTTCCTAAGCAGGGGGACGTTGTGGGCACTGCAGGATTTCAGTCCTTCACGGTGTAGTGTGTTACCAATTGTTTTCTTGATGACTATGGTCCCAGCTGCCTTGATATCATTGACAAGATTCTCCCATGTAGTTCTGGGCTGATTCCTTACCATTCTCATGATCATTGAAACTCCACGAGGTGAAATCTTGCATGGAGCCCCAGACCAAGGGAGATTGACAGTTATTTTGTGTTTCTTCCATTTGCGAATAATCGCACCAACTGCTTTCACCCTCTCACCAAGCTGCTTGGCGATGGTCTTGTAGCCCATTCCAGCCTTGTGTAGGTCTACAGTCTTGTCCCTGATATCCTTGGACAGCACTTTGGTCTTGGCCATGGTAGAGAGCTTGATATCTGACTGATTGCTTCTATGGACAGGTGTCTTTTATACAGGTAACAAGCTGAGATTAGGAGCACTTCCTTTAAGAGAGTGCTCCTAATCTCAGCTCATTACCTCTATAGAAGACACCTGGGAGCCAGAAATCTTGCTGAGTGATAGGGGATAAAATACTTATTTCACACATTAAAATGCAAATCAATGTATAACTTTTTTGAAATGCGTTTTCTAGATATTTACTTTTTTCCCTCACTGTATAAAGGCCTGTGCACAACTAGGACTGATTATTGGGGTATGACTAACAGGCAAGATGTTGTCCTTTGGATGGAGGTTTTATTCCACCCAAAGCTCCAAAAAGTCTCTGGGCTTCAGGACCCAGACCACAACTTTTTAAGATCTGAGAAAACCAAATGTTTGTTTTCTCCTTAACAAACCCAAATGCTGGAGCTCCTCACCATGTGTAGGTGAGAAACCCAAGGAACATATATACACTATCCACAACCCTGCCAGCCACTGCCTCGCAATATGTAAGATCCTCCATAATGCCTGCCTCTAGTCTGGTGGTACATGTAGTATATCACAAAAGTGAGTACACCCCTCACATTTTTGTGAATATTTTATTATATCTTTCCATGTGATAACACTGAAGAAGTTACACTTTTCTAAAATGTAAAGTGAGATACTGTATATTTTCTAATGATTACTAATATGTCTTATAGTGTCTGGACATTTATATTGTACTTTCCCTTGCCTGTATTGCCCCTTGCCAATCTTATACTTCCCTATCCACTAACCGCCGTTCCATAGAACTGAATGGTGAGCGTACAGCTCATGTGTGAAGTTCTTGACGAGCAGCAGTGCAGCCTAGTCAACAATATATCTCTAGATCAGGCACAGGTGATCATAAGCCTGCTTTAGGATGCTGTGGGCAAGGTACAGTTAGACTTTAAATGTTTTTATATGGAGACTACTTGTACGATAAGCAACCTAAAATTTTGCTATGGAGTGGGATCTGTTTTAACTTGTTACATGTTATGTTGCAGAAGAGTGACAGTGCACTAAGTGGGGTCTAGGGTGTGGTGGTAAATCGTGGACTGACGGATCCTGAGGAGCTGAACAGTGATCTCTGTTATAGCTCAGAGTGTCCACCGAAGAAGAAAATAGAAGGAGACGAGAGAGCCCTTAGTCCCGGTTCACACTACTCCAACTTGTCAGGCGACTTGGTCGCCTGACAAGTCGTGCTCTATTCTGTGAAATTGAAACCGTTCTAATAGGAGTGACTCAAGTCAACTATTGACTCAAGTCAAGACAACTATTAAGGCTGCGATCACCCAGCAAGAGGGAACACGCCACCTTACTAGTGCGTGGTTAGAGAAAACCTGTCTCCATGCAGGGTCAGCGTGGTTGCTCTCTCTATGCCTCAGGCATTCCCATCCTGGGTGCTCTGTGGGGTGCTCAGGTGGGTGAACCAGTTGGTAAGAGGAGTCAGCAAGGACTCTTCTTACATAATGCACTAAGTGGGACACGATGCTCATCTAATAAGTAGGCCTGAGTCAGAAGAGTATAGGAAGCACATTCCAATCGGCAGGGCAGTTTTTCAGGTGATCAGGATTTGCCTACCCCATAAATGCTTGTCTTAAATATAACTTGAGAGTATCCAGTGGTGTAAAAATCATTTATGCGTAAAGACAGAGCAACAGACAATCTTAGAAAGCAAAGCTGTCATGCAATTATTTTTTTATTAAAATCCATATGATAACACTTTGAAGCTTTTTCTTCCCTTTGACACATTCTCAGGACTCTTTCATATCTTCTCTTTAGCCACAACGTTATCTGAACTTATTAAGCTGCACAGAAAAGAAAGCTAAAAAAAAAAAAAAAAAAGATTTCATTCCACCTCTTGTTAGTTATGTATTTCCCTATTGAATATTTAATGTACTGGCAGACCATCTGAGAAGACGTCCTGGATATTGTACTCCTTGAAACAATAAATCATTACACATGCGGAAGATAAGGAATTTTTTTAATAATTATTTTTCTTTTCTTTTACCTTCTGTTTAGTTTATTATCTGTATTGGGCATCAATGTCCTCTCAGGTAAGCAGCTTTGGAGTTAATTGAAGTTTTTTTTTTTTTACGGTTAACATCGCTCAGCCCTGTTTCTTCCCTTTAGCATGCCAGCATAGGTCTGGACTTTTTTTTATAAAATATTGCTGCCAGTATTGAACTTTGGCGAATCAATAGCATAATGTCAAGTGGCTCAAAAAGTTTCGTACTACTTACCTTGAAAGTTGAATACCAGGCAAACAGATGAAAAAAACAAATACGTTATACATGTTCATGGCCTCACTAAGCATATCTATTTGGCATAACACAGTCATTTCAAAAGCATTTCTAAGGAAGGGCCGCAAAGGCAGTCACACTTTCTGCTGCAGGTCGTACTGCAGAAATTTAAGGCCAGTCTTTATTTTACATTCGATTTATAACAATTTAGAATGAAAAACAGATGCATTAATAACTAAGAGAGGGTTAGGCAGCCCCATGGCAGTGTAATCTACTGAAGATGCTGATAGTTACCTTCTGATAGCCACCATTTTTTATTTTTGGTGTCTGCTTCTGAGCAGTCTTCCCTCCAGAAATGGGTTCTAGCCTCCTTAATATAAGGCTTTCTAGAGTGCTGCAAGCTCAGGACAGCTTTATAAACTAGCAAGCACAAACACATAAAAGAGTTTTGCAATGCCAAATTCTCTCCTTAACAAGGAGCCTGAATTTATAACAAGCTTGAAATTCAAGAATACGACAGGGCTTTCAAGTGTCACCAAACTCACATCATAAAAAAAATAGCAATAAATGTTGTAATCCATGCTGTTCATACTCACTCAGTCACTATGAGATTTGTTTTCTGTATTCTGCAAAAAAACCTGGTTGTTTTCTGCTGTTCTCTATCTTTACCTTCGGTACATGTCCCCAATTCAGCTAGGGATTTTGCAGAGCAGTATTTGTGTTCACATGCTCTGTTTTCAGTGAGTTTCTATGTTGAGCATTTCCTCCCTATCACATCTGAGCAGCCCATGTGACTATAGTCACACATGTGTGTGTATATACACAGTGGTAAATGACAGTCCACCCCCCTCCCTCCTCATCCATGCCCACTAACCAGCTAAACACAATGGGGGTGAGATATTACATGTAGATTGATGGAGGCTTCACCTCCTTTTTATTCTAAGACACAGGCTGGAGGGGCTTGACACAGTCTGTGACTGGCAGAAATCTGCCCACACCATGTTATCGGCAAAAACAATTTTAAACATTTGATTTTAAATCTATATTTGTATGATAGTTTAAAACAGTTTATTTATCTTAATTATTTATTTTCCCTCAGTATTCCAAAGGCTGTTTTTTTTTTTTTTTCTTTTTTTTTGAACATGTAACCAGCAGCAGAGGACTTGAAGTTCCTCCTGCTTATGTTTCCATGCAGACAGGATGGGAAAGGGCTGAGTCATGTGACAGCTGTATATCAATTAGGAAAGAAGGTACTTAGATTTTTTTTTTTTTTTTTTTAATTAAAATAATTGCAGTGCCATTATCCACATACAGAAATAGAAGGGACAATGTAGATTAAACAGTGTGTGTTTAGTATAACTTTGCTTTCTTAAATAGCTACAGGTGCCACTGCTATCTGACTTCCAGATATGTCCAATATTTTGTTCCCTGCTTGGCATTGTGATTCTCCCTGCTGAACCCTGTATCACCACTGTGTTCTGTAGTGACATAGGAGTGGGCAGGAGGTACCACAGCACTTAGTGGGTGACACACTATCTGACACACCCAGAAGTGTCAGACAGCAGCAGTGGCTAGAGCTTTTCAGGATAGTTAAGATTTAACATACTGTCTGCGTACTGATTATTTTTTTTTAATATATATATATATATATATAAACTATGGCGACTGGGTCACTTTATTAGAGATAACTGCACCTGCATCTTTAAATCCTGTATTATATATAGGCAAGGGAACATGCTCATATTCACCCACTCTTTATAATGTAAATCTGCCTCTATGTGGAAGTATATGAGAGTCTTAGTGTTTACACACATGACCCATCCTATTTTTGCTTCTAATTATTCTTCAGTTGGTGTAGATCAGAAATTAATAGTGGGTTTATAGGTGTAAGGCTGCAGTTTACTATAGCATGCAGGGTATTCTCCTAAACACACCTAAATCTCCATAAATGGAAGCAAGCATCATGATTTTATCAATTTCTGCATCATGGAACAAAATGGGGAGTCACTTCATGTGGCAGTAATCCATTTGCCTTCATCCTTCGGTTCGGATTTATAATCACATTAAGATATTTTTTATACTTGCTGTAATGCACCGTTGGAATAAAATTTGTGCATTGCATTAGGTTATGGTTCCTAGATATGTCAAAAAAAGAATTATTAATCTGCCTTTCTGTTCTTATTACATGAAAGATCAGTCAGAGGCATTCTAGATATGATGAGAGTGCCTGAAAAGTAAACCTCTTAAGGAAATCCAAAGAAATGTGGCTGTTTGGATTGCCTTTTAACTGAGGAAATTGCTCATACGTAACAAAACTTCATTCATATAATTCAATATATTTTCTGCATTTTTAGTACTAGTAACTATAATAGTTAAGTTTGTTCATTTTTGTAGGCAACTACTGTTGTCCCATATTATTACAACAACCTTGTTATTACAAATATTCTTCAATGACCAAATATTAAAGTGTACTGAAACTCAAGAACTAAAATGTAATATTTCTTAGTCGTACAGTACAGATTTCTTAGTCTTCGATCAAAGGTTAAATGCAGATACCTTCAAGTGATTGGACACTGGCAAAAAAGAAAACTGCTGGAACATCCCTCTATAACTTCTCTCTTTTTGTGGAGGTTTTTGCATTTAGTGATTTTTCAATCAAGATTCATGGTTGTACCAAAGCCACAGCATTAGGATGTGGAGTCGTCACATAATATCTCTTTGGAAACTGGAACTGTATGGGTTTCACACTGAGTTAGCCGCAAAGTGCTATACTGTGGTCTGCCAGCCAGGGTGCCCTGTACCTGAAGACCCCTTCCAGTGAAGTGGGGGCCAATCATGGAGGATGAAGACAGAATGGGGTCTAGTCCTTTAAATCTTGCCTGGAGTATAAAGACATCTGCTGATGTACAGTAAGTGCAGTGCCTGCACCTTTGAAACCTGTCTTAAAGTGCTGTCTTAAGGTGCTGACACTCCTATGCCTATGCTGTGAAGGAGCACAAGCTTCGGTACCTGTCACAGCAATGGAGCAGAAAATTTCAGTCATTTAAATTTGGGTTTACTGCACCTGGGCAGCTTCACCTTCAGTCGCTTCACTGTGAATGTGCAATCTATTTCCTTTCTTTGGGCATGCTTCCTTGGGATGGCACTGGAAGCTCCCTAATCTTTTGACTCCTGTCTGGGTTCAGCAGCCTTTAGCGCATGGCACAGAAGGCATCACCCTTCCCTCTTTGCAGCTGCAAATGTTGTGAGCTGCCCTCTGGAGATGTTCTGGAAATAAATTGCACCACTCATGGCAGATCACAAGTGCAGGGGCAAGATGTCAGAAGGTTTCCCAAGCTCAGACCAAGCACGTGGCTTCTGATCAGGGGCAGACTGGCAGCTTTCGGCCCAGGGGGCAGGTACAAACCATAGGCCCATGGTGCAGCGACTTGGCCCACTCCCACTCTCCCTCTTCCTGTCCTCCTCCTTACCCTTATTCCAGGCTGAAGCCCAGGTACTCTCTACTCACCGGCTGAATCCAGGTTCCCAACCTGGCCAGCAGGGGGTGGTTGGGGGGGAGCTGGGGCAGCTCAGTTAGGGCTGGCCAGGGGAGGAGAGTCTCCAGTGGGCCATGGAACCAGCCTCTGCTCGGACACAGTTTACACCATCCATGCTGGAGAGAGAGGCCTGGGTTCTGTCCTTGTCTTCAACCCACACTCAGTAGGTCAGTGGCAGGGACTTTTTACTTCTCTTCACCAGGAATCCTTTAGGCATGTCTGTGGCAGAAGCAGTACAGCCTTTTTACAGGACATCAGAGTGGCCCAGGGGGCAATTACACCCCTGTCCCCTGGCCCAGTCCTCCCCTGCTTCTGATACAGAACATCAATCTCCTGCCTGGATACAGCCTATAGTGTCTGGCACAGATTTCAACCTTCCATCTCTACAGGTGTATAGTCTTTGGGTAGAATGCTCGGGACACTTTGCAGATTAGCGCAGGGGCACTAGCTCAAACTCAGCACATGACTTTGAGGAGGGGGAATGGTTACAGGGCCCTAGTACCCTCTGTTTGGACAGTTGCTCCCAGTCTAACTCAGCCACTTGCCTACTAATCTAGGAAGGAGTTTTCTGCCAATATGTGTGATTTCATTTATTTTTTTTAGAGGCCGTAGATAACAGGGATCACAAGGGATGCCCCTTCATTCTCCCCTCCTTAATAGGTCTCTAATGTTTGCTACAGAAAGGCTGCTTGATGAGAAGAGAGGTAAGAAAGATCTGAATCAGATTAGGACGAGAATCCTTTGGGTGACATTTCAATTAAACATAAAGTGGTTGTAAAGTCAGAAGGTTTTTTATCTTAATACATGCTACGCATAAAGATAAAAAGCCTTTTGTGTGCAGCAACCCCCCCCCCCACAGCCCCCCTAATACTTACCTGAGCCCCCTTTCGATCCAGCGATGTTCACGATTGCCTCAGCTGTCCTCTCCCTGATTGGCTGAGACACAGCAGCGGTGCCATTAGCTCCCGGTGCAGTCAATCAAAATCAGTTAGCCAATGAGGAGAGGGGGGTGGTCAAACCACGGCTCCATGTCCGAATGGACACATGGAGCTGCGGCTTGGCTCAGGTGCCCCCCTAGAAAGCTGCTTGTTGTAGAGGGGCCAGGAGCTCCAGCCAGGGACCGGAGAAGAGGAGGATGTGGGCTGTCCTGTGCAAAACCATTACACAGAGCAGGTTGTTTCCTTAGAAAAAAAAACAAAAACTTTACAATCACTTTAGGGATACCATTGCTACCCTCATTGATGCAGTACACTTGTTTAGCAAAAGAGCACATTGAGTCTGCTCACCCCAAGATTTCCAGTATAGGGCCCCAAGAATTGCCCAAACATGCTAAGACTTTTCAGTCAACTCGCTTTTAGAGCCTGTCTTTTATGGTGACTGGCCTCAACCTGAAAAGTTATTTGCCCCACTAGTAGCAAAGGCTATGCTCAGCAATATCTTATTGGGGAGGGTTTCCTGCAAAAAAAAAGTTTGGTCCCTTTGGTGGTCCCTGCCTTTTCTTGTCTTACAAAATTCTAACAGTTACTGCAAGGGATAATCCTGTGGGCACTTTTTCCATGGTATGCCCCACCATGCAACCTGCAGTTGCCTCCATGGTTGTCTACCAGATTCTTTTTGTCTGGATTAGGTGCATGGCCTGAGAGCCTTGCTCCATCTTAACCGATTCCTCAGTTCACCATCAAATAGAGCTTTTCCCTGTGGCCTTTTGCTACTGCATGAACGGCTTGGTAGATAGGCTTTGCCAGATCTCCAGAATGAGCCTCCTCTTTTTCCATATGCAGAGGATTCTTTGGCTCAATTGCTAATCAGTGGAACTCCCAAGAAGAAGTGCCTCAAGCATCTGCTTCAAGTAGGTTGGGGGCTGGGAGAGGAGTAAGAATACTCTCCTCCCCAAGGAGAAAGAAGGCTTGAACTTTGGTAGTTAGACCTTCTACTCCTGTGGCTATGAAAGATTTTTCTCAGGCCTCCAGCTGCAAGTCTAGGTCTGGAACACACTTTTGCCATGCCATCCAAGTCGGTACCTTCAAGCCATCCAAGTCTGTTTCCAAGCGATCTTCTCAATGATGGGGTATCCCCATTTGTTGGAGCGATGCTTGGCAGATTTTTTGGCCTTCAGGTTCCATTAAATATTTGATGTTTAGGGTGTGAATTCTAGGGGCTCCAAACTTGGAACCCTGCTTCCTCACCGAAATATGCACTTATGTTTGCCTCTCTTCCTGCTATTCAATGTCACCTATTGGAGGGGTCATTGCCCCATTTCAATACTAAGAGCGCTTTCAGTTTTGCTACTCAAACCTGTTTACAGTTCTCAAGCCAGATGGAGGAGTTTGGTCTATTCTGGATCTGAATGTTTTTTACTTTTTACTGTGTGCCCACATGGAATTGGATAAGTTGGTCATTTCCTCCCTCATTCATTTACCATATTACCTACTCACCAATTTGTGTTTTACTGTGGGTCATCACTATGACCCTGCGATCTGTGGTATATGCACTGCTAAACACCTGCACACTCTCTGTTATGCATTTTTGACCTCTGTTGTACCCCATTCTCTGTATGTACTGTTAGCGCAGTTTTGCCACACCCACAATATGCCCTAATTTTTTCCATCTGGGTCTCAAAGGCTGACCCCCCCCCCCCCCAGGAAAAAAATGATATATGACCATGGGTCCTCCCTGTGCCTGTCTGTCAATGTCCAGCAGACAGTGTAGTCTCTGTCGAATACTGGTTCAATCCTTAACCTTTGGAAATTGTCACTTGAACCAACTCCTTAACTGGAATTGAGCCTGACATTGGATATGGCTCAGTACAGGTTCTTTCTTCCCAGGGACAAACTTCTGTCTCTCCACTCACATGCCAGCCCTTGATTCATGCCTGCATGAGAGGTTTGAACTCGATGGTAACTTTCTTTGAGGCAGTGCCATATGTTCAGTTTCAGTCCAACTTGTTGAAACTCAGTATCATTAGAAAAAAACTGTCATTGGACTGCCCAATGCTTCTTAACTGCAAGGCCAGCCTCTCCCTAGTATGGTGGATTTCCAATCCAGAACTAGAGTCAGGAAAACCATTTTCCCAAAGTCATCTGTCCTCAACTCTCTGAAATAGACTCCAGTTGTCTCTTTCCTAGATGCTTCCATTTTGAGTTGCACTGTATTGCTAGTGGAAGGACTTTTAAGGAGAAAAAGAGAGGTTGTGAAATAAGTAAAATTTAAATTATAAAAGCAGAATCAATTTTTTTTTTAAATGCACACTTTCAAAGCTTTATGTGTCTTAAGACCTTCCCAGCAGCAAAAGCTAGGATTTCCTATGTTTTTTTGGTTTATTCTGGCTGCACATCTAAGAGGTCAAAGGCTTTTCACACCTCCCTCTCAGGCAATTTTCACAGGGGCAGCAAAAACGGTTTTAACACTCCTGGACTGCGCACCTAAAGTCCCCAATACTGCTGGAGGGAGCTGTTTAGATGCCACGGTTGGGATTTTGTGTGCTTCAACAAATTTAATGTGGCATGTTGAGTTGACAGACGGAAACACCGTACGTCCGTTCCAATAGCAAGCGGCTTGCTATGGGGGCAGATACAGAAGAGCAGGAGCAAAGACTGCCAGCGGGGACTCCAGAAGAGGAGGTTTGGGGCCACTCTGTGCAATACCATTGCACAGACCAGATAAGTATAAGACTTTACAATCACTTTGCCTTGCAATTTCAGAGTGTTTGCTTTAAAAAAAAATACTTGAGTTCTGCATTAAAGTGGACCTTGCTCACAAAATTTACCCCTCTACAGTATGAAAAGCCATTCTCTATTTGGCTTGTTTTTTTTTTTTTAACTCTGGCCGACTTCACTTTGCCTAGGCGAGAATGATGTGTCCTGCAGCCTCCTGGTATATCCCCATCACATAGCCATCGCCATCATCTTCCCTTCCTATGTCACAGGGAGTTGGTTGTCTCTTCCAGGTTCTTGCAGCTGGCCCCCAATAATGTGCCACCAGGTTTCAAGCACTGTGTGCCCCTACTCCTTCCTGCAGCCTCCTTGGATATGTGATGGGGCAGGTGAGTATATTTTCTGAAAAAAACCTGCATAACAGATACAAGAGGATGTATAAAAAAGCAATGGGGGAAGTAAGGTTCCTCCAAAATAATGGCCTCCTACTGAGATTTTTGCCTCGTCTGCATAATCTGTTTAGGATTATTATATGCAGTGTCAGCCTTGTGATATCACCTTTTAAAGTCCCCATTATACTTTATATAGTACAATATTACGACAATATTGTCACATAATCCATATTATTCAGGATAATGCACATCTTATTGCAGCATTTTTGGCTAGCATTCCTCTGATTGATCAGAGGCTGATAAACATTTAGCATATGCTAAATTTAATCTTGTATTTTAATAGAGGTTTATTTTATCTCTTGCTATAATTAGCAAAAAGGCATATTTTAAGCAGTACTGTCTCCTAAAGCATGATTTAAACACGGTTTGTGTTATTGTGAAATGGAAATCATTGTTAATCATAGCTATTTAAGCCTATGTAGCATGCACATCATATAATTACCTCTACAGGGTCTCGCCTTTGAGAATTCTTATTCTCCTTTGGAACTGCTTGATAGCTGTGGGGTTTATTGGACAGCCAAATGGCATACGTCGCTTCCCCAGGGGCCACAAATCATCCTCTCTGCCTGTTGCTGAATATCCACATGTATACCAGAACCACATTTAATGGAGTGTACAAGATAGAGTGGATCCTGCCATATGCCTGCATTTTACAAACTGTGTAAATAATAACACTTAGGCTCCATGTACACGGGATGTTGTAAATGGTCGTTTAGGAGCAGTTGGGCGTTTTTTTTAGAAGCCCCTGAACCCATGTACATGTTATCTTATCTGTCCATATACACAGGGTCGTTTACAGTCATTTGCAGGCAGTTGAGTTCAGGGACGTTTTTTGGAGCGCAATTATTTGCGTTCGAACGTGTGTTTACCGGCAGAGCTCCCCCTGCCCCAAAGCACCAACACCCCCCCCATGTTGAGGGCATGTGGCCTGGTATGGTACAGGGGGGGGTGGGGCCGCTCGCTTGTCCCCTCCCCCTTCCTGCCCTACCGGGCTGCATGCTCGGATAAGGGTCTGGTATAGATTTTGGGGGGACCCCGTGCCGTTTTTTCGGTGTGGGGCTACCCTCTTATTCCATACTAGAACCGAAGGGCCTGGTTTGGAACCTGGGGGGGACCCCAACGCCATTTTTTCCCATTTTTGGCGTGGAGTTCCCCCTTAAGATTCTCACAGCGCAAGTCGCGCCGCAAGTCGGATCATCCTGATCCGACTTGCGGTGCAAATTCCATTCAAATCAATAGGCTCCCATAGGGAACCATTGATTTTGAATGGAGGCAGAAAAAACGCTGCTAAAAGCAACGTGGCCAAACGTGCAAAAAAGCCAGTGGAAAAAGCTACTGAAAGCACGTTTAACAGCTGCTTTTTCCCGGCGTCATAACTGGCTTTGCAGCACGTTTTTTCTAACGTCCCGTGTACATGGAGCCTTAGACATGTACAGGCAGTCCCCGACTTACGAACATCCGAGTTGCAAACGACTCCTACTTAAGAACGGTGCACGCTGCAGTACTACATGTACTGTATGCCCCACATACAGGACTGCCCAGAAGTATCTCACTCATATCCCACTGCTGTCTGGAACCTGTGGAACTGGTGAGATTACAGTTCTACTCTGTGCCCACTACCTGTACCACTGTATTGGGACATGCCCTGTACTTCTACTTCTATGATACTGTAGCAGGACTGTGTTACAGTACAGTATTATCCCTGGGACCGCCTGTAATGGCCTGCTGGTGGTACTTTAGCTACAAAAAGGCCCAGTATTCCTTTTCAGCCGGTTGTGGTTGGCCTTGCTGTTAGGGCCTCCTAGTTGAAGGGTAATTTGTGCTTTTGCCTTCCTTAAATGGTCAGCCCTCTTAGAACTGGTATCTATTAATGAAAGACTATTAGTTCTTTAGCAGAGATGACGAGAACATCTACTAAATTTCCTACCTTGCTGAATCATTTTTCTTGCCAGTTCCTCCATGTTTTGTCATCTTATAGGGCAGTGATGGCGAACCTTTTTGACCTCGAGTGCACAAACTGCAACACAAAACCAACCTTATTATTTCAAAGTACCAACACTGCAATTAGCGAGAGCGGGAGAAAGAGAGAGAGGGGTGAGAGACAGAGAGAGAGGGGGGTAAGAGAGAAAGAGAGGGGGGTGTGGGAGAGAGGGAGTAAGAGCAGGGGTGTGAGAGAAAGTGAGAGCGGGGGGGTGTGAGAGAGAGAGGAGTGAGAGAGAGAGAAAGAGGGTTGTGTGAGAGAGGAGAGGGATGAGAGAGGGGAGTGGGAGAGTAAGGGGGGGGGGGTGAGAGAGGAAGAGACAGAGGGGGGTGAGAGAGGGAGAGAGAGGGGGGTGTGAGAGGAAGAGAGAGGGGGGTGTGAGAGGAAGAGAGAGGGGTGTGAGAGGAAGAGAGAGGGGTGTGAGAGGAAGAGAGAGGGGTGTGAGAAAGAAAGAGGGTTGTGATAGAGAGGGAGGGTTGAGAAAGGGGGGGGGCAGAGAGAAAGGGGGTGAGAGAGAGAGGTGGGCTTGAGACAGAGGAGGGCTGAGAGAGAGAGAGTGGTAGCTGAGAGGAGAGTGAGGAGGGAAATGAGAGAGATACCTCTAGCTCTGTCCCTATCTGCAGTCCCTGCTCTGCCCCCCGGTCCCAGTCTTTGTCTGTAGGTAGTCTGCATATGATCATGCCCAGTACCTCACATGCCAGTCTCCACCCTAGATCCTGTGCTGCTCTCTGCTCTGTTCCTTCCAGTTCCCCGGGCCTCACTGTTAAAGTTGAGGAGTCCCGGCTCTGGAAGGCGCCGGGGATGCTGCACCCACTGCTTGCCTCTCTGGGCATCAAGGAGGCGGTGAAGTTCTTCTCTCCCTCATAGGCTCTAAGGCCTGTTAACCTCCCCATGGAGGCTGTGGGGCCGCCCACTCACTCTCTCGCTCGCCATATGCAGATACATTCCCGCACCGCTGTTTGCTGCTGCCGCCACCGTACCTGGACTCTCTATGGACACTCTCGCGTGCCCACAGAAATGCCTTTGTGCCAGCTGTGGCACGCGTGCCATAGGTTCGCCATCACTGTTATAGGGAATATATATTCTGCTTAAAGTTGGAATTAGGTGAAAGTTATGAGCATTTTTTAAATCTTAGTGCATCAATATGAACACTACAATCCCTTCCAGTGCTTAGATCTCACCTGCACCTTGTACACTTGACCCCCACATTGTGCACCTCATAGGTGGAAACCTCTTTAAAGCGGGAGTAAACCGCAGCATTAAAAAAAAAAAAAAAATCCCCTGCAAGGCAATTACATAATGTAATACTTACCTAAGAACAAAGCCCTCCAGTGGTGTGCGGTCACCGCTGACAGGGCTTCCATCTTCACCCGATCTTCCTTCCGGATTCGCTGTTTGAATGGCCGAACCGCGATGACTTCATGCCCACACATGCACACGGAAATCACGGCAGCGGTACAGAGCTCTTAAGGTACGACATGAGTATGCCAGCCCTTCAGAGCATATGCACCATTGATGTCACCAGCTGCCAAAAGAGTGAATATCTTCTAAACGGTCCACGTTATTCATTTTACCTAAAGGTAACCTTTATTATAAGTTTACCTGTAGGTAAACATCACAAAGCAAATTTAACTAGCACTTTAAGAAAAAAGTGAAAGAAAGTAATTAGATACCTATCTGCACATAATGAGGTTGATTTACTAAATGCAAATAGGTTGTTTGTTTTGCAAGGGATGTTACACTTGCCCCAATTTGCCCCAGAGTAAAGTGAAGTCTATTTGCCTATAGTAAATCCACCCCATAATGTGCTGTCTACTTTTTAGTGCTCAATTTTGATTATACTTTGCTGCACTTCTCATCTAATTGCAAGCCCTTGGATCATCTCAGAGCTCATTTCCACCACAACCATGGGTTAAATATCCTTTGTTGATGTGCATTGATTTTTAAAATATTTGTTGCTAAACAAGATTCGTGTAAGATGGGAATTTTTTTTTTTTTTTGCTCAGAGCACTCTGACCACAATGAAAATTTATTCTTTGACCTGAGATATGCAGAGCAAATAGCCCCATATTAAAATAGACAAAGTGGATCTCTAAGAAGAGGGATTTTTATAAAGATTTGTGTGTAAGGAAAAGTTAACTCTGATGAGGTGTATGCAAAGTTAGGATTGCTTCTGTGTCCATCAAAATCAATCATCTGGTTAGTAAAGCTCAGTACAGCTCTCGCTATAATTCCAGTCCCACTGTGGATATGAGTGCTACAGCTCTCATACACGGTGGCGCTAGTGTCATTTATTCACACCCCTCTCGCTTTGGCTATTAACCAAACTATTAACTGGCTAATGACTGTGTAAATCTTTCACAGTAAACAAGGCATTCTATGAATGTCCACATGGATTGGGATTCTGAAGGACAGAGAAGCAATCCTTTTATGGTAACTTTTGTAAAAACACCAGAAATGCAAAAACCCCTGCTGGATATAGCTTAAAAGTACCTACAAAGCCCAATCTAAGTGGCTTGGTTGAATGACTGATTAAGTGGGATGTTGGTACATACAAAATGTTGGAAAGCTTGAAATGTCTATTTAATCACTCATTTAAAAACATACTAAACCTAAGCTTCAGGTATTGTAACCATTTTCAAATTAGGGTATGACTATATAAAAAATATACACTGTATCACCAAAAGTATTGAGACGCCTGCCTTTATACGCACATGAAATTTAATGGCATCCCAGTCTTAGTCTATAGGGTTCAGTAATGAGTTGCCCCACCCTTTGCAGCTATAACAACTTCAACTCTTCTGGGAAAGTTGTTTACAAGGTTTAGGAGTGTGTCTTTGGGAATGTTTGACCATTCTTTAAGAAGCGCATTTGTGAGGTCAGGCAATGATGTGGACAAGAAGGCCTGGCTTGCAGTCTTCACTCTAATTAATCCCAAAGGTGTTCTATCGGGTTGAGGTCAGGACTCTGTGCAGGCCAGTCAAGTTCCTCCTCCCCAAACTCGCTCATCCATGTTTTTATGGGCCTTGCTTTTTGCACTGGTCCAAATCATTTGGTATAGGGGGGATTATGGTGTGTTTTTTTTTTTTCAGGGGTTGTGCTTGGACCCTTAGTTCCAGTAAAGGGAACTCTTCAGGCTTCAGCTTACAAAGATATTTTGGACAATTTCATGCTCCCAATTTTGTGGGAACAGTTTGGGGATGGTTCCTTCCTGTTCCAACATGACTGTGCACCAGTGCACAAAAGAGGTCCATAAAGACATGGATGAGCGAGTTTGGGGTTTAGGAACTTGACTGGCCTGTGTGCACAGAGTCCTGACCTCAACCGATAGAAAACCTTTGGGATAAATTAGAGTGGAGACTGTGAGCCAGGCCTTCTTGTCCAAATCAGTGCCTGACCTCACAAATGCACTTCTGGAAGAATGGTCA
The DNA here is from genome assembly GCF_965119305.1 of Pelophylax lessonae. Classification (NCBI taxonomy): domain Eukaryota; kingdom Metazoa; phylum Chordata; class Amphibia; order Anura; family Ranidae; genus Pelophylax; species Pelophylax lessonae. The sequence goes on along the minus strand of NC_138773.1, from coordinate 256,261,456 downwards.
AATATTCCCATAGATACACTCCTAAACCTTGGGGACAGCCTTCCCAGAAGAGTTGAAGCTCTTATAGCTGCAAAGGGTGGGTCAACTCAATATTAAATCCTAGGGACTAAGACTGGAATGCCATTAAAGTTCATGTTCGTGTAAAGGCAGGTGTCCTAATAATTTTGGTAATATAGTGTATGTGGAGTCATTCAGGGTAAAATCCAGAATATGTTTTAAAGGTTCACACACTTTCCCTCGCTGTAAATGGACCCTCTTATTTCATTCTCGGAATTATTTTCAAGTAAAAGGCCATCTGTCCTCTGTTGAGTCATCAGGATGGGAACAAGCATTTTCTTTTAGTCATCATAATAGATACAGCCAAATTCGTGGTGTATATCAGTGAGTTTAATGGCCTGCTATTTAAAATTTCTCTAGGTCCAGAAGTGGTTCTCCAATGCCTTTAAATCTCCAAAAACAGGAGTTTAAAACATTGGAGGGCCTTGAAGAATAACTCTATTTTCACACAAAAAATGATATGTGCTAAACAAGCAATATCATGGTTTGTTCATGTTGTAAAAAATCAGATGTTGCTTCCTTAAAACCATGTAAACACTGAGAGAGTTATATATAGAATATCCCAAAAAATGTACTCCCTGCTCATGCATTTGGCTTACAGCTTATTCTCTTATTACGAGACTAGCACTTATGCAGAGGCGTAACTAGAACCTTCAGGGCCCCGATGCAAGAAACCATGAAGGGCCCCCCATACCCCTGGCCGGGGCCCTTCCCTTCAAGCCCGGGGCTCTTCCCACTAATCCTGGGGCTCTTTAATCTCATTGCATGGCCTTTTATTATGGTCCCGCATCAGGATCCTTTCACAAGTTCTGCAGTGGGCCCCCTTCCTGCAATCTTGGGGCCTCCCCACAGTGGTAAAATGCCAGGGCCCGGTCGCAAGTGTGACCTTTGAGATCCTAGAAGTTCACCCACTGGTTTGCTACCGGGCCCCCTGGAGCATGGGGCCCGGTAGCGATTGCAACCCCTGCAACCCCTGTAGTTACGCCCCTGCACTTATGTAATTATTGCAGTAAGTTACCTGAATTGCTTGTGTCTAACTATACAAAATCTGAGCTTTGCCCAAGCAGGGCTGAACAAACATTGCTCACTATACAAAGATGTATTGTATTTTGGGCATTTTTTTGGAGTTCCCACATAGTACATTGTCAATCATTACATTGTGGCAGAGTGGCTGAGCCCAGCATGACAACGAAATTCATCCTTATCTCTGTTCTTCAAGGAATCAGAATTCAGCTGTGACAAGGGATTCTCGGAAACAATCTTGCGTGATGCTATATTTAAAGGACAGGTAGTTCTGCTGTTCTGAAATCAGCATCCTTGAGTAAAGGTAACAGCTTTTCAATGCAAGGCCATTTTGAAAGGAAATCATAATAAAGAAGAATTCCAGATCTGGATATTTTATAAATAGTTACATTGGTCCAACCTTGACCAAGTACTAACATGGGGGGGGGGTATGTGTACTGTCCGGGCATTTTTGGGCCTCAAGAAAAAGGATAAGATAAGATTTTCAGATACATATACCATAGTTTGTGGACTCTATAACTTTCCTACAGACTAAATAAAAAACATTGATTTGGGTTATTTTCACTAAAGAAATGTAGCAGAATACATGTTGGCCTAAATTTATGCAGAAAGATTATTTATTTGCAAAATTTTATAACAGAAATGAAGAAAAACAAGTTTTTTTTTTCCAAATGTTGTCTTTTTTCATTTATTTAGCAAACAAATAAAAAACCCAGTGGTGATTAACTAAAAGAAGGCTCTATTTGTGTGAAAAAATGCTAAAAATTTAATTTGGGTACAGTGTTTCATGATCGTGCAATTGTTATTCAAAGTATGACAGCGCTGAAAGCTGTGAAGGAAAAAGTAGGACAGGAAGGGGGTGCAAGTGCCCGGAATTGAAGTGGTTAAACACCAGATACAAGAGTTGCAGTTTAGTATGATGCCATTATATAAGTCTTTGAGGGTTATTGAAAGGTTGCTTTACCTCGTTTTGTTGAGTGGGTGAAGATGCTTTAAAAAGAAGCCGTAGATGGATATATACAAGAAGTGTTTGACTGTGTGGGTAGTATCCCTTTGTAGAATACAAATCAATACAAAGTACTCTTATATTATGGTTGAGTCATTTATCAACTTGTGCATCTATTTGTTGCACATAAGCCTTCTACTAAACAGATTTAGGGAATGATATCTAAGGTAATACTATCTGTGCTTAGTTCATAATAAAACACTGAGCTTTGAAATTTTCACAGCTGGAACGATATACAGTGGAACAGACAAGCATCGCATCCAAGCCTAGCTAGAGGGCCCCTGCTGCAGGATCAACAGGATTATTTTTTAGCTGCTTTGTTTTTTTTAGAAAAAATATAGCAGATTTTGCTGCAGCAGTCATCGGATTCCTGACTTGCCCCCCCTTTGCAGTCTTAGGGCCCTTTCACACGGGCGTTCCGCATGTCCGTATATCATCCTATTTTTTTGCGGATGATATACGGACATAATGTATGTCAATGGCATTGCAGATGTCAGCGGACGACCATCCGCTGACATCCAATTTTTGTCCTTTCAGTTCTGTTCCGTTTTTTGGAACGGAACAGAACCCTATTTTTGTTCCGTTTAAAAAACGGAATGGATGCAAAATCGGATGTCAGCTGTGTCATCCCCTGACATCCGCAATGCCCATAGACATACATTATGTCCGTATATTATCCGCAAACGGATGGGATGATATGCGGACATACAGAGCATAAAAGTGCCGGAGCAGACCGCATTGCGATCCGCTCCGGCACTTTTTTTTTTTTCTTTTTTTTTTTTTGTCATCCGCTCCGTGAATAAAAAAAAAAGTGCCAGAGCGGATCGCAATGCGGTCCGCTCCGTGTGAAAGAGCCCTAAGGCCCCTTTCACACAGGCGGACCGTTCAGATCCGCCTGTCCATTTTTTTGGCGGATCTGAACGGTCCCCCCATGCATCTCTATGGGGGATCGGATGTCAGCGGAGACATGTCCGCTGACATCCGATCCGATCCGTCAAATCTGGACGGATGGAAACCCTATTTTCCATCCGTCCAGCGGATTGGATCGGATGAGAACGGACCAACGATCCGTTCCCATCCAATTTCCCCCATAGAGATGCATGGGGAACTGACAGCTGTGTCTCCGCACACAGCGCGGAGACACAGCTGTCATCCTCCTGCTCAGCGAGGGATTGGCGGCTCGATCCCCCGCTGAGAAAAACGGAATCCGTCCGACGGACACAGTGTGTGAAAGGGGCCTAAGGGCTTGTTCATATGCGTAGAAGCCCTTGCCACCCTTCTAAAAAGTGATCCATGGCAGATGTTGTAGGCGGGTGCAGTGCGGACTTGGAGATTCTATTAAACAGCTTTCTTGGCACTATGCCTGGTTTGCTTTAAAGTCTTCCATAAAATTTTCTTGGTATTTTTTTTATAAGCAGGGCCGGATCTAGCCTGTCTGATGTGGGGGTGCAGCAAAAATTGTGAGGGGGCAGAGGATGCGAGGTCAGCAGTGTATTATATTGAACAACATATAAAAAATGGCTACTCACAAACAAAGGTAGAAAATAGTCATATCAAGCTCAGTCGCTCGAGTGTCAGGAGTAGTTCATGTATTAGTCCATATTCCTGTTAAGATGACGGCTGACGCGTTTCGAGGCTCAGCCTCTTCCTCAGAGCCAATTAGGTGTGGAATGAAAACCTATGAACACATGAATAACATGCAAGATCCATGCAGACTAAAAAATATAATACTTCTCCTATGGATCACAGGAGTGCAGTTTATTCTGCACTCCTGCGACCCGTTTTCAGAATACAGCGGGCTGAAGTCCAATGTCTGCTGATGTCACAGAGCCGGTCCAGACTCGAGCAAGATCGCGACAATGGAGACATTGGACCAATGCTGCATCCACCTAGGTAAGTATGATTATAGAAAAAAAAAAAAAACATCTCCATACTTCTCTTTTAATGTCCATAGCCTAGCCCCAAATTCATTTTATGGGCTGTTTAACATCTATACATTTTCTTAACTTAACTTATGAGGTTTAATGCAGAAACAAAATTTTTATATGTTTAGTTCAGATAATTATGTGACAGCACAATACAAGACATTACTGGTCCTCCAAATGTATTGAAATTATGCAAAACGACATGTAGTATTATGATAGCAGATTCTAGTACAGTAATTTAATTATTTTTTTTAAATTTTCAGCAGGACTCTCTTAAAAAAATTAATAGATAAATAATAGCCCCTCAAAAGTTAAACAATTGTTTTTGCTTCAGTACTCACCTGCAATCTGGAGCCCTCCTCCCTTGCTTCAGAGCAGTACATTTTTTCTGCTGCTGAATGTCCTGAAAGTTTCGGGTTAAATGATGGCCAGCAGAATTCAACCCAGTTCCTCTCAGCTCAGGCTAACTTGGACCCGCTTCAAGCCTGTCGCTGGACAGCAAAGGAGAAGCAGCACATTGAAGAGTTCAGCTGCATCTCGGGATTAAAGAGGAACGTTGCAGCTAAAACTGGTTTTGTCTTTTTATGAGCTATTAAATGAGCTATTATTTTTCTATTTATGCTGTAAAAAAAAAAAAACAGGTATTTTGCTATGATATACTGTGCTTGCGGAAGCTAAATGTTAGGGATTACAACTTCCGTAAAAGCGGCACAAAAATCAAGAAAAGTTAAATATTTATAAAATTCTCATAATCCCTACAGAATTACATTTTGATGCCATCTGTAGGACAAAATAGAATTTGTTGGCATGGACATCAGTTATTATTATTTTAAATCATGTATTTGCTTAAGTGATTTGTGTTTTTTGTAGCATTCATTTTTTTGTTAATGTTGACCAAACACAAGACACATCTTTTGCATATGAACTAATGATGGCCTGTCTGTTTTTGCTTATGTCAGTCATAGAGGTATATGGGCTAGGGTGAGACAAGGACATGTCTTTTGCCAAACAATTGACAATAAAAAGTGTCCCCCATTCCTGTTTCAGAAAGTGTAACGGCGTGCCCAAAGAAGAACTTTCATGATTCTTTAAAAATAAAAAAGTGATCCAAAGATGCATAGGAAAATACCTGGAAATGTTTTTTTGGCAGAAAATTCCTTCTTTCTTCATTCATTTTCTTCTTCTCTTCTCCTCCCCATAAAGTTACGTTTTCAGATTTGTTGGCATTACTGTTGTAGGGCAGTGGTAAAGCACAGTATCCACTGCTTCCTTGTGTAGTGAGCCCTATTCATTGTGTCCACCTGTGTCTAACACCCCACTTTCACCCTCTATCAGTACAGGTAGTGGTATGGGTACCAGGACTGGAGCCAAAATGGTCCCCTCCCCCTGTGTACATAATGATGGTGCTTGTCTTGGGGAAGTGCCTGGTAGTTAAGACAAGCATTATCAATCAATATTTGTCTCCTTGGTCTATGTGTGGTCAGAAAGTGGTAGAGAGTGGTGCTCTGCCAACGTCATATTTTTGGGAACAGAACCACCCTAAAAGATGGGAAAAACTACATCATGTGCTTTGTCACCTAGGGGACAGGAGCCAGAAAGACGATTTAGTAAGACTCCTTCATGAACTATAATAGTGGAAAATATGGTGAAGAACACTTTATAATGTAAAATCTAGAACTGTGGGCTAGATAATACAGTAAATACCAAAACCAACACTTTGGCATTAGCATGTATATTTACGTTTTCAGGAGTATGTTTGCACTGTGACAAGTCCCCTTTTAAGAATAACCTCCCTCACCCTTGCGTTGGTCTGTCAGAGCCCTGACATCATCTGACACAAAGCTTACATGGGGTTTACCAGTACTGGAGCTGATATGCCCCTGCATAGATTGTGATGGCACTTGTCCCAAGGAAGCCCCTGGTTTTCAGGACAAGCACCATCCATCAAAACAAATTTGATTTTTGTCTCCTTAGTTTATGTGCGGTCAGAAAGCAGTGAGGAGAGGGTGGCGCACAACGTCTCTTTCCTGGGAACAGGACTACTTAGGAATATAGCACAAAGCGCATCACACACTTTGTTACCTAGGGCTCAGGAGCCAGGAAGAAAGCGTAAAGTGTTTGTTACCCCAGCATTTCAAATTCCTGATATGCGCCTGCTGTACCTGTTCTCTTCTTTTGCTTCCTTTGTGTGGAATCCCTGCTGTTCCTGCCAGTCCCTCTGCTTTCCTGGTAAAAACTGACAACACTAGACAGGAAAGCACACCTTTGACAGTTCTCTATCTTCTGTGCTGGGAACTCAGGCTGCTCTCTTACAATGATCAGACTTGTCCTGACACTCGTCCATCCCCCCACAGCCTTTCACTGGGAAGATCAGTGTGCTGTTGCTTCTCCTCACCCTGGCTCTCATGCAGCTAAGAACAGAGGGAATATGATCACCTATAGGAAAGGGAAAAGAATGTATTTATAATGTTTTATTCTATATCTATAAACACATTTTATTTTAAACTGGATGGGTTGTTTTACAAGGTAATCATTTACAATCACTTTAAGTAATACTTCTTGAGCTATAATATGGGAAAATGTGGTCAAGAAAACCTTGTAATGTGAAGCTTACTAAGTGTTTGGACTCCCAGCTCTAATGGAACAAGAGTGGTAAGGAAAGTGTTGAAGAAATCACAACACCTTTTGCCCATGATGAATGATTTTGGAAGTTTATGTAGAAGAAAAGAGTTACAAAGTAGAAGTAAATATTAAATAAAATAAAGACGGCCATGAAGGTGCCAAAACCAAGCTTTTGAAGATAGTTGCCATGCAAGGTCTCCTTAAAACATGAACTCAGTAAAAATTTGCACACACATAACATTTTGCAAGACTTACAAAATACATGTATTTTTTGTAATTTTGGAACATCTTATCCACTTAACTGAAACACATGGCCTGAAATGCCTTGCTGTACAATATTAGAAGACTGGTTGACTGCAGGAGACCTTCCAAGGGCATTGTAACAAAACATTTGAAGGACTGCATAGTAAAAACATTCTAGCAGGATAACATGTTTTAGAAAAATCCTCACGGTATCTGAGCACTTATTATCAATGACATTTACCCATTAGCTAATAATAAACATTTTCTGTAGCAAAAGGTATACTGCTTTCAAGAGAACCTATCACTTTGTACTGAATAATGATTTTTTTTTTTTTTTTTACGTCAAATATTCTGCCAGCTGAAGGTAAAAAAGTGCCTATTACTGCACTGTAATCTGTCTGATAAAAATATCTTAGATTCTCAGTAGAGACATCTTCTTCCTGTCTGGTAAGGTAGATGAATAATCATTGAGAGAAACAGATATATGTGGGGTATGCTAGCTTGATTGAAAAGTTCTGCACTGACCTTTTGCTTCCTGAGGCAATTCTCATTAAACTTAAAAAAAGCTGTATCTTCAGAAAAAAAAAAAACAGGTAGAAAATAAAGTTTGATAAAAACCTTGCAAAAAAATGTAGCAAGTTGTTTTAATAAGTTTAAGTTTTAACTCCAAGCAAATATGACAGGGCTGATTTGTGTGAGGTTTGAACCCACAGCCGAGAGCAAAAAGACTACTATCCAGGGCCGCTAATAGGGAGGGGACCACCAGTCCTCCTGTAGGGGGCCCGGGCACACAGGGGGGGCCCAACAGCGCTGGGAATCAGTGCGGTCGGGCGGAGGGGCAACTACAGAACAAAGCCCTGTGCAGCTCTCTGAAAACAAGTTTCTACCCCTCCTGCCAGTTTTCAGCTGCTGCCGGGAAAGACACAGACACAGGGCATTGTTCCTGTAAGTTCTTCTCCGACCCCCTCCCTGTTCTGCCTGCTTCTGATCTCCCCCTTCTTGTGTGCCCCCTTTCACTGTACACCCCCCCCCCACAGTGCTACAGGCTTCCCTGTCCTGTAAAAAAATGACAATGTATAAAAAAATAATAATAATTAAACAGTGTCATAAATAATTTTAAAAAAGTAAAATAAAATAATTGTAAACATTTTTGACATAATAAATATTTATTTTTGGGTTTAATACTGCTTTAAGGGTGTTAAAATGCTCTATAAATAGTTTTGCAGTACAATAAGGCTGCATTCACACCTGAGAGAAGCGATTTACTGGCATTTTCATTTGAGTGTTTTTAGAAGTATATTACAAGCATTTTAGAAGCGTATTACAAGCATTTTACAGCTTCGGGCATTTTTGTTTAGCCAATGGAAAGCACTAGTGGGAGGAGAGGGGGAGGATATTAGGGGTGGAGAGCTGCTGGTTGAACAGAAAACGCACAAAAAAATCCCATAATGTGCTCAAGTCAGGTGTTTCTTTTGAAGTCTTTGGGACCAAAAACACTTGTAATCTACCAAAAAGAAGCTCATGTACCTTTTTGAGCTTCAAGCGTTTTGCTTCAGGTGACAGAACTCTAAGATGTGAACAGGAGCCATTGAAATGAATTGGATTTGGCTTGTTGAGCATTTTAGAGCTACAAGCTTCAAGCAGAAAATTGCTCAGGTGTGAACTGGGCCTAAAGAATGAATATTTTGCAAGTTTACACCTTACTTTTTGGCTCTAAATATAGCTGCATGTTTTGCTGCATTGACTTTTTCTCAATTCCTCTAGTTGCCACTAGGCTTTTTTCCTTAAATTGCCCTGAATTTGGGCTACAGTTACATTCGCCATCTCCAATCCCACTGTAACATTGGCTTGGCCAAACAATTGAAAACATGTAATAGGATAACCTAGCAGAGAATCATGCCAGAAGAAGCTACAGTCCTATATAGAACAGTGGAAAGGCCATACATTCTGACTGTAAAATTGTATAGATAGCATTTTAACAATGACTAACTGACAGAACAGTAAGATGGTAAAAACTCTGTTAGGCTTTTTGCCATCTGTTTTCCATTGGGGAGATTCCCCTTCATTTTGTGTTCTTTAGACACAACAGGACGTTAAAAGGAAAGCTCTATGCCGACACTTGCCCTGGAGAGGCCCACGGCCTTTGAATTGTTGTGTGGGCGAAGTCCCCATCAGGGACATTTGGTGTCTTCGATATATAATATTTTACAAGATGCTGCTCCACTCACTGAAGACACACATTTTTATATGCGTAGGTGGTCTGGGATACTGGGTCGACCGATCACGTTGCCTATGTGGAGTAGAATATGGATGTCTACCTTTAAATCCTCCCGTTGCGTGGCGCAGAGAGAGACTGCCCTTAAGATACTCCTTTTTTGGTATAGGACCCCTGAGCGCCTTCACAAGATGAACCCCTCGTGTTCCGCTCTGTGTTGGTGGTGCAGGGGGGATACAGGTTCTCTTTATCATATCTTTTGGTCGTGTTCCCTTATATGTCCTTTTTAGTCAGTGGTTTTAGAAACGCTTTAAGCCGTGGTGGGATTAGATTTGCCATTAGACCCTTTACATTGTCTACTAGGCCTACCATTTCCCAGGCTCTCCAAGCCGGCATCCAAGCTGATATCCTTTCTTCTGTTGGCTGCTAGGAGGGCCATTCCACTGTGCTGGTCCCCGCCTGATAGGGCTCTTTTCTGGAAACTGGTTTCTGAAATCCGGGAATTGGAGTCTCTGACGGCCAGGGTACATGATGAGCTGCCTAAATTCAATGCTGTCTGGGAAGCCTGGGATTCTTATGCCCTGAACTCCCCTTGATCCCATTGCTCTTTTCTTAAAGTATAAATTGTCTACGAGTGTATGTTACTATGTTTTCACAGACTTTTTCTTATTTCTTTGCAGTTTTGTACTGTTTAATGGTCTGATTTGTCATTACAATGTTTTCTGCTCTAATTCTGTATTCCGGGGGCACCACTCCCTGTACTGACTGTCCTTTTGCTGTTCTGGCATTCCTATGTTGTGTTTTTATTCTTTTTATGCAAATAAAAATATAATTTAAAAAAAAAAAAGGAAAGCTCTATAAAGTGCAGTAAATCCCCTCTTGGTTGTCATTAGAACGTGTGCCTCCAATAGGAGATTTCCAGTCTTTACCTGCTCTGGTGAAAACCTAAAATTTTGAATTTTCCTTTTCTTTCAGTCTTGTTGCTAATGTCCACTTGGAGAAATAGAGAAAGCGAATCTCCCTAATGGAAAAAGAGGCAGCAGTAAAGATCAAAGAGGGGTTCTGATTCTGCCTTCTTATTTTTAGACCTGAAAAACCCTTTTGGTTTAGATACCTTTTATGAGGCTATTAAGTGTCACGGATACAGCGCACATCATTGTCCCAAGAGCATTGTAGCATCATTTCTAAATGAAATTAAAGAGAGTGTTGTAACTGCTTGGAATATAATTATATCATTATTATTATACACACCATTTCATTAGACGAGTATGAGTAACTGTCTCTGTTTTTCTTTGGAGAAGGCCTTTTAGACAAAGGATTTATTATACTAATGTGTGTTTTAGAAGTCACTGTGGAATTGTAGATGTTTCTTCTCTTTCCAAAAACACAGAATCAAGAAAAACTAATGTTAGCTACCCTGACTGTTAGTAGGCCAGTCTACCCAAAACTGCTATTTTAGTTTGTGCTATGTACTGGAGCATTAAAGTGGTTCTAAAGCCTAAGGCACATGTGTCAAACACAAGGCATGTGGGTCGAATCCAGCCCTCCAGGCCATTTCATGTGGCCTCTCCTGCAGCTGTGGTACCCCCCATTGGCAGCAGTGGAGAGGCTCATCTCTGCCCCACTGTCTCAACAGTCAGAAGCTGAAAGGAGGACAGAACTTCTCCTACAGATCCTGAGCCTCTCTGTGCAGCCACAGCACTCCCCTGGTCTCAGCATTCAGCAGACTCCAGCAGCTGCCTCCAGCTCTCCTCCGGGCCTCCTCAAGACTTATTGGCTTCCAAGCTCCACCCCCAGCTGCTTTCTGTCAGCAGCACAAAGGACTTATGATGGCTGGGGGGCTCTTGACATCTAGTCTTAAAGATACAACTGGCCCTTTTGACATCTAGTCTTAAAGATACAACTGGCCCTTTGGGGGCAACCCGTAACGCTGATGCGGCCTGCAATTAAATTGAGTTCGACCCCCCCTGGCCTAAAGTTTTTTCACCTTAATGCATTATTTCATGTAAAAATCATAATTTTTTTGCTAGAAAATTACTCGGAAACCCCCAAACATTATCCATTTTTTTTGACAGAGACCCTAGGGAATAAAATGATCATTGCAACTTTTTATGTCACACGGTATTTGCGCAGAAATTTTTCAAACGTGTTTTGTTCTGGTAAAAAAAAAACAGTTTTATGAATTAAAAAAAAACGAAACACTAAAGTTAGCACAATTGTTTTGTATAATGTGAAAGATGATGTTATGCCAAGTAAATAGATACCTTACATGTCCCGCTTTAAAATTGCTTGCACTCGTGGAATGACGCCAAACTTCGGTAGTTAAAAATCGCTTTAGGCAAGGCTTTAAAACTTTTTAGAGGTTACCCGTTTAGAGCTACAGAGGAGGTCTTGGGCTACAATTGTTGCTCTTGCTCTAACGTGTATTGATTGAACACCATTTACATATGTGGCCACTACGCAGGCATACGTTCGCTTCTGCGTGCGAGCACGCGGAAACAGGGGCACTTTAAAAAAAAATGTATTGTTTATTTTCTTTTTACACTTTCCATTTAATTTTTTTTTATCACTTTTATTCCTATTACAAGGAATGTAAACACCCCTTATAATAGGAATAGTGCATGACAGGTCTTCTTTATGGAGAGATCTGGGGTCAATAAGACCTCAGATCTCTCCTACAGGCTGGAAAGCCTAAAATAAAAAAAAGTAGTATTGACAACTGCCAGGGCCTCCGAGAGTCATAGAGGCTGCCGGGGACCATTTGGCAGTCTCTATGGTGTACTTCTGCCGGCGGCTGATTCTTTCTTGCGCGGGCGAGCCGGTAGAAGCACCGGAGGGCTGTGGGAGGGGGGGGGTGTCCCTTCCCGCCACCTGTAAGAACAACCAGTTCGCTATGATTGTTCTTCTGGTGAAGGGAATCGCCGGCTGAAAAAAATTATATCTGCTGCAGGCATCATTCAGATATCCCCACTTAAAGCCCTGGACGTTTTATGACGTCCAGCAGTAAGAAAGTGGTTAAACTAAGTTCTATTTTTTTTTTTTTTTTTACTGGAAATATCAATTTTTTTAAATTGCCATGTAAAAAACCAAGATTTGTATATCACATAATTATTAGGTATTAGTGATCAGACACAAAAAATAGCGCAACTGTACAACTGCAAATAAGGATTCATTTTTACTTCCTACTACTTGTCAAGACTAAACTGTCAAGATGTTTTCTTGAGCAACACTTCTACTTTGTAAAAAATGAATGGAACTCAATGCAGAATAAAATAGGAAAAAAAAGGAAAGGGCTAGTGTAAACATACACTTATTATATTTATTGCCTAATATGTTTCCCAGGACACTCTTTGTTTTATGTTTTAGGAAACATCAGATTTTAATGGTGGTAAAATGACCCTAATATTGTGTAGCCATGTCCTGAACTTCCGACTGCCTTAGTGGAATGCTCGATTGTCCGATCGGTTCTGTTCATTGAAATATGCTTTTTAACTCTTAGAGATTACTATAATTGCAGACAGCCAGCAAAACATTATTTATTTGTAAATCTCCCCTACATATAATTTCATTGAAACGTGGATTAAGAGGAAATCCTACTGGTATAATTAGCATATACACTACGCCAGCAGTGCAAGATCAATTTAAGAATTAGTTAAGCTTGTAGAAGCAATCGTTTCAAGGAAAGAATTGTGAATTGTTGAAATCTTCAAGACAGCTTTACCTCTCTAAGACTGGAGCTATTCACTACAATGCAGTAGTTTATAGTTTTTTGGATATATTTATTTATGGAAATACAAGACCTGTTTTACTATTGACCAATACAGTGTATATTTTCAGTACTGGTTATGTACATGATTAAAATTGAAGATTAAAAGGAGAATATATGCGTGCAGGGTCCCCAGGCAGCAAGTGCATATAAACAATTTTGCAAGTGAAGTTACAATTTGCTGATGAATTTAGTGAATGTGGCAAAGATTCACCTGGTAAAGAATACCCAATCAAGGAAAATAAAGAAAAACAGCATTTTTGCTTTCCCTTGATTGGATGATGGAAGTCATCAGAGCTTCATGTCTTTCACTAAACTCTGGGGCAAACTCCCTTGAAAAGTGTATTTGCCTTTAGTAAAGCAACCTAATTACGTGCATATAATATCTGATTACATTCTGTCAGTTTTTTTAAGGTTTTTTTTTTTTTAAGGGGTGAACATTTCAGTGAGGTCTAAGCACTGGAAGGGGTTGCACTGTTCATATGGATGCATGCACCTTGAAGGCTACTACTCCATTTGGAGCTGCTAGGCGTTTTTGGTTCATTGTGAAACAGCCTTAGAAACCTATTATGTTCTCCACCTCAAAGGATGGAGGTAGAAATACATTTAATCCTAGACTTCTACTACTAATAAAGTTGCTAAAAAGAATGGGACTCACAAACCAATCAGTGTGTTGTGCAATCTTATATGTTGGCCCTTTATCTAGCCTCAAATATAAAAACTGTGTTCCTAGTTTTAAATTTACACCTGATACTGCCCTCTGCCATGGTGTTCACCTTCCTATATCTGACAAATCGGCATATTGGTTGACAGCCATGAACAGGGATCATGCAACCTCATTTTGACTGGGTTACTTCCTTTGATTCATGATTTTTTTTTTTAACTTGTAGCTTGAGCTAGGTTCAGGTTTCCTGGTGGCAGGTGTAGAGGATGAATCCCGGAATTCGTCACTTTAATGCTTGCAAATGTGTACAATCAGGAGTGAACAGTCTGGTGCCATAACTTCCTCATTGGGACCAAGGGAGTATCTTGAATATTACTTTGCCCTAGATTTTTTCATGCAAAGGATGTGTTGAAGAAACAATATAAGAGGCACAATCCTTCTAACCCATGGACAATAATAGTCCTTATAAACTTGGCAAATAATGAAAAAAAAGATAGGATGGGTTAAAAAAAGTTTCACATCCCCAATTTTTGTTCACCTTTTTCCTTATTAATTATTATAACAGCTATTGTATTTTTACAAATTGTGATACCAGAGGAAAATTCCATCAGTGTTAAACAAAATGAGCCAATCTTATTTTTTTATTAACATAACAAACATGTTATACCTACTTGCTCAGTGCAGTGGTATTGCACAGAGTGGCCCCTTACGTCCTCTTCTGGGGTCCCTCGCCAGTGCTCTCGGCCTCTCTTCTTCTATAGCAAACTGCTTGCTATGAGGGCACACCCATGGGCTCGCTTCCAAGCAAGCCTGTGTGCATCTCCTCTCATCGGATTTGATTGACAGAAAGAGTCAATGGCTCCTGCTGCCGCCTCTATGTCCTGTGAGGAGAAGAGCAAAGAGAAATGCTGCTGCAGATGAGTACAGTGCTGGATCAAGATAGGACTCAGGTAAGTATATAGGGGGATTGGGGATGATACAAATATTGGAACATTTTTTACTCTAATACATTATGGTAAAACATGTCCTGCCTTTAGAACCACTTTAACGTTTAAACCAACACAATGCATATAATATACTAAATGCAAATAGACTGTTCACATTGCAAGGGAATTATCTCCAGATCTTAGAGAATGCGGCACACTTTTACATAGCAAAGAATACCCATTCACATGCAAGGAAAAAAAGAAATAAAAAAAAAAAACAGTATTATTGCTGGTACATGGTTGGATGATGGAAGTCAGATGGGCTTCACCTCGTTAACTAAGTGATAATTCCCTTGCAAAGTACAACTTCCCTTTCAAAGTGAACAGTCTATGTGCCCTTAGTAAATCAACCCCAATGTCCCAACATGAAAATAGTCATAGGTAATACACTATAATACATCTTTGGGGTTTACAGAATTAGTAAACCAGTAAGTTAACAGCAGGTCAATCAACATAGGCTAATGGAATGGCCGTTGCCACAAGATAATCAGGCACCAATTGGAAAAAGTTAGTTAAAAGAAAATCTAGTAGTTGATCATAGCAGATGGAAAAAAAACCCTGTGGATGAATGATAGAGAATACAACAACTTTTTATTTCTTAATAGCGCTTAGAACCAGGCTGTGAATGTCATAGATATGAGATACATCCGTATACGTAACAATCTTCAACCAGGCCAATATTAAAAGTTTTACAGTAAATATTGGCCTGGTTGAAGATTGTTGCGTATACGGAGGTATCTCATATCCATGACATTCACAGCCTGGTTCTAAGCGCTTTTAGAAAATAAAAAGTTGTTGTAATGGAATGGTGGTTGCTTATCTATATTTAGGAGCTATCCATTTTTTTAAAACATTTTCAATTTGGTAATTATATTATTTAGGTAAGTGTGAGGGTATGACAAATGTGAGAGATGACACTATCGTCAGATCTGTTATTTGTTTCATTTTTTGCATTACTGAATAATAGTTTAGGGACGTTTTCTCTAAAATTGTAAAATATTTTTAACTCAATCTTATTATGTATGGTAAATGTAAATGATTTAACTGTCAAATTGTGTAGGCTATTACAGGGGCATAACTTCAGGGGTCGCATTTACAATCCGGCCCCATGCTCCAGGGGGCGCATGCGGTTCCATTGTACACCTGGACAGTAGGGGCGATGGGGGCAGTATATCGATTAACTAATCCCCTCCTTTTACCTCCTGCAGATGCTAATAGCATTTAGTGGCTGCAGGAGAAAAATGGAGAGGATTGGTTCCTCTATATGCCACCCCCACCAACGCTCCTATCCAGCTTCCTGTTATTTTTGCTGCCCTCGGGCCCCAGTGTGCTCCCCTGTCTCTCCCCCCCCCCCCTCACCAGCTTCCCTCCTTCATTCTCTTGCCGGGGGAAGGGGCCGGTAAACATGTCATTTACTGGCTCCTTCCTTTTCTGAATGTCAGTGATCAGTACCCATCATAGACTCTGTCCATACATAACTGAACGTTTACTATGCTTTAGTTTGTGAATGAGTGGGAAGCTCGGTACAGAACTATTCCTGTCCATTAATTCTGTGTAGCCGAGGTGGCAGAAATAGAGATTAAGTACCGTGTCTCAAAGGTGGAACATCAGAAGTCTGTTTAGACCCCTGATATTTCACCAAAGCCCCCTCTTAAAAAAAAATTGTAAAAAAATAAATAAAATTGAAAAAAACAATGAAACAAAATATTAAGAAATCATAGAAAATAGAATAACAAACATAAAAAACTACTGACACCAGAGGCGGAACTACCAGGGTCGTACATGCACTTGCAACCGGGCCCTGTCTTTTATTATAGTTTAGTGCAGAATTCTAGGAAAATCTGTGAGCCAATCACACAAGCAGGACATGACATTTCTGGGGGCTTTTTCCGCAAACCATCTGTGTACAGAACGCCTCCAGATTGCCGTATTGCATTGCATTTTACAGAAAATTATTGTTATTTTGCTGAGGCAAGTGCCAGAAGTTCCTACTTGGCCAAACAATTGTGCATATGTATCGAAACATTTTTGGTAAGAACAATCGTTCAATAGTTCGATTTTGAAATATCTATAGCTGGACATTTGTTTGTATCTACAGTATGGCTGACCATACCTAAAACAATATTTTTTTTTCTAAAATTAAAATGAAATAGTATGAGCAGGATGTACAAGAATCTTCTTTAAAGATATAATGCCTAACTCAGTTCTGGGCATATCCATAATTTCTGCTACCGCCCCCCCCCCCCCTGCCACCTTGTACCCCAACCACATTTAATTTAAAAAAGTTGTTTTTTAAAAAAATAGTTTTTTAGCAGTCTTCAGTCTGGTCAGTGAGTGGCACCTAAGTGCTGAAGAGTACATTGCTGAGTCATCTTCTGTGAGTCTAGGTTAGCTTGATGACAAGTCCCCAGGGGGTCTGCCCTTAACACCCCAGGTTCACAAAATGTAGGACCAGTAATGGACCACACTAGAGAAGCTGTAGTCAGTACTGGAATGTGGAGAGAGTGGGTACTGTTTGAGGATTTTTTTCTCTATGCAGATCACCCATTTTATTTGCATATTTAATTTTTCTCTCCATGCCTGTCACCTGCACTTATGTTTGTGTTCCCTTTTCACTCTGGCTGGAGAGTGTGGTCCTCCAGCCTACCGTGAAGTCTAGAGGGAGGATGTGTGGCCATCAGGTTCCTTCCTCCCGGCCGTGGAGGAACTCTCTTACCGGGAGAGCTCCCCACCTAGTACTTGGTGGTAAGCATTGGCTGATCATGAGGAGCAGGGTCCATCTGGTTTATTGAACAGGTAGACCTGAGAGTGCCTTACCCCCATCAGGAGCCTTGGTCCTACATCTTCGGTGGGTGGGCTAGAGAGACACTCTAAGTGCACTTTTGTGTGTGTATTCACATGCACTTTTTTGGTTCAATTACTGCGGGTTACGAAAATTGCAGTAGACCCATTTGTAAAAAAAAAAAAAAAAGTTGGAGTTTGGCTGTAAAATAGAAAAAATAATACACAAATCAAGAAGTGGGTTATTTCCAATAAATCGTTTTTTATTCCAATCATATGTCCTCATAACAAAGCAGATTTTAAACATATGTCACGGTGACTCTATTGCCCACCATTCTGTAGTTGTTCCTCTAATAACATCACTTGTTAATTATTGTCTGCCGTGAATGATTTTCTATTCTGTTAGAAAACCAGTTTGCTTAATATTTGCTGGTTTATCCTTCCCTTTTGTAATTCTTTTTGTAAGGAAATGAACCAGTTGTTATTCAAGTTTGTACAATCTTCGTCCATTCTGTCTGTGGCTAGCCTATGGTTAGGCTTCGCTTCATTCGCATCCACTTGGGTGACACAGAGAAGCCACACCAATCTTTGACACCGCATAAGTATGTAAACACCACATTTATAATAAGACAGTCACAACATGTATACAGGGCTATTGTAGATTCACTTCCCTAATGAATGGACATTGGCTAATGTGTGTAGGACATTCTTTCAACTGCACTGAGGACATTTAATTATTTCTAAAGTGTCTTGGTCAGAATAGCTGGGGGATTTATTTGGTTCATTCAAGCATGTTGCTAGAGCTGGTTTTCCATTAAACATTTCTCTCTGCATCTCAAAGCATTGCTGACAGTCATTTACATAGAAAATTGCTGTTTTACCATTAAATCATGCAAAAACATTTACCCAAGAGAGCTATCTTTAAAGGGCAGCTCCTTTGCATAAATAAATACAATGAAAAATAAAGTATTGTTTTCATGATTTTACTTAACATTTTTGTATGAAAGCTGATTTCTTTCCCTTTATATCATATGTATTTGTACTACCACACAAAATTAAAAATGAAATAGCAATTACTATTTTTTAATTAGTAGCAGTGTTACAGTAAATGCTATATATATATATATATATATATATATATATATATATATATCAGGGCTGGTCCAAGAATTAAATGCTGCCCCCCTCCCCAGCCCCCCAAAAAAATCATGACCACCAAAAGGCTCCCACATTATTTTATATAAATATAAAATGTTGAAAATATTATATATATATATATATATATATATATATATATATATATATACTGTTATCTTCCTCCATAACTCTCAACTGGACCGGTCCACCAAACACCCCATCTGCCCTCAGTCCTCTTGTCACTCCTGTGTCTGCCGCACCCACCGCCCTAAAAGATCCATCCTGCCCTGCGTGAGATGGAGTGCGCTGGTGTCTGACGTCATTGTGCACACCACAATCACGTGAGGGGCGTTCCCCAGAAGAGACAATCCACCTCCTCATACTCATCAGTTTGCACTATGGGCGGCAGTATGAGATGGGGCAATTCAGCCTGTAACGCGCCGCAAACTGATGATACACAAAACTGCTGGAAAAAAAATCTTATGAGTCAATATTCTGCCACTCTCCAAGTGCTGCCAGGGTCGAATGGACCCAGTGGGACCCATAGTAAGGCCGGCCCTGTTTTATATATATATATATATATATATATATAGTAAAATTGCTTAAGCAAACATAGAATAACCTATAGAAAAAAAAAAAAGAAAAAATACAGTGGCCCCAGAGAACAGAAAATATCGGTTGTCATCACATATGCTCATCTGCCAAGTATGTGGCTTAACAACAGGTTCTGGCATTGTTGTCACATGAAGGAAGGAAATGTGTCCATGGCTATGCAAATACTGACTATCAGAAAGCTAGAATTTCCATAGGCACATACAAGCATCCCTATATGAATGAATATACTGTACAAATAGGTTGCTTTAAGAGTGAATCCTAGCAGTGCATAGTGCAACTATTAGGTATGCTCATGTGTGAGTATAAGAGATACATTTTTAATAAGGAAAATTCCACTTAAAATATATATATATATATATATATATATATATATATATATATATATGTATATATATATATATATATATATATACAGTGGGTACGGAAAGTATTCAGACCCCCTTAAATTTTTCACTCTTTGTTATATTGCAGCCATTTGCTAAAATCATTTAGGTTCATTCTTCTTCCTCATGAATGTACACATAGCACCCCATACTGACAGAAAAACACAGAATTGTTGACATTGTTGCAGATTTATTAAAAAAGAAAAACTGAAATATCACATGGTCCTAAGTATTCAGACCCTTTGCTCAGTATTTAGTAGAAGCCCCCTTTTGATCTAATACAGCCAGGAGTCTTTTTGGGAAAGATGCAACAAGTCTTTCACACCTGGATTTGGGGATCCTCTGCCATTCCTCCTTGCAGATCCTCTCCAGTTGTGTCAGGTTGGATGGTAAACATTGGTGGACAGCCATTTTTAGGTCTCTCCAGAGATGCTCAATTGGGTTTAAGTCAGGGCTCTGGCTGGACCATTCAAGAACAGTCACGGAGTTGTTGTGAAGCCACTCCTTCGTTATTTTAGCTGTGTGCTTAGGGTCATTGTCTTGTTGTAAGGTAAACCTTCGGCCCAGTCTGAGGTCCAGAGCACTCTGGAGAAGGTTTTTGTCCAGGATATCCCTGTACTTGGCCGCATTCATCTTTCCCTCGATTGCAACCAGTCGTCCTGTCCCTGCAGCTGAAAAACACCCCCACAGCATGATGCTGCCACCACCATGCTTCACTGTTGAGACTGTATTGGACAGGTGATGAGCAGTGCCTGGTTTTCTCCACACATACCGCTTAGAATTAAGGCCAAAAAGTTCTATTTTGGTCTCATTAGATCAGAGAATCTTATTTCTCACCATCTTGGAGTCCTTCAGGTGTTTTTTAGCAAACTCCATGCGGGCTTTCATGTGTCTTACACTGAGGAGAGGCTTCCGTCGGGCCACTCTGCCATAAAGCCCCGACTGGTGGAGGGCTGCAGTGATGGTTGACTTTCTACAACTTTCTCCCATCTCCTGACTGCATCTCTGGAGCTCAGCCACAGTGATCTTTGGGTTCTTCTCTACCTCTCTCACCAAGGCTCTTCTCCCCCGATAGCTCAGTTTGGCCGGACGGCCAGCTCTAGGAAGGGTTCTGGTCATCCCAAACGTCTTCCACTTGAGGATTATGGAGGCCACTGTGCTCTTAGGAACCTTAAGTGCAGCAGAAATCTTTTTGTAACCTTTGGCCAGATCTGTGCCTTGCCACAATTCTGTCTCTGAGCTCTTCAGGCAGTTCCTTTGACCTCATGATTCTCATTTGCTCTGACATGCATTGTGATCTGGAAGGTCTTATATAGACAGGTGTGTGGCTTTCCTAATCCAGTCCAATCAGTATAATCAAACACAGCTGGACTCAAATGAAGGTGTAGAATCATCTCAAGGATGATCAGAAGAAATGGAAAGCACCTGAGTTAAATATATGAGTGTCACAGCAAAGGGTCTGAATACTTAGGACCATGTGATATTTCAGTTTTTCTTTTTTAATAAATCTGCAACAATGTCAACAATTCTGTGTTTTTCTGTCAGTATGGGGTGCTATGTGTACATTCATGAGGAAGAAGAATGAACTTAAATGATTTTAGCAAATGGCTGCAATATAACAAAGAGTGAAAAATTTAAGGGGGTCTGAATACTTTCTGTACCCACTGTATATATAATTTAAAATTGCTTCACAGGCCATTTTTTGTAAGTCAATGTTACTTAAAAGTACCTTTCCAATTTAATCTGTGACTGCTGTAGGTTTATAAAAAAGGGGGAAAAATGCAATGTAGTATAGCAGCCCGAAGGCACTATATACACCATTGGTAATGGTGTAATCAGAAATAGAATTTCCTATCAGAAATAGAATTTCCTACTGTGGTGATTGGCTGAGAACTCTGCATTATGTACAAGTAGCATTTTAGGCACCACCTGCAAAATAAATTAAATTTTTAGTAAAATACTAATGAAGTCTGGTCTACTAAAGGAATGCAGACACTGCAGCTTTTCTCATCAGAACACTAAGATTTGCTCAGGTGATTATAATGAAGGTTGGCCGCCCATTGAGGAATCAGTCTGGAAATGATATGGTGAAACAAACAGCTATTTCTTCAGATGAGAGAAAGATAGGAATCGGCAACAAGGTCCCTGTAAAACGTATACGAAAAATAGGGATGTTTTTCATCACTTCTTGTCCTGGCATCACTAGAAGTGGAAATATCATGTAGTCTGGGAAAAGGAGCTAGGAAAAAGAAGTGCTGGTTAGGGTATTAATATTTTAACTTCTGCCAACCACATAACAAGCCATAAATGGAGGGGGTTTTATTTATTTTTTTAACTGGAAAACTCCTTTAGGGTAAAATTGCCAATTATAGTTTTTTTATGCGTTTTATAGGTTCATTTTCTAATGTAGAAACATGAATATTATTTATCAATGGGCAGCTGCGCCTGGTAGGATGCACACAACCACCTTGATTAAATTAAAGCCAGCCATAGACAGTTTGAATCTCAGCCAGGTCAAAAGGAACCGGACGAAATTCGAACCATGTATGGGCAAGCTTAATGTACCCAAGTTGATTGATCCATAAACTTAGGTACAACCAGCCTGCCGGATTTTACATGTGATTATTGCTAGAGGCTGTGTTTTCCTAGCGGGGACATCTTCCCAGGAGAACACAATGGTTCGGTGGGAGGGATTCCCCTGTCAACACTGTCTGGAACCCATGGTTGCAGGAAAGAAATTTGCTCTATGACCGGCCTAACCTTAAATCAGAACCCCCTTTCCTTTACATCACATCAGAGTCCCTATTTTACATAAGAGCCCCCATCACTTCAGAGTACCCCCATGACAGGGTCCTCATCACATCAGAGTTCTCTCATTCATGTCTAATCCAGGGATTTATGCTCACGGGCACCATGGGGGAATCCAAAGGGCACCCGGATTGAAACACTGCGTCAAATCAAAACCCTACCTATCATGAGTGTTTTCAAAGTATGTTGAATGAAAATCACATAGCCAGAGGTGGTCAGTTATGTAATATATGGACTGAAACTGGTGATTACTTGGCTGTTTTTCCTGGAAAATCTTAACATTTATGTATAATAGTGATGAGAACGCAACAAGAGAAGCTGTACACAGGGAATACTGCACCATGGCTTGTCCACCGGTGTTGCATTATTTGCATGTGTTATTTAATAAATGGAGAATTTCACAGAATAGGGCTTGTTGAAAACAAAAAAACTGAAGGAAAAGATCCACAGCTGACCTTTCACCGGCATTGATGTCGTTTTTGTTTCAGCCCTAACCACCTTCCCTAAGGATTTACCATCTCCCCGTACAGTGTGATCTGTGAGACAGAAGAGAACAGCTCCATGATCTTAAACTGACCACTGAGCCGCCTTTCGCTATTGTATGGCACTTTTCCCTTGCAATAGCTGCATCTTTATGAGTCCTCCAATGGAAATTAAACAATAAACTTATAATGTTAATAATATTTTAGGTACTTTGTTTTGAGCTGAATTCCAGACGGATATAATCAACACAAATTATAGCTCTGTAATCATTAATACATTATTATATGTAGTTTATAAATGCAAGCAGTGTAAGTTCCTAAATTTGTCCTCTAACAGTCCCTGTACAACAGAGATGAAATGTGAGGTAAAGAAGTAAGACAGGACCAGTACAGGAAACCATAATTTAACTTGTTATTGTCTGTTTACTTTTTTTTCCTGCTAAAAAAAAACCCTACAAACTGCTTACGGTATCTTCTGATGCATGATTACCATGTGATTGACAGCTGGCTCTTGCTGATTTATTGATTCATGGCTCACAATATAAGTAAGTTAGCCATTCTCAGAAGGATGGAATAATTCCTACTAGAGCTATTAAACGATATTTACTCATTGGGAGCTTTAAAGGTATAGTTTTTAGGGAGCAAATGTGGCATTCACTACAGCTGAATGTTTCTGGCACCAAGGGAGCTTGAGGAGTCGCAGGGGTCACAACGGCGACCCCACCCATGCTCCGGGGGGCCCATGCAGCCTCCCTGCCATATAAAGTTTTACACTAGGAAGTTGGCAACCCCATAAATTGTGGGCAGGTATCAAGTAGATCATTCCCCTACCTTGCCGACCCCCAGAATCTGGACAGGAGGGGCAGTGGGGTGGCATTTCCTAGAACCGATCCCCGATATTGTTCTCCTGAAAGCCGGCTTTCCTTCCTCTCTCTCTCTCACCAGTATTCAGCTGCTGCAAAAGGAAAATGCATACCCCCCGCTTCTCCTCCAGTTCAGGTTCCCCTTACTTCTTTTGCACTACCCCCCCCCCCTGCAGCTTTGCTTGCTTCCCCCTCTCATCTTCTATCCTCTCCCACTAGCTGCTGTGGGGATGGAAAGTATGGGTAATGGGCTCTCACTGTGTTCATTCATAACTGAAACATAGTAAACTGTTTTTACTATGCTTCAGTGTGTGAATGAACAGGGAGACCTTGCAGAGATATTTCTGTTTATTCATTCTGTGCAGCTGAAGATGCAGAGATGGAGAGTAAGGACTGCGTGCTCAATCACTTTCTCTGTCTCAAAAGTGAGACATCAGGGGTCTGTTTAGACCCCTGATATTTCATCAAAGGGGCTACTAAGAAAAAAATGAAACAATATAAAAAGAATGTTTTGAAAAAATATTAAAAAACAAAAAATAAAAAAAAAATACTTACAGCATCCACTACCCTAAGAACATCAACCTCTGCCCTGCTGACACCAACCGCTGCTCTACTTACACCTTGCTGACTAACACTATCCACTACTCTACTGACACATCCACTGCCCTACTGACACTGTCAACTGCTCTACTGACACATCCACTGCCCTACTGACACTGTCAACTGCTCTACTGACACTATCCACTGCCCTACTGACATCGTCCACTGATCTACTGACACCATCCACTGCCCTACTGACTTCGTCTACACACTGTTTACTGCCTACTGACATTGCCCACTGCTATACTGACTGACGCTGTCTATTTTTAAGGTAGGCTAAGTTTATATTTTATTTCAGCGACATTTTTTAAATATATTTTTACGTTTTCCTTACTTTTTCTGTAATTAGGCCTTGCTAGTTAATTTATTTTATTTATTTATTTATTTTTTTAAGGGTGACTGCCCAGTTATTTTTGATCTTTTATTTTGTTCAGGTAGATCTCTGCCTCTCAAAGTTTGCCTATCCCTGTTTTACATGGTGTTGCTGGTGAAAAATGCTTGCTGAGTCACCCTGCATTGGAAATTCAGTAAACTCAGAGGGCCTGGACCAGCACAGCAGGAGCCCACCTAGACTCATCCCGAACCCTCTGAGTTTCTGGTTTCACCTACACAGGGTGATGGGGCAAGCCCTTTTCCCCAGCGGTGCTCTCAACCCCCAAGCCCAGTACAGCCCCTCCCTCCCTGCCCTGCTCAGCTCTGCTCTACCGTGAGCAAGCACACATGGTGGGGGGCAGGTAGGCCACACTCCGAGCTGCAGGGTGAGAGCGGTGGGCTTGTATGAGAATCTGGAATTCAGGGGGCCCGCCCCCCTGTGTGGTAGTGGGAAGTAGTAGTTCAACCCTGGGTGGTAGTGGGGGGGGGGGCTACGTCAACTTTTGCATTGGGGCTCACAAGCTTCAAGCTACACTTCTGGTCCCTGGTACATGTATGTGTTTTAAGTTAAAATAAATGATTCACTTGCAAAACAAATCCAGCTAAATGTGACTACCTACTACTGACTTTCTTGGATCTTGTATATGTACATTGCATGTACTTAGGCCAGGTGGAAAGGAAAGATAAAAACGTATTAAACGAAAACTGAAATCTAGGGGCTAGCAGATCTGAAACTCAGAGCTTCAGGTGACTACTGGCCCTTATTTTGCAACATCCTCCTATATATTTAAATTACATCAGAATTCTATTACATCCAACTCCATCCTTTCCATGAACCCATTTGGTCCAATTAGGTCTCAGGTCATGGGTTTTAATAAATGAATGAGGCCAACCCTAACCTGTTTGCTTGACTATTTACAGCCTAAAATTTTGTTGGAGCATTATCTACCATTTCACACTGCCATATTCATATCTAAAACCCTTGCTCACTATGGGACAACTCAGCACTGTTGCGTAAACATCTATTACTCTTTGACGCTTGATTCCCACAAACAAGCCATAAATGGCTCAGTGACATTGCGAATGGAGGCAGTAAATCTAACTCGTCTTTTCACAAATATAAAATCCACAATGGCCAATCAACACGCCTCAGTAGAATATAGGCTTCACTGCAAATGTGTGCTGCATCCTCTCTGGAGAGTCAGTGAATGGAGGAAACCTTGTAGGCCGTACACTAATCAAATATATTGTATTATAATACGATTCAAGCAGGCTGCAATGCTATGTGCTTTCCAAGGAAGAAATCCTCACTCAGCATTAGCCCTATTGTATGGCCTGCTTACGGTCTGTCTTTGCTGTGTTATCTAAGCAACGGGCTTCTATTTGCATAAATGCCCAACTGACTTGTCATTTGCTAATTATGTGCTACAGTGAATCTGAAAAAAAGGACGGTAATAGGGAAGACAATAAAGCCTCTGGCAAAATGTTTGTACACTGCTACTATGCAGCAGTCTGTGAAATCCTTTCCACTAGTAAAGTAAGGAAAAAGGCTGCCTATTTATCATACTGAATTACAGACTGCAATTGCACAGTGTAGGTTACCTTGTTTTAAAGCCTTTATTTAAGTACAGTCATGGGGTCAGTCTTTAAAGGTTGGGTGGAATCAGGCACAAATGCCTGCATTTTCTGCACATGGAAGCAAAAGAAGTGCTCTATAGTTGCAACATTCATTTTTGACAACCCAACATAAGCTTACTTGGCACATCTCTTTTCATGCTGTGACTTCTGCCTGTTTGGTGGTCATCTCTTTCCACAACTTCCTGGTTTCTCTGTATGCTTTTCAGCCTTTCCTCTGCTGTTTACTCTCAATTTGCAAGGACTACATGTCCCATGGTACCTTGCTGCCTGCAAGCTGTAATTCCTGTAGTGACCTAACCTCCCAAAACTCCTCCTCTCAGTACCTCAGTAGTTCAGAAGGCAGGCTCTGTGAAATGTTTGACACAGTTGCTTCTTACAGGGCATAGTAAATACATGTCACAGAATTCAAGGAAGTAAATCATACCTCCCAGCTTTCTGAGATGGGAAGGAGGGATGCCTATTAGCAAAAGTATGTAGGTATAAGACACACTCCCTGCCATGCCCACTGAAAGGAGAAACATACAATAAAATTAGTTAAACCCACAAGTGCTTTTTTATTTATTTTTTTAACCACTACTATTCCTTTATATTGGCTTTTGAACTTTACAAATGCAACAATTTAAAAATTGGATGAAAGGTTTAGCACTGGGAAACACTTTCTGACAGATAAATAGTGCATTTTATATACAACTATATATAGATCAGACCAAAATGAGGGACAAATGAGGCGAAATGAGGGACAGAGGACATTGTTCCAAATCAGGGACAGTTGGAAGCTATAGTAAATGTGTGGGGATCTTTGCAAAGTAAATTTACAAAATGCGTTTGAGCACCACAACCCAAAATTCATTTTTAATATTCAATGCAAATTCACCCATCCATCCATGTCTCTATGCTTTATTTTGCTTATTTTGAGAAATTACTTTGAAAAACACTCCCCTAGCATTTCTGCCTGTGGCCAGGCCATCTTGAGTAAGGGCAGATGTTTCATGTAGCCTTTACTTCCTGGAATCTATCTGCCCCTTAGATCATGAATGCAGACAGGAGGGTGTGCTTAGCTAAGAAAAACCCTCTTCCCCTCCTCAAGACTCCTGGGATGAATTAAATCATTTGCTTAGGCCAGGAAACCAGAAAGAAACTGAAGAAATGTACAAAAAAAGTTTAAAACAAGTAAATATAATATACTTTTCTATCTATACAACATGTAAATGAATATATGATTTTACATTTTGACCATAAACACTCTTAAAAGAGATTGTAAGAATCATTTTTTTGTTTTTTGCTTTTTAAGTAACAAACATGTTATACTTACCTGCTCTATGCAATGGTTTTGCACAGAGTAGGCCCAATCCTTCTCTTCTGGGGTCCCATGGTAGTGCTCTGACTAGTGCCACAATAGTAATCCATTTCCTATGGGGTTGAACGTGCGGGCTTGATCCCAATCCATGCTGCATGTTTCTATTGGCACACACAGTGCAGCTCAGCCCCACCCCCTCTGCTCGCTGGATTTGATTGACAATAGCAGGAGCCAATGGCTCCCATTGCTCTCACTGAGCCTAGAGGAGAGAGAGAGAAAGCAGGGCCACTGCTCTCAGGCACAGCATTGGATTGAGATTTGGCTCAGATAAGTATTTAGGGGGACAGTGGGAACTGCACATAAAAGGTTTTTTACCTTATGCAGAGAATGCAACCATTATTTTGCTCATCAATCAGAACAAATGATTCAAATGGTGTTTTTGATAAATAAAACTTTAGAGTACATTCACACCACATGTACTGTATTGAACTTTATGAAATGTCTATTTCAGTAAAATTTGTTAAAAAAAAAAAAAAGTGAACAGACCAATGTGCTGTGATCAGCGCATCTTTCTTACGCAGTGGCCGGTGTGAATATACCCTGAAAGTGTAAGTTCAGCATTTCAGAAAAAAATAAAAGGTGAACTAACACTGTACATCCTTCCCAGGTCCAACTGTACTTAACTTTGTAGGTGATGAGCTGTCAGTGCCCATTTGGTCGGTGCAGCGGGACAGATCAGAGCGACTCTGATTGGTCTGCACTGGCACTGAGCTTTGCTCTAAACCAGGGATCTTCAAACTACGACCCTCCAGCTGTTGTGGAACTACACTGCCCATGATGCATTGTAAAACTCTGACATTCACAGACATGACTAGGCATGATGGGAATTGTAGTTCCTAAACAACTGGAGATAAAAAGTATATACACGGTGGCGCAAGCAGATAGCATTGACACTAGATGGTAGTCCCTGGGGTATCCATGTAGGCTGCCCTAATAGTCTTTGATGTGGGAAAAGAAGCAGTCCATGGACTCAGGGCCAGCCTAGTGGGGAGCGGAAGCAATCTCCAGACATGCAAGATACAAAGAGAGAAAATAGGCACCTCTGAATACAGACTGTAACATTTAATGAGCAAGGTACATTCAAAACTTACATCAGTGTAAGTAAATGTAAGTGAATGGGTCCTCCGGCATCCATGTTCAGCATGGGGCCACCGCTGATGGTCAGTGATCCTCTGTGTCCTTCCGGTTCCTGTCCCGCATGAAGTGGGGTGCGCATGCTCTGAAACGCATCGTCAGCACGCTGAAAGATCCATAGACGGTGAGTGCGGCTCACCCTGCGGTCCTAGCCTCAGTCTGACTTCAGACACACCACCCCAATTCCTGCGGGACAGGAACTGGAAGGACACAGAGGATCACTGACCATCAGCGGTGGCCCCATGCCGAACATGAATGCCAGAGGACCCATTCACCTAAATTTACTTAATTTGATGTAAGTTTTTAATGTACCTTGCTCATTAAATGTTATGGTCTGTACTCAGAGGCGCCTGTTTCCTCTCTTTGTACCTAAACAACTGGAGGGCAATAGTTTGAAGACCCCTGCTCTAAACCATTCTTGAAACGCTGCAGAAAGAAGAGGGAATAGAGGGACAAGAAGAGTGGTGATTTCAGTTCTCTGGACCAAAGCTCCGGCTGCGTAGGCACTGACAGCTCATCACCCACGGTAGTAAGTACAGTGGGTAGCGAGTGGTGAGGAGGGTGAGTATTGCTAATTCACCTTTTCATTTTTTTAAAAAAAGATGAACTAACCCAATAATATGAAAATAAAAAGACATTTAGATGTCGGCGAATCTTGTTTAAAGAATTTATATGTAAGCTAATAATGATGGTAAATTTGCTTTAGAAATTAAATAATAATTTTTTAAGGGCCAATGTAGTTTTTATTACCTTTGTCCTCTGATTACAAACCCATGTTATACACTGAGCTGAAGATGAGGTCTGGCCATGGAGAAAAATAGTCAATCTACCCATTTCATGAGGCATGTAGAGCAGAGGAACTAGGACATTAATCTCTATGTCTGGACTTCTCTGTGCCAGATAGTAAACAGCCTAGCTACTAAAGAGTGTTCAGACCCTGTCAGACTGGGCAATCCTTCCCTTTTCATTCTTAGCTGCAGGGTTTGGGTTGATGATACTTATTTCTTAGAGTGCTTAACCTTAAAGCTTTAAACTAAACAGACTTGAGCTGATCCAAGTCTCTTAAGTATGATCAGTAGTGTCACCTGTTATAATGAAGTGATGTTAGGAGGGGGTTCGCCTACATGCCACATCAGAACTGACAGTTCAGGCAGCCCCCTCAGCATTTGGTTCTTGAAATGAAAATTGCAATGACAAATCACTCAATTTGACTTTCTGTACTATGGCAACACTGGGTGAAATGTAGAGAGAGCTGGATATAATGACCAAGTGACATGAGACATCGCACTAATACGGCTTCATCTTAAGTGTTCGTTTTGATGCCATATTCAAAAAGTGAACTAAAATATTTTATGTCAGGTGAACACTTTTAGTGGTAAGCCTGTTAATTCACTCAAATGGGACTAAAAATGCTGCATGTGACAGTGCCAACAAATTTCTGTTGCAATAGGAGGTCTTTTAGAAAAAAAGAAAAACAAATCTAGTAACATTCATTGACTTCTCATGTGATTAGTGGACCCACTGTTTTTGCAAAATCATTTTTTCCAAATTTTCAATTTCCAAGAGGTTGTAAACCCGTACAGAGTTTTTTTTTTTCTTTGGTAACCTGTAAGAGAAACACATAATGAGCTAGTATGCATCGCATACTAGCTCATTATGCAATACTTACCTTAGAACGAGCCCCCGCCGTGCCGTCAGCTTACCTGTATGACGGGCTACATGTCCAGTCGCCCGTCTTCCGGGTTCGCGTCATCCGGCCATCTTATTGGCGCAGGCGTGCGGGAGCCGACAGTCACGGCATGGGACTCTGAAGAAACTGCACTAGCGGCCGTTCCTTCAGAGCGCATGCGCCAGTGACATCACTGGATGCATGTAAGGTAAATATCTCCTAAACGGTACATGTTTAGGAGATATTTACAGTACCTATAGGTAAGCCTTATCATAGGCTTACCTATAGGTACAAGTGTCCGAGGAGGGTTTACTTCCTCTTCAAAAATAGTCCATCCACCAACCTGGATTCTTTCCTGCGTGTACTTAAGTGAGTAATAATATTTATAGGTAAAGATGATCCAGGGAATATCCAATTGCCTCTCGAAGGATCAGGAAGGAATTTTTTCCCCTGCTGTAGCAAATTAGATCATGCTTTGCTGGCGTTTTTTTTTTCGCCTTCCCCTGGATCAACTGCGGGTATAGGATTGTGTATATGGGATTGTAGGGGATTGTATGGTTGGGTTTTCATTACTGTTTTTTTTTTTGTTATTGATTGAGCCACCTGACTAACTATGTAACTATGTAACCTTGTTTGTATACTCCAGTCAAAGCAATATAAAGTAATATAAAGTTGAATTCCAACTAAACAATTGGTTTGGAAGGATTACTGGTGTTTGTGCCCACTGGGAGGATTTACCACCACTCTATGTCAAGGTGACTACTTTCATTGAGAGGAAAATCAAAAATGTTATAGTTGTCAGCATAACAGAGGAAGAGAAGAAGTCTTCCACTGGGGACCTTTGCAGCAATGAAGGTTGTGATTTCCCCTAACATTGGAGAGATTTACACTTTTGCATCTTTGATACAAGAGGGACTAGAAAATTAAAAGAAAAACTGACAAATGTTCTAACATATCTTCACTGTATCCAGAACTTAAAAAGGTTAAACTTTGAACTATGTACAGGGTACACAGCCTATTATTATAATACAGAATTTACTGTATATAGCACCAACACTTTGTGTAGCCCTTTACGAAATAAAGGGGGGCAGAACAGTTACAACACAATTCAATATAAGAGGGTTAGGAGGATTGTGAAAGCTTACAATCTAAAAGAGAAAGGCAGATGATACAAAAGTCAAAGTGGCCATAGATGGATCAAAATTCAGCTGGTTCAGCAGGGACTGACCGAGTTTTGATCCATCTATTACCCTTCCCATCTGTAAGATGCTGATCTAATGATCTCAGGAACTCCTCAAGGACTTCTCATTAAGTATTTTTCAATCAGCTCTGCAGCTGGTTGGCTGCAGCTCTGATCAGTGTATTCTGTCAGCGGAGGAGTGCCTGTTGTCAGAATACAATAAAACAGTGGGGTGGATTTCTCTATCCACCTCACTTGTATGGAAGGGGTAATTCATTCCACTTTTTTCAATTAGACCACTGGCTGACCACAACAACAACTGATCGATGTAGGGCCAGCTTTAGTAACCGTTAGGGGATGAGTTGATGGAGAAAATAAAAGTTTTGTTTGTACTTGTAGGTGGGATAGGCTTCCCTGAAGAGATGAGTTTTCAGGGATCAGCTTAACCACTTTACCACCGGAGGATTTTGCTGTCTTACGTCTGGGCCACTTTTTGCGATTCGGCACTGTGCGACTTTAACTGACAATTGCGCGGTCATGCAGCGCCCT
The DNA here is from genome assembly GCF_965119305.1 of Pelophylax lessonae. Taxonomy (NCBI): domain Eukaryota; kingdom Metazoa; phylum Chordata; class Amphibia; order Anura; family Ranidae; genus Pelophylax; species Pelophylax lessonae. The sequence goes on along the minus strand of NC_138773.1, from coordinate 256,229,381 downwards.
ACCCAAACAAAATTTACGTCCTTTTTTTCCCACAAATAGAGCTTTCTTTTGGTGGTATTTGATCACCTGTGCAATTTTTACTTTTTGCGCTATAAACAAAAAAAGAGCGACCATTTTGAAAAAAATAACAATATTTTTCACATTTTTTTATATGAAATTCCCCCCCCCCCCAAAAAAAATGTAAAAATCAAAATTTTTTATCATTTTAGGCCAATTTGTTTTCTGCTACATATTTTTGGTAAAAAAAAAATCACAATAAGCGTATTTTGATTGGTTTGCGCAAAAGTTATTGCGTTTACTAACTAAGGGAAAGATTTCTGTCGTTTTTGGTGGGTTTTTTTAACGAGTAATGGCGGCGATCTGCGATTTTTTTTGCGGGACTGCGACATTGCGGCGGACAGATCGGACCCTTGACTGACATTTTTGACACTTTTGGGGGTACCAGTGACATTACTACAGTAATCAGTGCTATAAATATGCACTGTTACTGTAAAAATGACACTGGCAGGGAAGGGGTTAATTTTATTGGAGAGGGAGAGGTTAATGTATGCCTGGTGCTTACTAACGTGTGTGGGGGAGGTGACTGAGTGACACAGGGACAGATCGCAGGTTCAGCTATGCTGAACCCTGCAATCTGACCCTGCCTGTCACTTAGGAGATCCGCCCGCTTTGTTTACACAAGCGGGCGGATCTCCAGACTTGATTCCCCGACAATCGGGGAAGAGCAGTGGCAATCGCCCCCGCTCCTCCCCTGGCCCGACTCCCGCTGTTACTGAATACAGTGGTAGCGAGCCTCCGGTGGCGCGCGCGCGCCGCCGAGAGAGGGGAGTGTCTGGCGACGTAGGTCTATGTCGCCAGACATTATCGAGCCACTTTGCCGCAGTAGAGCTCTAGTGATCAGCGGTAAAGTGGTTAAGGTGGACAAAGTAGAAGATAGCCAGATAGACTGAAGTAGGGAGTTCCATAAGATGGAAAAAAAAAAGTTAAGTTTTTAGGTAGAGACAGGGTAAGCTTCCTTGAAGAGATGAGTTTTCAGAAATCAGCTAAGGTGGACAGAGTAGGAAACAGCCAGAGAGATTGGATGGGGGATGCTGTAGAGAAATTTTAGTAGTAAACATGGAAGGAGGTGATGAGGAAGTCTTGGGAGGATGGTTTGGATGATATTTTGAGATAAATTTGGTAATGTAGCTGTGGGTGTCTTTGTATATTGTTCATATTTTTATTTTTAGTCGTTGGGCGATTGGAAGCCAGTTGAGGGATTGGCAGGGTGGGGTGGTAGACACTAATTCATTGGTGAAGTGGATGAGTCTAGCAGTAGTATTCATGATAGACATAAAGGGGGACATTTTCCCTAAAAATTGTTTGCTAGGAATTTTTGGTGAACTAAATGTTCCTCCATATGTTAAAAGTCTATTGCATATACTGTATTTCTTTGCCAAGAAGACTATACTATTATCCTGGATGTGAGCAACCCGTCCTACTTTGACCACTTGGCTTAAAGTGATACTAAAGTCTCTTTTTTTTTTTTTTTTTTTCGTTAAAAATAACAAACATGTTATAATTACCTGCTCTGTGCAGTGGTTTTACACAGAGCAGTCCAAATCCTCCTCCTTTCAGGTCCCGCTTCGGTGCTCCTGGCCCCTCCCTCCTTTTTAATGGCCTCCACGACAAGCAGCTTGCTATGGGGGCTCCGAGCCAAGCCACTGCTCTGTGTGTCCATTCAGACACCGAGCCCCGGCCCCGCCTCTTTCTCTCCTCATTGGCTCACTGATTTTGATTGACAGCAGCAAGAGTCAGTAGCGTTGCGCTTCTGTCTAAGCCAATGAGAAGGGAGAGTGTCGGACAGCAGAGTCTCTTGTGCAACATCGCTGGATCCAGATGGACCTTAGCTAAGTATTAGGGGGCTGAGGGGGGCTGCTGCACACAGAAGGCTTATTATCTTAATGTGTAGAATGCATTAAGATAAAAATAATGTTTTGCCTTTGCAAACACTTTAAGTTGATAAATGTTAATTTACCTCTGTATAAGCTTACCTTTTAACTCCTAAAGAAACCCCATCTCTTTGATAAACTATGGGATAAAATGAGTGTCTAGTCCTCTTACCCTAGCGTCTTTAGAGCCAGGATATTAGTATGATCCCTTTTTTTTCTCACTGCCACTGGTATTAAAGTGGTGCTCTTTGTACCTACACTTACCCCTTCTGTCTTTATTGTGCTTTAATGTATACCGTCATTTTACTTCATTATTATTATATCTTACTAAGACACGGGTGGCATAGTTTGGTTAAGTCTGTAACTTGCTTATTATTCATTGTTTTTGTATAGCAATTGAAATTCCTCAATAAACATACAGTATCTTTAAATAAAAAAAGGGGGACAGTATAGGTATAAGTCGGCCAAGAAGGAGGGAGTTGCGATAACTACAAAGTATTTTAGTAATTCAGTCAAGGCACTTTTTAAAATGATGCACTCAAGGCACCATATTCTAAAATGTAATAAAGCATTCACACACAGATAGGACACCTGAAAATAGAGCTGATTTGTTTTATATAATGCAAATACACCTTGGCACACTGGAACTGATTAGCATTCCAGCGTTACCCTCCTTTCTCAGTTCCCTTCTCCCTAAAGGCAAAATACTGGTATGAATGGGCCCTAATGGTGGCCATACATATTTTGATAAATTATCGATTTATTTTTCATTCAATCTCCCCCTTATGTAGTTGACAACCCAATCAATCAATATGTCACACATATGTTTGATACAATCATAATTATCCACCATTGTTTATACCATGTATTCTTATAATCTGATCAATGGAAATACAATTGGATTGAATACCAAAGCATCTCGGTACTGCCAATAAAGTGCAAAATGACTGATAGTTTTCCACCCTGAACGATCAACTCAGTTTGATTGAATCTGATCTAAATCGAGTCTAAACAATCTGAAGGGAAGTTATGGCTTTTTGATTATTTGCGCAGCGATCAAATCTTAAAACTGAAGCACGTATAGCCACGATAATTCAGTCTTTTTTGATCTACATAAAATATATTCTGTTTAAACATAGCATGTGCCTACATCTGTGCTGACCCTTCAGTCTCCCACCTGGCTCCTGTAATATAGATTACATATGCTTTGCATTTACATTTTGCAAAGGAGCACTGGGCAGGCTTGACATGACTGTTTTGACTCAAAGGTCTGTGCGTATTTGTTAAGCATGGTGTGATTGTACTGAGTTTTTTTTTCAGACATTAAGTTGCTGAGCAGTGAGGTCTGTTAACATATGCATGAAGGCAACTGCTGCAGGGCCTAGCAAACTGAGTCTGTGCAGCACTGGGAATGCTATGTGGAGCACACATACTGCTCCAGATCTGCCTTTCAAGGCATTGCTCTGCTGTTAATACATGAAAATGTTCAGAGGATTCTTTACTGCATGTAACCAATATTTATGTACGTTAAAATAAAATCACTGTCAAATAAAACATAATCTGTTTTTAAAGCTGATCTCCAGCCAAATGCAACAACACCCTGGCCACCACCAAAAAAAAGCAATTTCGTCCAGTTAGGTATTCATTAAGGCTGCATTCACACCTATGCAAACTGCATACCTATTTGCAGTTTGCAGAAATGCACTACAGTCCACTTAACATGGTTTCTTATGGTAGACGTTCACATCTAAGTGTTTTTTGGATGGTGCGCTTTTGGAAAGGGTCAAGGAAATTTTTTCCCGCAGCAGATTGCGTTTTGTGTGTAATAGATTTCAATGGACTTGCGCCAAAAACGTTTTTTTTTTTTTCTGTTCTCCATACACTGTGAATAGCCAGTTGCTAAGGAGTGGGCCGGGAAGCCGGCCACTGCGTCCTTAACAACTGATGAGTCATCAACTGTCAGCGGGGTTTCCCACTAATAGCTGAATGTAAAAACAAGAATTGGCGGCAATAAAAAAATTAGAAACAAAAACTTAAGACCAAAATGTAAAAAAAAAAATTAGCATGCCCCCCCCCCCCCCAAAATCCATACCAAACCCTTATCCGAGCATGCAGCTTGACAGGTCAGGAAACCATACCTCCTGAACCATACCAGACCACATGCCCTCAAAATGCACCTTGTCCCCATGTTGATGAGGACAGGCACCTTTTCCCCACAACCCTGACCTGTGGTTGTGGTCCTCTGCAGGCGGGGGCCCCAATGAATGAGTATGGTGTACATGGCACTCCTAAAAAAAATTTAAAAAAAATAAAAAAAAATAAAAACAATGCCCCCCCCCCATGTAGATTCATTGTCCATTGTGACGCCCACCACACCCGATGGACCCGAAAAATGGACCCTGCCCCTTGTGACATCTTTGGGCCAGCATGCCCCTGGCAGAGCATGTTGCGGGGTATGGTTCAGGAGGGGGAAGCTGTTCACTTGTCCCCTCCCTTTTCTGAACTGCCAGGCTGCATGCCCCGAAGAGCCTGGTAAGGGTTGGGGAAAGGGGCTCCACGCCATTTTTTTAATTTTTTTATTTTGCTATTGCCATAAATGCTTGTTATTACATTCAGCTGCCAAATGGCTAACATGGAAGGGTGCTTAGAGGTAGAAAGACTTTTCTTAGGCTGCATTCAGACTGTTCTGCTGCTTTACCAAGTCTTGCAGTAAGACAGCCGATGCAGCACAATGCATGTTTTAATCACTTCTGGACCGGACGTCTTTACCCCCTTAATGACCCGGCCATTTTTTGCGATATGGCACTGCGTTACTTTAACTGAAGATTGCGCAATCGTGCAACGCTCTACCCAAATAAAATTGATGTCCTTTTTTTCCCACAAATAGAGCTTTCTTATAGTGGTATTTTATCACCTCTGCAGTTTTTTTAAAAATATTTTTTACATTTACAAACACAGCAAAAAAAAAAAAAAATTCAAAAATGAAATGTTTTCTTAATTTTAGGCCAATATGTACTCTAATAGTGCAAAAAGGTAAATCAGCGCAATTAAATATAAAGTGATGCAGTGCTTAAACCCAATAATTTGGGACAATAAAATGTGAATATACAGCAGCTATATGAAACCTCCCTCACTGGCGGGAGAAAAAACCTGTAAACAATATATATACAGCGCTATATAAAATCAAATATAGTGACTCTGTGCATCATATAAATCAATATTCCTCTTAAAGTGCAATATATAAATAAATATTCCTCTTAAAGTGCAATATATAAATAAATATTCCTCTTAAGGTGCAATAATTAATGTCCATAAAGTGCATTCAAAGGTGAAGTGCATAAAAAGTCCACTAAAACATGAATAAAATCGTGAGCCAAACTTCAATCAAGGTGCTTGATAGATGTTTCCATATATAAAGTGCAAGTGACACCACCACCGTTTAGCCACAAGATGGCCTCTCACCTCACTGAAGCATTAAACCAACAATGAATCCTCAATAAGACCAGTGTAAGGGATGCCACTTCCTGGATCTATCTCTCACAATCCCATGGATATAGTATGTGAATAAAGATAATAAAGCATCTAAGTGTACACTGCTATTATCCTTTTATTAAATCACATTCAAGGTGGAAATGCACTCACAAGAATCAGCACAATGGGCTTGTGCGGACCGTACACACCAAACAGTAGCTGTCGGGAGCCATGCTGATGGGTTGCCGCTCGTCCGTCCGAGTCTCCGCCCCCTATACGCGTGGCGTCTTACGCTTTCGCGTCACGACTTCCTCAGTAGGTGTCCAGTGACATTACTACAGTAATCGGTGCTAAAAATATGCACTGTTACCGTACTAATAACACTGGCAGCAAAGGGGTTAACACCAGGGGCGATCAAAGGGTTAAATGTGTCCCTAGGGGGTGCTTTCTAACTGTGTGGGGGATGGACTCACTAGATGAACATAGAGACCCGTGTTCATCTGTGACAGAAAGGCGGTCTGCCTTGTTTACAATTGCAGACTGCCATTCTGTCTCTATGGGGAGCGATCGCCGGTGGGCTGGAGACATCGCATCCACCGTACCCGCTGAGTGGTTCCCCCTCTGGCCAATCAGCACTCGCACCCCCACTGGCTATTCCACAAAATGACAGGTACGTCATTTTGCGTAATCGAGCCGACCTGCCACAGTATATGTGTGGCGGCTGGTCGGCAAGTGGTTAATTGACCTGCAGTATCTTTAATAACTCAGGGCATCACAGAAAACCAATGGCTGACATTCATGCTTTGGGGTGTACTAAAATACATGCGCATTGTTGTGCGATGGCTAAATACATTGGGGTGTCACTGCATTGGCACGCTTATTTTATTGCATTACTATGTGGTGTGTTAATGTGCATTACTGCAATGCAACAGTCTTTACTAACCCTTAGACCTAGGAAGCTTGGGTGCTGTGTGCAGATGCCCCGAGACCTGATTGGCTGTGTGCGACTGTACACGAGTATATGCTGATAAATAAAGAATACAATAACCTGGGTATTGTGTATGGGTGTATTCCTCAAATGCAGAAAGTCTGTACACTTTGTATACCGATATGTGGGTGTATGTGAGCACACCCCTGTAAAAGAATACAGTAGGCTATAGGGAAACCAACACCCAGGAGAAACTCATATATAAAATTCTATCATTACAACATACATTTAACAGAAAAAAATTTTTTTTTGAGGTGGTCCTTAAAGTGGTAGTAAAGTCCGCTTTGTGAGTTTTACCTACAGGTAAGCCTATAATAAGGCTTACCTGTAGGTAAAATGAATATCTCCTAAACATTCACTGTTAAGAAGATATTCTCACTAGAGGCAGCCGGTGACGTCACCGACGGATGCTTTCTGAAGGTCTGGCATACCCTGCCGGACCTTCAGAGCACTGTGTCGGAACCGAGGGCTGCCATGTGCATGTGCGGGCGTGACAAAATCGCGGCTCTGGCCACTCACACAGCCAGATTCTGCAAACCCAGGAGGAAGACCAGGGGAAGATGGAAGCTCTGTCATCGGTGGTAGCGTGCCACTGGAGGGATTAGTTCTAGGGTAAGTATTTCAAAATGTGCTAGGTGTCTTACAAGGAAAAGTTTTTTTTGTTTTTATTTTACTGCAGCAATTTACAACCGCTTTCAGGCTCCATTCACACTTATGTGACTTTAGACATCAAAGTCGCATGATAAGTCACAGCCAATTCTTTTCACCCGAACCAAGTTGCTTCAAAGTAGTGCAGGCACCTACTCAAATCGGTGCAACTTAAAGTCACAGCGACTTTGAAAAGGTGCCTGCTCTACTTTGGAGTGACTTTTGATACAAGTTTGGTCCAGAGTCACTGGAAATCGTGCATCTTTGGAGACTCGTTAATGTAAATGGAGCCTTAAGTAACAATGTAATCTGGAAATTGCAACTGTTTAAACTTTAAAGGAAAATTTAGGGAAATGAAAAAAACAAAATAATTATACAATGTAGCAGAGTCTAAGATAATGAGTATCGTGATCTAGATCACAAATACAAATTCGTCTAACACACGTCTGTCTTAAATTAGATGCAAATTACAGGCTGAAGCTTTTGTTGTCATATTTTTATTGCGCTGTTTGAAGAATGTGTTGTTTTGTTTTTTTTTTTTGCCATGTTTTTTAATGGGTTTTATAGTCTACAGGTAAACCAATTGCAAATTTATATAATGATTCATCAGGTTTTAAGCACAGTTTTGTAATACAGACTATGTTCGTTGAGTGATTGTTCATTTTAAGGCTGTTTCACGCCTACAGTTGTGACTGATAGTGTGCACGTTTTCATGCATTTTCCGCGTGTTCCCACGCGTCTTATGTAGGGCTGCCCATTCAAACGGTGCTTCAGTCTTCACAAACATCAATAATGGTCAACATTGCAATTAAAATACACTAACATTATTGAGCCTGTAAACAACTTGTGAAAAAACATTAAAAGTCTATTCACTGATGAATAAACAGTGCAAGATATACATCCAAGTGTGAATGCAATAGAAACGTGCGCATTGTGCCATGTTGCTACCACCACCACCAATTATAAAAAGTCTTATCAGAGTATCAGACCTCAGTAGATTAGAGGTCAGCTCAAATTGAATTACTTTCACATGGCACAGCTTATTAGGTACAAATTCTCCCAATATGATACTGTCATCGGTACTCCAATCACAGGATCAACCAGTTCTCAAACATAGTAAGAAAAGAAATGAAGCCCATAGTGTAGCATCATTTTCCAAAATTTCCTGTTTTATTACCTGTTTTTTTAAAAGTAGGTACTCACAAGCAGAGATAAAAAAAACAAGCATCAAAACGCCACTCGGCTCTAGTCCACCAGCAGACGGCAAGCCCCAGGAAGACGTCTGTGCTTACGAAATGCGTAGGGTGGAGCAATAGCGATGATGTTGTCATGCACACCAGCAGTTTTTCGATACTTGTGAACCTAGCTTTAGGTTCCATTTTATACGTGATTGATAAAAAGATAACACATAAGAAAAAGACCATCCATTCCTATGTTAAACTCAGTATACCATATGTGATTGAACCACAAGCCTACCATTATATAAGTTTTTATAGATGTCTGAAAGTTAAAGTGACAGGAAACAATATCTTTGTTCTTATCTTATCGCCCTGTAATCTATTTTTTTTTCTATAATCGTTATGTAATATTTTCGAGAAAAAAAGGTAGCAAAAAAAAAAAACTTAATAAACATTCCCATGACAATAAATTAGTGCCACAGTATCGTAAGCCACAAATATTCAAACAGCTTTACATTTATTCTATTAACCAGTATGCTGGAGAAAGCAAAGCTCCAGGTTGATTGTGTGAAGAACGTAACCAGGTGGGGGCAGCACATCTCAGGATCTGCCACATAACTGTAGATGTGGTAGCGGGGTCGGTGATCCCTGTCCATGACGACTGGCCATCAAAGTGCCCTTCTGTAATCTATTTTAATGAAATTGTCTCTTATGGTGTTTTTCTGCCTCTATGAGTTCCCTAGTCTCATGAGCAAGCAAGAGAGGGTGCCTACATTCCTACATATTGTAATAGTAAAAAATGACGTTGCACAAACTCTGTAATGTAATGTGTATCATAAAATCATATACAGTTTCATACACTGTGATATATACCATAACGTATAAAGTGCATATCTATAGTGCAGTCCATCTACAAGTGCAAATCAATATCTCTCAAAATACGTGACGTGTCATATTCCAGCGGTGATGTGTTTGAATGATCACTTTTTCCCAAATACAGTGCTTCTCAAGTGAACATACAGTATATAAATTTTATGGTGTATTTTCCCTCCTGGTGACACCTCTGTGCTCACAGAACTCTAACCTGAGTGAGTAATCAAATGCCACTGGTTTCTGGTCTTTCTAAAGAGTTTAGATGTGTTAGGATATCGCCTTGTTATTGTCTCTTTAAGGCTCTGTCCATATTTTAAAGTAAAGCAAAGTGACCTCCCATGGTGTAGTATTTTAAAATCACAATATTTAAAAAAAAAAATAGTAATTCTTACATTCAGTTTGGTGAAAAAGCTTGGTATATGCAGATGCAAGGTAGTATACAGGCTTCCAACATCACTTCCACTTCGGCAATGCCCTACGCGTTACGTCCCAGTACGTAACTTCATCAGCATGTGCATGAGTGACTTCATCCTGCGCTGGCTAATTCAAATTTCTGAAGAGTGGGACACAGGAGAAGATGCTGGAACCAGTAAGAGATCATTGTAAAGGTGAGTATCAACCCTAGTTCCGCTTTAAAAAATTCACATATTCTTAACAGTCAGTAAGGGCTCATTCACACTGTGGTGACCTGTAGTGCTGTTCAACACGCTGCAGAAAAATGCAGCCATATTTTTCTGCACCCCACATCAATTTAGTGTGAATGGGGCACATAAGTGTGAAAAATTAAAGTCACCGCATATAGTTTGAATAGGACCTGGGAGCAGGGCTTTTTTTTTCAGCAGGAACACAGGGGAACGCAGTTCCCTTACCTCCAGTACTGAATGTACTGTATGGAATGGCAAGGAGTGCTGGGGTGTTCTGGAGGGTCTATTGATGCTGGCTGCTAGAGGATCTATTTTGCTGGAGGGGATCTATTTTTACATAGTGGTCTATTGTTGCTGGGGAGATCTATTGTTGCTGGTTTGCTGGGGGGGGGCTTATGTTTGTGGGGGGGGGGGTCAGTTGTTGCTGGAAGGGATCTGCTGTTGAAGGAAGTGTCTATCGATGCTGGCTGCTGGGAGATCTATTATTGGTGCTCAAGATCTTTTTTGGCTGGGGTGGTATTTTTTTGTAGTTGTCCATTGTTGCTGGGGGAAATTTATTGCTACTGGAGAGGGTCTAGTGCTGCTGGTCACAGGGAATCTATTTTGCTTCTTTTCTTGTTATTAACAAATTCCATACAAATTACTTAGCGCTGTATTCTCTAAAAGGGGCAGTACTTAGAGGTGAGTGGGGGGTGGAATGAAGAAACAGTGCTCAGAGATGGGTGGATGGTGGAGCCAAGAATTGACTCCCAAAGGGGGAGTTCCTGCACCTTCTCTCTGAGAAAAAAAGCCCAGCCTAGAAGATACCACTCAAGCTGATTGTAGTCTGAAGTCTTAATTCTTAAAGATCGCAAAAAGACTGAATTCTGTTTTTAACAACATAGAAACACTTGATATGCATTTACGTTAGAAGGCTTGCAGGATCTGCCCTTATAAAAATGCTGGGAACTGAATCTGTTGTGAATAAGAAGGCAAATTTCTCCACAATGCCTATAGCTAGAAAGAACTTTTACTTCGAATTCAGAACATTTAAATACTGGAGCATGCATAATCTGGAGACAGGTAAGAGGGAAATGCAAGACCCCTGTAGGCATCCATTATAGGCCCTCTACCTTTAACCACTAATGGAATTGAATTGAAATAGGCCACTTGCCACTGATGGGGGGACCACCAAAACACTGCTATAAGACCCTGTGATTTCCCAATCCAGGAATTACCACTAATGTTTCCTAGAGAAATTGGGGGGAAAAAAAGTTAACCACTGAAATATCACTATTTGGTAAGTTTTTGTTGCCGAAAACAAGTGCCTAAAATTGTTCTTGCCCACATGAACTATTACTATTACCTAACCCTTACATGACCAAAATACCTCCGATTAGAGAGTAGAAAAGAGATACAACCTCTGTCAGATTATTATTGATGTCTGTGTCCCCGTTGAAAATAATTATTTCATAATTTCAGGAAATAAGGGAAGTTCTCCTATGGTGAAAAATGCTACAATTAAATACATTTCAATTTGTAGAGTGTTAAAGAGCTAGAACATTGGCTTAGATTTTTTACTGCATTTTTTCCTGTTGAGATTTTTTTTATTTTATTCTATTTTACGTTGTTGTGTCACTGGGACAGGAAGTGATCGACAATCTCTCCAGTGAGAACACAGAAAACAGTAATAACCCAATATAAATTCTTACACTTCTGCTAAAAGTAATATATTGGTTGAAGTTCTACTTTAATCATCACCTTTATGCTAAAACTTAAAAACCGAACATTTTGCAGATAAAGTACTAATAAACCTTATTTTAGAGACCTTATTGATTAACATGTAGCAGCTGACATTAGCACTTATGTTGTCTTGTCTGCTGCTTCATCTTCCTTAACCACTTGCCGTCCACCCCACATATATGTACTGCGGGGTGGCGGCTCCTACGGGTGAAATCACTTACCTGTATTTCTTCGGGACTTACGGATTTGCAGTGCGCTCATTGGACAAAGTGGGAGCCAATCAGCGGATCCAGCTGACCCGATGTCCGATGGGACCCGCCGATCATACCCAAGAGAGACAGAACGGTGGTCTGCCTATGTAAACAAGTTAGAAAGCACTCCCTAGGGACACATTTAACCCTTTGATCACCCCTGATGTTAACCCCTTCCCTGCCAGTGTCATTAGTACAGTGACAGTACATATGTTTTAGCACTGATCACTGTATTAGTGTCATTGGTCCCCAAAATGTGTCACCCCGTGTCTGATTTGGCCGCCGCAATATCGCAGTCCCGCTAATCACTGCCATTAGTAGTAAAAAATAAATAAAAATTCCATTAAAACATCCCATAGTTTGTAGACACTTTAACTTATGCACACACCAATCAATATACGCTTTTGGGGTTACCAAAAACATGTAGCAGAATACATATTGGCCTAAACTGATGAAGAAATTCGATTTTTTACATTTTTTGGGGGGTATGTTTTATAGCAGAAAGTAAAAAATATTGTGTTTTTTTTTTTTTTTTCAAAATTGTCGGTCTTTTTTTGTTTATAGCGCAAAAATATATATGGCAAAAATGTATTTGGGTACAGTGTAGCAGGACCGTGCAATTGTCAGTTAAAAAATGGCCTGGTCATGAAGAGGGGTAAACCTTCCGGAGCGGAAGTGATTCAAATTTTGCATATTTTGTTATCTGTGCCGGTTCTTGGGTGACCATCACAGGTTTCTGCAATAATGTGATACAATACTTTGTATTGACGCCCACAGTGGTTCTCATAGGGAAGTGTGAACTGCCTGCGAGAGACATGCGATGCGGGAACCCATACTGGAATTGTGCTGGTTCCCGCATTGCATATGTGTGAACCCAGTGTTAGGGTGGCTCCATTACCTTGCAGGGTACTATAGAGCCACCCTTGTGTGCATGCTCCTGGCCAACTGTCCAGACTCCCTAAGGACAAAACACACAGCCCGAATCCTAGGGGTCGAAAACCACACCTTTGCTTCTCCTATTTCTAAGTGAATTGATTGACAGCCATTTGAGACTGCACTGCGGCTATGTTGCATATGAACTGTAAATTGCTGGTCACAAATATAAATCAGTTCCCTAGAGGAGGATTAGAATTTCTGTTTGGTTATTACTGTTTTCTGTGTTCTCTATGGGGGAGGATATTCAACAACTCTTTGTCCCAGTGACACAATATAAAATAAAATAAAATCTCAACAATAATAAAGGCAGCAAAAATCCTAACAGACGTTCTAGCTGTTTAACACTCTACAAATTCAAATGTAATGGGGAATGTTAATGAGGCTGATATAAATGTATTAATGTGAAAATCTGTGAGAGTCTTAATTTTGCCTTATCCCTTGGCCTAATACTTAGAATAAGCCCTTTAGGCCACTTCCACACATACGGGGACCGTTCATTTCATCAGTTCAGTCACGTCAAAATGGATGAAGTATTCATCCGTTTTTTTATCCATTTTTCATCCGTTTTTCATCTTTTTTTTTTACATCCACTACCAATGCAAAAACGGATGAAAAAACTGACCAATTGTCACTTTACATCCATTTTCGTCCGATCCAAGTAGGAAGAAAAATAGAGCTTTGATCAGTTTAAAAAACGGATGATGACGGATGCGGATGTAAACTGATGTAAGTGGATGATCATCCATTTACATCCGTTTTTCCAAAGAGATGCATTGATGTCCGTTTTTCATCCATCAACGGACAGCATGTGTGAAAGGGGCCTTGGGATGTCAAACTGACGGCCCTCCAGCTGTTGCAGAACTACAAGTCCCATCATGCCTTGCTTTTGGGAGTCATGCTTGTAACTGTCAGCCTTGCAATGCCTCATGGGACTTTTAGTTCTGCAACAGCTGGAGGGCCACCAGTTTGACACCCGTGCGCGGCCTGAACCATATCCCTTAAAGGGTATCATGACTTTCTGTTCAGTAAAATCCAATGCAATTTGGCAACCTGTAGGCATTCCGTATGTCATTTCCGGCTTGTGTGATTGGTCACTGAGTTTCCCAGAAGTCTGCACTAAGATACAAAACAGATTGTCTACATCCTCTGCAACAGGAATTTCATTTTTTTGTGGGTTACTCCCAAATGGGTTAATAACTTCTAAAGGAATGCAGACCTGCATTTTCCTCATTAGCCCACCTAAAGTGTATCAGCTAATTAAGGTATGAGCACACTGGACATTTTTTGCAGCTGCTCCTAGGGGTGTCTGTCATTTTTTTCCCTGCATCTAAACTCCCCTACATGTTAACCTGTGTGTCCATGCACACATTGCCTTCTAGCAGCATTTAGTAGCAGAGGCTTTATGGTCCCTTCACACTGGCTTTTCCGCCTGGCGGACTCCGCTTTGCTTAGCGGGGGATCGATCCACTGATACCCCGCTGAGCAGGCGGATGACAGGTCCGTCTCCGGTCACTGTGCTGAGACGGACCTGTCAGAGCCTCACTCCCCTCTATGGGAGATCAGATGAAAATGGACCGCCTGTCCGTTTTCATCCAATCTTATCCGATCCTCTAGATGGATGGAAAATAGGGTTTCCACCCATCTGGATTTCACAGACAGGATCGGATCGGAAAGCAGCGAGTGTCAGCGGACATGTCACCACTCACATCCGCTGCTCCATAGAGATGCATGGAGCGTCCGATCAGGTCCGCCTGAAAAACTGACAGGTGGACCTGATCGGAAAGCCCCGTGTGAAAGGACCCTTAGGCTGGTAAAACAAAACACACTGCCAGTGCGTCCAGGAGCAGCAGAGTTTTGACAGAGAAAAACAGTTGATGCAAAGTGCTGCTAAACGTTTTTTAACGTGCATTACCGCTAGATGCATTTAGCGCTTGAGTGTTAATTCATTTCCATGGCCACAATAAATTATTTTTCATGCCATAGAAATGTATTAATGCACAAGCTCTTGACGCCTGTAAGTTCACCAAAACACTTTTACAAGCATCAGGCTTTTTATCTGCCAAAACACTGCCACCAGGAGGAAAGGCTTCTAGGAGTTTGCAAAACATCCTGTGTGCATGAGGCCTAACAATGAAAAGGAAAATTCCATTTCGATTCACTCTGTTCATTAAGATAATTAAAGTAAAACTAAAGGCAAAACTTTTTATTTAGTTTTGGATGGAGTGGAGAGGGAGTAGAATGCTTGTCAGTTTTTATTGCTGTCTGTGTCCCTGTTTAGGAGATTCACCCTCTCTATTTGTCTTGTTTACCATTATCATTGAAATTTAAGTTAAAAAAAATCCCAAATTGGGTTGTCCCTAGAAAAGTAATAGAGGCGAAATCTTCCATTGGGGAAACTAGTTCTGGTGACCTGGGGGTCTCCAAGGAATTCCCTTAATTTTCAGGAATTTCCTCTCACTTCCTGTTTGGCTATGGGACAGGAAGTGAAGGGAAATCTCTGCAATGGGACACATATGGTAAAAAAGAATCTGACAGGGGTTATAACCCTCCATTGCTCTATCCAAAATGAAAAAAAAAAAAGTTTTGCCTATAGATCTACTTTAAAGAAACAGCTCTTTCTTCCGAGCAGAAAAAGGTAGGAATATGCAACAATGGTAAACACCCAGCAATGTACATTGATCACCTAGAGGGGAATGTTTTAATTTCTCAACAAAAGTGGGGTGAATTTTTAACCTGTTGCTAACCGCCCCACGTATATTTACTGTGAGGCAGTGGCTCCTCTGTGCAGAATTATGTACCTGTAGGTGATTCTGCACTGTTGGGTCTGGGGCAAGCACACACGCCACCAGCGACACGCTACCTTTGTGTTTAGACACAGTGGAGCCAATTAGCAGGTCTGGAGGACTCGATGTCCGCCTTCACCGGGTTATCATTTGGGAGAGAAGCAGAATGGCGGTCTGTGTTTCTGCTAAGCATAAACATGAATCTCTGCCTTCCCACAGTACAAGCACCTCCCCCACAGTTAGTAAATACTCCCTAGGCACATACTTAACCCTTTGATCGCCCCTGATGTTAACCCCCTCCCTGCCAGTGTCTTTAGTACAGTGACAGTGCAAATTTTTAGTTTTGTATTGGTGTCACTGGTCCCCCAAAAATGTAACTTATTGTCCAATTTTTAAACTATAAATTAAATCCCGCGCTAATGGTGTATTAAATAAGTGCAAAAAAATGTATCAAATACAAAAATGTGAATAAATATATATATATATATATACACAATTCTTTAAAAGAATATATATATATATATATATATATATATATATATATATATATATATATATATATATATAATATGTGTAAAATGCAGCTGCTGCGACTCTAAGTAAACCTTAGGTAAGAATGTAAAACCAAAATTAAAACAGCGCTAGCATATAGCCATCAAACATTCAATGTGAAATTATCATTGTAATAATATAGGCAAAATAAATAGTCCTTTTAAAATTGGTGAAATATCCAAATAAAGTGCTCCAGTGCAGAATAATCTATATTAAAGGTGCTCCAAGGTGATGGTGACCCCTCTTGGCTCCCCACTCACCGCAATGCCAGATTATTAGAGCTTGAAAATATATTCTGCACAAAGCCTCCTTTCATGGACTGTCACTCGGTGTCCTTGTATATCCTCAGATAGAAGTAGGTGAAATTCTCCTGCTTTGAATGCCTTTTCCTCTCTAGTGTGCCTATAGAAACATGCTTTAAATGTCTTGATCAAGTGTGAATGAACTTCCCTACAGCTGGAGGTCTCATTCACCGAGAACTGCCGCCATAACACCGCACACACTTCCCGCCAAATGTGCATATTTTCAAGATCTAATAATCTGGCATTGCGGTGAGTGGGGAGCCAAGAGGGGTCACCATCACCTTGGAGCACCTTTAATATAGATTATTCTGCACTGGAGCACTTTATTTGGATATTTCACCAATTTTAAAAGGACTATTTATTTTGCATATATTATTACAATGATAATTTCACATTGAATGTTTGATGGCTATATGCTAGCGCTGTTTTAATTTTGGTTTTACATATTGTCCAATTTGTCTGCCGCAATGTCGCAGTCCCACTATAAGTCGCTGATCGCCACTATTACTAGTAAAAATAAATAAATAAATAAAAATTCCACAAATATATCCCATATTTTGTAGACCCTATAACTTTTGCACAAACCAATCAATATACGCTCGTGATTTTTTTTTTTTTTTTTTACCAAAAATATGTAGCAGAAAACATATTGGCCTAAATTGATAAAGAAAATTGATTTTATACATTTTTTTTATGTGTTTTATAGCAGAAAGTAACAAATATATATTTATATTTTAAATGTCTGTATTTTTTTGTTTTTAGCGCAAACAAAACCGCAGAGGTAATCAAATGCCACCAAAAGAAAGCTCTATTTGTGGGGGAAAAAAGGGCATAAATTGTATTTGGGTACAGAATCGCACAACCGCGCAATTTTCAGTTAAAAGAACGCAGTGCCGTATTGCAAATAATGGCCTGGTCATAAAGGGGGGTAAACCTTCCGGAACTGAAGTGGTTAAAGTAAAATTGTCATTAAAAACAATTTTTTTTGTTTTGTTTTGAACTATGGAAAAGTCAGAAACTTTGCAGTTTTTAATGCTGTCTCTGGGATCTACCAAAATGAAATGGAGTCCCTGGGCTGCCTGTCCAATGTACTTAGAGTACTTTGCTTCCAATCTGAAAAATGAATGAATAAGAAATGAATGAATACATGATGGAAATGTGTCTTTTCTTGGCTTACGTTGCTTCGCCCTATACCTAATTTCATGTGTATGTTCCTTTAGCTGGCCTAGCTAATATTGAGGTTTTTTTTTTTCAATCATTTCAGAATTCCATTATGAAAGGAGCTAAGCAGTAAATTTAAAAGTTGCAGGATGAAAAGATGGCGCAGGCACGACTTGTACCACCAGGACCCGACAGCATTCGCTATTTCACCAGGGAATCCCTCGAAGCTATCGAGAAACGCATCGCAGAGGAAAAAGCAAAGAAACCCAAACAAGAGCACATACTTGACGACGACGAAAATGGCCCCAAGCCAAGCAGTGACTTGGAAGCGGGCAAAAGTCTGCCATTTATTTATGGCGATATACCACCTGGAATGGCGTCAGAGCCACTGGAGGACCTAGACCCATATTATATGAATCAGAAAGTAAGTTCTGCCTAACCATATGTAGTGCAGTTTCTTGTCATTAGGATTCACTTCCAAGGTAAATCATCAAGATTGTATTTGATATTGCATCTGTAGAGAAAAGTTTGTATTGTATTAATGCAAATGAAATTATGATTTTGGATCTGCTGATAGTGAAAAAGACTGCCTGGTTGCCCTTTTCGGATTTATAGTTGGTTCACACCATATTAAGTTCATTGTATTTTTAATCTGCATCAAAAACACATGCACAGTGTTTTCTGTGTATTCCGGTAACCCTTGTTCACACCAGTGCAGTGTGTTCCAGTGCAGTCAGCAACAAGTAGAACCTTTTGCATTTTTTTCTGTATGGAATGTCTCTGGAACATGGCAAAATGTATCAGACATGCCCTAAATTGAGATGAAAGAAAAATAGAGGAGAAAAAAACAACAGAATGAATAAAAAATGTGCATGCAGAAACGCATCCAGAAACCCAAAATTGTGATGTGAACTGGCCTTTAAAGTCCCACTGTAAAAAGACCCTGCCACCAGGCCAAACCTTAGACATGTGCAATTTGTTTTGGTCCGCATGTAAATTCGGACAAATTTTTGGTTATTCGGAGATTCAGATTTATCGGATTCTCCAAATGAAACAGTTACGAATTTTGTTGAAATTGGTTGAAATTAGTTTATTCACTTTATTATAAATTCCAAATTTTCGGGAACTATTAGAATTTAGATTGGTCAAAAAATGATCAACCGATTCAAATTCTGTGTGAAGAATAGCTGGTTGTTGAGGAGCGGGCCTGATGCCACGTCCTTAACAACCAATGACTCATCAGCTGTCAGCAGGCTTCCCCGCTGAGAGCTGTAATGTAAAAAAAAAAAGAATGCCAGCTTTAGAAAATTAAGAAAAAAAACAGCTTGGGATCCCCCCCAATCCATACCAGACACTTATTTGAGCATGCAGCCCGGCAAGCCAGGAAAGGGGGGGCAAGCGAGAGATCCCCTTTCTGCACCATGCCAGGCCACATGCCCTCAACATGGGGAGTTTCTGACGTTTCTATTGCCAGCATTCATTTGTTTACATTTTGGGGGGAAGCCTGCTGTGACAGCTGATGAGTCATCGGTTGTTAAATAATAAACAAATGATCCCTGCCCCCACCTATAACTGGCCTTCACAGCAAGGCACATGCAAAACAAAACCAGAGAAAATTCCCAGCTCAACTCACCAACCGAATTAACCTGTCCAACAGTATGCATTAAACAGGGGTTTAGTTAGCACACATTTACAATTACATGCGGCACCTCAGTATTATCTGCAGTCCTAAATTTTTGAGAGCCTCCACAGTGGAAGCACATGCATTCTAATGGATAGATAGAGGGCAGGTGACCCTGAAGGTAGCCCATCCCTCACAAGGGAGAATGGCTCGATCATGGATGGTGGTGATCGAATAAACCCATAGGATTCTGGATTATGTTGTCTTGGTCTCCAGGTAGCACACCGATGTAAAAAATAAGCCAGAGTACACAAACATAGTGTAAAACCGCTTAATTAAAATGTATTCCAATGCTAAAAACACTTACAAACATCTGTGGATAGCCAGAATGTAAAAGACAGAGTGATAGATGACAGGAAATAACGGCCCTAAGGGGATGAGGATTTTCTAGCCTGTTTGCCCATCTACTGTAAGGTATGTGGGTCCATATCTTTTGGTGAGTGCATTTGATGTTTCACGTTGGTGCTGGTTTTTTCTTTACTGATGAGTCTGGAGAACAGAACACTTCAGCTTCACTTTGTGGTTTTCAGCATTTGTTCACAATGTTGTATGAATTATGGACTCACTTTTTGTGATATTATTGCATTTTTTTTATTTATTTTTTTTTCTTATCACAGTTATATGTATTCCCTTTATATTTAGTGCTGCACTTTCTTGTATGTGATATTTTGAGATGAGGTTAGTGATGTAGCTCAGGGCAGAATGTGATTGGCTGTATAATTTAATATTTAGAATTTTATGCGTTGGGTAATCAGAAGGCAGCGAAGGGATTGCCAGAAATGGTGGTGGACACTTCAGGGGCATCAGGGCCTGCTGATAGGGGGGTACCACTGCTGGTTCTCCTGTCGGGGCCTGGGCACACAGGGGGGCCCAGAGAGCATGTAAAATTTCTCCATGCTGTAGGGAGAGACACACAGGGCATCATTCCTGTATTTCCCTCCCCCCTCCACTGCACCGATCTTCCTCCCTGTTCTGCTACCCGCATCTGATTCCCCCTGCTCTCCGGGTCCCCCTGTAAACCTGGGCTCCGGGGGGGGGGGGGACCACACAAGCCCATAGTGCTGCATTAAAAGGTTAAAAAGCTAATTGTTCTACTCACATACAGGATTATAAGCAAAGCACTGCAACAGGACAGAGTGCTGGGACTCCAAAGTGAGAGAAGATCAGTGGACAGCCTCCAGACTGCTGTCATACACTCAGCTGGGCAGAACATTAAACAGCCGCCAGGATCCTCTGCTCACAGCTGGAGAAGAGGAAGTCCTGTGAGTAGACTCCTGTGGTGACTTAAAGTGGATGTAAACCCTTACATATACCCAGTGAAGTGAACAGCCTCAGATGATACACAGAGATGAAACAAATCTCCCTACATAAGTTTCACTTCTATATCTTCAGCTTTCTACACTCTTTAGAAAGTGCACCTTGTGTTAGAAATCGTGTTTCCTGTTCCAGCAAAAGGTGTGGAGTCTGGGCATACACTGTGTGTGAGCTGATTGGAGGAAAGGCACACACCCCCCTCTCCACATAGGCAGGGGAACGAAGGAACATGCTCTGCTTACCTTTATCTAAGCACCCTCCCCAACAAAAATTTCCAGCTGCTTTTATGTCGTGTGTTGGAGAACTTGTCAGAAGTTATCATACTGATAACAGGGGGGACAGAGCAGCAGAAAGACACAACACTTAGGGCTTGGGAGAGAGATAAGTAAACACTACAGATATATGTGCCTAGGTCATTTCATGAATGGGGTTTACAACCACTTTAAGCGTGAGTGTCATTCCGGTTGGAGCGGAGGATCCCGGTGGCTGTTTCATGTTCCGCCCAGCTAATTGTATGACAGCAGTCTGGAGGCTGTCCACCAATCCTCTACCCCTCCTCTCCCTCCTAGGTTTGGAGCCCAGGCATAGGCTCATCTGCCTTGCTGCAGTTCTCTGCTTACTCTCTTGTATGTAATAGCACTTTTCCACTGCATGGAACCGAACGGTTTGGCTCGCTTTTGTGCTTTTCCACTGCTGGTACCGCATGGTACGGTGTAGGAACGGTTCCGTACGGTACGGCGGCGCTTTTCCACTGCATGGAACTGAACGGTACGGCTATCTAAAACAGTACCACCTCGATTGTGGTTCCAAGAGGTACCATACCGGTACCATATCCCACAATCCTTTGCATGCAGTCACTACTAGCCACTGATTGGTCAAAGAATCGTTGTTATCCCACCCACTTAACTTTAGTACTACTTTAGTGGAAAAGCAAACCATACCAAACCGTACCGAACCGTTCCAACACTGTACCATGCGGTACCAGCAGTGGAAAAGCAAACCGGGCCAAGCAGGGCTGGGTAGAGCCGAGCCGGTACTTGCAGTGGAAAAGTGCCATTAGTAGAACTATTGGAGTCTTAATAAATCTTTTTAACCTATAGGCCCCTTTCACACAGGGCAGAAGACAGATCTGTGTCCGCTCATTCACACAGTTATCTGGCCCATACAGTGTGAATGAGCAAATTGTTTGTGCGGCTGGAGCTGTCTGTTACTCTATGAGGATGCAGCATTGTATGATCACAGCCACAGGTGCTAATTTGATTGTTTGGAGGCCATAGTCCTGCATCCACACACCTGTCAAATTAGGACCAGAGACTGTGTTCGCATAGCTGTTGCATTCCCATAGTGTAATATACAGTATCTCACAAAAGTGAGTACACCCCTCATATTTTTGTAAATATTTTATTATATCTTTTCATGTGACAACACTGAAGAAATGACACTTTGCTACAATGTAAAGTAGTGAGTGTACAGCTTGTATAACAGTGTCCATTTTCTGTCCCCTCAAAATAACTCAACATACAGCCATTAATGTCTAAACCACTGGCAACAAAAGTGAGTACACCCCTAAGTGACAATGTCCAAATTGGGCCCAAATGTCAATATTTTGTGTGGCCACCATTTTTTTCCAACACTGGGCATGGAGTTCACCAGAGCTTCACAGGTTGCCACTGGAGTCCTCTTCCACTCCTCCATGATGACATCATGGAGCTGGTGGATGTTAGAGATCTTGCGCTCCCTCACCTTCCATTTGAGGATGCCCCACAGATGCTCAATAGGGTTTATGTCTGGAGACATGCTTGCTCCCAGTCTCTTAAGAGAGGGGATCATGCTCTGCTTCAGTATGTCACAGTACATGTTGGCATGTATGGTTCCCTCAATGAACTGTAGCTCCCCAGTGCCAGCAGCACTCATGCAGCCCCAGACCATGATACTCCCACCACCATGCTTGACTGTAGGCAACACATGCTTGTCTTTGTACTCCTCACCTGGTTGCTGCCACACATGCTTGAGACCATCTGAATCAAATAAGTTTATCTTGGTCTCATCAGACCACAGGACATGGCTCCAGTAATCCATGTCCTTAGTCTGCTTGTCTTCAGCAAACTGCAGGCTTTCTTATGCATCATCTTTAGAAGAGGCTTCCTTCTGTGATGACAGCCATGCAAACCAATTTGATGCAGTGTGCGGCATATGGTCTGAACACTTATAGGCTGACCCCCCATCCCTTCAAAGTCTGCAGCAATGCTGGCAGCACTCATACGTCTATTTCCCAAAGACAACCTCTGGATTTGACGCTGAACACATGCACTCAACTTCTTTGGGCAGGGCCTGTTCTGAGTGGAACCTCAGAAATGATAAACAATAAAAATAAAAAAGCCTTTGTCGTACAGAATTTTCATACAAATTTTCATTCATTGGTTTCGATTTGCTGTGAAACGAGGAAAATCGGATGATCGTTTGCCTGATTTTCTTCTGGTGTGTACCATACTTTAGACAGTGATTTGATGTGGGGCTGAAAGGAGAGGTCAGAGTCCAGGATTACATAGACTGATAGCTGTGCTGTTGATCTCCATGGAAAAGTGGGGGAAGGATGGCACAGGGGTGGGGAAAGTTTTAACTCAATTTTGGAAAGATTGAATTATGAGAAGTGGTATGAAATCCATACCGATATGTCTGTTAGTAAATTTGTAAGTGGAGAGTTAGGTACCTTGCATTGGGAAGAAATATGTTAACACTAATTATAGCTTACTGATGTATTTTTATGCAATCTCAATGTTTACTGTATATGTTACTGGAGGACACCTTCCGTACCAAGGGTAGATCCCTTCTTTCTATAGGCAGAGTATGTTTCTGCAATCTGCATCGGCCCCACGCCTCCGCACTGCTTACCAGAGTGTTTGAAGTGTAGAAGGATTCTTCCTGGAGCTATCCTTCCTTGTCTGGAACCTGACCTTGTGCTAAGCGATGTCTCTGTTTCTGCTCTGTATATAATAAACAGGCTCATTCCCTAATTTTCTATAACTCAAAGAAGTAGGAGTGCTTAGTGAAGGAGTCACAGTTTGTCCCAATGTTGTATTATGAGAAAAAAACTGATTGGAAAAAAACAGTAAGAGACAGCTGCAAGAGCGAGAAAATAGATATCTGAGGGTTCTTGGTACAACATGACTGCAAGGAGACATTTAGTTTTCAGTTCTAAAACATTTTGGCTGGCTGCATATTGAAATCTAAAGCTAATGCTTAATAATGTTGTATTACAAAATGACTTTGTGTAACAATACTATACTGTATGTCATATTACATTATGATGAAAGTAGAGGTTTCCTTTGTTAAGTATTAAAGATTGTCTTCCTGGCATTGATGAAACATGCGCTGTTAGGTGGCAATTGAGCTGTCACATCATATACACTTCTTTTAGAACTTTTATTTTATGATTCATCCACTATTGTTTATAGATATTATGTATATTTATTGTGCACATTGCTTATATTATTCTTAAAGGGGCAGCACACTTTTTTTTATCATTAATGTAGCACGTCTTGTATCCAGATTGTTTTCTAGGAGCTGCAGCCTTTCATTTATAATATTCTTTTTTACTATAAGCAAAGTTTTTTTTTTAGGTGGCATGGAGGGCTGGGCTAACTTGCACTATACAAATATACACTATATTACCAAAAGTGTTAGGACACCTGCCTTTACACGCACATTACATTTTATGGCATCCCAGTCTTAGTCCGTAGGGTTCATTATTGAGTTGACTCACCCTTTGCAGCTATAACAGCTTTAACTCTTCTGGGAAGGCTGTCCACAAGTTTTAGGATTGTGTCTATGGGAATAATGTAAAATAGTGATGCTGCGCTGTCGAATACCAGCAGATGTGTGATTTAAAGTGTACAAATAACAAATGCTGAAGTGCATGTGCTAAAAATAGATACGTGTAAGTGGATACTGCAAGCGCACATTATAAAAAGTTGATATACCAAATGATGTGTATACAAAGATATAGAGATAACGATGAAACAAATGAAAATAAGCATATAAAAACTCAAGTAAAAAAAGTGGCTAAATATATAAATCATCAAAGTGAGTCCATATAAAAAAAAAACGTGAAAGAATAGAAACAGTCCAATGCACATCCAATAAGTGCATGTAAATCCCTTCACTCAAAGAAGAATGTGACTGGTGTCTGAAAGATCCAGTAGGAGACTCCTCTATGTGTACTGGCCTCTCACCGTACAGCTGTAAGGTTACAGCATAAATCAATAACTTTCACTTTTAAATTTATCTCACTGCTTTCCGGGGTAGTCCTGTTGTGATTCTGAACCCAGCTAATGGTAGACTGTGATAAGGGGACGGGTATCCCATCTAAGATGGTCTGACGGGCTCTCCCGATGTATCCTCCGTAGGGTAATAGATAAAAAAGAAAAGCTCCCAATAGTGTAAAACTATTACACAAATTTATTGGAATCAAAAGCAGCCGAAACACTCACATTTCAAATGGTAGCATAGAGTACATCATCCACGAGCCGCAAGCTCTTTATCCGCAGAACATTTCTGGTATGCCTATCGCTCGGTCCTGGCATGTAGCGTCACGCCCATGTGACTTCATCAGATCCCCTGATGAAGTTCCCTGGTGAAGTCACGTGGAAAGTTTTTCATTTACGCTGTAACCTTATAGCTGTACAGTGAGAGGCCAGTACACATAGAGGTGTCTCCTTTTGGATCTTTCAGACACCAGTCACATTCTTCTTTGGGTGAAGGGATTTACATGCACTTATTGGATGTGCATTGGACTGTTTCTATTCTTTCATGTTTTTTATATGGATTCACTTTGATGATTGATATATTTAGCCACTTTTTTACTTGAGTTTTTATATGCTTATTTTCATTTGTTTCAGCTTTATCTCTGTATCTTTGTATACATTGCATTTGGTATATCAATTGTTTATATTGTGCACTGGTAGTATCCATTTACACGTATCTATTTTTAGCACATGCACTTCAGAATTTGTAGTTTGCACACTTTAAATCACACATCTGCTGGTATTCGACAGCGCAGCAACACTATTTTACATTATTTCACTTTGGGCTTCGGATTTGCTGATCGGTGCCTGCAGCAGACAGTTATACGTACCATCACCCAGTAATGGGGGTACCGTTTCACTTTTAGTGTCTATGGGAAATGTTTGACCATTCTTCCAGAAGTGCATTTATGAGGTCAGGCACTGATGTTGGAAAAGAAGGCCTGCACTCTAATGCATCCCAAAGGTGTTCTATCGGGTTGAGGTCAGGACTCTGTGCAGGCCGGTCAAGTTCACCCACCCCAAACTCACTCATCCATGTCTTTATGGATCTTGTTTGTGCACTGCTGCGTAGTCATGTTGGCCAACCCCAAACTATTCCCACAAAGTTGGGAGCATTAAATTGTCCAAAATGTCTTGGTATGCTGATGCCCCTAAGACTTCAGTTAACTGGAATTAAAGGGCCAAGCCCAAACCCTGAAAAACAACCCCACACCATAATCCCCCCTGCACCAAATGATTTGGATCAGCTCAAAAAAGTCCATAAGGACATGAATGAGCAGGTTTGGGGTGGAGGAACCTGACTATAGTGTATGTGATGCATAGACACTGAAGCCAGTGATCTAGACATGGATGAGTAAGTTTGGGATGGAGGAACTTGACTGGCCTGCACAGAGTCCTGACCTCAACCTGATAGAACACCTTTGGGATGAATTAGACTGTGAGCCAGGCCTCCTTGTCCAACATCAGTGCCTGACCTCACAAATGAGCTTTTGAAAGAATGGTCAAACATTGCCATAGACACTCCTAAACCTTCCCAGATGAATTGAAGCTATTATAGCTGCAAAGGGTGGGCCAACTCAATATTGAACCATACAGACTAACACTGGGGTGCCTTTTTAGTTAATTTGCGTGTAAAGACATGTGTCCCAATACTTTTGACAATATAGTGTATGCATGGCTAGCCTTGCTTCTATCTTTGTTCTCATGAGAAGAAGCCAAAGAATCTTCAACATCCAACATGCTTTCAGTTGTTTCAGAAGTTTGCGTCCTCCCTTTGCATGCTGTAATTCTACCCGCCAGCCACTGGGTCACACAGTAGTCACAGCGGGTGGAAACACAGCATGTAGTACGGGGTGCAACTGGAAGTGTGTTGTAAGAGGTATGGGGTGTATTGAGGTTTATTGCAGCTGCAGCTGTGGGGCTAAATGAAGATTTACTTTTAATTTTAGCATTTTTTAAATATGAGGTAATGCCAAGGGCAGCATTTGTTACAAAGTTGTTACTGCATTTTCACTAACTACTTCTTTTTTTTTTCACAGACTTTTATAGTATTGAATAGAGGGAAGACAATCTTCCGCTTCAGTGCCACGTCTGCCTTGTACATTTTAACCCCCTTCAACCCTCTTAGAAAAGTAGCTATTAAAGTTTTGGTACATTCATATCCTTTATCAAAACATAATAATATATGATGGGATTGTGCTTTTTTTTATCAAATGTTTATTTAAAATTGCTTGATATTCTTTCTTGAGGTCATTGTAGCCGTATTAGTGCACTTGCGACATAGACAATTGAGTACTGTCCGTGATACTTTTTTTATTTGCACTAACATACAATTTTTCAGGACAAGCTTTCGGGGTATGTCCCCTTCATCAAGATCCAAGCAGTACTGCTTTTTTTTTTTTTTGATATTCTTAGAAATCTATCAACTTTGGTATCAGAAATATGAAAGGGCAAAAAGTGGACAACCGTCCTAGCCCTGCCTGTCCAAAGTCTTTCTGTTTTCTCTCTGCTGAACTGAAGAAAGCATACTGTACACAACTGTCATGAAATACATGGGCTGTAATTGCTGACCTCCTTAAAATGCCAGTTTTCTGACTCTCTCTGGCTTCTATTATTTCTGAGTAACCTGGTCTAAAGCCATACCTCCAAACTTTCTGAGATAGGAACGAGGGGCAACTATTAGTAAAAGTATGTAGCCATACAGTGGTCCTCAACTCCGGTCCTCAGGGCCCACTAACAGGCCAGATTTTAAGTATTACCTTGGGGAGATGCAGACTAGAGTACTGCAATCACTGAGCAGCAAATGATATCACCTGGGATGTATTTCAGTTATCTTGCAAATCTGGCCGGTTAGTGGGCCCTGTAGGCCAGGGTTGAGGACCACTGCATAGGACACACACCCTTGCCATACTTAAACATTAAAATTATTGGTTAAACCCACAGGTGCTTTTTTTTACTACTACTATTCCTTCATTTTGGCTTTTGAAATTTACAAATGCAGCAATTTATAAATTGGATGAAAGGTGTAGGACTTTTTGATAGATAGATGGTGCATTTTATATACAACTATATAGATCAGACCAAAATGAGAGACAAATGAGGAGGAAAGAGGAACTTTATTCCAAATCAGGGACAATCCCTCAAAATCAGGGACAATTGGGAGCTATGCTAAATCAAGTATGCAGATGAGGAAAGTCAGGGAAAAGTCAGAGCTCATTAACTGCATACTTGGTTCAGGGTCAGTGTATTGAAGCTAGAGAGATCAACAATAGCAGCCTTTACACTCGTGTGCAACTTATCATACAACTTTGGACATCAAAGTTGCATGACAAGCCGTACCCCATGTTCTCCAATCATAACTATTCATATATATGTGACTTAAAGTAGCTCATGCACTATTTTGTCCAACTTTTAAGCAACTTGAGGGCCATAGACAATGTTAACCATTAAAAGTTGCATGAAAGCCATGCCCAAATGTTTTACGTGCAACAGTGGGATCGACTTTGCAGAGGGACAACAATTCACATCAAAGTTGCATCAAATTTGCACTCCAAAATCACTGACTTTGGAGTCGTACAAGTGTGAATGGAGCCTTAAGGTCTTCTCATCAAATGTTTCCTTTAAATGTCTTGTCCTCTGTAGAGTTCTCCATCAACTCAAGTATATTCTGTGTGTTTGTGTATGTTTAAGAGTATTGTATCCCCTTCTATGATATCCAGGGCACCACATCCTAAACCTGGATGCTGGGAGACAAGGGCAGTTGAAAACAAAATGGGCGACATTTGGCCCGTGTGTATGTCGGTCTGTTCGACAGAAGCCAGCCATTTGGCCAGGCTGGAAAACCAGCAGCCAACTGACTCCCGATCAGCACTCTCAGCCAATGGCGGAGAGCGCTGAATGAAGTGTTCTGGCAGGAACACAACAGCTCAACAGGGGAGATCGCTGTACTAACTTTGCACAGTTAGTACAGCGGCTCCGGCCGGGGCTGACAACCCAGTGGGTTGAACAGAGAAAAATGAATAGTGTCTACCAGGCTTTAGTATTTATACAGAAAAAGGAAAGACGTGTCCAAAAGGCCAAGGGCCAAACAGGAGATTATTTGAGATAAATTATTAACTTACATGAGCTGATCAGAAAAATCACAAAATACATACTTTTTCTCAATTTTTAATTTAAAAATTGTAAAACAATTTTTAAGACGATTAGGTGAGAGTTGTTAACCATTCATGCATATTTGTATGCCTGTATCCATATTCTGTACAGTTTACTTTATATAAATATTATATAGATCTCATTATAAAAATCAGTTTTAATTGTTACTGAAGATTATTTCTATACAGGGTATTTGGCATGTTATAGCTGGACCTGCTTCTTCAAGCAGCAATAGAAATATGTCTGTACAGATACTAACTTTTACTGTATATTTTATACTAACTTTTACTGTATATTTTATATTGTACAGTATATTGTATATCATACATTATAGTACCATCATCATCATTATCATCAATATTATATGAACTATATCCAATTTGAACAGTCAAATTTTCATACCATAGAAGTTGTGACTCCCAGTGCAGGCCCTAAAAACTCCCCCCTGGGACTGCAGGGGGAATGAGGGCACACAAGCCGAAGAATACCTTAATATACAGTAATTCCTAAATCGTAAAAGAGAAAGGGAGTCTTTTTATGGTTTAAGTTGTTTTTAGCAGAACTCATTTTAATCTAAAGAAGATCCCCCACCAAAAAGCCTTCTTCTGCACACAACTTTTGTCCCCTTAAATAGCCAGGGGGGAGAACACTTTTAAGGCCAAATTCATACATCTATTTTACAGTTATGCATGTGTTATTGTACTTGTTACAACTGTGTGCTGTAATACACTTAACATTCACTATTGCATTGGAGTGCCATTTATTTTGAAGGGTACCTCAATGCTCTAAGGCAGTGGTCCTCAACCCTGGCTTACAGGGCCCACTAACAGGCCAGATTTTAGGTATTACCTTGGGGAGATGCAGACTAGAGTACTGCAATCACTGAGCAGCAAATTATATCACCTGGGATGTATTTCAGTTATCTTGAAAATCTGGCCTGTTAGTGGGCCCTGCAGGCCAGGGTTGAGGACCACTGCTCTAAGGCACATATGTCAAACACAAGGCCTGCCTGTGGGCCGAATCTGGCACTCCAGGCCACCTTATGTGGCCCTCTCACCTCTCTTGCAGCTGCAGGAAAGCTCTAGCCTTCCTTTGGTTCTCCTCCAGACCCTGCACTTTCTGCTTCCCAGCAATGCCCCCAGCTACTTCTCAGCAGCAGCACAAGGTAAGGGGAAGCACTGTGATGTAAAGGAGGGTGGAGGACTCTTCACTGCTGATGGTGGGGGTGCTCTTGACATCTGTTGTAAGGAGGGGGAAGGGTTCTCTGGAAATCTAGTCTTACAGATACAACTGGCCCTTTGAGGGCAATCATTTTGCTTATGCGGCCCCTGATGAAATTGAGTTTGACACCCTTGTTCTAATGCAATGCACCTGTGCTGTAGTGTGCTGTGACACATAGTAATATGTTGTATTTACAAAAAAGGGTCATTAGTGATTGTTAGGCATGCTAGGTGGCATTAACACAACACACATTAACACAATGCCAAAAGCAAATGGGTCCCTAAAGCCTTTTTTGGAGTCGTCGTTCCCCCCCCCCCCCCCCCCCACACACACACACGTACACATGCAGTCTAATTATTGAGCATTACCCACAGAAGAGGATGGAACTGTAAACTCACATTCAGTATGTCTGCATAAATGCCCTCTTCCTCTAGCCCCAATGCCTGTAACATGGCACCTTGGCTTCATGGTACAATGCAAAGATTGGCTTATAGTACTGGCACACCCATTCCTTGCCTATATTCTGGTGTTAGGAATATTATGTAAATGTAATAAAATGATTTAAGGCTTGTCATGCTATGAGCATATTATAGTGTGATATCTCAAAGCACAGTAGCACACTATTTATGTGCATTGAGATTCAAAACTAATTGCACCCCAATGCATGTCTACAGTGTGTTGCAAGGCACCTGCATTATAGCGCACATATGCTCCATGCATTGTGTTGCCCTGTGCTAAAAACAATGTGCAGGGCCTACTTTGTTTGAGTATCAAAGTATATTGA
Organism: Pelophylax lessonae; assembly: GCF_965119305.1. Lineage (NCBI taxonomy): Eukaryota > Metazoa > Chordata > Amphibia > Anura > Ranidae > Pelophylax > Pelophylax lessonae. The sequence continues at coordinate 256,198,485 of NC_138773.1, read as the reverse complement.
GAGCCCATTCAAAAAAATGTGTTGCATGCAGGATATATATTTTTATATATACTACCTATCTTTTTGATCTCCAAAATATTCAGGGTTCTGAATCATCTCCAAGTGAGGATTTGATTCAGTTTATCACTTTATATTCTACCTGGAAGGAAAGAGACGCAGCCCCTTGAAGTGACATAAAATTCTTCTCTTTCTAGTACAGAGCTGCTATATAAAAAAAGATTTACAAGCCGTGGCACACATTACGCCAAGAAGCTGACACAGCTGCTTATTTAAACGCTGACATATTCCATTGTGATGATACTTGTCAGAAATTTTGCGGTAATTCATTATAGTGCAGTATAACTTGCAAGTGGAATTATTTTCTCTCTTTTGATGTATGAATACGGCACACTTAATAAGGGATGTGTGACCCTCTGGGCCTGAAGAGGAATGATGTCACATAGAATGTGGTTTCTGTTTTTACGAGGGCGGAGATTAGCGATCCTGGATCAGGATGCACTTTTCTGTTATTCCCAATACTTGCAGAATTACATTATTTCACTGCTATCTGTTATCAACACGTTTAAATGATCAATCCGCCTGAGACTGACATGGGAATCATGGGTGAATGTTAGCGTATTAAACAATCCTGTGGTTTCTGTCTATCCTGGGGGCCCTGGTAGAAAAACCTTTGCATCTGTTTCCAAGCTCCTCCCACCTGCTACACCAATCACAAAGGAGTCCTCCTAGATTGAATTCATAGTTTTTGTTCTTCTAGTCCATCTATCTTGTGCTGCCCCCATTTTAACCCAGTCAGGTTTTTACTACTATCTCAAATTCTCAATGTGCCATCAATTAATTGCTCTGTTAGCAGAATTGCAAGTCTAGAAGCTCTGAGCCTAGCACTCATTGCATTACAAAAGCCCACAATTGACTCTAGATGCTGTTTTAAAATGGAAGGGGAGCAAAAAGTCACAGACAGGCCAAGAGCTTTTTTAAAGTGAAGGTTTAACCTAAAATTCCTCTATGATCAATAAAGTAGAACTATAGGGCAAATTTTTTTTTTCATTTTAGCAAAGGAGGGTTATATCCCCGTCAGATTTTTTTTTTCATCCCCCATGTCCCATTGGGGAGATTAACCTTCACTTCCTGTCCCATAGCCAAAGAGGAAGTGAGAAGAAATACCTGCAATTCAAGGGAATTCTTTTGGGACCCATTGGAAAATGTCCCCTCTATTACTTTTCTGGAGACTAGGAATCAACCGATTATCGGCAAAGCCGATATATCGAGGGCTGATATGCACTTTCCCTGATATATCGGAATCGGCCCGGAGGTTACCGATATTGTCGATATTTAGGGAAAGTGCTTGTACTGGAGTGATGCCTGAAGCTAGAGGCATCACCCAGGTACCGGCGGCCATAGCCAACGGTCGGCTGTATTGTAATGACAACCGATGCGGCTAAAAAGCCGCTTGGCTGTCATTACAAGGAGTGGTAGGGGACGCCCCCCCTCCCACTACCTTCCTCGGCTCGCCCGGGTCTCCTGTCCCACCGGGAGACCCAGGCAACCAGCCTGCACGGCCGCCGAAGCCCCGGTCAAAGCCGCATTTGGTTTGCATGACATCACTTCCGGGTACTGTCTGGCGCCAGATCCAAAAAAAATGACAGCATTCAAAACAGCCAAGCTTGGAGTTTTGAGTGCTTTTAAGTGCAGAGGAGGGGTTTGGAGTCTTTTAGACCCCCAGATCCCTCCACAACAGTACCTGTAAAGAAAAAAAAATAAAACATTTTTTTTTTTAAATGTACAAAAATATCGGCACATATCGGCCGATACCAATATGCATTGGCCAAAATATTGGTATCGGCAACGAAAAACTGATATCGATCGATCACTACTGGAGACAACCCAAAATTTGGGATTTTCTTATACTTTCACTTTCAATGATAATGATAAACAGGATAAATAGAGAGGATGGATCCCCTAATGGGGGCACAGACAGCAATAAAAACTGACAGACGTTCTAAACTCTACACTCTCTCCAAAACTAAAAAAAAGTTTTGCCTTTAGTTATACTTTCAATAGACATGTATCATTTGTACCATGATAAGTGCATAAAACCATGTTTAAATTCTGTCCACCTTCTTTTTGTCCAGCATTTAGCACGGAAAAATGCCACCTGTTTACCTTTGACACCATGCAACTCTTGGTGTCGGTCAGCCCATCTCATGCGATCAACATCTTTGACAGCATCAGAGAACAGAAGAAGCATTTCCCAGTCAGGCTTTCGGAACACAAAATGTACAGTAGATAGTACAGAGAGTCTGAATCACACTTTTGAGTGGATTTACTAAAGGCAAATAGACTGTGCACTTTGCAAGTGCAGTTGAACTCATTTTCCCCAGAGCTTGGTGAAGGTTCACTTTGTAAAGAATACCCAATCAGGTGCAAGGAAAATTTAAAAAAACAGCATTTTTGCTTGCACATGGTTGGATGATGGAAATCAGCAGAGCTTCACCACACTGATTAAGCTCTGGGTAAAATGAGTGCAACTGCTCTCGCAATGTGTAGCCTATTTGCCTTTAAGAAACTCATCACCATGTGTTGCATGGTGCCACTGGTAAACAGCTGTGAGTTTCCAATGCTGATTGATAGACAACTGAAAGAGTGCATGGGGAATCATTCAAAGTTAGGTTATGTGCATGTTAGTGCAATGCAGAAGTATAAAAGAGTCTTTAATGATTTACTACACATTCTATAGTCCTGAAGCAAGCCTAGTGCAATGCATAATTGCAGAGCACACTGTTGTACTTTATAAATGTATAAAACACCTTTAAGGGCTCATTCATTAAAGCCTACGTGATAAAATGACCCATTTAGGGTTGCCGCCTGTCTGGGATTTACCCGTATAGTCCTGGTTTTGAATCATGTGCCTGGGTTTAGGGTGGACTAAATCCCGGACACATTATTCAGACCGGGCTCTGGCTCCCCAAGTAACCAAGATAGTAACATACAAATCTGTGAGCTGCGGGCCGCTGTCTGGAGGCAGGTTTGGCATCACTGGGGGGGCAGGGTGATGATGTCAGCAAGACCAATTTAGCCACACCCACTGTTTTCTGCAGCATGCTAATGCGTACCACAAGACTACTCTCCTTGGGGCACCCAGAGGTGTCCTAAGCCACTAAAGTGTTCGGGTTTGGTTTGAAGAAAAGATGGTAACACTAGACCCATTCAATGTGCAGGCTGGTGTCTGATGTGTATGGGGTGGTGTGTGTGTGTGGGGGGGGGGGGGGAGGGGGTTGATTTGCATTGTTATAAGGTTCATTCATGGTAACAAGCATTGACTTCATGGGGGGCTCTGGTGTGTTGAGAAAAATTGCAGCATGAATGCATTTTCGCGGCATGCATTACAATCTACGAGGGCAGCATTGTAGTGTGAACGGGAATATAACAAAAAACAATTGTTTTCTGTGTTCCCATTCGACAAAAGAGCCATCTAAAAAAGATGTGACTAAGTCTTCACAGCCGAATAACATAAATTAACAATTTCTGTGCACAGGCTTTATAAATAGCAAGATCTTATGTCAGAGTGTGCTGGCTGTACAAATATAACTTACAGGAAGCACCTCAGGCACCCAATGAAGGGTGTTATTATAATAGTACCAGTTCTACTGGAAAGATATGTGTGATATCTTATTTTTAGGTTACTACTAAAAAGGAGGTAAAACTTACCCAGATCCTCCTAATGCTACCTATAGCAATATAATATATATGTGTATATATACTGTATATATATATATATATATTTATAGATAGATCGATAGATAGGTACAGCACTGTCATCATCTGTCTGCAATATAAGGATGTACACCATTTAATAATTCACTAATTACAAGGTACAAATAAGTATAAATTACTATTATTAACCTAGATTTATCTTTACATATAACAGCGTGATCTACGTCTTTGTCATGGAGTCTACTGTGTATCAGATATCTGCCCCTCCAAGAACATGAATGCAAAAAACTTGGACCTCAACTCTATCAAACATAACTGTGCACCAGGTCTTCTCATCCAGATGCTCTTTTGGCTAAATAGGCACAAATGACCACAGACACACCCCAAAATTTAGTAAAAAGCCTTCCCAGAAGAATGGAGGCTGTTATGGCAACCTAATAATAATGTCCATGGTTTTGGAATGGGAATATAAAATATATATACAGTATATATATATATATATATATCTCATATATATATATATATATATATATATATATATAGGTGTTATGGTCAGGTGTCCCCAAACGTTGGCTAGTATGCAATAAGAGCATAAAAACAATTGATGCGAATTGGATGCGGTTTTCCCCGCATCCAATTCGCATGACAGGAGAGTGTGACCGGCTCTTAATTAAGCTGGTTCACACAGCTCTGGGGCAGCCGCAGTCCTCATTGGAAAAGGGTCCTGTGCATGTTTGGCTTTGTTTCAGGTGCGAATTCAGGCTAAACTTCGGACCTGTTTTGCTGTGACCCGCAGCTGCATCAGTGTGAACCCAGCCTTAAAGATGTGTGTAACAGAACCATTTGTAAGCCCTCTAGAGAACTATTATTGTTCCTAGTGTCTTGCCACTTCCATCTTGCATTAAACACTTGACTACATTCTCTATACCAGAGCTTGACAAATTTGCTTTGAATCTAGGAGCCAGCTAAAAAAGTTAGGAGACAGTTTTTTTTAACCTTTTGCCTACTGGTTACTTTCACCCCCTTCCTGCTCTGGCCAATTTTCATCTTTTAGTGCTTTCTCACTTTGAATGACAATTGCGCAGTCATGCAACACTGTACCTATATGAAATTGTTATATTTTTTTTTATTTTGCATACAGAGCTTTCTTCTGGTGGTATTTAATAACCACTGGGGTTTTTTTTGTTTTGCCAAATACATGAAAATTGTTGAAAAAAAAAACAAAAAACCTTTTTCTTAAATTTTGTTATAAAATTTAGCAAATAAGTAATTTATTTTCTTCACTCGTCTTCAAAGTTTCAGTATGATTAGGCCTAGTTGGAGAAGATGTATTTGTGGGGTTGATTTACTAAGACTGGTGAGTGCAAACTCTAGTACAGCTCTGCATATAAAAACAATTGACTTCCATTTTTTTTTTTTTTTGTTAAAGCTTAATTGAACAAGCTGAAGTTGGAAGCTGATTGGCTACCATGCACAGCTGCACCAGCTTTTGCACTCTACAGTTTTAGTAAATCATCCACACTGTGTCCTGCAGCTAGAGAAGGCCAGCATCTCATGCTAAAAGCTATGTATAAGATTGGAGTATTGTTGTAAAACAACTTATGTTGAGTAAGTCAAGGTCTTTTTAAATGGCAATTCTAACCAATTTCAATTTCTGAAATATATCATGCATAACTTTCTAAAACCTGGTTGTATATTATCTTCCCATAAACGATACACATCAGAAATCAGGCTAGGTTACGTAGAGAGGGTATGTGCTGTGACCTAACTAGGCTCTTTGCATTGCATAATGTTGCCAAGAATGTCTATTCTGTTAAATGTTAAACTTCTAAACACTTTGTTTTTTCTTTATAATGTTTAAATATTCATGTATATAGGGACAGCCAAATATGTTCATTATGAATGCTGGCTCTGCTTTCTACTTTGCAATGCTACACAGTGATTGCACTGTGCTGTTCTCCTTTACAGTGCAGTTGTAAGACTCAGCTGACTCAGTTAAAACAATGCAATCTTTATGTTACTAACATCTTCTCTCCACAGTTGGTAATTGCACTTAACCATTTAGAGGTCCCTCTTGCCGCATATCTATAATTCTTTAAAGTCTTTGAAAACATGAAAGATCAAGTTTGCATAATGTAAAAGTAGTATGAAAAAATAGTATCTTTAAAGCTACCGTTTTATGATGAAAAAGCACACAGTTTTTTTATGGGCAGGAATAAAAACAATATTTTTTGAAATTTACTTCCTTTTTTCAAAGCAGGTAAATAAAAAAATTATGCGCAGAAAAATTGTATGTGACATTCTAATATCCAGCCAGAAGGTCTTTTAGGTAATTTTCACATATTCTCTAGTTTCCCCTTAACTACTGTTCTAAAACATTTGTTGTATACAGAGCTCAGTAGATGAAGCTAAAATGTTTAGATAGGACTGAATTTCAGAACAATGACTGAGGATGCAGTTAGAAACAGCATGTCTAAAAGGACACACCGTATGATTTACTATTAAGCATAGTGGACATGGATTTATCCTGTGTAGTTTTCAGCCACTGATCAGTAGAAGAAAAACATTTCATACAAACTTTCATACATTATTCTAAGCCAGGTTAATTTGGTAAAACAAGAAAAAGAAGTTTGTAACAGAGGTGATCCTGGAAGAGGAATACAGTGTGTGTGCCTACAGCAGCCTTTTTCAACCAGGGTACCCAGGCACCCCAGGATGCCTTCAGACTTCTTCAAATATTGCCTAAAAATTGCCCAAAAATTATATTCAAGCCAGCAGGCGGATCAGACCTGCCTCTTAGTTACACAAAGGTGTGTTTACTGTGCACAGGTGTTCATTGTGCACCATTACAACCTTCAAGCCGCTGGCATCCTAGCAACCAATTATGTCATTGGTTGATAAGAAGGAGTTTGGGCGCTTGCACGGCATCCTTTTTTTCCCCTCCCCTGCCCCTCTCAATCAGCATTGGGGTCACAGTAACTGAATGAGGTAGAGAAACTGAGGGAGCAAAGAAACACCGAAATACTATTAACCTCCCGACATATATATATATGTCTATATATATATATATATATATATATATATATATATATATATATATATATATATATATATATATATATATATATATATATATATATATATATATATATATGTATGTGTATATATATATATATATATATATATACATACATAAAAAGTACAGTAAAACTACAGGAAAGGGCACTGAGGGGCAAACTAATGTGATTTTTTTTTGTTTTAATTGTATCAGTGTGATATGTGTGTTTTACATTTGAACTTGCCGCCGGTTCCACCCCCTGCAAACGTCGCAGGAGACGGAAGACGGGGCACGGAGAGGATCGGGAGGAAGATCCGCCACTAGACACCGCCGGGATACATCGCTGGATCCCGGTGACAAGGTAAGTAACCCCCGCTTTCAGGATCCAGCGATGCTTCTGGCGGTACCCCGAGTGTGGCTTGGGGTTACCGCTTTTGGCTCTGAAATTTAACCCCGAGCCATGCTCGGGAATACCGCTAAGAAGGTTAAGTACCTGTGTATTTGCATTCAAAGAATAAATCGCCTCTAATGTTGGGTGTCCTACATGTGTGGATGTTGCTACCATATATAAAACTATTATTTAATTTTTTTCACATTTTAGAATGGGGCATTTTGAGATAATGCATATTTTAAAAAGTGCCTTGATTGTAAAAAGGTTGAGAAACACTGGCCTACAGGCTCCTATGACGGAAATTCAGCTGCACACAGCAGGAATCATCTCCTTTCAGACAGGCTGGCTCTCATTGAAACCTGTCACTGAGCTGTCTGATAACAAATACGTTTCTGTGTGTAATTTTCAATGTAAGCTATTGTGTTCTTTAAACAATAACTATCTTTTTTTCAGCAAAGGCGCAAATAGATAGAGATAAACATGTAAAAAAGAGCCTACAACTCCACCTGCTGTTTCAAATAGAGAATACAAAACATGAATATGCAATATTTTGTATCAACCTGATTATATGTTTTTTTAATTAATTTGTTCTCACCATGTTAAAGAATTCAGTAAGTGTAAAAAATCAATATACAATTCCTTTAAGCTGATTGCTTTCACATTAAAACAACTATTGTTGTTACTACCATTAAAACAACTACCATTTTCCTTATAGTATGAGACAAACTTTGTATTGTTAATGTAAAGTGATTTATGAAAATTATATGTTTTTTTTCCTTAACAACGTCTTACATTATTCAGCATGCTCATTATGTTCACTATTTTGACCAACTGCGTGTTCATGACCATGAGTAATCCCCCGGAATGGACGAAGAATGTAGAGTAAGTATTTATTTTTCTCTTTTAATATAATGGTTGTCCAGTCGTTAGTGAGTAAACTGTGTAACTTACATCAGCCTGGTTTCACATAGTAAAAAAAGCTTCTAATTCTACAATATAAACATATAGGGATTTTAGGCGGTATTTGCAATCGTCACATCTTCTCTGTTATTGCTTTCAGTTGTGTTTAGAAGTAGATCAGTAGATTGCATGCCAACTTAAACCACTGCTTTTTTAGTTTTAGTTAGAATAGTGAAATGTTTTTCAACCCTGTCAGTATTATATTGTTGGAAGAATAAGGGAGTTGGGGAAAACTGGATCTTCTATAGTAGTAGGTTTTCTCAGCCAGGTCTTAAGTAATGCAGGCATAATGGCCCAAGGTTACTCGAGTAGAGATTAGGTTTACAAGGACGAAAGTAAAAAATGAAAGTGATTGTAAAGTCTAGTTTTTTTTTTAAATAACAAAGATGTTATACTTACTTGCTCTGTGCAGTTGGTTTTGTACAGGGCAGCCCGGATCCTCCACTTCTTTTGTCCCTCTTTGCTGTTCCTGGCCCCTCCCTCCTGTTGAGTGCCCCCACAACAAGCACCTTGCTATGGGGCACACGAGTTGAGCTGCAGCTCCGTGTGTCCATTCAGACACGGAGCTGCCGTTTGGTCCCACCCCCTCTATCTCCTAATGGGCTAATGATTGACAGCTGCATAAGCCAATGGCGTCGCTGCTGCCTCTCAGCCTTTCAGAGGGGAGAGTCCCTGAGGGCCGAGGGACTCTCGGACAACGCTGGATAGGGATGGGGATGCTGGGGCGGCTGCTACACACAAAAGGCTTTTTATCCTAAAAGAATAGAATGCATTAAGCTAAAAAACCTTCTTCCTTTACGACTCCTTTAGGTCCAGACTTAATTTTTGGTGCTTTCTCCTTTCACACTTAGGTTTTTATTGCAGACTGTGTTCCCACAGGGGAGATTTACTCTTTATATTTCCTGTTTACCCTTGTCCCTTTTACCGGAAGAGGTATAGAAAAGGAAATTTTCCAGTGGGGACAATTATTGTGTTGACATCTAAGAGAGGTTTTCCCCTACTCTTGAGAGATTTACAGTTGTAGAGAATAATGGTATCTACCAAGCCTAAGGGTGGCTTACACTGTCCTGCTGTGCTTTTATGCAGGTTAGCTACGCTTTCCCATAGACTTCTATGAGGTCCTGCAGTTTTGGTACTGTTTCAGAAAGCGCACTAAAATTGCCGTACATCATAGAAGTCTATTAGAAAGCACAGCTAAACCATGAGAAACCTGTGTGATAGCAGGGGTTTACCCAAAAAGCAGTGGGACTGCATTGGGTAAAGCTGTCCTTAATATGGATTCTCTGTGCTGTGATTCGTTCTTTAAAGTCTTGTCAACCCACCCTAAAATCCAGGGATCACCCGGTTTTATACCCCTCTCACATTGCTTGATATACGCAAGTTACATGATTCCTTTCATTTCATTTGTTAGATGCCGGGCATGTTCTCTTCTTTGCATAGTTGCTTGGTGTCTAGTATTTTGGGTGATAGTCTTGATATGTTCATTTGTGTAAAATTTCATCCTAGATTCACATCTACATATTTCTCTCCACTGAAATGAATGTAAATGCACTGAAGCCCATGTCAATGTGCAACAATGCACATTACTGTGCATTGTTAAATCTAAAACACTCAGGCTAGAAATCCATAACATTTACAGTACATATACACATTATACAGTATATATAAACATTCGCAATATTATTATTATTATTATTATACAGGATTTAAATAGAGTAAACAGCTTGTGCAACACTTTACAATATAAAGAGAGACAGTACAATTACAATACAGTTCAATACAGAAGGAATAGGAGGGCCCTGCTCATGGAGCTTACAATTTAAAGGGAGGGGGAGATGCTACAAAAGATAATAACTGCAGGGGATGATTTGATGGAGGTGGCCAAAGTACAGTTTTTAGGTGGAGGGGGGGTAGGCTTCCCTGAATAAATTAGTTTTCAAGGATTGCCTAAAGGCAGACAGGGTAGGAGATAACCTGACATACTTGGGTAGGGAGTTCCAGAGGATTGGAGACATTCTGGAGAAGTCCCGAAGGTAAGCAGGGGAGGAGGTGATGAGGGAGCTAGAGAGCAAGATGTCTTAGGAAGAGCAGAGTGGACGATTTGGGTGATATCTCGAGATAAGGTTGGTGATGTATGGGGGGGCACATGGTCTGGATTGCATTGTATGTTGAGGTTGGCATTTTTCATTTTATATGCTGGGCTAGTGGAAGCCAGTGAAGGGATTGAAAGAGAGGGACAGCAATATCAATATAACTTGAAAAATATGCTCCTTGGATGGAGATAACTATGAACAGGTTTTATAACATAGATGGCCATATAGTTACATAAATATATCTAATTTATCCTTGTATTATATCTGAAAACACAAAAATAATGTGATACATCAACATACATGTAAGGGGACGTGCAATTGGCTGTGTGTTGGTGCCAAACCGTGGAAGTTCTCGCTCTGCATCTCCTTGAATAGGACAGCTACCCACCTGCTGGTAGCTTGTAGACTTCACTTCCATAACATCTCTAAAATTCGCCCCTTTTTAACAAATGAAATCACCAAGCTACTCACTTGTTATCTCTCACCTCGACTATTGCAACTCCATTCTCATAGGCCGACCTCTCCATAGGCTATCCCCTCTTCAGTCTATCACGAATGCTGCTGCCAGGCTTATCTACCTTACCAACCGCTCAGTTTCTGCCAACCCTCTCTGCTAATCCCTACACTGGCTCCCGATCGCCCAGCGAATTCAATTCAAATAACTAACCACAACATCCAACATAAAAAGCCATTCACAACTCTGCCCTGAGCAACATCACCAATCTTGTCTCCTATTATCACACAAACCGTCCTCTCAGCTCCTCCCAAGACCTCCTACTCTCAAGCTCCCTTGTCTCCTCCTCCCATGCTCATCTCCAGGATTTCCCCAGAGCCTCTCCCATCTTCTGGAATGCTTTACCTCAACCTGTCCAGCTATTTCCTACTCTAGCTGCCTTCCCTGAAAACGTATCTCTTCAGGGAAGCCTATCACACCTCCAGCTATTCTTTGACCTCTTCCATCAGCTCATTCCCCACAGTTACAACCTTTTGTACCACCTGCCCCCTCAAAAATAATGAAACGTCCACACATGAAGTATTTTCTGCTCTTCCCTACAACTTCTCTATGATAGCCTGTAACATCCAGCATCACATTGACATACTGACAGAATTCTTCAGCGAGTTGGAACAACTTTCCCATGTATTCTAAGTCCACAGCATAGAGATTTGTTCCCTGAGCATATTCAAGATGCCCTCAGTTTCTCCCATTTTCCCTTTTTGTCACTCTGCCTAGATGACGCATTCATTACCTTGTGTACTAGTACTTACTTCTTAGCCTGGCCTTTTGTATCCTGCTCAGAGCCAGTTGCAGGGTGACTACAGCTGGTCCTTCTGGGTATTTGATCACCTCTCCTAGGTTTGCAGCCCCATTAAGGGCACTTGGCATCAGCTGACTACATCTGAATAGCTCTGAGATGTTTGGCTCCCATGTCCCAACTTACAAAACCCCTGTAATGGAACTGCCGACCCACACTGTACTTGTGGTCTTCCATCAGTATACGGCTTCCTTGCAGTCATGAAAATATATCCCAAATGATCCCAGCCGCCCTCATACAAAGCTAGCCAACAACTTAGCTCGTACAAGTTTTGGAACCTTCTCCTTTATTGAACAGTTTCACATTCAATTTATACACGCATGAATACATCCCCCTCCTGATCAAATTACTACACACAGGTCAGGGGTTGCCTGATTACATTATCCTATGCAGATGAAATTGTATACAGAAACAGAATTAACCTGAACTAATTATCTGGCCATCTGACAGAACAATGTGAGGTCATTAACATTTAAATGAAAAAATTTTGGTGGCCCAAAAGAAACTGCGCAAACAATGGTGATATTCGATAATAAATTAATCAAATTGTCATAAATTAATTAAATATATTAATTAAATATATATAAGAGGAATTGCTTCCATAGTGCAAGCTGCAATAAAAACGTATAAAACGCATAAAATGTGAAAAGAGTGGGATAAATTGCGCTCAGCACTTAAAACACAACCAAAAAGTGCTTGTGTGCATACATATGTGAATAAATGGTTATAAATAAATAAATATAAAATCCTAAATGTGAAAAAAGTCCTTGGTAAAATGAATATATCAACAGTCCTTAAAGTGCCCAGTGCAATACAGATCTCTCAGCAATGGCTGAATATCACTCTAACTTCAAGTGAGGGACCTCCACCTTAAGGGACTTTCTCCACCCAGTGCTTGGGGTAAATACTTCTTACCAAAGCTGGTGGACCCCTTAATTACAGGGGGTCTAAAGCAGCGTAAATTGTCCACAAATGCCTCCAAGCTATCCTTCAGGTCCCTTTATATATGGCCCAGCTCGCATAAGGAACTCCAAGTAATTCCAGGATGTTATGGGGAGAAAGATAAGGAAACTCCAATAGTGTAGTATGTTCTAATATTTGGGTTTATTAATGAAATTGCACTTACTCAAACATCAGAAACAAAATGCCTTCATGCGGTAAATGCAGCATGGGTTCGGTGTACGGGACGCTCCTCTGCTCCTGCGTATCACCAACCCGGAACTCCACGGTCTCACGTTCCCGACGCACGTTTCGTCAGACGCGCTGACGTCATCAGGGGATCATGTGACCGTACGTTTCCATTCACAATAAATAGAGGTATCTGGCTGACAACATCCAATCGGGTTGGTGATACGCAGGAGCAGAGGAGCGTCCCGTACACCGAACCCATGCTGCATTTACCGCATGAAGGCATTTTGTTTCTGATGTTTGAGTAAGTGCAATTTCATTAATAAACCCTAATATTAGAACATACTACACTATTGGAGTTTCCTTATCTTTCTCCCCATAACATCCTGGAATTACTTGGAGTTCCTTATGCGAGCTGAGCCATATATAAAGGGACCTGAAGGATAGCTTGGAGGCATTTGTGGACCATTTACGCTGCTTTAGACCCCCTGTAATTAAGGGGTCCACCAGCTTTGGTAAGAAGTATTTACCCCGAGCACTGGGTGGAGAAAGTCCCTTAAGGTGGAGGTCCCTCACTTGAAGTTAGAGTAATATTCAGTCATTGCTGAGAGATCTGTATTGCACTGGGCACTTTAAGGACTGTTGATATATTCATTTTACCAAGGACTTTTTTCACATTTAGGATTTTATATTTATTTATTTATAACCATCTATTCACATATTTATGCACACAAGCACTTTTTGGTTGTGTTTTAAGTGCTGAGCGCAATTTATTCCACTCTTTTCTCATTAACATTTAACACTGGGACAGGCAGACTTAACACAATCCACATTCCAGCTTAATAGATAGACAATAGGACAAGACTTCCAATGACAGTCTGTCCGTCTACATCGAAACACATGGAATACACATCTTGGTGTCACAGACTCAATGGCAACAGGCCACAGGTCTCACAGTGCAAAGTGGGATCAAATCTCCACATTTCTTGAGAGACACCGTTGACAAATATCACTCTCCCATCTGAAGACATCCAAACCATTCTCTCAGCTTTCCCTAAGTATCTGTCCTTCACTCCCAGTGACGGTGAACACTGCCACACCCTCCCACCCTGGCATTTATGTGGGCAATAACTCCACCCATTACATCATTTGAGGATGGCTTTCTCTAAAAGGGTCCAAACACCCGATTACATAAGTGCCTTTATCACAATATATTCGGAACAGAGCCACTTAGAGCCAATACACATGATTAGGCTATCTAAAATCTTTCCCATGCAGGCCATGTACAGGACACATGGCTTGCTATATTAATACTACTTTGTCATAAATCAAATCTATTGTTATTTAATAGCCCTACCAGTGAGCCGTGTTAACAACCAGGTTTGCATGTGAAAGACCAATGATAATTGCAAAACTTGAATTCTAAAAGTTCATTGGGGAACCATAAATAGTAATACAACTCTGTTTTTAAATGCAGTTAACATGAATAATTGCCTTGGCATAGCATTGTAAATTGATGGCAGTCATGTAGATCTTTGATAGAAACATGCCACGATTCTTATAGAATGTACACCAAACAGGGTTGAAAAATAGAGGGCGGGGACAGTAGCTGGCATTGAGGCTCACCCAGTTGAGTACAATGTGTTCTCGTCTAGTATAGAGGTTCCCTATGTGTACATTCTGTGTTGATGCATTATAATATTTTTTTGTGGTTTTGGATATAATGCAATACTAAAATAGGTATACTTTTGTCATTATATTGTCATCTGTATTGGAGTGTTATGAATTCTGTGCATAACTATCTCCATTCAAGGGGCAGAATTTTTACATTATAACGAATGTTGTTGCATTGCAATGCACATAGGAAGGAGTGTAACAATGACTTGTGACCACGGGGAGGCTGGGTGGTGTCAGATGTAATTTCTTTACAATGGAAGCAGATGCCTAAATTTACTGTTGCCAATGGTGGTGAATTAACATTAAAAAAAATTAAAAAATCAGCAATCAGTCCTTATTTGTTCCTTGGTACCAGTTTCCTTTAAATAGGACTAAAAAACTTCAGCTGCTCAAAGAACCACAAGTTCCAACATGCTTACGTGTCTAGGCAACACTGATGCAAGAGATCTATTTCTTCCTATATGATTTTCACAGTGTATGTTATCTACCACTTTGCACACTGAAGGATAATGGCTTCTCTCCCTTGTGGTATCTATTTATATTAGCGTAAGTGCTATTGGCCATTTCATTTCGTCTGCTTTCTGTCATCTCCCAGAAGAGACTGTAAGGGAGAGCGGAGGAAGTCATTCAGTAAAGTTTGTTGCCTTTCAAAGCTTTCTCAATGCCAAATGGCAGTTGGGGGGGGGGGGGGGGGGCAATTCATTAAGCCATCAATTTAATGACACATCGGAATCTCATGGTCTACAGATTCATGATTCATTCACTAACTGATCTGTGAGGGAGACATTATATTTGCGAAAACTCTGTTTTTTAAATGCACTTGGCATGCAGTATTAAAAGGAAACTAATTTTAATAGAAAAAAAGGCTAAAATTATATATATTGTCACTATCAGATATAACTATATTTATACATGCAAGGTAAAAATATCTTCCCCTTTTCAAGTATGTAATTCAATAGTGATGTTTATGCATTGAAATAAATTAATATGTGGTGTAGCTGCCAAAACAACTTTAAATGATTATATGTGAACCTATATGGCGTGTAGGTATAATAATACACAATGTAGAAAACTAAAAGGGTCTAAAATAAAACCTAAACATCCACAGTGCAATCTACAATAAGTGCACAATAAATGTCCATCAAATAAATCAAGAAAGTGCTTCCAGTCCAACGGTGTTAGTGACCATAAATGACCCCTGAAATGTTGTGTTTCCTAAACTGTTGGGCTAATATTGTGTGACATAAAAATTGGAACTACTGCTATTTTATTCTCTAGGGCAATGATGGCGAACCTTGGCACCCCCAGATGTTTTGGAACTACATTTCACATCATGCTCATGCACTCTGCAGTGTAGTTTAGAATCATGGGAAATGTAGTTCCAAAACATCTGGGGTGCCAAGGTTCGCCATCACTGCTCTAGGGTGTCTGCTTTCACAAAAAATATTATAATATATATATATATATATACACTATATTGTCAAAAGTATCGGGATGCCTGTCTTTACTTTCACATGAACTTTAATGGCATCCCAGTTTTAGTTGACCCACACTTTGCAGCTATTACAGCTTCAACTCTTCTGGGAAGGTTTAGGAGTGTCTAAGGAAATGTTTGACCATTCTTCCAGAAGCACATTTGTGAGGTCAGGCTCTGATGTGGACGAGAAGGCTTGGCTCGCATTCTCCGCTCTAATTCATCCAAAAGGGGTTCTATTGGGTTGAGGTCAGGACTCTGTGCAGGCCAGTCAATTTCCTCCACCCCAAACTTGCTCATCCATGTCTTTATGGACCTTTCTTTTTGCACTGGTCCAAATCATTTGGTGGAGGGGGATTATGGTGTGGTGTTGTTTTTCAGGGGTTGGGCTTGGTCCCTTAGTTCTAGTGAAGGGTCTTTTAGGGGTCAGCATACTAAGACACTTTGGACAATTTCATGCTCACAACTTTGTGGGAACAGTTTGGGGATGGCCCCTTCCTATTACAAAATTACTGCACACCAGTGCACAAAGCAAGGGCCATAAAAGCCTAGATGAGCAAGTTTGGGTGGAGGAACTTTACTGACCTCAACCCGAAAAAAC
Source organism: Pelophylax lessonae (assembly GCF_965119305.1). Taxonomy (NCBI): domain Eukaryota; kingdom Metazoa; phylum Chordata; class Amphibia; order Anura; family Ranidae; genus Pelophylax; species Pelophylax lessonae. Next base: position 256,182,076 of record NC_138773.1, on the reverse strand, counting down.
ACCTTTGGAATGAATTAGAGCAGAGACTGGAGCCAGGCCTTGTGCTCTGAAAGAATGGTCAGGCGTTCCCATAGACACACTCCTAGATCTTTTGGACAGCTGTTATAGCTGCAAAGGGTAGACCAACTCAATATTAAACCCTACAGAGTAAGACGGCCATTCAAGTTCATGTGCATGTAAAGGTAGGCATCCCAATATTTCATATATATGTATATATATATATATATATATATATATATATATATATATATATATATAGGATTTTATGTAATTTTCAGGCTTAAAATTATTTTTTAAACATGTGCAAAAAAAACCCCATAAAAATGGCTATGGCAGCCAAAGGGCTAAATAACATTTGATTCTTTTTAATGAACATACATGTAGATGCATTAATTTGTGCTTTTTAATATCTGCCTGGAGTTCATCTTTAATATGAAAGGTCTGTTGCAGCCATGTGGTACAATAAGGAACGATATTTAGAAACCTGTTATGGATACAGATGCACTAGATCATATTGATTGAAAAATGTTTAATTTCCATAGCATACTCAGTACTTCTTTGTTAGGAATGATAATTGTGGCTCTTCTACAAAGCATACAAGTGTAGCTTCTATTAGGTTCACACTGGTCAGGGTTCACCAGTAAATAGGAGCAATAAGGCTATTGCTGCATATTAAATCCAATAAACCATTTTGTTTAAGTGTATAATGTTATTGATATCCTGTGTAATCACTTCTTGCAGATACACATTCACTGGAATCTATACATTCGAGTCTCTGATAAAAATTCTCGCAAGGGGTTTTTGTCTAGAAAAATTTACTTTCCTGAGAGACCCATGGAACTGGCTGGATTTCAGCGTAATCGTTATGGCGTAAGTATCACATTTTGTTACTTTTATGTCAAATGAATGAAGCCTCACTTAAGAACTGACTGGGGAAGAACACAAAATTCCTCATGCAAAGCCAACACTATCATACTGTATATTGTAACAATTAGGCTGCTCACATTCATAAGACATAATGGCCCTAAGGGGCTTTACAAGTAAAACATGGCACAGCAAACAGTGGGCAATCTACTCCAATCTGAAGGGATAGAAAATGATGGACAAATGCATTTTTTAAAAAAAATACTTTAATAGATTGCTGTAATCATAGCCAGCGTGTTTTGGGTTTATATATATATATATATATATATATATATATATATATATATATATATATATATATATATATATATATATATATATATACATATATTAAAATAAATATATATTCATATGATTAAAAACAACATTAGAATCAAAGAAATTACATTTCGTTACATTTCATGGAAAAATCTCTAACATTAACATGCTGGATATCATGAATTGTAATACAGTACATGTCTTTATTGCATTAAAGCAGTAGTAACCTCCACCAATAAAATGTAGAAAAAAAGATGGGTCCCCTGCATTGTTATGCCATAATGTGATAATATGCACCACATATTAACACATTATGGCAGACTTACCTGTCAAATGAAGCCATCCAGTGCTGCGCTGTCAGTGCTTCCACAGGTCCTAGGTGCTTTCATCAGTGCCTGGTTCTCCTTCCAGGTTCTTTCTCTTTGACCGGTTGAATGGTCGGACTGTGATGACATCACTTCCGAGCATGCACACGGGAGTCACATTACCACGGCACACAGTAAATGCCGTAAATGGGGTCTGAGCTGCGCATGGACCTCTTAGATCATATTACCATTGATAGGCAGGGGGAGAGATTTATGACAGAGGAGACCGCTAGGGTCTCTTGTGTTATATATACCCTGCCTGTCAGCGGATTTTTAACATTTGACTTTAATCCCATATCAGTAAATATCTGGATTGCTGTATGATACCTGATAGCTAGCACAATCGTTTTTTACCAAGTTTTTATCTTTACACTCTGTTGACTTTTTATATATAATTCTGATATTTGTTCATAGCCCTGATGAAGGAAATACATAAAAACCCTGAAACATGGCCCTGATTACAACAATCCAATAAAGCATGTTTAAATAAAAATAATAAATCCATCCTTTACTATATACGGCTTTGCTTTAGGCCTCATGCACACTGGACATTATGCTAACTTTTCTACACTCCTGGTAGCAGAGTTTTGGCAGAAACAATGCTTGTCACTTGTAAACTTGTATGTGAAAAAAATGGGTGAACCAAAAAACAGCGCAAATGAATAATGAATAAAATAAATAATCTAAAACGTGATTCAGGTGGAATATCTCCCACAATGCAAGCTGCCACATAAACGTGAAAAACGTGATAAGTGAAAAGGAATAAATTTGTAGCGATCAACAAATATAGAAGATAATGTTACGCTGAGTAAATAGATACCCAACATGTCATGCTTCAAAATTGCGCACGCTCGCGGCATGGCGACAAACTTTGGTACTTAAAAATCCCATAGGCGACATTTTAAAAATTTCCACAGGTTATCAGCTTAGAGTTACAGAGGGGTTCTAGGGCTCAAGTTATTGCTCTCGCTTTAACAATCCTGGCGATACCTCACATGTGTGGTTTGAACACCATTTACATATGTGGGCGGGGCTTCTGTATGCGTTCACTTCTGCGTGCGAGCGAACGGGGACAGGGCGCTTTAATTTTTTTTTTTTCCTATTTATTTTATTTATAATTTTTTAAACCTACACAGTTTTTTAAATTGATCATTTTTATTCCTATTACAAGGAATGTAAACATTGTAAACATGTAATAGAAATAGCCATGACAGGACCTCTTTATTGTGAGATCTGGGGTCAAAAAGTCCTCAGATCTCACAAGTACACTAAAAAAGAAAAAAAAAATGGTTAAAAAAAATCGGCTCTTTAACCTCCTTAGCGGTATTCCCGAGCGTGGCTCGGGGTTAAATTTCAGAGCCAAAAGCGGTAACCCCGAGCCACACTCGGGGTACCGCCAGAAGCATCGCTGGATCCTAATAGAGGGGTTACTTACCTTGTCACCGGGATCCAGCAATGTGTCTCGGCGGTGTCTCGCGGCGGATCTTCCTCCTGATCGTCTCCGTGCCCCGGCTTCCGTCTCCTGCGACGTGACATTCGCAGGGGGGTGGAACCGGCGGCAAATTCAAATGTAAAACACACCAAACACACTGATACAATTCAAAATAAAAATAAATCATATTAGTTTGCCCCCCCCAGTGCCCTTTCCTGCAGTTTTACTGTACTTTTTATGTATATATATATATATATATATATATATATATCTGCTACCATAACCACGGTATTTAGCGTCAAAGTAGTGACGTACATCTGCGGTGGGCGGTCGGTAAGTGGTAAAAATGTCAAGTTTCTGTGATGAAATAAAATGAGATAAATATAAATCAATTTAGCACTTTTTCCACCTTTAATGTGACCTATAAACTGTATAACCCAGTTGAACAACAAACTGAAATCTTTTGGGTGGAGCGAATTAAAAATAAAAAACTAAAATAAAATGGTTGCATAAGTGTGCAGTGCACACACTTAAGCTAATACTTTGTTGAAGCACCTTTTGATTTTTTTACAGCACTCAGTTTTTTTGGGTATGAGTATCAGCATGGCACATCTTGACTTGGCAATATTTGCCCACTCTTCTTTGCAAAAACACTCCAAATCTGTCAGATTACGAGGGCATCTCCTGTGCACAGCCCTCTTCAGGATCCCCCACCAATTTTCAATCTGATTCAGGTCTGGGCTCTGACTGGGCAATTCAAAAACTTTAAACTTCTTCTGGTGAAGCCATTCCTTTGTTGATTTGGATGTATGCTTGGGGTCGTTGTCATGCTGAAAGATGTTCCTCTTCATGTTCAGCTTTCTAGCAGAAGTTTCAAGGTTTTGTGCCAATATTGACTGGTATTTGGAACTGTTTATAATTCCCTCTACTTTGACTAAGGCCTCCGTTCCAGCTGAAGAAAAACAGCCCCAAAGCATGATGCTGCCACCACCATGCTTCACTGTGGGTATGGTGTTCTTTTGGTGATGTGCAGTATTGTTTTTCCGCCAAACATATCTTTTGCAATTATGGCAAAAAAAGTTCAACCTTGGTTTCATCAGACCATAACACATTTCCCACATGATTTTGGGAGACTTCAATTGTGTTTTTGCAAAATTTAGCCGGGCTTGGATTTTTTTCTACATAAGAAAAGGCTTCCGTCTTGCCACTCTACCCCACAGTCCAGACATAGGAAGAATACAGGAGATTGTTGTGACATGTACCACACAGTCAGTACTTGCCAGATATTCCTGCAGCTCCCTTACTGTTGCTATAGGCCTCTTGGCAGCCTCCCTGACCAGTTTTCTTCTAGTTTTCTCATCAATTTTGGAGTGACGCCCAGTTCTTGGTAATTTCATTGTTGTGCCTAATTGTCTCCACTTGATGATGACTGTCCTTACTGTGTTCCATGGTATATCTAATGCCTTGTAAATTCTTTTGTACCCTTCTTCTGACTGATACGATTTAACAATGAGATCCCTCTAAAGCTTTGAAAGCTCTCTGTGGACCATGGCTTTTGCTATAGGATGTGACTAAGAAAATGTCAGGAAAGACCTACTAGAACAGCTGAACTTTGTCTCATTTTTATACATCACAGAAACCCGACATTTTAACAGGAATGTGTAGACTTTTTATATCTACTGTATGTGTGCATGGACACAGAGGCCAACATACAAGGACATTTAGAGGCCAGAAAAAAATGCCAAGCACCCAGAGGGGCATCAGCAAAAATGTCCACTGTGCATGAGGCCTTAAAGTAGAGCGAGAGAGATTTAGTAAGTGTAGCAGTGAACATTCACTTTAGAAAAACCTCCCCTTTAAGTAATGAAATGGTGATAATAAAATAACTTTTTTAATGAATTCTTAAAAATCAGCTCCACATTTTAGAAATACCTTTCTGAGAAGTTGACAACTGGCAAAGCTGAATTTTTTGTTCAGTCCTGGCATCTGCTGTCAACTCTGCCAAAAAGGTGCTATTTCCAAGGCAGGTGTACTACTTTCCATTAGGCATCTTTGCAAAAAAGACACCTTAAATTACCACTAATTCTCAAATAAAGTTGAAAGAAAAAAACACATTGGCACATTATTATGATGTTTTTATTACATAAAAATGGTCTAACACCCAAATACAAGGGGAACTTTAGGAGAAGTGCTAATAGATGGTCCAAAGACACAGTTTAGATGCAGAGGGGCTTCCAAATATGGCCAGCCACGAGGCCAATAGAAGATCTGGATACAGATATTTATTACACTTGATAAGTGTGTATACAGATTTTGTTTTCTAGTTTTGGATATGTTGAGAATTATTAGAACTCTGTCAAGTTTTTTTTTGTTTTTTTTTAATTGCTTTCTGTGGCCATGCTAGATAAATTCACTCTTTGTATTTGACCATTGTCACTGAGACAGAAGGTGATGGAAAATCTGCAATCTTACAGTTGTCACCAGAACATGAGTTGAGGGTGTTTTGTTCTCCAAATATTTCCCTGTTTTGTAGCTATCAATTCTTACTTCCTGTTGAGTATGTAGGATAAAAAAGTGAAGTTAATTTTCCACAACTGACTTGAAGGAGAAGTAGGACCAAAGCTCTTTTGACCCTAATTCTCCTATGGAAGCATTCTCCACTGCTGTGACCCAGATTCAGCAAACAGCGGGCTAAAGTCCCCTGTAGGCTAACCTCACACAGCCGCTCCATGCTCTGTAGTGGTACCGACTTTAATGTCAGGATTCACCCATGCCGCTGAGAGCCTGAGCCAGCCACTCCCACCCTATCCACAGTCTGGCGCTCCAGTGAACTAAAAAAGGGGCAGATCGGACCCGAGAACTGAGCCATCAGCGGTCTTTGATTGCTCATTTCTTGGTGTAGAGCCGGCAGGGGACACATGTAGCATCTAGCATATGCTGCATCCACCTGGGTGAATATGCATGTTTTTTTATTTTAAAATCCCATACTTCTCTTTTAATTCTTCGCTTCCATATTGAAAACAAAGGTAAAAAAAACGTTTAGTTATACATACATTTAAAGTATTGGTAGTGAGAAAATAAAATAGAGATGTACCTGTTGGTGCTATCTTCCAGCGGGATAGTGTCTATCATTTCTATAATTTCTACCAGCCACATACTGTAGCTGGCCATATTCAGGAGCTTCCCACTGTATAGACTGATGGCTTTTTCTGGCCAAAAATATGTACATCTCACAAGTTCCCTCTGTAAGTGAAACTTTATTTAATAAAGGAGTGGTTCGCTATTTCAGGGTGCCTTGTCTTTTAGCAACTCTGAATTTCCCCTGCACTATTCTAAAGACTGCAGAGGTGTATTGTTCCCTTAGCATTCACTTAGACCTTTGGTTCCACTCTTGAATGTTCACATTGTTTTTTTTTTTTTTTTTATTCCTTTAAGAATGTTACTTGCTAGCTTAATAACATCACTACTTTAGAACAAACCTGAAAGTATATTTTAATTAAGTATATATTATTTTTTTTTAACTTGGATACAGTAAGGATGGGTTAAACCCCTATGTTTTTTGTTTGGCCTGTGTGTTTCATTGGGGAGATTTCCCTTAACTTCCAGTACTATGCAAACAACAAAAAATAAGATAATATTTTCCCAAAATGTGTAAATCCTCCTTCCATTTCTTATCCTTTCCCCACTCCTGACCCTCTCTCCACTGGAAGGCACCCTTAATTTCTGTTTTGACTATAATACCTTGCTATAGGCTATAATCTATCCCTACGCTATCCAAAATAAAAACCAATTGCTGCAATGGTATTGTTCTCAGTAAATGGTCTAATTGATAGTCTTCCAGAATTGGACCGTAAAGGGAAATGCTAGTTGGACTAATTGGGCCAAGCAGGCTGTAAAAAAGTATTTGAATTCTTTATCTCTTTACTTGTTCTTTTTAGAGCATCACTATGGCAGCCAGGTTACTATCATTCATAAAGTAGAATAAAAGCAGCTCCTGTTTTTTCATGACAGAGTTGCTTTAAAAAATACTGCTAAGCAGCCCATAGCAGCTTACACCAATCTACCGATTATGGTCAGATCACCTCAATAGCCTTCTTCAAGGCAATTACCTGTTTTGCAATACTTCCAATCACATATGATGCCCTATTTATACCAAATTGAAAGAAGAATAGTGCAGAATAAATGTATTTGTATTTAAATATTTGCATATTTCTATGTTAGAACATGTATTTCAATATACTACTTTATAAATATTTGCATTGAAGTGCTTTTTCTAAACTTTTTTGTCCTGCTGGTATAGCTAAATTTAGTCTAAATCATTCATTCCCCAAATCTTGTTTGTTTGCAAGTGTGAAAAATGAAAAAATAAAAGGAAACAAAACTATAGCTCATGTACCTTAAAAGAAATCTGCAGGATTGAAGTGTACAAAAACCTCTACTAAATCAAGTATAGGGAAAGTTTCCTCAAAGTATTTGTGAACATACAATGTTATAGGTAGTTTCTGTCATAGGACCATGCATCTCTTGTTGCTGACAGTGGGGGGCGTTGTTGCAGGACACTGTGCAGACAAACAGTATGCATGTATTCAATTTGTACTGTACTGTACTGTACTTGGGCAGGGGGCATGTTCAAGGGGCAGGCTGTGAATGGGTGTGTGCCAGGGACAGGCTGTGATTGTTCAACGAACAAACTGCCCAAAACAGGCATGCTGCATGTCTGAACAGTGCCCTGTACCACTGAATATCCAGCCAAATGATTGAAAACTGACCACACAAAAACAGATCAGCTTCTGTGCTTTGTTTGGTCATTTTAGCACTAGGAAGAAAGGTGACTGGATCAACCAGGCACTTCAGATGGAACAATTATGTGAAAAATGATAAAGACTATGATTTATAAAATACACATATGGGAACACACATATAGAAAAACAAATATTTAGGGTAACATACACTTTAAAACCAAAGTAAATAAAGAAGAGAGCAGACTGAACTCCAAAGATCTGGCAACAGACAAGCCTTAAATTCTAATATGGGCAAAAAAATGAATTTAAATATATTCCACAATAGCCACAAAGGATATTCATCCACTTTGTTTCCCCCAAAGCTTTTGAAAACCCCATAATTACCATATAAAAGTAGCAGTGACACCATCATTGTTCTGTACATAGTCTGAGCAGAGAGCTGTGGGAGGGGCCCAGCAAGCCCACCTATTATACACTGCCTGTAGAAAACTACAGGATGGGGTGGAGACATGACCATGATTATAGGAAGCTACTGCACAGATGCAAAGTTTCACACTAGATTACTGCACATATCTGGAAGAAATACTGTACACAAAGCACACCAAGATTCAAGTAAGAATACACATGCCTCTTGTAATTACACATATTTACTTATCCTGAAGTTCTGCTTTAAAGCCAAGTTTTAGCCAAAACTTTTTTTTTTTTGGCTAGAGTGAAGAAGGCTTAAACCTCTGTCAGGTTTTTATTGCTGTCTGAGTCTCTATTGGTGAAATATCCTCTCCTTTCTAATGGGGATACAGACAAACAAGAAACTAAAGCACTTTTTTTTAGTGGAGTGGGGAAGGATTAGAACTACTGACACTCTTTTTGTTTTAATCTGTTTTATCCCAGAGACAAACAGTTTTCTTTTCAACTTTCCTCTGTAAAAAAATTTTAAATTAGGTTTTAATGAAAGCCTGTAGAGGGAAAGTATGGAGGCTACCATTGTTGAAACTCTTTAGAAATGCTAGATACCTGGCTTTAATATTTTTTTAAACACTTATCTGTAACAAAGATACAACTGGTGGAGTCAGAGTGAAGTCAGAACTCCTGATCATGTTTGTTCCAAGTCAGTGGTTTAAAAGGAAATGTAGCCGGAGGCAGCCAAGTATTTTGGAAGGGGGTTAGCAATGGCATCATATGTATATCCCTTTCCTTCAACTTAAGGATCATGTGGGGATAATTCAAGTACAAGATTACATATAAAGGCGTAGGTGCTTTTAAAAAGCTGGTTTCCATCCTTCTCAGTTGATATCCAAGTGGTTTGCATCTGGCCGGGATTGACAACTTTAATTCATACATAGGTATGGCATGTATCGACAGTTTAGACCTGCAAAACACAAAGGTTTTTGAAGGGCTATGCCGACACCTTGTGCTAAATGCTAGGCTGCTCTGCACTAGGCAACTTGAAAAAAAAGTGTTATTTCAACTGACAGTTTTTTATGTTACATAGGGACCTATGGTTGTGGTTATGTGCACTGAAGTTCATGTGTCTGAACACTGTTGTGGCCATTATAAGGGGTTCCCATTCTTCTTGCTGGGTTTTTTATTTTGTTTATGTTCTAGGGAATGTAACAGGAGGACCTGAACACACTGGCAACCAGGAACCCCCCAAACTCCCAGGAACATTGGCAAGAATGATGGCATAGAGTTCTCACTCTTGGGGTATCCAGTAAATATAAGAAGTTAGGGACTGATTCAGCCCTCCAGGCTCCAGCTTTTTCTGTAACATACCTTTTGGGTTAATGAGCAGTTTAAAAGCAGATATAGGTCTTTGCCCAAAACTTTTTTTTTTGCTCCAAAAACCCTAAACCCTAAACCCTGGGAACTCAATTTGAACACATACAGTATCTCACAAAAGTGAGTACACCCCTCACATTTTTGTAAATATTTTATTATATATTTTCATGAGGCAACACTGAAGAAATTACACTTTGTTATAATGTAAAGTAGTGAGTGTACAGCTTGTATAACAGTGTAAACTTGTTATCCCCTCAAAATAACTCAACACACAGCCATTATTGTCTAAACCACTGGCAACAAAAGTGAGTACACCCCTAAGTGAAAATTTCCACACCTCGGACCTTGTAACACTAACAAGTCACATGACACAGGGGAGGGAAAACGGCTAATTGGGCCCAATTTGGACATGGTCACTTAGGGGTATACTCACTTTTGTTGCCAGTGGTTTAGACATTAATGACTGTGTGTTGAGTTATTTTGAGGGGACAGCAAATTTACACTGTTATACAAGCTGTACACTCACTACTTTACATTGTAGCAGTGTCATTTCTTCAGTGTTGTCACATGAAAAGATATAATAAAATATTTACAAAAATGTGAGGGGTGTACTCACTTTTGTGAGATACTGTATAAGCTTGAAGCTTGACCTGCCTCAATCAACATCCTTACTGTTGGCCAGTGAATCTGTCTGTCAACACTATGGAGTAAGTATCAGATGTGAGAGGTTGTAGGGGGTGGACCAGAGCTCAATTTCATAACAGTAGTTGTATTGTGTATTCCTTTTGGGAAGCTCACAATGTGCAGTAAAATCAGACTAATTTCAGTACAGGAGAGGAGACTATAAAACTGTGCAACACTGGAGTTCAGCTTTATTTTATTTATTTGTTTGCTGTCTGTATCCCATTGGATGATTTCCCTTCACTTTCTGTAACAAGACTTTTTTTCTGGACCTGGATAGGCTTGGAGGTAGGTGGGTGTCAATAAACACGAGTTTGTTTATATATAGTTGCCCATAGACCTACATGGAGCTTCTGATCATATCCTCCTGAAAAACAGACAAGTGGACCTGATCGATAAGTTCATGTGATAAAGAGATTGAATTTATCCAGAGGGCATGCAGACATCAAGAAAAACCTGACAGTGGTTCTAACCTTTCCCTACAATTGACTTTAGATACACATTAATTAATATACAAGACTGATATTTAATACTTGTACACGGTCCATTTCTGAACATTCTGATCAGATGTCCCGGGGAGGAGAGGGTTACACAGACTGCTGAACGCTTCAATATTAGTGCATTGTTTTACATTAAATTGCTCTCTCAGAAACGTCTCTTGGAATCAGTTCTGCTCTATTGGCTCCAATAAAAGTGCCCGCTTTACTGAATCTTCAAAAAGTAGGCCACATATACTGTTCCTTCACTGTTTCTATAAGGATTCCCTTTTCACCTCTAAAATCACTTCTAGTTTTGCCTTCTACAAAATTATATTGTTTAAAGATTTTAGGTAATTTTATGAAACTGTATAGTTTTAAATGTGGAAAAGCTAAACACTGAAAGAGGCCTTTTTTACATTTGATTTAAACGGTATAATAAAAAGTCAAATTGAATATCCAAGCGTTCTGCATCTGGGACAGAATAACTTACAGCTTTCCAGCTGTTGCACTACATCAGCCAAAGCCTCAGGCCACTCTGCCAGTTTCAGTACATTGTAAAAAAAAAAAAAAAAGAAAATTCCTGTCTTATTTAAATCAGTTCAGAGTGTGGTGACTGTTGTGTTATATATAGTGTTGAAATCCACATCCACAAAAAAAGCAGAAAACATAAGAATCAGATTGCAACTTTCTACAGATCTGTTAATGCTTACCTTGAGCTTAAAGTGTATGTAATGTAACCTTAACAATGAACCTATATTTGCTCATTTGCTCCTTTTTAGTCTGGTAAATATACAATTAAACGTGTTTTGTTAGAACAATTCAATGAGTGCAAAAAAATATATATATTAATTCTACCAGAAACCACTTAAACTTGTAATTTCCTATATACAATATATATACTATATATATACCTTTAATGACTGTTGTCATAAAGCATTGTTATCAGCCTCGTCCAGTTGTCTTTATGGACTACAGGATACCACCACCACCTATATGCCAACCAGCACTCTACCACCATCCAATACATGTACAAGAAACTGGGGACGTGGAGGGTTTAGTCAATAGTCCTAGAATAAAGTTACATAGTTCGTCATGCTCCATGCATATATCTTGCATGGTTGGGCATACTGCCCCTTGGCATAGACTAATGTAATACTACTGTTGGTGACAAGCTGTCTCACCTTGCACCTTGCAGCTTTACTTCCCATAGTTCCCAGGAGTTGAAAGGAGAACTGTGTATATCTAGATGTCTTGAAAAAGCATACTGTGACAGAATGCAACGATTTGCAAATCTAATAAACACATACTGTATTTTATTCACAATGAAAATAGAAAACATATAAAATGTTTAAACCAAGAAAATGTACCATTTTAAGAACGAAATAAGGTAATTTTGAAATTGATGGTAGCAACGCATCTCCAAAAAGTTGGGACAGGGCCATGTTTACAATGGTGTATCCATAGTGCCCGAAGAAGATGGGGCAACCAATATTGTGTTTTGGCTTTTTCCAACTGGCTTTTTTGGGCACAGAGCTTTCTGTAAGGATTTCTCCAGATTCTCTGAATCTTTTGATGCTATTATGTACTGTAGATTATGATATATTTAAAGTCTTTGCAATTTTACATTGAGGGACATTGTTTTGAAATTGTTTGACAATTTTTAGGCACAGCTTTTCACAGATTGCAAACCCCTGTACAGACCTGTTGCCAATTAGCCTTAGTAGTTGCAAAATATTCCAACCCTTCCTTGTTAGTACCACTTACTATGCCAGCTTTTGTTGCTCTGTCCAATGGTTTTGAAACTTGTTGCTGCCATCAATTTCAAAATGACCTTATTTTTTCCTAAAATGGTACAGTTTCTCAGTTTAAACATTTCTATTGTGAATAAAATATGTGTTTATGAGATTTGCAAATCATTGTATTCTGTTTTTATGTAGATTTTACACAGCATCCCAACTTTTTGGGAATTGGGTAGTATTTATAAAGCCCATAAAATGTTAACTAAAAAATTGCAGCCTCCACTTAGCTACGCCTTCAGACAAACCAAAATCAGAACTATTCTTTGGACTTTCTGTCAAAAGGGAACTTTTTTTGCACACTTCAACCTTTAGATTTCTTTGGTTCACCTCTTTTATCAGTAACGCCAGCAAGGTCTCCAATTCTCATGGGAGGTCTGTGCTCAGTAGACCTTTCCTAAATCCTGAATAACTCTGATTTAATCCTACAGGTATGTAACAGAATTTGTAAACCTAGGCAATGTTTCAGCTCTTCGAACTTTCAGAGTACTGAGAGCTTTGAAAACTATTTCTGTAATTCCAGGTAAGAAGTAATTGGTGTGAGGTGTTAGGCCCCTTTGTACATCCAACTGTTTCTTTGTGTCTGTCATTGTGTTTGTGTGTGAACTCCCCTATTACAGATATGTCACAGAGTTTGTGGACCTGGGCAATGTCTCAGCACTGAGAACATTCAGAGTTCTCCGAGCATTGAAAACAATTTCAGTCATTCCAGGTGAGAGACAGGTTAAAACACGCAGGCTTGATTTTGCTCCATTAAGTAAAAGCCACATCTTTTGAGCATAGAACCTTGATGTTTGCCACTCATGCTGCTGAATATACAGAAAAAAAGCAGGAATCCTGAGCAAAGCCCGAGAGATCCAAAAGATTCCTAGCTTTTTTTTTTAGCATTAGCTTTTTTTATTTAAGTTTTTAGTTCAGTTTTTTCAAGTTCTGAACACTTCTTGCATGAGACTCTGCTATCTTCAGTCTGTGTAATTTGCATTTTAAGATTTTCTTTTTTTTTTTGTCCACAGAGGTAAATTAGAATTTGTTTTTTCTTTATTGGCATCCATGCCATATGACTATAAAAATGGCAAAGCTAAAAAAATATATATATACAGTTTATACATTACGAATTGAACATCATTGCTTTTTTTAAAGCTAACAAGTCATTTAGTCACTTGACCAATTAAAGTTCTGATTTAGTCTTAATTTAGAAGTAGATTATGGCTTTTAAATGCATGTTAGCTGCATGTGACATATTTTTATAAAATATAAAATAGATAAAAACTTTTCTCATAGATAACCTTCTTAGAGCAGTGCAAATATGTGTGAAATAGACATGAAGTGGTTAAGTGAAAACTATACATACAATGTAAGTTTTTCCTCTGTGATAAAATAAATAATATATAACATTCACAACAGTGTATGCTGGAGATGTGAAAACATAAATTTGTGAAAAGGAAAAGCCCAAAGGAAAAAAATGGTTTATTGAATTCTACTAAAACTCCGCCAAAGAAAATTTTCATTATTTGGCTTAGAAGCTTATAAAAATACTATATAAAAATAGTAGACAGGTTAATGAAGGACTGTTAACATCTCAAATTTATCATAATATAGATCAATCTAAGGCTTAGCAATAGACCCTTGACCGCTTGATAATGCACCAGTAAAAGCCCATTTTTCTTATTTTGTTGCCCCACCGACCAGGGCTAGTTCCAGTAGTGGTGTGCTTTATCATTAGGCATAGTGCCTTAACAAGACACCTCCATCTTTTATTTTGCAGTAAAAATGAATGTGTACCTTTTGAAAAATGTATATTTTTTATTCTCTGGCTTTGGGGAGTCCCTTGATCACAAGCACATGCATATACAATTTAGTTCTAAACTCCCATGAAGTCATGTGCTGCTTTATCCCACTCTGATGTCATTATTGCCAATGAGAGGGGTGAAATAGCAGTTGAGATGCTCTCGTTATCAAGAGGAAGGAACAAGAGGGGCAATGGTTGAGGAGGTAAAGGACTAAAATGTATGCAGGACTCTAAGTCAAGGATGTTGAGGGGCCATTCAATCCTTTTCTTTTAACTTTGAACCTTGATAGTTTTTCTTCTTTGATACCAAAGCTCTATCATTGGACCATTTTAACCTTTTTTTTTACCACTCACTGTTAAAACCTTTATGAATCTTAACATACAGGCTGGTTGGCCCTGTATTTATTTATTTATTTATTTTAAGTTGACCTGCCAAGTGCTCTCTAGCATGTGGGCTGCTATTGATGTAGCATGGAGCCCTCACACACCCTATATTTATATGACAGCCAATATAACTACAAGGGTTGGGGTTGTAACCTATATGCTTGGTTGCTGAGCATGTACTTGCCCTAGAGAAAGCTGTGGGGTCATTTTTTTTATGTTATACCAAATACAGAGGAAATGCTCATGGGTTGCATGATTACCTGTCAAGTTTAGTGACTGTTTAAACAGGTCCAGTCAGTGTCAGATTTGAATAAACATGAAAGGGTTAGCTTTTCTTTATTTGTGCTAGGTTCCAGAAACAGTGATACAATTTGTTTAAATGCCCCGCAGTACTCCATATTACACTGTTGAACTTACAGATATTTGTGAATGTTTTAAAATATTTAAGACACTGGAATCAACTTGCATTTTATGTTTATGTTATCACGATGACAAGGGATCCCAGAAGAGAAACATTTGCTGACTAGACATAAGTTAATATGTTGCCAGCTACAGCTGGGTAGAGGTGACTTGCCCAAAAAAAAATAAAAAAAAGTTCCTCCAGCCATTTTGTATGGTGTGTCATCTGTGGGACACAGAAAAGTCACCAAGTTGTCCACGTCTCCTCAACCATTTCATTGTTTTCACCAGCTTCCGGCTGTCCTTTCAGTTAACTGCTTTGTGTCGGTGTTACTGTGTTTGTCTAAGCTTCTGCATGCCAATATTTCATCATCTTGCAAGAATTAATAATTTTTCCTGTGCTACTGGGTTGCATTTGGAACAAATGCCATTTTATGGTTCTAATTCTAGGCCTGAAGACCATTGTGGGTGCTCTAATTCAGTCGGTTAAGAAGCTTTCGGATGTGATGATTCTCACAGTGTTTTGTCTGAGTGTCTTTGCACTAATAGGACTACAGCTTTTTATGGGACACCTACGGAATAAATGCTTACTGTGGCCTCCACTATACAGCGGTTATGAAATGAATATCACATCCTACATCAATGGCACAATGAACAGCAACAGCACGTTTTTTAATAGAACATTCCCTGAGTTTGACTGGCAGGAATACGTTGAAGATGAATGTAAGAATATATACAAATTTTTAGGAATTTATTGGTTTTTTTTTTGCCCCCGGAAAACCGTTGTGGCATCTCTCCCTAAAAACCTCAATGTGGCATAGAATGTCTAGTTACACATCCATATCCAGCACCCTGTTCCAACTGTACTGTACATATACCAGGTCATTGCTCTTGCAGTATTCATAAGGAACTGTTTTTCACTTTATAACTTTTGTCCCCATACCAGTCTGTGATTGCAAATGCAACTGAAGAAGGTCAACTGAACCAGCAACGAATTCTGAATGGGCTTGAAACATCTAAAATTGACATTAAAAGCACCCTGTATTTGCCCATCAAAGCCCGTCCACAAAGGCCCTTCCAGTATTAGGCCATTCTAACCAAACAAGTGTGCAGTGTTGGTCTTGCTTTTTTAAACAAAATTTTAGTCTTGGCTAATTTTCATAGATAATAGCTAATATTCAGGGGTACTCATAGATATGCCAGTTGGCTGGCAAAAGATGAGTCTTTTTTTTCATTCAACCAAGATGTGGAAAGAGTATTTCCCATGTCTCTCCTAAAGGGGAGACTATGGGAGATGAGGATTTTAAAGTGGCCAGAAGTAGCAAATCACTTTAGTAAAACAAATAAAATCACAGGATATTTTATATATATTTTATATATATATATATATATATATATATATAAAAAACACATTTTTGTAAATATTTTATTGTATCTTTTCATGTGACAAAACTGAAGAAATGACACTTTGCTACAATGTAAAGTAGTCAGCGTACAGCTTGTTTAACTGTAAATTTTCTGTCCCCTCAAAAAAACTCAACACACCATTAGCCATTAATGTCTAAACCGCTGGCAACAAAGATGAGTACACCCCTAAGTGAAAAGGCCCAAAATGGCGCCCAATTAGCCAATTTCCCTCCCTGGTGTCATGTGACTCATGAGTGTTACAAGATCTCAGGTGTGAATGAAGAGCAGGTGTGGTAAATTTGGTGTTATCACTCCCACTCTCTCATACTTGTCACTTGAAGTTCAACATGGCACCTCATGGCAAAGAACTCTCTGAGGATCTGAAAAAAAGAATTGTTGCTCTACATAAAGATTGCCTAAGCTATAAGAAGATTGCCAAGACCCTTAAACTGAGCTGCAGTACAGTGGCCAAGACCAAGGTTGTCTTTTGGAAATAGATGTATGGTATGAGTGCTGCCAGCATTGCTGCAAAGTTTGATGGAATGGGAGATTTGCCTGTCAGTGCTCAGACCATACGCTGCACACTGCATCAAATTGGTCTGCATGGCTGTCGTCCCAGAAAGAAGCCTCTTCTAGATGATGTACAAGAAAGCCTGCAGTTTGATGAAGACATGCAGACTAAGGACATGGGTTACTGGAACCATGTCCTGTGGTCTGATGAGACCAAGATAAACTTATTGGTTCCGATGGTGTCAAGCATGTGTGGCGGCAACCAGGTGAGAAGTACAAAGACAAGTGTGTCTTGCCTACAGTCAAGCATGGTGGTGAGAGTGTCATGGTCTGGGGCTGCCGACACTAGGGAGCTAGAGTTCATTGAGGGAACCATGAATGCCAACATGTACTGTGACATACTGAAGCATAGCATGATCCCCTCCCTCCAGTGACTGGGCCACAGGGCAATATTCCAACATGATAACAACCCTAAACACACTTCCAAGACAATAACTGCCTTGCTAAAGAAGATGAGGGTAAAGGTGAAGGACTGGCCAAGCATGTCTCCAGACCTAAACCCTATTGAGTATCTGTGGGGCATCGTCAAATGGAAGGTGGAGCAGCTCAAGGTCTCTAACATCCTCCAGCTCTGTGATGTCATCATGGAGGAATGGAAGAGGACTCCAGTGGCAACCTGTGAAGCTCTGGAGAACTCCATGCCCAAGAGGGTTAAGGCAGTGCTGGAAAACAATGGTGGCAACACAAAATATTGACACTTTGGGACCCATTTAGACATTTTCACTTAGGTGTGTACTCACTTTTGTTCCCAGCAGTTTAGACATTAATGGCTGCATGTTGAGTTATTTTGAGGAGACAGAAAAATTTACACTGTTATACAAGCTGTAAACTCACTGCTTTGCATTGTAGCTAAGTGTCATTTTTTTCAGTGTTGTCACATGAAAAGATATAAAATATTTACAAAAATGTGAGGGATGTACTCACTTTTGTGAAATACTGTAATACAACCATCTGTGCTTGGATATATAGCTGAAGCTGTATGGATCAACAGGTTTTGCCCAGAAGGAGGGCTTCTTCAGGATCTGCCTTATAATAATAATAGAGTTTATAGCTAGTAAGTAATACAGGCTATTATTGACAGAAATACATACAATGTTAACATGCCATACAAAATTTGTATTTGAACATATCATATAAAAGAGAGTGGAGGTGATAAAGGAAAAAAGGGGGCAAAACAGTAAGTACTTTATTGTTTGTAAAATTGCAACAATTGTAGAGTTGGTAGAGAACTAAAAAAAAAAAGGAAGGGGGTGGAAGGGGAAGGGAGGAACAGGGTACCGAGGATCAGGAATGTGTGAAGGACAAAACAAAATTAGCATATTGGGGGGACATAATGCAGGGAGACAGGTGGAGCAAGTGTACTGGTCATGAATCATATATTTCAACTACTGCTATTTCTACTGCTACTGGACTTCTAGCATATATGTACATAATTTGTCTGATGCTTTTTGATTTTCAATTTTTGTCTAAAGAAAGATTCATGACCAGTACACTTGCTCCTCCTGTCTCCCTGCATTATGTCCCCCTAATATGCTGATTTTGTTTTGTCCTCCACACATTCCAGGTCCCCGGTACCCTTTTCCTCCTTTCCCCCTTCCCCTTCCTTTTTTTTTGTTCTCTACCAACTTCACAACTGTTGTAATTTTACAAGTACTGTTTTGCCCCCTTTTTCCATCTCTCTTTTGATGATATGATATTTTCAAATACAATATTTGTATGGCATTGGGATGTTGACATTGTATGTATTTCTGTCATTAATATCCTGTTTGTTAGAATTCTACTCTGAGAGTGTGATTCCTGCGCTATCATAGACACTAAGGTCTCCCTAAAGCCGCACGTACAGTAACTGGTAACAACAAAACAGTTCAAGATAATTAAAAAGGTATGGGGTTGTACTGCTCTGTCAGGGTATTCAAAAAGGACTTTTTGCAATTCACAGATACAGATTAATTCAGGTATATAAAGTGCTGATGTGCGTTTTTATGCAAATACATATATAAATTAATTCAAGTGTATAAGGTGCTTCTCTGTGTTTTAAAGATGTGCAAATCACTTGTGAAAATATTTCTTCATTAATTAATCATATTAAAATTAAATATTGTGCTGGTGTCTTAATCACAGTAACCAAATGAATAAATAAACAAATCAATTGTGCTTAATAGCTTAAAGTGAAAATGTGCATCCTAAACAATATATATACGTGACTTTTTAATATAAGTGCTTCCTTCTATATCACATATATAGCTTAGTGTGACAGTATAAGTGCTGTATACATAATCTCAACAAAATAAAGGAATAATAAGTGTCCCATTAAAAATTGATCAATAGGGTGATTGGTAGTATTGGATATCTTCCTCCACCTTTAGTTTCTGTGATTGGGGGTTCTTTTCAGTGCTCACACTTCTAGGTGCTCTAAATGCTCACCTCAATGAGGTTAATAATACACCTGTATTATTAAACCTATGTGGTTCCCTCTGGTCCTTAACACTGCGTAGTCCTGCTCCTTCTAGTGGAATCGCAGTGTCTCCTGGTCTGTGTTGGTCTCCTTTGACTGTAGTGGGCTTCTTGTGGGAGGCTTTTTCTGGATCCTCCCTCGCTCAGTTTGATGTTTTTGTGCCACTGCTCCTTAAGGCTCATTAAAAAAGTGGGGCCATCATGGTGTAGTATATAATGGGTTTTATTTATAAAAACATTGCAGACTTACATGTAAATACGCTGCTTCCTGTGCTCAGATAAGCGCTGGGGACCTCCATCCCGTTCCTATGCGTTACATCATGATACCATGTGACTTCCTCAGGGATTCTTATTTGCATAAAAACGCACATCAGCACTTTATATACCTGAATTAATCTGTATCTGTGAATTGTAAAAAATATCCTGTATGTATTACTTACTAGCTATAAACTCTATTAATATTTCAAGGCGGATCCTGATGAAGCCCTCCTTCTGGGCGAAACACGTTGATCCATACACCTCCAGCTATCTATCCAAGCACAAATGGTTGTAGTATATATGTCTTATATATATATGTTTTGAACATACCAATTTGCAGGGAGTCTATACTCCTTTTGTTTTTAAATAATTTTGTATAAATAAAATACCCTGTGATTTTACTTGTTTTACTATAGTGATATACTGCTTCTGGGCACTTGCATCTCCCATAGACTCCCCCCTCAGGAGAGACATGGGAAATACTTTTTCTGCAATTCTGACCTTATCTAAGGGATTGTGCCAGAATTTTTAAACAAGCTCCCCCACCCAAAACTCGTTGAATGAAAAAAAAATATAGATTCCACACATTTGATGTATATGGAGTAACCTCTCTGCTGTGCTATTGTATTCTAACAGTGGCAAGGCTTCCCCGGGCTGAATTTAGATTAATATATGGCTGGCTTAAGTCAATTTCTCATCTCTTTTTGTCCTGGTGACCATGTTGTGAGACAAAAAAAAGAGAAATCTAAAATGTTAAAGTTGTCAGAAGTGGGGGAGAATCTTCCAATGAAGAAACATATTCTAATGAAGACTCTCTAAAGGCAAAATTCCTCCCTCTTGGAAGGGAAATTTCCCCAAAGGGAGACAGACAATAAAATGTAAATTAACAGGGGCTTTAACCCTCCCCTTTTCTATCTAAACCTTAAAAAGGGTTTGGCTCAGGGTTGCCAACCTCCCACAACTTTTTTTTACTGACCGGACATGGAACATTTACTGACAGAGCACATTTATTTTTTCCTGACAGCCTGAAAAAAATCAACAGAACTCCTATTAGAAACTAAAACAATCGATATTTAAACAGTATAAACATAATCTGTTAACACTGACAGTACCCATAACAGGTAATTGGCCTGGTTTACATTTAAAAAGTCAACACAGCGTGATAAATTATCAGCCATCCTGTTGGGATTCAATTGAAAAACAAGTTCTGTTATGTATGCCAAAGAGAGCAATGGGCATGACCAGATTGAATCTAATACTGGGAGTAACCTAAAAGAGGATGATTAAACAGAACAGCTCCCTGACCATCTACATCTAAATGAACATAGCAGCTGCTTAGGTGAGCACACACTGCCATGGCCACTATGTTTAGCTTCATAGAACTACATAGCCAAAGCTTGGCTTGCGGTTGTGACCCAGTATTTCAAAGCAAAATTCCCATTCAGCTGGGAAAAAACACATTCAGAAGGCACCAATATCACTGCCTGCACTAACAGTGGGAGGGTCTTAAAGGGGCATTAAATACCAGGACTGTATGTTCAGTACAGAGTGCAGGGTTCAAATGTGTGCTACAAACAGAGTGAAGGTTTCAGGGGTGCGCTGCATACAGAGTGCAGGTTTCAGGGGTGCGCTGTATACAGAGTGCAGGTTTCAGGGGTGTGCTGCATACAGAGTTCAGGGTTCAGGGGTGTGCTGCATACAGAGTGCAGGGTTCAGGGGCGCTGCACACAGAGTGCAGGTTTCAGGGGGCACTGTATACAGAGTGCAGGTTTCAGGGGTGTGCTGCATACAGAGTTCAGGGGTGTGCTGCATACAGAGTGCAGGGTTCAGGGGTGTGCTGCATATAGAGTCCAGGGTTCAGGGGTGCATTGCATACAGAGTGCAGCCTTCAGGTGTCCCCCTTTTCCCCCAAATCACACCTTCCCCCAGTACAGTGCTCTTCTTCCACCCCCAAATCCCCCTCATTGACAGTACCTGCTAGAGAACTGCAGCTGCAGAAAAACAGGATAGGTTACTCAGAAGGAGAGTGAAGTGTAGCTGTGGGGCTGTGGGCACAGGCTTCAGGATCTGTTGCCACCAGACAAGCCTCAGGTTCCAACTACCTATCTATGCAAAGAGGCAGCAGGCAGAGCACAGTTGAGATCACGCCACAGCCGGAACCAGAAGAGCAGGATCGGCAAATGCGCTTCTGTTTAAAAAAAACCCCAACTGGCTCCAAACTCTGCCTGGATAAGTGGCCGCTGGTGCTGCATCAAGCTGTCAAGGAGTTCTTTTTTACACTTGCTGAGCCAACACTAACCTGCCTGAGAAAAAGGACTGATTTTTACTGATATGAAATTTCTCTAATGGACATTTACTGACAGATGTAAAAATCTATTATTATTTACGATTAACGGTTGGCTACCCTGGTTTGGCAACACATACACTTTTATACACTTCAATATTCTATATAGAACATGCTTTAAATAGGAATCTCCAGGCATGTAGAAAAAGAATGCCTTGATGAGACTAAGTAAAAAAGGGCAGTTGTATCTTAAAGCTGAACACCAGGTAAAAAAAAAGATTTCTAACCACTGCGAGTAATAAGGTCAGTATATATTTTCTGCCCCATCCAAGAACAAAACAAGCATTTAACCCGTGCAGTGCGGGGGAAGCCCCAATGAAAGGTTTACATTTTATTTTTACAAGTTTTCAGCTTTATTCCCTGTCAGAGAATCTTTTAAGAAGCACACCTAGAATTGAGCATTTTCTGTGCAATAGATTGATTGCAAGACTTTTGAGCCAGAGGATTGTGGGAGTGCTTTTTAGTGTAGGGATTTTGTAAAATAACTTCAGAATAACTTTCATTGCGATAATAAAGTTTACAACGTGATAATTCTTTCTGGAGAAAATGCCCAAACCATTGTTCCTGCTAATTGCAATGAGGAACAGCAGTTTTTGGCCCAGTTAGTCATTTCAGTGTTGCTTTCGTGCCCTAAGATGCTTTGTACAACCATTTAGAGCTATTTTTTTTATTATCGCAGTTTAAAGTGTAATACAATATCTCTGTTCCTCTCTATACAGCACACTTTTACAAGCAGGAAGGTCAGAAGGACTTTTTGCTGTGCGGTAACTCATCAGATTCAGGGTAAATTATTTTTGTGAAAAACTAGTATGACTTCTCATGCTTTTGTAATGTTTTTATTGAATGATTTTGTTGCTAATATGTATTTTCCTTTTATAATTTTTAGTCAATGCCCAGAAGGATATAAGTGTTTTAAAATCGGGAGAAACCCCAACTATGGGTATACGAGTTTTGATACATTCAGTTGGGCTTTCTTATCCTTGTTTCGGCTAATGACACAAGACTATTGGGAGAACCTCTATCAGCTGGTGAGTATTCAAGAGATAAATGCTACATTGAAGCAATGTAAGTATAGTAGGGAGAAGTCACCAAAAAATGTATATATATAAAAAAATATATAGTCTAAGTTCACACTTGTGCAGTTGGTTTCTGCTGCAGGACTACACCTGATTCCGCACTCGCAACCCACGAGGCAAAAATGTGCTTCAGTTTAGAAGAAGCCCGGGGTGGCATTATTCCTAATAGCACCCCCACACACTGGAAACTGCCCTGCACTTGTGGTTTTTGCAAGGGACTCTTTTTTAGAAAAGGTGCCTCCCTGCGTTTTCAGGAGGCACAGACAACCATTCAAATGAACGGGCAGCCGTGCCCATGTAAAATTCAGCACGAAAAGTAGCAATGTTAACCTAGTATGGCAAAGGATTCCCAGAGGACTATTGGTTAGTTAAGAGGCAGTCCAGCATATGCTGCCTGCTTTTAAGCTCTGTTTGTGTGATTGAAACTTCTGACTGAATTATCTGATTAGGGTGAATCACTGCTCTGACTATTCACTTGCATGTGCAAATTTCAGCTTGAGCCATTGATTGCTAGCAAAATATAAAAAAGAGAAAAAAAACAAACAAACTTGTTTTTTTTATTACAGGGAAAAAGTGATAGCTAAAACCTTTTAAAAGGACCTACAGTCCCACTTGCTGATTCATACTGAAGTTAAAAAAGCTAAATGTTCAATATTTCACATTCACCTGTCCTCAAAATGAAACTTTTTTTGAAGTTCTAATTCTAACCATACCTAATATTGCATATATATATATTAATTACCTTTGAGAAATGACTGTGTTGAATTCATTGTGTTGTATTGTTGCCGTTTTGTTGTTGTATTATGTTTTTGTTGTATTATGTGGTATTCTGCTCATTGGAAACCTGCTCTGTGTATCTCACAGAAGTGTTCAAAACTCATTTAGCTCATATAGCAATGAATATTATGAACTAGTTGTGGACCCTGGGCCTAAGGCACACTGTAAAAAGCTTAAATTACATTTCTTGAGCTTACGGCATATGCCCTACCCCTGGTACTCCTCTCCTGCTTTGGCTGCTCTCCCACCATAACTGATTGTACCCATGTCTCAAACCTCATTGATAAATAATTTGTAACATTATTACTGGTACAACATCTCTATTTCTTAGTGAAAGCAGCTTCAGAAGTTAAAAAAATATATATATATGTTTAAAATTGTTCCTGTTTAACACCCAAATCAGCCACAATTAACTGTTTACATATATTTTTTTTTCTATTTTACTTGGTGTTGTAGAATCCCATTATACTAATTTTAGTATCATTAAACATAACAAATTATAGAATAAAAATTGAACTTTTCAACAACTAAAATAGTTCTAAAACTTATAGATGGTTAGACTATTTCTTGCTGTATTCTTTTTTGTATTTTGCCTGTAGAGTGCACAGAAAGTGTCTTCCTTGTCTGTCCTAAAAACATTGATATATGTAACTTTTGTATGATAAGTAATGTAAAAATTATTGCAGAGTCAGTAAGCCCATAGTGGAAATGTATTGATTTGGTTCATATAGGGTATAAGGATGCAAGAGGTGAAGTAGTTAGTGCACTTTTATATTTTTTTGTTTGTTGTATTGTTTTTTTAACCATAGTAAAGCCAATTAGTGTCAGCTTTTTTGGCATTGATAGTCTGGCATGTTTTACTTGTAGTCCAAAAAAACTTGGGTACCACAGTTATTATTCTCAAATATCTACTCCAAGGCCTTCATTTAACAAGAGTATCATGTCCAGAGAGCATTAACTAGTAACAACCATAGAAAGTTTTTCTTTGAGTGGCTTGGTGTGATCTGTAACTTTAAAACAAAAGGCTTAATTAAAGCAGAACTTTTGTCTGTTGGAGCAAAGGAGTTCTTCCATAATGTACACATATGCACAGCATACATGTACATTATGACAAACTTACCTTCACCCTCTTCAATTGCTGATAGCCCTGCTCTCCGTGTCACTGCTCCCTCACTACCGCTGTCCTTATCTTTGCCATTTCTTCCAGACCTGTGTCTTTTCTCTTGGACCATTGAGCTAAAGCAGCATGTGCGTTGGAGTTATATTATGCCAGCACCTGGATCCATTCTTGGGACAGTAAAGTTGTTAAGAATTGACACACTGTACATTGAATGTGTGCTGCAGGCAATTATATACACAAAACATACATTTCTAGAAGAAAGGGGGGAAATGTTTTTTGACAGAAGAGACATATAGTCTTTTCTACCAAAATATCTTTATCTCTTAGAAATGTTTCCAAACTGTAATTCTGCTTTAAAGAATACCTAAAGGCAATACCTTTTTTACATTTGGATAGAGTGGTGAAGGGTTAGAACCACTGTCAGGTTGTCATTGCGGTCCCCATTAAGGAGAATTACTCTCCCTGATTGCCCTGAGAATATCAGCAGGAAAAAAATTGAGGGTAAATCCAAAACTTTGAGTTACCATCGGAACAGGAATAGACACATTTTTCACAGGGGTTATATGCCCCCATGACAACTGACTAAGAGTAGAAGGAATTGAAAGGATATTATCTCACTTTCCCTTAATGATACACAGTAAGACAGGAAGGCAAAAAAAACTCATAGCAGTTCTAACTCTTCTCCACTCAGTCCAAAATTTGGGTTTAGATATACTTTACATATTATTATGTTCTCACGTTTAGGCTCAACTATCCTTTTATTTTAATAAAATATGTGCTTGTTGCTGCAGACTCTTCGAGCCGCTGGTAAGACCTACATGATCTTCTTTGTGCTGGTGATCTTTTTGGGCTCCTTTTATCTGGTCAATCTGATCCTTGCTGTGGTAGCTATGGCATATGAGGAACAGAATCAGGCAACATTGGAAGAAGCAGAGCAGAAAGAAGCTGAATTTCAGCAAATGTTGGAGCAACTTAAAAAACAACAAGAAGAAGCTCAGGTACGATGCATCTTAGCGTTGTGACCGACATGATATTATTTTTTCAGTTAAAGATATCAACCAGTAAAGTTATACATTTCAGCCATATTAGATTCTATACAGGTCTATGATAGGATGGACCTTCCTTATCATCTTGCTGTTTTTACAGTGTTGGACCATGATAGAACCTTTTAGAGATGGCATGAGAAATACAGTTGTAGCATGTAAAATAATTGCCTCATAAGATGATAATGTTCATATAGGTATGTTAGTTAATTCTTTCTATGTGGCTTATCAGGCGGCAGCTGTAGCAGCACTAAATCTATCAAAAGAGTACAGTGAAGAGGGTGGCTTTGGACCACTTTCTGAAAGTTCTTCAGAGGCTTCCAAGCTAAGCTCCAAAAGTGCCAAAGATCGACGGAACCGCAAAAAGAAAAGAAGACAGAAGGAGCTTGGAGAGGATGATGAGAAAGGGGATGATGAGAAATTTCCAAAGTCTGAATCTGAAACAAGTATCAAGAGGAAAGGTTTTCGTTTCTCTATTGAAGGAAATCGGCTGACCTATGAAAACAAGTTCTCTTCTCCACACCAGGTATTATATAAAAAGTTGATTTAATTCTCGTATTCTTTCTGTACTCTGATTATCCCTTGTGCAAAACATTTTATTTGGACCCCCTCTATTAATGGCTATTGCTTTAAGATTAAATAGCATGCTGGTATTTTGAATGAATAATGTCTCCCTGACACTTAGAACAATTGAGCTCTAATAAGTTGAGTACAAAAATGAATTACGTGTCCTATTGTCCTTCAAACATAACTCTGGCCTTGTTAATATCATTTATAGAATAAATGGGTATAGCTTTACTAGCTACATTGTCATTTATTGTTATTAAAATGTCTCCTCAATTCCATTTGTAGCTATTTAAAGCTTCCTACAACTGCTTAAATAAATCAGCATTTTCTTTCTCTGCACGATAGCAATCAAGAACATTTTGGAGCAAAGGTTTCTCAGAATCCTTGCCTTCCTACACCTATGATTTGATCTGTAAAATAACTATGGACAGAGCCTGAGGTTGAAGCATAGCAGCCTGTTGTATGACATGCCTTTAAATGTGATGGTTAACATGAACACATTTACACCATGTGGTGACTCACTAAAGCACTTTGTTTTTCTTAATTATTTTTGGAAACCCTGACAAAGCTTTTTCCAAGGTGCAAAACATGTTGGGTTTTTACTTTTTGTGTTGGATGGTATAGCACATGGTTATCAAGGGTGGTACTGACTCCAAGATTGCTGTCAGTAAGTGGGCTCCTTTGGTCTAGTAGGGATGGTAAGCACGGAGTGCAACTTGGTAGAGGCTGGAACAGTTGCCATTCTGGGCTTTAGATAAGCCAGTCAGCAGTCATTCGTTTCCTGGTTTAGAGCTGAAGCCTTTTAGTAAAATTAGAGCACAATTGTGTATCTCCTGTCTATGTCTGTAATATTGTTAATTTAGCCCAGAGGGTGCTTTGTGCAGATATATACTTACCTTGGCCCTTGGATAATGAGCCCTTTAACCTAGATACAAACAGTATTGGGATGTTAAGAGTCTTTTGGGGTCTTAGTGCCTGTGACGGACCAACTGGCACCCTGCCTGGGTGCCTCCGCCAAACAGTGCCTCCTGGCTCCCAAACCCTTCCACCAGACCGATAGCTAATACCAGGCCTTTACCCCAAGCATCATACACAGATAAGATGTTGAGGTAAAATCCAGAGGAAATACAGGTTTTTATACACTTGAAAAAAAGGGGCAGTCACCACATGAACAAAGCAAACTTCAAACAGCAATCCAATCATCAGCCAACAGTGATTCAATCAAACAGCAATCTAATCAACAGCCAACTAATTAACCAGTAAGCCAATTAAAAGCTAGGTACCTAGAGAAGCCTTGATTATCAGGGTGCGCCCACCCCACACAGTCCAGCAACAGCTGCAAATAAAAAACCCTAAAACACAATCCTAAAATGGAATAGAATTGATTGCAGCGCTCTGCCATAAATATTTAGTGCTCCAAAACATCATAACTCAAAGTCAATCAACCAAACAATCATAAAGTGACAACTTATTAAATTTACATGAAAATATAGTTCTTAACAGTGTAATATATAACCTCCAAACTCCCACGTGTTCTTGTGCAAAAATATAAATTAAATCAATAATCCAAAGTTCATAAAATCCATTAGTAGGTCAGAAGAAGTCCATGCACTTTTTCAAGCTAAAAGCTTCACTATTCACAAAGCAACACTATGCTCAAGTGTGAACAGCCACTTATCATTTTAAAGTGTTTAAATGTGAATCTTCAAGTGCCGTCTGTTATATTGCCGGGACACAATGGGCAAAATCTGCATTAAGCAGCTCTCAAGGACCAGCTGGGCAAGATAAGAAATATGCCCAAGAAGAGTTCCGTATCCCTGTCTGGTGAAGGTGCGTCTGCACAATCTATCCAACACAATGTTTCTGCAGGTGCACCACTGTTCTGGGGACTTCCTGGCTTCATAATCCCAGTAGATACTCCCAGCCAGTCAAAGGGTTTCCGGAACTGGCTCTTTTCTATGCTCTGACTGGGAGAAGCATACAGAATCCCCAGTCTTCTCTATTGGCCATAATCAGTGAACAGAAGGCAAGCCTATAGTCCCCTCCAAAAGCCCCTGTCCTGGGTGGGTCTGTCACAGTGCCCACTGGTAAGTAGGAGCACATATACAGTCGTTACATTTTTAACAAGAATAATAAATGTTATGTTTTAGCCTAGGTTTGAAGAACTTCAGATACTGTACTGCCATGGTCAGATATCAGAATTAGCATGATATTTGCAGTTGTATAACTGACTACATCAATATTGTTAGAAAATACTTTGGTTTTGGATCGAAGGCTCTGAAAATTTAACTATGTGGCCAGATCTGCTAAATATTGTGTACCTTGCCACTCAAGCAGCTGTCTCTAAGCAGATAAATCTGTCCAAGAAGATAGTTAAAATGTTGTATTAGATTGCAATTCTCCTGTCCACCATTAGCTGACAGTTCTTGGTACACATATTTCATTGATTCAAGACATCACATTGTATAATGGTAATACAGTTTTTTTTTTCTTCCTAAACAGTCATTGTTGAGTATCCGTGGATCTCTATTTTCTCCAAGACGTAACAGCAGAGCCAGCCTCTTCAGCTTCAGAAACCGTGCAAAAGACATGGGTTCAGAGAACGACTTTGCAGATGATGAACACAGCACTTTCGAGGACAATGAGAGCAGGAGAGGTTCTTTATTTGTACCTCACAGACACGGAGAAAGGCGGAACAGCAATATCAGCCAAGCTAGTAAATCGTCCAAGACAATGCTTCCAGTGAATGGGAAGATGCACAGCACAGTGGACTGCAATGGAGTAGTGTCTCTCCTGGGAGGTCCATCTGTCCCAACATCGCCTGTTGGACTTCTTCTGCCAGAGGTGATAATAGATAAACCAGCTTCTGATGACAATGTAAGAAAGTTTTAAGTAGTCTAGACACGGTGGGGTCTTAATACCCGCAAATCGTATTCCTCTAAAGGTGGATCCTGTAGCACTATGGTGGTTGGTTTTCATAAATTATATCTGGAAAGCTTTAAAGGGTTTTCTGGCCAAAATAGATACTTCTTCCTTTTTTGCCTCTGTATGAACTCTCTATTTCCTAAGGCAGGCCATGCAGCCAACCCAGTGGGTTGAACAAAAATAAATGAGCCGATTCCCACATCCACACATTCAATGTGGATGGGGGAATCCTTCCCACTGAGCTTTGTATTCTGCCGGCACGAAAGGGGGAATACAATGATAAGGGCTGCCTGACATGCTGTTTGTACACAAGTTGATCAATAGATTGACTTTTGTACAACCAGCTAGCACATACATGGATCGGAATTTGGCCTATCCCTGCTTAACTGCCTGAATTTCGATCTATGTATGGCCGATCCAACAGTCAATGGTTATATATATCATACAGTGATAGATTTTCTGCCTCTGGAGTGTTTGAATAAATATCTAAGTCCCTGTCTAATCTGGCAGTAATACACATACAAGCATCTTGTATGCTTGCATGCTCATCCAATAGGTAGAGGAGCCCATGCTCATTTTTGTAAGATTCTAAATGTAAAGGTATGGAGCTGCATCTGTTAATTAAATACCTATATTGGGAACATTTATATATGTGTCTGCAACCATAGTTTCACATGGATACCAGCTGCTAATGGCAGACATTGTCATAATGATGGGCCAATTAGCATTTGAGATGGTGGGAGGGAGCAGGCAAGCTCCACCACTACTTGAAAAGATGGTTAAAGCCCCAGTCCATTTTTTTATGTCTGTGTCTCCTTAGAAACATTTTTTATTTCCTTTTTTGTTTCCTTTAATCCCTTTATTTTTGAGACCCAACAGTAAATAAGAGGAAATCTATCTGGACTAGACACAGCTATCACAGGAACAGATGCTCCCATTTAAACATTTCCCTTTTATCCATGTTCTGGGGGACACATCTGGTTTGGCTTTAGATATGCTTTAATTGCAAATTAGTAAATTTATAGAAATAATCTGATAATTTCTGACCAAACAGAAGAGTGATATAAGAAAAAAAGGACAAAGAGGGTTATGTCTATAAAGGTGATTTAAAAAGTAGTGATTCTTGGAAAGAGATATTCATATATAGGTAGAAAGGAAAAGAAATGTTTATTTTGGCTGACTGACCTTTTTTGATGCATGAAAAAATAGACTGAATGCCACAGTACAGAACATAAAACCATGTATAATAGTCAATCTTTGGCCATAATAAATATTGAACTTGCTAATATTATTACACTCTGCATATAGTTGCCACCCCTAAAAGTGCTCATTTTTTCCCTTCACCCATTGTTGTAGCCTATACTGTTTTGGCAAATCAGATGTTTCAGCTTCCATTCCAGCAAATCTCTCCCAAGCTCCTTGTATCATTGCCAATATATATCTAAAGATGAGCAAATTTTTACCTCTATTTTAGTACATTGAATTATATTTTTTGGGATCAGTACATAACTGAAGTATGGGGTAGGTCCATGATCAAAAACATGAAATGTTAAAAAAAACTGTACAACGAGAAGTCAGAGATGGCAGAGATGGCAGCCTTCTCTCAGTACATGTTTTTGTAAAAATATTTATTTATAAGCTGACTCCTTAAAGTTATATCATAATGTGGGGTTGGATCACTCTCTGACTGATTTTATCTCCCAGTAGTGTGAACTCAGTGCAGCCATAACAAGAAACAAACACTCCAAAAACACCACACAGAGAGCACAACAGTGTGCTTTAATATTGTGCATTATACTCTGCTTGCTTTTGGACTCTGAAACTTGTGGAGCGCCTGGTCTAGTGACCTGTCAAAGTCATGTGACCAGCTTCTCTTCCATCAGGCATGTGAGGGGACTTCAATTTACAGGTGCTATGTGAACACTTTCACAAACTTTTGGATTCTATTCTGAAGATCCATGGTGTGCTGGCGATACATGTTTTGACTTGTGTTAATACCACTTCTCAGCTGGTAGTTGATACTGCTCCCACTTGGTCAAGCCATCTTCAGGAACAAGTGTGATAGAAATATTCCACTTTGCCTTTTTTCCATTCACATCTCTCTGCAGCATTAAGCAGATTGCTCTTTAATGTAGGCTTGTATATTGAAATAACCCAAAATTGGAATGCAGCTTTCCTCTTGTGCTGTATCCAGGAGTTCCCAAGTCATATGAACGTCCCTGACACAAAGAGGGGGGGAGGGCGGGACTTTAAATGAGGCGCACGGTGGGATTGGCCGCGCGTCTCCATCCCTAACTTCAATTGCATAAAGAAAAAAGGGTTGGGACTTTGAATGAGAGACATGGCAGTGACAAGGCTTGCACAGTTGAAAAATCATATTTAATGATGTAGCATAAAATACAGACATGATAAACATGATATTGCATGGTGCATGATGGTAAATGGCTAAATTGGCAAAAAAGGAAGAAATTCCTAGAACAGCTTCGGAACAAGCCAGCATGGCAGAATACACAGTAAAAAAGAGTAATAGATTAAATCGTATTGGGTTGGATCATAGCATCCATTGACTGACGCGTTTCGTGGACTTAATATGCCACTTCTTCAGAGTCGATGTATGATTCATATCTACAATGAAAAATGCGTATAAGAACATTGCATGAGCTGGTGATTGATGGAAGCTGATAAAGGAAGGAAAAGGGAGGATTAGCCCCACAGTTCCAAAAACTTACATGTTAGTCCTGGCACAAGCTGGCAATGGAGGTAGGGGCATGAGCCCAGGTGCCTCCCCCGGGAGCTGAGGACGCATGGGGTCAGCGGCATCGGCAAGAAACACCACACACAGAAGAGCATTGAGTGGAGGAGTAGTCTAGATGTTGATGGTAATGTATCTATGTCAAATAAGTAATAGTAGATTATGTAATTTATATGTAAATGTATACAACAAAAGTAAATGAAATGACAATAGATAGTAGGTATGTAGATAGATCTACCAATGTATGACTAGTGTGCTATGGAGGAAAGGGAAAGTTGGATCTAAGAAATGGTAATGGGTGTAGAGTATCTATATCAGAAACAAAAAATATATGTGTGTCATCATAAGGAGGTATAGACTGGCTTGCATATTATGGATGGGTGTGAATGGATTGGTGTGTGAGGGTGACTGTGAAATAATAAAGAGAGAATAAAGAAAAAAAGGGGTGCAAAATGAGGTGAGGGACAAAGACATTGAAACCAAAATGTGGAAAATGTGTAGAAAGGTGGAGTGAGACCACAGAATGCCAGTGAAAGTGAAGTTAACATGTGAAACCAATGGAAGAGAGGAGGGAGTAAGATGTGGTACTCCAATAGGGGATTAGGTCCAAAAAGGAACAGGAGTGAATAAGATAGAAAGGGGACTGAGTAGTAGCCCAAAAGAGGAATGAAGGTAAAAGAAAATAAAGAAGGGAAAAGTGCCAGCTGGAGTATCCTAGAGAGTGTGCAGTGTGTCTGCCAAGTACCGTCGGTCATGTAGCGTCCAGCGTCACGTACAGTGCAAACAAGGGGAGCCGCGGGAGCGGCCGGAGAGGCCAACCCGTCCAGCCGGCTCCCTTAAGAGCACTGAAGATGGAAATCAGCTGTCGGCGTGTAGGCGTCACAAGACACCGCACGACGGCGCAAGACGTGACGCCGATGTGCGGTGGCTCCGCCCACCCGATCCCCCGCTCGGAGAGGGGGAGAAAGGGCTAGGACATACAGCGCACATCGCAGCTCCCGGGAGGGACAAAGGGGGACATCCCCACCAACCAACCAGCAAAGCCAGGATATCCATGTAGAATGATCAGAGTATGATTGCTAATAAGCACAGTACAACATATAAACATACAGACAATGTATCAAACATGTATTTAGTGGTAATCCAAATACTATATCTCAACTTGTGCATATAACTAGAGTATACAGAGCCTCCAACTGATCCGGAGGGAGTCTGTTATTGACACAGTGTGTGAGGCTAAGGAGAAAGAGCCCTTGCTACTGGTCAATGTAATATAGTAAATAGTAAAAAAGACCTGTCACGGCAATCATGTCTCTCCATCCCTAATTCGGTTACAAAGAGGGGGGGAGGGCGGGACTTTAAATGAGGCGCACGGTGGGATTGGCCGCGCGTCTCCATCCCTAACTTCAATTGCATAAAGAAAAAAGGGTTGGGACTTTGAATGAGAGACATGGCAGTGACAAGGCTTGCACAGTTGAAAAATCATATTTAATGATGTAGCATAAAATACAGACATGATAAACATGATATTGCATGGTGCATGATGGTAAATGGCTAAATTGGCAAAAAAGGAAGAAATTCCTAGAACAGCTTCGGAACAAGCCAGCATGGCAGAATACACAGTAAAAAAGAGTAATAGATTAAATCGTATTGGGTTGGATCATAGCATCCATTGACTGACGCGTTTCGTGGACTTAATATGCCACTTCTTCAGAGTCGATGTATGATTCATATCTACAATGAAAAATGCGTATAAGAACATTGCATGAGCTGGTGATTGATGGAAGCTGATAAAGGAAGGAAAAGGGGGAGGATTAGCCCCACAGTTCCAAAAACTTACATGTTAGTCCTGGCACAAGCTGGCAATGGAGGTAGGGGCATGAGCCCAGGTGCCTCCCCCGGGAGCTGAGGACGCATGGGGTCAGCGGCATCGGCAAGAAACACCACACACAGAAGAGCATTGAGTGGAGGAGTAGTCTAGATGTTGATGGTAATGTATCTATGTCAAATAAGTAATAGTAGATTATGTAATTTATATGTAAATGTATACAACAAAAGTAAATGAAATGACAATAGATAGTAGGTATGTAGATAGATCTACCAATGTATGACTAGTGTGCTATGGAGGAAAGGGAAAGTTGGATCTAAGAAATGGTAATGGGTGTAGAGTATCTATATCAGAAACAAAAAATATATGTGTGTCATCATAAGGAGGTATAGACTGGCTTGCATATTATGGATGGGTGTGAATGGATTGGTGTGTGAGGGTGACTGTGAAATAATAAAGAGACGTCCCTGGATCCTTGAGAAATATTCAATTCAAGACACTGGTGTCCACTAACTCTTATCTCTTAGGCTTAGTTAGTAATACAATTAAGCAAAAGGGGAAATTTCAGGAGTCATAATTTCAACCCAGACCCATGCTTCAGGGGGCCTGTGCAACTCCCCTGTACATCTGGATAGGAGGGGCGGTGGCGTCGACATATAGAGGAACTGATTACCTCCATTTTCCTCCTGCAGCTGCTCAAAGCCTGCTTTTCCTCATCTCCCTCCCACAGGCATTCAGCGGCTGCAGGAGGAAAATGGATGGTATTGGTTTTACTTATTCCACCCCCCGCCACCCCTCCTAACCAGCGTCCTCCCCTTTTTGCTGCCCATGTGCCCCTATGCTCTCTCCTGGCCCCCCTGTGTGCTCTCCTAGCTCGCCTTCGGGTGTGTCAGGATGGAGAGCAGGGGAAGGGGTCGCTAAATGTCACTGACGCTGTCCATTTATAACTGAAGTATAGTAAACTGTGTTTACTATGATTCGGTTTATGAAGGAATTGGAAGCTCTGTACAGAGCTATCCTTGTCCATTCATTCTGTGCTGCTGAAGCTGTAGAGATAGAGATTAAGGACTGGTAAAAAAAATAAAAATCATAACAAAAATGTAGAACTACTGACACCAGTGGCAGAAGTACCAGGGTTGCAAAGGGCCCTGGCGTTCTTCCAATGGGCTCAGATGGAGGGGCCCCATCCGGAGGTCAGGGGAGCCCTTCATGGTTTCTTGCACTGGGGCCCTGAAGGTTCTAGTTATGCCTTTGAATTAGGTAATACAGAAATGTATTACAGAAATATAGTTCTGTTAGTAATACTGGGTTGTTTTACAATAAAAACAACTGGGGCTTTTTAAACAGTTATTCACACAAAATGTTAAATTTGCTCATCTTTTTGGATGACTGACCTAAGAATGGCTGTAGAAGGAACACCGTTTGGGAAGATTGGAGAAATATTCTTTACATATGTATAAGAAGGATCATACTTAAAGCAACCAGAAGCACATTTTGCAATGGCTTTAGCTGTTACATTTAGGATAACTGACTGTGGTGTTAGATTGTTTGAACTTTGAAGTGCGGCAGATATATTTTTTATATAGATTATAATTATATAGATTGTAGGTGCCTTGTGTGCTAAACAATCATTTGTACCAGTGATAATTCTTGATAATAATTATCTGCAGAGGATTTCCTAACAAGTTAAACATTTAAATATCTCCCATTTGTTTTTTGGGTAATGATCGAATAGGCACATGGAATTTGTCATTTATGGTTATTTAAAGAATATTCGGAGAATCTTCCCAAAATGATCTTGTCTATGGCCAGTCAAACAATCATTTTACGGAATAGTGTAATTATGATTGCACATGTGTATTTGGTGGTATGTACTTATTAAAGGAAACATGAGCCAAAATGCAAGTTTGCATATTAAAAAAAATAATGTAATTATATACCAATACAGGTGCACAAGGCCAATGTTGCTAATTTCCTTAAAGGAGAGCTGTACCTTTTAACTATCTTTTGCTGAACTCAATCCCCACCCTCAGCTTAAAGTAGTACTAAAAGCACAAGTTTTTTTTTTTTTATTTTGTATAGAGTAAGCAAGAGTTATAACCCCTGCCAGATTTTTTTTTTTGCCATTTGTATCCCAAGGCAGAGATTTCCCTTCACTTCCTGTCCCATAGCCAAATAAGAAGTGAGAGGAAATCCCTGAAAATTACTTTTCTGGGGACAACCCAAAATTTGTGATTTTCTTTTACTTTGACTGATAATGGTAAACAGGACAAATAGAACAGGTGAATCTCCTAATGGGGTCACAGACAGCAATAAAAATTGCAAACATTCTAATCCCTCTCCACTCTATTCATAAATTTTTAAAAAAAATTGCCTTTAGTTATACTTTACCTACACTAACCCCCCTGCATCTGCTAACTTACCTTAGTGCCAGAGCCTTACCCTCTAGCAATGTTTAAATCCCTTCCATTGAATTTCTGTTTTGCACTGATCACGCATGCCCCGCATGGGCTAGAATGGGCCGTATATCAAGTACAGTAAAACCTTGGAATGTGAGCATAATTTGTTCCGGAAACATGCTTGTAATCCAAAGCACTCGTATATCAAAGCGAATTTCCCTATAAGAAATAATGGAAACTCAGATGATTCATTCCACAACCATTTATTCAGAAGTCCTTTAGTTTATAGTCCCAATAAAAATATTATAGCATTGTGATGTAAAATGTCCATCCACAAATGATAGCCTCCACAAGGGGATTAGAAGAAAAATCCAGCAGGAGCTACAGAGTATAAAAGAGAAGAGAGGTGCCTCTAAAGGCACTTTTCCACTACAAGTACCGGCTCGGCTCTACTCGGCCCTGCTTGGCCCTGCTTGGCCCGGTTTGCTTTTCCACTGCTGGTACCACATGGTATGGTGTTGGAACGGTTCGGTACGGTTCGGTATGGTTTGCTTTTCCACTAAAGTAGTACTAAAGTTAAGTGGGTGGGATAACAACGATTCTCTGACCAATCAGTGGCTAGTAATGACTGCATGCAAAGGATTGTGGGATATGGTACCGGTATGGTACCTCTTGGAACCACAATCGAAGTGGTACTGTTTTAAAGAGCCGTACCGTTCGGTTCCATGCAGTGGAAAAGCGCTGCCATACCGTACCGAACCGTTCCTACACCGTACCATGCGGTACCAGCAGTGGAAAACCGTTTGGTTCCATGCAGTGGAAAAGCGCCATAAGTGTAGCAATATGGTTACTATTAATGAAGGTACAACATTTACCAACTCACATGGTTGATGATTAAAAGAGGCAAATCTAAGTATACAGGGGTAAAGCTGTCCACATAGACCATCCTCCTCATCGCCAGGTCTCACCACTGTTAGTCTGCAATCATGACCGGGAAGACTACCCTGCAGTAGAGTGATCTGAAAGCGAGGCTTGAAGCGCTCGTGGAGTGCAGCATGGAAAGGATGACATTGATGGCGGTGCGGAGGATGGTCTATGTGGACAGCTTTACCCTAGATGCCTGCATACGTAGATGTGCCTGTTTTAATAATCAACCATGTGAGTTACTAAATGTTGTACCTTCATTAAATGTAACCATATTGCTACACTTAGAGGTGCCTCTCTTCTCTTTTATACTCCTTTGTACATGACGCTACTTGTATATCAAGACACCGCTTGTTTATCAAGTCAAAGTTTATAAAACAATTTTGCTTGTCTTGCAAAACGCTCCTAAACCAAATTACTCTCAATCCAAGGTTTTACTGTATTGGCTTACAGCCTATGGTGAACAGATTTGTGCTACATGAGATGGATACAATGTTGAAGGACAAAACTCTGGAACTAACATGAGCAAAATAGAGAGTGGGGGGGGGGGGGGTTTGTATAGTATAGTAAAGCACAAGAGAGTTGGGTTTATGAAAGCTGGGGTAAGGTGGATAAGGATCACGATAAGACCTAAAAATGATCTAATTGCAACCTGTGGTCCCCCTGCTACCCCTGTAAGCTCCTCTCCAGTGCGTTAGGTGCATGTATAAAAGCTCTTCCCCTAGCCTCCTTGGTACACACTGGCCTTCTCTGATCAATGCCAAAACTGGTTATTTACAATTAATTGAAAATATAAATATTTTAAATGAAAATTTTGAGCTTGGATTTTAGCAGTTTTCCTTTAAAAGACATTTACAATGTTTTCATTCAATGATCTTTGCTGCTTCGCTGTTAGCTTGTGTTCTTGAAATGAGGTAAAGTGGAACAGCACCCAAATGTTTGTTTTCATTTACTCTCGGGTAAATGGGAACCTTTGTAGGGTTTTTAATTGCTGTCTGTGTCCTAAAGCAAGTTTGGTTTTTATTCAACTAAACGGGTTTGCAGGTTTAAACGAAAAAACTGACAGATTGCCGTACCAACACAAGCAATGCTGTTGCGCCAATCTCCTCTTAGGTGCTGTTGTATTCTGACAAGGGGACTCCCCCTAACTCTCCATCCCCCCCACCACTTCCAGTGGCTGTGAGCGCTGACTGAATGCTGGGTTTCGAGCATGTCTGTTTGACAAAAGTTGGTCATTAGATTGGCTTCTGTTGGACAGACTGCTGTACACACTGACCGAAAGTTGTTCGGGTTCTGAACCGGCTGATTTTTGGACAGTGTGTACCCAGCTTTAGTTTAAGAAAATATCAACACACTTCCTTTCCAATAGTCATTGGGGTACAGAAAGGGGATCCCCCCCCCCCCCCGTTGGGCAACAGACATTGGCTGCAACCCTACCCTACTCTATCCAAAGCAAAACAAACATTTTGGCTGAGTTCCACTTTAAAACCATTCTTATAACTTACAATATCATAGAAATCACAGTTGTTGTCCTTCACTTGCATGTTGAAAATATAGACTTTGAATGATGCTAATTTTTCCATACCACAGACACGGCATGTATAACTATTTATGTGTTCATTGAAAACATGTCCTCAGTTCACATTTTTAGACATCAGATTTCAATACCTAAAAGAACAGTTTATTTTTTGTGGGCAAGAAGAATCATTATTCCTGCTGGCACTTTATTAGATAACAAGCTTTGCCTTTGAAAGGTGTCATTGCTAGGTTAAAATCTCATGTCATATAATCAGTAGATCCAGAGATATAGGAAGCTAAAATCCTATGCAAATTTGGATTTGCCCTGCAAAGGTCAACCATAGTCTCACCTCCTCAAACTCTCTATGGTTCTTTAATATGACTATATGCCTCATTGATCTGTAGGTAGAGAGTGGGGCCAGTCTTAACTTTTATGTAGAGCTTTTTTTTCAGCAGGAAGGGGGGGAATGCAGTTCCAGCACCTCCAGCACTGACTGTATGCAATGTTAAGGTGTGCTGGGGTGTGCTGAAGAGTCTATTAATGCTGGCTGCTGGGGGATCTATTGTAGCTGAAGGGGTTCTATTTCTGCAGGGAGGTATATTGTTGCTGGGAAGGTCTAATGTTGCTGGCAGAGGACCTATTGTTGCTTGTGGTGGGTCTTATAGTACTTGGGGGTCAGTTGTTACTGGGAGAGATGTACTGTTGAGGGAAGGGTCTATTGTTGCTGGCTGCTGGAGAGTCCATTGATGCTGGTTGTGGGGAGATCTGTTGTTGCTGCCAGAAGTCTATTGTTGCTAGTGGGGGGGGGGGGGTTTCGAACAGGTGGTCCACTGTTGTTGGGCGATCTGTTTTTACTGGATGCTGGGGATGTCTTTTACTGCTTTACTTGTTCAAAATTATACTTGGTTCTGTATGCTCTAAAAGGGCAGTACAGGGGCGTGGGTAGGGTGTGGAACCAAGGAACGGTGCTCGGAGGTGGGTAGGGGGAGGAAAAAAAGGGGTAACTCCGAAAGGAGTTCTTGCATCTATTCTCTAAGAAAAAGTGCCCTGCTTTTATGGATTAAAAGTCTTGATATGCATGCAACTTCAGCTTCCTGTACTTGTGGTTTAAAACTGATCATTGTAGCACAATAGTTTTACCGAAAGTACCCTCTTCGTTTGGACTGATTATGTCCCATTTAGGGCCTCAAAATTGTGACCATCTTGCCTAGAATGGTATTGACTAGCAGAGGGCAAATTCTAGTACCCAAAAATGCTGCTTCTAGCTGTCCTGCCACCTTATTCCTTGTCCTAAATTGGGGCATTGACATCTCAACTCCAATATAAACTTTTAAAACTCAGCCTTACTTATAGTAGCTTGTGTTCTGCTCACTAAATATTGAGCTTAATGTTGAACATAACTAAGAGCATAAGTAAGAATGAGCAAGGAAGAGCCCAACTTGTTATCGCTGGGCAGTTTTTGTTAGTGAGTGTATGTCCAATTTTATGAGGTGGGTTGTACTTGAATGATTAGATCACAGCTGATTACTAAGAAGCTCCAAACAATCTATCTACAAGTTGTTTAAGAAAGATATGGACTTTCTTTCACTAATGGACACTGTTTCTTTTCTCGTCACGAAAATACAGTATTTTAGTTATGTGCCCAGTTCACACCACAGTGTTGATGTCACGTCAGTTTTTTTTTCGGCGCAGAAAAATGCATACACATTGCAGATTCCTGCACTGATCCTGCGAGTAACCTCTAAATATTAGATGTATGAACAATTTGCTGAAGACACTCCACTTCTCATACTAGTGTAAACAAATCAAATAAATAAATAGTGTCGCGCAAATAAATTACGACTAGCAAAAATGTATAAATATATAAATATATCATAAAATAAATCTTAATAAATATCAGATCAAAAACGCAGAATGATGCTCAACATACAAAGTGCAAATGCAATAATAGCGCAAACATATAATATACGTGATTGAAGGTGCAAAACCATAAAAATGTGCAAATAATGCAAAAAAGTCCAATGATGTATCCACGTGAATAAAAAGTGCTGAAAAACGTATAGTTTTTCTATAGTTTAAAACAATACTATTTTTTCAGCACTTTTTATTAAGATTTATTTTATGATATATTTATATATTATACATTTTTGCTAGTCGTAATTTATTTTCGCGACACTATTTATTTATTAGATTCCTGCACTGATCCCAGCGTTGTGGTGGGAACAGGGCACATAGAGGACAATTGTTTTTTTTTTTTTGTGCCCTGCAAGAACACATGCAGAAAAACTGGCGTCTCTGCACATGGTGTGAACGTGGCCTTATTGCTGTTCAGGGGCTCTTTTCAGTTGTTCAGTATGTTCTTTTCAGTGCTGTATTAATTATTTGCCTTTTTGTATTTTAAAGTAAAAGTATAGTTTATTAGTTAGGCCTCCCTGAGGAGATGTATTTTCAGGGATCGCCAAAAGGCAGGCAGAGTAGAAGATAGCCAGACAGATTGTGGTAAGGAGTTCCAGGGGATTGAAGGGGCTCTGGAGAAGTCCTAGAGGTGAGCATGGGAGGAGGTGACAAGAGAGGTAAAAAGCAGGAGGTCTTGGTAGGGGCTAAGAGAATAAGTTTGGTTGGTATTGTGAGACAAAGTTGGTGATGTAGCTCAGGGCAGAGTTGTGGGTGGATTTGTAGGTTTTTGTTGGTATTTTGAATTTTATTCATTAGATGAACAGAAGTAATTGGATGGATTGGCAGTCCTTTACTACCTCCTATGGATAAGGTTTGTTTACACCTGACAGAGTATAAGACATTCCTATCACATTGATGCTAACAAGATTCAGTAGGACTCTGTCACCTTGATGCTGAGTTGTTACTGAATTCTGCACGAAAAAAGTGTGCAAAAATGCTAGTGGGTTTGACTTCTAATAGTTTTCCAACACTGTTGATAACTCACAAACTTGCTGCTTGTGCTCTTTTCACTGGATGCTGAAACTAGCTCAAACCCAAAGCACCACTGGAGTAGGAAGAACCACTGCTTACATACCCTAAGGGAGATTTTGCCCTGCACAGTACTACACAGCTGATGTTCATTACATGGGAATAATGAGTTCTGGAAATGCCACCCCTGAGAGTTTAATCATAATAGCAACAATTTGACTTTATTTAATCTTACAAGTGCTGCACGTTTATCCAAGGATCCTTGTATTAAAATATGATTTTATTTTATAAAGTATTGTAAAAAAAAAAATGACTTTTATGAACACTTTTCAATATTTGAGAGGTTATGTTCAGCAATATCTGCCTCAAGGGAAAGTGAAGCAAATAATTATTTTCTATGGAAGTGATTAATTGCTCATTTCTGCAGAGCTTCAGTGTTGCTAAGCAGCTGCCACAGCCCAAGCTTGGAGTAGTTGCTATCAGTTCATTTTACCACAATGCAAAAACATGAAAATCAAACACGAAAATCTAGCATGCTGAGATGAAAAGACAAAAATTTAATCAACTGTAGTAATAAAAAAGGAACCTCCTCCTTGGTTGGGATTTTAGGGGCAATCATTTAACAGCATAATTGTATAAAAATTTAATTTATTATATTAAAAATTGTTAAAAAAAACATGATTTCAATAAGTAATGTTATAAAGATAATTGTTGCTACTGAAGTAGTTTTAGAAAGAGATTTAAGACATTTTCTTAAATCTCTTTCAAATGTATTGCAGAAGTTGGGATATAGTCCCTGAGGAAGAATATTGTGTGATATAAAATTTGAAACGCGTTGGTATTCCTATTACCCCTCTCCATGCCCAGTCTTGGCTGGGGTAAAACTACTTCAGTAGCAACAATCAATTTTATGACATTACTTATTGAAATCATGGTGTATGTAAATGTTTTTCTTATCAATTTTTAATATAATAAATTAAATTTTTATACAAATATGCTGTTAAATTATTGCCCTTAAAATCCCAACCAAGGAGGAGGTTCCTTTTTTATTTCTACTAACAAACAAGGGATGTTGGCAATTCTTAACACCCTCACCCGCCCGAGATACCACAATTAAAATTTAATCAACTTGCCTTTCTAGGATAGAAATGTAGCATGGGAATTCCTCTAACTGTCATTTTTCAGAAGTTGGAAAGTATAGACAAACAAGGTACAGAACTCCTTGGGGGGGGGGGAACAAGGACTCACATACACCAAGAATGTACTATAAGCCTGCCTAATTAGCGCTTTCTGCAACAAATGAATAAAAGTGGCCCATGCCAATTTGTTCATTTGTCGCATTAGGTGGTACTTCATATCCAAGCGTGCTTACTGACAAACATGACCAACAGCAGAGGAAGAATAATAGGACCATTTCATGGCATCTGAACTCCACACCAGCCTAAATGTTTCAGTGCTAGGATTGTTTGTAGAAATATTGATGTCCTTGACCTTATTATTTGTTTATTGTAAGGGAAATATTAAAGCCCAATTCTATGTATTTAAAAAGCTCTGGTGCTCTCCTCCTCCTCCGCCTAAAGCTCCAGTCTGTGGGCAGAGTAGGGTTGCCACATCATCCCTTTAAAACCAAACCCATAATAATTCCACAGGTTCTGTGGCTGATTAAGGTGGTAATTAAACTCACTTGGTGCCTTAGCTGCATTAAATTAACCCTTTAGAATCTGTGTAATTCATATGTTTTTGGGTTTAAGGGGAGGGGGTTGCAACCCTAGGGCAGAGCCCCAGCATAATCATATACAATACAGGGACATTAACCCTGTATTGTATGTTTTGGAGGTAGGATAGTGAGCTGAGCCGGTTGCAGCTTACAAAGGTGCTGCACGGAACTAGTCACAGGGACCCTGCTGGTGTGAGGAATAGGGTAAGTATTTTCTCCTTATTCCTCTGATCCTAGACATAATGAGCAATTATTGTTTGTAGTGTGCGTGGGCCGACTGCAAGAGTGTATTCTTTTTATTTTCATGGAGTTGAGCTTTCAAATATATCTGCTATAAAGGTAAACTCCATACAAAATATTTTTTTTTTAGTTTCAGAATGCAGATTGGCTAAAACTTTTAATGTTCCCATTGCCATCTGTGTCCTCCCTGGAAGGCTCTCTGTCAAGCATACTCCTAGTATTAATAGTCATTCATTACTGCTGGCTTTGTGTGTTCTTCGCCTAAAGCAGTTCCCTTTCCCTTAAGGCAAGTAGGCCTACCGATACTCATTT
The DNA here is from genome assembly GCF_965119305.1 of Pelophylax lessonae. Classification (NCBI taxonomy): domain Eukaryota; kingdom Metazoa; phylum Chordata; class Amphibia; order Anura; family Ranidae; genus Pelophylax; species Pelophylax lessonae. Next base: position 256,137,891 of record NC_138773.1, on the reverse strand, counting down.
ACCCCCAGGTCTTTTACACAATGCTATAGTGCCTGGCCACCACGCTGGGGCAAGCATGAGCTAAGCACATAAAACAGGTACTTGTGGTTCGTAGACAGGCTAAAGGCAGTTTGGGCTCAGGGTAGGCATGTTCATAGAGTAGTCAGGGTCAAATCCACAATCAAAAGGCAGACAGAGTTCAGAGAGTAGTCCAAAGTCCAATCCGAGGTTGATAACGATTAACAAGGACTGCAACCCATCAGGTGATAGATATAATCAGGTGTGCAGCATTATCACTGTGCGACCCCTAGGCAGGAGACAAGTCATGATCCAATCAGAGTTTATAAGCGGCAGTAGTCTGCAAATGTCCAAAATGGCTGCCAACAGGAGGGCTAGGTAAGACCTTGATATCCTGACAGAAGTTTGAATGTTTTCATACCCTATATAGAACCAAAATAAGAGTTTTGGTTTGAGTAAATTATATTTTATAGACAAAACTATCGTACCAAAATCTGAACTACAATCAGCTCAGCTTCACACTCGGAAAATACACTATATCCCCAAATAAACATTGTTTCCGCTTGAACACTAAATAGATGATTTCACAACACCCTCCACATATTACAAAGAAAACTTCAAAAAGTGCAGTGTAACTGATATAGTTGATTTAATAAATAATACTAAGAATATTAAAAAGAATAAATATACTTATAACATTACATTTTTTAAAAACAGTGTCTATATAAAAAAAAAAAAAAAAAAAATTACATCAATAGAATATCCCGAAAAAAGTCTGTTTGTGTGATAACTGCGTGACAAGTGGTTCACAGTTTTTTGTGTGATAAGTGGTTCACTTTTCTTCTATGTTTCTGTGTCCTGTGAATCTCCACCTATAGGTGAAAAACTTGCTCACCTCCAGAATAGACCCCACTACAGAGTCTTATTCACTTGTAACCAACTCCCCCTGCACAGGGATCCGCTCCACACTTAGGTTCATGGTTCAGAATACACCATGGGGTTGATTTACTAAAGGGAAAAAGACTGTGCACTTTGCAAAGTGCAGTTGCACTCTGCAAATGCAGTTGCTCCAGAGCTTAGTAAATTAGCAGAAACTCTACTGACTTTCATCATCCAATCATGTGCAAGCAAAAATGCAGGTTTTTTTTTTTTTTTGTATTTTCCTTGCACATGATTGGGTATTCTTTGCAAAGTGAAGCTTTACCCCATTTACTAAGCTCTGAAGCAACTGCACTTGCAGACTGCACAGTCTATTTGCTTTTTATTAAATCAACCCCCATATGTTCACTTCTTCCTTCACACAGTCAAAAAATTACCGCATTAAAAAAGACACAATAGAGAGAGCCATAGTGCTCTCTATCTTGATATTTTATTTACAACATAAAGCAGGGATTAAAAAGACTTACACATGTCACAAAAAAGCTAGCAGTTGATTATCAATGTAATCCACGGCTCACCACAAGACCTCAGTTAGCTGCAATGTGACGTCATGGGTCTGACTTCTCCCTCCTATACACGTTGATACCCTGTGATTGGGCTTCCTCAGTAGGAATATTGTAATTATGTAAATTTATAAGTATGTTTATTTTCATCTATAATGATATCATTTGCGGTGCACTTTTGGAAGTTTTATTTAAAACTATCATACCGTCCTCCATGCAGGGCTTGCAAAGAAAGCAGAGTTGGCCACGTTCTCTAGAGTCTTGTCATTCTCCTTGGCTTTTACTGCTCACTTGCTACTTTAGTTTTGCCGTTATCTGCTATCCACAGATGATAAATATTATATTTCGAAGCTGCCCCATATTACCCTTCTTTTCAGGGTACCTACCCATAAATGTCTTCTAGTAAATATAACTATTATGGGGCTGAACTCCCCCAATTTAGAACTTAAATAAAAAAACTCTTATTGTATAAAGTAGAATACTACATTAGTTTGGTAAGGTATTTTCTTTGTGTGTACACACTGTATGCATTTCTACGATCTGGATACATTTTCATTATTCATTTCAAGCTGCATTTTTGTCACTGTGTGCTTAATACAACATGCAACATAAACTGTTCTGTATTATATGCAGAGATTATATAAAATCAGACAAAAATCTTCTGTAGTAAACTGACAAGGTGGTATCTCATAGCAACCAATCAGAATTTTGCATTCTTTCTAGCGTGGCTTTGATTGGTTGCTACAAGTAGCACACAATTTCTGTAAAAACTGCTTGGTGAGCATTTTCTCCAAATGTAAGTCAGTTTAGACTTTGTGACTGACAAATGACGTTAGATTACTGAACATTGTTCTCCGGGGAATGGATAACCAACTAGCCTTTTTATTCCAGGGAACTACGACGGAGACTGAGATAAGGAAGCGTAAGCCGAGCTGTTATCAGGTTTCTATGGATCTGTTGGAAGATCCAATAGTCATGAGACAGAGAGCCTTAAGCGTTGCTAGTATTTTGACCAACACAATGGAAGGTAAGATACAAGCTCTTTGTTATAGATGCTTGACCAATCAAACAGGATTTCTTAAATAGTATTAGACAGTGGATGTTTATCCTTACTCAGCATAGTGTCCCAGTTTTCCCTGTTAAATGGTTTAATAGCCTTCTCCAAGCACTTCTAGACCCTTTATCCAACGGCTCCATCTGCATCCTATAGAAGAGGGACTTTAAGCCCAACTCCGGTAAACTTGGGCTGCACCCACACTATAAGGGTTAATTTCTTGTTTAGGTCAGGCGACATGTTCAGGTAGATTTACTTGCCCAATTTTCTGCTCCCCCATGCTGCTAAACTGGTCCCCATAGCAACTTCTTCCCCACGGAATAAGATCCTGATGTCACAAAGACTAGTGCATGCTTCATAGACCTGAATTGGATGTGGTGATGCTGAGGGACAGTCCACTGCCAGAGCATGGGGGAGCTCCGCCTGTAATTTTAAGCGAAAAAAAATTTAAGCGAAAGATCAACATTTTTTTTTTTTTGGTCTTTTGTTTTTAAAGGTAAAGAAGAGATTTTGGGTCTTTTTCACCCCACATCTCCTCATAAAGAGGACCTGTTGTTCGTATTTCTATTACAAGGGATATTTACATTCCTTGTAATAGGAATAAAAGTGATTAAAAAAAATTTAAATGGACAGTGTAAAAATAAAAAACGAAAAATAAAATAAGCAATAATAAAAAAAATTCTACACAAAAAAATGGTCCAGGCGCTGATCCTGTAGAAATGTCCCTGGGTGATCATAGACCCAAACAATGCGGTGACATATAAATGACCAATAAAATATGACGTACCAAGGCTGCCAAACCCTTAACATGGGATGATGTCATGAACTGGCAATACTGGAAAAGAAGGGTGGCGCTCACTGGTGTCTATAAAATACTATCCTCTATGGATGGAAGACTGGAGAGTGTCTCTTAAGTAGAAATGGCATTTATTGAAAAAAATCACAAATAGACATTTAAAATTGATGCCACACCAGCCCCAAAAATCCTAGACATCCTTGGGTTGCTGTGAGATTCCAAGGGAAATGCTGACCCAGCGGGTGGTACCTGGTATTGACTGGGGATCTCAAAGCGTCACGCTGATAGATACCGGCTAATGGGGGATGGGGTACCTCAAATAACACACTTGCGCTGATGTCAAGCTGGAGGGGGACGCTGTGCGCGGCCGCCGCACAGTCCCATGGCTGGTGACAGCTCTCCTGCGTTCGGGTTTCCGGGTCCGCCAGCTCCTCCGCGGTAACCGGAAGTGACGTGGGGATCGCGTCACCGGAAGTGACGATCAGCTACAGTCAGGAAGTTGGGCTGGTCACGGACATGGACGTACTTGCTTTCTGGTTGCCGCAACTACATGTTTTGCACGCATGCGCTTTGTCCCATGCATGCACGCGAAACATGTAGTTGCGGCAACCAGAAAGCAAGTACGTCCATGTCCGTGACCAGCCCGACTTCCTGACTGTAGCTGATCGTCACTTCCGGTGACGCGATCCCCACGCCACTTCCGGTTACCGCGGAGGAGCTGGCGGACCCGGAAACCCGAACGTAGGAGAGCGGTCACCAGCCGTGGGACTGTGCGGTGGCCGCGCACAATGTCCCCCTCCAGCTTGACATTATTTGAGGTACCCCATCCCCCATTAGCCGGTATCTATCAGCGTGATGCTTGGAGATCCCCAGTCAATACCAGGTACCACCCGCTGGGTCAGCATTTCCCTTGGAATCTCACAGCAACCCAAGGAGGTCTAGGATTGTTGGGGCTGGTGTGGCATCAATTTTAAATGTCTATTTGTGATTTTTTTCAATAAATGCCATTTCTACTTAAGAGACACTCTCCAGTCTTCCATCCATAGAGGATAGTATTTTATAGACACCAGTGAGCGCCACCCTTCTTTTCCAGTATTGCCAATAAAAAAATTTCAAAGCCCCTGGAACACCACATGTGAGGTATCGCTACAAAAGTGAGAGTGAGAGCAAAAATGATAGTACTAGACTAAACATATAACCTGTAACTCTAAACAGATAACCTGTAAAGGTGTTAAAAGCGTCGCCTATTGAGATTTCTAAGTACTGTAGTTTGTCACCATCCCTCGAGCGTGCGCAGTTTTAAAGCGTGACATGTTAGGTATCTATTTACTTGGCGTAACATCATCTTTCACATTATACAAAAAAAATGGGGTAACTATTGTGTTTTGTTATTTTTTTATTCATTAAAGTATATTTTTTCCAAATAAATCGAGTTTGCAAAACCACTGCGCAAATACCATGTGACATAAAAAATTGCAATGATTATTTTCTTCTCTAGGGTCTCTGCTAAGAAACAAAAATGGTATAATGTTTGGGGGTTTTAAGTAGTTTTCTAGCGAAAAATATTGATTTAAACTTGTAAAAAAAAAAGTGCCAGAGAAAGGCTGGTCAGCAAGTGTTTTTTTTACTAGTAATAACCTGTCATTTCGTATGTAACCATTATTCATAAAAAGAGAATTGGCAAATCTGTGCAATAGCAGATCTGTTTGCTAAGAGTATGAGCAAGAACATTCTGCAATTTGTTTTTGAGATTTTTCTTATTGACTACCAGAATAAGTATAAGTAAAATACTGCCCGACAGGAGATTTACAACAATCATGCTGTAGAATAAAGTAGCAAAGATAATTTGAACAGGAGATTGACAGAATGGGAATTAAAGGATCAAAGAGATTGGGATGGCATTCTCACCTCATCTCACTGCACTGAATTCTGGATGAAATGGACTAATGGATGTGAGATTTGACCTCCTTTGTTGCCCATTATTAAAACAAATCTAATTTTGGGTTGTATAGTGTATATAGTGGCTACTAAGATGGGTGGACAATAGAAGCAGAATAACCCCCTGCTGAACTTAAAATATAATCTAATAATCTCAATAGAAACACACCAAAACTTCTTTCTTCCTTTCTCAGAACTTGAAGAATCCAGGCAGAAGTGTCCTCCATGTTGGTACAAGTTTGCAAACAGCTTCCTAATCTGGGACTGCTCTGATTCGTGGCTAAGCATAAAGCATGTTGTTAAACTGGTTGTAATGGATCCTTTTGTGGACCTGGCTATAACAATTTGCATTGTTTTAAACACATTATTCATGGCTATGGAACATTACCCCATGACTGATGAATTTAATTACGTCCTTTCTGCTGGAAACTTGGTAAGTGCGAGATAAATTTAATTGTGTAAAAATATTTAATTTTCTCACCTATGTATGTACTGTGAGTTAAACTCTAAGAAAAAGTTTTTTTTTTTTTTTATATGTGTGTAGCAGGATTCCCAGCTGTTTTGCTGGATATGGGTCCCTCTGGGTCACCGGGTGCAGCAAAAGTACCTTTGTGCACATTTCTCCAAGTGTGAGCACTGAGACAATGACCAGTCCAGTATCTTTGCTTTTTTTTTTTTTGTATTTATTGAGAACTTAGATGGGAGAAGGGAATGAGTGGGATACTCCTTTGGCTCAACTATGCAAAATTTGCTAGGGACAACTGAATATGCCGATTGGGGCTGACTTGACGCTGACTAGATGCTGGTCAATGCCGGTTGACGCTGGTTAATGCTGGCTTACTGCCTGTTAACTCCAAATTGACCTTGGACTGCTTTCATACTTAAAGAAGTCCTCTTTGAGCTCCCTTAAGCACTCCTTGCTGAGGTAGATACTTGTACTGCTGCTGCTGCGCTGCTAAACACTTCAGGGCCCACACCGGCACCCTCTTTCTCTCGCTTATCTTCAGGGCTTAGACACTGGCACCCCCTTTCTCTTAACTTTCTCCACAGGTTAGCTGGCTCCCGGATCCATCTGACCTTCTGGAGTGGTCCCCTCTCCTAGGCAGACCCCTGGGCAGTTTCGAGTACTCACGACACTGTTTTTCCCTGAAACTTCTGCCCAGCAGCTCCACTCAGTCCACAGCACTCTGGATCCCTCTTTCTGCAGTTCAGCTCAACCTTCGTTCTCTAGGCCGACTGCCCAGGACACGTTTAATACCGCTGACAGGAGGAGAGACAGCCGTCACCCTCCTCCTGGGACTCTGCTTCCCGGCAAAGACTCCCTGTCACATGCTCCCCCCAGGGGTGTCCAAACTATGGCCCTCTAGCTGTTCAGGAACTACAATTCCCATGAGGCATTGTAAATATCTGACATTCACAGACAAAACTGGGCATGGAGGGAATTGTAGTTCCTGAACAGCTGGAGGGCCATAGTTTGGACATAGCTGCCTCAGACTTATAGCCCATCCCAGTGTACATTGCGGTAAACTCTGCCCACTGAGATAGCCAGAAGCCCATGTGTGCTATTGGCTAGGTTTCCTCCACTGTCCAATAAGAGCCCTCATTGGACACGGTGGAGAGACTCCCCAGGCACAACAGGTCACACCTGGAAGCATGTGACACCTTAACTAAATGATCAGGCCCCCCCCCCCTGATATGCAGACAGGGCCACCCATCATTTTGCATTAGACACTCATTTAGATCAAACATACTACTGGCCAAATTAAGTAGGGCCAAACTACCAACTTTAAAAAATATACTAACATTGAACTTCAACCAACAGTAAGATTCCCCCTTCCTTATTTTCTGACTGATCCTGTCCATTAGGAAGTTTTGTGTGCTCCTGCTCACCTTTGTCTGTTCCAGCTCCTCTTGTCCTGGTATTCATTATCTCTAATACAAAAAGTCTAAAATGTTTGTCACTTCACAGGAACATGAAGTGACATTAAATCTTCCAAAGGGTTACCCTGTAGTGATGACATCTATCTAACAGGGGATATCTCCTTTTTTTAAAGAGATCTCCTCTTACTTCTGGCTTTGTTTCAACAATGAACAAAGTATGGAATTGTGGATCCGAGGAGATTTAATAACTCTGATTGGGTAATTTATTAGTTCATAAGAAACCAGTGATGAAAAAACTATTTTTTACTCTGTTCATGAATCAAAACTAAAAAAAGAAAAGTGTGGCTTTACACAGGAGGTTCATGAAATAATTACTGATCTGGCTCTACACCCAGCATTGCACTTTGAACTGCATATCTACGTAATTTTGGTGGTATTTAGATAAGCAACTTTTTCTTTCCTATGAATCTCATATAGTCTTATATAGCAAATAAAGTAATTTGCTATATAGATATAGACATATATGATTAAATTGAAGAATCTTCTGATTTCTTTCGTCATCCCTTGCCATTACATTTTTTCTGAGATAGTTGTTGGTCAGGGCTCCAGATGGGACATCACAACATATATATTAGGCTCCAGGTTTATTAGATGTGTTTTTCAGTATACAGGGTTCTATTGGGGACAAGAATGGAATATCAGCTACGGCTACTGAAATGTGGCTTGCTGATTCCTGGGGACCTGGTCTAAAATTCAGATGGTTAAAGAAGACAATGTTTAAAGAAAGCAAGAGCATAGTTTGTAAGCTGTGCATATTTGTGCTACCTTTCTTATTCAGCTGTCCCAGGCCCTGTTCCACATGTTCAGACACTAAATGCAATTCTGGAAAATGCCAATTTTTTTGTTCACTGGGGGGTTCTGGATTTTCCACTAAAATCAATTTTTAACTTCAAAAAGACCGTAATCCTGCATTTCTAAATGATAAAACTTCCATGTTCCTTGATGAGCCAGCAGAGTTACAGACATACAAAGGGCCAGCGGTGAAAGGCAAATGAGATTAAGTTCTTAGTGCACATTACTTCTTGAGAACTTGTTCGTTACTAATGAGAAAGAAGGATTAGATGCAGCAGTGTTATAACAAGATCTTTTTAATATTCTTGCAAAATAATGACTGTTGGCTGAATGACCTCTGGAGTAGAAAAAAAATATTACATTTTAGTGACATTTCATTGATGAACTTGATATCAAACATTGTATACAGTATATGTGTATTACTAAAGCCTCAGGTGCTCACTTTTCAAAATCATGAAGTGTAAATTATTACAGATTATTTTAAATTTGAGAATCTTTTAGTGATTAAAGTGGCTGTAAAGGCACAAGGTTTTTTACCTTCATGAATTCTATGCATGAAGGTAAAAAACCTTCTGTGTGCAGCAGCCCCCACCCCCCTAATTTTAGTGAACACAACATGCAGGGATATGGGAAATGATTTTCAACACTGACACATGTACACCTACGCAGGTTGAACTGGAAACACTAGCATCTGTATTCAACCTTACCTACTATTTATTTCCCCTGCCATCCTAAAATTGGGTATTTGTCGCCAAATCAGTACAGGTGGGAGTACTAGTTTCTCAGCCAGAGTCTTTAAATAAAGGACAGCATTTTAAGACTTTTATAAGCGAATATTAGATATACAAGGCATTGTGTTAAAACTGTGCTATCACTACGATAACCATAATACTTACCATGTACCTGTCAGGGTACCAGGAATCCAGACCACCCAGGGATGCAGGTAAAATAAAGCAGTTTATTGGAGCAAACAACAATAAATGCACAGCAAGAGTGAGGAAGTGAGAGCAGGAACAAGCCTTTGTCAAGTCCAGAAGTGGGTAGTGATCCAAGCCAAGGTTGAGTCAAGAAGCGAGTAGTCTGCTGATGCAGGGTCGTCTGCCGATGTGGGGTCGAGAGCCAGGAGAGTTGTCAGCAAAGCCAGGTCATACACAGAGGAACACGGAGAACAGAAGACTGCTAGCAGAGATGCACCTTGGAACACAAATGCAAACCAAGGACTGCAACCCATCAGGTGATAGATATAGTCAGGTGTGCAGCATCATCACTGTGCGACACCTAGGCAGCGGGTAAGTGATGATGCAATCAGAGTTTATAAGAGGCAGCAGTCTGCAAATGTCCAAGATGGCTGCCAACAGGAGGGCAAGGTAAGACCTTGACAGTATTACCCATGCTCTGCAGAGCAAAAAATGGTTTCTGAGGAAAGCGAGCATGGAAAGCACAGAGAAGGGCAGAGCATAAACATCAGCAGAGGGAACCCAGGAGCGCTCCTCAGGACCATAACCCTTCCAGTGCACCAGGCATTGAACCTGACCTTGGAACAGATGAGACTCCGAGATGCTGCTAACCTCATACTCCTCATGATTGCCCACAGTAATGGGATGAGGGAGAGGAAGTGAAGAAGTATAGCGTTTGCAAACCAGTGGCTTCAAAAATGACACCAAGGGCATAGGCCACCAGGTTCACCTTACAGAGGATGCGAAAAAGCCCAAAAAAACAGGATGCAGGTTTTGGAATGGGCACCCTGAGGTTGAGATTACGGGTCGACAACCACACCTTCTCCACGACCTGGTACGAAGGAGCAGATAAACTTCTCCATTCTGACTGGAGCTTCTGACTTTGTGCAGAGACCCATAAAGACTCTTGTATCTGCACTCAAGAGGAATGGAGGGTACGAAGATGATCCTCCACAGCTGAAATGTCCTGTGGCGAGAACAACTCGGGCAACACAGCGGGTTGGAACCAATAGTTGGCTATGAATGGAGACATTCAGGAAGACGAGTTGATGGCAGAGTTCCTAGAAAACTCCGCCCAGGGTAGCAGATCAACCCAATTGTCCTGATGGTCAGAGATATACCAGTGGAGAAATTGCTCCAGGACTTGGTTGGAACGCTCAGTGGCACCATTGGACTGCGGATGGTAGGCTGAGGAGAAAGTGAGTCGATTTGCCAACTGGGAGCAAAAGGCGCACCAGAACCTAGAGACAAACTGGCTCCCTCGGTCCTAGACAATATCCTTAGGCAACCCGTGCAAACGGATGACCTCCCTGGCAAACACCACGGCAAGCTCATGAGCGGTAGGCAGCCTCTTAAATGGAACACAGTGGCACATTTTGGAGAAACGGTTGACCACCATGAGGATAACCATGTAACCTCGAGACGTGGGAAGTTCCACAAAATCCACGGCCAGGTAAGACCAGGGATGCTCCCCATTGGGAATGGGATGCAGTAGGCCCAAGGGAAGGTGCCAAGGAAATTTGTTCTGGGCACAGACGGAACAAGCAGCCACATACACAGCAACATCAGTGCGGAGAGATGGCCACCAGAACTGGACATCAGATTCTTACGAGGATGACCGGCAGTCTAGGAATTGTGGTACGTGTGCAACAGTCTGATGCGCAACCGCTCAGGTACAAAACATTTGCCAGCTGGTCTCTCTATGTTAGCATCAGGTTGGACAGCCAAGATCTGTTCCCCCAAGAGGAGAGTTTAAGTTGGTGCAGATGGCAGCCAGGATATTATCTGAAGGTATGACCAGTGTTGGCACGGAGTCTTCCCTGGACAACTCAGAATACTAGCTAGACAAGGCATCAGTCTTAACATTCTTGGAGCCAGGCAAATAGGAAGGCCACATAGTTAAAACGAGACCAGAATAAAGCCCATCTGGGCTGACAGGATGTGAGCCTCTTGGCCTCTAAGAGATACATCAGATTCTTACAATCTGTGAGAATGAGAACTGGAACCACAGAACCTTCGAGCAAGTGTCTCCACTCTTTGAGAGCCAGGATAATGGCCAAGAGCTCTCTGTCTCCAATCTCATACTTGTATTCAGCTGAAGACAGCTTCCTGGAGTAGAAGCCAAAAGGAAGTAAGGGACTGACACTGAGACAGGAGGGCACCTGCTCCGGTCTCAGACGCATGCACCTCTGGGATAAAGGGCAAACCAGGATTAGGATTAGGGTTAAATATAGACTTGGACCTAAACTGCTTTTTAAGTAATTATTAGGAATATTTCCTTGGAAACAGCACTTTATAGTATTCATGGGTTTTTAATCTCTCCATTTTATCCGTGTTTTTTATATTTTTTTATAGTTTTTAAATATGGTGAGTTGAGTCTTTTAAGTGTCTTCTGTATCTTAAATTTTTATGGGATATTAATTTTCTTAATAGTATCTCCCTCTTTAACATACTGTATTTATAAATATATATATAATTCTAAATACCTTATTTATGATGATCTTGTATCTATTTATTTGCCGTACTCAGGATGATACAATACTCTAGAAGTATTTTGTATCAAAGTATTTGCCCAATAGGAGTTATGGGCACAACAATCAATGCTCGGACTGAAAAAATGATATGTGTCTTTCCTGAGATGTATTTTATTGAATGATCTATGTATTTATTTAGCATGCGTAAAACAAAATTAGGACTCTTATCCCGAGTGGTAATCTAAGGGCGGTTCTGAGATATTAAACACATATACACTTCCATTTTAATTTCACATCCGGGTAGCGTAAAAATGACATCGTAGTAACGATGGAAGGGCTATCGTAGTGTATTAGCAGTGATGGCGCATCAACATCCGGGGTGAGCACTCCGGAAGTGGGCGTTGATTACTGAGCGGAAGTGATGCTGCTTCCTGTTGGCCCATATCCAGCATCTACATCCGGTGTGACGACACCGGAAGTAGTTGTAATAGCGGAGGTTGCGGACATATGGGGATAACAGGTAGTGTGCAGTAATACTCCAAGGGATTTACTCCGAAAAACAATGGCATGATTTCAGCGAAAGCTAAACCGATCACTTTGGTAACTTTATAGCCAAGAGTAAAAACCGGATCACAAGCACTACTAACATTCGGTATTACAAAACCGGAAGTAGATTTAATAGCGGAAGTGAGAGCACTGCGGGACCCCTCCTAAGGGGAGGGGCAGTCTAATTATGGCGGGAAGAGTCCTAATTGAGTGTAATATATAAAGGAGTATAGTGCAGTGTGCCTGAGTCCTCTGTTGAAGTCCCATGCGACGAAACGCGTCAGCCGGCAGGCACGCTGTCTCCTTGATGATCGTAGATGTCATGGCTGGAGTCCGGATCTCACCATTTGATTAAACTGAAAGAGAATCGTTCAACAGCGGTGAGCTGGCCATAACGACTTGATCATGATTTTAAATGCTTGGAAATGTTTTTTCTGATGTAAGCAGATTGGATTTGGGGGTTTGCTCTAGTGTGTTTTGTTTAAATAAAACTGTAAAGCAGTATCACACTATTGTGCCTCCTATTCCAATTTCTTTTTGGTACGGTCCGGTCCCTGGGGGATACTCGAGTACATTGGTCATTCGGTGGTAGCAGAGGTGGTCCTGAGTTTCAAGGGTGAAAGCAACCTATGCTTACAGGCGTATGATCGTTTTAACTCTGGTGAGTGTCCATTCCTAAGGGGAACACTTTTTGGTGTAGTGAAGGTGCACACTGGATCAGAACATTGAACACTGGGAGTACCAACATTTTATTGAATATTCGTGGCTTTTTAAACAAAGACTCTTTTGATTGTTTTTACCTTTTATGAGGACTATATGATTTGCAATATGGTAACACATATTGAGCGCTGCCGTGTGTAATTTATACCGAATATTCTCCAGTTTTAGTATTTATTACATTTTTTACAGGATTAGGATGAGACAGAATAGGAGCCAAAGCAAAAGCAGACTTGAGGGCCTCTAAAGCTTGGATGGCAGCAGGCGTCCAATTGTGGGAATCGCTGCCTCTCTTGGTCAGATCTGAGATAGGTTTTGTCAAAGAGGAAAAGTTCCTGATAAATTTACGATAGTAGTTGGCAAACCAAAGGAAATGCTGAATGAAACGGAGACCACTGGGGCGAGGCCATTGTAGAACAGCCGAAACCTTCTGAGGGTCCATGGAGAACCCTTCAGCAGAAATGATGTAGCCCAAGAAGGCAACCTGAGACAGGTGGAATTCACATCTCTCAAACTCACAGAAAAGCCCATTTTCACGTAACCGTTGCAGCACCCGTCTGACATCCAGGTAGCGTGATTCAATGGAGTTCGAGTAAATCAAGATGTCGTCCAAATAGACTACCACGCATTGCTGCAACATATCACGAAAGAGATCAATGATGAACTCCTGGAAGACAGCGGGCGCATTGCACAAGCCAAAGGGCATAACCACAGGTTCTGGTATTAAATGCGGTCTTCCACTCATCGCCCTCCTTGATCCTTACGAGGTTATACCCTTAGGTCAAACTTGGTAAAGACAATTGCTCCCTTGAGGCGGTCGAACAATTCAGTAATCAACGGAATCGGGTATGCATTCTTGACCGTGATGTGATTGAGGCCCCTATAATCAATGCAAGGTCTCAACTCTACCCCCTTTTTCTTTACGAAGAAAAAACCAGCACCCGCTGGAGAATTGGATTGCGAATGTGCCCCCTGGCAAGCGCATCCACAACGTAATCCCCCATGGCTTTATTCTCTGCAACCGAAAGAGGATAAACCTTGCCATGAGGGGGAATGACACCAGGTTGCAAGTCTATAGCACAATCGTACGGACGATGAGGAGGAAGAGTACCAGGGCGCACCTAGTCAAATACATCTTGATACTCACAATATTCAGTAGGCAACACTGAATCTGAGGAGGTACAAAGTATGTTAACAGGCCCATGGATACAAACAGCACCACACTGTGGAGAACAAGAGAGGATCTCGACTGACTGCCAATCAAAGGTCAGATTGTGCTCCTGAAGCAAAGGGTACACCAAAACAGGTCGACTCCCTGTGAACAGCCCCTATCGCCATATCAACCAGAACAGTTTCGTGGCTAACCTGTACAGGTTGCAGAGGTCTGCCATCAATCGCCTCAATGACTAGTGGAGAAACATGAGGCTGCAAGGGTATGGAATTCGCAGAAGCAAACGTACTGTCAATAAAATAACACCAGCACAGGAGTCTACCAACATCTGAGTAACCACTGAACCCGCTGCCCAGGAGAGGACAACTGTGATTTATCTTTACCGGAAACCGGGGACGAGGAAATTCCACCTAAGATCTGCCACTGACAGGACCTTAGGTGCAAGAATTTTCTGGATGGGTCGGACAAGATTTTAGGAAATGCCCACCAAGACCGCAATACAGGCACTGGCCCTCCGACCTCCTAAAGGCCCGCTCATCCTCGTCAAGGCGAGTGAACCCCAGTCCAGAAGTGGGTAGTCTGTCAATGCCAGGTAATCTGCTGATGCGGGGTAGTCTGCCGATGCAGGGTCGAGAGCCAGGGGAGTCGTCAGCCATGCCAGGTCATACACGTAGGAACACGGAGATCAGAAGACTGCCAGCAGAGATGCACCTTGGAGCACAAATGCAAGGGCAAGGACTGCAACCCATCAGGTGATAGATATAGTCAGGTGTGCAGCATCATCACTGTGTGACACCCAGACAGCAGGCAAGTGATGATGCAATCAGAGTTTATGAAGCAGCAGTCTGCCCATGTCCACGTTGGCTGCCAACAGGAGTGCAAGGTAAGACCTTGACAGTACCATAGTAGATTTGGATCGGCCTTGATTTACTAAAGGAGACAAAGCTTTTCAACTACCAATATTTGTGTTTAGTGTGGAAGCGTATGCACACTGCACAGTGTATGCATGTTAGTAAATAAGGTGAGGTTGAATTCACTTTAAAATCTCAGTCATGTGTAAAGGAGAAGAAAAGAAACAATATTTTTTCTAGCACATGATTGGGTATTTAAAGTGAGCATAATATATTTACTCACATTTACTAACATTTGTGAACACATACTTTGATCTTGATAAAATAAAGTGCTATGGATCTCTGGTATGAAACTTATGTTTGTTTTTCTCCTGTTCCCACGGAATCCTTCTACCAACTCTTAAGGTAAAATATTACACAGTACAATGTTGAACTTGTTTTTAAAGCACAGATTTGTGGACTTGTGTCTATTCACTGAATGCCGGTCAAGTACTATATGTACACAGTCGCATAATGTTTATCGTGTGGAGCACTATAGCGCAATTTTAGCATGTATAGTATGTTTGAATTGTCGGTTATTTTGTTTGAGAGCTGAACTCTTTAATTTTATAATCCCCCCCTGTACGCAGCTGAAAGCCAGCTGGAGGGACAGAAGTTGAAGCCGGCTTTCAGCTGCTGCAGAGAGAGCCATACAGGATATTGCTTCCTGTAATTGCCCCCCCTCCCCCACCGCACCGATCACCGCCTCTGCCCACATTGGATTCCCCCTGCTGCCCGAGCACCACTGCTGGCCCAGGCCCCGTACAGGAGGACCAGTGGTATCCCCTTATCGGCAGCCATAGGTTAGGCAGGGGCCATTAGAATATGGATCTTTACCTGGCCAGTATAAAGAGAGCTTCAGAAATTCACGTTAATGGGAGCTGGAGCAAACATGTATTTGGTAGTAGGCCCTGGAACAGACGCAAAAAAAAAACGCAAGAGTAAATTTCTAAGCAGGCCTTGAAATTGCTCAGTAGAAGCTGAAGACGGTGGCCAGGCAAAGGAAAGTCTGAGATGGCTTGATCGCTCTCCTTACTTTGAAACCCATAAGGGTCAAGGTTATCAATGATTTTCTCTGAAATATGTAAAGTAGATTACTTCCCTGGGGCAGAAATATTTGGGATCAAGAAGCAAAGGCACTCTTAATGGTTATCAGAATAATACAGATGGATATAATCCAATATGGCGCTGCAGTTTGCCCTTTTGTAAAGAAGCAATTTATTTAATTTTCAAAGTTTGTCTTTAACAAAAGAGGCAATCAGTCAGCTTCGACAAAGAATGATAATTTGAGAATCATTTAAATCCAATTCCACTGACTAGATGAACATTTAAATTGTGAGCATTTTTAGCAAACATAGGTAAAGGAACTGATTGTATGGGCCTTTTTGTCTAAATCTGCCAACATGCTGATTTATTGAAAGTTAACAGAAAGAAAGATATTTGAGAGACAAAACAATAAGAAGATTTAAAAAGGAACCATGTGGATCTTGAAAGGTGGAATGCTTTGTGTAAAGTGTGCTTCCTGTGGATGATAAAAGATTATGGGTAGGAAGACACATCTAAGCAGAAACAATAATTGTTATATAAGTTACATGGATTTCTGTAAAAAGTTAAACTTTTCTTTTTAAGTTTGAACTTGATAGACACGTGTCTCTTTTCAACCTATGTAAGTGCAGCAGTCACACAGTGGAGCCAACCATGTTATGAGCTTTACCAATCTTTTTAGGAATAAAGGTTAAGCATTTACTAGAAAGCCATGACATTCTCTAAAATCAGCAGACCAAAGCTGGGACAGGGGCTTTTGGAGGGGACTAGAGGCTAGCCTTCTAGCCACTGATTATGGCCCATGGAAGAGACCAAGGATTTTGTCAGCTTCTCCAGGTCAGAGCATGGGACGGGACTCAGTTCAGACTCTGATCCCATGGTGAGGACAGATCATTCTCTAATGATGGACAACAACGTAATAAATGCTGAGAGGGAGGCTTGGATACATTTTCTGAATAAAGACAATAAGGCTTCCCCTCTTGAGTGGATGGAAAGGTGTAATAATAATCTTGTATAGGTTAATGGTCAGAGGAAATTCGGTGGCTCTCCTGCAGACTGGGTTGGAGAAACATCACTTGGTACAGAAATATGTATCAACAATCTTCACCAAGAAATCTATAAAGATAAATTAATTCCACTTTTTAAGACTCTGCTGGAACATTTTATGAGTTTTGACTTATGATGAATTGTCTAGTAGACAGATTACATATATGAAAGCTGGCTATTAAGATTTGGACAGCCCTGGGTCTTCATTCTGGAGAATTGGTGCCGAACTGTCAGGGTGGGCACGGACCTGAGTCATTTAGGCTTTTCTAGGGGACTATTTGTTAAAAATCTCACTGTTAAATTAGATTACTGTATTTTTATGTTGGCTGTTCATTAGAAGTACTGTTAGATGTACTGATGAGATTACTGTTTACAGTTTGCATTGTTTAGGGTGAATAGGCGAACCTGATTTTGGTTTTGATTTTGATTAGGGTGAATAGGGTGAACCTGATTTTGTGTGGTATATATTCTGTGGGAATTTACATTAAAGTCAGTTCCAGTTTGCACCTAAGCTGGTGTCCTCTAGCTCTTTGGTGCAATTATCAGCTATAACACCTGGTTCCTGGTTCCAGAGTGCAGGAAGCTGTATCTTGGCTAAGGCACCCAGGTTGGGTGGCACGCGGTCTGTCACACTGCCCATCTTCAGTTCTGCCAGTACACTTCCTGAATGCTTCACTGGTTTCTCATCAATGAATAAAGAAGCCATTCAGCCTTATGGAATCTCCTGAAATGTCACAATTCTATACTTTATTTTTTGTTTGAAAGCCACATGGAAGGTTTTACATTTTTTTTTTTGTAGAAATGAGGAGTATTAGGACTTGACCAATGATGCCATGTAAGATGACCAAACCAATTTTACAAGGTCTTCTTTATTTTATAGCATAGTGGTTTTAAACTTGTCTGATCACAGAGCGTAAATGCAATAGCTCTTAGAAGAATATCTATTCTGACACTTTGAATATATATATATTCTGACTCTTTTGTAACCTTCATATAACCAATGTAAAGTTAAGTTTATATGTTTACATGTATTACATATTACATATTATGACTAATGGTTTGAACTATCACATTTATTTGGACCTATTTCCTTTATTGTAGGTTTTCACTGGAATCTTTACAGCAGAAATGGTATTTAAGCTGATTGCCTTAGATCCATACTATTATTTCCAAGAAGGCTGGAACATTTTTGATGGTATCATTGTGAGCCTCAGTTTAATGGAGTTGGGTCTGGCTAACGTGGAAGGATTATCAGTGCTTAGGTCATTCAGATTGGTAAGAACATTGTTTTGTACATAAAGAAACTAAAAATCTAGCACCACGATGTCTTGGCAATAAAAATGTATACCTTTATTTAATCCATAAAACAATAAAAAGGAATGGATTCCTAAATATTGACATGTTTGAAGTAGTTGTAAACCTTCACACAGTGAATTGAACAGCCTCAGATGATACACAGAGATTAAACAAATTCTCCTACATAGGTTTTACTTGTTTATCTGCAGCCCTCTCTTCCCTAAACCCCTTAAAAAGGGCAAAACATTTGTTAAAATCCCTCTCCATTTGTCAGGAGTAGAGAGGAGGGGGCAGAGAGGCTGAGGTTACAGTGTGTGAGAGCTGATTGGAGGAAAGAAACACAACTCCTTTCACACATCAGAAGAACTGTGTTGTGAATAGACAAGCTCTGTGCTGAGCTCCCTCCCTGACACAAATTGTATCTCCTGTGTTGGAAAACCTCTCAGATGTGACTCATGCTGATAACAGAGGAACGAGGCACTAAAGAGAAACGACACTTAGGCCTCGTTCACACCTGAGCGATTTTCTGCTTAAAGCTCTAAAACGCTCAACAAGGCCCCTGTTCACATATGAGCGTACTGTCATGTGAAGCAAAAGGCCTGTCACTCAAAAAAGTACATGAGCTTCTTTTTGGCAGATCACAAGCATTTTTGGCCCCATAGACTTCAATAGAAATGCCTGAAAAAGCTTGACTTGAGCATTTTACGACTGTTTTGTCGCTCATTTTCTGCTTAACCAGCAGCTCTCCACCTCTAACATCCTATCCCTCTTCTCCCCCTAGTGCTTGCTATTGGCTAAACAAACACGTTTGAAGCTGTAAAATGCTTGAAATAAGCTTCTAAAATGCTGTAAAAAGGCTTGTAAAAAGCGACAAAAATGCTCTAAAAAATTCCTGAGAAACGCCAGTGAATTGCTATGCTCAGGTGTGAATAGAGCCTTAGAGCTTTGGAGAGAGATAAGTAAGCACTACAGATATATGTGCTTTCCTCAGATTTTGTGACTGAGGTTTACAACCACTTTAAGCCTCCTACATAGGCCTTAGTCATAACGTATCACTGAGACCTATGTAGGAGGCATAAATGTGTCAAATTTTAGGATTTGATTCCTTTCAATTTTTAATGCAAATACTTCCTGGTGCCGGAGTTTTACTTTCCTCATTGGATTATGGACAGTCAGTATTGTACTACCTGATTCCAGGCACAGATGTCTTGATCCCATCCTATCTATCCTTATGAGATAGAACTTCCTTTGTTGCTCTGTTGTTTTCTACATAGCTTTTCAAGACCGGCACTCTGTTAAAAGAATACTAACTGAAAACTATAGGTTGCCCCAAAAAAACAGCTTTCATTTTCTAACTGGTGTTTAAAATAATTGGGGCAGTAGAGCTGTCATTCAAAAATATTCTAGGTCAACTGCCTGACCCTGCAGTCAACCATTGTGACCACCCATTGAGTCTTGCCCTGTAAGAAAGAAATAGACCTCTCAGGTGGAAGTTCAGAAACCCACAGTAAAGTTCACATACACTTTACCTTAAAATTCTTAAAGGAAACGTAATCATGTATATTTTCTTTTAGCTCCGAGTCTTCAAGTTGGCAAAATCATGGCCTACCCTCAACATGCTGATCAAGATCATTGGTAACTCTGTAGGAGCTCTGGGAAACTTGACTTTGGTGTTGGCCATTATTGTGTTTATTTTTGCTGTGGTCGGCATGCAGCTGTTTGGTAAAAGCTACAAGGAATGTGTCTGCAAGATCTCAGATGACTGTGAGCTTCCACGCTGGCATATGAACGACTTCTTCCATTCCTTCCTGATTGTGTTCCGTGTATTGTGTGGAGAATGGATCGAGACTATGTGGGACTGTATGGAGGTTGCTGGACAATCTATGTGCCTTTTGGTCTTCATGTTAGTGATGGTCATTGGCAATCTTGTGGTGAGTACTCAACAAAGTGAAAATAAATACAGCTCCATTTTAAATTAATTACACATAATCATATGGCTACTTAAGCAAAATCCTACAGGTCCCTTGTATGAAATATAGGTGTACTTTTAATAAACAGAGAAAAGCAGTGATACTCAGGATCACGACTGATCTCTGGTGTGTACCGGTTTAGGTAGCTGAGATGAGGAGCAGAGAACATGTTCTTTGCTTCTCATCATAGTACATCACTGTTCTGTCACAAACGGCCAGTTTAGAAAAGTGAGATCTGAAGATCTCACAGCCGTTACTCTGAAATATCTCCATTCCAGATTCTCCAGCTCAGAGGTGGAGAATCAGGGGGAGAAGCTGTGTGATAGAGGAAGAAGACTTCTTTCTTCTGATATATCAGCACCAGTGGGTTCAAAATTAAAAAAAAATATATATATATGTATATGTATATATGGTATGTATGTATGTATGTGTGTGTGGGTGTATGTATATATATATATATATATATACTGTATGTACTGGTGTGTATATATATATATATATATATATATATATATACACTGTATGTACTGGTGTGTGTGTGTATATATATATATATATATATATATATATATATATATATATATAAACACTGTATGTACCGGTGTGTGTGTATATATATATATATATATATATATATATATACATACATATATATACTGTATGTACTGGTATGTATATATATATATATATATATATATATATATATATATATATATATATGTGTGTGTGTGTGTATATATGTGTGTGTGTGTATATATATATATATATACTGTATGTATATATATACTGTATATGTGTGTGTGTGCATATATTTATGTATATATACTGTATCTGTGTGTGTGTGTGTGTAGATAGATAGATATTCAGTTAGTTTTCATGTGTCAGAACATGTCATTACGAGTGCTTTTTAAACTTAGCGGCACTGTAATCTCACAATATCTCGTGAGATTACAGCAGTCCACCCAGTTATACACGGATCTCGGCCATTTTCAGAGGAAAAACTTCTCCTCCGATCACCCTGTGAGAAGTAAAGTTCTCCACTTTCTAAACTGGGTGCCAGAGAAGATAATTTTTCTCTGAGAACTGCCGAGAAGTGAACTGAGAGAACCATAGTACACTTTGACTCATGCAAAGATTTGAAAATTAAATAGTATGTAAAGCAAGATCATATTCTTTTAGTAATGAATAAAGTAGGAAAGGGTTAAAATGCCCTTCAGGTTATTTTTTCCATCCTGTGTCCAACCCTTTTAAGAACAGTCATTCTAATCCAAGGATTTTCCTTACTCTTTGCTCTTGTGACAACTCTACAGTTTTGGATTTCTCATCACTTTCTGTCTCAGTGTCAAGGATCACAAAGACAAATAGTGGATACATTTCCCCAGCATGGACATAGACAATAATAAAGACCTGACAGTGGGTCTAACCCTTCTCCCTCTATCCCAGTGGTTCTCAACTCCTGTCTTCAGGACCCACTGACAGGCCAGGTTTGAAAGATAACAGGTGATATAGTTTGCTGCTCACTGATTGCAGTGTTCTAGTATGCATCTCCCCAAGGTAATACCTAAAATCTGGCCTGTTAGTGGGTCCTGAGGACAGGAGTTAAGAACCACAGCTCTATCCAAACATAAAAAAATAAATAAATAAATGCCTTTTACATGCACTTTAATTCTTACATTATTTGAACTGTGCAGGTTTACTTACGAGTCATGAAGTTAGACATATGACAGGGCAGCAACCTTTATTAGTCCAGGAGGAGTTTCTGCTACAAACCTGAAGAGTTAAATAAAGGGGCAAATAAAACTCTCTCTAGTAAAACTTCTCAATTAAAAGTCAAGGCTACATATTACGTTATTTTATTAGGCAACTTTTTTTTTAATTTTTCATTTGCTTTAATTTTTTTGCAAAAATTAACCCAAAATCCAACATGATTCCTACAGCGTTACATGCCTGTTACAAATATAATATTCCTACCCACTGTGGTAAAGTATGTCTCTTTGTAGCACCACATGCTTTGTCTTCAATTCATTCTTTTCTCATCCTTTACATTTCATTTGATACAGATAGTTCACACGTAGTCTGTATGGTAGGATAATATTTCAATACAAATAGTTTAGCAATATTACCTACTTTACAGCTACAAATATAAAGTTTGTAAAATATTACACAGTAAGTCCCCGTTCACACTGGGGTGATCCGACTTGCCGGGCGACCTCACAGGTCACGGTGCGCAGCTCGCAGCGCGACCTCGGAGCGGCCGGCACGGACTTCATAACATTGAAGTCAATGCAGGTCGCTCCAGGTCGCCCCAAAGAAGCTCCGGACCCTTTTTCTAAGTCGGAGCGACTTGTGTCGCCCCTATTAGAACGGGTCCACAGCTTCTCTATGGCAGGGGGCCTACGGCGACCTGTCAGGCAACCAGGTCGCCTGACAGGTCGCCCCAGTGTGAACGGGGTCTTATAACACCTATTTACATACATGGCTGGCTTGTGACAACACAAAATTTTCCAAAACTCCCATTTTAGGGCCAGGCTACATTCTGATAGTAAAAAAAAAAAAAAAAAAACCCTTGTTATATAATCCTATAAGGCACAGCCTCAGTTATAGTTCATATGTAATATTATGGCAGGAATCGTGCCAGCAATGTACTTGGGTACAATTAAATAGTTAAAAATTAAAATTAAATATATAAAAATGATTGACAATAACTAATATTGGAAGTGTGAACAGTAAAACCAATGAAGAATAATGCACCATACCATCTTTAACCCTACTTTGTTCCTTACCCCCTTCACTTTAGGCACCCTTTCCACGTATAATTGTTAACATGGTTTCTCATAACATTAGCTAGATATTCAAACAGTGCCATGAACTAAGAACAGAAAAGGAGGTCTAAGTATAGGGAATTATTTTGCACATTTTTAAAAAATTTACATATTTAGTTTGATTGCAATTTAGGAAACTTCCTTACATGTACTTTTCCAGAGCATAAGAAAATTGACAGCTATATGCACTGTCGTGCGTGGACTGGTACAGTCTTACCATAAAATGTTAACTTACCTTTGTATGTACTGCATAGGTTTTGAATTTGTTCCTGGCCTTGTTGCTGAGTTCATTTAGTTCCGACAACCTCACAGCAACAGATGATGACAATGAGATGAACAACCTTCAGATTGCTGTGGGAAGAATACAGAGGGGAATAGATTTTGTAAAGAAAACAATGCGAGAATGCATCCAAAAAGCCTTTGTGAAGAAACAGAAAGCTCTCGATGAAATCAAACCGCTCGAGGAGCTGCACAATCGGAAAGAGAGCTGTCTTTATAACCATAATGCGGTTGATATTAATAAAGACCTAGATTATCACAAAGGTGGCAATGGAACTACAAGTGGAGTAGGCAGCAGTATGGAAAAGTATATTATCGATGAGAGAGATTACATGTCCTTTATACATAACCCAAGCCTCACCGTGACTGTTCCCATCGCTGTTGGGGAATCTGATTTTGAAAATCTCAATACCGAAGACTTCAGCAGTGAATCTGACCTGGAAGAAAGTAAAGAGGTATGCCTTATCAATACATTGATTATTATTACTGATGTATTTATTTACTTAGGATAACATAAGTAAAATGTTTAATTTCTTAAAATTATATAATCATGAAATACAACACTTTGATTTTTTTTTATTTTTTTTTACCTTAATACAAATATAATGATGTAGATGTAGTAAATGGTCATATGATTGAAAAGTGGATAATATGATTTAGGAAATGTAGTTGCTTTGTTGCAGATTTTTCAGTTAAAGTGTTACTAAACCCACAGAAGTAAAATCAGTCTGTATACTTACTGTGGAACCTAAGGGGTTACAGTAATTCTCCACATTGTGTAAAAAGACTGTTTGATCCTGCCTTCTTTGATCCATTCTTCCAAAGTCCCCAATTCATCTCCCCATAGTACTAAGCTTTGGGGGCACTCTGCACATGCTCATTTTGGTGTGTATTGCTAGGGAGTTTTTTTTTTTTTATTCATAGGAGGTTGTATGTGATCAGCACAGGGCCAATTAGCACTGTCCAGATAGAGGGTCAGGGGTCCTGCAGCCTCATAGGACAATTAGGGGAGAATGAAAACTCCTCCTACAAGCTTTAACCAGACACTGATAGAAGTCACTTAGACTGCTATATATACAGCTGATGAGAAAATATATTTAGCGGTTTATATTTACTAAAACAATTGCATTTCCATGTTCTGTGCACTGTGGCAGACCAGATATAATGAATGCAGGCTCCTGGGTTTAGTAACACTTTAAGCCTTATCCGTAGCTCTGTGTTTAAAAATGTATAGGTTTTGTAATATGTCATTTTAAAGGGTAAATCCACTTTCGTGGGGGAAAAAATAGCAAATAAAGAAATAACAATATAGCGTATACAATTGAGACACAAATCATATTGTAATTGAATGATATTAAAAATTACCTTTCCTTTTCAATCTGTAGCTGTTGTAATTTTCTGAAAATGCAATATGGCTACCTATAGGTGTTCTGTACACAGAATGTGTACTGACCACACCCCAGAAACATAATTTCCTGCTTGCGTGATTGGCTCACCAATTTAAGATACAAGTCAGATTTCTGGCATCCCCTGCAACAAAAATGTCATTTTTGGTGAGATACTCCCAATAGGAACACGTCTAAAGGGATGCAGGCCCAGCAGCTTTCCTCATTAGAGCCCTACAGCTGCCACAGCTGATAGATAATTATAAAACCACTCCCATTATACCCACTCAGCACAGAGGCACATAGGAACAAACAATGATTTCCTCAGAATAACAAAAGTTTGGAATCTGCAACAATGTTTGTTAAAATACTTGTAATGTAGATAGATTACCCAGAGAGGAATG
This sequence comes from Pelophylax lessonae, assembly GCF_965119305.1. Taxonomy (NCBI): domain Eukaryota; kingdom Metazoa; phylum Chordata; class Amphibia; order Anura; family Ranidae; genus Pelophylax; species Pelophylax lessonae. The sequence goes on along the minus strand of NC_138773.1, from coordinate 256,112,930 downwards.
TTTTTTTCTTAACAAAAGTGGAGTTACGCTTTAAGTTATTTTTTTGCATTGATTGCAGTACTTTTCCAGTGTATTTTCTATGTATTTTGTAGTGGTTGCTCATGTATTGCACTTGCAGTGCAGTTCATCTCTGTGGAAGATGAGCTTGCTGGAAGCTGCACCAATATGCAGCAAGCAGAATAAATATTTCTAAAAAATCACCACAGTACAATGCATTGGCTGTAAATAGAACTGTAAAATTGATAACAATGGTATAGGACTCTCTAACATGTCTGAACTGCAAAAGTGTGAATGAGCCTTATAGGTGTCATTTTGTATAATACAAAAGGTCATTTATAATGTTAAACCTGGCTTCGTAACATCCTGGAATTTAAAGTAGAACTCCATGAAAAAAAATATTTTCTCCCATGCAGTGGGGCTGTGCCTGCACTTCATGGGTTAACTGCTTGTTTTGTCTAGGGGCACACAGAAAGGCTATGCTTACCCGATCCTTCAATCCTCCAGAAAAACACACTCCCCCACGTCCAGCAGTGGACTGTTCCTGCCATCCTCATGTCAAAAGCCTGTCTATGGGTTTGATGACATCAGTAACAATCCATTCACAAGACTGCTAGCGTGCAGGGGAGCAGGAGCGGCAGGGGCCAGTCCTGCGCTTAGAGGATTGGCTGATCAGGTAAGTATATCTCTGCTCTGCAATCCCCTAGACAAAAATGAGCAGTTAACAAATGCAGTGTGGGACTCTCTTTATTTAAGCACTTCTTTTATGTTTTACTTTCTGTAGCCATTATTGAAGAGAATGTTTGCAGTATTAAATGGAGCATTTAATGTTTTGTATGTATTTTTTCATCATGTTCAGGGCTGAAAAAAAATATCAATTTCAAAATGTTTGTTTCCATATTATTAGATAAATGTGAAATATTTCAAATAAATATGTCATATTTTCAGCCTGCAAGGGGAATCTCTAGAATTAATGGGTAATCTTGACTGTTCACTTTAAAAAGCCTGTTGTTTACCGAGCCCAATACCTGAAGCTCTGTTTACAAACACAGCTGGATGCTATTTCCCCTTTGCTCTGCTTTCTTATCAGTTCTTTTCTGGTTAGTATAGATTTTACACCAGACAGAGGCAGCATGTTTGTAGTGGCTCATCATTTGCTGGTTCACCCTTTGGAGAACTCAGCAATCCCCAGATAATAAAATTAAAGTTATCCTGAAGAGATAGCTCTGTATGTTAATGGGAAAGTTTTCAAATTCATGTGATTATATTTGTAAAAATAAAAAATACAGTTTAATTCCATCGAAATTCTCAAACCAGCAGTAGTTTTAGACAAGGATACATTCTGTTATGTCAGAAACAACTCTTTGAATGAAATGAACTCTACCGCCTTTCCTGATACCAGAAGGACCAAGTTCCAAACTTGTCTTTTATTGATAATCAGGTTTGACAACGCTTTATTGAGCAGTGCGTTTAATGTGTAATGCTGCGCATTACATGTCTTGCATTAATACAGCCCATTCCTTTGAATAGGCTTCCTAATGCACCAATAAAAGGTGAGTGTACTATATTTGACAATGCAGCACATGACAGCGCAACTCAGTAAGTTACCATGGATGAGGTGCCATTCAGAGGAGTGTGATTTGACCCTAAAAGAATGTTGAAAGTTGGACATCTGGCAAGCCAGCTCAGAGTTTTTGCTTATAGTCTTCAAGCTGTGGGAGAACTACCAATTCTTTTGTAAGAAGTAACCCTCAATGCCAGATTTAGGATTTATTTTAGGAGCATAGGTGGTATCTCATCATTTGCTGGCTGTAGAAATAGTTTAATAACAGACTTGCCTGTTGGGTTCCTCTGCATTCTCTTCAAGCCAATGTTAATGATTGCTGCTATTATTTAATAACAACTTTACATTTTGAAAGCAAATGTATAGGGTAACAAAATGTAGATTTGCACATTAGGACACTGTAACCATTGTTACAGGAAAACTAATATTCCATAATGTGACAGAAGAATCCACATTTTGATCTAGAACTCTTCCATATAAGTATTAATCCACAGACTGAAATTTGCAGAGAGACCACAAATGGCCCTTAAAAAGGGCAGATTATGGGGGTTTTAGTCTGTCCCTTTGTCTTAGTTTGATATTGCATTTTGTGTAATCCTTTAGAATAAAACAAAAAATGTATGTGGATTACACTTTCATACAAGGTGTACTGAGCTGTTTGCACACAGCCCCCACATCTGGCCAACCCCTCCAAGGCTGTAAGAGCCAGGGGCATTATGCACTCTCCTAATTTTTTTGGATTACTTATTCTGACAATTGATTCTGTTGACTCAATTTCCAAAGCAACCAACAGCTTCACTAATCTAATTTTCAGATTGCTGATGAAAAAGAAATGAGAGCATTTTATAAAGGGCCATTTAAAGCAGATGCAAGGTTAAATTTTGGCAGCAAAAATGTAGGATAAGGAATGAGGTCCCTGATGTAAAATTGGACATCTGCAATGCAGAAAACAAACTGCTTTGAGGATGCTTAGCAGTGGCACTGACTGCTAAAGGTTTAACTACTGTTTGAGAAGAGTGGTTGCTGTTTGCAAAGATTAGACAGCTGGGTCTATGGGATGCTCTCCTACATGGAGCATTCCATGTGCCTGTAAATCCCCTTGGAAAACAGCATATTTTGAATATCTTTCCATTGGTCACAAAGGACACTTCAATAAACCAAAAAAAGGTTCATTATTTTTCACCCCTATGTATAAGTGCCAATATCAGAGAATATCTAAATAATTAAATAAAAGTTTAATTGCAAATCTGAACCCAACAGCAAATATCCACTTTGTTCTCTATTATCCAAATGAATGTATCTCTTTTTGTAAATGCAATCATTTTTAGGACTTTTTTGTTGGCGAAAGGTTTACTACAACTGAATAACAGTTGGTGTAGTACATGTCCTATAATATAGAGGGAGGACAAAAACTTTTGTTCTAATTCTTGACCTCTCTATGCAAAAATGAAATAAAAAAGTTTTGACTATGGTACTAGGATCTAGATCTACTCTGTTAATATTAAGCACATTATACTTCATGGGTCTAAATCAAAAAATTATTGTATGAAAACACATTTATAGAAAAATAATAGTTCTTTTTAGACACTGAGGTGTTGTTATCTGTCAAGAATGTACACTACGAAACATTCTTAATGGAAGGCAGTGGGTGGAACCAAAAGAAAATAAATTACAAGTACCAACATCCCTTTAGAGTATGTAGAAAAAAAATTATGGAATGTGGGACTTTAACGGTACTTAAGTAAATATATTTTTTAAAAAAGACATCTCTTTTTATATATAAAACAGGAATATTTATATATAAAAAGAAAGTGATGCCTTTTTTAAAAAATATATTTACTTGAGTACCGTTAAAGTCCCACGTTCCATAAATGTTTTTTTCTACATACAAAACATTCTTGTTTTACTAAACATTGTTTACATGTATTTTTACAGTTAGTCTTGAGCCAATGGTCCCTGTTACAGTTAGTTTTTGTCTATCGTTGAGATGATTGTTAACAGAAACTTTTTCAGATCGATGACGCTTGCAGATGTTGGGTTGCAGTTCGACTCTCAGTGTTCATGAGGGTAACAGTCCTAAAATTGCTTAATAAAACAGACTAATCACTATGCCTGCTTAATATGTTTTAAGAAGGCTAGGGGTGCTGTTAATTTGTTTTATTTTTTTTTTCCTTTTTTGCTTGCACTTATTTTTACTTCTCACAGGGTTAAATTCAAGCAGAAGTAACCGAGAATGCAACTCTGGTGCTTTTAAACAAGGCAGAGCAACGTGTCACCACTTTAACTAAGGTTACATGAAATAATATCTAATCACAATTAATTTTGATTGGCTTGCATGCAAATCAGCTGTGTCCCTTGCCTGTTCATTGCAATTCAATACAGAACATGCACAGCTATTAGGCTTAGGTGGAGTTGTAAGACTCTCTTCACAGCATGATCTGCCAAGACTGGCCAGTTATGATGTTCTACTAAAAATATAATTTTTTTTAATTTTCATTTTATTTTATTTTTTAATTCCTCAGCATTTACTGCATGCCCTAAACCTATACTGCTTTAAGATCACAAGCGCCAAATGAAAAAAAGGAGCATGCACCATTTTGAATGTTAAGTAGTATATAAATCGATAAAAATTATTTTGCAATATGTTTGTTTATCATAGACCTTTATGTGTGTTTATCATAGACCTGCTTTAATTTATGATGTTCCATTGGTGGTAAGGCTGTGCTTTTCAATGAATTTAAATTTCAGGATAGGTTTAATCAATTATTGTATATGTTATTATTGTATCACCTAAAGCAAAGCTCTAGCACAAACATTTTTTACAGAGTGGGGAAGGATTAGATCCTCAGCTGGGCGTTTGTGTCCTTCTTTGTTCCCACTGGGATGCTCTTAAATACTTCCTGTCTCACTCTCACCCAGCACATTGCGGAGGAGTAAATTTCTTGTTTCACCTTTCAGGAGTGGATTCTCTATGCATTCCTATGGAGATTCTTCAATAACAATGGTTTTCTAGAAGCTAAATCATTGAAATACAGATGGAACTCCAGAGAGCAGTTTAAGACTTCTCTTACACAATGCTCTGAGGATCTCACCTTTCCCTACTCTATCCAAATGTTAAAAAATTGCTTTGGATGGAGTACCACTCTCAATAATTTTCAACTAATTATAACAGAAGCCTAACTGTTGGGGAATAAGATAGGGAAATTTTTAAGTTGTGCTTGTTCTTTCAGGTAGCCATTTTTGGTGGTATCCACATAGGAGTCGATTTATTAGGGCAAATAGGATGATCACTTTGCAAGGGTGTTTTCAGTGAAGCTGTGCTGACTTCCATCATACAGTCACGTGCAAGCAAAGAACTGTTTTTTTTTTTTTTTATTTCCTCTGGACACGATTTTTACCACATTCAGTAAGCTAGTGCCTTTAGTAAATCAACCCCATAGTGTGACAGAGCTGGCCTCCTTTAAGCTTTACCTTGCTAGAGTCAGGCGAGAAATGCAAACCTCACACATTTTTTAATGGGAAAGAGGTAATCCTTTTAGCACATATAGCACCTATTTAGCACCTTTTTAGCAAAGGAAATACTCCTAACATACCCCAAGCATGCAGAGCAAGGAGAATTATTATGCAAAATAATTATTAGTTAAACCCTGTAAGCCTTTCCAACTTTTAAAAAAAATGTCTGTGCTATGGGTATGATCCTTTCTTTTTGGAGGGTGCTAACGGCTTGTGTGTATAATGTTAGCCACGTCACAAAGAAGATCACAACAGGTCCTGGCAGGAGGGCCAGGAAGTTATTAAAAGTTATTTTTGTATACACAAGTTAACTTGTTGGCGCCGAGCGCGCACAAATATGCAGCCTCTCGGCGCTCCCGGGCCTTGGCACCAAACGGGCGCATATTTGCATGCAATAGCACCAATAGAACTGTGGCAAGAGTGCGCACAGTGCTCGCTCCTGGCACAGTAACAGGCGGCTAACAGAAACTTCCCAATCACAATCAGCGGTGGTCACATGGCCAAAAGCCCTACCTCCCAGCATTCTAAAGTCCTTAAAGCAGGAGCTGGCGCCAGGGGGTTAAAGAGGCCAGAATGTGAATATGTTTATAAACATGCTTATAGTATACAGTTTGTATATATAGTTCTTTCAGAATAGTTGATAGAATACATTGTGTGGCCAAAAGATTTTATTTCAGCAGTTATTCAGTGAAAATGCTGACCAAATTGCTTAGTAATCATATAGTTGCTAGATTACTAATCTAGAGATCTGTGTACGAATTATAGTCATCAAATTGAGGATCGACATGCATGTATAACTGGTAATGGAAAATCAAAAATGTATTTCAGTTAAACATTACAATGGCAGCTAGAAAGATGTACATGCTAGATACACTTTCATTTTCTTAGGCACGCCATAGAGTGTTTATGGGGGATACCTCCCATGGTGCTATTGTGTACTTCCAGTGGGGGGGGGGGGCATCCCTGCCGGGAGAACACAGCAATTACTGCTAGCTGCTATAGACAGTGGCAATAATCGCATGCATAAATCTGACATGCTGGTTGTACCCAAGTCAACGAATGGATCATCCTGGGTGCAATCAGCCTGCCTATAAATCTATCAAATTTGATTAATCTATGGCTGGCTTTAGAAGTGATCCCCATACAAAACGTATTTGTTTTTTGAATACAATTGAAATGGCATCAGTTGCTATTAGGTAATCAGTGCTCTCACTTATAAATATCCTTCCATGGCCAATGTTTTCCATTGTGAAAAATGAATGCCTAACTGAACTTTCAGTTTAAATAAGCTAAATACATTCCAGTTGCGTCAAAATGTGTGCAAAGTCTTACAGTTTCTTTCCTTTAGAAAGTAACTACAGAGTAGAAAAACCCGTCCCCTAACAGCATTTTATAGAAAAGGACCCTTGCTCTCTGTGTGGAAAAAGTGATCTCTCTGCAGGTCTGACATACCCTCTGCTGGGTCAAAGCTAGACCCCTCCAATTAAGGTCTTGTTCACACGGGGCAATTTAATCCATGCCATGTGCAGGGCTGTGTTTTATGAGCACAGGGATGTATAGATGTTGCATGCATCCCCGTGCCAGCAGTCCCATTGCTTTCCTTTGAGATGCAGTGGCTGGGAAATAGGTAGACAGCCATGGGACTGCCGGCATGGCGATGCACACAACTCCTGTGCATCCCTGGGCCAATAAACACAGCCATGCATGGGACATAGATTCAAATCCCCAGTGTGAATGAGCACTAGCAGGGAGTTAGAACTTTGCTGATTGCAGAGCTGAATCAACAGGTGGCATGTATGTAGAGTGACCGCTGTTTTAATTTGAAATGCTTTTAACTTATCATTGAGATCTATGATCCAATATTTCTAAAGATTTTCTAGTTCTATTTCTTCATTTTGGACAAATATCCTTATAACTTATTAAGTTGTGTTTTATAGAAGGGAATCCCTGTTTTTTTTTGTTTTTTTTATTACACTCAATATGTTAGGTCTTCATAGCATTTTAAACAGCTGTCAATACAGTTAATGTACTCAACATCCATTTAATCATATTTGTGTGTATGATGTTTTTTTTTGTTTGTTTTTTTAATATTTAAAAGTAAAATAGTTGACATTTTTGGTTGTTTGATTTGTAAACACTGTTGGCAAGAGGTTTGCCTGTTCAAAAACTATGTTTCAATCGAAATATTTTGTTTATTTAGTTATTTATTTATTTATTTATTTATTTATTTATTTATTTTAATAACTGATAGTTAAGCATGTGTTATGTGCTTAGTCATGTAATAAAAAAATTATGCACTGAAATATCATATTTACAAATAATGTTACAGTTAAATAAAAAAAAAAAAAAAGAAATTGGCATTCATGCTGGTTTTCATTGGCTCTGAAGAGGGGATAGCCTCCACTTCCTCCACAAGCATGTTAATCTGCTAATCACTGGTTTGGCTGTCGTACTAGATGATTTAATTATCTCTTACTTAATTATGTTAATTGAACAAAGAACTATTGTATTAATATCTCTCTTTTGTACTCTGGATTATCATATTATCGTCAGTTATTCTGTCATTCGGCACTTGACCCAATTTCTCTTTCTTTTCACTGGTTTAGGGGAAACGGTGGCGCAAACTTTTTCCTGTTGAATTTTATTTTTAACCTTTAATTTTATTATAACCTTTGCTTTGGCTACAGCATTCTGGCAGGGTTTTCTATATTGGGGAAATGATGGAAGCATTTAGTTCTACTATATTTTCAAAGAATTCTATAAAACTATACAGTTTACTATTACATGTGCTATTATTTAAAATATGAATATTTTACATAAACATGTTTGTATTTGTTATTCTCTTTTTAACACAGACAATTATAAATTATTAACATGAATACTGTCATGAAATTAATTTAGTTTAAATTCAATAATTTCAATTTCAGTAATTTCAATTAAAAGTGTAGTATTCAAAGATTTATGTAACACATTTGTCAACAATTGTTTTAGATATATTGTTTTTAAACAGTATAACAATAAAAATTGTATACCAATAAATATGAAATATACTGTATCTATACAGATTTCGCTGTATACCAGTTCACACATTTATTGTGTGTAAAGAACCCACAACGTTTGGTGTGCATACATCATTTTCAAAACTTCTTGCTTTTTGGATAAACAAAATATAACAAATTAAACTTTGTTGAATGTATTATATTGATCACATAATCTACTCATACATGTAACGTAGTAGAAAAAAGCATCATATATTAGCAGTTAAGGACTTAATGCTAAACTCCAGAAATTGTTGCAACTCTGTATTCAATATTATATCTTTAATATATGTTTTAAATGTAAGCAAAGTGCCTGAATTTCCATTGGCATCAGCCTCTTACAGTCCCTGTACAGAAGAGCTCAGATTGGGGTTAAAAATGCAGCTAATAAACCTATCATGCAGCAGTACTAGGAACTAGCTAATAGAAAAAGAGAGCAGAGAGATGAGCTCACGAGTCTTCTGCTTCTCTCTGCACAGTGTATTTACTGGGTTGTGGGGGGGGGGGGGGACCTGTAAGTGTTACTGACATTTAGACTGAGACTTCCATGGCTCTCCTAGCAGATAGAGCTGGTGCTGTGTGGAGAAGCAGTAAAAGAAATCTAAGGAATTGATGAGCAGCAACACAAACCCTTTGGCAGGGGAAACAGCTCCCTTATATGTATTTTATCTGTGTACTTAGCTGTTTGCCTGGAGTTCAGCTTTAAAATATATTTTCTTTATCCTTTACTGCTAATACAGACATTAGTATGTGTTAATATTTTCTGCATTGCCAAATTTTGTGAATTTATAATATTTGGTTATTACTGCTTCCATCATTTCCTGTGTATATTTGCTATTTATCTGCGCAGCCATTAATGATGTTATACATAATACAGTAATAACATTACACCAGATCAGAGAATGCGGATTGTGTATGCTACCAGAACAAGAAACTACTATGAAATTAAACGGTACTCATACTTGTTTCGGGTAAATTGTTCCTACACAAAAATTACAGAAAAAATAAGCACATTTGAAAAACAAAATTTAAAAATTAATATAAAAAAAAACAATTAAATCCTGAGCTTTACTAATTTCAATTAGTTGTTGAAGTCCCATCAATAAGTATGAATATCGGGTTGACAAGTAGTTTGAAAATGCACAGTGAAAATGGGGTGCATTGACAGATGAATGCAATTGCTTGAAAACTGGTATTTTGCATTTTCTTTTATGATAACACTTTAAATGTTAATATGTGTTTTTAAATGTTTAACAGTAAAAGATGACATTTAGCACCTAAAACTATTAGGATAATTTGTTACTATTTGGTGAGAATACATTTATGAGCCACTTTAAGGCTTTCATGGGCCTAAGGGCAAAGGCAAAATTAGTTAGTCACTCGTATGATATCCCACAATATATATATACAGATTGTATTTTTTTTTCTTTAGATACTGAATACATACAATTCATATTAAATAATATTACAAGTAAATTTAAAGTTATATTGACATTGAAGGAAGTTACACATCAAAAAGATGATTAGTAATAATTAATAATTACAATTATTATTTAGGCACAATAATTATTAAACTTAAAGATAGTGAAAGAAAAAATAACTTAGTGCATTTATAAGAAACTTTTTAGAAAAGGTTAATGCTTCTTATTTTAGTGATCATTTTCCAATAAAGCATCTAACGATGAGGAAACAATCTATGAGGTCTAGTGCAGCAACTTGGAAGACCTCTGTTGGAGTGAAAAATCTGTCAAGATCTTTTTTTTTTAGCTGACAGTCCATTATTCTCTCTGTTCTTTCTGGACTGATTGTTCTCTCTGGTGTGATGCTACAAGTCATTGTTGCACATTATTATGTACACCTGTAGTTTGGGAGTATGAATGTCTATGTGCCTATAAGGAAGTCATTTTAATAGTAGTAGTAATTTATTGTACTTTTTGCCATCTAAAATGCAGAAGTGCTGCCATAGGAACGCTACAAAAAAAAAATCTTTCCTTTTTTAGGCTCGGCTACTAAGAGTGCTATGCCTTGGTCCTGACAGAGGCAGGGCTATGCCCTTTTTTTTATTAATATTATTATTATTTTTAAAATGGTCCTGAGCCACCTCCTTTATTCTAAGCCTGAAGGTGTATTAAATCCTTTAAAATTAAGTCTAAACAGTAAAACAGAAAGGCCAGTCATGGCTTGTTCTAAAAGAAACATATAATGGCATTTAGACTTTAACTAACAAACCAAATGCCACTCATTAGCAAAAATATAGGACATTTATACAGCCTTTATTCAGCATTTTTAAGCTGGCAGTTTATTAATATTTTCTTATGGGGGGTATTTATTTGCAGAAGCTGAACATGACCAGCTCATCTGAAGGTAGCACAGTGGATATCAGGCCCCCTGGGGTAGTTGTGGAAGGAGAAGGGGAGCTGGTGGATATTGAACCGGAGGAAGCTTTGGAGCCAGATGCCTGCTTCACAGAAGGTGAGTGGGAGAACATTGCTCATTAAAGCCTTCTTACTTGGCAGTTGGCCTACACAGCAAGATTATATAATGAGATGAACTTTTCACTATACTTGTAAATTAAAAAAAACACACATGTTGTGCGGAGAAAAAAGATATCGACTTGTAAATTTTGCAGGGAAAGACCTTTGTAATTTTTAATTAACTGATGCCATATTTTTACTTTGCCTGATGCCAGTTTTAAAGCACACCTATGGTTTAAAAGTAAACATATTGCTGACCAGAAGGCAGATAGGGGAGATGGATAACGCATTTGGTTCTTGCAGCAATTATGATTAAAGTGGAACTACAGTCAAAAGGTTTAAAAGTTACCATACACATTTGTAATTTCTTATATGTTAAAATCACATGCTACCTAACAAGGGATTTAACAGTGGAACCTATGCCCAAAAAGGCAAGAAGCAGACAAAGAATTAGTCAAAACTATTGCCTATAGGCTTCCTGCTTCTAATCTTTCCTATATTAATGTCTTTGGCCTCCCTCTGCACTGTGTTTCTGTGTCGAGTTGGCCATCTTGGTACAGTAGCAAGACTTTGCTAACTCGTTTCAGAACTTTCCTGTTGATTACTGTTGATCAGAGGATTGGTGGGGAAATATTCAAGAATCCGCAGGAAAGGTTCAGAAAGGACAGCTCCACAGAATAGATGAAGCATAAGCAGTTAGATCCTTGCACTACGAGTCCTACATCTTCTGTGTCTTCCAGGAAGGAGCCTAGTAGTGACTTCACCAAGCCTTAATTTAAATTTAGTGAGACTAGTCATCGCAGGCAGCAGTACATTTAACAAGCAATTAACCTTTGCAGTGATGGAGGGGGTGGGGTTGCACTGCAAGGGTGAATTGTTTTAATTGAGCCCTACAGGACAAAATCCAAACTTCTAGATTTTTCCAATAAGATGGAAACTCTTTACACTTTAAGTTTAAGTCCAATTCACACATCCCCAGTATATTGCATAGTCTGGATGGTAACACGGTCTACAGTTTTGCAACATTCACTGTTGGTTGTCTGCTTGTTGGATAATAAGTGAGCATATTATATTGCACCTATGTAAGCCCCCAAGTATGGCCCTCTGGACAAATAAGTCTTGGCTTCTACCCTCTCACATTCACAATTTAATGGTAGAGAATCTGTTTGCCACTGAGACTCTGGCATTGAATTGTTGAAAAGAAAGAGCAAGGCTACCTTGCAACGTTTAGCTTCATGTCTGAACCAAAGTTATGGCCCAGAGGCACAGTGGGGTTTATTTACTAAAACTAGAGAGGGCAAAATCTGGTGCAGCTCTGCATAGAAACCAATCAACTTCCATGTCAAAGCCTAATTGAACAAGCTGAAGTTAGAAGCTGATTGGCTACAAGGCAGAGCTGCACCAGATTTTGCACTCTCCAGTTTTAGTAAATCAACCCCAGTCTGAACACTGAAAAGAGTCTGTGAACCTGAAAAGTATTTGCAGGCTTTGTTTAGTGTCTGATATTCAAAAATATTATTTTTATGAGTCAGTACATGTAACTTCACGGTCTTTATAAACTGAAAAATCTACACTACCTGCATTTCCTGCCTTCTTATACAACATATCAGTTGTTACAAAACCACAAATGCACATTAAGAATGACTATTTGCAATTATCCATGTTGTAGAACATCACCTAATCTGCTGTCTGTAAACCCTTCTACAGGAAAGGGGAAAAAATGGCCAAAAGCTGTTTCAATATCAATCTTAGATGCAAAAACTATACAAATATAAGGTTGAATATCTAGTCAAGATGCTAAATATATATATATATTTTTTTTTTTTTTATTTAATCTCTTATAATAGGATGTGTAAAAAGGTTTCCAATTTGCACTGTGAACATTGATGAAAATAATGGCAAGACTTGGTGGACATTCAGGAAAACCTGCTACACAATTGTTGAACACAACTGGTTTGAAACCTTCATTATCTTCATGATTCTTCTTAGTAGTGGAGCACTGGTAAGGGAATCCTTTGACTTTTAACGTTCAGTTTTTTTATTATTATTATAATTATTTGGCTCAATCAAACAGCTATTACCAATAATGAAGAAGGGAAGCACAGTGTCCTATTGGTTAGCATTTCTTACACCATACATCGCCACCCCAGAAACTCTATTTTAAATCTCTAGTCGTGTTGATGGGCAATGCACATGGGATGTGTATACTGGTTGAATGGCAAACAGCTCAAGCACCCACTCTGAAAGAATGGTTCTCACGGCTGGCTAGATTAGCCAAAATAGAGGAGCTTTGCCAAGCCCTAATCCCCAGTCATGTTTCACCTTACCCACTCCTTTTATTCCCCCCCCCCCCAACCTTCTTTTACCCTTCTATTCCACTGTTTGTATTTTTCTTTTCCTCTCCCTGGGTCTAAACATGACCTCCTAGTTTCCTTTTCTTCGGATCACCCAGAACCTTTAAATTAATTCACACTGTAATTCCCTAGTGAGGGTACTGAGGGTCACATCTCCATCATTCATTCTATCATTCCTATGCTAAAAAAAAAAAAAACTTTTTATTGCTGTATGTGTTACTGTTATATAGATAGCTGCCTATTTTCTGTCCTTCCCCACTCTATAGAAAAATTAAAAAAATATTGGCTATAGATACACTTTAAGAGGCTTCAGATAATTAGATGATATCATACAGCAGTATTAAAGTCAATTTTTAAAAAACAAAAAGAAAAGGAGGAAGGAGAGAGAATGCCACTTTCTTAGTGTAATGTGAATGAATACCATAGAAAAGTGAAGTAATAACTTATGCAATCACATAAAAATACTTGGGCTCTACATATCTATAGATAATCTGTAGGATGTCCATCAGGGGTCAGTCCCTCCAATATCTCCAATGGGCATGGAAAAAGAGCAAAAAACAAACAGAGAGCACACCCCTCTCAGTATAGTATTTATTAACGACTGATGTAAATAGATAAACAATATTGCACTCACATGTGTAGCACCCTACAAGGTAGGTGCTAGGTAAAGTATAGTAGGCCTTGTCTGCCTGCTTATCAGCAGGGCCATGATTTTCAGCTGGGCTGTCATGGTTCCCAGGTGTGGCTGTTGAGACTGGGCAGTCTCCCCACTGTGCTCAATGAGGGCACTCATTGGGCAGTGGAGGAAACCCAGCCAATGGCTCACCCAGGCTTGTATCTACCCCAGAAAGGCAGATTCTGCCGCACAGCATTCTGGGAGTGGGTAAAAGTTTGAGGGGAGCACATGACACAGCGTCTTTGGTGGGAAGCACAGTCCCAGGAGGGAGAGCATGGCTGTCTCTCCTCCTGTCAAGAGGAATCAGGTGTCCTAGGTGGCTGGCCTGAGGGGACAGAGGGCTGAGCTGAGCTACAGAAAGGATTCGGTGTTCAGAGGACCAGTGGAGCTGAGAGGGGTCGAGTTTCAGGAAAGCATTCCCAGTCGTGAGTACTGCAAACTGCCCCTAGGGGTCTGTCTAGTGAGAGGGGACCACTCCAGAGAAAGTCAGAGGGATCCGGGAGCTAGCTAGCCGGTGCAGGAGCAAAAGGAAAGGGGTGCCAGTGTTGACCCTGAAGAGTAAAAGGGGGTGCCAGTGTGGACCCTGAAGAGTAGAGAGGGTGCCAGCGGTTGGGCCCTGAAGTGTTAAGTATACAGTGTGCAGTGTACAGTAGAGTAAAGAGGGTGCCAGCGGTTGGGCCCTGAAGTGTTAAGTGTACAGTGTGCAGTGTTGAGAGTTGCAGCAGAAGCAGTTTACAAAGGCTACCTCAGTCAGGAAGGACTGGAGGGGGCAGTGCTAGACTTTTGAGCTAACCAGAGTGTCAGAAGTCAGTCTTCAGTACAGTGCTTGAGTTTTGAGCTAACCAGAAATGTCAGAAGTCACACTCAATTTCACAAACAGCAAGTCAGATTCACAGGTGCCAATGGGCGTTGACCGGCATTCAGCCAGCGTCAAGGCAGCACCAATAGGCATTTTTCCTCAAGAGTCCCAATTTGTACCTAGTTGAGCTAGAGGAGTATCCCACTCATTCCCTTCTCCCATTCCCATATAAAATAAATAAAACAAAACAAAGATGCCGGACTGTTCATTGTCTCAGATCTCACACTTGGGCATTCAGCTTAAATGCGCTGTTAGTGTTACCGGTGACCATGGCAGACCCACATCAGGCCCAATGCCTGGAAATATTGCTACACATGTAATCAGTAGAGCGCTGGTATTATCACCTGCTGGAGCTTTATGATAATGCCAGTAGTAGATGACAGCGGATAGAATGAGTAGTATAATCCTCCAGTGGATGCCTTCACAGGAAGTGATGCTGAGGGAATCAGGAAGAGCCAGCAGTGGAAGTGTAGCTAGCGGCCGCTGTGGACCACAAGGAAACAATGAATGGCTGATATAACACGTACACGTGGGTGGGCATGGCATTGTATCTTGGGGCATTCCCTTGATAAAGCTCTTTTGCTGCTACTGAACAACAGCAAGCAAGTTTTACTGAGCCTTATACATTCTGGAAGGTTCTGACACATCTTATTGGACACCTTTACCTGTGAACACGGTGTGCAGAAAATGTAAAGTTGCAGTGCACCTTACATTATAAGAGTCTAATATAATAGTGTAATGAGAGTAAATAAGGTCAGGGAGGTAGCCACAAATCCATGTAAGTGGCCCTAAATAAATTGTGGCCATTTTATACTTTCTCTGAAGAGCTTACATAAGGGAAATAATTATACACCCTTGAGCCATACATCTTAGGAGTAATATACCACAGTTGTTTTTCTTGGCGCAGGGTGATTGAAGGCATTTTTCCAATTGGTGGGGTTTGCTTGTTGCTGTTCTTAATTTTTTTTTTTTTTTAAACTGATGACAGGTAGGTATGGCTCAAACCTTCTGTGTGCACATAAAAGAAAAAAACGTGGTGGAATTTAATACCATTTTCAAAGCACCTGTCAAAACTATGACCATTGTTATGGCATCAGTCACGGTTACGCATGACGGACATGCCAGAAACACCATCATGTTACTGATTTACCTTATCATTACAGTGTGTGAATTCATTTCACTTCCTACTGCAGGCCCTACATTTTAGTTTATATCACAACATTCAGACAGTATCTGCTCTAGAGGGATTAATTAAAGCTGGTGTTTGCATGCTTATGCCAGCAATTAGTAGCCTCACATGTATTCTTTTTTCCACTTGAGGTGAGCAAATACGTGAACAGGTCAAATTTCAAAATTGTTTAGACAATGGCCAAATAACATGTATTTCCTACAATTATAAAGATCCAACCTGTTAAACAGTGACTTACTAAATACAGAGAAACATGTACATCAATCACTGCTGTTTAAGGCACTTAAAGAATAATACCGCAATTTACACAATCATACTGAAGGGTCAGGATGGTCAGACACCATTCAAAACTGGTCAAAGCATATATCGCCAGCAAATCATGGATCTTCAACATAGCGATCAGAAATGTATTAAAATGATCACATCACAACAGGGAATTGCCACCATTAAAAGCTGAAGTCCAGGTAAACATGCATAGCCAAATACTATGTAAAAATGTAGACTTTTCACTTCACAGCCTTTTGATCAAAGCAACTTTACTAGATACCACAGACAGGTACTGAACTATGGCCTGGTCTAAGACCCACACCATTTTGTAATTGAACAACAAAACAGCAGCAACACATTGATATGGTCATATCCCTTTGCTCATCCCTCTTGTAAGAACGTTCCTTCAAACAGTGGAAGACACTATACCTGCATGTTTTTCAGCTTTAACCTGTCATGCAAGCACAAGAGTACAAATACAATACATACATTGTTCCTGGTGGGATTCAAACCCAGCTTTGCTAGGCAAAAGTTACAACCACACTAAGACTGGATGCAAATGGGTGATTATTCAATACATTATTAAATTAGCTGAATAATCATGTAATTTCATGTATGCTAGCCACTGAAAGTGATTTTTGCTAAGAGTGTTTTTCAGAAACTCAAGGGCCATGAATCCTATTTACTGCTGGTTAAAAATACAGTGCAGTGAATTCAGGATATTAATAAAGGTTTTACTGCCATTGAACAATATTTTTCTATATTTTTACCATGACAAAGAAAACCCATTTCTGTCATTTATGCCTTTTTTACACAAGATTCACACTAACTTTTACCTAGGATTCACATATTTTTTCCAAATGCATCAAATTAGAAAATGTGTGAATCTTGGGGGAAATTTGTTTGAATCAAACATTTCAAAATAGACCCCCTCTTCCTGGCAAAAACCGTAAGCCAAAAAAAAAGGTAGAACTTACAAAATTGAAAAAAATTCCAGCGATTGTGACTCATTTGGAGCATGTACTATTGTCCTGCGATTGTTTACCTAAAGAACTTCAGTCTCCTAATATTAACCCCCTCCCCTGGTGACAAGAAAATTCATAAATCAAAAAGCTAAAAAGTAATTGCAGAGATTGTTTGTGATGCAACTGATTTGGATCATGTACTATTGTCCTGAGATGAATTACTTTTTTAAATCCTGTGCACTGCGCCCCCCCCCCCCCCCCCATTGGTTTCACCATTTTTGATTGTCCAGCACGTGCACAGCAGTGTTAATTTTGGCAGCAAATTTCAATTTAGTTTTAGTTATAGTCTTTTGACTAAAATGCCATTTTAGTTTTAGCCGTAGTTTAGTCTTTTGACTGAAATGCGATTTTAGTTTTTGTTGTATTTTAGTCATCTGAATTGTTTTAGTTTTAGTCATATTTTAGTTGACTAAAATCTCCAGCACATTTTAGTCGACTAAAATCTCATACATTTTAGTTAACTACAAATCGAATAGGTTTAGGTTAATTGTAATGCATTATTTAAACATTTCTCTAGCATTTCCAAATTAATTGTATACTCCTGGAGTAAAAATTGAATAATATGTTATTATAAGGTTTGAACACGCACTACAGACACAGATTTAGCCATTGTGATATATAACATCTTTATATATATCTTTATAAATAAAACCAAGTTTCATAAACAAACAGAAATATTGCTTTTTGACAAACCGAAGTGCAACTTTAAAATACAAAAAAAAAACAAAAAACTGTAAACTCCATTGGCTGTAATGTCATTGCACATATTACCTGAATATATTACCAACATTAAATATTAGGGAAAAATATAAGAAAAGCCTTTTTCTTAATTTTTTTCGTTTTCAGCAGCTTAGTAGATGCCCCTTACTTATGCTTATGCGGTGGTGCAATAAATGTTTAAACTTTAATGTGCTATTATTACATGCTCTGGATGGAATTGTGTTGCCGATTTAGAAATGGCCAGCAGAGGAGTGTTAATTTTGATGATGTCAATTTTCAATTTAGTTTTAGTTATAGACTTACGACTAAAATGCCATTTTAGTTTTAGTCGTATTTTAGTCTTATGACTAAAATGCCATTTTAGTTTTAGTCATATTTTAGTCATCTGAATTGTTTTATTTTTGGTTGTATTTTAGTCGACTAAAATTGTGTTAATTTAGTCGACGAAAATATTTTAGTCGACTAAATTAACACTGGTGCACAGAGGAACCGAAGAGCTCCTCATGGCCTTTGAGACCTATCTGAGTCCTGCGGCACAACTGCATGTGCACCAAGGTCCGTGTGCATGTACAGACAAGGCAGAGGTCCCCATCCTTCTTAACTGTGCCTTTCTCAATTTTGTGTGCAGGGAAACTTGTTCATGCACAGAGGTGCTGAAAGTCTCTGCTGGGTCCCAAAGGATAGGTGAGAAAGAAGAAAGCACAAAAAAACAAAGAAGCACCTATACACATAAATATCCAGTTATGGGAGAATGAGGGTGCTGGAGCCAGGTGCACACACATTGTCTTTTGGGGTGAAGGTCTGCTTGAACTTTGTGACTAACATTGCACTTGTATTTGCTTTAATTGCTTCTCATATGTTCCAATGGAGGCAATAGATTTCTTGCATCTTTTGTTGTGCGATCACACAGAATAAATATTGACCATGTGCTGCCACCCTATGGCACCGTGCCTTAGTTGATTTGTATGAAAAATCAATTCATTCAATGCCAGCATTAAGTATTAGGAGCAATACTTTTAAACAGGCTGATTTTACGTATTTGTACATAGCATTTGATGAATGGTTTAATATAATGTAATACTAAGCTAGAAAGAAAAGAGTCTTTGCCTATAAGATTTGAATAGGCCACCTAATTTTCCATCAAGCCCCTTTGAAAGCTTGTAGGAGAAACGGAATTAAAGTTCTCATCCACCGTAACCGTATATGTATTTTATTTTCTAATCGAGCAGACAAATTGTCAGATGTAACCGGACTAGCTGCTATGGGCAAACCTTCATTTTTATAAATCAGCCTCCTCTATAAAATTTTTATAAATCTGTATTACTGAGACCTTTTTACACCCTCTAATACATTCATTGTGTTTGCTGTGGTTCATAAGATAAGTGGTTCAATATTTGAGTAGGTGATTGGTTAACAAACCTGAATAATTGATGCATTCAAACTTCCACCCGGCAGGCTTTTGAAGATATCTACATAGAACAAAGGAAAACAATTAAAACCATGCTGGAATATGCTGATAAAGTCTTCACGTACATCTTTATCCTTGAAATGCTTCTGAAATGGGTAGCCTACGGATTTGTAAAATATTTCACCAATGCCTGGTGCTGGCTGGACTTCCTGATTGTTGATGTAGGTATTTTATCATTTTTTTTTTTTTTTACGCATTTATGTTTTGTATTAATAATGCCTCATTGAATTCTTGTTCATAATTTTGCTGTATTAATTGAGCTAACCTATTATATGTAAATGTGATCATTTAGAATGTATTCACATCTGTGCATGTTTGTTAATGCATATTTGTTTCTTGCTCTGTTGCCTGTTGTCCTTAATTAGCCCATTCAGTTTGAATAGGTCTCCAGTGAGCCAGAACCCATGAAAAAAACACACCTGCACTATTTTTGGGCAATGTAGTGCACTACAACACACAGTAAATGCACATCTGTACATTGTGGTGTGCTGAAGGGCAGATGAATGGCAGAACACAATGATGCACATATACAGCGTGTTTTACGGGTTAGAGTAACACATGTTAAAATGTGGATTTTAACATGTGCTACCTTGTCCACAAAGTTGTGGAGCCTGCCTTAAAGTGGAACTAAACTCATGTATCCTTTACAGCCAAGAAAGCTGCCATCTAGGCTCTGTTGGATATGCAGTTGCCAAAGTGCTGCACATATGATCAGTTACAACCAGGGCTTTTTTAGCGGGAACGCAGAGGGACAGGCAGTTCTGGCACCTCTAGTTCTGAATGTATGTAATGGCAAGGAGTGCTGGGGTGTGCTGGAGGGGCTGTTGATGATGGCTGCTGGGGGATCTATATTCACTGGTTGGGATATATTTTTGTTTTGGCGTCTATTGTTGCTGGGTACATTTAATGTTGCTGAGGGGCCATTTGCAGTTAGGAGGGATCTATTGTTGAGGGAGAGGTCTGGCTGCTGGAGAGTCTATTGATGCTGGCTGCTGGGAGATCTATTGTTTCTTCTGGGGTCTATTGTTGCTAAGATGATATTTTGTTGTGGGAGGTTCATTGTTGCTGGGGGGTCTACTGTTGTTTGGGGATCTATTGTTGCTGGGCGGCCTATTGTTGCTTGAGGGGTGTACCATTGTTCACTGCAGGGGATCTGTTTTACTGTCTTGTAATCATTTACAAATTCTATTCAAATTACCTAGTAGCACAAAAAAGCTTGGTTTTGTATTATTTAAAAGGGGCATTTACTGGGAGGTAAATAGGGTGTGGAACCAAGGGATGGTGCTCAGAGGTAGGTAGGAGGAAGAGATGAAGGTTGACTCAGGGGGGTGTTCCTGCACCTGTTCTCTGAGAAAAAAAGCCCTGGCTACAACACCAGCCATTTGATGGCTTGACAGTTCAGTTATCATTCATGGACTGCATTAAATGTAACCGTTAAATTGATGTGTTTAGTTCCACTTTAAAGAATTCCACTTGTAATTTAGTTAGGGATAGAATCATCACAGATATCAAAAGCACACTAACCCCAAATCTTCTTTCAGAATACCTGCTTGCTTCCCTGCTGAAGCCATCAACGTTTATGTATTTTGCATATGGCTAGGCATTCCCCCAGCCACTATCATGCTTGGGTGTAAAGCTATAGGGTTCTTGTGCATTTCATTACCATGTAAAATGTAACTTGATAAGAGAGAGTGTAACGTGTAAATAAGTGGCAGCTGGTGCTCCATGGGCCGAGGGGAAGCGGAAGTCGGACCACACCATACCCTGCCCCCCCCCCCCCAGACCACACGGCGGCTCACTTACATTAAAGCGCTAAAGATGCCCTGGAACACTTCTGCCTGGCCCCATTAGAAGCCTCCCATCAGCTTCATTTTGGCTTCCCCTGGGAGCGACGGCGGCTTCCCTGGCGTCTCCTCCCTCCTCCTCCTCATTGGCCAATGGCATGGCCTCTCCTTTTGGCCAATCGGGAAACGGGTCTCATGACCTGCTTCCTGATTGGCTAGGAGGAGGATCCGTGTGACAATAGTGAATTTTCATTCGCTATTGTCACACAACTGGGTGGGCTCTGCGCCCCAAGCCCACCCTTTTTTTAGAGCCTCTGGCTCTAATCACATGGTTTAAAAAAAAAAGAAAAATCCCCATTGAACTCCAAGCGTCCAGCGACCCGCATGTAGATTAGGGGGCCGGACGCATGGATAGGGGGGGCGCCGCCCCTGCACCCCATATACACCAGCCGCCACCGTGTAAATCATTATTGTATTCATACAATGAGTTTGGTGAAAAAAGTCAATTGCTACATTATTACCTTTCCATACTCTTAATCCCAGATGGTAACAAATACTTTTTTAGAATATTTGTTCTTTAGAATCCTGCAAAAATGTTCCTGAAGGTGAATTATGCTTAAATGCATTACATATCCCGGGAAGGAACAAGGAGGAAGGAAGTCTCCAGATAGTAGAAAAATCCCCTGTTAAACCGTTCTTTCGGGAACAGGGGTCCCCATAGATAGAATTCCCCTTACCTCCTAATCTGATGAAAGCTTCAATATTTTTTATTTCTCCTCACTTTCTTTCTCAGTCATAAGTAAAGACACGGGGAAGAATCTCTTCATTGGGGCACAGACAGCAAAAAGAAAACTTAACAGACAGTCTAACCCTTTCCAGTCTATCCAAGACTACAAAAAGAACATTCTGCCTAGAGATATATTTTAAAGTTAAAAAAACAGGGGAAAATGTTAGTAAATATTTTTACCTTAACCCTGGTTTCCTCTCACAGTGCCTAGTTAGGGGGTGACTTCACTATCCCTCCATAGGGAATACTGAGTATCCCAGCGTTTATGTTTCCATTTATTATGGAGGAGGGGTTCCTGATGTATTAATTGAACCTTCATTTTTTTACAGGTTTCAGCAGGCTTTTAGCAAGCTCTGAGAGGCCATTGGGCTGACAGCTCAATTTAATTGTTTAATAAATAGCTACTGAAGCCTACTAAATGACTGCTGAACATGATGTTCTTCAGATTCACATTTACATGCTAAGATTAAAGAATGTCCATATTTAGCCAAAACAATATCAAAGTTGTGGATGGAAGCTAATGAGCAAAATCATCCACTGGCTTCTTTTTTCTATTTCTTATGTCTCTACAGTTGATGTTCCCTGCCAGAGTGCCTGGCTCTGCTTTGAATCCTATTTTAGTCACACTCATACTGCTGCCTTCACCATCAAAATAAAACAGTTAATTAAAAAATAAAAGCAAAAATCAGTTATGGGTAGACTAACCCTTTAAACTTGTTATCCTTGTTATTGTACAAGGCTGCATCATGTATGTTCCTGCATTTTGAGCCTCACTCTTGAACACCATGGGAGCCCCACAACCCAGAGCATCCTTATATAAAAATTTTGAAAAATACCAATGTCCAAGAGCTGGAGCTCACTCCCTGTGGCACATCCATACTAACCTACAGTCAGGTCCATAAATATTGGGACATCGACACAATTCTAATCTTTTTGGCTCTATACACCACCACAATGGATTTGAAATTAACAAACAAGATGTGCTTTAACTGCAAACTTTCAGCTTTAATTTGAGGGTATTTACATCCAAATTAGGTGAAAGGTGTAGGAATTACAACAGTTTGTATATGTGCCTCCCACTTTTTAAGGCACCAAAAGTAATGGGACAATTGGCTGCTCAGCTGTTCCATGGCCCAGTGCATGTTATTCCCTCATTATCCCATTTACAAGAAGCAGATAAAAGGTCCAGAGTTCATTTCAAGTGTGCTATTTGCATTTGGAATCTGTTGCTGTCAACTCTCAATATGAGATCCAAAGAGCTGTCACTATCAGTGAAGCAAGCCATCATTAGGCTGAAAAAACAAAACAAACCCATCAGAGAGATAGCAAAAACATTAGGTGTGGCCAAATCAACTGTTTAGAACATCCTTAAAAAGAAAGAATGCACCGTTGATCTCAGCAACACTAAAAGACCCGGAGGACCATGGAAAACAACTGTGGTGGATGACCGAAGAATTATTTCCCTGATGAAGAAAACACCCTTCACAACAGTTGGCCAGATCAAGAACACTCTCCAGGAGGTAGGTGTATGTGTGTCAAAGTCAACAATCAAGAGAAGACTTTACCAGAGTGAATACAGAGGGTTCACCACAAGATGTAAACCATTGGTGAGCCTCAAAAACAGGAAGGCCAGATTAGAGTTTGCCAAACAACATCTAAAAAAGCCTTCACAGTTCTGGAACAACATCCTATGGACAGATGAGACCAAAATCATGATCCAAAGCATACCACCTCATCAGTGAAGCATGGTGGTGGTAGTGTCATGGCGTGGGCATGTATGGCTGCCAATGGAACTGGTTCTCTTGTATTTATTGATGATGTGACTGCTGACAAAAGCAGTAGGATGAATTCTGAAGTGTTTCAGGCAATATTATCTGCTCATATTCAGCCAAATGCTTCAGAACTCATTGGACGGCGCTTCACAGTGCAGATGGACAACGACCCGAAGCATACTGCGAAAGCAACCAAAGAGTTTTTTAAGGGAAAGAAGTAGAATGTTATGCAATGGCCAAGTCAATCACCTGACCTGAATCCGATTGAGCATGCATTTCACTTACTGAAGACAAAACTGAAGGGAAAATGCCCCAAGAACAAGCAGGAACTGAAGACAGTTGCAGTTGAGGCCTGGCAGAGCATCACCAGGGATGAAACCCAGCCTCTGGTGATGTCTATGCGTTCCAGACTTCAGGCTGTAATTGACTGCAAAGGATTTGCAACCAAGTATTAAAAAGTGAAAGTTTGATTTATGATTGTTAATCTGTCCCATTACTTTTGGTCCCTTAAAAAGTGGGAGGCACATATACAAACTGTTGTAATTCCTACACCGTTCACCTGATTTGGATGTATATACCCTCAAATTAAAGCTAAAAGTCTGCAGTTAAAGCACATCTTGTTTATTTACCATTGTGGTGGTGTATAGAGCCAAAAAGATTAGAATTGTGTCGATGTCCCAATATTTATGGACCTGACTGTATCTGTAATAATATACATATCTGACTAATAGTGAGCTGTGGCATATAGAAGTAGGCTGACCACAAATGTTGGTCACAAGAGCTGGTCTGTATTTTTGTATTGAAGCACCCTTGGTTTCAGAGTGCAATAGCTGTTGGTAGCTACAATATCTCACAAAAGTGAGTACACCCTTGAAATTTTTGTAAATATTTTATTATACCTTTTCATGCGACAACACTGAAGAAATTACACTTTGCTACAATATAAAGTAGCTAGTGTACAGCTTGTATAACAATGTAAATTTGCTGTCCCCTAAAATAACTCAATACACAGCCATTAATGTCTAAACCGCTGGCAAAAAAATTGAGTACACCCCTAAATGAAAATGTCCAAATTGGTCCTAATTAGCCATTTTCCCTCCCTGGTGTCATGTGACTCGTTAGTGTTACAAGGTTTCAGGTGTGAATGGGGAGCAGGTGTGTTAAATTTGGTGTTATCGCCCTCACTCTCTCATACTGGTCACTGGAAGTTCAACATGGCACCTAATGGCAAAGAACTCTCTGAGGATCTTAAAAAAAGAATTGTTGCTCTACATAAAGATGGCCTAGGCTATAAGAAGCTTGCCAAGACACTGAAAATGAGCTGCAGCACGGTGGGCAAGACCAGACAGCGGTTTAACAGGACAGGTTCCAGTCAGAACAGGCCTCGCCATGGTCGACCAAAAAAGTTGAGTGCACGTGCTCAGCGTCATATCCAGAGGATGTCTTTGGGAAATAGACGTATGAGTGCTGCCAGCATTGCTGCAGATGTTGAAGGGGTGGGGGGTCAGCCTGTCAGTGCTCAGACCATACGCTGCACACTGCATCAAATTGGTCTGCATGGCTGTCGTCCCAGAAGCAAGCCTTTTCTAAACATGATGTACAAGAAAGCCCGCAAACAGCTTGCTGAAGACAAGCAGACTAAGGACATAGATTACTGGAACCATGTCCTGCGGTCTGATGAGACCAAGATAAACTTATTTGGTTCAGATGGTGTCAAGCATGTGTGGCAGCAACCAGGTAAGGAGTACATATGTCTTACCTACAGTCATGCATGGTGGTGGGAGTGCCATGGTCTGGGTCTGCATGAGGGCTGCCGGCACTGGGGAGCTACAGTTCATTGAGGGAACCATGAATGCCAACATGTACTGTGACATACTGAAGCAGAGCATGATCCCCTCTCTTCAGAGACTGGGCTGCAGGGCAGTATTCCAACATAACTACCAAGAGGACCACTGCCTTGCTAAAGAAGCTGAGGATAAAGGTGATGGACTGGCCAAGCATGTCTCCAGACCTAAACCCTATTGAGCATCTATGGGGCATCCTCAAACGGAAGGTGGAGGAGCGCAAGGTCTCTTAACATCCACCAGCTCCGTGATGTCAACATGGAGGAGTGGAAGAAGACACTAGTGGCAACCTGTGAAGCTCTGGTGAACTCCATGCCCAAGAGGGTTAAGGCAATGCTGGAAAATTAATGGTGGCCACACTAAATATTGACACTTTTTTGGACATTATCACTTAGGGGTATACTCACTTTTGTTGCCAGCTGTTTAGACATTAATGGCTGTGTGTTGGGTTAGTTTGAGGGGACAGCAAATTTACACTGTTATACAAGCTGTACACTCACTACTTTACATTGTAGCAAAGTGTAATTTCTTCAGTGTTGTCACATGAAAAGATATAATAAAATATTTACAAAAATGTGAGGGGTGTACTCACTTTTGTGAGATACTTTATTACTAAAGTACATCAGTGTGGCTCTTTTCACTGTTTTATTAACCAAGCCCAAATATTATGTATCAGATATCTGTAGTGTATTTTTTTCTACCCCAACCAAATCATGCACGGAAGTAATTTCTGTATTTTTTTTTTTTATTATTTATTTTTTTTAATAAAATGTATTAGAAAGAGCATTCTGAAAAATGATCCAAATACATTGCCATTTCACTAGTGCCTACTCCTGTCCTCTGGGATGTCAGTGTTGAATATGACTGTTAATACCACAGTTTGGATTCTGTAGATAATGGAAATCATTGAACTACCATAGTGCTATGTGATTCAATTTTAACCTCACATTTTCTTATTCCTTGCTAAGACTTTTGGTAATGAGACAAATCGATCTTTCAGCAGGAAACAGATGGTCTGTGAAGCAGTGCATCTACAGTGCATAAATATAACTGTGATGATCTTTTTGCTCTGTTTTTTAAAATGTTTTATTCTCTTTTATGTGCTGTGGTGCTGTTTATAGGTATCCTGGAACTTGACAGATGTTATTTTTGGAGGTATACCCAAATATGCATGAGTTGATCTAAGATTTACATTTTGATATTTGTTTTTATTTCAAACACTCATATTAAAGGAAATGTTATTTTTATTTGGAATTGGACATCCAACCCATTTTGTTTTTTTTATAGAGTGAGTAAAAGAACTCTTTGTCTTTTTTTTTTTTTTCGTTAGCTGTCTGTGTTTCATTCAGGAGGTTTCAATTCCCGTTAATGCTAAATACAGACAGGAATCTGACCTAGCCTTACCTCACTCTACAAAAAAAAAAAAAAAAACTTTTATTTTTGTCTTTGTTGTTCACTTCCTGTCTGGCAAAACATTGTCAGCTGTACAGGAAGTAAGGGAAATCTCTTTAACAGAGTATCAGATAGCAATAAATGCCTTTAAGGGGTTTTAGCTCTTTCTCACTGTGTCCAAACTAGAAATAGTTTTGGCTGGAAATACACTTTATAAGCATGCAATAATTCCCCAAATTAGCTTTATTATGTAAAGAAACCCCCCATCATACTGCCATTTTGCACTAAATGAAATTCATCCACTGCTCAAAAGAGATGCAGGGCTTATGAAATATGAAATTGTAGCTCCCAAGCCCTAGCAAAACCAGACAGTGTGGGAGGAGAGGATGGAGGAGCACAAAATAGATGCAAGATTTCCAGTTATGATGAATATAACATGACCCCAGTTCATAGATTTAATATATTTAATAATTTGTGATGCGTCTGTGGTAGTAAGCCCTTGTAGGTCACCAACACGGAGTTCCCCAGGTTGTGGAGTCTAAGCCCCAGCCTGCTTCTTCACCAGAGCCCCTGATGGTGGAGGTGTACTTGCAGCAAGCTGGAACCAGGTTGTGGTCCCAAGGTACACCCAGATGTGAATGAGGAGACCACACGTATGTGCAGAGTGCAAGCAGCAGGACACAACAGGAAATCCAGGAGACAAGCCGAGGTCAGGGTGGGCAGCAAACAAGCACAGACAGTAAATGAACCCGGGGTCAGTACACAGGTAGTCATGCACAGGATATACAAATGACAAGCGAACAGGAGCTCAGAGAACTGTGAAGTTGCTCATGCAATGTGGGTTACACAGAGCATGTTTTAGGCTGGGTTCACACTGCCGCATGGAGCAGCTCACAGCAGAGGTCCGGTGCATCCCTGTTCACTGTTTCAAGTCCGGTTTCAGTCTGAATTTTTGCTGAATTCGGACCTGAAACAGACCAGAAGACACACAGGACTCTGTGCAGATAGCACTGGAGCCGCTCCGGAGATATGTGAACCGGCTCCATAGAGAGCTGGTCACAATCTCCCGACATGCGAATTGGATGAGGGTAACCCACATCCAATTCGCAATAGAGTGAACCCAGCCTCAATTAGGCAAGCAAACTAGGAGGCGGGCTTTTCCCACATGTTAAAGAAATCGGGGTAGAGAAGCACTGTAGCAAGCAGGAAACTTCAGGCTAACTTGTGACAATATTTATAATTGTCATTTATTGGTGCAGTTGCACCCTCATCAATATGTTCCTTAGAGCCAGATTTGCTCTTCTGCCTTGCTACATCTACAGTATCTCACAAAAGTGAGTACACCCCTCACATTTTTGAAAAATATTTTATTATATCTTTTCATGTGACAACATCGAAGAAATGTCACTTTGCTACAATGTAAAGTAGTGAGTGTACAGCTTGTATAACAGTGTAAATTTGCTGTCCCCTCAAAATAACTCAACACACAGCCATTAATGTCTAAACTGCTGGCAACAAAAGTGAGTACACCCCGAATTGGGCCCAAAGTGTCAAAATTTTGTGCGGCTACCATTCTTTTCCAGCACTGCCTTAACCCTCTTGGGCATGGAGTTCACAAGAACTTCACAGGTTGCCACTGGAGTCCTGTTCCATGACAACAAAACGGAGCTGGTGGATGTTGGAGACCTTGCGCTCCTCCACCTTCGGTTTGAGGATGCCCACACATGCTCAATAGGGTTTAGGTCTGGAGAAATGCTTGGCCAGTCCATCACCTTTACCCTCAGCTTCTTTAGCAAGGCAGTGGTTGTCTTGGAGGTGTGTTTGTGGTCGTTATCATGTTGGAATACTGCCCTACGGCCCAGTCTCCGAAGGGAGGGTATCATGCTCAAAAAACTGTAGCTCCTCAGTGCCAGCAGCACTCATGCAGCCCCAGATCATGACACTCCCACCACCATGCTTGACTGCAGACAAGACACACTTGTCTTTGCACTCCTTACCTAGTTGCCACCGCACACGCTTAAAACCATCTGAACCAAAATGTATCTTGGTCTCATCAGACCGCAGGACATGGTTCCAGTAATCTATGTCCTTGGTCTGCTTGTCTTCAGCAAGCTGTTTGCTTGTACATCATCTTTAGAAGAGGCTTCCTTCTGGAATGACAGCCATGCAGACCAATTTGATGCAGTGTGTGGTGTATGGTCTGAGAACTGACAGATTAACCCCCTCCCCTTCAACCTCTGCAGCAATGCTGGCAGCACTCATACGTCTATTTCCAAAAGACAACCTCTGGATATGACGCTGAGCACGTGCACTCAACTGCTTTGGTCGACCATGGCGAGGCCTGTTCTGAGTGGATCCTGTCCTGGTAAACCGCTGTATGGTCTTGACCACCGTGCTGCAGCTCACTTTAAGGGTCTTGGCAATCTTCTTATAGTCTAGGCCATCTTTATGTAGAACAACAATTCTTTTTTTTCAGAACCTCAGAGTGTTCTTTGCCATTAGGTGCCATGTTGAACTTCCAGTGACCAGTATGAGAGAGTGAGAGCGATAACACCAAATTTAACTCACCTGCTCCCCATTCACACCTGAGACCTTGTAACACTAATGAGTTACATGACATCAGGGAGGGAAAATGGCTGATGGGGCCCAATTTGGACATTTTTACTTAGAGGTGCGCTCACATTTGTTGCCAGCTGTTTAGACATTAATGGCTATGTGTTGAGTTATTTTGAGGGGACAGCAAATTTACACTGTTATACAAACCATACACTCACTACTTTACATTGTAGCACGGTGTAATTTTTTTCGCTGTTGTCACATGAAAAGGTATAATAAAATATTTACAAAAATGTGAGTGTACTCACTTTTGTGAGATATGGTATGTTCTTCAGAGTTAAATCAACAATACCTGCAATTCCCACATAGAGAGATGTGTTTAATCATACAAAATGAATGAACACCATGATTATTATATATTGATAAATGGTCATTTAATCTCACACATGCATGATGCCAGATACGCTTCTGCAGGTCCTTTCTTCCTAAGTATGGTCTTTATTCCTACCTCTTTGAATATCAGAGGCTTCTTTAACGATTACTGTTCAAAGAGGTTTTCCTAGAGATCCTTTTGATGTCAGTTTTCTTCTCATGTAGGATTTTAGGTGGCCAAAGCTTCTTACTGAAGTCAACAGCAGTTAAAACGCAATTAAAATTAATTCTTCTATTAATAGTGATGCTCAGGCAATTATAGAATTACTTTTAATTTGCAGGACAGAATTAGCATTTTTTTGCTTGCTTTAGGGTAGTAGGTATTAAACCTAAAAAAAAAAATTGCACAGATAATAGCATCTGGATCTGTTACCACTCTGTAAAAAAAACATTTTTTTAGTATATCTGTGTGAAAGGTATATTATAAAATAGGAATGGTATAGAAAAAACAATTAGGTAAAAGCATTTGTCATGGAGTGTAGTTATTGCTAAATAAACCGGTTCACCTGGCCATATAGTGTATATAGGGATCTGATCTTTTGCCACTGACCATTACAGTACCCGCAGCCTTCCAAAGACTATATTTGATTGGAAATAAGTTAACCAAAGAAAAAAATTTTTGCGTTGCTACCCATATAAATCAAGAAAACATACAACATAAATAAATAATTAATCGTAGCTGTCTGCACCTCATATCATACCTATTTTTTTTTGTATTTGTCTACACCTCATATCATTCTCAAATGTGCATTAAAAACTTAACAAAAAACAAAATTGTATAGCTACTATCTTAACCTATATCTTGTTTGTGCACCAATTATTTGCCATTAATAATAGAAAACCACACAAACACTAATAATTTTTAGTGCATTAAAAATGTGTCCTATGTGAAACACAGTCTGTGACAGAGACTATGTTTCTGTCAAGTTCTTACCTTGCCATCCTGTTGGCAGCCATCTTGGATATGTGCAGACTGCTGCCTCTTATAAACTCTGATTGCATCATCACTTGCCTGCTGTCTGGGTGTCGCACACCTGACTATATCTATCACCTGATGGGTTGCAGTCTTTGCTCTTGTGTTTCTGTTCCATGGTGCATCTTTGATAGCAGTCTTCGTTTCTCTGTGTTCCTGGCTTGGCTGACAACTCTCCTGGCTCTCGACCTCCCCATCATTTACTCGGACTCCATTAAATCACTCTACCTGGATGTCAGACGGGTGCTGCAATGGTTACGTGAAAATGGGCTTTTCTGTAAGCTTGAGAAATGTGAATTCCACCTGTCCCAGGTTGCTTTCTTGGGCTACATTTCTGCTGAAGGGTTCTCCATGGACTCTTAGAAGGTTTCGGCTGTTCTACAATGGCCTCGCCCTAGTGGTTTCTGCTCCATTCAGCGTTTCCTTGGGTTTGCCAACTACTATCGTAAATTTATCAGGAACTTTTCCTCTTTGAGCAAACCTATCTCAGATCTGACCAAGAGGGACATCGATTCCCACAATTGGAGGCCTGCTGCCACCCAAGCTTTCAGGGCCCTCAAGTCTGCTTTCGCTTTGGCTCCTATTCTGTCTCATCCCAATCCTGGTTTGCCCATTTATCCTAGAGGTGGATGCGTCTGAGACAAGAGTAGGCACCCTGCTGTCTCAGCGTCGGACACCTGATAGACCCTTACTTCCTTGTGGGTTCTTCTCCAAGAAGCTGTCTCCAGCTGAATGCAATTTTGAGGTTGAAGACAGAGAGCTCTTGGCCATTATTCTGGCTCTCAAAGAGTGGAGACACTTGCTTGAAGGCTCTGTAGTTCCAGTTCTCTTTCTCACCGATCATAAGAATATGACACCCCGTCAGGCCAGATGGGCCTTATTCTTGTCTCGTTTTAACTATGTGGTCTCCTATTTGCCCAGTTCCAAGAATGTTAAGACTGATGCCTTGTCTCACCAGCATTCTGAGTTGTCCAGGGAGGACTCCATGCCAACCTTCAAATCATATCCTGGCTTCCATACGCACCAACTTAACCTCTCCTCTTGGAGAAAAGATCTTGGCTGCCCAACCTGATGCTCCCACAGAGAGCCCTGCTGGCAAATGTTTTATACCTGAGGGGTTGCGCATCAGACTGTTGTGCACGCACCACAATTCCAAGACTGCCAGTCATCCTGGTAAGAACCAGATGTCCTGGGCTATTTTCCATCAGTTCTGGTGGCCATCTCTCCGCACTGATATTGCTGCATATGTATCTGCTTGTTCGGTCTGTACCCAGAACAAATTTCCTTGGCACCATCCCTTGGGCCTACTGCATCCCCTTCCCATTGGGGAGTGTCCCTGGTCTCACCTGGCAATGGATTTTATTGTGGAACTTCCCTTCTCGAGGTTACACTGTTATCCTAATGGTTGTTGGCTGGTTCTCCAAAATGTTCAGTTTGAAAGGCTGCCTACCACTCAGGAACTTGCCTGGGTGTTTACCAGGGAGGCCCTATGGTTACGCAGGTTGCCTAAGGAGATTGTTACGGACCATGGGAGCCAGTTTGTCTCTAAGTTCTGGTGCACCTTTTGCTTCCAGTTGGGTATTCGACTCTTCTTCTCCTCGGCCTACCATCCGCAGTCCAAAGGTGCCGCTGAGCATTCCAACCAAGCTCTGGAGCAATTTCTCCACTGCTATATTTCTGACCATCAGGACAATTGGGTTGATCTGCTATCCTGGGCGGCGCTTTTCAGGAACTCTGCCATCAACTCGTCTTCCGGAATGTCTTCATTCATGGCCAATTATGGGTTCCAACCCACTGTATTGCCTGAGTCTTTCTCGCCACAGGACATCCTGGCTGGGGAGGATCATCTTTGTGCCCTCCATTCCTCTTGGGTGCAGATTCAAGAGTCTTTACGGGTCTCTGCACAGCATCAGAAGCTCTAGGCAGACCAGACACATTTATCTGCTCCTTCCTACCAGGTCGTGGAGAGGGTGTGGTTGTCGACCCGTAATCTCAACCTCAGGGTTCCCACTCCAAAACTGGCACCCTGTTTTGTTGGGCCTTTTCGCATCCTCTGTAAGGTGAACCCTGTGGCCTATACCCTTGGTCTTCCTCCTGGCATGCGTATCTCCAATGTCTTTTATGTGTCACTTTTGAAGCCACTGGTTTGCAATCACTATATTTCTTCACTTCTTGGCTCTCGCCCTGATTCCTGTGGGCAATCATGAGGAGTAGCAGCATCTTGGATTCTCATCTGTTCTGAGATCAGTTTCAATACCTGGTGCATTGGAAGGGTTATGGTCCTGAGGAGTGCTCCTGGGTTCCCTCTGCTGATGTTCATGCTCTTGCCCTTCTCCGCACTTTCCTTGCTCGCTTTCCTCAGAAACTGTTTTTTGCTCTGCGGAGGAGGGGCCGTTGAGGGGAGGGTACTGCCAAGGTCTTACCTTGCCCTCCTGTTAACAGCCATCTTGGACATGTGCAGACTGCTGCCTCTTATAAACTTTGATTGAATCATCACTTGCCTGCTGCCTTGGTGTCGCACAGTGATGACGCTGCACACCTGACTATATCTATCACCTGATGGGTTGCAGTCCTTGTCCTTGCATTTGTGCTCCAAGGTGCATCTCTGATAGCAAGAAAGATACATATACACAATGTTCGACCTGCGCCAGTGAAAAAGTCAAGTACATTCGATCTTATGAAAAAAGTTTCAACTGTGGCTGTAGTTCGTCTTTTTAGGAGGTATGCAGGATAGTTCAATCCCTGGGGTTAGTGGAGATGGATGGTGGAGGTGGCTGCAGGCTTCATACAGAGCTAGAGGGACTCTGCAGCAGACAAAATGGGGTAGGAGAAGAAATGCAGCGCCACCCCTTTTAGTGTAGATTAAAAGGCTGATAGCAGTCTTCTGTTCTCCGTGTTCCTCCGTGTATGACCTGGCTTAGCTGACAACTCTCCTGGTTCTTGACCCCGCATTGGCAGAAGACCCCACATCGGCAGATGACCCGGCATTGGCAGACTAACCGCTTCTGGACTCGACCCCGGCTTGTTCCTGATCTCACTTCCTCACTCTTGCTGTGTTTGCTCCTATGAACTGCTTTATTTTACCTGCATTCCCGTGTGGTCTGGTTTCCTGGTACCCTGACAGTTTCAAATAGGACAATTTTAGCCCCTAGTAGTAATCACTGTGTTCTCCTGGTGGAGATGCCTCCCCCCAAACCCCCCCCCCCCCTTCCCTCGGGAGAACACCAGCGTTCCGTGGGAGAGATTCACCCGTATATTGATTGGTATGTGCAAAAGTTATAGCGTCTTCAAACGATGCAATATTTTTATGGAATTTTTATTTATTTATTTTTTTACCAGTAATGGCGGCAATCAGCGATTTTTAGCGAGACTGCAACATTGCAGCAGACAAAAAAGACATCTGACACTTTTGATATTTTTTGGGGACCAGTGACACTACTACATTGATCAGTGCTAAAAAAAATGCACTGTTTCTGTACTAAAGACACTGTCAGGTAAGGGGTTAACATCAGGGGCGATCAAAGGGTTAAGTGTGTCCCTAGGGGGTGCTTACTAACTGGGAGGGGTTACACTGATTGGGGGTAGACAGAGATGCTGGTTCCTGCTTAGTAGGAACACAAGATCTTCATCTTATCCCCATGCAGAATGGCGATCTCCTTTGTTTACATAGGCAGATCACCGCTCTGCCTCTCCCGGGGGCTATAGCGGCTGGCTGGCAGACATCCGATATGCCGGACTCTTTGATTGACATCTCCGCTAGCCGATCACAACACGATCGCATCTTCGGCGGCACAATAGAGCCATCTAGTGGCTATTACAGGTACGATGTTTCACGCAATAGCACCACTTTGCCACAGTATATACACGGCAGCTGGTCCTTAAGTGGTTAATATTAGGAAGTAATTGATGCACAGCAGTAGAGTGACTAAGTGGCATGGCAGCACAGTGGCTAAGTGATAAGCACTTCTGCCTACCAGCACTAGAGTTATCGGTGTAAATCCCAACCACGCATGTTCTCCCTGTGCCTGTGTGGGTTTACTTTGGGTATTCCGGTTTCCTCCAACACTCCAAAGACATGCTGCTCATACAATTGGCTCCTGTCTATATTTGCCCTAGTATGTATATGTATGAATGTAAGTTATGGACCTTAGATTGTGAGCTCTTGAAGGCAGGGACTGATGTGAATGTACAATATATACACTATATTGTCAAAAGTATTGGGACACCTGCCTTTACACACACATGAACTTTAATGGCATGCCAGTCTTCGTAGGTAGTGCCCAATATTGAGTTGGCTCACCCTTTGCAGCTCTAACAACTTCAACTCTTCTGGGAAGGCTGTCCACAAGGTTTGGGAGAGTGTCTATGGGAATGTTTAACCATTCCTCCAAAAGCGCATTTGCGAGGATAGGCACTAATGTAGGAGAGAAGGTCTGGTTCACAGTCTCCACTCTAATTCATCCCAAAGGTGTTCTATTTCTATGCAGGCCAGTCAAGTTCCTCCACCCCAAACTCACTCATCCCTGTCTTTATGAACCTTTGTGCACTGTTTCAAATCATTTGGTGCAGGGGGGAATATGGTGTGGGGTTGTGTTTCAGGGGTTTGGCTTGGCCTTTTAGTTACAGTGAAGGGAACTCTTAAGGCATCAGCATACCAAGACATATTGGACAATTTCATGCTCCCAACTTTGTGGGAACAGTTTTGGGGATGCCCCCTTACTGTTCCAACATGACTGCTCACCAGTGAACAAACAAGATCCATAAAGACATGAATGAGCAAGTTTGGAGTGGAGGACCATGACTGGCCTGCACAGAGTCCTGACCTCAACCCGACAGAACACTTTTGGGATAAATGAAAGTGGAGACTGCAATCCAGGCCTTCTTGTCCAACATCAGTGCCTGACCTCACAAATGTGCTTCTGGAAGAATGGTCAAACATTCCCATAGACACATTCCTAAACCTTGTGGACAGCCTTCGCAGAAGAGTTGAAGCTATTATAGCCAACTCAATATTGAACCCTACGGACTAAGACTGGGATGCCATTAAAGTTCGTGTGTGTGTAATGGCAGGTGTCCCAATACTTTTGACAATATAGGGTACATGTAAAGCGCTGCATACATTGACAGTGCTATAATAAAATAAAATGCACAAGATAGAGGTTGAGATAGTAGTGCTAAACCATTTTGTTTTTTGTTAGGTTTGATTGAAAATATTTTCCTATGGAAAGGAAAAACTCTTTGACACATGCCACATAAAACAGTACAGTTACTAAGGGACAAATGTCATGCAGCACCTTGAATTTGGAGAGCACTTTAAAAGCTGTTTATGGCTACATCTCTTCTCTAATATGTCATATCTATGAATGGTAGGTACAATCACAAACACAATATGGCTCCCAGTAACTAGCACGGTGGGCACGGGCAACAAATCCCTCTGTGTGCCTAGTTTAGAAAATAATACACTCAATATACAAAGTTAACAAGCCAAGCTAGGATAAGAAGTTTTACTTTATTCATGTGGCTGTAATTTATATATCTCATTGGAACTGTCACTGGAAATAACTGTCACTATCATCCAAAATATGGATTTTTATCCTGGTTTGTTAGCTTTGTGAATTGAGCATCAGTTATACATAATGGCAGCATCAGGATTTTAGACATTTTTACAAAGTAATTTTTAGAGGTCCACACAGCATGAGCATTAGAAACTCTGAAAACATTTTCATTTAGACCGGAGTTCTCTGTTAACAACAGTATGAAGAAAGAATGTGAAGTGGTCGTCATTGCAACATTATGTTTTACGATCCACTTAAGCAAAATAGTGCTCTAAATAGATAATGCACTCTGCAAGCAACTTACATTTTCTTTGTCAGAGTTTAGAGAGAACATGTGACTCATTTAGTGGAAGCAGCAATTACATTGAAGGAGTCCTACTCAACAGTCAAGCTAGAGATGCCAAAGTGTTAATGAGCTATGCTAACTACTAAGTTATTATAAAGATTCGCCTTAAACTGCTTTGAGTGTAACCCAATGTGCGTCAAAACAGGGTAATGCGAATTGTGTTCGGTTGCGTTTCAGTGATCACAGCATGATGATTCAGCATTCGTGATCATGAATCATGAAAACATTTACAGAGTCTGTCCATCAAACGTGACCTCCTTGTCTTCAAACTTCAAACATTTTTAAAGGAAGATTCCACATTTAAACCTGGTTTCCGTAAACCGTTTTCTACAGTGTTTTTTAGAGTTCAGTGTTGCAATTAAAAGCACCAAGAAACATAATTATTCAATCAAATTTAGCTTTTAGTATAATACAAGTTTGCTCCACTCAAATCCCCTTTCTGTCATCCCCATCATTCAGTGCATTATTTACTTAACTTCACCATGTCCAACAAGTTGACAGAAGTCGATAGTGTTTCCGCTTTCCAAAATTACCTACTTGGAGCTTCAGCATACAGGTGACTTGACAAGTTTTTGCCGTAAAATCAGAGTGCCTCATGCTAAACTTTTACTCACTTTTCCTGTTACTGATTGAACAAGATAACACTACCTAGATCAGGCAGTCATTTACTTACATTGTTAATCTGGTTGAAAAAAGACACCAATTCATCTGGTTCAATCAATAGAAGGGAAAGAAAAATTATACAATCCTTTATACACAATCCTGTTTCCACAGTTAATCCAGAGGAAGGCAAAAAAAAACCAATAAAGCATGATCCAATTTGCTTCACCAGGGGAATAAATTCCTTCCTGATCCTCCAAGAAGCAAAACTGGATTAACCTTACCTATAAATATTAGTATCCAGTTATATTAAATGTATCTAGGAAAGGATCCAGGCTTTTTTTAACCACTTAAGCCCCGGAGGATTTGGCTGCTAAACGACCAGGGGGTATTTTGCGATTTGGCACTGCGTGACTTTAACGGACAATGCGATGCCATACCTAAACGAATTTGACGTCCTTTTTTTCCCACAAACAGAGCTTTCTTTTGGTAGTATTTGATCACCTGTGCGATTTTTTGATCACGCGCTATAAACAAAAAAAGAGCGTCAATTTTGCAAAAATAACAATATTTTTCACATTTTTTTATATGAAATTCCCCAAAAAAAAAAGTAAAAATCAAAATTTTTTAACATTTTCGGCCAATTTGTTTTATGCTACCTAAGTTTGGTAAAAAAAAATCACAAAAAGCGTATTTTGATTGATTTGCGCAAAAGTTATTGCGTTTACTAACAAAGGGAAAGATTTTTGTCATTTTTGTTGTTTTTTTTTAACGCATAATGGCGGCGATCTGCGATTTTTTTTGCGGTACTGCGACATTGCGTGGGACAGATCGGACCCTTGACTGACATTTTTGACACTTTTGGGGTTACCAGTGACATTTCTACAATAATCAGTGCTATATATATGCACTGTTACTGTAAAAATACACTGGCAGTGAAGGGGTTAACTTTATTTGAGAGGGAGGGGCTGTGTGTGTCCCTAGGGGCGTGATTCTAACTGTGATTGGCTGTCTGTTGAGCTGTAGTTATACTGATCAACGGTCCTACATAGTAGAACCGTATGATCCGTGTCTCAACACAGGGGAGCATGAAAGGCAGCTTGTTTACACAAGCTGCCTGACTTTCTCCCTCTCGCCCGCCGATCGCAGAGTGAGTGGCGGACATCGGGTCCGCCGGTCACACGCGCGGGGGGGTCCGTGACCGCGCGGGAGCGGGAGCGTGCCGCCGGCGGCGCGCCCTCGCTCCCCAGAGCCTCACAGGCTAGTGACGTTAATTTCCAATTTCGGCAAGTGGTTAAAACAATCTACTGAGCTGTCCAGAACCAGCTCTTGAGGGAGTCTATTCAACATTTTCACAGTTCTTACTGTGAAGAAGCCTTTCCGTATTTGAAGAATAAATCTCTTTTTTTCTCCAGACATAAAGAATGCTCCCTTGTCCTCCGCGATGACCTTAAAGTAAATAACCCAACACCAAGTTCACTATATTAACCACTAATGTATTTATACATGTTAATCATATCCTCCTTAATCTCCTTTTCTCAAGAAAGAATATAGTGAGTTCAGCTAATCGTTCCTCTTAGCTGAGCTCCTCCATGCCCTTTATCAGTTTGGTTGCCCTTCTCTGCACTTTCTACAGTTCCCCGATATCCTTTTTGTGATCTGATGATCAAAACTGAACTGCATTTTTCAGATGAGGTCTTACTAATGATTTGTACAGGGGCAAAATAATATCTCTCTGCAGTTCATATCTCTTTTAATACAAGAAAGGATTTTGCAAGCTTTGGAAACCACAGCTTGGCATTGCATGCTATTATGAAGCCTATGATCTACCAGAACATCCAGATCATTCTCCACCATTGATTTCCCCAGTTGTGCTCCCCCTAGTATGTAAGATGCATGCATGTTTTTAGCCCCAAGTGCATAACTTTGCATTCATCAACATTAAACCTCCTTTGCCACACAGTTGTCCAATAAAACAATGTTCTGAGGTCAGCTTGTAAGCTGGGGACATCCTGTAAGGACGTTATTCCACTGCATAGCTTGATGTCATCTGCATACACTGAAATGGTGCTTTTAATCCCAGACCCTATATCATTTATAAACATATTAAAAATTAAGGGTTCAAACACTGAACCTTGGGGTACAATGATAACCTTAGACCATTCAGAGTATGAATCATTAACCATAACTATCTGAATAAAGTCTTTTAGCCAGTTTTCTATCCATTTCCAAACTGATTTTTCCAAGGCTGTAGCCATTCCTTTGTCTAAGTTTTTGCTTACTTCCGCATAAAAAACGGAAAATTTATATCAATACTTACCGTAATTTTCCTTTCCTGATAGAACTCCATGGCAGCACACGTATGGGTAGGCTCCGCCTCCTCTCCTACCCTATAGGACCCCACTCCCATAAATTTTTGCTCCGAGCCAGGAGCTGTGTTCCATATATAGACTACTCCAGCAGATGGGAGGGAACTCCTGCTGCCATGGAGTTCTATCAGGAAAGGAAAATTACGGTAAGTATTGATATAAATTTTCTGTTTTCCTGACAGACTCCATGGCAGCACACGTATGGGAAATAACTAGCTATACACACCCAGGTGGGCAACTGCTCGTCAAACAGAAATAGGTTTAATTTGCACCGTCAACAGACAATATTTTTAAACCAAAATCAACTGAGGATAAAGAAGCAGGTTCAACACAATAGTGTGACATGAAAGTGTTAATTGAGGACCATGAGGCCGCTCTGCAAATGACATGAAAAGTGCAACGTGAAGGAAAGCCGCCCATGACGTAGAAATCCCTCTGGTGGAATGAGCCGTCACCACCCCCGGAGGAGCCAGTCCCTTGGCTCTATATGCCCACTGGATGGTCTGAACTATCCAACTAGAAAAAGTTCTGGAAGAAGTCCTCTTGCCTCTGTTCTTTCCATAAAAGAGAACAAATAGATAGTCTGACTTGCGAAAGGAAGCTGTGAACTTCAAGTATGTTTGTAGGACTTCGCCCACATCCAACGGATGGGTACTCTGGTCATCTTGAGACTTGAATGTAGGTAAAACAATTTCTTGGTTGACATGGAAAACTGAGTTTACCTTCGGATTGGACCCTAGCATAGGGACCAGGACGACCCGATCAGGAAAAAATTTCAGAAATGGTTCTTTGCAACCCAAGTCACTAATTTCAGAGACACGTTTAGCCGATGTGATGGCTACTAAAAAGGCCATCTTCATAGACAGATTCTTAAGGAAGAAAGAATCTCCATGTTCCAAAACTGTTGCTGAGAGGAACTCAAGGACTAGTGGAAGGTCCCATTTGGGGAACCTGGGTTTCCTGGGAGGTCTCATTCTTGACGCACCTCTGAAAAACTGCCGGACCAAAGGGTGTTTTGCCCATGAGGTCCCCGTGAAGGCAGAGATTGCTGAGATCTGTACTCTGAGAGAGCCAACAGCAAGAGATACGTCTAAGCCTGTCTGGAGGAACCCCAGAATGTGATGGATCTTAGGATTAGTGATGGAATCAGACTCATAAGATATGTAATCCTCAAACTTAGACCAGATCCTCTCGTAGACTTTGTTGGTGCCCGGTCTCCTGGCACTCATCATTGTGGACATTGCCGCACTTGGACAGCCAAGAGCTTTTAGTCTTTCCCTCTCAAGGACCATGCCATGAGATGTAACTGCGCTGGGCATGGATGCAGCACTGGACCCTGAGATAGAAGGTCCGGCCTGAATGGCAGGGGAACAGAATCCCGAAAGCTCAGTTGGAACAATAGGGGAAACCAGGACCTCCTTGGCCAAAACGGAAGAATTGCTATGACTTCTACCCTCTCTCTCCTGAGTCTCTGCAGGAACTTGAATATCACTGGGACCGGGGGAAAAGCATATGCTTTGTGGAACTTCCAGTGGTCCGTCAGAGCATCTACCCCGTAGGCTTTGGGATAACGCCATCTCGAGTAGAATTTCGTCAGTTTGGCATTGTTTGGAGAGGCAAACAGGTCTACCTCCGGAAGAATCCCCAGAGAGATGACCTACTTGAAGGTTTCTGGATGAAGAGACCATTCGTTGTTGTCTAGATTGGTTCTTGACAGAAAATCTGCCTGAACGTTCTGGACTCCTGGAAGATAAGCAGCTGATAGATTGGAAAGATTCCGTTGGGCCCATGCCATGATCGGTTTCACTTCTTCCAGAAGGGAGGAACTGCGGGTGCCCCCTTGTCTCTTGATATATGCGACTGCTGTCGTATTGTCTAGCCGTAGGAGGACCGAGGACCTTTTCACCAAGTGACGGAAAGCCTGGATGGCACGAAAAGCTGCCCGAAGCTCCAGGACATTTGAGACCAACCCGAGGGTG
Organism: Pelophylax lessonae; assembly: GCF_965119305.1. Classification (NCBI taxonomy): domain Eukaryota; kingdom Metazoa; phylum Chordata; class Amphibia; order Anura; family Ranidae; genus Pelophylax; species Pelophylax lessonae. Next base: position 256,071,397 of record NC_138773.1, on the reverse strand, counting down.
GGAAAGTCCCACCTGCCCTGGGCCACCTCTGACAGGCAGTGCGCGCCCCAGCCCGTCCGGCTGGCATCCGATGTTACAACGATCCAAGGAACGGGAATGATCGAATGACAATTCAGGAGGTTTTCCCGTTGTAGCCACCAAAAAAGACTCGCCCTCATAGAGGATGTTATCTGCACAGGAGTGTCTGGATTCCCGGAGCTCCATTGACGGAGAAATCCGATTTGAAAGGGCCTCATCCTCCACTGTGCCCATTTGACCATGGGGGCCGTGGAGACCATAGTCCCTATTATTTTTAGACACTGTGAGGCCCGAAGATAAGGGATTGACATTGCCGGTTGTATTCTGCTGCGGATCACCAGAATCTTCTCCACTGGAAGAGAGATGGTGCCTCTGGAGGTGTTGAAGAGTGCCCCCAGGAAGATCAAGGATTTTGTCGGATCCAGATGGCTTTTCTCCAGATTTAAGAGCCACCCGAATTCTTGAAGGGTGGAGATTACCTGAGACCTGTGTTGTAGAATCTGTGCTTGGTCTTGAGAAAGAAGAAGCAGATTGTCTAAGTAGTGAAACAGTCGAATCCCTTTCGATCTGATCAGGGCTACAATAGCCAGTAAGATCTTTGAAAAGACTCGAGGTGAGGTGGTAAGCCCGAAAGGGAGACAGGTAAACTGGAGATGCACTTGACCCACGGCAAAGCGAAGAAATTTTTGTAGTTCTGCTGCCACTGGGACATGGAAATAGGCATCTTTTAGATCTATGGAGATCATCCAATCTTCTGGTTGCACCACTTGGCGGATAGTGAAGAGTGTCTCCATCCTGAACCTCTCTTTCCTTATGAAAGAGTTTAGATGAGTCAGGTCTATGACCGGCCTCCAGGAACCGCTTTTCTTTAGCACCATGAATAGAGGTGAATAAAGGCCTTGAAACCTTTCTTCGGCCGGAACTGGGATGACAGCACCTTGAGAGATCAGGGAATCTACGTATGACAGAAGAATTTACTTCTTTTCTTCCACGCGAGGTAGAACCGTAGGAATAAACCGCAGAATTGGAGTTTCTTCGAAGGACCAAACGTGACCATGAGACACGGTCTTGACGGTCCACTGGTCTGTAATCGAGGCTGCCCAAACGTGCACAAACTGACGTAGATGAGCGCCTACTCGCAACGCTTGAGCAGGCCTGATATCAAAAAGACTTTGTGGTCTCCCGACCACCTGAAGGTGTCCCCTTGTTGACCTTCTGACCTGTAGGTTGAGATCTTTTCCAATTCTTCCTGAACTCACGCCCAGGCCTGTAAGAGCGGGCTTCTCTGGATCGATCCGAACTTGGTTTGTGCTGAAATCTTCTGCGGTCAAGCAAACGGCGATCTTGAGGGAGGAAACCTGATTTACCACCAGTGGCACGGGTAATGGCACTGTCCAGTTTGTTGCCAAAAAGGGACGCACCCTCAAACGGAATCCTGCACCAGGCTTGTTTGGAAGCAGGATCGGCCAGCCAGGGACGTAACCACAAAGCACGTTTGGCCGTGACAGAAGAGAGCATGACCCGCGCCACCAGGCGAATGATATCAATGGAAGCCTTTCCCAAAAAGGCCGTTGCCAACTTTAGTTCATACACAGCCGAGTTTCTGGCTGCTTCCTCTGAGACACTTTGCAGTGTGGTCTCCACGTTATCTACCCAAGCCTCCATAGCTTTGGATGTGGCTGCTAGGGCCAGGGCTGGCTTGCAGGTCATACCAGCTAACAGATAGATCTTTTTGAGATCCGTATCAATTCGTCTATCCAGACCATCTTTAAATGAGACGGAATCTTCCAAAGGCAGGGTAACGTGTTTGACTAGCCTCATTAAGGCTGCGTCTATTGTAGGTGCCGAATCAAGATGCTTCACTTTGTCGGTCTTAAAAGGATATAACCTGGAAAACTTGGACGATAAGGAATTCTTTCTTTCAACTCCTTGCCATTCGTCTGTAATGATTTCCCCCAGCTCACTCAGAAAAGGGAAATGATCCCGTTCTTTCTTGAAGTGTTTAAAGTATTTCTTCTGTTTTGCTGGGGAATCTGCTGGCTCTTCCCATTTTAACGCCTCTTTTACCGCTCTCACTAGCGGGAGAGATCATGGCAAAATCAAAGCCTGAACTTTGGTCTTCTAGGTCATCCTCACTTTCAGAGGAATCTTCCGAGAAGCGACTCGGCTGGGAAGTGCCTGGCTCTAAGTCTTCCCTCTGAGGGGGAACTGGTGTATCAGCTGCATGACCAGACAGCCGGCTGGGATCCCAATCCCTTAGGGATTCTTGCACGATCCGCCTGACCAGGGTTTCCACTGGTTGATCTGGGACCTGTTTTTCCTTGATTGCCCGAGAATAGCAGGCATCACACAAGGATTTATCCTCAGGGACTACAGCCCTACAACCCCAGCAAGATTTGCGTGCGGGGCGGTCAGTATGGCGGGAAGACCGGCTTGGACAATCTTCATGGCGCCTAGACCTAGACCTGGATCTACGGTGCCTGGATTTGGATGATGCATGGTGATGGCCTGAAGGTGATCTATCCTTTGATCCTGATGCAGGACGTTGGTCAGACCTAAATGGGCTGAAAAACAAAGGAAAGAAAGCTCAGGCTACAGTAAGCCAGCTGGCAGACAAGCGAGAGTTTAAAGCTAAAACTCACCTGTTGCGCAGGGACTGGCCACCGGGGGGCGGTGAGGTATCCATTGCAAATCACAGCGAGATAACCTGCAATAGGAAGGATGTAAGAACTCAATCTTACCTTCCCATAGCCGCCCTTCCCCTCCCCCATTCAAGCAGGACTGACCCAGCACAGGACTTACCAAACACAGGCAGAGACACAGCGTGGGGAGGCCGCCACAAAAGCCCACAGACATCCCAAGAATGACAGCTCCATCAGCTGTTTAAATTTCCCGGGAGCCGTAAGGCCACGCCCCCCGACGCCGCCGCGTCATGGAGGACCGGAAATGGCGTGCGCTCATGCGCAGACCACTTGGAAACCAAGCCTCACACTGAACACCCAATTAGGAATCAGGAGGCAGGGGGAGGAGCCGAGAGCGACGGTCTGGAACACAGGAGCGCTCCAGCCGCCATACTAACCAGGAAGCAAACGATACAAAATATAAAAGTAAGCAATACATTACCACCAACACCGACAGAAGGACCTGGAACGCTCCTCAACCGGAGACTGGCGTGTGCATCAGGGCATAAGGGCCACCCGCTAGTAGCAAGGACGTTTGGCCAAGCGATGCAGCCCACCTCTCATTCAGGATTTACGGCATCTTCCGGCATCATTTCAAATTGCCCGGGTCCACCCAGTAGTACTGAGATTGCTGGACTAAGGTAGAAAGGCATCATCCAGGAAAGCCACACGCCACCAGGTATGTAAGAAAACGCATCTTATAAGGTAAGACTTCTCTTGTGGAAGGAGGACAAAGAAGGAACACGGCTCCTGGCTCGGAGCAAAAATTTATGGGAGTGGGGTCCTATAGGGTAGGAGAGGAGGCGGAGCCTACCCATACGTGTGCTGCCATGGAGTCTGTCAGGAAAGAAATCATATCTGTTTGACAACTTCTGTCTTTCATTAATCCATGCTGTCTGTGGCTTAGTATATTTTTTTCTAATTAAACTCATCTCTGTGGTCTTTTATTAAAATTTTCCAGTATTTTCCCGATTTTAGAAGTTAAACTAACAGGTCTATAGTTACTTGGTAAAGACTTTGATCCCTTTTTTAATATAGGCACCACAATTGCCTTACTCCAATCCAGTGGTTCTATGTCAGTCACTGAAGAGTCTCTAAAAATGAGAAACAATGGCTTTGAAATGACAGCTGTATGCTGTCTAAATGTTCTGGACCATATCAATTTTGAGCAATTGGGGATCATTTGGGGATGTGTCAATATCATTCCCATTTTGGAAATGAGCTCCCCCATGCTCCATTGTATACACAGAGCTGAAGAAGGTATTTAATACATTTTTCTTCTCTTTATCCCCAGTCATCCACTTTAGATTATTTTGTAAAGGGCCTACAGTATATACTCAGACTTGACATTTTTACTATTGATATATTTGAAGAATGTTTGGGGTTTGTCCTACTTTTCTTTGCAATCTGTAGTTCATTTTGAATTCCTGTGGCCTCGATTTCCTTTTTATATATTCTGTTATATTCATTGTAACATTTAAACGATCATAGTGTTCCTTCATTTTTATATTTTTAAAAGCTCTTTTCCTATTATTTATAGCTTTTTTGGCCATCACAATATATCACAATAGTCACAATATATTTTGCAGTATGTTCACATACTGTCCTATTGAAGAATTCCCATTTCTATTCGTTCATTGATGCCAATATTCCCTCCCAGTCTAAGACTTGGAGAGCAGCCCTCAACCTTGGAAAATTTGCTCTCTAAAATTTAAGTGGTTTTATCTTTCCAGTATGTGTTTATTTACTAAAAGTCTTCCCAGCTAACCCAGCACATGAGCACTTCAATCTCAATTATTACTACTAGAGTCTATAAGAATAAATGGGTTTGTTAAGCACACACGGAAATCGGTAAGCATAAATAGGTATGTAGAGAGCATGCACAAGCCCAGCCAGGAAGATTTTTGAGAAGTGAGGTGATCTACCTAATGATCTACATGCTGAATTGGGGACAGGTGAGTATAAGACTGCTCAGACTTAAGTATAAGTGCAGCAAAGGTGTAGTTTCACATTAAAGTCTATGACTAAGTCCAAAACATGCAAACTCCTATGTTGACTTGTATGCTGAAGTTATAAATAAAGAGGTGTTTTGAAAATTGGATGTTCTGCTGCATTTGTCACCCTGTTGTAAACCGAAGTGTCCTAAAGCAGCGGTCCCCAATCCTTTTGGCACCAGGGACTGGTTTCATAGCAGCCAATTTTCCCAGGGACCGGGGGGTTTGTTGTTGGATGGGTCGGGGGTTGCGATATTCACAGAGTCTGTCCTCAACCCTCCTTCACATCACAACCCCCTTTGCAGCACAGTTCTCCATTTATATCAGTGTCCTCAGTTCCCCTTTACATCACAGCTCCCCTTTACATTACAGTGCCCCTTTATGTTAATGTAATGGGGGTCTGCTCTGTAAAGGGGGCATTGTGATGTAAAGGGTACTGGTCTATAAAGGGGTCACTGTAATGCAAAGGGGGTTCTGTGATGTAAAGGGGGGCTGTGATGTAAAGAAGACTGCAACTGTAAAGGGGCACTGTAATGATTACAGTGCTCCTTCATATTACAGTGCCCCTAGCAATCACAGCCTCCTCCATCACAGTGCCCCTGCAGTCTTCCCCTCCCCCTTTTTCTTTCTCCCCATCCTAATCTCTGCCTCTCCAGCACAGGACTCCTACTTTGGGCAGGGAAAAGGCTTTGCTCAGTCTGTGTGTCCTCTCTTAGCTCCCCCACCCGGCCGATGATGTCATCCTATCAGCAGGGCAGGGGGTGGGAGAAGTCCTCCATTTTGATCTGTAGCTCCTCCCACCCCCTGCCCTGCTGATAGGATGACATTGTCGGCCAGGCAGGTGGAGGAGCCGGGAGAGGACACCCGGGAATGGCCACACAGCAGATAATGAGCAGCAACCAAGGTCTGTGATAGGCCTGTGCAGACCGCAATCGGCACTCACCACCTGCTATGTGGCCCGGTCATCAGCAGGCTGCAGCCTGGCAGAGATTGGGGACCCCTTTTCTTAAGGATAAAAACTTTGTTTCATTATTCCTTTAACAGATTTTTTTGGTTACAATTTAAGCAAAAAACTTTCAGAGAGGGATAGAAGAATGAACATCCCTTTAAAATCAAAAGTTAGTCAGAAGCTTTACCAATTTCTCATCTATTAATTAAACATGCTGTTGGTTCTAAACAGATTTCAATCATATCTCTGTTGGCGGTGGCCCTTGGGTATGATCAACTAGCTGCTATTAAATCTCTAAGGACGTTGAGAGCATTGAGACCTCTACGTGCATTATCAAGATTTGAAGGCATCAGGGTAAGGCTAAGACCTAGGTTGTCACACAGCACAGATTCACTTATTTTCTTTGTTGTAGGTTCGTTTTTATTGTCAGGCTTAATTTTACTTATCAAAAACCAACTGGAGCTCCAGCAAAATGTGAGAGCGGGTAAGACCTTGAGGGTGTGTGCTCCATTGTGTCAACAGGTCTCCATCAACAGATGGATCTCATGTACTGTACTTTTCCCTTTCTAATCAGACTTCTTTTTTTCAGCTTGCTTACCCACATGGAAGAATTTATAATGGGTTTTTTCCCCTGGCAAACCAAATTATACCTCAAACATATATATATGTGGTGGCAGAAAAATTAGAATTATTGCTTTTGTTTTCTTATATAGGTGTCTCTCGTTAGCTTAGTAGCTAATGCCTTGGGATACTCAGAACTAGGGGCTATTAAGTCCCTAAGGACATTAAGGGCCTTGAGACCACTAAGAGCCCTTTCACGGTTTGAAGGGATGAGGGTAAGAATAAAAAGAACTTTTAATGCATGTGTAGAAACATGCATGTGATATGTCATAAGGAATGAAAAATAAACTCAATTGCTTTAACATTACCGCTGTAAAAAAACACATCACGTTAGATTTCTTTATACAACTTGTCTTTCACAGTAATGGACTGAAAAGTAATAATCTTAAAAACATGGCTTCTAGAAGTTTTTTGTCTATAATTAAGAAGCCACAAAGCATTTTTTTTTTGTTTGTTTTAAAGCGTCATTAAACCCATTTAAACAAGTTTAGCGTTATCATCTGAAAATCCAACAATGAAAGTGAAAACATTTAGCTCACATTCAAAAAAAAAATAATATAAATACCTTCTTTTTTTTTTTTTTTTTTTCTTTTTTAACTACTTTAAACTTCTGTAAGGTGACTAGTGTAGAGTGCTTGCCCTGTACTTTAAAGATAAAGGGGAGGAGCAAGCAGAAAGAAAAAAAACTGCAGTGTGAGCAAAGGAAAGGGATCAGCTGTCACTGTAAGGGTCCTTTGCTTGTTGCCGCAGACAGACAGGAGAAAAGAGAGCAGCTGCAGCTGTTAGAAAGACTTGTATCATATAAGAAATGGTTGCTGAAAGAGGAAAAGGCAGGCATTGGAGCAGGTACCTGTCAATCAACTGCTAGAGCTGCCTCTCCAGGCTCTAGTAGGGTGGCTTCCAGAGGATAGAAGAAAGTGAATGGGGAACCAGAAGAGCTGGCTGAGCATGCACACTGAGTGTGGCCACATAGGAGCCAGAGGATCAGCTGCCATATCGTTGGCACAGGCAAAGGGGGAGGTCCATGGGAAAGGCAGGATCAACCAGGTATTTAATAATGCAGAAACACTTTATGCTTTAGGCTTCTACACATACTTATAGACAAAAATAAAATGTTTTGGGTTTAATGACACTTTAAGTTAATAATACAAATAATGTAGTAAAATTTATGTGTTTTATCACAAAAATCTTACCGATAATGTATGAATTGACATGCAGAGATACATTGGCTTTAATTTTAGCAATACTGGGTTCACTGTCAAATTATTTGCTTCACATCCTTAAAATATGGATCTTTCTTAAAAAAAAAAAAGTGTGGACAGATTTTGTATTCATTATAATTCATAGAGGGTATTTTTTTATATAGTATTCTACCTTTTTATTAGGCTTTTGTAATTCCTGCTTTTTTGTGCTTCACAAGGAGTTGGAAGATAAGAGGAAAGACCTCAGTGTGTCGCTGCTCCTTCACTGTCCATTTGCAATTTGTGGCAGCCCTGCACTGGTTGCTTTGATTACAGTAAACAAAGAAAATTGTAAAGATCTGGCTTACGGTTTCTAGCATGGTTATCTGGATTAGAAAACTGGCAGAATCAGGGACCAGACTGAATACGTTTAAAATAAATGTATTAAGACAAATGACACACACCAACCCCAGTAAATCATAAACAATGTAAGTTACAAATAAACGTGCAATAACCCCAAATTGTAATCTAACTATATCCAAAACAGAGGGAGCATGAGCAGGACAAGGTCAGGACAAGGTTGTGACAAGGACAGGAAACGATGGGAGCAGGCAGCCACGTACTAAGTGTGGGGAGCAGGAGCAGGTCTCAGGGTCAAGTGCAGGTATGGGAACAAGGATTAGGATTAGGCTTAGGCAGGGACATGGCTTGCAGGAAGAACACTTAAGCATTGAACTCCTGTCAAGGGCAGGCTTATATATGTCCCCCTCCCCCCTACAGTCCACATCAGGTGCAGCGTAATTACTTGTACAGTCCAGCTGCTGGGAGACACCTGCTGGGCACTGGAACTACACCCTTCGATTCCAGGAACAACAGTGCCACCAGCAGGTGACCCAACCAATGACACAATTCCTGATAATACCACATTTTATTGAAGGTAACACAGTTTTCACTTACTTGTACTTCAGTTGTTTGCTCGCACTTCAATCCAAAGTCAACCATTGTGTATAGCTAGCCATTATATTGTAAGTTGAACCCAGTTTATAAAAACCCAACAAACATGTAAGCTATGTTCACCAATAAGGAGTTGGTTGCTAACTGTAGAAGTCAATAAATTGTTTATTACCTACCAAGTTAAAGAAAAAGAACCTAACAAAAATCCGTGGGTCAGCCCAGTTTGTCTCTGCATATTCATGACATCATCGGTAACTACCGAAAGAAAGTTGTAGGCATCTGCATCTGCCCAACACTGCCATATGTTTAATATGTAAGCTGCAATTATAGAAATAAAAAAATTCAGGTACCCAAAGTCATGTGGTGCCAACATACTTTTTGTGCTTAACCTGATGTGCAGATTCTGCTATTTAATGCTGCACATTCATTTGTTTTACTGAAATAATTATTTACATACACAAACTATTGAAAATTGCTGCTTTTTTGATGACACTTTATTCCATGCATGAATCTGTTTTATTCTATAATCACTGGAAATGTACCTCTGAAGCTTGTACTAAAATGAATGCAAATAATTTGAATTTATTTTTTTAAGGGCAACGGTGTCATTAAAAACTAAAATATTGATGGCTCAGTGGGGGATTCAGTGGGATGATATTTTTGCAATTTTTATTTTCTCTTTGTTGAGTACAGCTTTGTTTGCTACAGTCTGCGCAAGTAAAATTCTAGGTTTGTTTGATTACAGCAAATTTACTGAGAAGTGAGGAATAGAAGACTATATTCCACTATCCATGGAGAATGCTTATTGACCAATGTGCTGCTTTTAATTTATAGTGGAGTGTTGGATGGGTGGCAATACACCTGAGAACAAGAGTTTGTTGTATGGGCGCTTCCGTGGAATACAGCAGGCACTGAGACACTGCACTTCGGAAGCACTGGAGAGGAGAAGCTGCTCTGAAAGTGATAAAGATAAAAAGACAAGGCGCCTTGTCTTTTTTCTTTGGCAATACACCTGATGTGGCTTAACTCCCAAACAAGAAAATTTGAGGCATCTGTTCTTAGCACATCTAGATTTAAGATTTGCAAAGGCTAGTTTAAAAGAAAGTGAACTAGGACAAAATGTCCCATGAGAATTTACATTTAGGCATACGTTTACCATTGAAATCCCTATAGCAGTGGTCCTCAACTCCGGTCCTCAGGGCCCACTAACAGGCCAGAGTTTAAGTATTTCCTTGGGGAGATGCAGGCTAGAGTACTGCAATTACTGAGCAGCAAATTATATCACCTGGGATGGATTTCAGTTATCTTGCAAACCTGGCCTGTTAGTGGGCCCTGAGGACCAGGGTTGAGGACCACTGCCCTATAGGACAGATATTAGTGCTTCATTATAAATTGTTGGTGTGCTGCATAAACCTTATGAGTACAGATCTAGCTCATAAGTCCAGATTTTTAAAGCCTGCCTTTGTATTGTGACAGCTTGAAACATTCTAAGCTGAATGACATTTTCACAGTTATGCTTGCACTCTAGTTTCGAATTTTAAATGTAAAAGTTCTGCCTAACAGAAGACACCAAAATGTTACAGCGACCACCCTTTTAACCAAAGGGTTAAACACATTTTCTGTGCCCCTGTCTGATTTAGTTTCACTGTGTTGCTGGGGGGCAGACTTTTCTTAAGCTGTGCCAACAGCCTTTTTAACAGACTACTTCAGTAGACAGAAAGGGCACGCTCATTGAACAGGCATATAGCAGTTAGTAGACCCTAGCCATGAAGTCAAGGAAGGTCAGGTCCCAGTAACAAGGTGAACCTAAAGCAGAGAGGTTGATGTTCTTAGCAGCTTAGCACCTGGTATATCCATGTCATTTTCATCAGTAGATGCAGGTGAAATTCAGTTTACCTTTATGGCAGAATGATGTTGTTATGTACATATAATGCAACTCAGATCTGGGCAAAGTCTGGTGTACAAAGCACCCAGTTGCACCCTTGTGCTTCAAATGTAAATTAAAGATGTGACTTCTGCGTATACAACTCTCAATCACTTTAAAGCAGAACAAAGTGCTGTAGAACTGTGAGAATTCTTGCCATAACACGCAGGTATAGATACCTGCACTTGCACATTACGGCACACTTAGCCTCTAGTTTGCCCTTCTCCATCACTGACAGTTTGAGGCTCCAGTTGTGACTCCCTCCTCCAACTTTGCCATCTTCCTCACTTCTTACTAAATCCTGCACTTCAGGGTGCATACACCATGCAGTTTACATACAATTAATAAAAAAAACTGCTGGTGCATGTGGCAAAATTTTTTGGGCAAAATGATTTTGCATATCACCTTTGCCCAAAACCTCTTATGCCTAGCAATTTGTTTTATTATGGGACTTAGTTACACTTAATTTGTGTATCTGGGTTTTTTGCACCTACCGTGTTTCCCTGAAAGTAAGACCTACCCTGAAAGTAAGAACTAGTGTTATTTTCGGGGAGGGCTGCAATATAAGCCCTACCCCGAAAATAAGCCCTAGTTTAGTGTATGAAAAATCCTAAAAAAATGCACTTTATTAGCATTTTAAATAATGTCCAGTGTGTTTTTGTAATATAATACTGTGAAATACCTTCCTTACATCGCCGCTCTGCTCTCAGCTGATTCCCTGCTGTCTTTCTCCTCTAATACCAGTAGCTGTCAGAGGGGGATCTCAGCCCCTCCCCTCTACAGTGTACACAGAAGCGCCGAGTGTTCGATTAGAATTGTGGGAAATACCTTCGGTACATCGGCGCTTCCATAACCCCCAGCTGTCGGCCAGGGAAAAGAGGACAGCAGAGCGGCAGATCAGCTAAGCCTATTCTAATCTAATCTACCCAGCTCTTCTGTGTACACTGCAGAGGGGAGGGGCTGAGATCCCCCTCTGACAGCTATGAGAGGAGAAAGACAGGAGAGAGCAGGAGATTAGCTGAGCACAGAGCAGCGATGTAATGAAGGTATTTCACACAATTGTATTACAAAAACACACACTGGACAGTATATAAAACACTAATAAAGTGCATCCTAGGATTTTATATACACTAAACTAGGTTTACATGGGATTTCTGGCAGGCAAGGAGGGCAGAGAGGGACAGAACATTACAGCTAAGACCTACCCCGAAAATAAGCCCTAGTGTGTCTTTTGGTGCCAAAATTAATATAAGACCCGGGCTTATTTTCGGAGAAACACGGTACTAAATCATATCAAGCCCTTCCATGATTACAGAAGTGCACACTCCCTACAGTAGTTGAGAATATTAGTTCTGGATAGAGTTAGTCTTTAATGTAGTATGGATATGCTGGGCATCAACAGCTTTATACAGAAAATCTTGCCATTTCTGGGTATTAATAACGAGTATGCTATAGGAGCCTGTATTTCATAACTTGTTATTAAAATGCAAAGGTCAAAGAAAATCATGTTAGCTGACATAAGGATTCTTTATTTAAATAATATATACTATACTATATAGTGATACTATATCACTATAGTTTATACTATACATACAATTTTGACATAGACTTCAATTGCATTCTAAGAAGGTAATTTATGTATTATATTATAATGCTGATTTGTAGCTTTCAACACACAGTTTAGCTTTTAAAAGTCTAAGAAAATAATAATGACTGGAATGAGCTTCAGAAATCCAGTGCAATATTTATTTATTAATGTCATAAAAGGCATATGAGCAAACTCTTAGACTGCCCCCTAATTTTATTTGAAGAATCAAAATGTAATGATTTGCATTTATATATTGATTCATAGAGGTCATCTGCACATAATAAAAAGGTTGATTCTAAAAATACATGAAACAGTTTCTGTTTGGTTTTGCTGATCTGTGTGTCAGTGCTGTATGTCACAGATGACTCATGGTTGTTATTGATGCAGTCGTTTTTCTGTTGCCTGTGGCAGTCATAAGTTTTGAATATGACATTGTGTCAGTCATTGTCATATAGTATGGTTGATAGAATTAAAACAGTTAAGGAATTAAGCCGTGGTGAAAATGTGTTGCAGATATTATTGTAAAGAAGGTTGTATTAGATTTTCTATTTATGCTAATACATTAAAGAAGGAAAAAGTAAAATAACATTAAGCCCGTCTGATGTCCTCTAAACTGTAACAACTAGTAAAGGCGTAAAAGCATAACTTTATGCTAAATGTATGATTATGTTTATTTTATATTAGATATATTATCCAATAATACTGTACCTCCAAGACATTTTCAGGAAGGCCATTGGGACATGTACCAATCAGCCATAACTTTATAACCACTCACTATAACTAGTTGAGTCATGGACTCCACTAGACCTCTGAAGGTATGCTGTGGTATCTGGCACCAAGCCATCAGTAGCAGATCATTTAAGTCCTGTAAGTTGCAAGATGGGGCCACCATGGATTGTGCTTGTTTTTCCAGAATGTTCCAAAGATGCTCGATTAGACTGAGATCTGGAGAATTTGGAGGCCAATTCAACACCTCAAACTTGTTGTTGTGTTCCTCAAACCATTCTTGAATTTATCAGACCAGTGCACCCTTTTCCATTGTTCTGTGGTCCATTTCTAAAGCTCATGTGCCTATTGTAGGTGCTTTTGGCTGTGGAGACGGGTCAGCATGGGCACCCTGACCATTCTTTGGCTATGCAGCCCCATATGCATCACACCATGATGTACTCTGTATTTTGACACCTCTCTATCAGAACTAGCACTAACTTTTTCTGCAATTTGAGCTGCAATAGCTCTTTTATTGGATTGGACTATACAGACCGGCCTTTGCTCCCCATGTGCATCAGTGATCTTTGGCCACCCATGACCCTGTTGTCAGTTCGCTGGTTTTCCTTCCTTGGACCACTTTTGATAGGTCCTAACCACTGCAGACCAGGAACATCCCTCAAGAGCTGAAGTTTTGGAAATGCTCTGACTCAGTCATCTAGCCATTACAATTTTGACCGCTCAAATGCTTACGCGTGTCCATTGTTCTGCTTTCAACACATCAACTTAAGGGACAACATGTTCACGTGCTGCCTTATATGCACAAACAACTTTCAGATGCCATTGTAACAAGATAATTAATGGTATTCACTTTACCTGTCAGTGGTGATAAAATTATGGCAAATCATGTAGGCATAGGACACAATATAACTTATAAATGTCCAAGAAAATATATATTCACATATTGACACATTGGATTTGGATTTATCTCCTATCAAAGGTAGGCCACAGATGAAACAAAAAAAGTCCTGCACACCCGTCTAGTGTAGGGCTCTCAGCACACAAACTCCTGCTGATGTGAACACTGTGTTAAAGCCCACCTTTTTCCGACATCTATATGTATTATGTGATCGGCAAGAGGTAAAATTCTCACAAATAAATATATTCAATGTCTGCTTACATTAAAAGCCATAATGCTCTATTCACATCTGGGTGTTCCAGAATAACGGGCAATTCTGCATGCGATTCCAGAATTGCAGCAAAATGAGGAACAAATTTGCAACGCCAGTACTTCTAATAGCATCCCAGTCCCGGTGCAATTTTGCCACTGATAAATTGTGGTGCAATTGCAGCAAAATCACAATGCGCGAAGCTGGTCACTCAAAAAGGAGTGACAGCGTTGTCTTCTGATTAGGCGCCAGTGCAGCACAATTTATCGCCCAGATGTAAATGGAGCCTAACATAAGCCATTTGGTGCCTCACAAATGTATCCCCGCCATTACACTGCCCTATCAGAACTGAGCGTCATTTCTGCTGAACTGCTATATACAGTTTAAAAAAGAATAGCGCACACATGCAAAAGAAATGACTATCAAATATGAAGACAATCCATAAATAAAAATGGGGATTTGGTCCCACCATATGGCCATATCGTGCTCAAGCCCATCACTACGTCAAAGTACCCCATTGTTAGTGGGTCCTACACTATCCATAAAAAAGGATGAATCCAGCCTCTCTAACCCTTGGAGACAACACTCCTTGCTGGGAGAGATGTGCTAATGCACTACAAGGGACTCCTCCTATATCTACTTGATAGTGGACACTGATAGAGTACAGGTGTGTGTGGGGGGGTGGGGTGTGGTGCTCAACCTTAGAAGTCTGGTCAGACCGAATACATAATATACAAGCAAAAAGTTGGGGGAGCAAACCCTGAACATGTATTTCTAAAGCTGGTGCAGCTATGAACCAAGCGACATGCATATTAAAAAAGAATAGCGCACACATGCTATATACAGTACCTTTATGTGGATCCCGAGATGATGAGGGCGGCTTTTTTCACAGTTCCTGTCCAAGCACCTCTGGAAGTTAAGACCGGGTCTTCAGGGGTGATAGAAGTACCAGAGTGCAGATTATCAAGACTGGAACTTGTGAGCGCTGCTATCAGATGAGTGGGGGTTCAGTTGGTACACCATGGATACGCCTAGTTTAGTTGTAAGTGAAGTCATTTCATAAGCCAGGTCCAGTAACAGCTGAGCAAGAAGGCACCAAATCATAGGCAAGATTGTAGTTAGGAACAACCAGAGCAGATGGGTAGAACCTTGGTCTTAGTCAAGGTTGTGGTTGGTAACGGAGGTTAGCAGCAAACATAAGCAGATAAGGGTAATCCAAAATCAGGTCAGGTGGAAGTCGGGTCAATAACAAAGTCAGTATAAGTTTTAGAATCAGGAGCTGCATGCATATTAGCCTGACAGCTGGTGTGATGTTCCTTACATGAACTTACACCTTTCCTATGAGAGTACATCCATCCCTGCTTTTCCCTGCTTTTCTTAAGGCTTTTATGCACTCACTCCTATCATTGTCAACTCAACATGCTACCTTAAGTGAGTCTACCTCCAGTTTTTACCCTTACATCTGCAAAGGTCTTCTCCAAAATGGCTCCAGAACTCTTTTTGTTGCCAATGTGCCAATGATGATTGAAGGTTCCTGGAGTTATCAATAGATAACAGTACAGTTCTGGTTAGCACACCAAGAATGAAATCAGTTGCTAACAGCTGTGAAAGTTGGCAGAAGATTTCAAGCCTATGTAAAAGCAGCCATACAAGCAGACCTATTCCATCTAATAGATAAATGAACACCTGGCTGTGGTGGCCATTGACAAGCTTTACCTTCCTTAGCCCTGTCATCAGTCTCTGCACATGTTCCAAACTCTGGGAAACATCGCTTTAGTGTAAAACACACTAAAACCATCACTGACATAGATCTTTTCGTATAACTGAGTTTTTAGCTGATGTACAGAACATAAGAGGCCAGTAGATATGCCCTTGTGCTTAGAGTTTGCTCTATTTATAAACAATACATATTGCACGTCTGTATTGACACTGTAAACCTGCCTTTAGCTAAGCCAGCATGCATTTCTATTCTTGGCCTTGTTACAGCAGACAGCACTACTTCTAACTGTATGAAAATCTGAAGTATTAGATAAACTAGCTGTTCATTAAAATTCAGATATCCGGCACCATGGTAACCAAGCACGGCACAGCTGATGTGACTTATTTTTCTACTTGATGGTTTAGAAACAGGGATGTTTTTCCTCAAGCAACAAAATTTGGATGATCTGGAAATTCCTGGAACTTCATTGCTGGATTAATAGGACTGCTCTTGATTGTGAGGATTTAGAGGAAAGAAAAACATACAGCGCAGGAAGCATTTTTCCAGTAAAAGCAAATGTGAAAATGAAGACAGAAGCCTTAGCGGCCGCTGTAGGGTATGCAGACACACAGAGAAGACCTTGAGATGTTTAGAACTGTGAAAAAGGACATTTGGTGTGTATTAAATAACTGGAGGGTCTCAGGATATCCATACCTATTGCTGTTTTGTGTTTACAAAGACAGAAAGCTCAGATAACTTATGGCTGCCTTGCCGTCACTGTATTATAATGATTTATGTAGCTTCATCGTATCCTGTGGCATTTTACTAAAAAAGGTAATACAAATAATGGTAAATAATACTGAAACAGTACAACGAGTACTGTACAAATACTAGGAAAATGTGATGTAAAGGGAGATCCTAGCCCATGTGAACCTATACTCAACACAGTTATTCAACACAGCTATTCAGTAGTACAGTGTATATTTGTGTAGACTGCCACCAGCTCATAATAACAAATATCAAATTGCATTCAGGAGAGGAGACAGTTACATTCAGTGGTGGCTGGTGCTTGATAATTCAGGGGGGACGGCAAACCAATGCGCACCCCCCCCTCATTCGGTCGGTCTGGTCAGGCAGTCAGTCATGCGACACGCCCCCCCCAGCGGTCTGCCTCCTTACCTCCTCCTTCCTCCTGTCCGAGCTGGGAGTGCTGGATGGCTGAGCCGCTGTCCTCCTACAGCCGCGTCTCTTCTGCCTCTTCCTGGCCACTGGCCAGTAAGATCACTTCTCCTTTTTCCTAATCAGGACAAGGGTCTCACAACCCTCTTCCTGATTGGCTGGGAGGAGAGTCAGTGTGACAATAGAGAATATTCATTCGCTATTGTCACACAATTGGGTGGGCTCAGGGCGCAGTGCTCTGCGCCCCGAGCCCACCCTTTTATGAAGCCTATTAGAGCCTCTGGCTCTAATCACGTGCTTAAAAAAAAAAAATAAAATCCCCTATTGGAAGCCATGCATCCTGCGCCCTGCATGTAGATTAGGGGGCTAGACACATGGATGGGGGGGCGGCGCCCCTGCGTCCCCAATGGACGGGCCGCCCCTGGTTACATTCATCACTATGATGCAGGCTACGACTACCAGACCATCACAGCTGCTACTTTTATCTCTTTTCCCCAAATCCTCTCTAAGGGGCTAATTTACTAACATCTGTTCATTTTGCAATGGAAGTTTTACTCTGCAAAGGCATTTTCCCCAAGCTTAGTTAATGTGGTGAAGCTGTGATGACTTCCATCATCCAATCAAACAAAAAGATAGATTTTTTTTTATTTTCCTTGCAAGTTATTGGGTATTCTTTTCAAAGATATTTACCACATTTACTAAGCTAAAGTAAAAGTCCCTTGCAAAGTGAACAACCTAGCCTATTTGCTTTAAGTAAATCAGCTTCTGTACACACTTTGTATGCTGTTGCCATGAAACACTGGGGTTGATTTACTAAAACTGGAGAGTTCAAAATCTGGTGCAGCTCTGCATAAAAACCAATGAACTTCTAGCTTCAGCTTGTGCATTTAAGCTTTGACAAGAAAAACATGGAAGCTGATTGGTTTCAATCTGCACCAGAATTTGAACTCTCCAGTTTTTGTAAATCAACCCCGCTGTGTTTTGACTGTTCCACGGGTGTACAATAGCCATGCCATCACTTGGAACTGGACTTTGCTAAAGACAAGTTGGTAGCGAAGAAATGAGGCAGTCAGAAGTAAACAGAAGAGCAGTATCTTTGAGCAGTTCCCTTCCCTGTGAATCAGACAGTTTAAGAGTACAAAATTAAAACAAAAAAAAATATCTCTCTTTCTAAAAAAGCAATCTGCATTAGCTACAGCTACCGTTACCTGCGCTGATACCAGTGGTATGATCCTGCTATTATATTTCATGCCTTAAGGTACATTGACACACGTTTCTGGATGATCCCTAAGCAACTGTGGATTTTTTTGGCTCCAAGTTGCTAGCTGTGCACCTGTTTATCTAATATTTTCCCTGAATGGACTAGGGAAAAAGCACTGTACAATAGGATATTCAGACTTGAGATCTAAACCTGGGGAGAAATCATGCAACCACAGAAATAAAGTTCATACAACCTCCACAAGGACAGTAGGGTTGATTTATTAAAGTACAACCTAAGATAGGCTCTGTTTCCTGTATGGTTCAACGTTTTATGTTATTAGTAAACTTGATCCAGACCTTCTTATTTTGTAGGTTTTGTGGGTGGGAAGGTTGAGCTCGGTATAGCATCATGGTCAAAGTCATAGATTCAGATGTCAGAGATTTGCTTTTCCAGAGATTTTACTTCCAAAGGTTGTAAATGAGGTCTGAGGTTAGTGGATTAGGAGTAGGGATGAACGAACCTGTCCAGATCCAATTCGCGAAGAGTTTTACAAATCTTGCTTGAAGATTGCAAACTTTGCAGTGAACCCCGCCGAAGACTACAGGGGTGCAATCTTGTTGTTTAAATATAGCTTTTTGTAGGGCTAATAAGAACGATGGGAAGCTGGTCATTACTTATATACCACTATTAAAAATAAGGAGTAACTCCACTTTTGTTGAGAAAAAAACGTTCCCCTTTGGGTGATCTATGAACATTGGAAGGATTTTACCAAATTTTGTTGTAGATTCCTACCTTTTTGTTATTCTGAAGGAATAGCTATTTCTTTGCCAGTCCATGTGCTGAGTGAATCTGTATGGGGATGGTTTTATAATTATCAATCAACTGCTGCACCTGCAGGGCACTAGTGAGTAAATTGGCAAGGCCTGCATCCCTTTTAGATGTGATTTCCCTTTTGAACTATCTCACCAAAAATGAAATTTTTGTTGCAGGGGATGCATTTGCTAATTTTTATTCCCATGAAAGTGAAGTTACCCTTTAAGTTTCAATACACATTGACAATATATCTACTGTAAGCCCATGTTTTATAAAAAAAAAAAAGGGTGTTGGGTTATCCATTTCTTCAAGATATTGGCTCTTGTGATCCAGCTGATCAGGAGCAAAGGTTATGCACTGCATCATAGGTTTTCTTTTTATTCCTGACTGCAAACCCATGGAAACTGTGAACCCAAACCTTATCCCTAATTGGGATTAACAATTTTAGAAGTAGTGAGATGGGGCAGATATAGATGGACAACTAGAAATGCATACAAGGCTGCAGCTGAAGAAAGGGATGTGTCCCTGGTGTGTAATTCATCTCACATTTACTTGTAGCATGTATCTAAGAGTGTTGCTATTCTGTAAGCTTTGTATTCTTAAACAGCAGCTTGGTACAACACGGATGCCATTTTTAGCACCTGCTTTAGAATGCTGTCAGTCCCACCAGTTTCTATCAGACATTTGAAGAGATAATATACAACCTTTTTATTAAGTATATCATTGTGGTACAAGCTTCAGAGGTTAATTCTGTATTGGTATCTTAAAAATCATATGACATACAGATTTTATGCATGTTGAACTATAAAAAGGAACATACCATAGCATGACACAATTGCTTGTTGATGCTGCTGCTGTACTGACTGTATAAATAATGATAACAAATATGTTTTTACCAATGCATGCGTCATAGTTGATACTAAATTCTCATTCCACTTTATGCCATAAAATAAAATGGTTTAGGATTGTTCATTTAAAGGAGAACTGCTGGCAAATATGTTAGAGTAATTTTTAGTTATTAATGTTTTGCAACTATTAATGGAAACTCCAATTTTCAGTATAGCAGTATGGGTCATTTACAAAAAGCATACATTTTGTGAATCAAGAGCTTTGCTCCTTTTCTTTAAAAAAGTCTATTTAACTGCATCCCAGATCAACCTCTCTTAATGCCACTTTAGTCACCTGGAGAATTTACTTTTTGAGGTCCTGTATGATGGGTTTTTGTTCACATCAGAATTATTTATTTCCCCCATAAAAGATTGTAGGAATGCAAAAGGATTTTGAACGTCAGATGCAGGAAAAAAGGAGGTTAAATGCACATGAAATGAATTCTGAATGGTCTCAGAAAAAGTCTTAAACTGATGTAAAAAATAAGCTGCATTTGTCCAGAGACACAAGCACAATGCTCATTAACACTAACCCTTTTGCAGCTATAGCCCCTCTTAGTACACACACAGACCTCTTATCACCTCATAAGAAGCAAAATAAGAAAACGCATTAAAAAATTGTAGATCGGGCTATGAAAGCATATCATTTGGGTTCAAGACAATTTAATTGGGGGGGGGATTAGAAAAGGTATTCTTATCCTGTTATTTCCTCTATCTCCCCTTACCTTCAAATAAAGGATGCCTGCTGTATCTACCAGTACTGCCTATTAGGGATGGGACAAACACCTTTGGTTCGTACCAGAACATCTCGAACAGGGAAAAAGTTCTAGTAAACCTTTTCAACTCCATAAAAGTCTATGGGACACGAACATGAAAAATCAAAAGTCCTCATTTTAAAAGCTTATATACAAGTTATTGCGATACATATGAGGACCTGCGTACTGCCCCAGAGGACTCGTATCAATTCAAAAAGTTGTTTTTAAAACTATTGTTTTTAAAGGAGCAGTGATTTTAATGATGCTTAAAGTGAAACAATAGAAATTAAAAATTACTTTAAATATTGTGCCTGGGGATCCCCTTAATGTGCCTGTAAAGTGGTGCATGACGGAAAAAATGTCATTTAAACTTGCTCGCGGCTGTAATGTATTGTTGTCTCCCAGCAAAAAAGATAAAGAAAAATAAATGAAATGGCATAGCCCCCCCCCCCCCCCAGTCCATACCAGGCCCTTCATTCAAGTGATGTAATAGTAATCCTAGCTCTGGATGCCCTCTAGGAATTTGCTGCTATAACTGCAGGCATCCAGATTTCTCCATATTTAAAGTGCACTTCATAGAGTAAATGTACAAAAATGTATTTAAATACCAGTTTTAGAGCACAAAAATATGAATGTGAACTTTAAATCTTTTACTGTATGTAAAATTGGACATAACCCTTTTGTAAATAACCCCTATTGTTTACAGCTGTTATAAAAAATACTTTAGCTTTATATGGAGTAAGATATTATAGACATTAATAGCAATGGAAACTGTGGCAAGTTAAAAGAATTTGCAACTTAAAGCATAACTCTCAGCCTTCTAGTTCTCCTTTAAAAATCCCTCCAAAAATGTTTTATACATTTTATGATTATGGTTTTGAAGTGTAAGATGGTAAAGAAATATAACAATAATAAACTTAAAAAAAAAAAAAGTCACTGTGAGCATCTGAGAATGGCTGGTGGTATAGCACAGTCCTTGCTCTGTGATAAGTACTGAAATCCAAAGAAGGGTTTTGTGACTTGACTAATATTTGACATCACAAGTAGGTGAAGTATGATTCTACTCTAATGTACTGTCCTTTCTCATAGTAGTACAGGCGCAGGATCTGTTATCTGGACATACGGCAACCTGAAGCTTCTACATATGCTATCTACATATTTTAGGCAGATAACAGAATCTGACAGGGGTGCTGGATCACTATAATTTAAAGTAAAACTATGACAACCCATTAAAAAAATAGGTGCTGCAGCATTTATGTATAATTGCATCTGCATTTACAGTTTAGCCTCACAGGGAAGTCCTTGTAATGCATGTTCCTGTGATGGAGTGACACCGATGCTGCACTGCTCCTGATTTAGAGCAAAGTTGACACTCTCATGTAGGCTGTGCCTTCTTGCATTACTATGGGCTGACAAATTGTTGAAGGGGTGTGGCTTTTAAGAGTTAGGTTATAGGTTGAAGTCAGAGATCTTTACAGCAAGGGGCCAAAAACTTTTGTTTGCAGTGCCAAAAACCTTGCAAAGAGAATCACAGTGCTGAAAATTATTGTATACTTCTGTATGCACAATATGACTTCTGCAAAGATTCTCTGGCTGACCAGTTTCAGGGTAAGATTTGAGCATTCAGACTGGATTTTCCCAGCTTATTGCCACCTTTCAAGATAGTGCGATTTAGAGAAAACCCCCTTGGGTGGATGGGACTTTAAAGGTAACAGACGTATAAACCATATTTCCAAATAATGTAATACAGTATAATAAAATGCTTTTTAATGAAATGTTGATTGCAAAGGGCTCTCAACAAAATAGCAATTTCTCAATATTGAACATTTAAATACAATACATACAGCCAGATGACATGTTGGTTTATTAAACAGATTACATAGATATAAAAACATGTAGTGCTACTTATAGGAGTGGTGGATAATCCAACGCATTTCGATAAATATCTCTCTCCATCTGATGGACGGTGAATACTCCCGGTCCGGGAGTGTGTGGGGACACGCAATAGGCGGACAACCTCTTTACTTGGGAATTGAAGTATCAGGACTGTGGAAAATATTCAGGGATTCCTCCCTTCTTATAGGTGGTTTTCCCTTGATTAGGAAGCAGACTATCTATTTATGAATTGACTGATACAGTTCCTTGACCCTCATCTCAATGGTTTGTCAAGAATATACGGAGGACGAACAGATACTCCCCTGATGGGATTAAGTAGAAGGGAATGCCATATACTTCTTTAAGCTGCTCTCTCTGATTGTGGACACTAGGAATAGGAAACATGAATTACTTGTACATGGCTCTAGCTTCAGTCTGAGGATATAGGATGTACATTAGAAGAGGAACTTAGCGGGGTGCTAGGATGCCAGGAGTGGAGTCAAAATCCCTGATTAAGATCTGTATATCATTAATTTGTACATTTATCAAAACGCGTTGGATTATCCACCACTCCTATAAGTAGCACTACATGTTTTTATATCTATGTAATGTGTTTGATAAGCCAGCATGTCGTCTGGCTGTATGTATTGTATTTAAATGTTCAATATTGAGGAATTGCTATTTTGTTGAGAGCCCTTTGCAATCAACATTTCATTAAAAAGCATTTTATTATACTGTATTACATTATTTGGAAATATGGTTTATACGTCTGTTACCTTTAAAGTCCCATCCACCCAAGGGGGTTTCCTCTAAATCAAACTGTTCAGGGATTATGGTAACACATTACCCTAGGTTGCACACATAACTTTTTCCTTTCAAGATAATGCTGGCTTCCTTCTCATGTATGTTGTTATATTTCAGTAAAAAATAATATTAAAAAAAAAAAAAGATAATGCTGGCACCAGTGATTTCTTCTCAGTGCATAAAACATAATCTGTAGAACGATTGGGAAGCAGACACTCCTCCAGTTTATATTTTATGACTACGAGGTGGGGATTGAGAAGTAAGGTAGTTTGCTCTATGAGAAAGGATAGCTATATGAGCTATCTGCTAATTCAAAACTCTATTAAAAAGATATGCAATATTTGACAGTTAAAGGTACACTATTTTATATAATGCATGTTCATCACAATTCCAATCTGCAATTACCAAGAGAGCATGTGCAACTAAATTTAAAGTAGTGCATGTTTTGAACTGAAATCTGTGCTGCCTTTTTCTAACTGACTTTTGTAATACAAAACACTATTCTTCAGTTTATTTTAACTGTCACTCATCCTTCATTTTATTATTTCTTGATATAATTTTGTGTTCTGTTTGTTTTTCTTTATTCCTTGACATGTTTTTGTTACATCCTTTATTTTAACATTTTATCTCTTTTTTTTTCTGCAGTTTACATGTATGTGAGTTCATCTTTCCACTATCAGGTCTTTATTTTTTTATATTGTATAGTTTCTCTTTTGTATGTGGTATGTGATTTCTTTCCCACACAATCCATCTGTTTAGATTTTTTTTAGTTTTCTCCATGCCTGAAAACAGATTGAAAACACAAATTCTCCCCAGCAGCAGAAATGACGTGTCCTTTTTCTTCCTAATTATTATACTAGGTGGTTGTAAATGCACTGATCGGAGCCATTCCCTCCATTATGAACGTACTTCTGGTTTGTCTGATATTCTGGTTGATTTTCAGTATAATGGGCGTCAATTTGTTTGCGGGAAAGTATTATCATTGTGTTAATACTACCACTGGTGAAATATTCCCAATTACTAAAGTTGAAAACCAGTCAGACTGTATGCAGCTAATAAAGGCCAATGAAAGTGCGCGGTGGAAGAACGTTAAAGTCAATTTTGATAATGTAGGAGCTGGTTATCTTGCTTTACTCCAAGTGGTAAGTGAAGTAAATTTATTTAATTCTGTTACTTCAGTATTTGTACATGTTTATGATTGTGTGTAGGGAACACCTTTTTTTTTTTAAGGCCTGTTTCATTAGATTAGACCCTATTCTTTTTTGCCTGTGGTTACTGGATAGTGAACCACATGTTGGCTTCTTAAAGCTCTTTTGGATGCAAAGAGATGCAAGAAGGCAACAAACTCACATGTCAATGTCATGGTCTTCTTTTCAAACAGAATGGCAATATTGGCTTGACCTGGTTGGAGAAGGTAATACATAAACCATAAAAACTAAATTTTAGGGATTCTATGTCTTCCACTCTGTTCCCAAAGCTAAAAGAAGCTTGGGCTTTAAAACTCACTAAGATCCCTGATGAAGCTCTCTTGCCACTTACTGCAGGCAACTTACTAAAGGGAAGTCATTTCTACTCTTTGCTATGTGTATGTTTGTTCATTTAAGACACCCAGTTATGAACAGGTAAGTTTTAAAAAAATGCAGATCATTTCCTGCATATGATGGAATGAATGATGCAACTACAGACTTTCTTCATAAAAAAAAAATCAGCCTGTGCTTACCACCATTTGAAAATGGTGGTTGCCTGGCTTAGGTACTTTCTGCGACACTGGTCTGCAAATGACATGGAATCAGGAAAGTCAAGTGAAGACGATATTCCTAATCAGCATATTTTCTCTGGGCCAGTGACTGAGAAAGTGCTAACACCACTGGATCAACATCATAGCAATGGAATTAGGATTTCCAGATGGATTGGCTGGTAACAGAAGCCTCCAAACCTTTGCAGTACAGTGTTATTTTAATATATCACTCCCACAATGTCTGATTGGCAAATTGATGTGTCAGAATGTCCCATAAAAAAAATATTGGTACCTAGAAAGGCTTAAAGTATAACTAAAGGCAAAACTTATTTTTTTAGTGTTGGATAGAGCGGATAGGGATTAGACCACCAGTTTTTATTGCTGTCTGTGGCCCCAATAATTCATCCTCTCTATTTATCCTGTTTACCATTATTATTAGTGAAAGTAAAAGAAATTACTCACATTTTGGGTTGTCACCAGAAAAGTAAAAGAGGGGAAATCTTCCACTGGGTACACTAGTTCTGGTGACCTGGGGGTCCCCAAGGAATTCCCTTGATTTACAGGGATTTTCACTCACTTCCTGTTTGACTTTGGTGACAGGAAGTAAAGGAGAATCTCCGCAATGGGACACAAATGGCGAAAAAAAAAAAGAAAATGACAGGGGTATACCCCTCCCTTGCTCTATCCAAAATGAAGAAAAAAGTTTTGCCTATAGTTCTACTTTAACACAATTGCTTCTATTGTTAGTATATTGCCAGCTTTGACTATCATGTGTGGGCAATTTTAATGTTGTGAAATACAATATACAATTTTGTAGCCCAGTAAAACAAATGTTTTTTCTGACTTCCACGCTCCTAACTATAGAAATCTCCAAATATTTTTAGGCAACGTTTAAAGGCTGGATGGATATTATGTACGCAGCAGTTGACTCGCGAAAGGTTGGTAAAGATTATGAACAACTTCTGTTATTTATGTAAGATCAATTGGTCATCATTAGGATGATATGTACGGGCAGAGGTCTGACTGAGGGCTACTGATGGCCTACACTAATGGCAAATGCTTAACATGAATGTATAGCCTCCTTTGTTATTTTTCTAGGTATACGTGTAAAATAAAATTACTTGAATTTATAATTTACTTATATTCAACTGTATTATACTATAATATAATAATGCAATTGATGTAATTACTACAAAAAAATATGCAATTAATAATATCAGTCTGTGTTAATTTAGAAAATAACCTTATTTTTTTATATAAAGTATGTAATTCTACAGCATAGGTATATGAAGGAAGCCACATTTCCTTTTTACATATACAGGCTCTGCTTCCTGCTTGGAAGTTTCACACAAAGATTGTATTTATGGCTTCTTCTCACAATGCAAGTCTATAAGATGCCCAAATAACATAGCTGTCAGTTGTACTATTGGCTATAGACATCTGTATGTATTAAAGCCTCCAGAAGTACTTTCTAAATACAAAATGTGTTCAAAAGCTGGGGTCTTTCTTCTTTGCTAATTTTTTTTTGGACTGCAACCTTTTATTTTCAGAGATCATATGAGTATTTAAGGGGCACACATAAAGCATTGTTTGCCTTGAGCAATAGGTGGGAAAATAATTGTTAGTTGAGGGATACTCTGAAAGGACAATTTCTGTATAGTGACCTTCAGAAAACTATCATGTCAAAATAATAGCGATTATAAATTATATATTATATATAGTTTTTATTTTAAAACTAAACATTTCTATTCCTGTATTACATATAAGAGGGGGTTCTAATAACTGAAATAAAAGTGTAGTAGCGCCAAAACACTATAAATATAAAACATCCACATAGAGTCCCAAAAGTCCATAAAAAGTGGAGGAGATAGTGTAGACCAGTTCCCAAACTCCAACTGTGCAGAAATAGGAAGCCGACACCCAGACGTGGAATAACACCAACTGCTTACCAGATAATGTATGATTATGAGCGATGGATAAGACAAATATGGCATCAATCAAAAGATCAGCCTCGTCGTATGGTCACATCGGCTCCGATCAAATAAGCAGCCACAATGTTAAGGTAACGATATGGGTAAGGGTCAAACCACCAGAAGGGGTATATGGTCACATCAACTCCGGTTTACCTCAATGAAAGAAGGCAGGAGGATAGTGCAGACCGTATGGGTAGTTTATTCATTCATATAGTAAAAACATACTCACATTGAAGTGGATAATAAAGGCATATTATGATGAACCGCGGTATAAGATAGCGTGCTGCTCGTAAGTCGGATCGCCTGACGCGTGTCGTCAAAACAATGACATCATCAGAGGCGGACCCGACTCCAGACGGCAGCACGCTTAAAAGTGACTCAGCCGGAAATGGCGTAGGCGGAAACCAGCCGCCGATTGCGTTCCACTCGGTCATAAAGCGGAACCGGAAGTGACGCGGGCGGAACAATCCGTCCCTGCGTTCCATCAGGCTCCATGTTGAAACCGGATAAAGCACAGAGGAGCCCTAATAGGTCATAACAACCCAAAAGGAAGTTAATTGGTCCCATCCAGCACAAGCAACTGATTGACTCAGATCGCTAATCAACCGGTAATAGTAACAAAACATACCAAGAACGAGTGGAATGCAAATAAAACATAGTGCATCATATTAAAAAAACATAATATCAATGCAATGTTAAGGCTACAAATTTAACCACTTAAGGTCAAAGAGGAGCCTATACATAATTAAACATTGCTAAAGGACAGAGACAGGACAAGTGTTAATGATGCCACAATAGACGGAAAAAATGTGTACACATCATACACACAAGTCTTCTTAATAATACACTCCAAAGCCATAATAGAAACATATTTCATATGACATGGAAAAGGATATGAAGAATATAATAAAATACAGAAAAAAATAAAAAAATTATATAAAATGATAACACGTATCAAAAAAGCCTACTTTAGCTATTGTTGATATAGCAGTTCACGTCCCACTCGACGTTCAACCCCCATGGGGCATAGGTTCTCATATTAAAAATCCAACGAGTTTCCAAACGGGAAATCTCCCGATGGATATGGCTGCCCCTCCAATGGGGGGTGAACTTATCAATCCCCCAAATTTTTGTGCCCTTAGGGTTTTTGTCGTGACAATCAGCGTAGTGTCTAGAGACACTATGATTAGGAAAAGCCTTCCTAATATTTTTTATGTGCTCCCTCACCCTCACTGTCAAAGTCCTTTTGGTGCGGCCTATATATTGTAGGCCGCACGGACATTGCAGGAGATAGACCACATTGGTGGAGGAGCATCCAATAAAGGGCTTAATAGGGTGTATCTTGGAGGTGGCTGTAGATGTGACCTCGCAGAATTTTCTGCCAACAAGGGAATTGACCTTACAAACCGAACACCTTCTACACGGATAATATCCAGTTAGGGTGTGAAAGAAGGGTAGTTGTTCTGGTTTATCCAAGACATTCGGAGCAATCTGAAGACGTAAAGGCTCCACACCCCTGAACACTACCCGTGGAACTTCAGGGAGTTGGGGGCCCAGCACCTTGTCATTTTGGAGGACATTCCAATGTTTTTTAAAAATGCGTTTAACGTCCTTGTACTGCTTCGAATATGTGGTAATAAAGGAGAAACCGAAACGATTCGAATCCTCTTGTTCTTTGGGCTGCTTCTGTAACAAGGTGGACCTCTCAATATTCTCCACTTCCTGCAGCACCGTATTCAGGTTAACCTCATCATACCCTTTGTCAAGGAATTTACCTTTCAACGTCAGAGCCTGGTTGCGATAGGTATCTATACTGGTACAGTTGCGACGGAGACGTAAAAACTGGCTCCTGGGTACAGAGCGCAGCCAGGAAGGATGGTGACAACTTCCCTGCTCGATGTACCCATTACGGTCCGTCGGTTTAAAAAACGTACTAGTCACAGCTGCACCGTCCTTGATCTCTATGGTTAGGTCAAGGAAGTTGATCTTATTCTCACTAACCTCATGCTGGAGAACAATTCCCAGCATGTTGGAATTGAGTTCCTTGATGAAACTATCCAAAGACACTCTATCGCCATCCCATAGGAAGAGGACGTCATCAATATACCGCCTCCAGAGAACCAATTGGGGTCTCGGTCGGCCATAGATGACGTCCTCCTCCCACTTGGCCATAAACAGATTCGCCATGGACGGTGCGTACTTGGCACCCATGGCGACTCCCCTCTTTTGCAAGAAAAAGGAGCCGCCAAACCAAAAGTAGTTATGTTGCATGGCGAAACTGAGTAATGAAAGGATGAACTCCCTTTGTGAAGAAATCAGGGAGTCATCTCTTTCCAGAAAGGTCTGAACAGCTTGATGGCCATGTTCATGGGAGATGATAGTATAGAGGGAGGTGACATCCGCTGTAGCCAGCAGATATCCCTCCCTCCACTCAACCTGTTCCAAAATATTCAGAACTTGAGTGGAATCTCTCAAGTAAGAAGGGGTGTTGGTGACCATCGGCTGTAGGTACCCATCTATATACCTCCCAACCCTACTGGTGACGGAATCTATTCCGCTCACTATAGGGCGTCCAGGCGGATTGAGGGCGTTCTTATGCACCTTTGGGAGGTAATATAGAACGGGCACCCTCGGAGCCACAGGTACCAGAAACGACCTCTCCTTCTTGTTGATAATACTGTCCTGATACCCCTGATCAATAAGGGTTGATAAATCCCTTTTATACCGGTTTGTGTGATTAAACAGGAGTGGACTACAAGTGTCCGTATCAGAGAGTAACCTATTCATTTCCGCGTAATAGGAGGATTTGTCCAGAACGACAATACCCCCCCCTTTGTCAGCGGGCCTGACAACGATGTCATTTCTTTTCTTGAGGGATTTGAGACCCTCATTGAACCGAAATTCATTCCTGTCTTTCCTAATTTGTAAGGCCTCTACATCCTTGAGGACCAAGTCCTTGAACACCCCTATAGATGGGGCCATGAAACCAGGGGGGTTAAAGAGTGAGGCATTAGAAAGTCCTGAGTGTCTAATGCCCCCGTTGACAAGTCTATTGTCTCTGATGGGCTTAGACATGACATACCTTTTAATGTTCATTTTACGGATGTACTTATGTACATCCATAAAAAGTCCAAACCTATCTAAAGGTTTGGTAGGGGCATACTTCAAGCCGTGTCCAAGAACCAATTTTTCATTATCGGAGAGGTCGGCGGAACTCAGGTTAAAAATCCCTGCATCCCTCAATGCATTTTTCTTTTTTTGCCTGGTCCGCCTCCCCCCTCTGGTCCCTCTCTTTGTTTTCCGTCTTGTTGCCTGTACTGGCTGGGATTGTGAAAATCCCCCTGTGGTCTTTGTTGTTGTACACCACGTCCACCACCATTCCACTGATTGTTATGTTGTGGGTGATTAGTGATGTACCTATCATCGTAATAATCCTCTCCTTGATCCAACGGAGCAAAACGATTATATGATGCCCTATCATCTCTACGTGGTGAACCATAATTGGTATGACTCTGGTGATAATCATTCCGTTCATGGTAATAACCATCACGTTGGTATTCCGTCACTTGGGAATTGTTTGGGGGTCTGGCACCTTTGCCCCTCTTATTTTTACCACGTCCTCTACCCCTTCCTGGGATTTGCACCCATTCATGTCGTATAGGCGTCAGGGGTGTACGAGGTGATGACACCGTAGGAAGAGCAGTTTGAGAGAGGGGAACAGGCAATGATGCAGTGGGTTGACTCGCTGCCTCAGCCTGCATCGCCTCCTGTTTTTTCTGCCATTTAAAGATTAAATTGGACTTATAATCACCTAAGTCCCTAAGGTACTTCTTTTTCTTTTTGGTTTTCTGGTCAGATTCTTCCTTTTCAAGGACCTTTTTCAGGGCGTTGGATCTGTTGACAAATTCCAAACTCTCAGTGGAAGAGGCCATAGAAGTTTTCAAGGCCAGGATCTCCTCATCCAATCTGACCAGTTTAACCTTTTTCCTACTGACTAAGAACCTAAGCATGTTCAATCCAGCATCATTGAAATACTTAGCCCAAACCATTATATCTTTTTCATCCTCCTGTGGGCTGACCTCCCACCTGAGGCTGCGCGGGACCATGCCCAATTCTAGATATTTATCAAGAAGGGCTATGTCCCATTTTGTGTGTATTTCGGAAATCATGATGTTCTTCAATCTTAGGAAGGACCCCCCTAAATCCGTCACAGAGGGTTCCTCCAAATCATTGAAGACATCACTGGCATCAACAACACATTTACTTCTATATGTGAAAATATCCATATTGCCGTCCAGCAGCAAATAATTAGGTAATCAGATAACAATACGTAAAAAATGTAGAAGAATCTGCGCTCAGACAGCTAGATCAAGAACAACGAAGTCCAAATAAAACAATAAGTGTAGGCAGCCAACTAAATAGCAGATTACAGACTAAATAGGCATAAATAAAAGTGTAGTAGCGCCAAAACACTATAAATATAAAACATCCACATAGAGTCCCAAAAGTCCATAAAAAGTGGAGGAGATAGTGTAGACCAGTTCCCAAACTCCAACTGTGCAGAAATAGGAATCCTTTTCCATGTCATATGAAATATGTTTCTATTATGGCTTTGGAGTGTATTATTAAGAAGACTTGTGTGTATGATGTGTACACATTTTTTCCGTCTATTGTGGCATCATTAACACTTGTCCTGTCTCTGTCCTTTAGCAATGTTTAATTATGTATAGGCTCCTCTTTGACCTTAAGTGGTTAAATTTGTAGCCTTAACATTGCATTGATATTATGTTTTTTTAATATGATGCACTATGTTTTATTTGCATTCCACTCGTTCTTGGTATGTTTTGTTACTATTACCGGTTGATTAGCGATCTGAGTCAATCAGTTGCTTGTGCTGGATGGGACCAATTAACTTCCTTTTGGGTTGTTATGACCTATTAGGGCTCCTCTGTGCTTTATCCGGTTTCAACATGGAGCCTGATGGAACGCAGGGACGGATTGTTCCGCCCGCGTCACTTCCGGTTCCGCTTTATGACCGAGTGGAACGCAATCGGCGGCTGGTTTCCGCCTACGCCATTTCCGGCTGAGTCACTTTTAAGCGTGCTGCCGTCTGGAGTCGGGTCCGCCTCTGATGATGTCATTGTTTTGACGACACGCGTCAGGCGATCCGACTTACGAGCAGCACGCTATCTTATACCGCGGCTCATCATAATATGCCTTTATTATCCACTTCAATGTGAGTATGTTTTTACTATATGAATGAATAAACTACCCATACGGTCTGCACTATCGTCCTGCCTTCTTTCATTGAGGTAAACCGGAGTTGATGTGACCATATACCCCTTCTGGTGGTTTGACCCTTACCCATATCGTTACCTTAACATTGTGGCTGCTTATTTGATCGGAGCCGATGTGACCATACGACAAGGCTGATCTTTTGATTGACGCCATATTTGTGTCTTATCCATCGCTCATAATCATACATTATCTAATAACTGAAGTTCAGTTTCTATAAACCAGTGTTTCCTGAATAATAATGCCAGTGCAGATAAATGACATATTTGTGTTGATTTACTAAAAGAGCAGAGGCTGTTCATATAGCAAGGTGAATGTTCACTTAGTTATGCACAGTAAATGTTCACTTGTTGACTACCCAGTCATTATTTTTGCTTGCACTTGATTGGATGATTAGAGTGAACACATCTTTATCTTATTCACTATAGGCGCTTTTCCACTGCATGGTACAGATCGGTTTGGCTCGGTTTGGCGCTTTTCCACTGCATGGTACCGCATGGTACGGGTTAGAACAGTTCTGTACGGTTTGGTACAGCGGCGCTTTTCCACTACATGGTACGGCGTCGGTACGGCTCGCTTAAACAATACCACCTTGGTTGGGGTTCCAAGCAGGCCGTACCGATACCATATCCCACAATCCTTTGCATGCAGCATTGATTGTCACTACTAGCCACTGATTGGTCAGAGAATCGTTGTAATCCCACCCACTTACTACTAAGTACTACAACAGTGGAAAAGCAAACCGAGCCGAGTAGAGCCTATACAGTGCTGAAAGGTGCCGACTCGTACCACAGTGGAAAAGCAAACTGAGCCGAGCTGGGCCAAGCAGTGCCGAGTGGAGACGAGCCGGTACTTGCAGTGGAAAAGTGCATAACACATTGCTAAGTCAACAGCATATATTCCTTAAAGCGGAGTTCCACCCAAAAGTGGAACTTCCGCTTTAGGGAGTCCTGACCCCCCGACATGCCACATTTGGCATGTCATTTTTTGGGGGGGGGAGCGGGTACCTAGTTTTGACAGGTACCCGCTCCCACTTCCGCTCGGAGCGCCGCGGCTCCCTGAGCGGAAGTTCTCCTCTCCCCCTACCTCCCTGCAATCTTCTGGGACACGTCAGAGGTCCCAGAAGATTGCCGGCCAATCACGGCGCGCAGCGGGTACCCGGCTGTGAAGCCGCAAACTGTAACAGCCGGGTGCCCACAGCAGTGATGCCGGCGCCGAGGGAGAGGATCGAGGCTTCCGGCGGCCGCATCGCTGGACCGTTGGACAGGTGAGTAAATGGCTGGAACTCCGCTTTAAGTAAATCAAACCACGCTGTCTGGTCATAATTAGGTTAACTATTTGAATATGATTGGGTAGTTGTTGGGTACCAAGGGGTTATTGGCTAAAATGAGTTGCCATACTGCATATGTAGATGCCCAAACAGCTTGAGAGATAGTAAGGCTGCATTTACACTTGAGCTAAGCATCCTTAGTTTCCAGTTGCTCGGGAAAAGAAGCATGCGATATGTACAATTTCACAAGTTTGTTCACACATTTTTTAAGTTCTTCCATTGAAGTCTGTTGTGGCCAAAATACTTCAAGTTTGAGGCTTGTAGCTCAAAAGAGCTCATGTACTTATGGGCTTCAAGCTTCAAGTGACACTAATTTTAGTTGTGCACAGGCACAACTATAAACAATGTTGTGCATTTCGGAGCTTCGAGCTACAAAACGCTCAGGTATGAATGGGGGGTTGAATGATTTATAGTATATGAAAAATAATGAAAAGGGGTAATACTGGGTCACTATATATTTTACTTATTGTCCTTTTTATATTTTTAAACTTCAATTTGCAGCTACAAGAGCAACCTAAATATGAAGACAACTTATATATGTATTTATACTTTGTCATCTTTATCATATTTGGCTCCTTTTTCACTCTGAACCTCTTCATTGGTGTTATTATTGACAATTTCAACCAACAAAAGAAAAAGATAAGTATAATAAAATAACACTGTTATTTGAATGGTTTGTCTAGCATCATGATATATGTTTTCTCTATATTTTAAAAAAATTTCTCTCATTGGAACAGAATCTAAACTACTGTTTAGATTCCACAATCACGCTCAGAAATACAAACAGGCTTTTCTGGCAGAAGTGTGTCCCAGGCTCCTTTTCCAGTCAAATGATCACTACATGGAGCAATTCAAAAAAAGTGTTTGTAGGTTGCCTATGCCAAATGTCACGGGAGGGGCATGACTGCATCGCTATGAAAGTAATAAACTTTGTACAAAAAGTAAAATATAAAACACACATATCACAGCCACATCGGCACAACCAGGACCCACAGACATACCCCAAATCCTTAAGATTTTTGCAAAGAATGAAGGTTTTTTACCTCATGTTTTCTATGTATGAAGGTAAAAAAATATTTCTGTGAAGCAGCCCCCCCCCCCTAAAAGTTACTGAAACCTAATCTTCCTCCAGCTATGTGCACGAAAGTCTGGGCTCTCCAGTGACTCTCCTTCCTCATTGGCTAAGACAGCAGCTGGAGCCATTGCTCCTGGTGCTGTCAATCACAGCCAGTAAGCCAATCAGGAGAGAGAAGGGGTGGGACAAAGCCACGGCTCTGGTTGTGAATGGGCATGCAGAGCCACAGTTTTGGAGCAAGCGTGTTTGGTGCCCCCATTGCAAGCTGTTTGCTCTGGGGGCACTTGGCAGGAGGGAGGGGCTAGAAGCACCAGCGGGGGATTTGAGAAAAGGAGGATCGGGGGTGCTCAGTGAAAAACCACTGCACGGAGCAGGCAAGTATAACTTGTTTGTTTTTTGTTTTTTAAAAATGGGACTTTAATATCACTTTAAATATATACACACAATATTGTTTTTCTTTTAAAACCTCAGCCAAGTGATTCTTTAGAAAAAGTGTGCTGAAGACCAAGCTGCAGAACCAGAACATAATAAATTAAGGCCTATTAAAAGATCACACCAATGTGCCCTGTACTACATTGACAAGGTTGTAAACAGTTTTTATTTTATTTCTTTACTTTGGAGGTCAAGACATCTTCATGACAGAGGAGCAAAAGAAATATTATAATGCCATGAAAAAACTGGGGTCCAAGAAGCCACAAAAGCCCATTCCAAGGCCACCGGTAAGTGTGTCATATAACTGGTACTTACTATAATATCCTTCCTTGCAAGGAAGCATAATATGGAGACGGACACAGAAGCTGATTTACAAAATTGTAGACTTGATATTTGCCAAATCCACCTCTTTTAACAGATGATATAACTGTATGCCATGCCTACTGGCAAAACGTGTGTCTTAAAAACAGGGAACACATCAAAGTCAGTCACATTGCAATATTGTACTCAAGTGTTCCCAAAGATTTACCATGTGAACAATCTGTGAAGTGTAAAATCTGCCAAATGAATTGGGTATTGTTTGTCAAATGTCTAGCTCAGCATAGCACATACCAACTTCAGAGTCTGTTGTATGAGTAAAGTTTACCTTCTGGCTGGTAAAAAGGTGGGTTACCATGATTCTGAAACATATATAGCCATGTATGCTGTTCAGTTCTCATTACTGTGCTTGATATCCAGAGACATGGGGCTTTTTTTCAGCGGGAATGGGGGGGAACACAGTTCCGGCACCTCCAGCACTGAATGTATGTTATGGCAAGAGGTACACGTACTATTGATGGTTGCTGCTAGGGGATCTATTGTTGCTTAAGAGGATCTGTTTTTGCAGGGGGGTTCTATTGTTGTTGGGGAGATCTACTGTTGCTGGTGGGTGCTCTATTGTTGCTGGGGGGTGGGATCCACAGCTGAGGTAGGGGTCTATTGATGTTGGCCGCAGGGAGATCTGTTTTTGCTGTTGGGGGTCTATTGGTGCTGTGGGTCTGTGGGTGCTGTGAGTATTTTGTTGTGGGTAGTCCATTGTTGGCGGGGGGGGTCTATTCTTACTTGCTGCTGGAGCGCCTATTGCTGCTGGCTGCGGGGAGATCTATTATTGCTGTTGGGAATCTTTTGTTGCTGGGGGGGTATTTTTTTGCATCTAGACCATTGTTGTTGGGGTGATCTATTGTTGCTGGCTGTATGGTATCTTTTTTACTGCTTTTCTTGTTATCATTAACACATTTCATACAAATTACACAATTGTTACTTGGTTCTGTATTCTCTTACTGGGAGGTGGGTAGTGGGTGGAACCAAAGAATGGTGCAGAAGGTAAGTAGGGGGTGGAGACAAGGGGTAACTTGGAAAGGGGGAGTTCCTGCACCTATTGTCTCAGAAAAAAGCCCTGCATAGACATATACAGTGGGTACGGAAAGTATTCAGACCCCCTTAAATTTTTCACTCTTTGTTATATTGCAGCCATTTGCTAAAATCATTTAAGTTCATTCTTCTTCCTCATGAATGTACACATAGCACCCCATACTGACAGAAAAACACAGAATTGTTGACATTGTTGCAGGTTTATTAAAAAAGAAAAACTGAAATATCACATGGTCCTAAGTATTCAGACCCTTTGCTGTGACACTCATATATTTAGGTGCTTTCCATTTCTTCTGATCATCCTTGAGATGGTTCTACACCTTCATTTGAGTCCAGCTGTGTTTGATTATACTGATTGGACTTGATTAGGAAAGCCACACACCTGTCTATATAAGACCTTCCAGATCACAACGCATGTCAGAGCAAATGAGTATCATGAGGTCAAAGGAACTGCCTGAAGAGCTCAGAGACAGAATTGTGGCAAGGCACAGATCTGGCCAAGGTTACAAAAAGATTTCTGCTGCACTTAAGGTTCCTAAGAGCACAGTGGCCTCCATAATCCTCAAATGGAAGACGTTTGGGACGACCAGAACCCTTCCTAGAGCTGGCCGTCCAGCCAAACTGAGCTATCGGGGGAGAAGAGCCTTGGTGAGAGAGGTAAAGAAGAACCCAAAGATCACTGTGGCTGAGCTCCAGAGATGCAGTCAGGAGATGGGAGAAAGTTGTAGAAAGTCAACCATCACTGCAGCCCTCCACCAGTCGGAGCTTTATGGCAGAGTGGCCCGACGGAAGCCTCTCCTCAGTGTAAGACACATGAAAGCCTGCATGGAGTTTGCTAAAAAACACCTGAAGGACTCCAAGATGGTGAGAAATAAGATTCTCTGGTCTGATGAGACCAAAATAGAACTTTTTGGCCTTAATTCTAAGCGGTATGTGTGGAGAAAACCAGGCACTGCTCATCACCTGTCCAATACAGTCCCAACAGTGAAGCATGGTGGTGGCAGCATCATGCTGTGGGGGTGTTTTTCAGCTGCAGGGACAGGACGACTGGTTGCAATCGAGGGAAAGATGAATGCGGCCAAGTACAGGGATATCCTGGACAAAAACCTTCTCCAGAGTGCTCTGGACCTCAGACTGGGCCGAAGGTTTACCTTCCAACAAGACAATGACCCTAAGCACACAGCTAAAATAACGAAGGAGTGGCTTCACAACAATTCCGTGACTGTTCTTGAATGGCCCAGCCAGAGCCCTGACTTAAACCCAATTGAGGATCTCTGGAGAGACCTAAAAATGGCTGTCCACCAACGTTTACCATCCAACCTGACAGAACTGGAGAGGATCTGCAAGGAGGAATGGCAGAGGATCCCCAAATCCAGGTGTGAAAGACTTGTTGCATCTTTCCCAAAAAGACTCCTGGCTGTATTAGATCAAAAGGGGGCTTCTACTAAATACTGAGCAAAGGGTCTGAATACTTAGGACCATGTGATATTTCAGTTTTTCTTTTTTAATAAATCTGCAACAATGTCAACAATTCTGTGTTTTTCTGTCAGTATGGGGTGCTATGTGTACATTCATGAGGAAGAAGAATGGCTAAATGATTTTAGCAAATGGCTGCAATATAACAAAGAGTGAAAAATGTAAGGGGGTCTGAATACTTTCCGTACCCACTGTAAGTTGTCCTAACATTTGGGAACACCTGAGTGCAAGAATGTAGTGGAATTGACATACTTATAATTTCAGGTATTTATTTAGTGCTGACAATTTACGCCGTGCTTTTCATACTGTACATTCAGTTCCACTCTATAAGGACATTACAATCTAAGGTCCCTATTTTACATGCATGTATACAGGTAATAGCATCAATTTAGACCTACCAGCAGGCCTTTGGAGCTCAAGGAGAACATGCAAATTCTATGCAGTTAGTGTCCTGGGTAGGATTCAAATTGATGACGGCAGTGCTGGAAGTCCCAAATAAAAATAAAAAATGTTATAAAATAAAATTTGAGGAGGTAAAGTAAGGACAACGGTTACTCACCAATGTACACACTGGACAGCAGAGCACTATAAGTAAACTTTGTGTACAAACACAAATTGCATTCATCAGTGGCTGGAGTAGTGCGCAGCAATGGAATTCGACAAGCCTTTGTGTACATTACAAAGGAAAGTTCAAAACGAATCTTAGAAAGTAATATTTTACTAAAAAAAATAATTGATGCTTGGAATAGACTTGCAGCAGAGGTAGGTGAGTCAGTCAACAGTAAGTAAATTCATACATGCTTGAGACAAACATAGATCTATACTCTATACTTTCAAAAAAGAAAAACATGTAATCAGGCAGTCCTTAAGTTACAAACATGCAACTTACAAACAACTCATACTTACAAACGGAGGGAGACAACAGAAAGTCAAAGGAAATCTACCCTATGAAGGGAAATTCACTCCTGTAAGAGTTATCATGGGAAAAGGGTGTCTCCACTAAAGCTTTATCACCAAGTCTTGTTTCCACAAACCCAACCCAAAATTTTCAAAATCCAGTTGTCACAGGGACAGAAAGTGAGGTGAAATCTTCTGAACAGTGGCACAGGCAGCAAAACATACATTACATGGCCCCTCCCTCCCTTTGAGTGCCCCCACAGCAAGCAGCTTGCTATGAGGGCACCCGAGCCGACGCACAGCTCCATCTATCCATTCAGACACAGAGCTGTGGTTTGGCCCTGCCCCCTCTCTCCCCTCATTGGCTAATTGACTTTGATTGACAGCAGCGGGAGGAGGAGAGAAGTCCCGGACAGTTGAGACAGTCATGTGCCTTGCTGGGTCGAGAGGGGGCTCAGGTGACCATTAGTGGGGCTGAGGGGGACTGCTGCAAACAGAAGATTTTTTCATCATAATGCATAATGATAAAAAACCTTCTGACTTCACAACCCCCTTTAAACTTTTTTTTCCAACTTACAATACAAATTCAAGGTAAGAACAAACCTACAGAACCTATCTTGTTTGTAACCTGGGGACTGCCTGTAAATAAAGACAATAGTCCATCCAGTTCAACCTGTGTAGGTGTGTGTGGCTGTAATCATCTCGCATACCCCTGAATGTTCTGATCCTTGAGATGTACGTCTAGAAGTCTTTTGAAAGCCACCATATTACCTGCAGAAACCACCTCTTGTGGTAGAGAATTCCACAATCTTGTAGCCCTAACAGTAAAGAACCCCCCACGTTGCCTGAGGTTAAAACGCTTCTCCTCTAATCGCATTGTATGCCCCCGAGTACTCATGCAATCCCTGCGACTGAACAGCTTTTCTTCTAAGCCAAGATCCCCATTGAGATATTTAAAAATTGCTATCATGTCCCCCCTCAGGCGTCCCTTCTCCAGGGAGAATAAATCAAGCGATTGCAGACGCTCCTCATAATCAAGGTCCTCCAATCCCCTGATTAGTTTAGTTGCCCTTCTCTGGACCCTCTCCAGCTCCAACACATCCCTTCAGAGGACTGGTGACCAGAACTGGACAGCATACTCCAGATGCGGTCGGACCAGAGTTTTATAAAGTGGAAGGATTATAGTCTTATCTCTGGAATACATCCCTTTCTTTATGCATGCTAATATTCTACTGGCTTTGGCAGCTGCCGCTTGACATTGCATGCTGTTGCCTAGTCTATCATCCACCAATACTCCCAGATCCTTCTCCATTTTTGATTCTCCCAGGGGTTCCCCTCCTAACGTGTATTGTGCTTTTATGTTGCTAGTCCCCAAGTGCAAAACCTTACACTTCTCCACGTTAAACCTCATTTGCCAAGTTGTTGCCCACTCCGTTATTTTGTCCAGGTCATACTGTAGGATATCTGCTTCATGCTGTGCTGTTATTGCCCTGCCTAATTTTGTGTCATCTGCAAAAACTGATATTGAACTACAGATCCCGTCCTCAATGCTGTTTATGAATAAATTGAACAAGGTTGGTCCTAGGACTGAGCCTTGGGGGACCCCGCTTACTACCTCAGACCAGTCTGAGTATGCGCTGTTTATTACCACCCTTTGGACACGCCCTTTTAGCCAGAAAGTTGAGAGGCATTTTAGTAAATGCAAATGTACTAGTTTTTCTTAAAAGCAAATACTGATTCATTGACATGTCAAAATTCTAGGTTTGTATTTAATTACCAGTATGTAGAACTCAGAGAAAGGAGAAACTGATTTTGTGAAATATGCCAAAACAAATAATGTTAGAATTATTTTTTTTTTACATTAAGTGTTTACTATTTTTTTGTTTTTTGATAGAACAAATACCAAGGTTTTGTGTTCGATATTGTAACAAGGCAAGCCTTTGACATCACCATCATGATACTTATTTGCCTTAACATGGTAACAATGATGATTGAAACAGATGAACAAAGCCAAGAAATGGAAAACTACTTGTACTGGATCAACATGGTCTTCATTGTCCTGTTCACTGGTGAATTTATTATGAAACTGATCTCACTGCGGCATTATTACTTCACAATTGGCTGGAACATATTTGATTTTGTTGTTGTCATTCTCTCCATTGTTGGTAAGTATTGTTGGTGCTGCACAGGTGTAAAATTATTGTAAATCACGTCAAATTAAAGGAAAAATACTGCTGCTCCTCAAAGGACACAGAGACAACTGAATGTGAACTTTTATTATTTAACCAACAAATGCATTCATGCTATAAGGACAGAACAACAGTTGCAATATTGCAAACAAAAGGTCAAACACATTTCTTATGGTACATTTAGATACCTTTCTATTTTTGAAAGTGAGCCAAGCATTTGTACTGTGAAGTATTGGATAGGTATAAAAATTAATTATGATGTTTAACTTTTTTCTAAGCTACATTCAGGAAGTTCAGCTTTTCATGAGCTCTTTCATCTTGAAATAATAATAATAAAATAATATAGGTTTTTAAAACTAAACTGTCTATTGTGGTCTTAAAATGATAGGTGTCTTTGTCTACTTGTGGGAGACAAATATTGAAACCAAGATTAATGGTGTCATGGTTCATCACCTCTGTGGGGTAGATTTACCAAAACTTAGGAGTGCAAAATTGGCTTCCAGTTTTTTTTTTTTTGTCAAAGCTTAATTGAACAAGCTGAAGTTAGAAGCTGATTGGCTACCATGCAGAGCTGCACCAGATTTTGCACTCGCCAGTAAATCAACCCCTGTGCGTCAAACTCACTTGGACTAAAACATGAAATACAATACCAATATTAACATCAGTTTAATGTGTATTATTGTGCATTACCTATCTTACCCTGTACTTGTTTAGCCAGTGTGGTGACAATAAAAAAGAAAGTTGTCCTAGAGCCTAAAGCTGAGCTGCCCATTTTCTTTCTACTCACCTTTCTCACACACAGTTATGTATAATTATGTTGTGTATAATTT
Organism: Pelophylax lessonae; assembly: GCF_965119305.1. Taxonomy (NCBI): domain Eukaryota; kingdom Metazoa; phylum Chordata; class Amphibia; order Anura; family Ranidae; genus Pelophylax; species Pelophylax lessonae. Next base: position 256,029,755 of record NC_138773.1, on the reverse strand, counting down.
TTTTCACAGCTATGATAGTCCATGGAGAAACAAACATTTACTATTCATTTCTCTATTAGAAACTTCCAAACTGGCTGTGAAAATTTCTGTAGTTGGGGAAGCTTACAGCTGTAAAGAAGTAGACACCCAGGTTTTGACATTAAGGGATATTTTTAGATTGGAAATATAGGACCTGTGATAGTTTAGTTCTTGTGAAGATACAGACCCTAGGGATGGCTCCATGATTCTTGGTACACTACTAATTGAGCCAGTCACTCAGCGCAACAAGATGCATATCACGTGTTCAGATATCTATATATTGGGGGGGAAATACTGCGCTTCAAGGATATTACATATAATCAATAAAATCACAATATATGTACTGTTGTTAGTGTGCAAAACCACAAATTGATAGATAAATAAATAAATAAATAAATCACAGTGACTCTTCAATTTCACTCTGTGTAAGAAGGAACCTTCCGTGTATGTATAAATCAATAAATATAAAACGAATTTAATGATTCAATAAGAAAACAAAGTGCACAGTGACTTCAGTGTAATAAAATAAATATTAAATATAAAGTGCATGTAATAGTTATAGATGATGGTGCTGTGCAATGCTGCAAAACTACAAAAGAAGTTAGAATAAAGTGCATAAATAGTAGTGCATTAAATGAATCCATGATACGCTGTGCAATACTACAGGACATCCAAGAAGTAATTGAATGAATCTACAGTGCATAAATAGTGTTGTGCACAAATGCCAATCTATAAAGTAGTAGTGCATAAATAAATCAAAGTGCTAGTGCTGTTCAAAGAAAATAGCAATTAGACGGTGTAATTGTTACAAAATATGTCCATATAATCTTCTGATTTAAGAGAGATCCATTTATTACGGTGCTTCAGTGTTAAAAACACGTGGTAATGTCCCAGTAAAAATCCTGTATCCTCTAATACACCTCTTTAATACGTGAGTGCTGGTGCTCTTCAGTGTTTAACCACTTCTAGGTGTGCAAACCGCTCACCCTACTGCTGTAAATAATACGCTTTAGTATTATTTCCAGTGTGATTGCGCCACTCTCTGCGGGATATGGGTACAGTTTTCCACTCCTCTGGGGTACTGCGGGATACTGTCAGAATGTCCTGTATCACACTATCTTTGCATCTGCCTTGCAGCTTTACTGTGATAGTTAAAATTGCAACAATCTGCTCGTAATTTCAGCCGCGGGACTTGTTTGAATGTCCCGTATGTCACTTCCGGTGTGCGCTTTCCTGATATCTAATATGCGCAAGCTTGTTTCAGCACAGTAAATTACTATGATAAGAATGAATTTAAAAAAAAAAAGACAATCTTAAAATAGAAGTCAGAAGTGGCAGCTTCCATGTTTCTTTTAAAGCTGATATCTAGGCAGATATCATCTAATTAGGGTGACCCCGTATATTTATGAATTGCTGCTTGTATAGACTGTTGTAATGGAGAGGAATTCTTACCTGCACCCACCCTGTTGGGTCATCCCCCCCCCTCCAGTCCTTGAATGTGGGCAGGCCTTCATTGTCATCACATATAATGCAGATCCGTGGTTGGGTCCTGGCTCTGCATGTTATGTGATGACAGTGAGGGGGCAGCTGCACAACTATGTGTCCAAGAGAAGAACACCAGCTTCTTCGAAATAAAAGCTAAATGTAATTCTCTGCATTACATCCCTCAGGCTAAAAGAGTACTAATTTATAACTATAGGCTTAGGTGGGGGCCTCTTTTTTTTATAGTTGGCCAGAATTCAGCTTGTGTTGTGCAGGGGAGAGGCAGATTTAAAAAGTAATAGGTGGTCTGATCTCAGTTGCAACTGCGTACACCTTCTGTTCCTGTGTCACTGGTGCTTATGATATAATAGCCTTTAAAGGGGTTGTAAACCTTTGTTTTTTTTTTTTTATTTTTTTTTAAATAGAAGACATGCCTATACTTACCTTCTCTGTGCAATCATTTTACACAAGGCAGCCCTGATCCTTTTATTCTGGGGTGCCCCACCGGCATTCTAGGCCTCTCCTCTTCATCGGCTACCCCCACAGAAAGCAGCTTTTTCTGGGGCACCTATGCGGGCTCGCTGCCGAGTCCCGCTGCTGCATCTATTGACACAGACAGCAGCACTCGGCCCCACCCCCGCTCCCGTGTCACTGGATTTGATTGACAGCAGTGGGAGAAAAAAGCATACAATGCATTAAGGTGGAAAAACCTTGAGGCTTTACAACCACTTTAACACAAGTTGAGCCAATAATGTCTGTTTCGCATTTACGCTGAAAGATACCTGCTGTTGTTACTTGATTGCCTCCCATCAATCTCTGCTGAAAATTCTTTCTGGGCCAATTCCAGACATGTCCAATCAAAACAAGTTAGTAGATTAAACCAGTTAAACATCTTAGGATCACTTTGCAAGCAAACTGAATATATGTAAAGCTGGGTATACACATGCAGTTTTTTTTTTTGTTCAAAACTGACAGATTCCAGCATCAACACAAACAATGTGTGATGCAGGGATCTCCCCATCCCCATTAGAATACACAGATCATTGCTTGCAGCCATTGGCTGCAAGTGCTGATCGAATGCTGGTTTTCCAGCAGGACCATTTGAGAGAAGCAGGTCCTTAGACTGTCTTCTGTTGAACATATAGCAGTTCATACAAACCAAAAGTCAACAGGAACCGCCCAATTTTCAGTCTGTGCACATCCTGCCCAAGTCTGTTGCTAGGCCAAGGGGCTAGCTACAGGCATGCCTGCACAGCCTGGTGTTTTTATGATCCCCTGCTCTTTCCCTGCCAGTGAAGTAGAATACACATTTTTTCAGTGTACAAGACTTTTTAATATTTTTTTAAAATGTTAACTTAAAAGTGCAAAAATGTATGTTATTTTTTTAAATGTTATCAGTCCTTTTGAACATCTTTATCTGTTTCTCTTTTTAGGCATGTTCCTGGCTGACATGATAGAAAACTATTTTGTTTCTCCAACATTATTCAGAGTTATTAGACTTGCCAGGATTGGGAGAATCTTGCGTCTCATTAAAGGAGCTAAGGGAATTCGTACTCTGCTTTTTGCTTTGATGATGTCCCTTCCTGCCCTGTTCAATATTGGTCTTCTGTTGTTTTTAGTGATGTTCATTTACGCTATCTTTGGAATGTCCAACTTTGCCTACGTCAAGAAAGAAGCAGGAATTGATGACATGTTTAATTTTGAAACATTTGGCAATAGTATGATTTGCTTGTTCCAAATCACTACATCAGCTGGGTGGGATGGCTTATTAGCACCAATTCTGAACAGTGGTGCACCAGACTGCGACCCAAATGCAGAACACCCTGGGAGTTCAGTCAGAGGGGATTGTGGTAACCCCTCTGTTGGGATTTTCTTTTTTGTAAGTTATATCATCATATCCTTTTTAGTGGTGGTAAACATGTATATTGCTGTAATTTTGGAGAACTTTAGTGTTGCCACGGAGGAAAGTGCAGAACCCCTTGGAGAGGATGACTTTGAAATGTTTTATGAAGTTTGGGAAAAGTTTGATCCAGATGCAACACAATTTATTCAGTACATTAAATTGCCTGATTTTGCTGACGCTCTGGATCCACCTCTTCGTATACCAAAACCAAACAGAGTTCAGCTTATTGCAATGGATCTTCCCATGGTAAGTGGTGACCGAATTCATTGCCTTGACATCTTGTTTGCCTTTACGAAGCGAGTGTTGGGTGAAGGAGACGAAATGGATAATCTTCGGCAACCAATGGAAGAGCGTTTCATGGCATCCAACCCTTCAAAGGTCTCCTATGAACCAATTACGTCTACCTTAAGGAGAAAACAAGAGGAATTGTCAGCGATCATCATTCAGCGTTGTTTCCGGCACTATCTTTTACGGAAAACTATTAGACAAGCTTCATATATGTATAGAAAAGAGAAAATGAAAGAAGTAAATAGCTTGCCTATTAAAGAAGACATGGGTATTGATAAGCTTAATGGGAACTCAACTACAGATAAGACTGATATGACACCCTCTACAACATCACCTCCATCATATGATAGTGTAACAAAACCAGAAAAGGAAAAACATGAAAAAGACAAAGCAGAAAAAGAGGACAAAAGCAAAGATGCCAGGGAGAATAAAAAATAAAACTGCACATTTTTTCATTTGTGTGATAAATTGTTTACAACCTGTGAAGATGACCCATCTGTGTCAACAGGACTCCTCTGGGAGATCTATGCCAAACTGACAGTTCTTGCATACATGTACTCAAGGTCAGTGCCTATAATAAGACAGTGACCTCTTGTCAAGAGATGGTGTATCAGCCTTGACTGGTGGTTACTGTTTAAATAACCAGTTGACACTTCTTTCGCAGAGGGCCAAAACGGCTTCTCAGTCTGTTGGGACCAGTCATGGGAATGCAAACTTTTATTGTTTGTGTGTTTCACATAAAACACTGTAGTACAATAATTGTGTCCACTGTTTGCATTTTCAATTACCATACTGCCATATGTTTACAGACTTGTGTTAGTGGATCAACTGTTTTTTTTTTTTTTTTGTTTTTTTTTTAATTTGTAGGTCATTTATTTATATATGTGACTATTTTTGTATATGGGTTTTACAGTACATTGGGGATATAATACAACCTTTAAAAAAAAATTATAAGTCTAAGAAAAAAAAAACAGACGACCACACACTGTACATGTGAGAAGGTTATTCACAATAACTCGAGCAGTCAGTGGGCACTCGTAGAAAATAAGAAGGCACACCTAAGCTTTTTCAAATATTGACACCGACGTGTGGGCTAGGATAGAAAAGTGTTTGCACCTACAATATCATCCCAGAAGTGACTGTGAAATCAAGTCACTGTACCGCATATGGCAAATCTACTTCTTAAGGTCGTCTTGCTACTCAAAAGCCAATGAATCATAAAGAGCACTCCCTTCTTTATCCAGATCTCTAAATCACATCTTCTCATATTTCCCAGGTAAATTAAAATGGCAGTGAGTGGCAAATATATGTTTGATTCAAAAGAGTAGAAAATATATAAATGGAGTGCATATATTAAAACCAAACAAAACGGAAGATTCCTTGGATTGTGAGTGATATTTAGTGAACAAGACTATTTAATAAAACAAAAATTCCTATAAATATAGAGTAATGTCACTTATTTGTATATTTATTTTATTGAAACAGTTATATTTAATAATATGCACTGTTAAGTTATATAATAAAATAGGGACTGTGATGATTTTTGGGGGAAAGCATATATTTAAGAAAATATATATACCATTGTTTATTAAGAAGGTTTAGAATGGATAGATGGATAGTCACTTGCAGAGAGTTAGCCATTGCACATTAAAATAATTGTGCAAGCTGTGGTCAACAACTCAAGATCATTCCTCGGACCCATTATGTGCCTGTGAACTCCCGAGTCTTTGTACTATGGAATTATAATAGGTGTGTTTTGCCAAAGGACAAAAACTCCTATTGTGCTTGCCTAAATGGTCTGTCTGTCTCCAAAAGAACAGACCAGATGACAGCACAACATCCGTCATTTTGAAAGTGTTCCATAGTGGAATGTACAACAGAAATTATTAAGGCAAAACACACCTCCCCGTAAGAAGCACGTCTATACATGCTTAACTATATAAAGTAGGTTGTGGCTGTACTATGTATAGGGCCCATGCCGTTTAACGGTTTAGACAGTAGCAATTGACAAGGTTCCATTTGAAATTTTTTGCAAGACATCTGCATGAAATGCATTTCCTGTTCCGAAATCAATAGTGGGAGAATGGCCAATATGTACTTCATTGATGTTTAATATCAAGTTTGTTGATGATGTTGGAATTTTATGTCTACAACAACAGACTGATGTGATCACATGATGACATATTCCACAAGATGCTATCATGACACTTAAAGAGGTGTATCATTTATCGATTTCACTGGTGAAAACAAATTAATCAATAAATGGGCGTCTTCCCTGAATGATTGTAATTATTTTTTGACACAATCTCATGCAAAAGAAACTGTTGCTTCATAAATGAAGAAATAGCTGTGTTACACTGTTGCCAAAACCAGTTGTGTACTGTCTTAACAATTCTGTGTTACAAAAACAGTGATAGTACCTTACAAATGTTAATGTAGACTCGGTCTTTTGAAAAAATGCAAGTGTTTTGATAATATATTATACAAACTGTCTTGAATGTACATTGTAGATAAAACAGCAATTGTATTCCACTTAGCATGTCACTGTATGGGACTCAACATATATTCCATACAAAGTGTCTTAATTATATTTTTGTCTTATACAGTGTACAGGATACAGTATGGACACAAAACATTAACATAAATGCAGGGCCCCCATTCATCACATTTTTTTTTATTACGTCTGAAAAAAAAAAAAAAACTTTACCTGGATCTTTATGTGACATTTTCTAAGATTCTTTATTTCAGCTGATAGTTGAAAATTAATAAAAAAAAGCATTGGCTACTTAAATTATGTTTGGGTATGTGGTATAATTAATGGATTGAGTTTTATTGCTGGCTGATTATTTTCACATAAGTGTCTGTCAGGTCTAGTAGCGATTCTTAGCTCTTTTTTTTTTTCAAAATAACTTGCCATTTCAGTATAAAGAATTTTAGATGGTTTTTATTAAATACACAGAATGATTATTTAGACTAGTGCAGCTCAGTTCACTTAAATAAATGATATACAAGGGAAAGTCCTCTTTTTTTAATTAAAAAAAAAAGCAAAAATTGTTGATCCTCTTAGGGGGGTGGGATTGTATAGGCAATCATAAAGAAGAGTTTTATATAAAACACATACATTTTATTTGATACAAAAGGTTCTAAAAACAAGATTATTTTTGAAATCTTTGAAATCAAGAAATTGTTGAAATCAACAATAATCTTGTTTTTATAACCTTTTGTATCAAATAAAATGTATGTGTTTTATATAAAACTCTTCTTTATGATTGCCTATACAATCCCACCCCCAGAGGATCAACAATTTTAGCAAACTTCAAGGGATGATGGCAATTAAAATTAACTCTTAGAGCGCCTAGAGATAATAATAATCTCTCTTTTTTAATTACTCAGCACCTGATTGGGTATTTGAGGTGAACAGATTTTTATTAAGCTGCCTAAATGCTGAACTTCTTTATTCCACCAACCTAGAAGTAAGGGCTCATTCACAATATTGCATTGTGGTAACACACACATCACAGCTAAAAACAATGCACATTACATACGTGGTGTAATGCGGTACAATGCGTTCTGAATGGCACTCCAACGCACCTTGCTGATGGACATGCGTTAAAACACACTAACATGAATTGCGCTGCGCTGACAGAAATGGTACATGCATCTTTTTTGTTGCGCTTGGCAGACCATTGAATTGAATAGGCTTCTGCAATGCAATGCAAATTCATGTGTAGAATAACACGTTAGCACCCTGCAATAGTGTGCATGTGCCATGAATCTTTAGTCACCTGAAGGTAAGTCTTTCTATTGATTACAGGAGAACTTCAGTCACCAGAAATAATATGCCCATTTTTTTTCCAGCAGTAATCATGTGCAGATGGTTTTCTAAGCATAAAAAAGGGAAACATTTTTTTTTTTTGCCAATCTATTTATCAAAAAACTACAAAGCAGGCAGTGGCATATAGACGCCACAACATACTACAAAATTATTTATTTATACTTTATTTTTGCAGAGGCACATATTATATGGAAAAGTATCTTTGTATATAAATTTAGATATTAGCAGATACAGTGTCATTATAGTTACATCAGCTTTCTACAGCAATTGTTAAGAGTGCAATTCGGTTATACTTGCTGCCATGCAACAATATAATACTTATATGTGCATTTCCCCAATGGCATTTCCCCTGGAGTTTGAATTATTAAAGGTATCCTTTTTCAGTGAGCTTGTGTTAGACTGGCCATAGACTAAAGGGATGTGGTTGATTGTGCTGGCGCAAACTAACCACCAAGAGGCATATCAGTTAGTGAATTAATACATAAAAACATGTGCATGGCTTGCCTGAGCACACATGTTTATGTGAATGGTGAGGGAAAAAGCATGGGCAAGTTGGGGGATAGACCACACACAGTCATGTTTATCCAGTGGGCATGCATTGCTATCACAGACATGAAATCCTCCCCCAGTCCAGGTACAATGAGCCTAGGGCTGGATTTCCATTACCAAACCCCGTAGGCGCTCAATGTAACCTCCCTCTGTTAGGATCACTTATTTTACATGGGATGTTTCCTTGTTTCCGGTCTAACCTGGTTTAGAATATTGTGATAACATGTCATTGGCATTATTTTAGATGAATTTTCTCACTCATGATGGGACATCCATGGCTAATATGTATAAAAGGTAATGCACCCGCTTTGTCTCTGGCACATAAAGGCTCATGCCTACTGTGCCCAATGGTAACTCCACCATTAAATGAGCCAGGTTGGGGAATAGCTATCTCATTTACATGACCAGCTGTTTTTGCTGCTTGTTTTGGTGTTGATGTTGCATTCAAACACAGGTTGGCGGATCTAATAAATCACGTCCTTGTTTGTGCAATCCTAAGATTAGGCAGAACATATTTTCCACTGACATAGTAGAGTTAACAAAACAGATTATTGTATAATAGAGAACCTATACATTTTTGTTAAAGAAAATCTTTTTTTTAAAAAACTTAAAACATTATTTAGTATTTTGTAACATGTTTTGCACTTTACTTTTTTCACAATACTTCTCTTTAAAGCTTTAACTTTTTCCAGTTTGAATTTCTGTAGTTTAAAGGTGATGTACAAACAAAATAATGCTATCAGGGTTGATCAATTATGGAATATGGTCATATATATATATATAAATATATATAGTATTCCTATTAACATAGAGATAATATAGGTATATGAATATAAATATTTTTGGGAAGGTGTTTACTATAAAGTTAGTTTTTTTCACAGAGATCCTTTCTTTCTAATGCATAAAAGCAATTTTAACATAAAGCGATCTTAAACACAAAACCAAAAATGTAATATATTGCAGCTTAGATGTTATGGCTGAATTTCTTTTCTTTTTCTATAATGTTTTCACCTGGTAATCTGGCTGGTAACACACCTTCTTGTGCCCCCCACTCTGCAAGGAGCACAGGGGACACCTTTGGACAGCACCATTGTCAGTCTGGGGGTGGGGAATGTAAGATGTACTAGTAGATTTGAACACATTAACAAACTGAAGCTAAAGCTCCAGCTCGCATTTTATAAGCAGTAACAGCAACAGTTTTAATCCTAAAGGTTCATAAAGGTTTTATATAAATGAATAAAAGATGATCATTGTAGGCACCCCTTTTAGTAGTAAATGGTTTGTCTCAACCCTGTAACTGCTACATTTGCAGGACAGTTTTTTCTTTGAAAAACAACAGACTTAAGCCTCGTACACACGCCTCGAAAATCAGCAGGGAATTTTCGTCCGACGACCGATCTGCCGATTTTCGGCTTGTTAGTATGATGCTTCCGACAACCGACTCCGACTTTTCGGCCGAAAAAAATCTGGTGTGCAGGCTATAAAATTTTTGTCCGCCGTCAAAACACGGCCGATTTTCGTGCAGTCAGTACAAATTTCGACAGGGAAAAATCTAATGAGCAAGTCTGGGCATGCTCAGAGAAGAAAGAACACAAAGAAAGCAAACCAACACATGACATCACTTCTGAAGTAGAATTTTGTCGGGCGAGAAAATTTGTGTGCAGTCTAGGCACATTCCAACCAACAAAAAACCACTCTGGACAAAAGACGGACGATCGGTCGGCCGATAATTGTTGCGTGTCTACGGGGCTTTAGACTCGTTCACACTGGAGCGGCATGACTCTGTACTACTTCGGGGGCGACTTGTGCATTCCCATGCACCACGACTTCGGAGCGACTTGCAAGGACTTCACATAATGGAAGTCTATGCAAGTCGCACCGAGGTCTCCCCGAAGTAGTACAGGACCCTTTTTCTAAGTCGGAGCGACTTGTGTCACTCCTATTAGAACGGGTCCTGTATGAGTCAATGGACCGCGAGGGAGCGCGACTTGTCAGGCTGACAAGTCACCTGACAAGTCGCGCTGGTGTGAATGGAGTCTTACTGTCCAGATCACCGGGTGAAAATAACGGAAAGAAAGCCTATAAAAACAAATGCAGCCATCACATCTAAGAATTGGTAAGCTGCAATATAATAAAATGTTTTGCTTTTGAGTTTATTACCGCTTTAAGGGTAATTTATTATTGGAGCAAGTTACTCTGGCTTAGCAAACTTCTGTTAATTTAACTCAAAAACATGAGAAGAATATAAAAAAATAGCAAGTTCTGCAGAATCTGCTTTGATGTTCGCAACACAGGTTGACTGGGCCACCATTAGGATAAGACCTTCAAAGTGAGATTTAGATTTGTGTTGCTCTTCACTCAACTGATCGTTTAAATGCAGATTTCCTGGGCTAGCATAAAACTACTCCCTGTAGATTTTAGTGGTATTCATTTTGCTTACAGAAAAGATCAGTGATGGCAGCCTACCGTTTTCACTCAACAGAGATTTATTGTAAAGCTAAACTCCAGTCAGCTATAAAAATCGCTGATGTCAGGGGACAGGGGAGCAAGTAATAAAGTACATATTCCACTACTTGAAACTTTACCTAGACTAAACAAGCATTGACACCTTACTTTTTAGGGATAGGGGTGGAAGAGCTGCCCTCTATTACGTTTTTTATGGCAGACTGGCAGCTTTAAAGGAAAACAAGTCTCAGAGATGCTGCTGTAGGCATGACACCGGACTCACGGAAAACTAGTGAAGTAAGTTAGGGTGGCTAACTTCTCTGATGCTCAAAACCATTTAAATTCTGAGGTGGTTGAGATACGTGTTTATGCCCTCAGTACAGTTTTCCATCCATGAACCACTGTACAGACAGTGGGTGTGTATATTGTTACATTGTTCCCTAATATTCTGGTGGCACCGAGAGCTGTGCTGCTTGAACAGTTGATTCCCATTTACCGGTATTAGGTTAGTGAACACCACTAAAAATATTTATTTCCTGCCTGTTTCGTTTTTAGTGGTTTTTGGCACACAGGTTCATCAACATGCAAGTTAGCAGTGCTACAACCCCTGTAATTTATTCCAAAATAACGATGGTCATCAATTCTTTACAATGTTACCAGTTTTTACAGAATCTTTCGCATGTTTTTCTATGTTTTGTGCTTCATTTGCTGAAGCACTAAATTGCATAATTGCCTCATTGTAAATAATGCATTAATAAATTGTAGTACTTTTAATAAATATTAAAAAAAAATTCAAGAGTGTTTTCTTTATAACATTAAGTTCCATAATCCAATCTAAGTATTCAACAAGATTTTTTAAAAGTTTATTTTTACTTAAAACATAAGTGAACTACACCACTGAATGCATTTTCTAAAATTTATTAAGAAAAAAATTTACTTTAGGTCCACTGGTCTCCATTGCTGCCATCGCCATCATTATGACAAATGTCAGCTGAAGCCCTCAGATACATTTTCTTTCAGTGGGGTCATCAAATACAGTCACTGTTTCACTTTAATTTCTAATTGTTTGTTGTAGTAGAGAGTGAGTTTTGAATGAAGGAGTGACACTGATCTTTCTCCTTTGCCCATTAGATACCAATCAGAGGAAGAATTGATAGTAAGGCAGTGGCCAATCAGACTTTGAGGGCCCCTACTTCAGTAGAGAGTTGAGCATTTTAGGGTGGTAAGACTTATATTCTTGTAAATGTTTAAACGTTAGGTTTATTTTAAAATCATATTGTATTTTCCCTTACTTTGGAACTTCAAGAACTTAAATAGGGAATTTGCTTTGAAAAAAAAAAGCCAGCAGCTAACAAATACTATAGCTAAAGGCAAAACTTTTTTTTAGTAGATAGGGATTGTAAGTGAATGCAAAAGAAAATCCAGAATTTTGGGTTGTCCCCAGAACAGTAATAGATGGGAAATCTTCCATTGGGGACACTAGTACTGGTGACAACCAGGGATTCGCTCTGGTTTTAAATATGGGACAGGAAGTGAAGGGAAATCTCCATAATAGGCACAGATATCAAAGAATATAACCCTCACTTACTCTATCCAAAAAAAATGTTTTGCCTTTTGCATGGAATTATTTTATGTAAATATCAGGAATATAAGTTTAAGAACTCATTCTATTAATCTTTTAGTGGGAATCCAAAGTTTATACCAGGACTAATTTATGGAAAATGGGGTTACCATTCACAGACCAAATTTTGTTTGAAAAAGGAGAGCTTATTCCATTTGATGCATTTAGAGAAAACCTTGGTGTCAATGACAGTCTATATTTCTCTGATTACTGACAGAAAACTATTAGAGTGTAATAAAAGTGGACTGTCCAAATAGCCAGGGTGATATTTGGTAAAGTGATATTAACCAGTTCTGGACCGGAAAGATTTGCCCCCCTAATGACCAGGCCATTTTCTGCGATTCGGTACTGCATTATTTTAACTGAAAATTGTGCAGTCGTGCAAAACTGTACTGAAATAAAATGTATGTCCTTTTTTCCCCCACAAATAGAGCTTTCTTTTGGTGGTATTTGATCATCTGTTTGATTTTTATTTTTTGTGCTATAAACAAAAAAACAGTGACAATTCTGAAAAAAAAAAAAAAAAAACAATATTTTTCACATTCTGCTATATAACATTAACAAAGAAAAAAAAAATAAAAATAAAAATGTTTCATCCTTCTAGGCCAATTTGTATTCTGCTACATATTTTTGGTAAAAAAAAATCGCAATAAGTGTATTTTGATTGGTTTGCGCAAAAGTTATCGCGTCTCCTATATAGAAGGATCACAGGCGCTGTGTGATCATTTCAGAGAGAACGGTCAGCTGTGTTTACAACAGCTGACTGTCCTTCTCTCTCAGTGGGGAGGGATCCCGGGTTCCCGGCAGCAATTGCGGCCGCCAGTCCCATGGATTGGCATCCCCGCTGCCTAGTGGGGGCAGGAGTGCACCGGCGGCGGCGTGCGCAGGCCCTTAGCACCACTCCTGCAAACCGACCTACCCCTACGCTGATGTGTGCAGTCAAGCCAGCCTGCCGCAGTATATATGCAGCTGGAGGTCGGCAAGTGGTTAAAGTCTTGGTTTTTTTTTTTCATATAAAAATAAAAAACATGTTATACTTACTTGCCCTGTGTAGTGGCTTTGCACAGAGCAGCCCAGATCCTCCTCTTCTAGGGTCTCTTGCCAAAACTCCTGGCCCCTCCCTCCTGCCAAGTACCCCCATAGCAAGCAGCTTGCTATGGGTGCACCCGAGCCGAGCCGATGCTCTGTTTGTCCATTCAGATATGGAGCCGCGGCCTGCCCACACTCCCTCTCTCCTCTTGGCTCACTGACTTTGAATGACAGCCAATGGCCCCCGCTGCTGTCTCAGCCAATGAGGAGAGAGTGTCCCCGACTGCCGAGGCTCTCGTGCAACATCACTGGATCAATATGGGTCTTAGGTAATTATTAGGGAGGCTGCTGCACACAGAAGGTTTTTTATCTTAATGCATACAATGCATTAGGATAAAAAAACCTTCTGCCTTTAGAACTACTTGAAGCCTTATTCTGAAAAACCTCCCAGCTAAAGCTAGATTTGGTAAAAACACTTTTCGAATCATAAAAATTATCCCTTGCAGTGGGGCTGTATCAAAAATGCAAGGGTGAAGGGGAAAGGAAATATTGTTTTACTTATCTGATCCTTCGCTTCCCCGGCAGATGATGCTTGCCTACACTGCTGTGGTGCACTGTCCCTTGGTGTCATCCTATTCAATGCAGGGCTACTGGGTGAGCAAATCTATATATTTTTTTGTTCCTCTAGATCAGGGGTCAGAAAGCTGTCAATTGCGATTGACCGGTCAACTGTGGGGGGCCGACAGGTGGATCGTGACCAGCGCTCTGCTTCCCCCAACCTCTGCTGCTCTCCTGTTAACTGCAAAGTGGAGAGCAGGAGGTGGGAGCTGAAAGGAGGGCAGGGATGGGAGCTGCTCAGTAATTGGTTGCTAGGCAGTCCTAGCAACCAATTACCAGCTTGCTATCATGAACTCTTGTAGCACCCACTCCCGCCTTCCTCCCTGCACTATTTTGTCTCCTGATCTGTGCTCTGATAAACACATGCTGGCAGGTAAGTGCTACCAACACAGCGCACTGTGTATGTGGGGGGTACACTGTTGGAGGGGGGAAATAAGAGACTACAGAGGGGGCTTGATGTGAAGGGGGTCAGTTGACACTGTTTTGGGGAGGTACAGGACAATACTGGGTGGAGAAAGGGGTAGAGGACACTACAATGGGGCGGGGTGATGTAAAGGGGGCAGAGGACACAGCATTGGGGGGTACAGGAAACTACTGTGAGAGAAGGGGGTACACTGTTGAAGGGGGGACAGAGGAGGCTACGGTGGGGGTTTGGTGTGAAGGGGGTCAGTTGACACTGTTTTGGGGAGGTACAGGTTGCTACTGGGGGGAGAAAAGGTTAGAGGACACTACAGTGGAGGGTGATGTGAAGGGGCAGAGGACACAGCATTGGGGGGTATAGGACACTACAGTGGGGGATGGGTGATGTAAAGGGGGTAGAGGACACAGCAATGGGAGATACTGGGCACTACTGTGGGGGGGGCATAGGACACTACAGGGTGGGGTGGTGATGTAAGGAGACTGCATTGGGGAAGTACAGAACACTACTGTAGGGGGAGGGGGGCAGAGGACACTACAGTGAAGAAAGGGAGAAGAACCCCCTTGATGGGGCTTTAACGGTCTTTATCCTGATGGTTAATAATAACCCCAAAAAAAGTGAATAAGGTGCAAAAAAGTAAAATTGGTTGTAAATTTATTGTTACAAAAAACACACAAAAGAACCACAGAATTAGTGTGCACATGCATGTAAACATACAAATAGGGGTGGCTAGTCCTAAAAAGGACTCCATCCTATACTGTCACTGTATAAACAACCAAATGCATATATAGTATGAGAACAGTTTAGCCATGATAGAACATGACTGTACACCCGACACGTTTCTGGATTATGATTCCTTCTTCAGGGGTATATGAATAGTATAGTTAAAGACAGCATTTATAGCATTTATAGAGAAGAGTCAAAAAGGAGTCATCCCTGCAATGTACAGAGATCACCCAGAGAGGAATGCTTTTTTCTCAACAAAAGTGGAGTTACGCTTTAACCATGTAGTAGACCCCACACAGTTTAAGTTGCAGACTTTGGCAGAAGACACCATAGAGTTCCTAATGTTTAATATGTAATATGTTTGCCTAAACTGTTTGACCCAGGCCCCAGACTGAATTACATACTAATATTAAACATGATACTGACAGACTCGATAAAGACATGTTATATTATATGATTAGTAATTTGTTGTATATTCAATTGTTCAGTTCGTGTTAACAGATTCTGTTTTAGCTATTTGTATTTTTCATCACAGACACCATGGTTAAAAACAAATGTTTCAGCTGAGATTACACGATCATTTAATAGATACAAAAATTGTAGCTTTAAAAAATACTGGTAATATTTTCAGGGAAGAAATATTGTGTTAGCTATACAGTAAAAACAGATTCAGGCCATGATCCCTGAAATACGCTAACTGCCTGTACCTTGCATTCCAATGAATTCCTGAGTAAAAATACCAGCTCTGTATTGAGAAGGGTTACAGGGAAGAGCAAAGCCAGCCAAGAGTTAGTGTTCTGGTTAAGCAAATTTTTTATGGTACTTTAAAAACTTTGTGCTTGGAGTATTTACTTGATTGCCAAATAAATAAAAAAACATCTACCTTTTTCAGAAGTCAAGTAAGCTTTCCTCTAGGTTCTCTGATGAATTCCTATGTCTGCTGCTTTATGTGAGTAAAGCAATAAAACTAAAATGATGTAACTTTCAATATAAAGTGATTATGGCACTACAATAATAATCCTCTCAAAAAAGAACTGAAAGTGGTTGCAAAGGCAATTCCCTGTATTAGAGCGATTGTATACCCTAAAAAGAAAAAAAAACCCTGCAAATCAATGGCATAATGGCATCGCATACTAGCAAATTATGAAATACTTACCATAGAACAAAGCCCTCGCAGCGGCGCCCTGTCACTGCTGAGGGGGCTGACATGTTTCCCCAGCATTTCTTCCAGGTTTGCGGGCTCCTGGGTTGTGACTGCTCTGAGCCGCGATTACGCACCCTCAGTTCCGGCAAGAAGCTCTGAAAGTCCAGCACAATTTGCTGGACCTTCAGAGCGCATGCGCCGCTCACGTCAGCAGCTGCATGCATGGTCAATATCTCCTAAACAGTGCACGTTTAGGAGATAATAATTTTACCTACAGGTAAGCCTTATTATAGGCTTACCTGTAGGTAAAAATAACTAAGTGGGGTATACAACCGCTTTAACCGCTTTCCGATTGCCCGCCGCAGTTATACTGCGGCAGGCAGCTGCTCCTGCGCAAACCTCTGTAGGTATACGTAGGTCACGCGCAGGGAGCTAGGGGGTTCATCAGCGGGGAAACCGATGCATGAGGCAGGCGGCTCCGATTGCCGCCTGACACCCGCAATCGTTCCCTGCTGAGAGAGAAGGATGGGCAGCTATTGCAAACAGAGCTGACCGTTCTTCTCCCTGAAATGATCACAGAACCCCTGTGATCCTTTTATATAGGATCACAGGTCTCTATGGTCATTTCACAAGCCATAGTTTGTAGAAGCAATAACTTTTGCGCTAACCAATCAAAATACGCTTATTGCAATTTTTTTTACCAAAAATATGTAGCAGAAAACAAATTGGCCTAAAATGTTAAAAAGTTTAGATTTTTACTTTTTTTTTTGGGAATGTTATATAGCAGAATGTGAAAAATATTGTTTTTTTTTTTTTTCAGAATTGTCGCTCTTTTTTTGTTTATAGCGCAAAAAATAAAAATTCGCACATGTCATCAAATACCACCAAAATAAAGCTCTATTGGTGGGAAAAAAAGGGCATCAATTTTATTTAGGTACAGTGTCGCACGACCACGCAATTGTAGCGTTAAATTGACGCAGTGCCGAATCGCAAAATATGGCCTGGTCATTAAGGGGACAAATCCTTCCGGTCTTAAAGTGGTTAAGGTAAAAAAAATGTCCCAGTAGTTGCCTCCTCTGCTTACCTCCCTAATTACTTGCCTGAGTCCTGTATCGATCCAGCCCTATGTCAATCTGCAGCAGTGCTGGTTCTCTCTCTCCTCTCTCACAGGCACAGAGACAGCAGTGGGAGTCATTGGCTCCTGCTGCTGTCAATCAAATCCTGTGAGGGGGGGCAAGAGGCGAGGTCAAGCTGCACTGTGTGTGGGAGTAAGCCAGCAGGTGTGCCACAAAAGCAAACAGCACAAGTGGGAGACCCCAGATGAGGGGATCGAGGCTGCTCTGTGCAATACAGAGCAGGTAAGTATAACATGTTTTTTATGGAAATTAAAAAAAAAAGTTTATCCTTTACAACCACTTAAACTGTGGAAACGGTGTCCAAACAAAAGGCAGACAGAGGGCAAAGGACTAGTCACATTAGCATTGCCTGTAGTCTTACTGCAGCCCTATTTCCCCATTACTAACTTACCAGGCCTTGTTCTTTACTGTGTCTGGTTGTGGGAGCAGCCATTTTGGTGGAGTCAAGGTTTTGCTTTCGCATGTCAGAGCCTCCAGCAAAAAGAACAGTGAGCAGCATATTTGTATTTAAACACACATGCAATTTCCACTTTTCAAAGTCAATGACCCAGAACAAGGGTTCGGCAGTCAAATACATCCTGCTTGTTCTGGTTAAGTGACGCAAAAGTACTGAATTTGGAAGAAGGCTTGCAATAGCAGCCCCTGTATTTCTGCCATGGAAGATTTCCTTTAAATTAGCTATTTAGGATTTTAGAGTACAATTTTGCTTTAAGAAATTATATACTGAGGGATTATAAACTATGTTGGATTACAGAATCTGTTCTTGCCGTGAAATTCCAATCTGTTGAAAGCATATTTAAACAAAAACATAGAAACATTCATGTTGTTCTAAGTGGGTGTTTGCAGAGAACACGGGTTTAAAAAAATTAGAACTTCAATAAACCCTTTCATCATTGTGCATTGTTTCAAACTTCTAACAGTAATAGCCATGCCAATCACAATTTTTCCATAACACCAATGCCTTTAAAGGTTCCAATTTTTCCAGGTCATGTTTGAATTATTAGTAGACAAATATACTGACCTAAATCAGTAAGTCAGCGCTTACTGTTCCACAATGGAACAATCCCCATGGGTGGTGGATTGGATCAAACGTGATGCAGAAGGGATACAAACAAGGCAAGGATAAAGTACATGAACCTCATATATAGGCGAAGTCCTTCTTCAATCCGGTGGTAGTCACAAAGATGACAATTCCTTATGGAAGTAGATCATGAAGTCCAAATCTGGGTGTCATTATTAGTCATGTAAGAGGTTTCCCTGTTGCATTCCCTATAAAAGTGTCTTCTGGTGGAGGGGCGGGCCTGCCTGATGAAGGAGGAGGACCTCTGAAACAACGTTGCAGCCCGCCCTCCACTTCCTGCTCAGTCCTTTGATTCCTGTCGGGCTCCATGGAGGAACCGACAGGTCGTTCACGCCACTTCCGGTTCCGGCTTACCGCTCTCACCGGCCCGGCTGTACAACGTACACCAGCGAGGCTGCCCATTCAGGGAGCCTACGCCATCTAAAAACACCAGCCGACACCGAGAACTGGTTCAGTGCCACATTATACAGGACTGTCAGACAGGCCTTTCATCTGATAATCCTTCACGTCTTCTACTGTGGGAACTGCCGATCCACATCCCATTGGCTGTGCACTGGATCATTTGTTTTTAAGATGTAAGTTACTGCAATAAATTGTCATTGTTTATTCTCCACTGTGACCTGGCGCCCTTGTTCTTCTTTTTTCTTTGAATTATTAGTAGTTGGTCGCTTTTAACTAGACATGTTCTATTCTTGAAGGCAATTTTTCACCTTTTCAGGTAGGTTCATCAGAACTGAGCTATGAGTGGCAAAACATATATAGGCAATAACAGAACAAACTCCAGTTGACTATGACTACAATTAGTTCTAACACATTCATTTTGGACAATGAGTCGTCCATGATGATTTGCATAACTGACAGGTATTTTATTAATTGAGCTGAAAGCACATTTAAAAAATACGTAGTGCTTATTCATAAGGTGTGCGTTGAGCAGCATGGTCCGAAGAAGCCAGGTCTACTTTGTTTTATCTACTTTTATATTTAATCTGAGTTTATTGAAAATTATTTTTACATACAAAATGTCATATATAGATGGTATTATCATACCACCAATCCCAAAACAACACATAAAATTTACAATCAAAATACTTATGGGATTCACTTTGGTCTACTTTTATAGATACTATTAGCTATAACACTTCTCTTTGAAAAGTGTTGAACGCACTACTTAAAGTGTTTATAAACAAACCCACAACAGTAAAATCAGACTGTATATGCAATAAAGCATGCTTATTCTACTCACTGTGGAACCTAAAGGGTTAATCCTCTGCATTGTTTAAAATGGCTGTTTGATCCTGAATGCACAGATCCTCACCTCTTCTAGTGTCTCCAACTCATCTCTGGGTATTATAGAGGCCAGGGGACAAGCTGCACATGCTCAGTTTGGTATGTAATGCCAGAGAGTGTTTTTTTTTTAATTGGGAGAGTGCATGTGATCAGCACAGGGCCAATCAGCGCTGTCCAGACAGAGAGTCAGGGGTCCTGCAGTCTTCTAGGACAGTGAGAGCAGAATGAAAACTCCTAGTACAAGCTTTAACCAGATACTGATAGAAGTCACAAGACTGCTACAGTATCTCACAAAAGTGAGTACACCCCTCACATTTTGTAAATATTGTATTATATCTTTTTATGTGATAACACTGAAGAAATTACATTTTGCTACAATGTAAAGTAGTGAGTGTACAGCTTGTATAACAGTGTAAATTTTGCTGCCCCCTCAAAATAACTCTGCCTTAACCCTCTTGGGCATGGAGTTCAACAGAGCTTTGCAGGTTGCCACTGGAGTCCTCTTCCACTCCTCCATGACGACATCACGGAGCTGGTGGATGTAAGAGACCTTCCGTTTGAGGATGCCCCACACATGCTCAATAGGGTTTAGGTCTGGAGACATACTTGGCCAGTCCATCACCTTTACCCTCAGCTTCTTTAGCAAGGCAGTGGTTGTCTTGGAGGTGTGCTTGGGGTCGTTATCATGTTGGAATACTGCCCTGCGACCCAGTCTCCGAGGGGAAGGGATCATGCTCTGCTTCAGTATGTCACAATACATGTTGGCATTCATGGTTTCCTCAGTGAACTGTAGCTCCCCAGTGCTGGCAGCACTTATGCAGCCCCAGACCATGACACTCCCACCACCATGCTTGACTGTAGGCAAGACACACTTGTCTTTGTACTCCTCACCTGGTTGCCGCCACACACGCTTGACACCATCTGAACCAAATACGTTTATCCTGGTCTTATCAGACCACAGGACATTGTTCCAGTAATACATGTCTTTAGTTTGCTTGTCTTCAGCAAACTGTTTGTGGGCTTTCTTGTGCATCATCTTTGTTGTGGAAATTTTGATAGACATTTCTTTAGTTAAATAGTCATAATGTCTCCCAGTATCAGTTTTATGGATGAGCACAAACAGGTCCATAAGATGGCAGCCATTTCTGTTCTTCTCTGCACATGGATGTGTTTCTACATAAGCACTGCCCATTGTACTTTCTGTGATTGGTGGTTGTGAAGCCACTCCCTGTAACTTTCTTTTGTTCACTTGCTGTAAATAAACCAGCCCTGTCCTGAGACACACACAGAACACACAGAGAGGACAGAAGACACAGGAAGCTCACACACACACCCACACACACAGACACACAGACACAAGCTCACACAGCAGCTCACACAGCCATTTCATCCATGAAGAGACACATAAACTCTCACACACAAACACTTGCTCTTACACACATGCACACACATACATATCCAATGGAGAGAGACCTGGCAGATGGCATCAAAATGACCCAGCGCGTCTGTTCCTTTCTTTGTCGCCGAGCGCTTGGTAAATCTTTATACAGGAGAGCGGTACAATTGTACTTTTCAGTACAAGCTATTAATTGAGCTTGGTGCGTAATAATCTTGAGCGCACTGAAGCAGATTTCTATGCTCCAAGCCCTATTAATTTCCTAGCTTCACAGCTGAAAAAAGGAGGGAAGTGCGTCTGGTTTTCTACAACAAAGGCCGGCCATGTGGTAAGACACTTCATTTCAGTTTTTGAAAATTTACTGTTTTTAACCAAGGCTTACTTTCTTTGCCCGCTGTGGAAGCTAGAAACAGAGCTTAGCAAAAGAACCTTTTCATTTGCAGCGTTCGCTCTGTTGTATAACGATGGGGTTATTTCTATTAATATTTGTGGCTAAGGATTAGGTCTATTAATTGGGGAGAAACAAGGTTCCCAGTTAATACATCCTGGGGTTTTGATATATGTGCTAAATATTGCCTTGTAACATCTCTGTTGTAATATCAGCTTCGTTCGATGAGATAACAATATATTATCGATCGATGTTGGTTTGGGCGGCAGATTGGTTGGTGTGTGTGCTGGATTGGTTTTTAGCGGGAACTCGTTTATTAGTGAAACTGGTTTTTGGTTTGGACTCTGATGTTTGAATTGAGCATATAGCAGATGGTTTTGGACTAAGTTAATGTTTTTAAGTAGCAGATTGTGTTGTGCAGCCTAAAATCAGCATTCCACCAGGATAGCTATTGTCTGAATACAACTGATCCTGTAAAACCTGTTTTTTCTTGTCTTTTGTATATATCTTTGTTGTTGTGTACGAAGTACCACATGGTTGCTCAAACTCTTTGTTTTGTGCAACTCTTTTGTGTGGACCATGTGCTCGGATGGCAGCCATTTTGTGATGCTATTTCCTTTGTGTGGCAGCCACTCTTTTTTGGACTCCTCATTACCATTTTGTTAAATGGTGTTGAAACCCATGTGGCTGAAATGCTATTTTGAGCTTTAACAAACATTTTTCTCTTTTTTGGTAGTTTTAAAGGGCAACTTTGTGATGTTATTTTTGCACTGTATTTCAGTTTAAAAGTAATGTTTCCTCACTTTAATTGAAATCCGGCATCTAGGAAGATTTTTTTACAGGATCATTGCAGTTGTTTTTCTAGCTAGCTTTGTTCATCTTTTTGTTCATATTTAGCATAGATATATATATATATATATATATATATATTGTGGGGATTTGCTCTGGTAGGTAGGATTTGCGGGTGCAGTATAGAGGCAAAACAGATGGTTCTTCAAGTTAATCAGGAGTGTTTTATTTACACTTCAGGAACACAAAAGTAACAGTCTTTCTTGGTGTTTAACTCACACCCAACAAAAAGGAAAACGACAGTCTTTTAAGGCAGGTTTTAAACACAGCAACAAGTCCATTCACCTGTGTATCTTTGGTGCTGTTCACACACAGCAAAGGATCAGTTCACCTGCTTGTAACTTTTCCAGCCTCAGCACTGACTTCCACAGCCTTCTGGTGTATGGAGATCATTCTCAAACACCTGTTAGACTGTCTGCCTTATAAACCCCAGGCAAGACCTGGCCTGGAGCGTGGGGAGCAGCCACCCACCCATACCTTAACTGCTCCCAATAAGAGCCGGCCCGGATTCGGCTTTGCAGCCACACTAAAATAAAAAAATGTCAAACAGCACTAGCTGCTGCTGACACAGAATTACCGGCTCTTATCTCACCGAGGCCAGGAACCTCGGTGACACGTATCTTCCGTCGACCACGGATCCATGTGCCCTGCCACATACCTCCCCCCTTTGTTCAACCCTCAGGGGGTGAACACATGTCATACAGTGTGCGCGAGACAGGGCATCCGCATTTCCCTGTAGGCGGCCTGCCCTGTGTTCCACTGAGAACTTGAAGTTCTGAAGGGACAGGAACCATCTGGTGACCCGGGCATTTCTCTCCTTGGCCTGGCTCATCCATTGGAGAGGGGAATGGTCGGTCACCAGACGAAATTTCCTCCCCAACAGATAATAGCGAAGAGACTCGAGTGCCCATTTGATAGCCAGGCACTCTCTCTCCACTATACTGTATCGGGTCTCTGCTGGGGTGAGCTTCCGGCTGAGGTACACGTCAGGATGCTCCTCCCCATTGACCTCCTGTGATAGTACAGCCCTTAGACCTACTTCCGAGGCATCGGTCTGTACTATAAATCCCTTCTTGAAGTCTGGGGTGACCAAGACTGGGGACCCACATAGTGCCGACTTCAAAGCGGAAAAGGCCTCTTCCGCCTTATCATTCCAGTGAATCATGACGGACTTTCGTCCCTTTAGTAGCCCTGTCAGTGGAGCAGCTAAGGTGGCAAAATGGGGAATGAACCTCATATAATATCCCAGCATTCCCAGGAATGATCTGACCTGCTTAGTGGTGACTGGTCGGGGCCAACTACGTATGGCTTCTATTTTGTTTACTTGGGGTTTGATGACTCCTCGCCCAACCACATACCCCAGGTATTTAGTCTCTTCTAATCCTATTGAACACTTTTTTGGATTAGCGGTCAACCCGGCCTTCCTAAGGGCATCCACTACCGCCTGCACTTTGGGCAGATGACTTTCCCAATCCCGGCTGTGGATGACGACATCGTCCAGGTAAGCCGAGGCGTACTGACGATGAGGTCGCAACACTATGTCCATTAGTCTTTGGAAGGTGGCAGGGGCGCCATGCAGGCCAAAGGGTAACACCTTATAATGATATAGGCCCTGAGGAGTAACAAAAGCCGTTTTTTCCTTGGCAGACTCCGTTAAGGGTACTTGCCAGTACCCTTTGGTGAGGTCTAGCACTGAAAAATATCGGGCTTGGCCTAATTTCTCAATCAGCTCGTCTACTCGGGGCATAGGGTACGCGTCAAACTTGGAGACCTCGTTTAGCTTACGAAAATCGTTGCAGAACCGCAACGTCCCATCTGGTTTGGGTACTAAGACTATAGGACTGGCCCATTCACTTTTAGACTCTTCAATAACATCGAGTTTTAACATGAGTTGTACTTCTTCCTCAATAGCATGTCGCCGAGCCTCGGGTACCCGATATGGCTTTACCCGGACCTTGACCCGGGGCTCAGTGACGATATCATGTAGGATTAGAGACGTGCGTCCAGGGAGGTCTGAGAACACATCTGTGTTCCGACTAATGAACTCCCTGACTTCCTGGACCTGTTTGGAGGACAGGCTATCTGCAGCTTTTACCGAGGTTACTGCTTCACAGGCTTCCAGAGGAGGGGCTGGACCCTTTTCACCTAGAAACCCTGGCTGGGGGCTGTCGTTCTCAGACAAGTCCCTATCTTTCCACGGCTTTAGTAAATTTACGTGGTACACCTGCTCCGGCTTCCGCCGCCCTGGCTGGTGTACTTTGTAATTTACTTCTCCTAACTTTTCGAGCACCTCATAGGGACCTTGCCACCTAGCTAGGAACTTGCTATCTACTGTTGGTACTAGTACCACTACCCGATCACCCGGGTTAAAGTTCCGGACCCTAGCCTGTCGATTGTAGATCCTACTCTGGGCTCGTTGGGCTGCCTCCATGTGTTCCCGGACCAAGGGCATCACCTTTTCCATCCGTTCCTGCATCTGGGTGACATAGTCAACAACACTTTTGTAGGGGGTGGGTTGTTGTTCCCAGGCCTCTTTGGCTATATCCAACAACCCGCGAGGATGCCTACCATATAACAGTTCGAAGGGCGAGAACCCCGTGGAAGCCTGAGGTACTTCTCGCACTGCAAACATCAGATAGGGTAGAAGCGGGTCCCAGTCCTTACCATCCCTGGAAACTACTCTTTTTAACATGTTTTTTAATGTTTGGTTAAATCTCTCGACCAGGCCATCTGTCTGGGGATGGTAGACGGATGTACGTAATTGTTTTATGTGGAGCAGCTTACAGAGTTCTCTCATAACCTTGGACATAAACGGTGTCCCTTGGTCAGTCAGGAGCTCTTTAGGCAGTCCCACCCGGGAAAACATTTCCATTAACTCCTTAGCTATAAGTTTGGCGGATGTATGTCGCAGGGGTATCGCCTCCGGGTAGCGAGTGGCGTAGTCAAGGATGACTAGAATATGTTGGTGACCCCTGGCAGATTTTGGAACAGGGCCGATTAGATCCATAGCGATTCGTTCAAATGGGACCTCAATTATCGGGAGAGGTATCAGGGGACTACGGAAATGGGGCTGGGGGCTAGTTATCTGACAGACCGGACATGACTTACAATACTCTTCCACTTCTCTGAACACACCGGGCCAATAAAACCTCTGTAGTATGCGGTCCTGTGTTTTCTGCCACCCCAAGTGTCCCCCAAGAACATGTTGGTGGGCAAGCTCCATAACAAGCTTGCGGTACGCTATGGGCACCACCAACTGTTCAACCAGTTCACCCCGGATTTGATTCACTCGATATAACATTTCCTGTTGAACAATAAAACGTGGAAACATCAATTCAGCCCCAGGGTTTTTTGGTTTACCATTAATGATTACAACATTTTCCCAGGCCCTGCTTAGGGACGTATCCCGGTGTTGTGCAGTCCCGAAATTTTCCCCGGAGACATTGAGGTCTGCCAACTCAGGGCCGGATGGCAAGTCCTCCACGTCTCCCACCATTACATTTAGTGGGGTCGTGTCCCCCTCTATCACAGAAGCTGTGGTCACCCCTACCGAGGGCCCTTCGGACTCAGGCTCCCAGGGCTCTGGCCTCACACTGGAACCAGGCCATTCTGCTAGGGTTGTCCCTGTCTCAGGCTTGTCAGACCCTTTAACCGTAGGCCACAGTGCCGGAAAACCTGGAAAGTCCCTTCCGATTATTAGTTCATGTGGCAACTTGGTAGCGACAGCCACCTCATGGGTCCATTTGCCGGCCGCTGTAGACAAAGTTACCAGCGCTGTGGGATAGTCCTTTAAGTCTCCATGAATACATACGACCCCGACTCTGCGGCCGGTATATTCAGCAGGCCGTATTAACGCCGTTCTCACCAGGGACACCAGACTTCCTGAGTCCAGCAGAGCCACCGCCAAAGTGTCTCCCACTTCCACCTGACACAGATGGTTACTGTCTATCACCTCACCAGTGCCTGTGGCGCATAGCTTTCGTGCATACAACGAGTGGCGGTGTCCATAGTTAGTCTCCATAGGCTCGTCCTGTTGGGGACACTCAGCCCTCACGTGACCTGGCTCCTGACACCGCCAGCAGACTATTGGGGCCGGGCGTACAGGGAGTACGTCTTGAGTGTGTCTCATTGCCACCAAGCGTTGGGTCTGTGGCGGAGATTTCCGGGGTTTGACTGGCCCCCTCCCCCCTGTACATCCCTGTAAGTTCTTGGTGGCCTCATAGCGCTCCACCAGGTCAACCATATCCAGAGCATTGTCAGGAGAAGCCTGGCCGATCCAGTGCTGGAGGGGATAAGGCAAGGCCCTCCAAAACATGTCAGCCAATAAGCGGTCCAGCATATCAGTGGGCTTTAACAGATCAGGCTGCAGCCATTTTTGCAATCTGTGCAGTAAATCGTAATATTGTGGCCTGGCCGGTTCGGCCGCTTTGTAGCCCCACTGATGCACTCGCTGAGCGCGGACTAAGACATTTACGCCCAGTCTCGCCAGGATCTCACCTTTTACGGTCGGGTAGTCGGCAGCTTGGTCATCTGTCAAATCGAAAAACACCTGCTGGGGTCCAGATGCCAGGAACGGAGCGACCACCTCAGCCCACTGGTCACGGGGTAGCTTCTCCCGGACCGCCACTTTTTCAAATATGGCGAGGTACGTCTCGACGTCATCCATGGGAGCCATCTTGGGTATCGCTGCACGGACCGCTTTCCGGGCATCATGCACTCCCCGAGGCACCCCAGACTTTTCCAACGCCAACACATGTTGCAGCAGCTGTTGATTAGTCTCCTGCTGTGCACGCATAGCCTCCTCATGTCTTTTCTGCTGTTGCAGGTTAGTTTCCCGCTGTAGCTCTATGGCCTGCTGTTGTCCTAAACTGGCCTGGGTAAGCTGCCTTATCAACTCCTCCATCTTTTCCTGTGGCTGCAGCTTAGCAGGCTTAATATAGGACATGTACAGTCACGTTCAGCAGATCAAAAATATTTTGGCGTCTTACGCCAGCCTCACTGCGCTTGCCCGCATCCGAGCACCAAATGTGGGGATTTGCTCTGGTAGGTAGGATTTGCGGGTGCAGTATAGAGGCAAAACAGATGGTTCTTCAAGTTAATCAGGAGTGTTTTATTTACACTTCAGGAACACAAAAGTAACAGTCTTTCTTGGTGTTTAACTCACACCCAACAAAAAGGAAAACGACAGTCTTTTAAGGCAGGTTTTAAACACAGCAACAAGTCCATTCACCTGTGTATCTTTGGTGCTGTTCACACACAGCAAAGGATCAGTTCACCTGCTTGTAACTTTTCCAGCCTCAGCACTGACTTCCACAGCCTTCTGGTGTATGGAGATCATTCTCAAACACCTGTTAGACTGTCTGCCTTATAAACCCCAGGCAAGACCTGGCCTGGAGCGTGGGGAGCAGCCACCCACCCATACCTTAACTGCTCCCAATAAGAGCCGGCCCGGATTCGGCTTTGCAGCCACACTAAAATAAAAAAATGTCAAACAGCACTAGCTGCTGCTGACACAGAATTACCGGCTCTTATCTCACCGAGGCCAGGAACCTCGGTGACACGTATCTTCCGTCGACCACGGATCCATGTGCCCTGCCACAATATATATATATATATATATATATATATATATCCAACCCATCAGTTTTTGTCTTTTTTGTTTTGTAAGTTTTTGGTTAAGCTGTTTTTGTGGTGTATTTTGTCTCATTTTTGTTGTAACTAAGTTTTTTTCCAATGATAAGAGTACATTGTGGAGTGACTGATATTGGATTCAGTTTTCAGCTTTGTTTGGTGCTGTGTAGCGGTTGTTTCTCACAGAGGTAGTTTTCCGTACTGCAGGTTGGATTTTAGGTAGAGAGGTTATACCATCCAGTGTGCAATCTGTAACCGGCATCTCAATTTAATTTTTAATGCAACATCAAGGAATAGACTGAAGCCAAGGTTTGTATAGGGAGGACCTTCATTGTGCTTTTGGGATTGTTTGGCTGCACGGGTTAGGTTGAAACGAACGTGTGTACTTTGAGCCGTCTACGTGAAACGGGTGATTGCGACACGCTTGTTTCAGCCTTCAATGTGTGAGGAGTAGATACCGAAACCCGCCCCACATTTGGCCGTGTAAGATAATCGGAAGTTGGGGAGCGTGTGGGGTTTTATGAGCTGTATAGCCGTACGAAGCCACCGGGTTGAGGTCTTCTAGCTGACCGGTACAGGGCTGTGTAAAATAACCGGAGTCCGGAAGCAGGCCAACACTGTCAAAGTTGGCACCTGGCAGTGTTGCTCCTAAACCAGGTGCAAGGAAGCGATTCGAATCGTCATGGTTAATGGTTTATCCATGCAATGGGGGGTAACACAGGTCCCCCAGGTTAGCCAAACAGTTTTGCGGTACATGAAGTCTGAGTTTGGGGCTCGGGCCATGAGACCCCTCAGGAAGGGGAATAACCAAGGGAAACAGTTGGTACATCCCTTTTGGAAGGTGTTTTTGATGTCTGGAGCTGGGAGGAGTTCATTATTGAATTCAGAACTAGGCTCCAGGCAACAGAGAGATGCTAAGTGTAGCACAATTGTGGCTTCAGAGATCTATTATGGTCAATCAGCAAGGCGTGCAAGAGGCGGTTTCAGTCCGGAAGAACCGCATTTTGTACACTTGGTCTGATGAGATAGGCGAATCCAGCGATCTGGTGAGAGAAGTGGAGGAAGCTCTTACTGGGCTAACTTTACCAAGACGAGCCAGATCCGCTGACACTGAACCTGTCACTGTCTCTGCACCTTAATTTCCGTTTTCTTCAGCTCACAGTGCAGACTTTGTTACTGGTAACGCCCTCCCACCTCACAGTGTCTCTTATCTCTCAACAGCCTGTCATAACAGCTGAACCCTCTCCTTCTAACTCTTTGGCAAACTAGAAGTTCTTTTAACAGGTCTGCTATGGATGTGGAAAGTCAGGGTACATCAGGCATAATTGTCCGACCAACCCGGCTGGTCCGTGGGGTAAGTGGCAATTTATTCCGGAGGATCCGGAAAATTCAAAGGTAGGTATGGTCAGAAACTACTATGACTTATCATAGGGCATTGATAAACCGGTGTCAGCTCACATCCTTGAGGAATTAAAATAGCCCCTCCCCTGCCTCGCTGACACCGATGCAGCCAAAACGGTCTTAAGATCTCAAGACCCTAGAGGCAAGGTTCCCCTTCCAGGGAAGGCAACTCCCACTGTAGGTCTCACGGCCAGACAGTGTCAGTGACTGAACCTCTCTACTGCAGGCTAGGCCAGTTTTGCAAGGAGAAGCTTGTTTTTTTTTTAGGTCATTGCATTTCTCTGGGTACCCAACATCTAACCACTCAGAGAATGCAGACATTGAAGGACCCCCAAAGTCCTCGTAACCTTAAACGATGCACTATTTTTGAACCCTGCGTCTCTTCTTCCTGTTAAGGAGGAAGAGAAGGAGGGAGAAGGCCGTGCAGAAAAATGGTAATTTTCAAAACTTTATCTCGCTCTCTTTCTTTCTCTTTCTTTCTCTCTCTCTCATCAATTTCCAACTTTAGTAGGAACAACACGATTGTCTTGCTTTGATGGAGTGGCAATCAGCGGCTGTCAGTCCAGTGAAGGAGACCCCCATTCCAGTTGCTAACCTTTTTGTAGATGGTTCCAGGTACTACACCCCAGATGGTAAGACATAGAGATCAGAGGATCAATTTCTATACAGATTCAAGATACGCTTTTTGGGCTGGCACATGATTGGTCCTGTCTGGAAGGCAAGAGGGTTCTTGACTAGTTTGGGGAGGTCTGTGAAACGTGCGGAGTTGATAGAGCTGTTCATTGCCTTTTGCTTGCCACACGTGATAACCATTCTGAAGGTAAAGGCTCATACTACTGAGAGGACTATGGAAGCCAATGGAAATGCCTTGGCAGATAGAGCTGCTAAGGAAGGTGCTCTGAGCCCGGTGACAGAGACCCTAATGCTAGCCATACCCTCTGATGTGTTAAGAAGCTGCAGTCCCAAGCGGAAGTGCAGGAAAAGAGGAGATGGATGGTTTTGGGGTCTACACAGAGTCCAGATGACATCTGGGGTCTTGATGGTAAATGGTGTTTGCCCAGATCCCTTTTTCCAATGATGGCCCACTCGGCTCATTACCCGGGCACCAGTCAAAGATGGTTATGTGTGCATAGGTGGAGGAGCATTGGATTGGCCCTGGCTTTACTATATCACTTTGCCGGGGAACGAGCGTGTCTTGGTCTGTCCGGATATGTTTTCTGGGTGTCCAGAGGCTTGGCCCATGCACAATGCCATTGCCACTGCCACCACGAAAAAGATCTTGTCTGAGATAGTTTGTCGCAAGGGGGCTGCCTGGAACGATCGAGTCAGATCACGGATCACACTTCACTGGTCAGATCTTTGCAGAGGTATGTATGGCTCTTCAGGGATTAGCGGTAAGGTTGAACGGCTGAATACAAAGAGCTACGGCTCGAATGTTTTTTCATTGATCTTTACCCCAACAGGAATGCCCCATGGGTTATCACCCTACAAAGTTTTGTTTGGGAGTCAACCAGAGCCTGGATTGTGCTTTCCTCAGCAGCTGTCATTTTTACATTCTCAGCTGACGGGGTGGGTGCAGTCCTGGCAAAGGGAGCTCCAAAAGGTCCATCATAGGGTTCGGGAGTCTCTCCCGGACCCTGACACGATAACCGATGTACATTCTGTCCAACCAGGTGACTGAGTAAACGTCAAGGGATGGGATTGGAGCGGAGGTATTCTGATGTATTGCCAGGTTCAGCTGACAACGCTGACTTCCTTGAGGTTCTGGATCCATGCCAGCCACTGCAAAAAGCTGTTCAACTCCATCCAAGAATGATAATGAGGAGTATCATTTTTATTTACATATTTAGCAAGTGTGTTTAAGCAAGGGTAATGCATTTTCAGCTGGCCAAGACGGCAAACAGGTCTAATGGCTGGGTGTGCTCCAAACTCCCACCTAGCTATTACACCCAAGCAATGTCAGACGTTCGTATCATCATGAAGACAACCAAGAGACACTTGTCCACAGAATTTAATGACACTTTCCTAGAAGGTAACATCAATTTTAGTTTTTATGGTAGCTCTAGCTCCTGTTCTTTTCTGGTCAATACAATTTGGGTATCGGACAATCAGGTAGTCCATGGCTGTGCTTTGACTTTAGTTTTGGCACCAGAACTAGATTTGTAGGATCTACAACCTGTGGGACAGGTATAGCAGTCATCTCACCAATGAAACTCCGGGTGTTTTTACTGTAGGAGAAAATGGTACTAGATTTTCTGTTAGTTTCCAAGGGGGGTTTCTGTGAATTCATAGGGGAAGACTGCTGTTCCGGTATAGCAAACACCAGTGATAAGGTCCAAGCCCATATAGATAAGGTAACTTCATTGCAAGGCAGAGCCAGAGCTATAGCTAGCGAGGGTTGGGATCCTTTTAATGCTTTGGGAGGTTCTGGGGATTTTTTTGTTCTCCATTGGATCTTGGTTGAAGGAAATAGAAGTATATATACTTATGTTGTTGTTGTTTCTATTCCTTCTATATGATCCTGTTGTCTGGTCAACTGAGTCACCAAAGCCCGAGCAGATGACCTCGTCCTGATTGCTGAGACAAGACGCCCCAAGATTCCGCCCCTGCATTCGACGCCAAGGACTCCAGCCCGACCGCTGGTCAACGCATCCCATCATCTCATGCCCTCCCTCTGAAGTCATCTACCGAAGAACGGAACCCAAGTGTCGTTTCCTCTCGATGGATTGTTTTTATCCGTTATCTTTTTCTTTTATAAACTTTTTGAAATGGATTGTTTTTATCGTGAGAAGAACTGTTCTGTTTTTTTGGAAGAAGAAGAAGATTCATCAAGGGACACATGGGAGCATATGACAAAGAGGAAATTTTGATAGACATTTCTTTAGTTAAATAGTCATAATGTCTCCCAGTGTCAGTTTTATGGATGAGCACAGACAGGTCCATAAGATGGCAGCCATTTCTGTTCTTCTCTGCACATGGATGTGTTTCTACATAAGCACTGCCCATTGTACTTTCTGTGATTGGTGGTTGTGAAGCCACTCCCTGTAACTTTCTTTTGTTCACTTGCTGTAAATAAACCAGCCCTGCCCTGAGACACACACAGAACACACAGAGAGGACAGAAGACACAGGAAGCTCACACACACACACAGACACAAGCTCACACAGCAGCTCACACAGCCATTTCATCCATGAAGAGACACATAAACTCTCACACACAAACACTTGCTCTTACACACATGCACACACATACATATCCAATGGAGAGAGACCTGGCAGATGGCATCAAAATGACCCAGCGCGTCTGTTCCTTTCTTTGTCGCCGAGCGCTTGGTAAATCTTTATACAGGAGAGCGGTACAATTGTACTTTTCAGTACAAGCTATTAATGGAGCTTGGTGCGTAATAATCTTGAGCGCACTGAAGCAGGTTTCTATGCTCCAAGCCCTAATAATTTCCACAACATCTTTAGAAAAAGCTTCCTTCTGGGACGACAGCCATGCAGACCAATTTGATATTTGATGCAGTGTGGGGCGTATGGTCTAAGCACTGGCAGGCTGATCCCCCACCTCTTCAACTTCTGCAGCATTGCTGGCAGCACTCATATGTCTATTTTCCAAAGACAACCTCTCAATATGAGGCTGAGCACGTGAACTCAACTTCTTTGATTGACCACGTGGAACCTGTCCTGTTAAACGGCTGTATGCTCTTGGCCACTGTGCTGCAGTTCAGTTTCAGGGTCAAGGCAATCTTCTTATAGCCTAGGCCATCTTTATGTAGAGCAACATTTTTTTCAGATCCTCAGTGAGCTCTTTGACATGAGGTGCCATGTTGAACTTCCAGTGATCAGTATGAGAGCGTGCGAGCGATCACACCAAATGTAACACACCTGCCCTCCATTCACACCTAAAACCTTGTAATACTAACAAGACACATGACACCAGGGAGGGGAAAAAAAGGCTAATTGGGCCCAATTTGAACATTTTCACTTAGGGGTGTACTCACTTTTGTTGCCAGCGGATTAGACATTAATGGCTGTGTGTTGAGTTATTTTGAGGGGACAGCAAATTTACACTGTTATACAAGCTGTACACTCACTACTTTACATTGTAGCAAAGGGTAATTTCTTCAGTGTTGTCACATGAAAAGATATGATTAAATATTTAAAAAATGCGAGGGGTGTACTCACTTTTGTGAGATACTGTATATACTGCCGATGAGAAAAGGTATTTAGCAGTTTATATTTACTAAAACTATATTAATTTCCATGTTCTGTGTACTGTGGGAGACCAGATATAGTGAATGAAGGGTCCATGGTTTAGTAACACGTTAACTTACCGAAAATGTTAAAATTACACAGAAAAAAAATTATAACATTTGTACACTAGTAATAAGAATAAGTAATGTTTAAAAAAAAGTACTTTTTAACCACTTAAGCCCCAGGAGATTTTACCCCCTTCCTGACCAGGGGGTATTTTGCGATTCGGCACTGCTTGACTTTAACGGACAATTGCACGGTCGTGCAACGCTGTACCCAAATTAATTTGACGTCCTTTTTTTCCCACAAACAGAGCTTTCTTTTGGTGGTATTTGATCACCTGTGCGATTTTTTGATCATTCGCTATAAACAAAAAAAGAGCGTCAATTTTGCAAAAATAACAATATTTTTCACATTTTTTTATATGAAATTCCCCAAAAAAAATGTAAAAATCAAAATTTTTTAACATTTTAGGCCAATTTGTTTTCTGCTACATATGTTTGGTAAAAAAAAAATCACAAAAAGCGTATTTTGATTGGTTTGCGCAAAAGTTATTGCGTTTACTAACTAAGGGAAAGATTTTTGTCATTTTTATTGTTTTTTTTTAACGAGTAATGGCGGCGATCTGCGATTTTTTTTGCGGGACTGCGACATTGCGACGGACAGATCGGACCCTTGACTGACATTTTTGACACATTTGGGGGTACCAGTGACATTACTACAGTAATCAGTGCTATACATATGCACTGTTACTGTAAAAATGACACTGGGAGGGAAGGGATTAACTTTATTGGAGAGGGAGGGGTTAAGTGTGTCCCTAGGGGCGTGTTTTTTACTGTCATTGGATGTGGCTGTTTGTGTAACAGCACAGATCAACGGTCCTACATAGCAGGACCGAGTGATCTGTGCTTTTACACAGGGGAGAATGACAGGTGGCTGTGTTTACATTAGCCGCCTGCCTTTCTCCCTCTCTACCCGACGATCGCGAGTGACCGGCGGACATCGGGTCCGCCGGTCACACGCGCCGGCTTCTTCGGGTACGAGCAGGGGCGGGAGCGCTCGCCCCCTATTCGCTCCCAGGCTAGTGACATACCGGTACGTCACTTCTGGAAAGTTTTTGGGGTCATCATTTAGCTTTCATATTAATACATAAACATTGCTTACCTTTGATTGATGATGTAGTGAAGAGTATGTCAGCTACATAGTGCAAAAATAACTGAAAAAAGAGTGCAGACAAAATTGCAAAACTGTGAGTGTTTACTGTATACTCTGAGTCAACCTATTGGGACTATTTTACTAAAGGCAAATGGGCTGTTCACTTTGAAAGGGAATTTGCACTTAGCAAAGGAATTTTCCCCAGAGCTTAGTGAATGTGGTAAAATTTCACTTTGCAAAGAATATCCAATAACCTGCAAGAAAAATGAAACTATACTGCATTTCTAAATGTACATTATTGAGACAAGCTTCATCTTATTTACTAGTTCTGAATTCCCTTGCAAAGTGAAAAGCCTTTTTGCCTTTTGTAAATCAGCCCTATTATGTTTTCAAGGGCAGTTATTGACTTCTCTGCCAAAAAAAAACATATAATACACTAGCGCTTGGATGAATAAATGTATAAAACTGAATATAATATGTATGCCTTTCTAAAGGTTCCTAAGCCCAGTGTGGAAATGATTTCTTTTTTCCCATTTATTCTTTTTTCTCATTTATTCATTTGTTGAGTTTTAGGAATAAAATAAAGGTACATAAGACAGATGTTTGTACAAAAACTGAAACTGAACAGAATACAGGAGCAGTTAGGTCTCCGTGGGTTGTAAACAATTAATACATTTCAAACTGACATTCATTGCGTAAACATAAAAGGGTAAGAGTAAAGAAATCTTTGTTTAAAAGATTCAGTGGGGTTAATTTAAAATCCCATGTTTTCTTTCAAATTTTATTTTAACCTAATTGGTTACTGAAAGTGAAAACAGGTTTGCTGCCCTGACTTTAAAGAACCCTCCTAAAATTCACAGCAAGGAAGATTTTATTAGGGTATCCACATTTATAACTTTGATCTGCTAATCTGTGCTTTCAGCAATGAGCAGATAAAACCACAGTTAGCAAGTTCAGAGTGCCACAATATTTAGATGCTTCCTATAATCTCACTGTAATGTAAAAAGTTGAGGATATGTGCTTAAAATGAAATATTTAATTATTGAGTCAAACCACTCCATAACCACAGATACCTTCTTCCCAATGTGTGCTCTTGAAAAAAGTATAAAGATATACATGCCTACCTAGATAGTGTAGATTATTACCCTGCCAAAGGTAAAACAATTCTAATATTTACCTTACTTCACCAGGAGTTTTTATGTGGTTTTTCGCATAAAAAAATGTTACTTGTATTTATTACAAAAATAGGTTTCTTAAAGGAAATTCAGTTAGATTTTTTTTTTTACGTGATTTTAATGTGTTCACTCCATAAAAATGTAATAGAATAAAATGTTTATGACAGTAGACTACTACTACTAAAGGGATGAAAATGTCCTGTAATTTATCATTATAAGCTTTACGTATTTTTAAACATGTTAAATAAAATCTCTTTGAACTAATAGGGACATTTTCTAAAGGACTTGTTTTTTTTCCTGGTCCAGCGTTTCTTTTAAATTACCAATTACTTGCTGAAACATTGGCGCTTCGCCCACATGTGGTTACATGTCCGAAACAGATTACGTTTAGAAAATGGCCCCCCAGTTTTAATGTAATATATTGTATGTTAGGTATGTCTACAGCTCTGTTTTAATTGCCTTATAACTAATTTATGAAACAAAAGAAGCTGATTTACTAAAGGAAAACAGTTTTTCTCAGGTCAGTATTCGGTTCATATACACTTTCATATTTAAGGAATTTTAAAGAAAAATTGAAATTAGGTGTATTTGACATGAGCACAAATCAGAACAAAATGTAATGCTTTTGTAAACCAGCCCTTATGACTGTTTTTACATTATTCTTTACAGGAAATGACTAATGTTAATTCAGAACCAATAAATAAACCTGCATTTTGTTGCTTTTAACCAAAATAAAGTTATTTGGGAAAACCTAGAGCAGATGAAACAACAAAAGCATTGGTAAATATTAGTCAAAGATAATTATATTAATTACATGCAGAATAACATTACTAAATATGTGGGACCAATATTTATTATCAGTTGCTGTTTGGAGTACATTATTATTTTTTTTCAAAAACAAACGCACTGCATTTGTCAGAAAATTAAATAAAGTACATTTTTGGTGCAGTGCTGAATTTTATTAAATGTTTATACATAGACATATATTTTTGATAAAATATTTGAGTACTTACTGTTTAACATACAACTTTCAGAACTCTTTAAATTTGTTGTTTTTGTTATGTATCAGGGAAGAATATGGTTGGGATTGTGATTTGTCAGCATCAGTAAAGTTTCATTTTTTTGTACAGCTTTTTATACTGCAAGGTAATGTTTTTGACTTTGCTAAAATCTAAACAACAAATTGCATGCCAGTATGTTTCAGTGGTTGGTCATGCATGCAATATCATGAAACGGAAAGAGGAAATTGTGTACCTAGCTCAGTGTTGAAGATTTTTTTTAAAGTTTTTATATACTCACACATTGTTACACCTAAATGTCTCTTGTGGTTTACACGATAAACTTCACTAAATTCACCTAGTCCCTCATTGCACTTTTTCCTTTTTCTATATTAGAGTTATAACATGTTTATTAAATTGTGACTTACTGGCAAGTAAAATTACCTTTAAATGTTATGTTATTTGTCTAATATGCGAGCTTCTGGGATCATAGAAACAATTTTTTCTTTTGTGAAAAAAAAAACGAAATCAATTTGTCATCAAACATAATTAACCAAATAAAACTTACATCATTCACAGTTACTCAGCTTTAACCGCTTGCCGACCGCCGCAAGTACATATACTGCGGCAGTCAGCCCCTCACAGGCAGAGTGACGTATCGGTACGTCACTAGCCTGTGAGGCTCTGGGGAGCGAGCGCGCGCCGCCGGCGGCACGCTCCCGCTCCCGCGCGGTCACGGACCCCCCCGCGCGTGTGACCGGCGGACCCGATGTCCGCCGCTCACTCTGCGATCGTTGGGGGAGAGGGAGAAAGGCAGGCAGCTTGTGTAAACAAGCTGCCTGTCATTTTCCCCTGTGTAGAAACACTGATCATACAGTTCTACTATGTAGGACCGTTGATCAGTGTTCCTACAGCTCAAGCCACAGCCAATCACAGTTAGAATCACGCCCCTTCACTGCCAGTGTAATTTTACAGTAACAGTGCATATATATAGCACTGATTACTGTAGAAATGTCACTGGTAACCGCTAAAAGTGTCAAAAATGTCAGTCAAGGGTCCAATCTGTCCGCCCCAATGTCGCAGTACCGCAAAAAAAATCGCAGATCGCCGCCATCACGCGTTAAAAAAAAAAAAAAAATCTTTCCCTTTGTTAGTAAACGCGATAACTTTTGCGCAAACCAATCAAAATACGCTTTTTGCAAATTTTTTTACCAAACATATGTAGCATAAAACAAATTGGCTGAAAATGTTAAAAAATTTAGATTTTTACTTTTTTTGGGGGGGAGTTTCATATAAAAAAAATGTGAAAAATATTGTTATTTTTGCAAAATTGATGCTCTTTTTTTGTTTATAGCGCGTGATCAAAAAATCGCACAGGTGATCAAATACCACCAAAAGAAAGCTCTGTTTGTGGTAAAAAAAAGGACGTCAAATTCGTTTAGGTACAGTGTCGCACGACCGCGCAATTGTCCGTTAAAGTCACGCAGTGCTGAATCGCAAAATACCCCCTGGTCTTTTAGCAGCCAAATCCTCCGGGGGTTAAGTGGTTAATTTATAGTATGTTAGCCTGCCTCATCACACACTGAGATTTACATTAATTATTTAGAACATAAGGAAAAAAACATTATCAAACTATCTACATTTGGTCTAAGGTCTAAAGTCTGTTAGGTAACATTGGGGTTGATTTACTAAAACGGGAGAGTGCAAAATCTGGTGCAGCTGTGCATGGTAGCCAATCAGCTTCTAAGTTCTTAAGTTTGGCAATAAAACCTTAAAGCTGATTTTGTATGCATAGCTGCACCAGATTTTGCAATCTCCAGTTTTAGTAAATGAACCACACTAACCCCTATGTCTATGTATTATTAAATACAGGTAATGTTTGATAAGAAAACAACCACAACTACATAAAATTTACTATAAGACATATGTATAAAAAATGCCAATTAATAAATTATACATTTTGAATAGAAAATGGAACACTGCATCACTGGCATGGTATAGAATACACACCAGTAAAAAAAAAAAATATTCTGAAGAGAACCACATGTGAACTATTTAAAATGATTTGTATTACCATAAAGTCAGAATAATGGATGGTAATTTTCTAAAGTAGGATTTTTTTTTAACTTAATTTGAGTTGATTGGATGTTTTTGACGAAAAAACCCACAAAAAAATAAATCCCTTAAAAAAAATACTAAGCGAACTAAGGTTTACCTTCAATGGTATCTTGTTCCCTTTAGAATCTTGTGTGCAATTCCAGTCCAGCTTTTCAAGTGCTTTTGAGGATGCCATATGGATGGTTCTTTTAAACATATTTGGTGGAAAAGGTTTTGAATTAGGGTATACCAAATACTTTATACTGTTACAGGCAAATCCTTTTGTAAGGACTCTTACAAAGCCCTTTTAAACTGGAAACCTGGGGAAAGCACTAACACCCAATTTAAACTTGTTACACATAATTCCACAGCAACTAAGAGGGAAAGCGTGAAAAACCCCAATCATCCCCTTTGCTGAAGTCAAGCACCGAGTCTCTCAAGTGATGGTTTTTGAAAAATTGACTGCAAGACAATGACAAGATGGCTACATTTCATAAAATCTGGGATCCACGAATCCTACATGCCACCTCCTTTTGATCCAGAATCATTGCTACTCTAGGTGGTGTAAGAATAAGGTGTCAGGGTGCTGAGACATATCTTTTCCTCTCCCAACCTTCTGTTTTTTTTTTT
Source organism: Pelophylax lessonae (assembly GCF_965119305.1). Lineage (NCBI taxonomy): Eukaryota > Metazoa > Chordata > Amphibia > Anura > Ranidae > Pelophylax > Pelophylax lessonae. The sequence goes on along the minus strand of NC_138773.1, from coordinate 255,990,199 downwards.
TCTTTTTCTGTCTTTCGCTCTCTTTTCCCTCTCTCCCCCTCCATTCCTCATTCTTTCTATCCCTTTTTTCACCTTCGTTTTCTTTCCTCCTCCTTCTTTCTTGAGATATATCTTTTCCTCACCCAACCTTTTTTTTTTTTCTTTTTCTGTCTTTCTCTCTCTCCCCCTCCATTACTCATTCTTTCTATCCCCTTTTTCACTTTCATTTTCTTTCCTCCTACTTTTTTCTTGTTAGTCTTTTTTGGGGGGGGGGGGGGCGAGAGGAATTCAGAACTGGATGGAGGTGCTGAAGTCCAAGTTTCCTTTTTTTCTATCAGTTATACAGTATTGCTTTTATTAGCTTCTAGAACAGGATGCATACCTTCTACCTGGGTATCATCTTTTGTTATGTTTTATATTATTTTACTTTTTTGTACTTTGTATATGCAATTTCTTTTATATATCATGGTTGCTCATGTGGGTGTGGTATTCTTTCCTTATGCAACTGTTTAATTTAACTTTGCAAACTATGAAAACCAATAAAAATGTAGGGGAAAAAAACAAGCATACCTTGTTGCTTCTTTCCAAACTGCAACTGAACAGTAATTTGTGAACTAATATAGGTCTTTGTACTCCCCAAACAAATCATTTTCTTGGGGTCCACTGGGGACACAGGAAAGTGAAAACCATTGGAGCATACTGCTGCCCGCAGGAGGATTGGACACTGGCAAAAAAAAAAACTGTAGGCCAGCCCAGAGTAACCCCAGCAAAGCAGTACTATGATAATAACGACAGAGAGATAGGACCCGCATCTCTCAATAGATTCCAAGTATGGATTTTATAATATGTACAAGAACCCTATTTTTTACAAATCCATTGAGGGACCCGTGAAGCCTAAAACCTTGCCTGTGGGCAACACAGCAAACAACTGCTATCAGACCCAAGAAAACTGGGGACTGCCTACAGCTCAAAGAGTCATTTTAAGAAGATATACCAAAGCTGGCATCAGATGAAGCCACATTGCCTACCAAGTAAAACTTAGAGAACATGTGAATAAAAGACCAGGTGGCAGCCTTGCAAATCCAGTAAACAGTTGCTGTCACATACCTCACAGAGGCCAAGGGGACAAGAGGGCTTCCCTTACACCTCCTGTGCAATACACCATGGAGTTGGTGGCAGGATATAGCATGACAAGGAGTGGCACATGTGCCTATGGTAGGTCCTGACACAGTGGGGGGCTCAAACAACAGTGTGGATATTGTTGGGATGCTGAGGATAGGTGCAAGAAGCGAATCTGTAATCAAGATGAATTAGAGTCAGCAACACACAGGTAGCAGAGGGCAGACCAAATCAGAAGGCAGGAGCAAGGTGAGAAGCCAGGCTGAGGTCAGAATCCAACGAGCAGCACCAGTATCTAAAAACTGGCAAAGCATAAAGTCAGGACACAAGCCAAGGTCAGCAACAGGAGATCAGGGAAAAGCAGAGTCAGAAGGCAAGTTGGGTCAAACACGGGATCATAGGATGCAGGTCTGGTCACAAGCCACAGGAGCTGAAGACCACTCAGCAATTATCCTTAGTTGTGTTGCACTTTAAATAGGGCCTTGGGTCCCAAAAGCCAGTGCCAGAGGTGCACACACAGCCTTAACACTGGACCATGAGCTGCACTATGTGAAAATGCAGATCTTCGGGCACTGCCATGCAATTGATCTTCTTGACAGTTGCTTTGTTTCAAAAAGCACAAGAAGCACTCATAGATAAAGTAGAGTGTGGCTAAATGGGAAAGTGTGAAACCCGATCTTTGATCTTGAATAATGGTCTCTGAGCTACCTACAAATGGTAAAATGAGAAACTGAAAGTACCCTTACAGGTTTCATCCAAGATTAATAAGAAAAGCTTTAAATAACCGCAGTCCCATGAACCACTATTCTTGCAAGAGACTCATTTAACAGGTATCAAAATGATGTCTCTTAGAAGAGTGTGGGTCAAGTAGGGGTTCCATGCCACTTACTCCACTTATGCGAGAGGAGTTGCTATCCTCCTGTATAAGTCACTCCCTTACTTGGTGGAGCAAGTCATTACTGGTACCGGGAGGGGGTAGCTACCTCATATTGATTCTGCAATCGTATGCACAAAGATGGGCATTGGTCAATGTGTATGCCCCCCGCCCCCCCCCCCCCCTTAGATTCCACCATCCATTACATGATCTATACCAAATTAGCTTGTCTCCAGGTACAGCATCTAATCCTGGGCAGGGACTTCAATGCTATTCTGGATAATACGCTAGACACATCAAACCCACTCAAAGCTGTCCCTCCAGATCTGGCTGTTTGGGCAGATATTCTCAATTTGGCGGTGGAAGCATCCAGGGGTCAAGTTGTATTCTCATGTTTCGAGTACCCATAAATCAGGTTCTCTTATCAAATTAATGCTTGGATCTGCCTCGCCCTCTCCTGTGTTTGCGTGGCCTCCTATCTCCCGGCAGGTCTTTCAGACCACTCCCCTCTCAAAATATTATTATCTTCAGATAAGAGCCAGGACCCAGGATGTTGGAGACTGGTGCCACATTGGATTGGTGACCCCAAGGTTCAGGAAATGGTGTTCCCTAAAATTTCTGAATTTTGGAAGAACAATGGGGATTCCACCTCCCTTGATGTGGTGTGGGAGGCCTGCAAGGCTCATACTAGACGTGAATACATTTCCTCTATGAAGGCCCGGCGCTCCGATTTTGCCTCGCAGACCACTCAACTGGAACAGCCTGAGTCGGAGGCCTCAGTGGCTTTTGCAGAGGATCCGATTCCTGAATCATTCTCGGGCCTGTTGCAGATTAGAAGGGAACTCAGGCTCCATTACACCTCATTCTAGTTTGATGTAAAACGCCTGGCTGCCAAAGTGTTTGAATTAGGCAATAAAAATGGAAAAATGCTAGTCGATTTAGTAGCAGAACCTTCCTATCACACCCAGCACTTACGAACACGCCTTGAGGTTATTTAAAATAATTTATTAGGCCAAGTATAGCATAAAAGAAGAGAGGATTAACAAGCGCACTTTTGCAAACAATCAATAACACAATAACAGTACTCTGAGAGATGTGACACCTACAATATTCTAACAGTAATTAATAGAACTGAACTGTATTTACCTAGCAACGGTAAAATGGTTAGCTACCAAAGTTTTGGCCCTTGAAGAAAGCACAACAGTTCCCAGCAGACAAAAGAATACCTTGTATGATGTTAGTCTCTTAGCAGTCCCAAGGAGCTCTTTGCTGGGTCACCAGACACGTGCTATGATTCATTAAAAGTCCAGTTCATGTCAAACAGGAATATGCTGTTGATCTCTCTCTCTTTAAATCCTGCTGAGACAATTCCTCTTTTCCTTCCTTACAAGTGGTGATAGTGCTCTCTAGTACAGTCTGATCTCTCCAAGCATCCAAATAACACCCTCCCGGGAAGAAGGTTTTCACCTGACTGTGGTAAGCTATGGCAGGGATCCATTCATCCAACAGCAGCCTACAGGTAGGTTGATGAAGGAGGTGTGGTCCAGCTTTGGAAATACGTTCCTATTGGCTGCAGAATCCTGAGGTTTGACAGCTCTCTTGATGGCTCTTTCCTTGTGGCTTCTGGCTTGTTCGTCTGGTTCCCTGCACCGCATACCACATTGGCTTTTATATCCAGTTGCTCCAGGGTAGATTGGACTTTCCTTAGGTTGTCCCATCTTGATTTATCCCATGTCTGTCCCCCCGGATGCCTGTAAGTGGATTTGTACCGTCATTTTATGTTGCTGTTAATAAACTGCGCTACACTATCCACGGCTTGGCCTCTCTTTCCCTTCCCTTCTTCTGTTACAGTGCTCGGGTTCCCAGCCCTCCAGGGAAGGCAGCCTTGCTTTAACCCATGTTGTTAGCCAGTGGCTAATTTAATTATTTTAGCCCTAAACCCCCTGGATTAGATAATTGTTTTTTTTTTTAATACATATGGGCACCTGTTTACCCTCAGCACATATGCACAGCGGGGGAGATTAATTGGCTCATTGTCCTGCCACTCCCAATGATATATGGCTGATATCAAGCCAGATTCAGGAATACTGTGTAGTGCAAAGAGTTAAAGGAGAGAGGAACATTACATGGATTGTGGATCTGAGGTCTGCTCTATCGGCCACTGAGTGCTGTGAATGCTGTCTACTCCCTAGAGGGGAGAGATCTCTGGTGAGTGCGGTGAAAGAGGGGGAGAGCATTATGCACTAATTTAATACATATGGATATTGGCGCACCTTTAAAGAGCACCTGTCACTTTATGAGTTATCGATGGATTTATTAATGTGCCAATTTTGAAGATATACGTTAATTTTCCTGATACATGTTTTATTGGCGCACCTTTAAAGAGCACCTGTCACTTTATTAGTTACTAATGTACTTAATAATGTGCCAATTGTGAGGATACATATTTATGTTTCCTTAACATGTTTATGAAATTACTTCATATGAATTGCTTATTTTTACGCCTATTGTTCAGTTTGAAGCACCTTATATATTGATGAATTTTACTGCATTAATTGTTCAGTTTATAGCTTAAAGCACTTTAACCATTTGCCAACCACCTGCCGCACTTGTACTGTGGCAGGTTTGGCTCTACTTTGTGAAACAATGTACCTGTGCATCATTTCGTGTAATAGACACTGGGAAGAGAGGGGCGGAGGCGCGATAATGCACTGATTGGACACAGGGGATACCAATCAGCTGGTTCCGGCAGACCCAATGTCCACCATCCACCCGCGATCGTTCCTGAGACAGGCAGAACGGCAATCTGCCAGTGTAAACAAGGCAGATCGCCGTTCTGACAGGGGAAAAGATAGAGATCTTGTGTTCCTGCTAAGCAGGAACACAGATCTCTGTCTTCCCCCAGTCAGACCTTCCCCTACACAGTTAGCAAGCACCAGCGAGGCACACAGTTAACCCTTTGATCGCCCCTGTTGTTAAGTTAGTATTAGAACAGTGATAGTGCATATTTTTAACACTGATCACTGTATTGGTGTCACTGGATCCCAAAAAATCAGCTCAGTCAACTAGGTGTCCGATCTGTCCGAACAGTCCGCAGGAATGTTGCAGTCACACTAAAAATCAATGATCAGCGCCATTACTAGTAGAAAAAATATATATATAAAAATGCCATAAAAATATCCCGTAGTTTGTAGACGCGATAACTTTTGCGCAAACCAATCAATATACGATTATTGGAATTTTATTTTACCAAAAATATGTAGTAGAAAAAATTCTGGACTAAATTGAAGAAGAAATTTTATTTTTTTTATTTTTTTTATTGGATATGTTTTATAGCAAAAAGTAAAAACGATTTTTTTTTCTAAATTGTCACTCTTTTTTTTGTTTATAGCTCAAAAAATAAAAACAGCTGAGGTGATAAAATACCATTAAAAGAAAGCACTATTTGTGGGGGAAAAAGACATACAGTTTATTTGGGTACTGCATCGCACAACTGCGCAATTGTCAGTTAAAATATTGAAAAAATTGGCCTGGTCTAAACACACTCACCTGTCCAACGGTCCAGCGATGCGGCCGCCCGAAGCCTTGCTCTTCTCCCTCTCTCTTCTGCGCCGCCGGCATCATTGGTGTGGGCACCCCGGCTGTGACAGTTTGCGGATTCACAGCCGGGTACGCACTGCGCATGCGCGAGTTGTGCTATGCGTCGTGATTGGCCGGCAATCTTCTGGGACCTCTGACATGTCCCAGAAGATTGCAGGGAGGGAGGGGGAGAGGAGAACTTCCGCTCAGGGCGCCGCGGCGCTCTGATCGGAAGTAGGAGCGGGTAAATGTGAAAACTAAGTACCCGCTCCCCCCCCCCCCCAAAAAATGACATGCCAAATGTGGCATGTCAGGGGGTTAGAACCACCTAAAGCGGAAGTTCCACTTTTGGGTGGAACTCCGCTTTAACCACTTGCCGTCTGCTCACGTTGAGCATACTGCGGCAAAGTGGTTGGTTATCGTCTGACGACGTAGACCTAAGTCGCCAGACACTCCCCTATCTCGGCGGCGCGCGCGCGCCGCCGGAGGCTCGCTCCCGCTGTACTCATTCACAGCGGGAGTCGGGCCAGGGGAGGAGCAGCGGCGATCGCCGCTGCTCTTCCCCGATCGTCGGGGAATCGAGTGTGGAGATCCGCCTGCTTGTGTAAACACAAGCGGGCGGATCTCCTAAGTGACAGGCAGGGTCAGATTGCAGGGTTCAGCATAGTTGAACCCTCGATCTGTCCTTGTGTCACTCAGTCACCACCCCCCACACACGTTAGTAAGCACCAGGCATACATTAACCCCTCCCTCTCCAATACAATTAACCCCTTCCCTGCCAGTGTCATTTTTACAGTAACAATGCATATATATAGCACTGATTACTGTAGTAATGTCACTGGTACCCCCAAAAGTGTCAAAAATGTCAGTCAAGGGTCCGATCTGTCCGCTGCAATGTCGCAGTCCCGCAAAAAAAATCGCAGATCGCCGCCATTACTCGTTAATAAAAAAAATACCAAAAATGACAGAAATCTTTCCCTTAGTTAGTAAACGCAATAACTTTTGCGCAAACCAATCAAAATACGCGTATTGTGATTTTTTTTACCAAACATAGGTAGCAGAAAAAAAATTGGCCAAAAATTAAAAAAAAATTGATTTTTAATTTTTTTTGGGGGGGAATTGCATATAAAAAAATGTTAAAAATATTGTTATTTTTTCAAAATAAACGCTCTTTTTTTGTTTATAGCGCAAAAAGTAAAAATCGCATAGGTGATCAAATACCACCAAAAGAAAGCTCTGTTTGTGGGAAAAAAAGGACGTCAAATTTCGTTTGGGTACGGCGTCGCACGACCGCGCAATTGTCAGTTAAAGTCGCACAGTGCCGAATCGCAAAAAGTGGCCTGGACGTAAGACAGCAAAATCCTCCGGTGGTAAAGTGGTTAAGGAGTAAAACCTTTTGGGACTGAAGTGGTTAAAGAGCACCTGTCACTTTAATTTGAAATTCTTTTTTCTCCAGAGGTCATTCTGGCAAGTTTTTTTTTTTTTTTTTTCTGCACAAGGTTATGAATTTAAATGATATGTATGACTGCTTAGCAACATCTAGTGGTTGCACACCCACAACATATGATTTATAACATTGCACACTTACTGGGTTGGATTTATTACCACTGAGGAACCCACTGAGGCTATTTTTACCTATACTGTACTTACCTTTATGTCCACACATTACCCTACAGAGCAGAGCCACGCCCACTATTCATTTATTTTCAACAGAAAACTCCCCCCCCTGGTGGCTGTTTAGAGAAGACAGCAGCTTTTTTAAACACATGGTAACTATAGAGAATCTCCAGGAACTGACTGAAGTCATCTCTGTACAGAAGAGATGGGATCATTCCCGGTGGATAACACTGAATAATCAGCACACGACACACACAGCTGTCCTCCTCACATTTGGTCTTCAACAATATGGCTGCGGTGGATCGCCCGCCTATTGTCCTCGGCAGTATGGCGGCGGAAGATTAGTGCAGTGTTAGACAAGCATACGACTCCTCATCCTCATAAGTGCTGGTTGTCGGCCGCTGCGGCCATATTGTTGAAGACCAAGAACATCGATATAAGCGGCTGTTTATTTTGGTCTCCAGTAAAATGTCCGGTGTGCGCTGTAGTGGGGCGGGGATGAGTGTCGTGTGTCCGGGGCGGGCTCAGAGGAGCGGTCCCCAGCTGTGTGTGTATTCCGCTATTATCCCCGGTGCTGAGTGAGATACATCTGCCGGGCACAGCAGCATCATGGCGGCAGACGGCAGCACCCAGGTGGGAGAGGAGAGAGGCGCCGCCCTGTGGAGGGGGGAGGGCAGTGCTGGGGACACATCTGTATGGTCACCTCACCTTACACTGTGGAGGTCAGAGGTCAATGCATAGGTGTGCACAGACTGTTGAATTAGGGTGTGCACCCCAAAGCTCAGACACAGATATGTGTGCATGTGTATATATATATACTGACGGTGTCAGTAAGGCAGTGGATGGTGTCAGTCATTTTTATGTTTATTATTTTATCTTTTTTTTTTTTTTTTTTTTACCATTTTATTTTAACCACTTTACCACCGGAGAATTTTGCTGTCCTACGTCCAGGCCACTTTTTGCGATTCGGCGCTGTGCGACTTTAACTGATAATTGCGCGGTCGTGCGACGCCGTACCCAAACAAAATTTACGTCCTTTTTTTCCCCACAAACAGAGCTTTCTTTTGGTGGTATTTGATCACCTGTGCGATTTTTACTTTTTGCGCTATAGACAAAAAAAGAGCGTTTATTTTGAAAAAATAACAATATTTTTAACATTTTTTTTATATGAAATTCCCGCCCAAAAAAATGTAAAAATCTAATTTTTAAAAAATTTTTGGCCAATTTGTTTTCTGCTACCTATGTTTGGTAAAAAAAATCACAATAAGCGTATTTTGATTGGTTTGCACAAAAGTTATTGCGTTTACTAACTAAGGGAAAGATTTCTGTCATTTTTGGTGTTTTTTTTTTTTTAACGAGTAATGGCGGCGATCTGCGATTTTTTTTTTTTTTTTTTGCGGGACTGCGACATTGCGGCGGACAGATCGGACCCTTGACTGACATTTTTTACACTTTTGAGGGTACCAGTGACATTACTACAGTAATCAGTGATATAAATATGCACTGTTACTGTAATAATGACACTGGCAGGGAAGGGGTTAATTTTATTGGAGAGGGAGGGGTTAATGTATGCCTGGTGCTTACTAACGTGTGTGGGGGGAGGTGACTGAGTGACACAGGGACAGATCGCATGTTCAGCTATGCTGAATCCTGCAATCTGTCACTGTTTGTCACTTAGGAGATCCGCCCGCTCTGTTTACACAGGCGGGCGGATCTCCAAACTCGATTCCCCGACGATCGGGGAAGAGCAGCGGCGATCTCCGCCGCTCCTCCCCTGGCCCGACTCCCGCTGTGACTTAAAACAGCGGGAGCGCGCCTACAGGGGGAGGAGTCCAGCGACGTAGGTCTACGTCGCTGGATGGAATCGAGCCACTGTGCCGCAGTACAGTCCCAGTGACTGGTCGGCAAGTGGTTAATTTTAGCAGAAAGAGATTTTTTAGTTTTTTTTTTTTTATTTGGTGGAATATCAGGGGTCTAACTGGGGAATATGCGCCACAGAGGTTGACTAGGGCGTGAACACGCCTTATGCACCACATGGGGTGATTGGAGCGCGCCCAGGCACACCCTTTGCGCACGGCACACCTATGGGTCATTGTAGACTCATTCACTTCCCTGTAGGTCTCATTCCCAATGTGCGATTCTCTGCACCTCATCACCGCCAGGGGTCCTAGAAAACTATATTGTACCATGGGGCTCCTTCACAACACATCAATACTGTGCTATGAAGAACGATGGGGGACATGCCCCACCTTTCCGGTATTGCACAGAGCGGCTCCGTTCCTCCTCGTCTGGGGGGTCTCCCGGCTCCTCCTCCCTTTTCAATGGAAGACACTTGCGGGCTCGCTCCCAAGCCAGGCTATGTAGTCCATTGACACACACAGTGTGGCTTGGCCCTGCTGCCCTCTGCTCTCTCCTCAAAGGATTTGATTGGAGAGAGAGCAAAGCGCTGGATCAAGATAGGACTCTAGTATATAAGGTAAGTATTGAGGGGGGATTCTGGAAGGAGCTGATCATGGAAGGTTTTTTTTTTTTACCTTCAAGTGGTTGTAAAAGCAGAAGATTTTTTATCTTTATGATAAAAAAAAAACCTGTGTGCAGCAGCCCCCCTCATGCCTCCTAATACTTACCTGAGCCCCGTCTCTATCCAGCAATGTCCACGAGCGTCTCATCCGTCTGAGACTTTCCCTCCTGATTGCTTGAGACACAGCAGTGGTGACATTGGCTGCCGCTGTTGTCAATCAAAGTCAGCTAGCCAATCAGGAGAGAGAGTGGGTGGGGCTGGGCCAGGGCTTCATGTCTGGGTGGACACAGGGAGCTGTGACTTGGCTCGGGTGCCCCAATAGCAAGCTGCTTGTTGTGGGGGCACTGAACAGGAGGGAGGGGCCAGGAGCACCAAAGAGGGACCTGAGAAGAAGAGGATCTGGGCTGCTCTGTGCAAAACCAACTGCACAGAGTAGGGAAGTATAACATGTTTGTTATTTATATAGGGGAAAAACCGAGACTTTACAATCACTTTAAGGCCCCTTTCACACTTGTACGACCTAAAAGTTGTCCGACTTTGAAGCAACTTTGACACGACTTGAAGCAATGTCTTGTGTAATCTTGAGATCTACGGACCTCAAGTCGCATCAAAGTAGTGCTGGGACTAATTTGAAGTTTCTGCAACTTGACGTCACACAGATATAAATGGTACTCATTGGAAATAACGGGGCACAACTTGCAATGCAATTTTAACCACTTTACCACCGGAGGATTTTGCTGTCTTACGTCTGGGCCACTTTTTGCGATTCGGCGCTGTGCGACTTTAACTGACAATTGCGCGGTCGTGCGACGCCGTACCCAAACGAAATTTACGTCCTTTTTTTCCCACAAACAGAGCTTTCTTTTGGTGGTATTTGATCACCTGTGGGATTTTTACTTTTTGCGCTATAAACAAAAAAATTGCATTTATTTTGAAAAAATAACAATATTTTTAACATTTTTTATATGAAATTCCCCCCAAAAAAATTTAAAAACCAATTTTTTTTAAATTTTTTGGCCAATTTGTTTTCTGCTACCTATGTTTGGTAAAAAAAATCACAATAAGCGTATTTTGATTGGTTTGCGCAAAAGTTATTGCGTTTACTAACTAAGGGAAAGATTTATGTCATTTTTGGTGTTTTTTTTTTTTATTTTAACGCGTAATGGCGGCAATCTGCGATTTTTTTTTTTTTTTTTTTTTTTTTTTTTTTTTTTGGGGGACTGCGACATTGCGGCGGACAGATCGGACCCTTGACTGACATTTTTGACACTTTTGGGGGTACCAGTGACATTACTGCAGTAATCAGTGCTATATATATGCACTGTTACTGTAAAAATGACACTGGCAGGGAAGGGGTTAATTTTATTGGAGAGGGAGGGGTTAATGTATGCCTGGTGCTTACTGACGTGTGTGGGGGGAGGTGACTGAGTAACACAGGGACAGATCGCAGGTTCAGCTATGCTGAACCCTGCAATCTGACCCTGCCTGTCACTTAGGAGATTCGCCCGCTTGTGTTTACACAAGCAGGCGGATCTCCACACTAGATCCCCGACGATCGGGGAAGAGCGGCGGCGATCGCCACTGCTCCTCCCCTGGCCCGACTCCCGCTGTGACTGAATACAGCGGGAGCGAGCCTCCGGCGGCGCGCGGCGCCGAGAAAGGGGAGTGTCTGACGACGTAGTACTATGTCGTCAGACGATAACGAGCCACTCTGCCGCAGTAATATTACTGCAGGCAGACGTAAAGTGGTTAAAGTCCCAAGTCGCAGGACAAGTCGCACAAGTGTGAAAGGGACCTTATGCAGAAAATGCAGTATGGTAAAAAAAAAAAAAAAAACCTTCTGCCCTTACAACCACTTTACCACTTGCTGGAGTTCTGTCAAATAATGCATCCTGTCACATAATGCCTCTGACGATCTGCACATGTGCAGTACGTAACTTCACGCCAGCTGATCTGTTGATCAGCTGGCGTGACGTCAACACTGCGCATGCGCAGATCGTCAGAGGCATTGTCCAACTATCTGCAAAGCACAGAATCTTATTGTCATATTCTGCCTCACTCTCTCTGCACATGCATTAGACTTGAGCAACGTCATAGGCGGAATACTATTGCTGTTTGGCAGAGTTGGCTGTGTTGCAGGACGGATTCCGTCGCTCAAGTCTAATGCATGCGCAGGGAGAGTGAGGCAGAATCTGATAATTAGATTGTCAGATAATGCCTCCGACATTCCGCACATGTGCAGTGTTGACGTCACGCCAACTGATCAACAGATCAGCTGGAGTAATGTTCCATACTGCACATGCGCAGATCGTCAGAGGCATTATCCGACCGGATGCATTATTCAATAGAACACCGACCGTTTACCACAGATATACGGCGGTAAGGCGGCTTCTCTGTCCTGGATGACATACTAGGTACATGATCCATCACTTCCAGGTGGGGGCGCGTGCCTAGGGTTGCCACCTTTTCTTCAAGCCAAACCCGAGCACTTTAGCGGCCTGAGACACCTTTGGGTGCCCCAAGGAGAGTAGTAATGCGGTGCATTTTTTGCTATTAGGCACTGCACTACTTTAACTGGTAGTTGTGCGGTCATGCAACGCTGTACCCAAACAAAATTTATATCTTCTTTTCATGCAAATAGAGCATTCTTTAGAAAATAAAAAAAAAAAATGTATGTTTTACCTTCTGCTATAAAATATATCCAATAAAAAAAAAAAATTGAATTTCTTCATCAATTTTGGCCAAAATGTATTCTGCTTCATGTGTTTGCTTTACAAAATCCCCATAAGTGTATATTGATTGGTTTGCATGAAAGTTATAGCGCCTACAATCTATGGCAAATATACTGGAATTTTTTTTTATACTATTAATGGAGGTAATCAGCGACTTATAATGGGACTGCGATAGTGCGCCAGTCAATCTGACACTAACTAACGCTAGGGGGGAACTGTTTAACTGCCACTGACATGACCAGTGACATTATTACAATGATCAATGATAATACTATACACAGGGCTCAAAATGTCAAGTCATGAGCTACTAGCCAGGTCTTAAGAGTTACTTGCCACCAGTTGCCCCACCCAACCCCTACCCTGCCCCGCCCCTAAACACACCCTTGTAAATTATCTCATGAAATAACACTGTTAAATGTTTTATGCAGAATTAAGTTACAAAAATAAATATTACCAACAACTTTATCAGTGCCCATCAATGCAGCCTCATCAGTGCCTATCAATGCAGCCTCATCAGTGCCCATCAATGCAGCCTCATCAGTGCCCATCAATGCAGCCTCATCAGTGCCCATCAATGCAACCTCATCAGTGCCCATCAATGCAACCTCATCAGTGCCCATCAATGCAACCTCATCATTGCCCATCAGGGCAGCCTCATCGGTGTCCATCAATGCAGCCCCATCAGGGCTGCCTCATCTATGCCCAACAATGCAGCCTATCAGTGCAGCCTCAGGAGGCGAGCCGACTGGATTACACAGAGAGAGGATCTCCTGCAGTGACACAGCTTGGATCTGAAATGCCAGCCTTGTCAAAGTCCTGGACCGGCTCCTATGATAGACGTCACACTACTTAAATGTCCCGGCATTGGACCAGTGTGCTATCACAGGAGCTGATGCAGGAGGCAGGATTTTGTTTGACATTTGGCGTTTCAGATCCAAGCTGTGTCACAGATGGAGTTTCCCTCTCTGTGTGATCTGGCCAGCTCTCCCCTCCTATCCCCATAGTTTCTTGGCTGATCGCTGGGAGGAGAATCGGCTCTTATTTAACCCTGCACCCCCTGGCAGTTTCTCGCTCTCCCTCAACTTATTTCCATTCGCCAGATGCGAGCAGGCGAGTGGAAATTTTTAGGGCTGCTATGCACTGTTCCTGTACTAATGACACTGGCTGGGAAGGGGTTGAAAGTGTGCCTAACAATGTGTAAAGTGAGCTGCTTTTCACTAAGAATCTCTCCAGGAATGAGAAACTGACAGATCGCTCCCTCTGTACAGAGCCCTGTAATGTTTCCCAACACAGAGCTATGGGCTGTGATTGCACACAGCCAATCAGCAGGTCTTGGCCATGAATCATTGGCCAGGACTTGCTGACAGGCACCTGCTGTGTACAATCACAGTGGGAGCCGGACGGGGGGGTGTTCATGCGCATACCATAAACCCATAAGTAGGCAGCAACATACGGGTACATCGCTTTGCCAACCGCCACTGCACATCCACACAGCCGCTGTTCCCAATTTGACTATCATGTGGGTGCACTGCCCTAAAGGCACAGTATGCATTTAGGGCCATGCCCTCACACCCATGGCTTTCAGATTGGAAGCAGCAGCTGTGACCCAATTGATGTGAATGGGACAGCAATGCACATGGTTGCAAAGCAGAAGTGCTGCGATCGAGGGGTTAAAGCAGGTGGTGAGGAGGTGGAACAACGCCTCCTAACAGCTTGTCAGATGCTCTTTAACTGCTTGCTGACCGCCGCACGACTATTTACTGCGGCGGTCAGCACCTCACAGGCAAAGCGACGTAGTACTACGTCGCTAGTCTGTGAGGGTCTAGGGAGTGAGCGCACGCCGCCGGAGGCGCGCTCCCGCGTGGTCACGGACCCCCCGCGCATGTGACCGGCGGACCCGATGTCCGCCGGTCATTTGCGATCGTCGGGTGGAGAGGGAGAAAGGCAGGCGGCTAATGTAAACAAGTCGCCTGTCATTCTCCCCTGTGTAGGAATAGTGATCATACGGTTCTACTATGTAGGACCGTTGATCACTGTTCTTACACATCAAGCCACAGCCAATCACAGTTAGAATCACGCCCCTAGGGACACACATGACCCCTCCCTCTCAAAAAAAAGTTAACCCCTTCACTGCCAGTGTAATTTTACAGTAACAGTGCATATTTATAGCACTGATTACTGAAGTAATATCAAGTAAACCAATCAAAATACGCTTTTTGCGATTTTTTTTTTTTTTTTACCAAACATATGTAGCATAAAACAAATTGGCCGAAAATGTTAAAAAATTTAGATTTTTACATTTTTTTGGGGGAATTTCATATAAAAAATTTGAAAAATATTGTTATTTTTGCAAAATTGACGCTCTTTTTCTGTTTATAGCACATGATCAAAAAATCGCACAGGTGATCAAATACCACCAAAAGAAAGCTCTGTTTGTGAGAAAAAAAAGGACGTCAAATTCGTTTAGGTACAGCGTCGCACGACCGCGCAATTGTGCGTTAAAGTCACGCAGTGCCGAATCGCAAAATAGGCCCTGGGCAGGAAGGGGGTAAAACCTTCCGGGGCTTAAGTGGTTAAAGACTTCTTTTGAGACCTGAGCATGAGCCCTTGATTGTCTAATATACAGTGATTATGATGAGCACTAACTGTTGTATTCAGCTCCTTGTACAGGAATACATCTGATGAAAGCACAGTGTAAGGACATGTTAGACAGGGAGGTCATGCCGTGATTATTGTTTGTAATCACCCCACTTGCAGCAGTCACTAGAGATTGCTATGCTTGCAGTAGCATGTAGTAGCAATCAGTTGCCTAAATTTGGAGCATCGTCCAACTATCAGAGTCCATTCACACCACACTGTGCGCGTCATGCACATAATGCATGCTCATTAGTGTGCGATTTAACACACTGCAATGCATTAGAACACATTGCAGGGGTTTATACTTTTTTTTTTTTTTTTAATCTTAAAGTTATTACTATGTAGCAGACAAAAAGAAAACATATAATGCAGATTGCCTTGTTCTTTTGTAGGGGCTGTGTTGGGCAGCTGCTGGTGTGAATGAGCAATCGCTATCCCATGGGTTGATTATGGGTGGTGTTCACTATGGTGTTGATGTGATCAAGGCATGAAGTCTGCAACAAGGACAAAGACAGCAATTCTAGGAAATTACCATTTTCAGGGATCTGATGTATGTACTTGTTTGCGAAGCCAGTACTGTGTGGGATTTGCTGGGATATTTATGCCCCTTGCTTATGCGGCATCTATCCCCTGTGTGTGCAGTTCCAGTATTTTAGTGCCTGTGGGAGGCACAGGTTCAGCATCCAGTAATGTAGCCTGCAGCCGGTCAAAATGAATAGCAGGCTAAGGTATTCTGTGGCGAAACACTGTACCAATTGACACATGTGTTTAGGGCCCTGTGCATTCAGGGATGCATGTCTGGAAAGCAGAATACCTGTGTTCCAGGCATTTGTCCCTAAGGCTCCATTCACACCTGAGCGTATTGTTTTCAGGCATTTTTTTCAGGCGTTTTTTGCAGGTGTTTGGAGCCAGGCATTGACATTCAACAAAAACGTAAAAGAAGCTCATGTACTTTTTTGAGATTCAGGCGTTTTGCTTCAGGCGACAAAACGCTCAAATGTGAACAGGGGCTATTGAAATTAATGGGATTTTGGTTGTTGGGTGTTTTGAGACTTTACAGATGAGCATTTTACAAGCTGAAAAACGCTCAGATGTGAACCGGGTCTAAGGCCAACGCCCAAATAAATGCCTGAAAAATGCCCGAAAAAACACCTAAGGCCCCTTTCACACAGGCGGACCGTTCAGATCCACCTGTCAGTTTTTTTTGGCGGATCTGAACGGTCCCCTATGCATTCCTATGGGGCATCAGATGTCAGCGGAGACATGTCCGCTGACATCCGATCCGTCAAATCTGGGTGGATGGAAACCCTATTTTCCATCTGTCCAGCGGATCGGATGAGAACGGACCGACGGTCCGTTCCCATCCGATTTCCCCATAGAGATGCATGGGGAACTGACAGCTGTGTCTCCGCACACAGCACGGAGAACAGCTG
This sequence comes from Pelophylax lessonae, assembly GCF_965119305.1. Lineage (NCBI taxonomy): Eukaryota > Metazoa > Chordata > Amphibia > Anura > Ranidae > Pelophylax > Pelophylax lessonae. The sequence continues at coordinate 255,973,708 of NC_138773.1, read as the reverse complement.
TCATTCTCCTGCTCAGCGGGGGATCGGAGGATCGATCCCCTGCTGAGAAAAACGGAGTCCGCCGACAGAGTGGAGTGTGTGAAAGGAGCCTTAAAATGATACGCTCAGATGTGAATGGAGCCTAAACATCAGGATTTCATGCACAGAGGCCAGACACCCCTTATGCAAGGGGCCTAAGGTGTAGCTATAGAGGGCCCCAGTTATAAAGTTTGGCTTTACACAAGACACACAGCTGCATTAAAAGTAGAAGATATCTATAAAATATACAGCAATGTACTTTCTAAATGTGCGTTATATTCCACTGGCTTTGGAATAAAGCGATTGGACTGCCATTTTAAGGCCTCATGCACACTGGACGTTTTTACAGCCGCTGTTTTTGGCATCAGACTTTTTTTTCTGTAGCCAGCAAACTCCCCAGCATGTTATCCTATGTGGCCATGCACATATAAGCTGTTATCAGCAGTTTTTGGCAAGTGAGTTTTCTGGCTGTAAAAAAAAAATCAGAACTAGTGGGTTTTAGGAGGCGTTTTTCAGCTGTAAAACCGCTCTAACTCTGATAAAAGCTAAAAAAACGCGGCTATTCTGCGTTTATCAACGTTTTTGAGCCATAAGCTTTTGTGGGAGTATAGTTTTGCTAAAAAAAATAAAGCTAAAGAATGCAACAGTTGAAAAAAGCTAAAAAACGCTAAAAAAATGCTACTGCAAAAAAGCTGAAAAACGCCTTCTACAGCTACAGCTTTATACCGACGTTTTGATAATGTCCAATGTGCATGAGGCCTTATAAATGGCTAACAACAGGAGGAGGAGAGCCCAGACACGTGTCATGTCAACAGCATGTGACAGACGGCCTCTCCTCCAATCATGGAGTTCTCTCTACAGTATTAAAGTTCACATTTCACGCACTATTTAGAACATGAAATATGGTATAAATCAACATCCCCAAAACTTAACTACTCATTGATTATGAGATCGGTTTTTCTGCATTTATTACTTTTTGCACAAGGTGGACTGTGCCTTGAGGCAAAATTCACACTGGTGATTTAAGCCTCGTACACACGCGCCGAAAATTGGCAGGGAATTTTCGTCCGACGACCGATCCGCAGATTTTCGGCTTGTTAGTATGATGCTTCCGACAACCGACTCCGACTTTTCGGCCGAAAAAAATCTGGTGTGCAGGCTATAACATTTTTTTCCTCCGTCAAAACACGTCCGATTTTCGTGCAGTCAGTACAGATTTCGACAGGGAAAAATCTTATGAGCAAGACTGGGCATGCTCAGAGAAGAAAGAACACAAAGAAAGCAAACCAACACATGACATCATTTCTGTAGTATAATTCTGTCGGTCGACAAAAAAGTGTTTCTGCTTGTAGGAGCATATGCCTGAAAAAGCCATAGTGTGCATGGACACATTGGCTAACAAAGAGGAGAGTTTCTAGGCAGAAAAATTAAGAGCTCCAAAAGTCTCAAAAGCCTGTAGGGGAGCCGCTTCTTTGAGCTCCTTTGAGCTGCAGTGTGCATGAGCTCCTTAAGTGTATGTAAATCCTCACCTTGTAAAACAACAAATAGAATGAAATGCAAAACCTTTTTTATAGATATAAAAAAAACTTTAGAAATACCTTTTTTCCCTTTTTTTTGTTTTATAAGTGAACGCATTCCCTCTGTTTTCAGCTTCATAAGAGCTGGGGGAGGATAAGCAGTAGCACACGGAGCTTCCCAGTGAATGGCTGTGTAGAAGGGGCATGTCAGTCAGGGCAAGTCTGATCACTGGAGAAGAGCACACTGAGTTCACAGCATAGCTAGAAAACTGACCATGTGTGTTCTGATTAGTGTGGTCAGTTTTTAATAGGAAAGTAGAGGGACTGGCAGGAACAGCAGGGATTTCACACAAAGGAAACAATAGAAAGAGAACAGGAGACTTTTTCATACAAGTACACGGTACAGCAGGCACATATCAGGAATATGACATGTTGGGGTAACAAACGCTTTAAGCAGAGAGAACTCTGTGGGTCACCATAGGCTCTAATCCATGACCTGAATGATATGAATGGCTCCCAAAGCACAGGCTCAGTGCAAGGTAACCCCTGGCATGTCTAGCAGATAGCAGGTTCTGCTCTAATTTATGGAAATAAACATATTTGCATTATAGAGCACCCAAGGTTTTAGTATCCCCAGGGTGTGTCTGGATGTCTGCCTCCAGTCTCTATGTTGTGAGCCATTTATTTTTTCTTCTGTACAGGTACTCTTTAGGAGTCAGTAAGTGAATATTTCTGTGTGTGCTAGAATCATTTTTTCAGGTGTGAAAAGTATATAATGTGTTATAAAGGCAATTATTGGAAAAAGTTTGTTTGCTAGATCTCCTTTACCATAAAACAAACATGGCAGTTCTGTGACGGTGAAGACGTTCGATAGCATTGACTACTATGGATTGAATGTCCGGGTTCATTCACACATACAAACTGTGCTGCAGATACTCTCTGATTTATGTAATGGATGTGTATGGATGAAAAAAGAAACAATCCATCCAGTAGTGATGTTCCAGCTCTGCTCTGCAGACATCTACATAGTGTCATTTAAAGGGGGGATCAGACATAAAGGATGGTATGGAAGCACATAACAGGGTACTGTCACTGAAAACCCACTTTACAGGTTCGAGTATCACATTATTCTGCAAATTCTTAGGTAGTAATAATGACTGACAGCAGTCGTAGCCAATGGCACCCACTGCTGCCTGTGTCTCATGTGAGACCAGGGGGAGAGGAGGGTGGTGCTGCAGCCAGGACAGTGCTGGATCATGAGAGGAGGCAGGAAAGTGTTTAGGGATGGGGGAGAGGAAGAAAAACTTGTGGGGGGTGTTTTGTACCTTAACCACTTCCCTCAAACCGATGTAGCTGTCATTTCCGCTTGCAGAAGTGGTTGTACCGGGATGATGCCTGCAGCTGCAACCCGGTACAGTTTTTTAGAGCCGGCGGTCGGCTTTTAGGAGACAACAGTCAATGCAGCTCAGCAGCCGCTTGGCCGTTGTCCCAGCAAGCGGGAGGGGAGGACCCTTCCCGCCGCCTTCCACAGCTCTGCCCAGGTCTCCCGTCCCTTTGGGAGAACCGAGCAACCAGCCGGCTTGTCCGCCGGCTGGCTGGAGTCCCAAACAAAGCCGTATTTGGCTTTGATCAGGTCTCCGATGTAGTGACTTGGAGTCACCAAGGGGGCACAAAAAGTTTTCTGGCGGCTCTGGAGGTAGCCGGCATTCTAAGGTGGGTAGAACAGTTTGTTCCAGCCCTCTCCGCCATACACATTCCAGGGGTGGGAAACTAGCAGGCAGATTACCTCAGTCGGCAGGCGTTGGACCAAGGGGAGTGCTCCCTTCATCCAGAGGTGTTTCATCAGTTGTGTCTAAGGTGGGGCATCCCCATGGTGGATCTGTTGGTGTCTTGGCTCAACAGAAAGGTGGCTCGGTCACGTGATCCTCTGGCGGATGCTACAGACGCGCTGGGGGCCCCGTGGGGTCAGTATCGTCTGATTTATGCTTTCTCTCCTCTCAAGTTTCTGCCAAGACTTCTACGCAGAATCGAGGCAGAAGGGATTCTGGTCATTTTAGTGGCTCCGGACTGGCCTCGACGGGCATGGTATGCCGATCTGTTGCGGGAGGATCTGCTGTCCCAAGGACCAATCTTCCATCCTGCTTTATAGTCTCTGGCTTTGATGGTTTGACTGTTGAATGCCAGGTGCTGATGGATAGGGGGTTTATCTGAGTCAGTGATTCCAATGCTGTTAAAAGCTAGGAAATCTACTTCTAGGAAGATCTACCATCATACGTGGAAGACGTACACTGCGCGGTGTAAGTCTCTTGAGGTTCATCCTTACTCCTCGGTGGCTCAGCTCTTGACCTTCCTTTATTGAGGGGTTGAGCAGAAATTGGCCTTGAGTACCATCAAGGGCCAGGTGTCGGCTTTGGGGGTCTTTTTCTAATGACCCAATGGCCAAACACTCCCTGGTGCGTACCTTTCTTCAGGGGGTCCAACATTTGGTTCTTCCAGTGCGGTCTCCGTTGCCGCCTTGGGACCTCACTTTGGTGCTTTCGGTCCTCCAGAAGCCTCCCTTTGAGAATCTTCGGGAGATTCTCTTGCTTACGCTGTCTCAGAAGGCGGCTTTTTTGGTGGCTATCACCTCTGCGCGTAGGGTGTCGGAACTGGCGATGTTATCCTGTCATTCACATTACTTGGTGATTCAGAGAGATAAGGTGGTTCTTCGTCCCTGACCACCATTATTAATTAAATGGCAGTCGTTGCAATATTTTATGTCACACTTTATTTGTGCAGCAGTTTTTTAAATGCATTTTAATGAATTTAAAAAAATGTAACGGTAAAGTTTTCCCAATTTTTTGTTAATTTGTAAAAGATGTTACGCTGAGAATCGTGATCTTTATTCTAAGCAAAAAAATTATGATTCTCATTTTATCCAGAATCGTGCAGCTCCTACCTTGCCTTTTTTTCTGCATTCTCTGATTGGATGAGATGGAGATGTGTTCAGAATGAAGGCGTTCTGTAAATGGCGCTCGTGCCAAGTGAAGGAACCCCTGTAGTTACTACACAGCTAGGCAGCCGCTTAGCACAGGACCTGGAAGACAGCGGCAATCACTGTTGCAGTGATGATAATTACAGTAATTCTGTGTTCCCACAGCGGTCCCTCAGGTATGGTATATGCATACTTACACTGGTCCAAGCTTGACCAATGTAACAATGCAATGAAATCCATATCTGGAGTTCAGCTTTAATGTATTTGAATATGGACTTTCAGAATGTGAGTGTAAAGACATTTGGAATTAGGCATATGAAGAATTCTGTTGTCCAGGAATCTGTATAGAGAGATTACTCTACTAATTATTTCCTCTTTTTAGGCATTAATCAATTACTACTGCCAGGAAAAGTACTTTCATCACGTTCAAACCTCCTCTAATGAAGTTCTCAAGGAGTATGTTAATGATCCCGTATTCCTCTTTTTCCGGGCCTTTGGGATGTTAATGGAAGGTAATTGGTTTTAACTGAAAATTCTCACTAACTCTTAACTGTAATACTTAATGGAAAACCCAACTTGTTTCAATGTATTCACATGTTTTATTCATTTGGGATTCTACAGATCAAGTGTCGGAGTTCTTCCAGGAAATGGAAACGATAAAGGATAAATCAGAGGTTTCACTGTGTTCTCTTATGGCTTTAATATATGCTCACAAGAAAAGTTCAGATCCAGGTAATTTTTAGTTTTCATACAATAGTCTTTTCTACAATCCCCTATGGATCTATCCAATTAGATTATCTGATACTAAAGCTAGCCATGGTCGGATTACTATTGTTCAGCTTACAGAATGAACAAGAGAAAATCAGTCTATTCCTCCATCCATGGTAAAGAACTCCTTAAAGTGGAATTCCAGACTTTAACTAACTTAGCCTTAAACAGCTCCCACCCCCCTTCTAACCCCTATTATAATTACCCTGTAGAAGGAATTAGGGATGCACCGATCCGATATTCGGATCGGATATCGTCCCTGATACTGGCAAAATAGCTGGATCGGGGGATCGGTAAAATTAACAGATCCACGGGCCGATCTGGTTTTGCTCTTTATAGTAGAGAACAGCTGTCAAAGAAAAAAAAAAAAGAGCCTCCTGCAAATGCCTTTCAACTCTCCCAGTTAAGTAAACACAATGATTACAATGTATCTTTTCGTTCAGTCTACCCGAGGAGGGAAGTTTAACCTCTTAAAGACTAAACTCATGACATTTTAGATTTTGAATGCACAATGTTATAAGGTATCTGCCGATACCGATCCGGAAGTATTATTTTGTTATAAGCTCACAAAACAGTACTTCCGGATCGGACTCGGGATCGGCGATTTCACAAAGCAAAAGATCAGTATCGGGACCAAAAAAGTCGGATCGGTGCATCCCTAGAAGGAAGATGTCTTTACTTACCTATTCTCAGGGCACTCCAGTTCGGTCTTGTGATTGGCTCCCAGTGGCCGGCTTTAGGAGAGAGGAGGGAAGGCTGACCTCAAATGTCTCATAGTGAGCCTATGGGTAACGTAAACACCGTTTCAGCCACTGTCAGCGCTCTCTCCTCTTCCTTGAACTGGCTGCTGCAGAGATCACATGACTGGACTGGAGCACCCGCAGCATTTTCCTTCTACAGGGTAGTTAGAATAGGAGTTAGAAGTTGGTTGGGAGCAGTTTTAAACTTCGTTATTTAGAGCCTGGAATTCCATTTTAAAATAGGGAACTCTAAAGATTATGACATTTACAAAACTGACACTACCTACTAATTTGCAGTGATGGGGTTTTTATCTGGCGCAATACTTGATATCCTTGATAAAATTGTGTGAATATTAACTTCAATTATCCAATCATCCAAATAGCAAATTCTTATTTACCTATTTAGTGTGCATGCGATTGGATAATTGAAGTGTATTGTGTAAAGATTCTCAACTAGTAAATCAACCCTATTTGGCCTGTTTTTGTTATATATCTATGCATGTGCTTTCTTCTATATCTCTATGCACGTGCTTCACTGTTGATTACAGGAGGATCTCATAAGCAGTAGTTGTTTCTTTCTATAGCCCAAGGTCCATAGTTGTAAATAGATCCTGACTTTGTCTGTTAGGGCTCGTTTAGTTTACACTTCAACTTTAACACACAGTAAAGTCCCTACCACTTCAACATGCTTTTTTATGTGTTTTTGATACTTCAGTGATGCTCTTTTGAAGCTTTAATGAAGCTTGGCAAGTATCTTGTGTGTATTGAACCCCAGCTCATTAGTACCCCTACTCAGCAGATCCCCAGCTCAATAGTACCCCTGTTCAGCAAGTCCCCAGCTTATTAGTATCCTCCTTCAGCAGATCCCCAGCTTAATTAAACCCTTGTTCAGTAGATCCCCCGCTCAGTATTAACCCCCAGCTCTGCTCATCCTCTGGTTTGCTAATCCTTCTCTCTCTCTGGTCCCCTCCCCTGTCACCTTCTGCTATATTGCTCTCACACTGCTCACCATGTGTGACATCTGCTAGTTTCCCCTGCTCTGGTCCCTTAGCTCTGCTGATCCTCTGCAGCTTAGTCCTCTGGTTGGAGGTCTTGCCCACCTTCTGCTTTAGCTTTCCCATGTTTCACACCATGTGTGCCGTCTGCTAGTTGCTCTGCTGCTCTATGCTGTACACCAGATGTGATGTCTGCACCAGACACTTCCAGAATATATTCAAACAAACTGTAAGTGACTGCTGATGACATCTTTCCAATGAAGAATTTTTTAAGCCAAGGAAATGCAACCTGTAAACAGGACTGTAAGGTAACCATTTTATTTAGTGACAGGGACTTTGATTGTCATTCAGAGTGCTTTAAAAAAAGCAAGTCCAATGCCACATTTTGAAGCATATGTAAACGAGCCCCTTTAGCACCACTTTTAAAGAATAAAAAAATTCTCTTGTACAAGGATTTTAATTTCACTTTTTTTTTTTGTAATCTGCAGCTGCTGTAATTTTCTGTAAAATTCAATGCAATAAGGCAACATGGAGGTGTTCTGTACACATATGGTGAATAGAACTTCCCCAGACATGTAATTTCCTGCTTGTGTGATTTTAGAAAAACCCCTGCAATAGAAATTATATTTTTGATGAGATACTCCCCAAGGATTAATTCTAAAGGGATGCAGACACTGCAACACAGAGTTTTCCTTTTAGGAATCAGGCTTCCAAAGACATAGTAAAATATACAGCTTTTTCTTAATAACACATAGAGTTTTTTTATTTATTTTTTCAACAAAAAAGGAGTTACTCTTTAACAAAGTTTGTTGCAGACTCCCACTTGTTTCTGCCATGTTTTTGCCATGTCCTTTGCAAACTTATTCTGAATGGGAGGGTCTGGTTCATTATAATCACTTGGTGCACTCTCATCGTTCTGATTAAAATTTTTGTTGCAGAGGATGCCTAAAATCTGACTTGTATCCTAGTGCAGACTTCTGGGAAAATCAGTGAGCCAATCACATGAGCAGGAAATTACATTTCTGCAGGCATTCTGTACACCAGTGGTGTTCAGACCGCTTTTAGATTGCCATATTACATTGAATTTTACAAAAAATGACAGTGGCTGCAGATTGAAATGAGTAGGTTTTTAAAACAAGAAAGAAAGTAATGTTTAGCAATGCCTTTTTATACCATGTAATATTATGTAGCTAAATATTGATATTTTAGTAAAACCTCCATTGTCATGTTTCATACACAATTGATTAATATCCTTTATGGCTTTTGAGAAATACCGTATATTTGAATGAAAGTCATCTTTAATTCATTGATGCACACAAATGTACAGAGATTTTAAAATTGAATCATATTTGTAGACAGAGAAACCATTCAGGACCTGGAAATGAGAATGAAGGAGCAACGAAAAACAGCCGGACCTAGAGCCTTATATTATGCTGGGTTGTTCCTGTGGCACGTGGGACGACATGATAAAGCTCGGGAATATGTCGATAGGATGATCAAGATATCAAATGGTGACAAAGATGTACGTAGCATTACTGTGGCAGAAGCAGACCTTGGTTTATGGTTACTTCCAGTGTTTATAAAGCCTAAATGCTTTTACCTTAATGTATTCCTTGAATAAAAGGTAAAAAATGTTTAGGCAGTAGTTACGCCCCCATCCTCCCCTTGAAATCTGCCTTGAAATTTGTATTGCTGTCAGACTTTGTGGTTATTGTGTAGGTTGGAAAAAAGAGGGGACCTGAACACAGCAGCCTGTCTGGCCTCAAAGGATATATATATTTTTTTTAAATTAAATTAAAGATGTTCTACTTTCCTGCTCTGTGCAGTTATATTGCACAGTGCAGCCCCGAGTCTCCTTTTCTGAGGTTTCCTCTTTTTCTGGGGCTCCCTCTGGCGCTCTCTGCTACTCTTCTGCGTGTGCCACCATAGCAAGCTGTGTGCGCTCCCGAGCTGGGCTGTATGCGTACATAGACCCACACAGCGCAGCTCAGATTTCACGGAACAGCAGAAGCCGATGGCTCCCACTGTTCTCAGTGAAGCCTGTAAGAAGAGGAAGAGAGTAGAGGAGACCTGCAACTGGAAAAAGCGTTGGTCAGGTAAGTGAAGGAGGTGGGGGGTTCACAGCAAGCGTTAAAATGTTTTTTACCTTAAAGTGCTAATACAGGTTATTTTATAAAAATAGCAAAGATGTCATTTTTACCTGCTCCGTGCAGTGGTTTTGCACAGAACAGACCTGATCCTCCTGTTCTCGGGTCCATGCCAGCACTCCAGTCTCCCCTCCTCCCCACCGAGTACCTCATAGCAAGCTTTCTATAGGGGCACTCGTGTAGGCTCGCTCCCTCATCACTGGCTCCTCTCAATAAGGAGGGAAAGAGTGAAGAGGACCTCGGCTCTTATGGACATCGCTGGATTGAGATTGGGTTTAGGTATGTATTTAGGAAGAGGTCTGTAGGGAGAGCTGCATGCAGAATGTTTTTTTTTTTACCTTTCTGCATAGAATGCAGTAAGGTAAAAAGCCTTATGCCTTTACAACCACTTTAATGCAGGGAATGCATTAAGGTAAAAGACAGTTTGGCTTTATAACCACCTAAAAACCCCTTTATATGCGTGTTCAGCTGTGTATTTAGTACTTTAACTGGAGTTCAGCTTAGAGTTAAAAGAAAGGTCTCCTCTGTCCCCCTAAGGCCTCATACACAATGGGCATTTAGCTCCAGTGCATGAGGTTCTGGCATTAAGGTGGGTAGACACACACCATCCGGCCTTGCTAGCAGCAGCCTGTAAAACATTTAGAGCAGTGGTCCTCAAACTATGGCCCTCCAGTTGTTCAGGAACTACAATTCCCATCATGCCTATTCATGTCTGTGAATTTCAGAGTATTACAATGCCTCATGGGATGTATAGTTCCGCAACAGCTGGAGGGCCGTAGTTTGAGGATCCCTGATTTAGAGGCTGAAAGCTGCTGCAGCTGGACACAGCTGGACGGAGAACTAAATCGTACAAACGTTAGGGCAGTATACTTCCAGAGACAAATTCCCAGAATGTAAGCAGTCTGCATTCCAGGCATTTGTCTTTGGGCACATACTGGCCTAAATATTAATACCACTTAGTGCATCGTCCAGCTACTGCAGCTTTTAGCCTCTCATAGAGCTTAACAGGCTACTGGCAGCAGGGCTTGACGGTGCGCCTGTGCCTTCCACTTGCACCTAAATGCCAGGATCTCATGCAGTGGATCTAAACCCAGTGAACATGAAGCCAACTCCTCTCTATCTGTTGAACATTATAAAATATTTCTGATGAGTTTAAAAATATTAAGCTGCTTCTCCGATTCTGATGCAGACGCTATTTCACTCGCTTCTTGGCTCTCTCTTGATATGAAATAGTTAATTTGGAAAAAAAAAAAATAATAATTGTTAGGAACAATGTGAATCGCTCTTAGCACATTGATTTTGTTCCTTGTTAAAAGTGTGATTGTCTGCATATTCACTGCCGCATTTTCGACGTGGGATTTTATAATACTGGATTGATGTCTGATTGCTTGTTGAAGTGAAGTACCAGAATTGCATTAGTTCCTGAAAACATCACAGGAGAATGGACTGTCTTTAGTGTGCCATGAGTGGAAATTAAATTCAAATGTCTGGTATTACAGGGATTGGTTTTGAAAGGATGGCTCGATCTGACCTGTGGCAGAGAATCCTATGCTAAGAAGGCTCTGAAGTACTTAGAGGAAGGACTGCGCGATGGGACGGATGTGTTTGCTATGATGGGAAAGGTAGGCTTGTCAAGATAAAATGAACCTATGTGTATTAGTGGAAGCCAGTATTATAATTCTCTGTACATATTGATATCATAGGGAGGTGTACATTTTGGGTTTTGCCCATAGTACATTTATGTCATTACTTTGACGCTAAATACTGTTGTTATGATCGCAAGATCACTTTTAGAGGTGGCGGGAGAGGTACACACCCCCCCCCCCTATAGCTTCCTGGTCGTTTCCCTGCTTACTGTAGAGAATGGTAAAGGCGGAAACGATCCAATATGCTTGAGGGATGGGCAGGAAGTCCAGTGAGGGAAAGATGGCCCCCACTCGACTCTGTGCCCTTGGAGGACCGGAGTGACGTCTGACATCACTTCCTTCCACCTAACGGCTTTTTTTCTCTATTGTCCATTGACAGACGCAGCTTCCATACTTCTTATCCATTGGGTTATGCTGCCCTCTGCAGGAGTAGTTCTAGGCAGGAAAAAAGTAATTATCCACGCCCACGGGGCTGTCCCCACAGGCATAACCCCACACCCTCTGCTCCTGCAAACCAGTCTGCCTAGAGAAGGAGTACGACCTAGGTTTCCTGCTGGGACTTCGGTCTCAGTTTTTTAATATTTTCAGAATATTTTTATTTATCTTTACTCACTTTGCTAGTTAGTGTTCAGGGGGATCCTCCTGGTGATCTACAAGCAATGCCGGCTGGGGTTTCGCACTAGATAATCTAGATCCTTAAGGTCTCCCCAGCCTGGCCTACGAGCGTGAGCAGGTTATATTCCCGCACTAGGCCTCGCCACGACAGAGCCCCTTTCTGGTGGGAACGAGCCTGCAAGTGGATGTCTCGCCGGGACGAGACGACCTGAAACGCCCTGAGTCACAGCGTACCTCTCGGCTGGCAGCACCTCCACTCCGGGTGGGAGGTGGTCCTGCCCGGAGCGGAGCCCACCCCGTCCATGGTATGGTAAGTAAATGTAGCCCCCCTTGCCCCTCGGTGGCCTTGAGGGGATGTGGGCTCTCTTCTGGGGATAATAGGACCTGAACTTCCTAAAAGATCCCTATGGCGATCGGCAGTGGGAACCGCGATTGCTGTTTTTAAAGTGACAGTACTCCTTTTTTCGTTTGCATTGAATATGGAGTCCCAGGCAGTAATTTCACCCTCAGACTCACTTAGTGAGTCATCCGAATCGCAGTCGCTGGCCGCAATTTCAGCACCCCTGGAAAGCCTGGCAACCAAGGTCGATTTTGTTATGAAAAAGGTTACTAGCCGAAAACAGCCTCTGCCTTCTCCACCATTGGTGGGGTCCTCTGATTCAGAGGCTGATATAGTTGCCACCGACGCCCCCTACCTGAGGGGTCGCTGTCCTCGCAGTCAGATGGTGAAGAGGACTTGTCTTCTTTAGCTGCAGCACGGGAACGCGATTTGGTGGAAGCCCTGATTTTTTTCAGTAAGGGAAACTTTAAAAATGGCAGATGAGCCCACGCCGGCGGGGACACGGGTGTCTTTTGGCTCCTGCAAGACCCAAAAATCGAGCAAGGTTTTTCCTTGTCCTGAGAATTTTCATGATATTGTTAATGACTAATGGCGGTGCATAAAGCATGTGCTCGTAGTGCCCAAGCGCTTTAAATGCCGTTATCCCTTTGCTGAGGCGGTTTGCAACTGTTGGTTGGTACTGCCTAAGGTGGATCATCCTGTTTCCAGGTTCAACAAATCTACTATAGTGGCTGTGGAAGATTCCCCAGTTTTTGCGGATCCAGCGGACAGGTGGTTGGAATCCCTTTCCCGCCATTTTCATGTGTTGGCGGGGTCTATTCTCAAACTGGTTTTTGTGTCTGTTTTTAGTATCACAGATGGTTGCGGAATGGGTGAGGGTTCTGAAGGGGAACTTGGATCCTGACATAGTTCCCCAGAGCTGATGGAACTTATGGACCAAATGGCCCAGGCCCCGGTGTTCCTGTGTGATGCGTCCTTGGATACGGCTCCACTGGTGGCCAGAGTGTCAGCTCTGGGGATTGCATTAAGATGCATGGTGTGGCTGAAGAGCTGGTCGGCTGACCAGGCTTCCAAGAAAGCCCTGACAGATCTTCCTTTGCTGGGAGAGAGATTATTTGGCGACTCGCTGGATGAGTTGATCAAGGATCTTACTGGTGGGAAGAGTACTCTTCTTCTTCAATCCTCCAAAGGAAAAGCTCCCTGTACTAAGCGGGGATCCTTCCTTTACCGCTCATAGATGTTTTTTTCGTGACTCCGGGGCACAAGAAAAATAAGCCATTCAGAGCTTCTGGAGGGACCAAAAAGCACTGGGGCAAGCCCAAGACCAGTCAGCGGGTTCTCTGGTCAAGTCCTCTTCAGCATCAAGGGGCGCCCCACCCGCTTCTTGGGTGGGGGGACATCTGCGCTTCTTTGAGGAACCTTGGACTTTCTTCATTCATGACAAATAGGTTCAAGAACTGATTCGTTCCGGGTACAAGATAGAATTTCGGTCCCGGCCGATGGACTGTTTTTTTTTCAGTCAAATCTTCACCTGTCTCCGGATCGTTTGAAAGATCTCCGGAAAGGCTGTGCAGGATCTCCTTGCTCAAGGAGTGATTGTGCCGTTTCCTCCGCAATAACTCTTTCAAGGTTTCTATTCAAACCTGTTCACGGTGCCCAAAAAGGAGGGCAAGGTGCGTCCAATCCTGGATCTCAAAGCTTTGAACCGCTTTGTGCGGGTGCAGAAGTTTCGAATGGAGTCCATTCGGTCGGTGGTGGCTTCCTTGAATCAGTGGAATTTTCTGGCCTCCATGGATATCAAAGATGTGTATTTGCACATCCCCATCTTCAATGAATATCAGCGAGCATTTTCAATTTGTGGCGTTACCCTTTGGTCTCGCCTCCGCTCCCAGAGTTTTCACCAAGGTCCTGGCCCCGATGCTGGCCTTGTTACGTCAGAGAGGAATTGCAATTTTAGGACATCTGGACGATCTCCTGTTGGGAGAAGACTCTCATTCGGATCTGTTGGGCAACATCTCAATTACGGTTCAGACCCTTCAGGTATTCGGGTGGACGATCAATTTTAAAAAATCTGCTCTGACGCCATCCATACGGGTCACTCATCTGACTCACGACTCTGCTCTGGCGAGGGTCTTTCTTCCGTTTGGAAAAGCTTCAGAAGTTGCACAAGGCGATCGGGTTGCTGATGGAAACCGATTGGTTTTCTCTACGGACTTGCATGAGGGTCCTGGTTCTGATGGGTTCGACCTTCAAGGCGGTCCCGTTTGTTCAGTCTCACTCGAGGCCTCTGCGAAAAGAGATTCTTGCAAATTGGAACAGGAACCCTTGGTCTTGGACCAGAAGATTAATTTGAGCCATCGCACGAGATCGGCTCTTTTCTGTTGGATCCAGTTGCCAGCTTTGTGTCAGGGCAAGTCCTTCCTGCCGCTATTCTGGACAGTGCTTACCACAGACACCAGCTTGTCGGGCTGGGGCGGAGTGCTGGGGAAGCTCTGTGCCCAGAAGACATGGTCGACAGAAGAGTCTTCCTTGCCGATCAATATTCTGTAGCTCAGAGCGATCAAGCTTTGCATGTTCCACTGGATGAGTCGGCTACGTGGGTCTCCGGTTCAGCTACAATCGGACAATGCAACGGCCGTGGCTTACATCAATCATCAAGAGTGCCCTGGCGGCCACGGAGGTGTCCAGGATTCTGGTTAGGGCAGAAGCCAATGTTCCGGCTCTTTCCGCAGTCCACATTCTGGGTGTGGAGAATTGGGAAGCGGATTACCTGAGTCGTCAGGTGCTGGATCAAGGGGAATGGTCCCTTCATCCGGTGGTATTTCATCTCCTGTGTGTCTGGTGGGGGACTCCAGAGGTGGATCTGTTTGCATCTCGCCTCAACAGAAAAGTCCAGCGGTTTGTGGCCAGGTCTCGGGATCCTCTGGCCAAAACCACAGACGCTTTGGTGGCTCCTTGGAGCCAGTATCGGTTGATTTATGCATTCCCTCCACCCCAGTGGCGGTGGAAAGCATTCCAGTTGTTCTGATAGCACCAGACTGGCCTCGGTGGTCTTGGTACGCCGACCTGGTAAAAATGGTCGTAGATTCTCCATGGAGACTTCCTCTGTGGGAGGATCTGCTGTCTCTGGGATCGATCTTCCATCCTCCTTTACGGTCACTGGCTTTAATGGCTTGGCTGTTGAAAGCAAGGTGTTGAGGAATAGAGGCCTTTCTGATTAGTTGATTCCTACACTTTTGAAGGCCATGAAATCAACGCCCAGAAAGATCTATCATTGCACGTGGAAATCATACATTTCATGGTGTAAATCGCTGCAGCTGCACCCTCGATTGTTTTCAATAGCTAGGGTTTTGGCCTTTACAAAAAGGGGTTGAGCAACGTTTGGATTTGGGCACTATCAAGGGCCAAGTGTCGGCCTTGGCTATTCACTTCCAATGTCCGTTGGCTACTAAAAGCTTGATTTGCACCTTTTATTCAGGGGGTGTGTCATCTGGCTCCTCCAAGAAGATCCCGTTTGCCTCCATGGGATCTCAATCTAGTTCTGTCTTTTCTTCAAAAGCCTCCCTTTGAGAATATTAGGGAGATTTCTCTGCTTTCTTTATCACAGAAGGTTGCCTTTCTGGTGGCTATTACATCTGCTCGCAGAGTTTGAGTTGGCGCTGCTGTCCTGTCGTTTGCCTTATTTGGTGGTCCACAGAGATAAAGTGGTTCTCCAACCGAATCCGTCTTTCCTCCCTAATCGATATACAGCTGTCACATGACCCAGCTCTTTCCCAGTCTGTCTGCAAGGAAACAATGGCAGGAGGAGCCTCTAGTCCTCTGCTGCTGGTCACATGTTCAAAATAAAAAAACACCCCTTGGAATACAGAGTAAAAACTAATAATATAAATAAACTGTTTTAAATATTTTTTTGGCAATACCATGGTGTGAGTGGACTTCTGGCAGTCACAGGCTCTGTCGCACCCCTTCAGCCTGCAACTTACAATAACAGGGAGTTGAAGCCTCCCTTAATTGAGATGTAATATCCCCCCCCTTCCCTTCAGGGTAGAAATTCACTGAAAACTGTGCATGTGCAGAGCTGCCAACACTGCTCTGCAAAATTCCCAACTGTACTGGGGGCATGGAATTGAGGGGGAGACAGAGAGCAGCAGGATCAGCCGGGTTTGGACTGGAGTGAGTATGGACAGCATGTAACACAGCATTTATTGATAGTTTTTATTGATGTTGGTTTAATACCACTTTAATAATGTGAAGGTGGTTTGACATGGGGCTGTGTTCCTATCCTAGAATAGGGTGCATCATAAGTGCCTCCTATACTTACACTGGATTGTGTAATAAGGTGATGTCAAATGCTATAACCCATAGCAATCGGCTAGAATTTTTAATTTTTTAATATGCAGTGCTTTAGCAACATCCTGATCACATGTTAATAAACAGTATCAGGCAATAAAAGGAGAATAGGCAAGGAGTCTGAGTGGGAATTCTTCATCCTGGAGTTCCTGTATCTGCATATATCTAATTAACTATTTATTAACTAAACTGATAATCAATTTTGGGTGGCCTGTCTCTTTTAGGTATTAGCTCACCACTACTGATACCCAAGCAATTGCTTCTGAGGAACCTTAGTCTCTTATCCTTACTTCATCCATACAGTACAGAGTTGCCACAAACAAATCCTATACAAATAATTTGGTAATTTCAATTATGGAATTAAAGGATAAGTTCACCTTTGGAAACATGTTACATGTTCCACTCATTTTTTTGGGACATGTTCCCACTCTTGCAGCCATTGCCTGCTCGTCTGTCTCTAGTGAAAGCAAGCGGGGGGATCTTCTTCCCCCACTTGCTGTCACTATTTTTAAAAAAACACGGCTGCCTGGGGCTCTGCCCCCCCGGCCACATCATCCATTAACAGAGTTCTGTGAATGGGAAACTACACATACCAACAGCCTTTGCAGATGTCGGCTTGCAGTACTCAATGAACTACCAGGGTGCTGTTGAGCATTCGGGTAGTTCATTCTCTCTTCCTTCCTGTCAGTGTGTATCTTCCTGCCTGTAAAAGCAAACAGATACACTGATATGTCTGTAGGGGTCCTGCATGGCACCCGCGATCAGCAATGGTTTATAGGCTTCAAGTACAAAAAAATAATAATTGCACATTTTCTTACCTGCAAAAAGATGTGCATTTATTTATTTATTTTTTAAAAAAAAGGTGAACTTATCCTTTAAAACTAGGAGTGTCGGATGCCTGTGCCCTTCTGTGCTCCATGGGTCCTTCTTCTAGCCCCTATGTCTCTACAGGACACACATGTGACATAGGGGCTAGCAGAGGAAACCAAAAAGCTCAAAAGGGAACTAGATATCGGCCACTCCTGGAAATGTTTTAGATGCTGAAGATTCTTTACCTCCAAGAGAGAGAAGATCAGTGGGGTGACCTTTTTTATGCAGAAAAAGAGTCACTTTAATTAAAAAGTTCCTTTTTCTGTGCCCCTCCGTAATTTAGTTTCACATGATCACTGTGGC
Source organism: Pelophylax lessonae (assembly GCF_965119305.1). NCBI lineage: Eukaryota > Metazoa > Chordata > Amphibia > Anura > Ranidae > Pelophylax > Pelophylax lessonae. The sequence goes on along the minus strand of NC_138773.1, from coordinate 255,956,425 downwards.
TTGACTTTTTCTAAATTCATAAATAATCTCTAGCAACTGCAATCCTCTTGTCCAATGAAAGCACCCTCACTGAGGCCTGGTCAGGAGTTAACCAAGAAGATATGGAAAGTCAATCTGCAGTTCTATATTGAAACTTAATCAGAGCTGCACAATGCTTTTATTGCTAATAAAGGTAATGGCAGGCATCTTGTGGTATCTGCTCATAGACTGGATTTCTTTTTATGGCCTATTCACACCACAGCCTCGTACATGTTCATTTGCATGCATTGTCACATGTTGCGGTGCACTTCATCAGGCAGCTATTATATATTTTGTGATGCACTGCTGTGTATTGCAAATGACCTGAATTGTCCCAAATGTTAAAATAAATTCAACCAAATTCACTTTAGGAGCTGTTGCAGTAACTAAACCAGGTATTAAAAGCATTACAGAAGTAATTTTTTATTACCAGATGTGTTCAATATTGCTTACTGTTTGTGGCTAACCAGCTTTTCTGATGGGTTTCATTGTTTTACATTTGACTATGATTTTTGGTAGTGTGAATGGCAATGATATAGTTGCCTGTGTGTGTATCATTTATAAAATTTACACATGTTAATAAAGCCTCATATTTGCTTCATGTTTTAGGCCCACTATTACGAGTTGCGGCAGAATTACTCAGGAGCCCTGGAAGCCGTGAACAAAATCCTAGCCAGCTCCGCAGGCTTCGTTCCTGCTCTCATTAAGAAAATGAAGCTACAACTGGCTTTGCAAGACTGGGAACAGACAGTAGAGACAGCTCTAAGGTTCAGTATGCAGCTAACACACCACCAGTGTGCTTTTGTTTCCAGATAGTTAGAGATATTGAGAAGTGTGTGGGCTGGTGGCATTTCGGTTGCTAGGAAAACACAGAAGAACCAATTATGGGAAAAAATTGCTGAATTGATTTTGATAACCGTAAGCGGGCGATCTTTTGTAGATGAAGCATGTTGTAAAAAACAGATGGTGTTTGTGTGCGTGATTTACAGCTAAAAATAATGTACCCACCTAAAGCGTTTGGTTAAGTGATTGAACACTTAGAGCCCATTTGTACTATTTGCATTGGGCTGTGATGGGCAACTTACAGTTGTGGTGAAAAAAAACATATATTTAAGGTACAGCACATGCATTACTATTATAATTGTTATACAATATAATAAAAGAAAAAAACTAAAGCGCTAATAAATCATAAAAGCAGCCAGCACAACAGAAGACAATCTGTGTAAATATTAGGGAAAAAATTGTGCAGCGCTAAACATAAGTAAATATTATTACATATGAATAAACCTAAATGATAAAAAAATAGAATGAAGAAAGAAAAATAGAATAAGTAAAAATAAAGTCCAAAGGGACGTGAAGAAATAAATGAAATTAATCTTCAAAATTTGATCCAGGTGAATTTCAAAGGCACCGTGAATAATGTGACCACCACCGACAACAGGATGGGGGCTTACCAGAATAAGTGGACCCAGTTGGCAAATGTCTAGTGGGTCAGTAGCCGCATTGGTATATATAATTCCATCCAAGAAAGTAGAAGATGGTGGAGTTGTTAGATACTGCTTTTCACTTAAATGATGATAAACATGGATATCCTACTTTGATGTAAACCGCCCCAATCGGAAGGCCACATAGTACATTCAAGTGTGGATAGAATCTTCTTCACTTAGGCTCAACCAAAAGATAAAGAGAGTCCACGTCTTGCTTTCGGGTTTGCGGACTCCGGCTTTGTGACTGGCCGGAGCCATGATGACGCATACGTGCGGGAGCTGCCGTTCACCGCACAGGGTTTTGAAGGGATGGCGCAGGTGGCCATTCCTTCAGAGCGCATGCGCCAGTGATGTCACTGGCTACATGTACACTAAATATCTCCTAAACAGTACATGTTTAGGAGATATTTACACTACCTATAGGTGAACCTATAGGTAACATTTTGTGATGGAAGTTTGCTTCCTCTTTAAGGCAGACAAAGTAGGAGATAGCTAGACAGGTTGGGGTAGGGAGTTCCAGCGGATGTGATAGGCTCTGAAGAAGCCCTGGAGGCAAGCATGGGGGATTTGTATGTTGTTTTTAGATTTTAAATTTAATTTGTTGGGTGACCAGAAGCCAGTGTAGGAATCAGCAGAGAAAAGGTGGCGAACAACCAATATCTATATCTATATCTATATATATATCTATATATATATATATATATATATATATATATATATATATATATATATATATATATATATGCATAGGCGGCTCTATAATTAGGCAAATTAGGCGATCGCCTAAGGCCTCGCACCTACAGGGGCCTCGCGGCCAGTGGCGGAGCGACAACATTTAGAAGGGCGCAGTCAGGGAAATCTCCCAAGTAAAAGATTGCTTTAAATCCTCGGATATAAAAGTCCCTTTACTGCAGTTGCCAGGTGTCTGTTGTCCGCTGACACTTACCCCGCCTTCTCTGCCTGGGGATTGACCGTCTGATCATGTAATCCTAAGATGTGGAGGAATCAGTGGGCGTGTACCTGCATTAGTAGGAAGTGACTGCCCGGTCAGCTCACTCTGCTATCATTGGTTGTTGCTCTGGGAGTGGCTGAAGGAAAAGGAGAGGGCCCCTGGGTGGCTGGGGGAGAAGGAGAGGGCCCCTGGGTGGCTGGGGGAGAAGGAGAGGGCCCCTGGGTGGCTGGGGGAGAAGGAGAGAGACCCTGGGTGGCTGGGGGAGAAGGAGAGGGCCCCTGGGTGGTTGGGGTAGAAGGAGAGGGCCCCTGGGTGGCTGGAGAAGAAGGAGAGGGCCCCTGGGTGGCTGGAGAAGGAGAGGGCCCCTGGGTGGCTGGAGGAGAAGGAGAGGGACCCTGGGTGGCTGGAGGAGAAGGAGAGGGACCCTGGGTGGCTGGAGGAGAAGGAGAGGGACCCTGGGTGGCTGGAGGAGAAGGAGAGGGACCCTGGGTGGCTGGAGGAGAAGGAGAGGGACCCTGGGTGGCTGGAGGAGAAGGAGAGGGACCCTGGGTGGCTGGAGAAGGAGGAGAGGGACCCTGGGTGGCTGGAGGAGAAGGAGAGGGCCCCTGGGTGGCTGGGGAAGAAGGAGAGCGCCCCTGGGTGGCTGGGGAAGAAGGAGAGGGCACCTGGGTGGCTAAGGGAGAAGGAGAGGGCCCCTGGGTGGCTGGGGGAGAAGGAGAGGGCCCCTGGGTGACTGAGGGAGGAGGAGAGGCCCCCCGTGATGCCAGAGTCAGTTGCCAGGGAAGAGAGTGGAGCTGTGCCAGTCCTGCATATCTGTCATCAAAGCCAAACATGGTGGAGCTGGAGCCCTTTGCCCTACACAATGACAGCACCCGAGGTGGAAGGTGAGGGGTAGCGGGGCTGTGACATTATATAGCATATGGACTCTGTACATTATTGGTAGTTTTCGTTGGAGTGGTCCTTTAGATGTTTAACTCTGTGTTGTTTCCCCCCCCCCCCCCCAGCTGTGAGGGACTGAGGAATGACAGCCCACTGGGTGGCTGGGAAAGAAGGAGAGGGCCACTGGGTGGCTAAGGGAGAAGGAGAGGGCCCCTGGGTGGCTGGGGGAGATGGAGAGGGCCCCTGGGGTGCTGGGGGAGGAGAGGGACCCTTGGTGACTGCGGGAGAAGGAGAGGGCCCCTGGGTGGCTAAGGGAGAAGGAGAGGGCCCCTGGGTGGCTGAGGGAGGAGGAGAGGCCCCCCGTGACGCCAGAGTCAGTTGCCAGGGAAGAGATTGGAGCTGTGCCAGTCCTGCATATCTGACATCAAAGCCAAACATGGTGGAGCTGGAGCCCTTTGCCCTACACAATGACAGCACCCGAGGTGGAAGGTGAGGGGTAGCGGGGCTGTGACATTATATAGCATATGGACTCTGTACATTATTGGTAGTTTTCGTTGGAGTGGTCCTTTAGATGTTTAACTCTGTGTTGTTTCCCCCCCCCCCCCAGCTGTGAGGGACTGAGGAATGACAGCCCACTGGGTAGCTGGGAAAGAAGGAGAGGGCCCCTGGGGTGCTGGGGGAGAAGGAGAGGGACCCTTGGTGACTGCCGGAGAAGGAGAGGGCCCCTGGGTGGCTGGGGGAGAAGGAGAGGGCCCCTGGGTGGCTGGGGTAGAAGGAGAGGGCCCCTGGGTCCCCCTCTGTGGGGACTCAGGTATGGCAGCCTTCTGCAGTGGGACTTGTCATGCCCTAGACTGTGGTGGACTGAGGAAGGGAAGTGTAAGGGGGACTCTGGAAACTCCGATGCAAGGGGGAACTTTGGTGACCACAGATATCCCTTTTACACCAGAGTCCCCCGCTTTCCCCCTCAAATCAGGGTTCCCAGAACTCTCCTTACATCAGAGTCTTCAGAGTTCCCTCTTACAGTGTAAGGGGGAAACTCTGGAGACTCTGTAAAGGGGGCTCTGTGAGATTTGATTTAAGAGGGGGACTCTAATGTAAAGAGGAATTCTGTGGACTCTAATGTAAGGAGGAGATGCTGGGGAGAATCTGATTTAAAGGAGAATTCTTATGTAAGGAGGGACACTGAACTCTGATGTAAAGAGGGACTCAGGGAATCATGACCTATAGGGAAATGCTGGGGACTGTGATGTAAGAGCAGACATATATATATATATATATATATATATATATATATATATATATATATATATATATATACATACCCGATGTTTAATGATCTTTGATTAAAGAAGAATTGGTTAGAGAAAATTCTAGAAACTGTGAATTCATAGTACAAAGGTTAAGGCTCTTAATATATGCAATTTATGCAGTTAATTTTTATCGCTTGAATTATTTTTCCCATTATGGGCATGAGTGGGGCCTCATGTCCAAGTTTTGCCTTAGGCCTCACAGAGCCTAGAGCCGCCTCTGTGTATGATATATATATATATATTTTTTTTTTTTTTTTGGGGGGAGTAGAAAGCGGTGCACTATCTTGGCTCTCTAGCTCTATACTCCACCCTATGCTATGAGTGAGCAGGTCATAGTGGTGGGCAGCACAGGACCTGAAAGTTATGCAATAGGACTGACACATGCTCGGCATGGCTGCCATTCGGAGCACACATTGCATTTTCTCCGTGAATGGAAAGCATTCTTTGATTGGACAAGGTGAAGAGGCAGGGCCCATTTCAAGCAAGCAACTTCCTGTGCTGAGGACCTGGAAACTAGCAGTGATCAGTATACAGTAGTATCATTGTCTACAACAGGGATTTCCAGCTTCCACAGGGATCAGCCAGGTATGACACATGCATACTTGCATATCATACAACTTCATCTTCCAAAATTACGTTGTTTTTATGCACTTTTATTTTTTTTTTAATTATCCAACTCAAATCAGTGGTCTTTTTAATTGCATATTCACCAACATAGAAACACGAATGGGACTGTACAGTATAACAGCCATATTACACTAGGTGGCACTCTACTATTTTTATAAGAAGCTGAAATGTAAAATGTTGCAGATTTTTTTTCTATAGGGCCCTTTCACACATGGAGTCTGTCAGGTGGACTCCGTTTTCTCAGCGGAGGATCGATCCGCCGATCCCCCGCTGAGCAGGAGGGTGACAGCTGTGTCTCTGCGCTGTGTGCAGAGACACAGCTGTCGGGTCCCAATGCATCTCTATGGGGGAAACGGATGGGAACGGACTGTCTGTCTGTTCTCATCCGATCTGATCCTCTGGACAGATGAAAAATAGGGTTTCCATCCGTCCACATTTGACGGATCGGATTGGATGTCAGCGGACATGTCTCCGCTGAAATCCGATGCCCCATAGAGATGCATGGGGTTACATAGTTACATAGTTACATATAGTTACATAGTAGGTGAGGTTGAATAAAGACAATAGTCCATCCAGTTTAACCTGTGTAGGTGTGTGTGGCTGTAATCATCTCACATAGCCCTTGATGTCCTGATCCTTGAGATGTAAGTCTAAAGGCCCGTACACACACGCAGATCGTCGTCATACAAACGTCGGCGGACGAAAGATCTGCCGATTGTATGCGTGTTAGTATGGTGCCTCCGACAGATGTCTGCACACAATCTGCGGACAAGAGTCTTTCTTGCAAACATGAAAATTTTTGTCTGCAGACACCAGAACGGACAATTGTTTGCCTGTCAGTACAGAAATCAGCCGACAGACCGCAGATTTGCAAGACTGGGCATGCTCAGAAAATAAAAAACACAGGGAAAGTTAACCATTACATGACATCACTTCTGCAGTCAGCTGAAGTCTGCGGACAAAATTCTTGTGCTGTCCTTGTGCTGTCTTTGCACTTTTCAACAGACACCGACATCCCGGGGAGAAAAGACGAACATTTGTATGACGACGATCTGCGTGTGTGTATGGGGCTTAAGAGTCTTTTGAAAGCCACCATACTTCCTGCAGAAACCACCTCTTGTGGTAGAGAATTCCACAATCTTGTAGCCCTAACAGTAAAGAACCCCCCTCGTTGCCTGAGGTTAAAACGCTTCTCCTCTAATCGCATTGTATGTCCTCGAGTCCTCATGCAATCCCTTTGAATGAACAGCTTTTTTTCTAAGCTGAGATCCCCATTAAGATATTTATAAATTGCTATCATGTCCCCCCTCAGACGTCTCTTCTCCAGGGAGAATAAATCGAGCGATTGCAGACGCTCTTCATAGTTAAGGTCCTCCAATCCCCTAATCAGTTTATTTGCCCTTCTCTGGACTTTCTCCAGCTCCAACACATCCCTCCTGAAGACTGGTGACCAGAACTGGACAGAATACTCCAGATGCGGTCGGACCAGAGTTTTATAAAGTGGAAGGATTCCCGGGTGACCGTTCAGATCCGCCAAAGAAAACGAACAGGCGGATCTAAACGGTCCGCCTGTGTGAAAGGGGCCTAAGTGTATCATCCTTAAAAGTGTGTGTGTTTATATACTGTATGTACATAGTATAATGGTAGAATAAATGGGAGAATCCTTGAAAGGCTGTTAAGTACTCTTAGCTTATTTTTGGACTAATATAATAGAACTGTGTACAGACTGGAACCCCTGAGCTGCCTGGTAAGCTGCCACTGACTGTGTTCTGGTGTCTATGGGCATCGTAGCTTAGAAAGGGGATGGGTGTTATGCCCCCCTCCTTTCCCCAAGGGCACTGCGTTTACGCTTTGTGATTGGTCGCTCAGGCCTGATCACTGTCACTTAGAAGAGGTCACATGCTCCCCTATACCTGGAAAACCCGATCAGGTAATGAGGGTTTAGTCAGTGTGGGGCAGTGGTTTGGCGGGTTGTGCCTGCAAGTATACATGCCTCAATAGGAGGGGGTGGGGTGTCCCAATATATATAACACATTATATAGACACACATGATTTTATTTACATGTATTTAAGATGCATTGAAAATAATTATAGATGCTATTTAAATGAAAATCTTCTAAACTTATCTCATATTTTTTTTTTTAAATAGTAACTGATAGCAGCCAGTAAGCAGTTTTCACAGTGCTCTGGTGTAATAAGCCAGCCTGCATATCAATCAGCAGGCTAGTCATATGGACACCAGAATGGCAGATGAGTCAGTATTCACTCCATGGAAATGATAATTACTCTGCTGTGCATTGTGTCTCTTTTTTCAGGAAGAGTTTTAACCAATTGATTCCCAAAGAAGCACATAATGCATCTAAAAACATGCATGTTATGTACTTTCAGCATGTGCAGGATAATACAGACTGAACTACAACTTTCCCTGCATTCTTGCACAGTTGTACAGGCTCCTGTATTGAAATTGTATACTGTGGTCTCACTGCACACTGTGAGCTTCTCACAATGTGTAATGGATGCTGCAGCAAGTCAGATAGAACCTGCCTCATTTCCTGGCTAGTGAATATCCACCATCATCTAACTCGTCCACCCTAGCCTTACTGTCCCTGGCCCACCCCTTTCATTTATTCTATTTTATTTCTTTCCATAATGAAGGATTAGCATCACATGAGAGGGACAGAACCATCTTTGTTCAGGCATCATCCAGGGTCAGCACCTACTTCCTGGACAGAGATGCTGGTTTAGAGAAGACTCATTCATATAAATACTGCTGCTTGTGTGTAAAATATAATAAATGTTTGACACAGATTAGCCAAAGCCTATTACCTTATAACCTGCTAAAGTGTTAGAATGTTGCAGTCTGATTACTGGGGAAAGAGGAGGCTAGAGTTGGGTACACACTGTAATAAAATTGGGCGAATGATCTTCTGATTTTCCTAGTCGTTTCATAGCAAATCGAAACCGATGAATGAAAATTCGTACGAAAATTCTCGTTTGACAGGCTTTTTTTTGTTGTTTATTGTTTCTGATCATGTGCAATCTTTCTTTTCTGATTTTTCTTGTACAAAAATCGTGCGAAAACGGTACACATTAAACAAAAATCTTTCTTTTTTTCCCGTACGAGAAACATTTTGCAGTTTGTCCCTTGGTATGGTGTACACACCATACGAAAATCATATAAAATTATTTGAACGAAAATGTTCGCCTGATTTTCTTATAGTGTGTATGAGCCTTTAGGCTGCATTCACACTATACTATTCCATTTTGTGAATGAGTTCAAAATGGTGTGATGTTTCGCTCATTTATTAAACGTGCAAAAAGTAAGTGTCATGCTTGTGGTGCCAGTCATTGTTAACCACTTAAGCCCCGGAAGATTTTACCCCCTTCCTGACCAGGGCCTATTTTGCGATTCAGCACTGCGTGATTTTAACAGACAATTGCGCGGTCGTGCGACGCTGTACCTAAACAAATTTGACGTCCTTTTTTTCCCACAAACAGAGCTTTCTTTTGGTGGTATTTGATCACCTGTGCGATTTTTTGATCATGCCCTATAAACAAAAAAAGAGCGTCAATTTTGCAAAAATAACAATATTTTTCACATTTTTTTATATGAAATTCCCCCCAAAAAAATGTAAAAATCAAAATTTTTTAACATTTTCAGCCAAATTGTTTTATGCTACATATGTTTGGTAAAAAAAATCGCAAAAAGCATATTTTGATTGGTTTGCGCAAAAGTTATTGCGTTTACTAACAAAGGTAAAGATTTTTGTCATTTTTGTTGTTTTTTTTTTTTTTTTAACGCGTAATGGCGGCGATCTGCGATTTTTTTTTTTTTTTTTTTTTTTGCGGTACTGCGACATTGCGGCGGACAGATCGGACCCTTGACTGACATTTTTGACACTTTTGGGGTTACCAGTGACATTTCTACAGTAATCAGTGCTATACATATGCACTGTTACTGTAAAATTACACTGGCAGTGAAGGGGTTAACTTTATTTGAGAGGGAGGGGCTGTGTGTGTCCCTAGGGGCGTGATTCTAACTGTGATTGGCTGTGGCTTGAGCTGTAGGAACAATGATCAACTGTCCTACATAGTAGAACTGTATGATCATTGTTTCTACACCGGGGAGAAGGACAGGCGGCTTGTTTACACTAGCCGCCTGCCTTTCTCCCTCTCCACCGACGATCGCTGAGTGACCGGCGGACATCGGGTCCGCCGGACACACGCGTGGGGGGGGTCCGTGACCGCGCGGGAGTGGGAGCGCGCCTCCGGCGGCGCGCGCCTGCTCCCCAGAGCCTCACAGGCTAGTGACGTACCCATACGTCACTTTGCCTGTGAGGGGCTGACCGCCGCAGTATATGTACTTGCGGCGGTCGGCAAGTGGTTAATGACAACCCAAAAGTGGCAAGCACTAATTTTTTCCACATGAAAAACACATTGTTAAAAAACATGCAAAGCTCAGAAAGGTACATGACAAGCTTGAAGCGTTTTGTTGCACATAGGGCAGCCTCTTGCTTCGCACATCACATTGTCAATGGGGCCCAAGAGCTCGTTCATTTTTGCAGAGACCTGCGCTTAGTGTGAGAATAACTAGATATCAGCCTTTTGTTTCTCACTTGGATGCATCTGTAAACCAAGCAGTTAAATCCTGCTATGCTGGGGCGGCTCGATGTCTGAAGTTAAATGTCTCTGTCATGTGTCATACACCCACATATAACGCACACAATATGTCATGAAATGTTCCATACTGGTAAGATGCTTTAAATTTGTAATGTGTGGTGGTGGTGTGAGAAGATCCCTATGCGAGGCTAAGGCCCTGTTCACACCTGAGCGTATTTCAGCTCTTAAAACGCTCATCTCTGAAGTCTCAAAACGCCCAATAAGCAAAATCCCATTCATTTCAATGGCCCCTGTTCACATATAACCATTTTGTCACCTGAAGCAAAATGCCTGAAGCTCAAAAAAGTATATGAGCTTCTTTTTTTGTAGATTACAAGCCTTTTTGTTAGATGTCAATGCCTGCCTTCAAACACCTGCAAAAAACGCCTAAAAACAATACACTCAGGTGTGGACAGAGCCCTAAGCTGAAGTCAAGGAGACAACCGTTAATCCAATGTCCTTTTTTTTTTTTTTTAAAGATTATTTGGATTTGAGTGCGTCTTTATATTAGATCCCAATAATGCCAAATGCAGCATTAGGGCTCTTTCACACGGTCCTCCTCCGTAGGCGGATCCATTCTACTCAGCGGGGATCGATCCGCCGATCCCTCCTGACCCGGCGGATGACAGCTCCGTCTCCACTTGCAGTGCGGAGAGGGAGGTGTCACAGCTCACGCTGCTCTCTATGGGGGATCGGATGAGAGATGACCGCATGTCCGCTCTAATCCGATCTGATCCCTCAACGGATGGAAAAATAGGGTTTCCATCCATCCAGTTTTCACGGACAGGAACGGATACGGATGGCAGCGGGTGTCAGCGGAGTTGTCTCCGCTGACATCCGCTGCCCCATAGAGCTGCATGGAGGATCCGATCAGATCCGCCTAAAAAACTGACAGGCGAATCTGATCGGATCGCCCGTGTGAAAGAGCCCTTACTCAGACTGGGAAGGAAAGCATTTCTGCATAGAAACCAATCAGCTTCCAGGTTTTATTGCTAAAGCATAATTGAACAAGCTGAGGGTAGAAGCTGATTGGTTTCTTTGCTGAAATGAGGCTGATTTTGTACTTTCTAGCTTTAGTAAATTAACCCTAATGTGTCCATGCAACCATAGACTATTACCAGAGTTTGAGCAGCAGCATTTAGAGGCAGAAGAAACGTGTTCAGGAGAGGAGAGTTTTGGCAGAAAAATGCTGGACAGGGCAATGAAATGAATAAACATCCAAGCATGCTGATAAATGTAGTACGCACACTTACCAGCGTGCAGCATTTTTCTGCTGCCAGGAGAATGGCATCTAGGGAACATCCAGTGCGCTGAGGCCTTAGATTAGGTTAAGGGGCTAGGGTGGGATAAAGTATGTGTTTTTCTTTTTCTTTCTTTTTAGCATTTTTTTAATCTTTTTTTTTTTTTTTTTTTTTTTTTTTTTATAAATTCTGAACTTGTTCTTTAAAAATTCCACTTCAGATATTGGTTAGATAATAGACTTGTTCTGATTTGCATTGTAAATTACAGGGAAATATTGGTTAGGTCATTATGTCATCCACACAAAAAGATTTGATTAAATCTTTCATTTTGCTTCGAATCACAGACCAGCCAGCTTCCTACTTTCACGGTGCACTTTGCACATATTTCCTCCATGTTAATCAAAAGACACAGACAGGCCTAGATTGTCAAAATTGTTCAAAGATGAAAAAGTGGCGTTCCATTCAGCAGCCATTCATTTATTAGAGTCTCTATAATAATGGGAAGAAGTGAATTTTGGAATCTGATTGGCTGTTGTGATAACAGTTGTCAGTATAGATTAATATTGTTTTATCACTTCTATACTACTCATATGTTAAAGACCCCTTTAACCCCTTCATGACCAATGTCCAAAGAAACTTCACACCCAAACCCAATTTTGCAACTTGACATGTGATAGTAAAACTGTACATATCCCAACTATTTAGTGTATCCAGGTGGAATATACCTTAGTTTTTGTCCAAGCCAGATGGGGCTTTCATTTGGTGGTAACTAGTAATGGAAATCCCCTGTTTTTGTTTTTTGGTGAAATTAAAACTGTCCCAAAATAATAAAAAATTGTTTTAAACCTTTAGATGTATATTTTTATGTCATTACCACTTAAAAAAAAAAAAAAAAAACAAAACAGCAAAATAAATTCTTACTCCTGATGGCAGTGATAGCACACGTGTGCGTTATTTATTCTTTGAACCTGTAGTGGGGCCAATTAACAATATTGACCACTGACACTGCCACATACACTAACTGAGACACTAACACTCATTAAACTAGATCAAGCCCTAAAATAGTTCTTCTTTTTTTCCAACAGAACTTGTGTGTGTGTGTGTGTACGTGTACAGACTTCTCTTGTATCTTTTCCTCCTCGCTAGAGGAGAAATCTATTGTTTCTCCTCTACACAGAGGAGCAACAACACTGCGGTGGACATTACGCGTTCAGTCACAGTAGTGATGATAACTGTGATTGGCTTTGTTTTCCCCCCTCCTGATCACCAATGGCTCGTCTCAGTGCTGGGAGCATGCAATCGAGCGTGCCTTCCAGCAACAGGACGCAGGAATACAATTGGACAGCTGGGGGAGATTCCTGCATTACATCGCTTTTGTGGATGCCGGAATCTGTGCGTTTTTTTTTTTTTTTCTTTTCAGCCCACTGGTACATGGGTTATATACCCAGCTTTTAGATCTACCAATGATTATGTGTGAGAGCATGACTAGATATAAAATGAGGGGCTTGTTTAGCTAGGATTTCTACTACATGGTGTTGGTAGATCTAAAAAGGAATGAACACAGATAGATTGCAAGGTCCAGCTTTACAATCAAAGTAAAAGTATGAGGGTATGGGCGGGCTGCAATGAGGGTGGGGGCATGCCAAAAAGGACAACTTGTCCCGAATGTACAGTTGTCCTTTAAACACCAGCTTGTCTCTAAGCCAACTGCAGCTTCACATACAGTAGATCAGATATTGAGAAGTAAATAGTAGAGCATGGAATCATCCAGCAAGAGGCTGCAGTGCTGCACAGAAAATCCCAGGTGCATTGCTGAAAGTAGACACATTGGATTTTTTTACGTAGGGGGATAGTATCCTTCAAGTATTGATTTGTACTTGTTGCCATGTGTTGATGTTTATGATTTGGTTATTTATATTGGTTATTAAATATGCTATAGATCCTGTCTGTGGAAGCTTGTGTAATATATGGGTACCATAATTCTTATTTCTTCACACAGGTTGCTGCAAAAGGATAATCATAATTTGGAGGCAATTAGGATTCTGGCTCTTCATTATCTGTGTAGAGAGGGAAATGTTCATGAGGCAAGTTTTTTTTTTCTTTTAAGTTGGCTTTGTTAAATTTAAAGGCTTAGTCCTGTACTGCTTTCCTGTTACATGTTACACTCATATTGAGGGTGTAACATGGTGCCAGGCTTCGCTCACACAGCCACGTCATTCATTCATAGAGATCTGTGAATGAATTTACTACAAGTCAAGTCTGCCAGCACAGCAGACAGACCTGTAGTTATCAGTGGAACACAATTGCAGTGAGCACCATATTTGTAGTCCATTGACACTTCCACCATGTCTCTAACTGAAAGCCTGTACTTTGGTACAGAAACAGAGTAAAGGGCTAGAAATCTTGAGATCCCCTACAGCTTACCTGACTGGGCTTCCCAACCCAGGTCTCTGTCATGCATTTTTTCTGTCCCCCACCCGCTCCCCTGCAAAGGCAGCAGAAGGGGGACAATATATGCTATTGGCCTGATGCTTTTTGCACTGCACAAATTATCCCGCTGTCGCATTCATGCATAAAAGCACAAATACCACCCACCTAAAAGCAATCATCTTCAACCCCAACCCCCTTATATTACAAATGCTCCCATCCCCAGCACAAATCTTTATTACTCTACCTCCCCCCAATTGTGTCCCAAGTGCAGTCTCCCATCCCTTAAACACACAGACCTCAGATACAGCATGGCAAATGGCAGTGTCATGTCTTCCTTCCTAGGCTTCTCCTCCTCTTGACCCATCAGAGCTGAGTAGGAGCCTGGGGGGAGCCAATTTCTAACCCTTTCTACAGGCAGCTGGCGGAAGAGATGCCGCTGCTGAAGGGGTATGGGATCGTGGCTCGGATACACCACTGGATGTCAGATTGGCACTTTGCAGAGGTTGTTTATCTGCCCCTTACCCACATTCCTTGCTGGGAGGAGATGGGGGCGAGTAAACAAACTATAAAGTTTGGATGTGACAGTGCTGATGCAAGAGCGCTACAATGACTGGGTGATGCTGGAAAAGAGAGAGAGCACGTCCCGCACCTCCACCCGGCTCTCTCCTCCTCTGGCTTCTCTCATCCAGTGTTAAGCTAACAGGAGTAGTGACAGCAGCATCACTACTCCTGTCAGCCTTGTAGTGGCAGAAACTCTCCTCCCCGTGCCCTTCTGCTTCCCCCTTGTCCCTGGCATCGCTCTGTGCCTCTGCCACCCCTGCTGCTGCCTGGATGATGATCCCTGCATAGACTGTACCTGCCCTAAGCATCTTGCTGATGAATGGCTACAGTTCGTCACTGTCACCGCTGGGTGCAGCCCCTCCCTCTGCCCTCAACACTGACTGAGGGAGCGAGGCAGACAGGCATATTTTCCATGTCGCTCTGGCATGGATAGGCAGGCTGGGGGCCTGAACTTTAAACTTATTGTCGGCAAATGTGGGCCCCTTTCGCACCGGAATTCTGCTACTGCCTCCTGGGCTCCACTGATGAAAGGATGGGGCCCTGGGAAATGTTACTTAATAATCGGTCAATCTAGGAGCTGCTCACAAGCTTTGAAAACTGCCGGCTCTCTACAATGGAACATAAAGCTGCCGTGCCCTCCCTGTACCCCTTTTCAGCAGCCCTGCATACAACTGGAGGAAGAGTCTGCGGAAGCCTGCCATTGAACCCGAGATTCACTGATTGAAGTTGCAAGGCTTTGCAGGATCATTTGCCAAAAAAATAAAAATAAAATAGCTGCACTTTTTTTTTTCTTCAAATATATGTGCATTTATTTAGTTATTTACAAAAGGTGAAATTGATTTGCAAGTAAAATGGTTATTCACTATTTGTTTATTGGCCTTCTATTAGGATCCAAGAGAATGGAAAAGGAAAGAAAAACGCTCTTGCTGTGCTCTGCCTTTAGAAAACCCCTAAAGCTCGCTATTCCTCTGTTATGATGGGATGTATCTTGCATTAAGGCTTTATTCACATATAGGCGTTTCGGATCAAAACTCTGTTTGCGCGTACCGCAAATAAAAGTGGGAGAAAGGCATTGGATGAAGAATTTCAGTAGGTCAATCAAATGATCACCGAGCACACTGACACGCTGAGTTGGGAATCTTTGTACTCTATATAGTTTAATAAAGCATCAGAAAATGTCCAAGACTCCATAACCTTTATTGATAAAATTAGTTCACAGTAAAAAAACAGACCAGCCAACGTGTTTTTGAGCCAAACATACTTCTTCAGGGCGTAGGTATTTTAATTGATGGGGCCCTTAGCATGGCATCTTCACCAAGAATGATTTATAATGGTTTTACAAAAATCTTCCATCTGTGCAACATAGAAATGTCCATAATGTGAGATTTTCTTTCACTTCCTGTGCCTGTGATGTCTCTAAAGGAAACAGGGCCGGGGGGATCAGTTGGCAAGCAATAGGAAAAGCTCTAACACTTTCCTAGTCTACTAAAAAAATGTTTACGTCTGTGTCCACTTGGGGAGTTTTCTGTCACATCCTAGTAAGTGGAAATGTCTCCAACAGCGTTAGAAGTGTCAATAAATATTTGATAGAGATTCTATCTCTTCCCCACTGGTTAAAAATAAAACAATGAGTTCTCTTGAGATGGGCTTTAAATGTCTATGTATGCAAAGAACGTATTATTATAATAATAGCTAACATAAAAGGGTCAGCTTTGTGTTTTTACTTTTTTTATTTTTTTGCAGGCAACAACAAAAATGGGGGAACTTATAAATGCTTTGGATCGCTTTGAACCCCACAATGCTCACCTCTATTACAATATGTCTTTAGCTTTTAGTAGAATGGTAAGATTTACATTTCTTACTTTCTGCTCAACCGGAATTGGTTTGTTGTGTCTTCATTTCAGTTTTAAAATTCTTGCTTATTGTACTGAATATTTACCCCTTAACACCACCTCCTGGCGGCCCTTTGAGTGTGTCTTCAAGTCCAGGAGGTGGTTGTATCAAGTCTTTGGCTCTCACACTAATCACAGGATCTGGAGCCCGTCCTGCTGGCTCCTGATTAGAGGCCTTGACTGAGAGCTGTTGGTGACAGCTCAGTTGTGCTGGAAGCGTGTGGCCTCAGTACACCCTTTCATGCCGCTGTAAACTCATATGTGCAGCAGCTGGGTGTTTAAAGCTCTCATTTGCTGCTGCATATATGCATTAAGCGATTGGCAAGAGGCTAAAGACGTACTCCTGCTCAATTTGCATAGCTTTCCTTGACTTGCCCTAGTAGACCTGAATTCTTTATAAATGTGTCCTTTTCCTATTTAAACACAGTCGATAGACATGTTTTACTTGCTGATTGCTTCTAAACTTTCATCCTGGCACTCATTCCTACATCTGGCTGGTACCTCTGCTTGCTGAATCCTTGCAATTATGAGGATCTTTTTTTTTTTTTAAATGCCAATTTAAGACACTGTCACTTTACCCTGAATAGACTTAAAGGAATAATCTCCAGCTGCTGATACTCCCCATCTCCATGCTTCCTTCCTCCTTCAACCCCTGTTCACATCGGCACAATTTGACATGTCAAATCACATGCCATGTTGCAGCCTATTGGTATGCCAAATCACAGCCTATTGCCCGCAACGGCACTGTCCCAAACAGTGCGACGCTGCACCAATTTACAAAAGTATTTCCTGCACTACTTTTGGCGACTTCGGGGGCGATTTCAATAGACATCTGTGCATGAACCCCGCACAGATGTCATTCAAATCGCCCCCCAACCCGCACTGAAATGCGGGTTTGAAATTGTGCGAGTTCAGAACTCGCACGATTTCAAACCCGAGTTCAGTGTGAACGAGGGCTCAGAGCTGGGAGTCTAAACCCTGTTGGAGTTTACCCAGGGTTAATGATGTCCTTCCCTTCCCTACATTACAGTGTTCAGGCCTGACAACTGGCTGCCCAGACAAGAGAGGAAGCCGAGGTGGTTGCCTTCTGCGCCATACTAGCTATTTCAGACAGAATAGGGAAGTGCTCCCAGTATATTTAGGACAAAGTGACAGTCGTCTGTTTAGGCCTGGTACCCCCCCCCCCCTTCACTGCCTTCTGTAGTTTTAATTGGGGAGACTTTGAACGTATGTGACCAAAAGCTACGGGTCTGCGCTAAAGCCACGTGAAAAGCTTTCTCTGTTTGACTGCAAGGATTATATAAAATGAACGGTATGGCTGATTTAAGTTTAGTTTTAGGGATTTATTCATAAAATATTTGCATTGCAATGCGCTCAGTGAAAGTGCATGCACCCCTCCGTCCTGTTCAAATAGGGCGAATAACTAATATTTTTGGGCTATTTCCTGTGCTGGTAAAATCTTTTTATTTATTTTTATAATGGAAAATACAATTTTTGACCTCGAGCTGGAACTAAGTATGAGGAAATTTCTATACTTAGTGCCATCTAGAGCCCAAATAAGGTAATTTCTATTTTAAATCAATGAAAAGCATTTGACCAGCACAGGAGATAGAAAAATAACAATTTTTTTTTTTTTTGCCCTATTAGCACACAACAATTGTACATACATTTTCCATGGGCGAATTGCTATGCAAATTTTTTGGAAGTAGTTCCTTCCTTGGAACCAGCTGTTTTTTCTTATTCTTTATCCGTTCACAAGGTGAGGAGACAGTAGATTAACACATGCAACCATTTATATTAACCCTTAGTGTGAACGTAACCAGCTCATCCTTCAACATGCCCAGACTTTGGTGGAACGTGCGGTTAGCTTGGCCCCTCATGAGGCCAGTTTTGCCACTGAACTTGGTTATCAGCTTGTTCTACAGAGTCGTATTAAGGAAGCTTTAAAATGGTACAAAACCGCAATGAATCTTGATGAGTCCAGTGTGTCTGCACTGACAGGTAAGACAATGCAGTATTCATTTTAAATGCTAAAAGTAGATTGATTTGTTAAAATAGCAACATGCTAGTGCACATTACCCTATATCAGGGGCTCTTAAAGTGTATATAAACATTTGTTCCCTTTTGGTCTGTTAACTATACAAATGGAAGCATTTTATTATATCTGTTTAAAAAGTGAAAATAAACCTGTTGATCTTGTCAGAAATGTAGAGTCCTGCGTCCTCTTCACACTCACGAAGTTATCTCAAGGAGGTTATTTATCACTCCTGGTACTTGCTATGGGCTACAGAACAATCTATCTTTATATTGTACAGATTTGAATACGGGAGTTGTTAAGTAGTTTGTCAAAAGATGCTGGACAGGGCTGATACCACCCAGTCCACACAAATGCTATGTGTCACCAACCAAATAAAGGACCTAAAAGCATTTGTGGAACATCAACGGGTATTTTTCTGTGTGCAGGTAGGGCACATGTGTACTGCATATGTTTTTGCCTTGACATGCACTGAAAGTAGAGCTGTAGGCAAACCTTTTTTCTTTATCGTACATCATGGGACACAGAGCAGCCATAATAATTACTATCTGGGTTATACGCCACCTATACAGTAGGTGAATGGACACTGGCAACCAAAAAGACAGGAAGTCCCCCTCTATCTAACCCCTCCCATACAGGAACTACCTCTGTTTTCTCGCCAGTGTGTTGTGCCAGGTGATGGTTATGGTTGGAGAAGTTCTCCATATTTTTAAAGAAGAAAAAAGATTATGCTACAATCACGGTTAAGATCTCTGGATCCAAGGGGATTTGCAATTAGATCCATCCAAAAGTGGAGGACCAAAAGGATGGTACCTGAGCCTCAGTTAAGGGAAATTAGGTATTGCCTGTAATGGGACCTTCTTGGGCACTGGACCCTGGGATCTGGACCCTTGGTAAGACTAACTCCAAAGACGTTCCGACAGGGTGCCCCCCAGGTCCAAGGGAGTGGCCCCAAAAATTAGGGGGATCCGGTCCTTGAAGGTGGACAAGTGACAAAACCCGCCGTGATGGACGAAGATTGGATTCTAGTTATAGGCAGAATACTGCAAGGGGAATGGTAAGTTCACTTATGATGCCCTGTTACCTTCTAATTTAACAGATACCAGGTGCCTTGTTTTATCTCTCCACTAAAGGCAGTATGTGTATTCAGCTGTGGCCTGCATACCCTGGATGCTTGGATTCCTTTTTCTGCTCTCAACCCCCCTGATGCTTGGCGGGCAGCGGTACTTTGTACATCCCACCCATGCATCCGCTTACCCTCTGTGGCTCAGTTTCAGGGAGCACCTTCAGTGGCCATCCCTGCGGGGGAGATCACGTGTGCGCGCAAGTTCAGCCTATTTACATGCAATAGTGTCTGCGTGGAGCCGGAAGGGGGCATGTCTGTGATGCGTTGGCGGAGGGGCGGAGATGGCGCAGCATTTGAGGAGTGTTCCCGGTGGCGTGAGCTTCTGTCAGAAGCTGGGTGGGACACAGAGCAGCTGCAGTTGGGTACGTGAGTCACTGTGGGTGGATGTTTACAGGCACTGACAGGTTCTGAAATTTAGGGATAATTGTGCTGTGTGTGATAAGCTGTTACAGCTTGGCACAAGCTTTGAGTACACTAAGTACCTCAAGTTTCCTTGTCTGGAGCATTATCCTCCCGGAAAAAGAGTGTGGGGGGGCACAGCAGGAAGGGGCACAAGTGTGCCGTCGTCAGGATTGGAAGATCCTAGTCGTGCACCCTCTGTGTTAACCTCCCCTGAGAGGCCAGGGGCGACTTGCGAATCTGAGCCATTATGGTTGTCAGGCATAGTAGCCACATCTAGTGCTTCTGTCTCAGCCTATGTCACCTAGGACGATTTGCCATCAGCTTTAGCTGGCCTTGAGGGAAAAATTGCTGGCATGATTGCTTCAGTGTCACAAGGAGGGAGGAAATGTGATGAGTACCCCTCACCTGAGACCCCTCCCCCCCCCGTTTTAGTTCATGATTGGGCAGAGGATGTGGAAGAAGTAGCTGTAAATGGCTTAGAAGAAGGCCAAGCAGAGGATTCCACTACTGGGGAGTCAGAGTCTGAGGAGCCATTCTCGGCCTCTCAATCCCAAAAATTGTCAATTGTATCTCACTAAAATGGTCCAGTCTGGGTTTAAATTGCCTCTTTTAGAGATTTCTTAAGTCTTTCCTCATTAGGCTTGTTACCCCCTCAAAATTCTCAGGCTTTTCCCTTACATTCGCTTTAAGAGCAGATAGTATATGCTGATTTGGATTATCCTGATAGGATTTTTATTCCTCCCAAAAGGTTTTATTTGTTGCATCCTATAGAGGAAACATTCACAAAAAAATGGAGTATGCCTACAGTGGATGCTGCTGTTTCTTCTGTAAACAGAAATTTACCCTGTCTGTAGATAATGCCCAGGTCTTTAAAGATCCAACTGATAAGACTTCTGCTCGACTTCGCTTGCGTTCCACCGGGGCGTACGTGACGAAAGCGGAAATTATGTTGTTGTGATAGACATGAAGGTATATCACAGCGACATAATTTCCAGTTTCGGCACATCCTCCCCGGTGGAAGGCAGGTGGAACACACACAGAAGTTGAATGGCGTTCCTATTGTTTTAGGCTCATTAAGTGGGTGCCACTTTGAGGCACAATCAAATGAAACCTATGGCATATAAATATCCTGTTGTGGATGAGAGACGCTAACTTCCTGATACCCAGCCCTGGACTGATTTGAAGGTTTTTGTTTTGATCTATATTGGAAAATACCTGAACATTGGTGAGCAAGGAATTTAAATTTAAAGCGGTATAGGTCCTGGTGGCCTGAAATTATCTGGTGAGTGGCTCATTCACATATAGGTGGCAGATCACGATTTATGAGCACGTTTACCTTAAGAAGAATTCTAAGCGCTTTAATCATGCAGTGATTGGAAGAAATACAGGAGATTATGGACAATTATTCATTTGATTTTGTTTATATCGTATATTATTGCACTTTTGGTACACTATGTGTGTTTGTAATAGCGCCTCACAATTACCGTATATCTTTCTTGTAAGGAATTTTTGATCTTACATCAAGATGGGGTAATTCTAAGTCCACACCCAGGGTTTTTTGCCCAAGGTGGTGTCCGCTTTTCATCTGAATCAGGACATTATACTGCCTGCCTTCTTTCCAAATCCTCAAGCAGTAGAGGAAAAGTTGTTACATTCTCTTGATGTAGTACGTGCATTTAAGGTCTATTTGAAGATGTCAGCTCAGGAAAGGGCAGGCAGCATCTAGGTCTATAATTTCTCATTGGATTTGCCAGGTCATTATCCAAGCATATGGTTCAAAGGGGAAGGTTCCACCTTTTCCAGTAAAGGCACATTCTACCAGATGAGTAGGTGCTTTTTGGGCAGTTCGTCATCAAGCTTCTGTTGCTCAGATTTGCAGGGCCGCTACTTGGTCTTCGGGACATACGTTCACTAGATTCTATCAGGTGGATGTTAGGACCTGGGTTTTTAGCCCGGTGTGCTGCAGGCAGCTATGTAGATCTTTTCAGTCTGATGGCAGTTTTTTCGTATTTAGTGTCCCCCTTACCTCAAGTGCTTTGCTTTGAGACGTCCCAGATAGTAATTATTATGGCTTCTCTGCGTCCCGTGATGTATGATAAAGATAATTGGATTTCTATTTTGTTCATTGACGGATACATAGCCATTTGGTTATACTGCCCCCTATGGAGTAGGACACTAGGCAGAAAAGAATTCTGGCTACACCCATGGGCAGTCCCAGAGGGTATACTCTCTCTCTCTCTGCTATAGCCTGCATTTTCTGCCTAGTCAGGAGTAAGTACCTAGTTTCTTGCTGGGATCTTTGCTCCTGGCAATTTTTTTTCTTTTAGGTAGAAATGTTTTCTCCTGGATTTTTCCTGTGAGATCTACAATCAACTGCCGGACTGGGCAACGGGCTGGGTAATCTAGATCCAGTGGTCACCCCAGTCTGGCCAGTGAGCACGCGCAGACCACAGCGAGTGCTAGGTCGGCTGCAACATAGCCCCACTGGATGGGGACTGGCCTGTGAGTTAAATGCCTCGCAAGGTCGCATACGCCCGGGTCTCGGCAAGAGTCGCAGTGTTCCTCCTGGCAGATAGCCCCCCATTTCAATGGAGAGGGGTTCTGTCTGGAGCGGTGTCTGGTTCCTGGTATGGTGAGTAGCTGCCCCCTCTCTCCCCCTGGAGGGTTTTGGGGTGGATGTGGGCCCCTCCTTGGAACGGTTCCCCTCCTTCCTGCAGGCACCCCTCCTTGCTGAGTCCCTCACCCCCCCATCCTCCACATACACTGGGGCTGTTTGGTTGGTCTGGCCACTGTACCTGGTGGGGGATCCTGCCAGGGCCCCCCATCCTGCCTGGATCTGTCCTTGAGGCCTGGTCTCCCTCCTGGGTCCCTGTATGCCTCGTGGTGCCGCGCCAGGCTGCAATTTTGTTGCAGCCTTTGTATTTCTATGGCCATGTTTGTGTAGTCTGCCGCCCATTTTGCTGTGGTTTGCCATTGAAAATAGCACCGACCATGACACTGGAGCCCTGTGAGCGGCGATTTTGGCAGTGGGAGCCCCTCCTCATCTCTTGGTGCTGACTCCTGGGTCTTTTTACTTCCTGATCGCCGCATGTGTAGTGCATTAATCTGGTGGCTGCAGGCACTTGTTTCTGTGGGTGGGTCTGGTGGGGTCATCTCCCTCTCTGCTGAGAATCGCTTGGTGCTTTGTGGCTGGCAACCGGGTGGTGCTGCCAGCGCGGTGGGGATTGTCCCTTAGCTGTGTTTTACACCTTTTGTGGGGTCCCCCTGGTGACTCATGGAGTCTTTAGAGCACTTTTCCCCACCTGATCCCCTCTCTAAAGCTGTGGATCCCTCCGGGTCCCAACCATCCATCCATGCACTGACGGCCGTCCTGGAGTCTCTTCTGTCCCATGTGGAGGGGGCTTTCGGGTGATGGGTTGACAAAAAGTGCCCCCTGCCTTCCCCTGCCTCATCTGTCTCATCACATCCTGAATCTGATTCGGCCCCCGCGGACGTGGGTCACTCTGCTGGGTCTGCAACCACATGCCTGCAATCCTCTGATAGTGAGGATGATTCCTCCACGTCTGTGACCGTGCACGAAAAGGCGCTGGTGGATGCACTGATTGTATCTGTGCGTGAGACCCTAAAGATGGAGGATGCAACTAATGCTGCGACAGAGGCGCAGGTACCCTTTGGCAAGCCGTCCAGAGCGGCAAAGGTGTTTCTTTTCCCTGCCTATTTGGACAGAGTTGTCGCTAAAGAGTGGGGACGACCAAAGCGTTCCTGTGGGGCTCATAAGCGCTTTACTAGGCATTACTCCTTATGAGGAGTCCCTTCTTAAGAAGTCGACTGTGCCACCGGTGGTAGACCCTCCGGTTTCCAGATTAAACAAGGCAACCAGAATTCTGATTAAAGAGTCCCCGGCTTTTAAGGATCTGGCTAACCGGAAGGCGGAGGCTGTGGCCCACAATATGTACACTCTGGCTGGTTCGCCAATGAAGCCGGTATTCACCATTACCCTAGTTTCGCAAACTCTGACTACGCTCCGTGACCTGGAGGGGGTACCGCTCCTGCCTGCCTTTGCGGAGCTGGTGGACCAGCTGGTCCATGGACTGCAGTTTATCTGTGATGCCTCTTTGGATGCGGCTCCCCTCATAGCTCGCCTCTCTGTTTTAGCAGTGGTCCTTCTGCGTGTCTTTTGGCTCAAGTGCTAGTCTACGGATCAGACTTCAAAAAAGGCCTTGACTGAACTTCTTTTCCAAGGAGATCGGCTGTTTGGAGCTACCCTGGATGAAATCATTAAAGGTCTCACGGGGGGGGGGGAGAGTACTTTTCTTCTGCAGGCTACTAAGGGCAAGGAACCTTCCTTCTCAGCTCATTAGAAGTTTTTTCGTCCCTCAGGGTCAACTGACAAGTACTTGAAGCCTTTCAGGGCCTCTTCAGGAGGATCCAAACAAACCTGGTCTGGCAAGCTGTTATTGGGCTTCTCCAGACCAATGGCCAAGGCTTCTTCAGCGTGAAGGTGCGTCCTCACCCGTAATGGGGGGGGGGGCGTTTTCGCTGGTTTCTGGATCCGTGGACTTACCTAATGCAAGACAAGTGGGTCCACGAAGTCATTCGGTCTGGCTACAAGATCAATTTTCGCTCTTGTCACCCGGCAAGGTTGTTTCCTTCCAACTTGCGCCTGTCCCTAGACCGCTTACAGGGTCTGTTTGCGGTGGTACAAGACCGGTTCCTTCAAGGGGTGATTGTCCCGGTTCCGACTTTGGAACAATTTCAGGGTTTTACTCAAACCTCTTCACAGTCCCCAGGAAGGAAGGCAAAGTGTGTCCGATCCTGGACTTCAAGGCACTGAACTGTTTTGTGCGGGAACAGAAATGGTGGTGGCATCCCTGTGTCAGGGAGATTTCCTCGCCTCTATTGATATCAAGGGTGCTGTGACGAACTGGGACGTTCGCCACGGGCTACTGGAGGTGTGTGGAGGCCAGACTCCTGCCCACGGACTATGGGCCCTGGCTTGTAGGGGAGTGCACCTCTTAGTGTGGGTATATGCTGGAGGACCATGGGAGTAGTGTTACTTTGGACTCAAATCCATGTCACCCCAAGATACAGACTCTGAGACTAAGATCCATGTTACAGGCCTAAAGCTGCCTGTTACAACAGAGGACTTCTCCACACAATGAGAGACTAAAGAGATGCTAACGACGTCAAACTCAGCTATTATCTACTGTGGGGATGTGTTTTTGGGGCTTGGTGTTTGTTGAGTTAATTATGATAATGTCTCCTATTGTTAATTATGATGTCTCCTCATTCACCTATTGTCTCTTTCCAGATGGCCAAGGTATGTTAACTATGTTCTGTATACAATTGCATTTGCATATGATAATGAAATCAAACACATGAGACTGTATATATTGGAAGTGAGTTGTTGAATAACGTGTCTTTTGTTTTACCCTTCATCAAGCTTAGGCTGATGTTTGGGGGGAATTGAGGGACCGAAGACAGAAATACTTGGTCCAAGTATTAGGGGTCTGTTACAGATGCCTACCTTCACATTCCAATATGTGCCAGTCACCAGCGTTTTCTCCGCTTTGCTGTGGGAGAGGAGCATTTTTAGTCTGATGTGTTACCCTTTGGCCCCGCCTCTGCTCCTCAGGTCTTCACAAAAGTGTTAGCCCCGGGGCTAGCTTTGCCATGCCAATTGGAGATTGCGGTACTGGGCTACCTGGACGATCTCCTTCCATGAGCGGAGTCTCCCTCTGCTCTGGTGGAAAACCTAGAGATCACAATACGAACTCTGCGGGAGTTTGGCTGGATTCTGAATTTTCTGAAGTCTGCTGTGGCTCTGTCCACAAAGCTGGACTATTTGGGCCTGACACTGGACTCTTGCATGCGGGTGCTTGGCCTGATGGTGTCTACCTTCGAGGCAGTTCAGTTTGCACAGTTCCATACGAGGCCCTGCAAAGGGAGATTCTGACCAACAGGACAAGACTCTGCAGTCTCTGGGCAATCCGATCCGGCTGAGTCTGGGAACGAGGGAGTCCCTGATATTGTGGCTTTGTTCTCTGCACTTTGGCTTAGAAAATCCTTCCTCCCCTTGTATTGGACAGTGGTCACCACGGATGTCAGCCTGTCCGGCTGGGGAAGCAACCTCAGCAAGCATTCTGCTCAGGGGATCTGGACACTGGAAGAGACTACAGATCAATGTCCTGGGAACTCTGAGCGATCAGACTGTGTCTGGATCATTGCAGGAATTGTCTTCAGGGTTGTCCAGTGCACATTCAATCAGACAATGCCATGGCCGTGGCTTATGTCAATCACCAAGGGGGCACAAGAAGTGTCCTGGCAGCTCTGGAGGTAGCCAGCATTCTAAGGTGGGCAGAACAGTTCGTTCCAGCCCTCTCCGCCGTACACATTCCTGGGGTGGAAAAGGCAGGCGGACTACCTCAGTCGGCAGGCATTGGACCAAAGGGAGTAGTCCCTTTATCCGGAGGTGTTTCATCAGCTGTGTCTCCTGTGGGGCACCCCGAGGTGGATCTGTTGGCATCTTGGCTCAACCGAAAGTTAGTTTGTACCCAGTTACATTATGTAACACCCAGGAAAGAATCCAGGCCTTTTTTAAAGCAATCTAGTGAGCTAGCCAGAACCACCTCTGGAGGGAGTCCTTTTCCACATTTTCACAGCTCCTTTGGTGAAGAAACCTTTCTGTATTTGAAGACTAAATCTGTTTTCCTCTAGACGTAAAGAGTGCCCCCTTGTCCTCTGTGTTGACTTTAAAGTGAATAACTCAACACCAAGTTCACTATATGGACCCCTTATGTATTTATACATGTTGATCATATCCACCATAATCTCTTCTTCTCTAGAGAGAATAAATTCAGCTCCTCTAATTTTTTCTCATAGCTGAGCTCCTCCATGCCTCTTATCGGTTTGGTTGCCCTTTTCTGCACTTTCTCCAGTTCCCTGATATCCTTTTTAAGAACTAGTGCCCAAAACTGAACTGCATATTCCAGATGAGGTCTTGCTAATGATTTGTACAGGGGCAAAATGATATATCTCTCTCTGGAGTCCATGCCTCTGTTAATACACGAAAGGACTTTGCTTGCTTTGGAAACGCAGCTTGGCATTGCATGCTATTATTAAGCTTAGGATCAACCAGAACACCCAGATCCTTCTCTGCTATGGATTCCCCCAGTTCTACTCCCCTAGTATGTATGGTGCATGCAAATTCTTAGCTCCCCATGTGCATAACTTTACATTTATCAACAATAAACCTCATTTGCCACATAGTTGCCCAATGAAACCGTGCATTGAAGTCAGCTTGTAAATTGGAGACCTCCTGTAAGGAAGTTATTCCACTGCAAAGCTTGGTGTCATCTGCAAAGACTGAAAAGGTACTTTTAATTCCAGACCCTATATCACTTATAAAGATATTAAAAAGTAAGGGTCCCAACACTGATCCTTGGGGTTCACCACTGATAACCTTAGACCATTCACAGTAAGAATCATTAACCACTACTCTCTGAATTCTATATTTTAGCCAATTTTCTATCCATTTGCAAACTTATCTTAACAAGCCTGTAGACTCTACCTTACACATTAGCCGTGTGTGGCGAACTGTGTCAAACGCTTTTGCAGAATCCAGGTATACTACATCCATAGCCACCCCTCTGTCCACGGTTTTACTTACCACCACATAAAAAGAAATCAGGTTTGTTTGACAACTTCTGTCTTTCATGAATCCATGCTGTCTGTTGCTTAAAATATTTTTTTCCAGCAAGAACTCATCTATGTGGTCTTTTATTAAACTCTCCAGTATTTTCCTGACTATAAAAATTAAACTAACGGGTCTATAGTTACTTGGCAAAGACTTTGATCCCTTTTTAAATATAGGCACTACATTGGCCCTACTCCAATCCAGTGGTACTATTCCAGTCCTTAACAAATCCCTAAAAATTAGAATCAAAGGCTTTGAAATTACAGCGCTCAATTGATTTAGGATGTGTGGATGCCATCTGGTCCAGGCGCTTTATCCACCCTTATTCTGTCTAAATGTTTCTGGACCATATCACTTTTGAGCCATTGTGGATCATTTGGGGCTGTGTCAATACCATCCTCAGTATGATCATAAGCTCCCCCAGGCTCCTTTGTATACACAGAGCGGAAGAAAGTATTTAATACATTTGCCTTCTCTTTGTCCCCAGTCACCCACTCCTGATTATTTTGTAAAGGGCATATATGCTCAGACCTAACCTTTTTACTATTAAAATATTTGAAGAATTTTTGGGGGTTTGTCCTACTATGTTTTGCAATCTGTCGTTCATTTGGAATTTTTGCATCCTTGATTTCCTTTTTACATATTCTGTTATATTCTTTTTAACATCTAAACAATGATAGTGTTCCTTCATTTTTATATTTTTAAAAAGCTCTTTTCTTATTTATAGCTTTTTTTAACTTTGGCTGTGAGCCACATGGGTTTTATTTTTAGCCTTTTAAACTTATTGCCCATGGGAATATACTTTGCAGTGAGTTTGTATACAGTCTTTTTGAAAAATTCCCATTTGAACAATTTTCCCATTAGACTTCTACACAGGCTCGAGGAAGAAGGGATTCCCATCATCTTAGTGGCTCCGGACTGGCCTAGTCGGGCTTGGTATGCCGATCTAATGCAGCTGGCTTCCTCCCAAGAACTGATTTTCCATCCTGCTTTACAGCCGCTGGCTTTGACGACTTGGCTGTTGAATGCCAGATGTTAAAGGATAGGGGTTTATCTGAATCACTGAGTCCTACACTGTCCAAAGCTAGGAAATCTACTTCTAGGAAGATCTACCATCGTACGTGGAAGACGTACATTGCGTTGTGTGAGTTGCTTGGGGTTCACCCTCGCTCCTTCTCGGTGGCTTGGATCTTAAGGGGGGGGGGTTGAACAGAAGTTAGCCTTGAGTACCATCAAAGGCCAGGTGTCGGCTTTGGCGGTCTTCTTTCAATGACCTTTGGCCACACACTCCCTGGTGCGTACCTTTCTTTAGGGTGTCCATTTGGTCCCTTCAGTGCTGGCGCCGCCTTGGGATCTCAATTTGGTGCTTTCAGCCCTACAGAACCCTCCCTTTGAAAATATTCGGGAGATTCCCCTGCTTACGCTGTCCCAGAAGGTTGTATTTATTTCTATACAAATCACAAATACACAAGCTAGCTACCAACATGACCATTCAGGGTTAGGTATATGTACTATTGTTCACCTGTATTCTCTCGTTGTCATGGAAGATATGTCAGCACAGTGTCAGGGTATAAGGCACCATTATGGAGGCTGATGTGAGGTCTGATGTCAGGACTTGGAACACATGCTTGTGGCACTGTTGCTCTCAGAGCCAAAGGGGGCAGTTCCGATGGCCACCAGCAGGTGTCTCCCAGAAACCAGTGGATCTCAGTAATTAGGCTCCACCTGATACTGGCTTCTGGTAACGTACAGTGCCTTAAAGTATTCATACCCCTTGAAATTTTCCACATTTTATGTTACAGCCAAAAGCGTAAATGTATTTTATTGGGATTTTATGTGGCTGACCAACAAAAAGTGGCACATAATTGTGAAGTAAAAAGAAAATGATAAATGGTTTTCACATTTTTTTTTACAAATAAATATGTGAAAAGTGTGGCATGCATTTGTATTCAGTACCCCTTACTCTGATACCCCTAACCAAAATCTAGTGGAACCAATTGCCTTCAGAAGTCACCTAATTGGTAAATAGAGTCCACCTGTGTGTAATTTAATCTCCGTATAAATACAGCTGTTCTGTAAAGCCCTCAGAGGTTTGTTAGAGAACCCTGGTGAACAAACAGCATCATGAAGGCCAAGAAACACACCAGACAGATCAGGGATAAAGTTGTGTTGAAGTCTAAAGCAGGGTTAGGTTATAAAAAAAACATCCCAAGCTTTGAACATGTCATAGAGCACTGTTTAATCCATCATCCAAAAATAGAAAGAATATGGCACAACTGCAAACCTACCAAGACATGGACGTCCACCTGAACTGACAGGCCAGGCAAGTAGAGCATTATTCAGAGAAGCAGCCAAGAGGCCCTTGGTAACTCTGGAGGAGCTGCAGAGATCCACAGCTCAGGTGGGAGAATCTGTCCACAGGACAACTGTTAGTCGTGCACTCCACAAATCTGCCTTTTATGGAAGAGTGGCAATAAGAAAGCCATTGTTGAAAGAAAGCCATAAGAAGTCCCATTTGCAGTTTGCGAGATGCCATGTGGGGGACACAGCAAACATGTGGGAGAAGGGTTGCTCTGGTCAGATGAAACCAAAATTGAATATTTTAGCCTAAAAGCAAAACTCTATGTGTGGCAGAAAACTAAAACTGCACATCACCCTGAACACACCATCCCCATCATGAAACGTGGTGGCAGCATTATGTTGTGGGGATGTTTTTCTTCAGCAGGGACAGGGAAGCTGGTCAGAGTTGATGGGAAGATGGATGGAGCCAAATACAGGGCAATCTTAGAAGAAAACCTGTTAGAGTCTGCAAAAGACTTAAGACTGCGGTGGAGGTTCGGAATGGCCCAATCAAAGTCCAGACCTATCCAATTGAGAATCTGTGGCAAGACTTAAAAATTTCTGTTCACAGTTGCTCTCCATCCAGTCTACAGAGCTTGAGCTCTTTTGCAAAGAAGAATGGGCAAAAAATTCACTCTCTAAATGTGCAAAGCTGGTAGAGACATACCCAAAAAGACTTGCAGCTGTAATTGCAGCGAAAAGGGGGTTTCTACAAAGCATTGACTCAGGGGGGCTGAATACAAATCCACACCACACTTTTAACATATTTATTTGTAAAAATAGATTTAAAACCGTTTATCATTTTGTTTCCACTTCACAATTATCTGCCACTTTGTGTTGGTCTATCAAATACAGGTGCATCTCAAAAAATTAGAATATCATCAAAAAGTTAATTTATTTCACTTATTCAATTCAAAAGTGAAACTCCTATATTTTTTATAGATGTGTTACACAGTGACATACAATATTTCAAGCATTTCTTTTTTTTAATTTTGATGATTATGGCTTACAGCTGGTAAAAACCCAAAATTCAGTATCTCAGAATTTTTTTTTTTATATTCCATAAGACCAATAAAAATAGGATTTTAATACAGAAGTGTTGGCTTACTGAAAAGTACAGTGCCTTGCGAAAGTATTCGGCCCCCTTGAACTTTGCAACCTTTTGCCACATTTCAGGCCTCAAACATAAAGATATAAAACTGTAATTTTTTGTGAAGAATCAACAAGTGGGACACAATCATGAAGTGGAACGAAATTTATTGGATATTTCAAACTTTTTTAACAAATAAAAAACTGAAAAATTGGGCGTGCAAAATTATTCCGCCCCCTTAAGTTAATACTTTGTAGCGCCACCTTTTGCTGCGATTACAGCTGTAAGTCGCTTGGGGTATGTCTCTATCAGTTCTGCACATCGAGAGACTGACATTTTTGCCCATTCCTCCTTGCAAAACAGCTCGAGCTCCGTGAGGTTGGATGGAGAGCATTTGTGAACAGCAGTTTTCAATTCTTTCCACAGATTCTCGATTGGTTTCAGGTCTGGACTTTGACTTGGCCATTCTAACACCTGGATATGTTTATTTGTGAACCATTCCATTGTAGATTTTGCTTTATGTTTTGGATCATTGTCTTGTTGGAAGACAAATCTCCGTCCCAGTCTCAGGTCTTTTGCAGACTCCATCAGGTTTTCTTCCAGAATGGTCCTGTATTTGGCTTCATCCACCTTCCCATCAATTTTAACCATCTTCCTTTCCCTGCTGAAGAAAAGCAGGCCCAAACCATGATGCTGCCACCACCATGTTTGACAGTGGGGATGGTGTGTTCAGGGTGATGAGCTGTGTTGCTTTTACGCCAAACATAACGTTTTGCATTGTTGCCAAAAAATGTGATTTTGGTTTCATCTGACCAGAGCTAATTCTTCCACATGTTTGGTGTGTCTCCCAGGTGGCTTGTGGCAAACTTTAAACGACACATTTTAAGGATATCTTTAAGAAATGGCTTTCTTCTTGCCACTCTTCCATAAAGGCCAGATTTGTGCAGTATACGACTGATTGTTGTCCTATGGACAGAGTCTCCCACCTCAGCTGTAGATCTCTGCAGTTCATCCAGAGTGATCATGGGCCTCTTGGCTGCATCTCTGATCAGTCTTCTCCTTGTATGAGCTGAAAGTTTAGAGGGACGGCTAGGTCTTCGTAGATTTGCAGTGGTCTGATACTCCTTCCATTTCAATATTATCCCTTGCACAGTGCTCCTTGGGATGTTTAAAGCTTGGGAAATCTTTTTGTATCCAAATCCGGCTTTAAACTTCTCCACAACAGTATCTCGGACTTGCCTGGTGTGTTCCTTGTTCTTCATGATGCTCTCGGAGACTTGATTACACACAGGTGGATTCTATTTATCATCATTAGTCATTTAGGTCAACATTGGATCATTCAGAGATCCTCACTGAACTTCTGGAGAGAGTTTGCTACACTGAAAGTAAAGGAGCTGAATAATTTTGCTCGCCCAATTTTTCTGTTTTTTTTATTTGTTAAAAAAGTTTGAAATTTCCAATAAATTTTGTTCCACTTCATGATTGTGTCCCACTTGTTTTTGATTCTTCACAAAAAAATATTTTTTTTTATCTTTATGTTTGAAGCCTGAAATGTGGCAAAAGGTTGCAAAATTCAAGGGGGCCAAATTCTTTGGCAAGGCATTGTATGTCTATGTACAGTTTATGCACCATGCCAATACTTGTTCGGGGCTTCTTTTGCATGAATTACTGCATCAATGCGGTGTGGCATGGAGGCGATCAGCCTGTGGCACTGCTGAGGTGTTATGGAAGCCCAGGTTTGATAGTGGCTTTCAGCTCGTCAGCATTGTTGGGTCTGGCGTCTCTCGTCTTCCTCTTGACAATACCCCACAGATTCTTTATGGGGTTTTGGTCAGGCAAGTTTGCTTGCCAAACACAATGATACCATAATCATTAAACCAGGTATTGGTACTTTTGACAGAGTGGGCAGGTGCCAAGTCCTGCAGGAAAATTAAATCAGCATCTCCATAAAGCTGGTCAGCAGAGGGAAGCATGAAGTGCTCTAGAATTTCCTGGTAGAGGGCTGCGCTGACTTTGGACTTGATAAAACACAGTGGACCAACACAAGCATATGACATGGCTCCCCAAATCATCACTGACTGTGGAAACTTCACACTGGACCTCATACAACTTGGATTCTGTTTCTCTCCACTCTTCCTCCAGACTCTGGGATCTTGCTTTCCAAATGAAATGCAAAATTTTCCACAGTTAGTGATAATATGGGGAGCCATTTTTATTAACCGCATTGGGAGCCAATGGCGCACCACTACTGTTTCAGCCAATAAGGAGGGGAACCCTGGACAGTACAGGCTCTCATCGCTGGATCTAGATTGGGGGTCAGGTAAGTATTAGGGAGACTCAGAGGGGCTGATGTTCACAGAAGATTTTTTAGATAAAAAAAACCTTCTGCCTTTAGAGCCACTTTAACACTTTAATTACTGCTTTCATTGTACCAGTGCTGGAGGTATTTTACAGCCTATTGGAACCACTGGACGTCTGACTGAGCTTTTATGGCAGGAAGGCTGTAAAGAAATTATATACCTTAGAGCTAAACCCAAGGCAAAAACAAAGTTTACAGATGTAATACATATATTGGAGCTGCTTTATCTGCCAAAAGGATTTGTTCTTTGGGTTATCCAATTTATACAGCTCTACCGCACAGCACAGTCTGCAGGCCCAAGGATCTGATTTTTCTCAGCTGCGGTTGAGTAATACACACTAATCTTATCCCTCCTTCAACCTGTGACTGGACAGCAAATTGAAATCGTGACCCTGTCATGATTTCAGAGATCCAAAGTTACAGTCCTGGCTGTAATAAAATCTAAAAAAATGTGCCAATCAGCATCTTTGTTGAAGGGGCACTGAAATATAATCATAAACTGATATGCCACCTACTGAGTTTATTGCTAGAGGTCTAAGCTGACCCTTAAGCTGCCCCCCAGCGTGCCTTAAGCTGCCCACCAGCGTGCTGAACAAAAAAATTATCAGATTCCCCCATCCACACATTCTATAGGGGAATCCTTCCCGCTGTGGTATTGTCAGAATACAGTGATCAGTGTTGCTGGCTCTAGCTGGCACCACTTATCGTTGAGGAAAAACCCAACAGTCTGGTTGCACACAAATCGCTTAATAGACTGACTTATGTACAACCAGCCTGCCCATACATGGACCGAAATTCGGCCAGTCCCTGCAGAACTGATCAAATTTCGATCCATGTATAGCCAGCTTCAGACTTGCATTAAAATATAACTAAAGGCAAAACATTTTGAGTGGGAAAGGATTAAAACCCCTGTCAGTTATTGCTGTCTGTGTCCCCCTTTAGGGTGATTCACTCGCTCGTATTTGTCCTGTTTACCATAATCATTGAAAGTTAATGTAAAAGAAATCCCATATTTTGGGTTGTCCCCAGAAATGTAATAGAGGGAAAATTTTCCAATGGTTACACTAGTTCTGGGGGGGCCCAAGGGATTCCCTTAATTTGTAGGGATTTCCTCTCCATTACGGTTTTGGTTATGAAACAGGAAGTGGGGAAAAATCTCCACAATAGGATAGAGATGGCAGAAAAAAAATCCCTTCCTATATAAAAAATAAAAAAAAAAAGTTTTGCTATAGTTCTACTTAAGATAACAGAATAGATAAATAATGGTAAATAAAATCAAACAACCCACTGATATGATCATTTGCATTAAGTGAGTACCTAGCTGACAGGATTGTGTGGCCAAAGTTTCTCACCTACACATGGTGATGGATTTCAGTGTTTATGACTGATATGGGGGAAAACAAACCTTTTGTTTTCCCAGAATCTTGATACATTCTGTTCTGGGTCCTGGAGCTCAGAGGCTTTGTAGAGCTGTGGGTGTGATAAAGCCTTCATTACTCATTCCACATCTTATCTGGTAGTCAGACCTCATTATTAGTCTCAACTGTGCACAGACCTTTATATATGGGTGCCGATGGATGCTCAGCGGCATCTCTCACTCTTTCTGCTGTGGGAGCCTGCTGCTGGGTTAACCACTTAAGCCCCGGAAGATTTTACCCCCTTCCTGACCCGACCAGGGGGTATTTTGCGATTCGGCACTGCGTGATTTTAACGGACAATTGCGTGGTCGTGCGACGCTGTACCTAAACAAATTTGACGTCCTTTTTTCCCCACAAACAGAGCTTTCTTTTGGTGGTATTTGATCACCTGTGCGATTTTTTGATCATGCACTATAAACAAAAACAGAGCTTCAATTTTGCAAAAATAACAATATTTTTCACATTTTTTTATATGAAATTCCCAAAAAAATGTAAAAATCAAAATTTTTTAACATTTTCGGCCAATTTGTTTTATGCTACATATGTTTGGTAAAAAAAATTGCAGAAAGCGTATTTTGATTGGTTTGCACAAAAGTTATCGCGTTTACTAACAAAGGGAAAGATTTTTGTCATTTTTGTTGTTTTTTTTTTTTTAACGCGTAATGGCGGCGATCTGCGATTTTTTTTTTTTTTTTTTTTTTTTTTGCGGGACTGCGACATTACGGGGGGACAGATCGGACCCTTGACTGACATTTTTGACACTTTTGGGGTTACCAGTGACATTTCTACAGTAATCAGTGCTATACATATGCACTGTTACTGTAAAATGACACTGGTAGTGAAGGGGTTAACTTTTTTTGAGAGGGAGGGGTGGTGTGTGTCCCTAGGGGCGTGTTTCTTACTGTGATTGGCTGTGGCTTGAGCTGTAGAAACAGTGATCAACGGTCCTACATAGTAGAACCGTATTATCACTATTCCTACACAGGGGAGAATGACAGGCGGCTTGTTTACATCAGCCGCCTGCCTTTCTCCCTCTCCACCCGACGATCGCGAGTGACAAGCGGACATCGGGTCCGCCGGTCACATGCGCAGGGGAGTGTGCCTCCGGCGGCGCACGCCCGCTCCCCAGAGCCTCACAGGCTAGCGACGTACCCATACGTCAATTTGCCGGTGAAGGGCTGACCGCCGCAGTATATGTACTTGCGGCGGTCGGCAAGTGGTTAAAAGTCTGAGTGCAGACAGAACACTAAAAAGGTACATTTGTTGCCTGCTTGTTTTGGGGAAACCCATCATGAAGCATTCTGTTCATCAGACGTTGACCTGAGATTAGTTAGTAACCCAACAAGACGAGCATGTTTTGTATGCTTTATGCTGTGGACTTGCTGTACAAATCCCTCCTGCAATAAAACAGTTTGTTTACTGTCTTGCTGGATAAAAGAGCAGGTTATCTTCTGTCTTATGCATGGTTTACTGCTGCCAATACCAGTTAAATCTGTCCCCCTTACTATATTTAATAATCACATACATGGAAAATAAGATCTTTTTTTTATGTCTAATAGGCATCATTCGGTGTCAAATAATTGAAGGACAGCTGCAAGATGCTGATCAGCAGTTGGAATTCCTCATGGAGATCCAGCAGTCTATTGGAAAGTCCGGGGTAAGTTACCATTGAAAGACACTGTGGGGTTGATTTACTAAAACTGGAGAGTGAAAAATCTGGTGCAGCTCTGCATTGTGGCCAATCCACTTCTAACTTCAAATTGTTCAATTAAAGTTTGACAAAACAAACTGGAAGCTGATTGGTTTCTATGCAGAGCTGCACCAGATTTTGTACTATCAAATTTTAGTAAATCACCCCTTTGCCAGCTTTTTCTGTTTGCGCATCAAGATTTGTACACAAGACAATTATTCATTGAAAACTTTCATCTGAATATTAGTTTGTAGGTTTTTTTTTTTTTTGTTGATAACTATTGTTTTGGTCCACTCTAGGATGTAGTACATAAATTAGAGCAAAATAAAAAATTCCCCTAAGGTATGGGACTTTAATGGCAATAACCAGACCTTGAGTAGTGAGTATATTTCAATAAATTTATTATTATACAGAAAAATTGTAAAAGTTCAGTTCAAAAGAATAACGATTTATAAACAACACTTTAAAATAACAAGCGGCCATGTGTTACGTCTATTGGACTGGAGGTGGCTGAGACTTCCAAAGGTGACCAGACTCGTTTCGGTCAATCGCCTTTTTCAACGGTCAGATAGGAACGGATCTCAGACACATAGAATAGTCCTAGACGAATAAGGCCACAACTATTAAAAACAAGCAGGTTAAACCTGCATCCAATAGGAATGCTGTGCTCCTGACAAGGTCACCTATCACTTTGCCACGGTGGAGGATATGCAAAAAACTTTTCCACAATAAGGAAAAAGCAGAGAGACACAGAGATCAAAAAGGGCTGCAAAACAGCGTAATGTAGTTGCACAGCAGGAATGGCTGCGCCCAGCCAAAATGTTCCCACAAGGATCCCAAAGATCAGTTCAGGAAGGAGGCGTTGTATTATATGTATCACCCTATTGAAATCCCAACGGATGTAAATTGGTATCGTATAGGAGCATTGAGGTTGAAAAATCCCTTGGTCTCAAGTGAAGAGTGTGCAATGGCGGCCCGCACGAACCTAAATTAATACATAATACATAAATTAATACAATCCTAGCATTTATCATTAAAGCTCAACTCCAGGCATAGGGATTGGTTTATTGAAGGCAAATACACTGTGCATTGCAAGTGCACTTGCTCTAGATCTTAGTAAATGAGGGAAAGCTCTGCTGATTTCTATCATCCAATCATGTGCAAGCAAAAAATGCTGTTTTTTTTTTTTTCCTTGCATGTGATTGGGTATTTTTTTGCAAAGGGAAGATTTACCCCATTTACTAAGCCCTGGCACAACTGCAATTGCAGTTCACAGTATATTTACCTTCAGCAAATCAACCCCATAGTGTTTTTGTTAATATTTAACCACTTTACCACCGGAGGATTTTGCTGTCTTCCGTCCAGGCCACTTTTTGCGATTCGGCGCTGTGCGAATTTAACTGACAATTGCGCAGTCGTGCGACGCCGTACCCAAACGAAATTTACGTCCTTTTTTTCCCACAAACAGAGCTTTCTTTTGGTGGTATTTGATCACCTGTGCGATTTTTACTTTTTGCGCTATAAACAAAAAAAGAGCGTTTATTTTGAAAAAATAACAATATTTTTAACATTTTTTTATATGAAATTCCCCCCAAAAAAATGTAAAAATCTAATTTTTTTTAAATTTTTGGCCAATTTGTTTTCTGCTACCTATGTTTGGTAAAAGAAATCGCAATAAGCGTATTTTGATTGGTTTGCGCAAAAGTTATTGCGTTTACTAACTAAGGGAAAGATTTCTGTCATTTTTGGTGGTGTTTTTTTTTTTAACGCGTAATGGCGGCGATCTGCGATTTTTTTTTTTGCGGGACTGCGACATTGCGGCGGACAGATCGGACCCTTGACTGACATTTTTGACACTTTTGGGGGTACCAGCGACATTACTACAGTAATCAGTGCTATATATATGCACTGTTACTGTAAAAATGACACTGGCAGGGAAGGGGTTAATTTTATTGGAGAGGGAGGGGTTAATGTATGCCTGGTGCTTACTGACGTGTGGGGGGGGAGGTGACTAAGTGACAGAAGGACAGATCGGATGTCCAGCTATGCTGAACACTCCGATCTGTCAGTCCCTGTCACTATGGAGATCCGCCCGCTCTGTTTACACAGGCGGGCGGATCTCCTCACTCGATTCCCTGACGATCGGGGCAGAGCAGCGGCGATCGCCGCTGCTCCTCCCCTGGCCCGACTCCCGCTGTGACTGAACACAGCGGGAGCGAGCCTCCGGCGGCGCGCGAGCGCCGCCCACAAGGGGCGGAGTCCAGCGACGTAGGTCTACGTCGCTGGACGGGATCGTGCCACATTGCCGCAGTAGCAGCAATGTGAGCAGGGCGGAAGTGGTTAAAAACCTTTTAATATTTTCTGTGACTCATTTAATCCATAACTGATTTTCTTACCTAAATAACCCCCACTGAGCTGGTACGTGGTACTTCCGGCTGCACGGTGCATTGTCACAGATTCCATGAACACCAGTTCTGGTATTGTCTTTGCCCTTCCCTGTGCTTTTCCACTCTTTGTACTTTCCAGCACCAGCTCAGTGGGGGGGGGGGGGGGCGGCATTAGAAACAGCTTTTTAAAAGTATAACTAAAGGCAAAACTTTTTGTCTTCTCTTTGGACAGAGTGGGGATGGATTAGAACCCCTGTCAGGTTTTTATTGCTGTCTGTGCCCCCGTTGGGGAGATTCCCCCTCTCTATTTGTTACATAGTTACATAGTTTGTGAGCTTGAAAAAAGACATCAGTCCATCCAGTTCAACCTATGATGTGTGTGTGTGTTTTGTTTACCATTCTCGCCAAAAGTGAAAGAAAAGTCCAAATTTTGGGTTGTCACCAGAATGGTAATAGAGGGAAATTCTTCCAATGGGGACACTAGTTCTGGTAACAAACAGGGATTCATTCTCTCTAGAGGGATTTACTCTAATTTCCTGCTTTGGCTAAAGGACAGTAAGCGAAAGGAGACTACCCAATGGGACAGAGATGGCAAAAAACAAACTGACAGACTGAAAGGGCGTATATCCCTCCCTTACTCTTTTCAAAATGAAAAAGAAAGTTTTGCTTTTAGTTCTACTTTAAGTAAAAAAAAACACTTATGCGGATTATTATATTTTCTTCCTGTTTTTCTTTGTGCAGGAACTTTGTTACTTACGCGCCCTCATGGCTATGAAGAAGCAGAAAAAGCAGGAAGAAGTTATTAATTTGTTGAACGATGTTTTAGACAGTCACTTCAATTCACTTCAAGGGCTGCCGCTCGGTATTCAGTATTTTGAGAGACTTAACCCAGATTTCTTGCTGGAAATTATAAGGGCATATCTCAATTTCTGTCCTAATCAGGTAGCTATTAATTCTGTATTGGTAAAATGCATTTTGAGACTATTATAGTATGTAGTCCTATGAAATCAAATGCCCCCAAACCTGGTTCAGTTCATGTGCCATCTTAAATGGAAAACTTCAGTTAATAATTATGTAAAGGTGGATTTCCTGTTTTTAGGAGAAATTTAATTAGAATCACAATTTGGATATGACTAATATTATATAATCAACAGCTGATAATAAAATGCAGTGAGGCACAGGCAGGCAGGACTGTGCACACTGCATATTTGTCACCTAGGTTTCTCACATACACATGGTGAGGGGCTCCGGGATTTATGGCTGATGAGGAGAAAATAAACTTTTTCCTGAATCTTAAGGTTCTGTACAGGGTCATGAAGCCTTTTTTAAATATTTGGGTGGGAATAATCCTGCACCCCTAGGTCCACTTCTTACCTGGTAGACAGGTCTCTTTATAAGTCTCAATTGTCCACACATGCATTCTTTCTGCTGTGGGAGCCTGCTGCTGGGTAAAAAGTCTGAGTACTAATAGAACACCGAAAAGGTACATGTGCTGCTTGTTCATTTTGGGAAACCCGTCAGGAGGTGACCTGTTAGTCAGCAGCTAACCTTGAGTTTAGTTAGCCAGTGGAGCAGATGACTTGCTCGTTTTATTCTATGAACTTGCTTTACAAAGCCCCCTGTGTTAAAAATGTGTTTATTTTCTTTTTTTACTGAATAACAGTGCAGGACAAACCTGCGTGGACTGTTCCTGGATGTCCCTGGTTACCGTTGCTAATAACAGTTTAGCATATTCCCCTTAAAATAGTTATTTGTACAGGTAGACAGCAAAGGACTAGTCACCAGTATTGACTGTGGTCTCTCTGTAGCTGATCTTTCTCCCATTACTGACTTATCATGCCTTGTTCTCCCCTGTGTGTCGAGATGGAAGCAACCACCTTGGTAGAGGCAGGGCTTTGCTTCCTCCTGTCGGAGCCTCCAGCAAGGACAACAGTGAGCAGCACCAAATTTAACTCCAAATCTCCCAGGACTTGCAGTCAGAGTCATGAGTGCCTTAGATCTCAAACTGTATAAAGTGTACTGTTAATTTTTGGAAAAAATTTCAGACATAAGTTACCTTTTTCAGGTACTGTTCAGACACAATTGGCATTTCTAAATGTTCAATATAACATAGCAAATGTTCACTTTTTGAGTTTGGTTTCAATGTAAGCTGTTAAACAAAGGCTAGCCTTTGGCTACATATATTAGTAGCAGAGGTTCCAAAAAGGAATTTAACCACTTCCCGCCCACCCACTGTCAAATGACAGCGGAGCGGAGTGGTGCAGCTTTCATTCTGGGACGATGTCATATGATGGCGCCCCAGAACTGATCATCAGTGCCCTGAGTACCGTAAATCCCCAGCAGTGCCCATCATTGACACCAATCAGTGCCCATTAGTAACACCAATCACTGCCCATCAGTGACCCCAATTAGTGCCACCTTTCAGTGCCCATCGGTGCGGCATGTTAGTGCCTCCTCACCCGTGCCACCTCATCAGTGCAGTCTATCAGTGCCGCCTCATCAGCGCACATCAGTGAAGGAGAAAAATTACTTATTAAGAAGATTTACTGACACAAAGCAGTGATTAAATACCACCTATTTGTGTGAAAAAAATGATTAAAATGTAATTTGGGTACAGTGTTGCATGACCGTGCAATTGTCATTCAAAGTGTGACAGAGCTGAAAGCTAAACATTGGCCTAGGCAGGAAGGGAATGAAAGTGCCCAGTAGGCAAGCGGTAAGAGCCCGTTCACTCCATATTGTACTGCATTAATGCATACTGTGCAGTATATGCTGTGTTAACATGGCTTATTCATTTTGTATTGTCTGGGACACAGGAGAGATCACTCTAATACACTATTTTTTCATTTGTTTTGTTGCAGTGTAGGGCGGATGTTAGATATGTTTGTTGAGCAGTCATTGAAAATGAATGACAGCACTCCCATAACACTGCAGTGCGCTTATACTTTGTATACCACAGCACGCTATGTGTAATTAGGCCCTTAAAGTGGAATTCCGGCCTATTTTGCAACCTTAGTGATTCCTGGAGTGCTCGCTATGCTGATCAACAGTTGGGCATTTTCAATTTTTTTGGAGGGGTCCCTTACCTTATTTTCAGGGCATTTTTGATTGTACTTCCTCCTTCTCCCACCTCTGTGGCCACGGCCACCGACATCACTTCCGCCTTTGCATTGCATCCTGGGAGCTGTTTGTCATCACTCCCAGGAGGCTGGATTTAGGAAGAACTCCCAGAACACTCACTAGAATCAGGGAGAAGGACACAGCAGATTACACTGCGGCTTCAGATGCCCACATCCAAGATGGCCGCACCCAGACAGCATTTTGATTTGGACTAAAATCCAATACTGTACACCTTGTAAGTATGAGAATAGCAGTTCTGTAAAGGGCGATGGATTAGTATTATAGGGGTATTCTTAGTTCAAAAAGGTATTCGAGGCCAGAATTCCGCTTTAATGATAGTCTGAAAATATGCTGAGACCCTAAAACAATTGCGCTGAATGTTTGTTGATTGAACCTGAGTAATGTGAACTGTCTTTATCTACTTCAGCCTCCCATTCCAGGCCAGCCAGCATCCCCTCTATTAAAGCACTGTGCCTCTGTTCTAGAGACTGTAGTGAAGGTGGCTCCAGGCCTTCAGCAAGCTGTCTTTTTGATAGCAAAAGTGAAATATTTAACAGGTATGTTCAATAATAGTAGAGATTTTGTTCATATTGATAACATTTCTGCTGTTCTAACATTTTTTTTAGGGCTTTTTTGTACTCCTACTGCCCCCTACAGAAGGATTGAGCATTGGCAAACAAACCTGTAGGGCAGCCCAGAGTATAACCCCTCCTATTATAAGCATGCCTCAGTTTTTGATGATCGGTATGAGCTGCCTAGGGATGGTGGATTGAGAAGCCAGGGTGCCTTTCCAGATCCCATTCAGGAAGACAAATGGGGATTTGGTTTTTCTGAAAGAGGTAGTTGCTGAGAGATAGACATACACAGTAGCACCACATCAAAACAATTGAGAGAAATTTTATTTTTTGATGAACTAAACAAAAGGATGGGAGAAACATGTGGAAGACAAAATGGTCATATTCCACTAGGGAGTATTGGCAGTAGACTATGGCTCCTCAAGGGTACGCTCATTTGACAAGGATTTGAGCAACTCAGGGTCAGTCTTTGCAGTTGATTGCTCAGAATCTGTAAATCTAAACAAACTTGTGAGCATTGTGATTAAATAACTGGGTAAACTGGGTAATAAGGTGTTGCATGGCCATATTAAAAACATTAGCCTAGAGACCAGAGCTCCCAGCTAAACCTACACAGAGCCAAGGAGGACTCCAAAGAGGAAGGATACTCTAGTTGCAGAGGGCATCGTGATTTCTGGCTGCAAAGGTCAGCACCATTAGAAAGCGGGTGCAAGCAACCCCCAACCTGTTCGTAGAAATTGAGCTGATTGCACCCGCTAGAGTGAAACTGTCCCCTCCAAGAGCCCTTCCCACTGTGTCTAGAATTATACCTGTTGCAGCTAAGAGGCAGACACCTACAAAATGTAGGCAGATGGTATCAGGGGAGGTCTGCACCTGAGGGTCTGATAGCCAGAGGTGACCAGAATTAATTTAGGTGGGCAGCAAGGACATCAAAGTTTCACAAGGCTCTGTGCAACCGACGCAGCAGGGAGATGCTTCCTCAACGCAGTATGGTGGGAAACAGATGCGGAGCATGATCATGCAATACCCAGCCAGTAGATGATGTCAGGTCTCTGTCCAGTAGTGTTAACCTCATCCACGGCAAAATCAGCAGGAAACAGCGATCATTGGCACCCAGCGATCATTTAAAAATGGTGGCGCTCTTGGTAATCAAAGCAGCCAACCTCCGCATGATGCGAGCATTCAGAGACAGAGTAAGTGCAGAGATAACAATATCCCCTTTGGACCTGACAAGCGATCTGCAACTGACTTAACCAGAATTGATCATGGAAAGTGCCCTGTACAAAACCCAGTGCAGGCCACTTCTAGGCTAGCTCCACATCAGTCAGTCCAGGGGGTTCAGATGCAATACAATCCAAAAGCCAGGCTCATAACCAGTGTGCCAGATAGCTGCATCAGTGTTGTAGTGAAGAAGCTAGTTATTCTCAGTGTTTTTTTTTTTTTTTTTTAAATGGATAGCTGGAAACTGCAAACTAAAGAATACATGAACTCCTTACATACAGTATCCCAGTCCTTGTTGTTCTTTAACATACATTTTATTTTTAAA
Organism: Pelophylax lessonae; assembly: GCF_965119305.1. Taxonomy (NCBI): domain Eukaryota; kingdom Metazoa; phylum Chordata; class Amphibia; order Anura; family Ranidae; genus Pelophylax; species Pelophylax lessonae. Next base: position 255,912,585 of record NC_138773.1, on the reverse strand, counting down.
GGTGAAGTTGAAGCAGCACAGAGTAATCTTCAACATTGTCTTGAACATAACCCTTCATATGCTGATGCTCACCTCCTGATGGCTCAGGTGTACTTGTCCCAGGACAATCTAAAACTGTGTTCACAATCACTGGAGCTCTGCTTGAGCTATAGTTTTGAGGTGAGTTGTGGAAATTATTATTGGAAACTTAGATAATATGTTCAGGTCATACACCTTCCAAAGGTCATTAGGAGCCCTGAAGTCTATCCAGCTCTAACAAGCAAATACTGACTACAGCTCCTAAGTTGCTACTTGTTGCCACCTCCTTGCACTAATATGCTTCATTATTGATCCATCACTGTAATGAGTGGCCTCACTGACAAATAGTAAAGGGGTGCTGAGAATCACTGCGGAAACTGAAGTCGATATTGCATCCAATTTACTGGGCATTAGGGCTTCCAGGTGCCCTGGAAGGTACATCCGTACAAATGCAGGCAGCTTTGGTTGTCTGATTTAAATATACAAAGCACACCAACATTCATGTAAGAATGCACATGCCTCTTGTATCTATACAAAGTTACTGAGGTTGAAAAAAGACACCAGTCCACTTTTGATGAGTGTGTGTGTGTGTTTGCTGTCAATAGTACATTGTATACCCCTGTATTTTGTGGTCGTTAAGGTGTCCATCTAATAGTTTTTTTGAAACTATCGATGCTCCCTGCTGATACCGCTGCTTGTGGAAGAGAATTCCACATCCTTACCGCTCTGAGGGTAAAGAACCCTTTACACAGTTTAAGGTTAAACCGCTTCTCTTCTAATTTTAGTGAATGCCTGTATGTCCTTTTATATTCCCTTTCGCTGAAAAGTTTATTCCCTATGTTAGTGTTGCCAGTATAGGATTTGTACATTGATATCATGTCCCCTCTCAAGTGTCTCCTCTCCAGAGAGAATAAGTTCAATGCTTGTAGTCTTTCCTCATAGCTGAAGTCCTCCATCCCCTTTATTAGCTTTGTTACCCTTCTCAGGACTTTCTCCAGTTTCAGCACATCCTTCCTGAGGACCGGTGGCCAGAACTGGACAACATACTCAAGATGTGGGCCAATCAGAGTATTGTAGAGTGGGAGAATTATTGTTTTATCTCTAAAGTAAATACCCTTTTTTATACATGCCAGTATTCTATTGGCTTTGCTTGAAGCTTGGCATTGCATGCCATTGCTGAGCTTGTCGTCTACTAGGACCCCCAGGTCCTTTTCCATCTTAGATCCCCCCAGAGGTTCTCCCTAGTGCGTTCGTATTTCTGGCACCCAAATGCATTACCTTACATTTTCCAACATTAACCACTTTAATACAGGGCACTTCCCTCCCTTCCTGCCCAGGCCAATTTTCCCCTTTTAGCGCTGTTGCATTTTGAATGACAATTGCGCGGTCATGCAACACTGTACCTACACCAAATGTATGTCTTTTTCCCCCCACAAATAGAGCTTTCTTTTGGTGGTATTTGATCACCTCTGCGTTTTTTCCTTTTTGCTAAACAAATAAAAAAAGACCGAAAAGTTTGAAAAAAAAAAAAAGTTTTTTTTGTTTATGTTATACAATTTTGTAAATAAATAAGTTTTTTCCTGCACTGATGAGACTGCACTGACAGGCACTGATGAGGAGGCACTGATGGGGTGGCACTGATATGCGGCACTGATAGGCACTGATATGTGGCACTGATAGATAGCACAGATATGCAGCATTGGTGGGCACTGATAGGCACTGATAGGTGGCACTGATGGGCACTGATAGGTGGCACTGATGGGCACTGATAGGCGGCACTGATGGGCGGCACTGATCGGCACTGACGGGCGGCACTGATGGGCACTAATGGGCACTGATAGGCGGCACTGGTGGGCAATAATGGGCACTGGTGGGCGACACTAAAGGATGGCAATGATGGGCACTTGTGGGCAGCACTGACAGGGAGGGCACTGGTGGGCAGCACTGATGGGGAGGGCAATGGGGGGCTCCCTGATTGCCATCCCTGGTGGCCATAGTGGGCATCCCTGGGGTCATAGTGGGCATCCCTGGTGGATCTAGTGGCATCCCCCCCCGAGGGTCTGCACTGGTAATCAATGATCTGATTACCAGTGCCGACCCCCCCCCCCCCCCCCTGTCAGGGGAGCCGCCGATCGGCGCTCCTTCCTATTTACTATGTGACCAGCCGTGATTGGACACGGCTGATCACATGGTAAAGAGCCTCCGTCAGAGGCTCTTTACCGAGATCGGAGATGCAGGGTGTCAGACTGACACCTCGCATCACCGATCGCCGCTCTGCGCGCCCCCGGGGGGCGCCCAGAGCTGTGTTATCCTGCCGCCGTCATATGACGTCCGGTCAGGATAACACAACCACATTCCCGCCGTCATTTTGTAATAGGGTGGGCGGGAAGTGGTTAAACCTCATTTGCCATGTGGTTGCCCACCTCATTATTTTGTTCAGGTCTTCTTGTAAGGTTTTCACTTTCTATGTAGAATTTATTGCCCTGCTTAATTTAGTATTGTCTGCAAATATGGAAATTGAGCTGTTTATCCCATCTTCTATATCGTTTATGAATAAATTAAACAGGATTGGTCCCAGGACAGATCCTTGGGGGACCCCACTCTCCACACCTGACCATTCAGAGTACTCCCCATTTATCACCACCCCCTGTACTCACCCTATGGTCCATACCGACATACCTTAGTTTGTACAGTAAACGTTTATGGGGAACTGTATCAAATGCCTTTGCAAAATCCAGATACACCACATCCACAGGCCTTCCTTTATCTAGATGGCAGCTCACGTCTTCATAGAAGGTTAATAGATTGGTCTGGCAAGAGCAATTTTTTTTTTTAGTTCCCAGGGATATATCTCGGCCCTTTTTTAAATATTGGTCTCCAATCAGCTGGTACCATTCCTGTCAGTAGACTGTCCATAAAAATTAGGAACAATGGTCTGGCTATCACCTGGCTGAGTTCCTTAAGGACCCTCGGTGCAAGTCCTGGTGACTTATTTATGTTAAGTTTTTAGAGTCTAGTTCTGAGTCTGTCTTCTGGTAACCATGAGGGTGCTTCCTGGGACGTGTTATTAACATGACAGTCTAGGTTACTGTATACCCCCAATTCTTTTGTTCAGACTGAGGAGACAAATTTATTTAGAACCTTTGCCTTCTCTCTGTCCTTTATAGCCAGATTCCCTTCATCGTCCTTTATGGGGCCAATATGTTCTGTCCACACTTTCTTACTATTTAGATACCTAAAGAATTTTTTGTCTTTTTTTTTTTTTTTTACTTCCGCTATGTGCCTTTTCTGTTCTATCTTAGCCGCCTTGACTGCACTCTTACATTTCTTAGTGCATTCTTTGTAATGTTGGAATGCTGCCAATGACCCCCCAGCCTTGTATTTTTTAAGGCCTTTTCTTTTGTTTTTATATGCTTTTTTAAGTTGGAGTTTAACCACCCAGGGTTTATTTTAGCTCTTTTTAATGTATTCCCCGTTGGAATGCACTGGCCAATACTTTTATTTAGTATTTTCTTAAAGCACACTCCCATTTTTCCTCAATGTTCTTTGTCCCTAGGATTCTATCCCATTTAATAACGTCTAGCAAAGAGCACAGTTTAGGGAAGTTGGCTCTTATGAAATTCAGTGTCCTTGTATTACCCTTGTGTTTCCTTTTTCTGTGGTTTATACTGAAACAAATCGACCTATGGTCACTGTTACTCAAGTTGCCCCGTATTTCTTCATCCGCGATCCAGTCTGTTTTGTTGGTAATCAGTAGGTCTAGTAACGCATTGTTTCTCGTTGGTGCGTTCACCATCTGACCCATGAAATTATCCTGTAAAACATTTAGGAAATGGCGAGCCTTAGACGAATGCGTGGTTCCTTCTGCCCAGTCTACATCTGGATAATTAAAATCCCCTATTATAATGAGATTTCCCATCCTTGCTGCCATTCCAAGCTGTGATAGGAGATTGGCCTCCCCCCTCCTCCTTCTGGTCGGGGGGCCTATAGCATATGCACAATATTACTTTTCCCATAGTACCGTCCCTTTGAAGCTCTACCCATAAGGATTCCACCTCCTCCCACTCCACTTTAATATGTCTAATTCAGTCCAATTCACCTGCCACCATAATCTTATAGCCCCAAAATGGAATTGTCAGCCAGTGGTGATTCTGTATTATAGCTCACTCAGAAAAATAGCCACCACACCAGCAGATATGAGCCTCAAAACTTATTTTTTTAGGTTGAATTATAAAGTGTATAAATGAAAATTACTTATCTCATTCGTACAGTACAGACACACAAACTTTTTTCTTAGACCATGGCTTATATGCCACTACCTTCATGTGATTGGACACTGGCAAAGCTTTGCCGGGTACAACCCTAGTATATTCATATAGCCTTGCCCACTATATATAGTCCTGCTTTTGTTTGGCTCCAGTTATTTTGACAGTGTGCTTAGGTTATGGATCCGTTCTGCTTTTGTTTTCTTCTTGTATATATTCTACGTTTTTTTCTTTTCTAAAAAAAAATTATACTGACAATGATACAAGGATCTGACTGCTTGTTGCCTTATGGCTCAGTAGCGGTTGCCAGATCTTTTACCCATTTTGGGAACCGTACCTAGAATCTTCTTTCCTTGCACTTTACATTTATTGACTTTATAATTGATGTTCATCTCTATTGGTGTGCTGGCTAAATTTCTAAATTTGCCTATATGTCTGCCTGCAGTTAGCAGCTTTCGGATGTGCACAGGTTCACTTTAAGCGATTATAAAGGCAGAATGTTTTTTCTTAATGCATTCTATGCATTAAGGTAAAAAACCTTCTGGGTGCAGACCAGAATGAACAATCATGATTTTTTTTTTTCTCCATTTTCTCCATGTAGCTGTAGCCTATATAAGCAACATATTACAAGTTACATTTCTGTAAAAGGAATCTGTGGTTGTTAAATAAGGTCAGTGTATGTAATGTGTTCTTTGGATTATCTTCACCATTTCTTACCTTTTTTTTTTTTTTTTAATCCCTGTAAATATTCTCAGATGAATGACCTTAGAAAAAAGGGAAATTTTTAATTCACCTGACTTCAGATGATATCAGTGAAATGGCACTTCTTTTCTTACAGATACGTGAGTATCCATTATACAATCTCCTGAAAGCACAGACCCAGAAACGGATGGGAGATGTTCAAGAAGCCATTAAAACACTACAGATGGCAATGAACTTACCTGGAATGAAGAAAGGAAGCACTACAGCAAAGTCAAAGGGAAGAAAAGTGGAGATCAGTGCCAGTGACAGGGTGTCCATTTTCCTGGAGCTTGTAGATGCTCATCGTATAAATGGTGAACAGGTAAAGGAGGAATAAAGCTTTTGTAAATGCAATTTAAAAAAAATTCTGTTCTGTGTTTCCCCCTATAGCAAGCGCATTACGCGCTGACAAAATTAATTTAAATCCTTTGTGGCTGTTGAGAAATATATATGATTTTTTTTTTCAGTTTTAAATGTTTAAGAAAACCTAACAGGCTCACTGTAAGGCCAAAAGAAGAAAAAGACAGGAGTATTCACCATACACTCAAGTAGTGGCTTTGTTTTTGTTATTTATTTTGGAAGGGTAAATTTGAATTATTAGTCTTTTTTTGATATGTGGGAACAGGATTTGGTCATATAATTCAATTGAAGTTTATTTTTCACAATTCCGTTTTTACTTCTATAATACAAACATTTGAGTTTTCTCATTGGCCATAGAGGTTAGTCAGACACTTGCTTCCTTTTTTCTGAGCGGCAGTGGAAATGACAGGTAGAAGCTCTCACTTATTCCCTTTTAAAAGTTTTCCTATGTGAGGACCTATATGCTGCCTGATATTATGTTTACTTAATAACCTTTCTTTTTTGCTATTTCTGTACATGTATCTAAAGCATGAGGCAGCAAAGGTATTACAAGATGCTATCAATGAATTTACTGGAACAACGGAAGAACTGCGTCTCATGATTGCGAATGCGGAGCTGGCTCTGACAAATGGCGATGTGGAACAAGCATTATCCATGCTTCGAAATGTCTTTCCAGAGCAGCCTTACTTTGTACAGGCCAAGGAGAAAATGGCTGATATTTATCTGCAGCACAGAAAAGATAAGAAGCTATATGTCAGCTGCTACAGGTAAAATACTCTAATTTTAACATTTTTTTTCTGGGCTAGATTTACCGTCTACGTCACTTCTACTCACAAAGGAATATGCAAAAAAAAAAAAAATTAACAAATAGAATGATCGTAAAGGGTAACTCCACTTTGGTGGGGGAAAAAATAGCAAATAATGAAAAAAGAATATAGCGTATACAATTGTGACACGTAATTGAGTGTTATTAGAATTTAAGATACGTCAGATTTTAGGCATCCCCTGAAACAAAAATGTTGTTTTTGGTGAGATAATTCCAATAGGAACACTTCTAAAGGGATGCAGGCCCAACTATTTTCCTCATTAGTGAGCTCTGCAGCTGCACAGCTGACTGATAATTATGAAACCACTCCAATTAGACCTACTCAGCACATAGGAACAAGTAGTGATTTATTCAAAATAACAAAAGGTAGGAATCTGCAACAAAGGTTGTTATAATCCTTACAATGTACATGGATCACCCAGAGGGGAATGTTTTTTTCTCAACAAAAGTGGAGTTCCGCTTTAAAGTGATTGTAAAACAACTTATTCAGTTAAAAAAAAAAAAAAAAAAGGTAAAACATTTGTTTATAGCAATAAAAAAAAAAAATATTATTCCCTTTTTTTTTTTATAAGTAATCACATACCTTTTGTGCTCAGCTGCATAAGAGCTGGAGGAGGAGAAGCAGCAGGACACTGAGTTTCCCAGTGAAAGTCTGTGCAGGAGGGGGTGTTAAAGGACAAGTCTGATCATTGGAGGAGAACATGTTGAGTTCCCAGCACAGCTAGAGAACTGACCACAGTGTGTTTTCCTGCTTAGTGTGGTCAGTTTTAAATAGGAAAGCACAGGGACTTGCAAGAAAACCAGGGATTTCACACAAATGAAACAATACAGAGAGATCAGGATACTTTTTCATACAAGTACATGGTACAGCAAGCCTCAATCAGGAATATGAAATGTCACATTTACATATTCTTTAATAGGAATAATGCAGTATCTTCTTACTTTAAAGTAGTATTAATGAAATTCAACAGCATAAATACATTACATTGCATAATACCCTTGTAAGCAACATTGGGACCTTGTTACTGTATATTTTTCAAGTGAAGCATTTTCATTCATCATTCTGTATTGCATACATTTCCAGAGCGATGTTCTACTTTTATTAGCACCATTAAAGAGGGAATTTTGTCCAGAACTTTAAATTGCTTGTCGGGGTAGAATAAAAAAAAAAAAATATATATATATATATATATATATATATATAATCTTTGCAATACTTTTGCAACCTTTACAATGTTTTATTGCTTTAAAAAGGCTTCAAGTACAGAAAAACCCCTGTTGATCTGCCCAAAACATCAATGTGCTTCTAACTTCCTATTTGGGCTGATAACACAGTGCCTCTGCTGCACTGGAGTCCCTGGCAACATTTTCAGCCCTACTTGCTAATCTACAGAATTTCACTTACAACTTGCCTAAACTCCTGCTTGAGTTATGTGGAGACTTATTAGGTTGTGAAATCTAACCCTCTTTAAAGTGATTGTAGTCTCGTTCTTTCTTTCTTTTTTTTCTTTTTTTAAATACAGTTGGTTTAGCACAGAGCAGCCTGGATCCTCCTCTTCTGGGGTCCCTCTTTGGTTCTCCTGGCTCCTCCCTCCTTTTGGGTGCCCCCACAGCAAGCAGCTTGCTATGGGGGCACCTGGAGTCACAGCTCCCTGTTTGTATTCATGACCCAGCCCGGCCCCCTCTCTTTCCTGATTGGGAGAATGATTTTGATTGACAGCAGTGGGAGCCAATCACACCACGCTGCTGTCTCAGCCAATGAGAAGGGGAGTCCTACGCAGCTTAGATACTCATGCAACATCGCTGGATAAAGATGGGCTTAGGTATGAATTAGAGAGAGGTGTGGGGGGGGGGGCTGCATACAGAAGGTTTTTTTATCTTAATGCAAAGAATGCATTACTACAAAAAAAAAACTTCTGCCTTTACAATTGCTTTAACATACATGCCTGCATGATCAGTACACAGGTTCACTATAAAGTGACCACATGGGCTGTCTGTTGGCATTAAATCATTTGCATAATTGTAACAAGCAGTAGATGAGTTTTAAAACAAGCCCTCACTGGCCTCTGTAACTGCAGGCACTGTGGAGCAATTTATTCTCAGAGTTCCCAGCAGAAGCGCTGAAGTCCTCCCTGTCATTCTGTCAGGCAGCTTAGTTTACCATACACTCCCCTCCCTAGTGATCTTGATATTTGTTCATGTTGCAGATTATCAGATTGGAATGCTGTTATGTCACTACCTTGAGGGGGGAAGATCGGTTGCCGAGAGAACAATTTGGACAACGTCCTAGCTTTTGCTGTAGAGTTTGAGGATAAATTGTTTCACAGCGCCTGTAGCTACAGAGGTCAATGAAGGTTTACTAACTGATGGAATTATTGGAGAAAAAAAGGTTACATTTATGTAAAATGTTTTATGTGCATCTGTTTTTCAGGGATCTGGTTGAGAAGGTTCCAAGTTCTCAAACATATCTCCTTCTTGGTGATGCCTATATGAATATTCAAGAGGTGAGGTTACCAGCCTTCTTTGTTCTGAGGTCTACCCCACTTCCAGTGCTTAATATTTGAAGATAATACAGGCAAATGTTAAACAGTTATAGATAGGCACATTTTGGTAGAAATGTATGTCATCATCTAAAGTACATATTTTTTATTTTAATAAAGCCAGAGAAAGCCATAGATGTTTATGAGCAAGCTTTGAAGAAGAACCCCAAAGATGGAACACTTGCCAGTAAAATCGGTAAAGCTCTGATCAAAACACACAACTATGCCAAGGTACTTGCCATGCTTTTTTCTGATCTACATTATTTTCATGTACTTAATCATACATCATTGCCAATGTGTTGTTGTCTTCAACAGGCTATTAGTTACTATGAAACCGCTTTGAAAACCGGTCAGCAGAATTTTCTCCGCTATGACTTGGCCGAACTCCTATTAAAGCTGAAGCATTATGAGAAGGCAGAGAAAGTTCTACAACAAGCACTGGATCATGAGACTGGTATGACTGAGCCACCTATTTACCTGATAGCAATTACAAATAAAATGTCTAGCATATTCTACAGAATTAATTCTTTGCAGCATTAATTTTATTATAATTTGATTTTATTTTGTTTTTTGCTTTTTAAGTTAATGAACTATCTCCTCTTATGGATGACAGCCGTTACCATGTTCTGCTTGCAAAAATTTACAGCAAGATGGAGAAGACAGAAGATGCCATTGTTTCCTTACAGAGAGTAAGTTTATCTATATATTTATTTTTATTGTTTTGTTCACTATCCAAAAAAATGTATATTTGACCTCTTAAAGTTGAAAACCAGGCAGATATAAAAAGACATGCATTCATGTGGCTCTGTATTTATGGATACATCAATACGTTTATTTTATATTTTTATACGGGTAGTGTAAGTACCTCAATTTGGCCTAGTACCAGCCTCTTGCAGTCCCCTGTAGAGCAGAGCACAGACTAGGAGAGAGAGAAGCAGCACAAAAAGCCAGTCATTTGTGCTGAAGCACTCCTGTGCTATCTATGAACAGCTGATAAGGGGAGAGCAGAGTGACAGAGAGACAAGTTCATCAGTGTACTGCTTCTCATTTACCTGTCAAGTCATAGGCTAAGGAGAGACAGGAGCTTTAAGTGCAACACTTAGGCCTCATGCACACAGGGCTTCAGAAAAAACGAGCTGCAGAGCCACTTCTAACGCCAGGAAAAAGCAGCTGTAAAAACGTGCTTTCAGTAGCTTTTTCCATTGGCGTTATTGCACGTTTGGCCACGTCGCTTTTAGCAGCATTTTCTCTGCCTCCATTCAAAATCAATGGTTCACTATGGGAGCCTATTGATTTGAACAGAAGGCGCATCGCAAGTCGGATCAGGATGATCCGACTTGCGGTGCGACTTGCGTTGTGAGAATCTTGAGGGGGAACTTCATGCCAAAATGGGAAAAAAAACGGTGTGGGGGTCCCCCCCAGGTTCCAAACCAGGCCCTTCGGGTCTGGTATGGATTTTGAGGGTAGTCCCACGCCGAAAAAACGGCTTGGGCCCCCCCCAAATCCATACCAGACCCTTATCCGAGAATGCAGCCCGGCATGCCAGGAAAGGGGAGGGGACGAGCGAGCGGCCCCACCCCCCCTGGACCATACCAGGCCACATGCCCTCAACATGGGGGCTGTGGGTGCTTTGGGGCAGGGGGGGCTCTGCACCAAACCCCCCCACCGCAAAGCACCTTGCCCCCATGTTAAGGACAAGGGCCTCTTCCCGACAACCCTGTCCGGTGGCTGTGGGGGTCTGCGGGCAGGGGGCTTATCGGAATCTGGAAGCCCCCTTTAACAAGGGGCCCCCCCAGATCCCAAACCCCCTCCCTATGTGAATGTGTATGGGGTACATTGTACCCCTACCCATTCACCCCATAAAAGGCAGTGTATGTAAGTAATGACAGGAAACATTTTGAAAAGTTTAGTAAAAATCTTCATCCGGTCTTCTCCGCTCTGGTCTTCTCCTCTCCGCTCTTCTGGGCTTCTTTCCTCCGCTCTTCTGCTCTTTTGCCCTCTGGTCTTCTTCCTCCGCTCTTTTTCTTCTAAAAAATGCAAAAAATCAGCGCTAAATTCTAAATGAGGGGGACCACTCTTTCTAACTATTAGTGTCTAATCCTCAATGGTCTTAAAAACTGTAAGTCACAATGATCAGATAATGAATAAATAAATTAGTATAATATTGGATGATAAACGAAGAATGTGAAAGTAATGAAAATAACAAGTGATAATAAAAACCAATATTCTCAAATGGTCATCCAATAGTGAAATAATGAGCAGAATCCTAATTTGAGTGCTCCTATATAATCAAGGTGACTTTGTGGTGAAAAACAAATAACTTAATAATAGTGAATCGTTTCTACTCATACAAGTGATGAATCACAATAAACAATATATAAATGTGCAAATAACAGCATAAGGTGATCTAAATAATGTAAACAATTATAGGGTGTCACAAAACGGACTCCAAAAGTGCGACAGTGCCAAAATCATGAAAGGTCCACAAATAGCTCTTAAACTAATATCAGTCCAATACAGTGATTAAAGTGCAAGGTGCCACAAAATGTAGTGATATCTTGCAGTGCAATCTGCAGGTGAAGTTAAACACAACAAAGTGAGTGTGTCCCGGTGAGCTCGCAATCCAACACTGAGTGCAATGGCCGCTCACCTCCACAACACTCAAAGAGAGCGTTAGGTATAATTATCCAAAGCTCCTCTCAGTCTTCCGGCATATGCTTAATATCCTCCAGCTATTTCGGGTTAAGTGGTATGGAATCGGTCCATGCAAATATCTCTTAATCCCTGTGTCTAGTGTGGTCTGAGGTCGAAAAAATCCCACGCTGTACCGATGCTGGCCGTGTGCTAAGTATGGAGACTGAGAAGCTGCTCAACCTTTTGAAACCAGCTCTAAAGTAGCTGCTATTGATGTGAACGGAAGGCGCATCGCAAGTCGGATCAGGATGACTTGCGATCTTTTTCTTCTTCTTCCTCCTGTCGTCTTCTTCCTCCAGTCCTCCTCCGACGCTGTCTCCGGTGATTATGCCGATCTCCGCTCTATGCAGCTTATTATATATCCATTAGGGGCGTGGCCTCCCGGTGACACCTTCAGGAGACCCCGCCCCCTTATATCACAGGTGACATCCTCTGTGACATAAGGGGGTGGGGTCTCTTGATGGCGTCACCAGGAAACCACGCCCCTAATGGCTATATAATAAGCTGCATAGACCGGAGAACGGCATAATCACCGAAGACAGCGTCGGAGGAGGACCGGAGGAAGAAGACGACCAGAGGAAGAAGAAGAAAAAGAGAGGAGGAAGAAGAGCAGAGGGCAAAAGAGCAGAATAGCAGAGGGGAGAAGCCCAGAAGAGCGGAGAGAAGACCAGAGCGGAGAAGACCGGATGAAGATTTTTAATAAACTTTTCAAAACGTCTCCTGTCATTATTTACATACACTGCTTTTTATGATGTAAATGGGTAGGGGTACAATGTACCCCATACTCATTCACATAGGGAGGGGGTTCGGGATCTGTGGGACACCCTTGTTAAAGGGGGCTTCCAGATTACTATAAGCCCCCTGCCCGCAGACCCCCACAACCACCGGCCAGGGTTGTCGGGAAGAGGCCCTTGTCCTCATCAACATGGGGGCAAGGTGCTTTGGGATGGGGGGTGCAGAGCCCCCCTGCCTCAAAGCACCCACACCCCCCATGTTGAGGGCGTGTGGCCTGGTATGGTCCAGGAGGGGTGGGGCCGCTCGTGCGTCCCCTCCCCTTTCCTGGCATGTCTGGCTGCATGCTCGGTTAAGGGTCTGGTATGGATTTTGGGGGCGACCCCACGCCGTTTTTCCAGTGTGGGACTACCCTCAAAATCCAAACCAGACCCGAAGGGCCTGGTTTGGAACCTGGGGGGGGCCCCCATGCCGTTTTTTTCCCATTTTTGCGTGGAGTTCCCCCTCAAGATTCTCAAAACGCAAGTCCCACCTCAAGTCGGATCATCCTGATCCGACTTGCGATGATGCGCCTTCCATTCAAACCAATAGGCTCCTATAGGGAACCATTGATTTTGAATGAAAAAAAAAAAAGTATAACGTGGCTTAACGCACGTTAAGCAGCGTTATGCAACCTTTAGCAGCGTCAAGACGTTTTTACAGCTTGACGCTGCAGCTCCAGAACGCACTGGTCCTGGGTTTTTTTTGCAGCTCAAAAACGCCTATGCCACTTGGAGCTCCTAAAAGCTCTATGTGTGCATGAGGCCATAGAATAACATGGATGGGCGTTCTGCAGCTGCAAAAAAATAAAGTCTGACTCTGCTAACAGCAGCTGCAAAAACGTCCTGTGTGCATGGGGCCTTAAAGGTTAGGTTCACCTAAATAAATAAATGCACATCTTTTTGCAGGTAAAAAAATTAGCATTTATAATTTTTTTTACTTGGAGCCTGTAAATCATTGCACCTGCAATCAGCAGATCACGACTAAATGCAGGATGAATGCCGTGGCTGGGCAAACATTAGGGAGGACAGGTAGAAATGGAGAGGTTGCTGCAGCTGCTGGATCATGTTACAAGGTTTACCCTAAACACGGGTGGAACATGTCACATGTGCCGAAAGGTGAACTTATTATTTAACTTTGGTATTTTGTGCTGCCAGACGGGGCTGTGCTATGCAGCAGAGCTGTTTACATTTCTGGACCAAAATTTATTTAGAGCCGCAGATCTTTAACATTTACTGGAAACCTGGAATTATTTGAAAACCTAATTGTAAAGTATGGGAATCTGCCAAACATGTATTCAATATTAAGGGTTTCACTCAATAAATCCCTGTCTAGGCCAAACACCTGCTCCTGGAAATCCTCAAACTTTAGGCCTTTGGAAAATGGAAGGGTGCTGGAACTCTTCTTAAACATAAACAATTTCTTCCAATATTTACAGCCACGCCATGCTCTACACTTCTAGCTGGGTACTACTAACCTGAAGTCATGACATCAAAGATTCCTTCTTCCTTTGCTTCCATGGTCCAGTTCTGATGCTTATGTACCTATTGTAAGTGCTTTTGGCTATGGACATGGGTCAGCATGGGCACAATGACCTGTTTGCAGCTATGCAGCCCCATGCACAACAAACTGTGATGCACTGTGTGTTCTGACACCTTTCTATCCAAGCCAGCATTAACTTTTTTATTAACTTGACCTACAGTAGTTGTTCTATTTTATTGGACAACATGGGCCAACCTTCGCTTCCCACATGCATCATTGATCCTTGGCTGCTCATAACCCTGTCGCAGGTTTGCCAGTTTTTCTCCCTTCGACCACTTTTGGTAGGTCTTGGTCATTGCAGACAGGGAATATCCCCCAAGAGTTTTAAAGTTACCCTGATCCAACCATCTAGCCATTGCAGTTTGCCCTTATCAGTCATTCAAATCCTTACGCTTGCCCATTTTTTCAGCTTTCAAAACATCAACTTCAGGGACAACTCACTACCTAATATATCCCACTGACTTTTAGGTGCCACTGTAACAAGATAATCAATGTTTTTCACTTTGAATATGAAACCATTGCAGCGATCAAAATAAATAAAACCTAGTTTAAAAGTCCAATTTGAGTCCAAAATTATACATTGAATGCATGAAAAAGTGTCCCAGTGTGAAGAACAAAAAATATTGTCACTCGTGAACGATGTCCTCCACCGTATATATAAAGTGCACACTCACCAGAGCTAGTTGCTGTCCAAATTTAAAAGACCGCAATAGCGCATGTAGCTTCTGGTGTCTGGGTCCTTATCGGTCCTGAAGAGCGAAATTAGCCAATGCAGAGAGTCTCCTCGTGTGGAACCGTAGCCTCAATTAAGCTCATATGGAAATCCAAACAAAGAATATAGAGATACTCCTAGTGTAGCAATCAATACAAAAAATTGCAAAATCGCAAAAATGGTTAAAATGACACTGACAAATCGCAGTATAAAAACAATGGAAAGAGATCCAACCAAATGGAAAAGGTAAAGATGTAACTAGTCACTTACATCAGGAGCCACCACCTCAAATATTAAAGTGGTGGCTGGACCTCAGGCATGTCTCAATAGCTCAGTTTTTTGCTTTACCTGCCAGTGTTCATAATGTTATGACTGATCGATGTATATCCCAGCAGTATCACTTTTTACAGGCCACGTGTGACTCCAGGCTGTGCTACATAATATGGCTGTGCTGGAACACTGAAGTGACACATACATTGAGACTTTTAAACTAAGGATCTTGTTAAATAATGAAACTTGGTGAAATAAACTGATTTTCTGTCTCTGTCTATGTTGTCAGGCCCGAGAACTGCAGGCCAGGGTACTGAAGAGAGCACAGCTAGAGCAACCAGATGCAGTCCCAGCCCAGAAAGTGCTAGCAGCAGAAATCTGTGCTGAAATTGCCAGACATGCTGCAGCCCAGCGTGACTATGAGAAGGCAATCAAGTTTTATAAGGAAGCTCTTGTGTACTGTGAAACTGACAATAAGGTGAGAAGTACTGAACTGTTATCTTTGCTCACGGATGGCTGACTGGCTTTTGTTTAGTATAGAGGTGCACGGTCTGTGGATTGGTAACCTTATAGTTATGTACAGTGTTAAATAGGATGCTTGTAGAATTAGTATGCACTTTGTCATCAGAAATATTCATCATTGTATGCTTTATATCCCACATAGCTAGTCCAAGGCCCCTTTCACATAGGCATTCTGATCAGGTCAGTTTTTCAGGTCAACCAGATCAGAAAGCCCATGTAGCCCTATAGACCGGTGGATGTAAACGGACTTCTGTCTGTATAAACCTGCCTACCTCTGGGTCCCTCCAGGTCCGTCAAAAAAAAAAAAAAATGCATCCTGTTTTTGTGCACCAGGCCAGAAGTAGGCTGATGTAAACAGACAACTGAGTCTGATTACACCCGGCCACCTGTAGAGCTGACAGGGGTCCGCCAATGTCATTTGGGCAGAAACTGAACAGACACAGATGTGACATCCGTCCCATTCGGCTCCAATAAGCAGGGGATCTACTTAGACATCCCCTGCTGATCATAACAGACTCCGCTCTGTATGAAAAGGGCTCAAGGGAACAGAAATTTCCTGTTTACCTGTTTAGGTCAATATATCCCGTATTGGTTCAAACTAGTCCATTGAGCAGCTTGCTGGCAGGGGATAGCTACCCCTTTACACATCAGACCCTGGCATGGGTCGCCCTTGTCAATTGGATGAGCAAAACACATGATTAGGATGTAATACACAATAATATGTCTTTTATCTTAAATATTAACCTTAGGCAGGCCATAGATTATGCAATTTTCTTTCCTGAAATCATGGGTTACAGGAAGGGAAATCGATCGATTCTCACAGTCAGTATTGATGGGGGAATCCCTCCCACAAAGCTATTGTGTTCTCCCGGCAGATGGCGCGGGGGCCCATCCCTGCCTGGTGAACACAGTGACTATTACTGGTGGCTATAGCCTCTGGCAATAATCACATGACAAAAATTCAACAAGCTGGTTGTATATCGATTGACTTGGGTTCAATCCGCCTGCCCATAGATGGGTCAAATATCAGCCAGTCCCTGCTGAACCAGCTGAGGTTCTAACCATCTGTGGCCAGCTTAATTAGTCTGTCCTGATGAATGGGACAATACTCCTTCAAATACATTAATACTGAAAGGAGTGGTGTGGTGAGTCCTGCGCTGTCTAGGGGAAACTAATCAAAAAAGGGTTGGTATAGATCCCAGATGCTGCTAGTACCAGAACTGGTAACCATACAGTGCCAAAATCATATAAGGGATGTATATAGTACCATATTTATGTAAACCACCTACACACGGTGTAGTTCCCCCCATTTTTTGTGACAGGCATTAATACTGAGCACAGTTCACGCACAATCAACCCAGAAGCGCAGTACCCCCCACCCTTATATACATTAATACTGACCCTTACAGCACCAGTGGCACAACAGTGAAAGTCAATTGTACGTCCGTGTGATTGCATGATGTATAATATTAGAAAGAGAAGAGGTTGAGATAAACTAAAGGTGTGGATTTCTTTCAGAATTATTTGTAAAAAAGAAAGTGTCAGTTACAATGTTTGAATTAAAGCTAAATTTCATGGTATACAAAAAGTCCCTGTTTTATTTGCATGTATAGTTTTGTTTTGATGCCTTTTTGTGCTTTCCCTGTTAAGGTAATAATGGAGCTTGCAAACCTGTATCTTGCTCAAGATGACATTGACTCATGCCAGCAGCAATGTGCCCTCTTATTGAAGAATGACCAGAACAATGAAGCTGCTGCAATGGTAAGTGCAAGCTACCTGATCAAGGATATATGGTAAACTAAAAGAGATGGGTATGTATGTTCTGTTCATCTTGATATGAAGTGTTAAGCCCCATACTCACGGGCCGAATATTGGCCGGTTCAACAGAAACCCGCGGACATTCGACCCGTGTGTATGGCAACCTGTCCGGCTTCGGTCCAAAGGACATAACCGAAAAATATCTGCTGATAGACATTTGATCAGCACTCTCAGCCAGTGACTAATTACTCTCAGCCAATGGCCAGACCCTGACAGGAACATCATCTGGCTATCTGAAACTAAAAGTCAGCAGCTACAAGTAGTGTAGATCGCTTCTCGGCCTTTTGGCTAAGATCAAGTGTAGTATCTGTTCTTATCAGTTGGTATGGACCCTGAGGGTTAGTATCGGCAGGGGCTGAAATGAACCGGGGCGCTCCAGACGTCACTGGGGGACCGGGAAGTAGGCACTGTCAGAGAAAGCCGGATGGGTCCGTTGCCTTCTGATTTGAATGGGTCCGCCCCTACCAGTTTGAAGGGAGCGAGAAAACTGGATTGGTTCCGTGGCCAGTTAGTACTGCTCCTGGATGTGATTGGTAAGGAACGGCGGTGGCGGTGGGGGAGCCTTTCCTCCTGGGTTGAATCTGGCCTTGCAAAAGGCTTGTCCCCAGTCGAAGGTAGGTTCTCCCTAAGCTGTCCAAAGTTCTGATGCCTCCTGGTAGGATAGGGCTACGCTTGGTCTGGCCTTTGGGCCGGGGTAGAAAAAGCCCGTAGTGTATGTGCCCCTGGGGTGGCAGCCCAGGGGTGCCTTAATTCTCACTGGTGAGGGGCAGCTCGCCTTGAGTTTTTCGGCACCATGGTCACTGCACCTACGCACACTTTTTTAAGCACCTGCCTCTTGGGCAAGGCCTTTTGGCTTCGACCAGAGGAATTTTTATTCCGGCCGGAAGGCCTGCCTTTGTATTTTCACAAGGGCACTAATTCACCTCTCCACTTCCCCTCCCCCACCTTTTTGTTTGTGTGTGCCTTTTCTTTGTGGTTTGTCACCTTTCTATCACCTTTTTTTCACTTTGCACGACTTGTAGGGTGTGGGTCCTCGGGCCCTACCTTGAGTCTTGGGAGGGGGTGGATATGGCCTTTTGGCTTGGTCCGCCCTCTCTCATGGGGTCTCCCTTCGGGGGAGCCCCACTTAGTACTCGGTGGGGGCTGTTTCGGCAGTCCCCCTGAAGAACGGGGTCAGTCTGGTTCCGGCCAGACAGACCATGAGTACCTCAAATCCCTGTCAGGAGTCTTGCGCCCCGGGGGATCGAGGTTCGGGTCCTACCTCTTCGGAGGGAAGACCACTTTGTTCGCACACCCTGTGCACTTTTTGTGTTCCTCACGTTTGTGTGTGTGCACTTTTTTATGCACCGGGTGAAGTCTTTTGAGTGTGTTTCACACGCTACGGAAAAAAAAAAAAAAAAAAAAAAAAAAAAAAAAAAAAGATGCTGAGTTTAAAAAAAAAAACAAATAATAACCAGCCCATGAAATTCAGTGCTGTCTTCCTTGCACCCCAAGTCCTCACTGCATTTCTTTACTTCTGTGCTAATGTTATGAATTTGGGGGCTGGCTATCACTTTGATCACTTAAAGCTACCCCCCTGCTGAAGCTCCGCTGCACATTTGGGAAATTGGGAGCATGTGGGGAAACTGTCCCGAAACCTTCTGCAAACAGAACTTCAAGTACTATATCTCTTTTTTCCTTTTGGTAACATTTAGCTTTAAAAAAAATAAAGAAAGAAATCTGTTACATAATTTGCGTGGCTTCATATTAACTGAACTCTTTTGTTAGTCCATTTAGCAAACAAACATGTTATACTTCTCTGCTCTGTGCCATTGTTTTGCTCCGATCCTCTTTCTTTTGAGTCCCTTGCCAACACTCCTGGCTCTTTCCCCTTAAGTAATGCCCCCAGAGAAAGCCACTTGCCCTGGGGACACCGCTGCATTCTCGCTCCCGAGTCCATAAGACACATAGAGCTGCGGCTGTCCAACCTCCACCCCGCCCCCCTTCTCAATGGCTCACTGGCTGTGATTGACAGCAGTGGGAGCCAATGGGCTCCTGCTGCTGTCTTGGCCAATGATGAGGGAGAGTCCCAGGACACCTGAGGGCATCGTAAACATTGGAGGGATGTTTGGGGGGGGGGGGGGGCGCTGCACACAGAAGGTAAAAAAAAACGTCAGCTTTTAGAACCAGTTTATATCTGTTCAAATAGTGTAAAAACATACTTGTTGATCCTGCCAGAAATAGTGTAAGCTGGTAGCTCTCAATGCTCTCAGTTAAGTTGCTGCCAGCTATTTTTGTTGACTACAAAACACCTCCATTCAGTGTTGTGAAGAAAAGAAAAGGGAAGATGTTTTGTAGCCCTGCTGCAAGGTGACAACACTGCTCCTCCAGTCATTCTGTATGGTGTGCATGGTCACCCAAGGACAGGGAGTGCGTTACTTGCAGGAACAGCAGGTGAGAATTAGTAAGAAATTAGTGAGAAAAGTCTGAAAAAGAAAACTAATACAGAAACAGCACCCAATGACTGGTAAGCTGCAAAATAATATGTTTGCTTTGGTGTTTAGATTCACTTTAAAGCTCAGGTAGTCACACATTGCTATCAAAACTGAACATTGCACATGGTTGCATGCAGCATACCAATGTGTGTGTCAGTGAAGGTACAATCATTTTTTTATTGTTATAAATATTTTCTCTCTGTTTACACCCTGCAGATGATGGCAGATCTTATGTCCAGGAAGCAAGACTATGAACAAGCCATGTTTCACTTTCAGCAGCTGCTGGAGCGTAAGCCAGGTGAGTGTCTACTCTGTTCAATTGTGTTGTCCTTTTCCTGTTAAAATGCCTTTGCAATGCTTCAGATGTAATGCGGTCCTAGAAGAGAAGATCTCTCACTGATTTAATAGGTTACAGCCAGTAATTCTTGACCATTTATGGCAATCCTTTTCTTACACCTAATACTTGCAGTGTGTCTCTGGGACTTTATGCCTATTCAGTCAAAAGAGCGGTCAGATACTGTTGAATGAGAAGACCTGGCTCACAATCAGTATTCCAGTTCATCCCAGATATTCATATTAGGGTTGAGGTCAGAGTTTTGTGCTTCTCCACACCAATCTCATCAAGCCATGTCTTTGTGGAGCTAGCTTTGAACACAGGGGCACAACCATGCTGGACAGATCAAATGGTTTCCACAAGGTTGGAAGTACAAAATTGTCTAAAATGTCTTCGTATGCTATATCAATAACTGCATCCTTCACTGGAAGCACCTGAAATCAATCATTGGAAGGGGTGTCCACATATTTTTGGCCTTATGTTGTATCAAGAAATCTGACCTCCCATTCCTAAAGGGGTTATTGTTTTTATGCTTTATTAAAGGGGCAATAATGAGTCCACAGTTTGAACATAACATTTGAAAACGGTAGGATCTGTGGTGTGGAATGGGATATTGCTTGCATTTGACGCCCTAAAAGTTTTTCTCTTTCGTTCAGTGACAGACACAGCTCCTAGTATTCATAACCATTTAGTTATACTGCCCCCTAGAGGAATAGGACACTAGGTAGAAAAATATTCTGGCTACATCCATAGGAAGTCCCAGGGGGTATACTCCCTCTCTCTGCTATAGCCACTCACACACAGTTTTTTTTCTGCCTAGTCAGGAGTAAGGACCTTGTTCCTTGCTAGGATCTTTGGTCCTGGCAACATTTTTTAGATAGAGAATTTTTTCCTCCTGGATTTTTCCTGTGAGATCTACACACAACTGCCGGACTGGATGACAGGCTGGATATCAAGTTCCAGTCTTTGCCCCAGTTTGTCCAGCGAGCGCGTGCAGACCTCAGCTCTGCGCTAGGTCGGCTGCAACATAACCCCACTGGATGGGGGCTGGCCTGAGTTAAACGCCTCTCGAGGTCGCATACGACTGGGTCTCGGCCCGAGTTGCAGCGTTCCTCCTGGCCAACAGCCCCCCATTTAGATGGAGAGTGGTTCTGTCTGGAGCGGTGCCTGCCTGGTTCCTAGTATGGGGAGTAGCTCTCCCCCTGGAGGGTTTTGGGGTGGACATGGGTCCCTCCTTGGGACGGTCGGACCCCCGCGTTCCCCCCCCCTTGCCGAGTCCCTCATACAGTCCCCCTGGTGCCTCATGGAGTCTGTGGAGCACATTTCCCCACCTGATCCTGTGGGGCCCTCCGGGTCCCAACCATCCATCCATGCACTGACGGCCATCCTGGAGTCCCTTGTGTCCCGGGTGGAGGTGGCTTGCGGGCGACAGGCTAGCAAAAAGTGCCCCCAGCCTTCCCTCGCCTCATCAGATTCTGAATCTGATTTGGCCGCCGCGGATGTGGGTCACCCGGCTGGGTCTGCAACCACGCACCTGGAATCCTCTGATAGTGAGGATGATTCCTCCACGTTTGCGACAGCGCACGAAAAGGCGCTGGTGGATGCACTGATTGTATCTGTGCATGAGACCCTGCAGATGGAGGATGCACCTGAAGCTATGACAGAGGCGCGGGTATCCTTTGGCACTCACAAGCCATCCAGAGTGGCAAAGGTGTTTCTCTTACGTCCTCCGACAGTCGCCGCCATCTTCATATTCGTCACAATGGGGTATTAGACTTTGCTCCGAAGGAGTAGCTAGGCAACAGAATATGTTAACATTAAAGCTTTTAACATATCCCACCCCCAGGGGGTGGTCCCCTCAGTCAATACCCTCCTACTTCCTGCATCCATATCTCAGTTTCAATGTCTAGCTTGTCAGGAGTAGCTGGATCTCTCTATGCTGGGGCATTTTGCCTCAGCCTTTATCTTCTTTTTTGATTTTTTGTTTGAGTATTTTCTCTCTCTTTACTTAGCTGTTCTTTATGTCAGCATTAGTTAGTTCTTCTGATGAAGAGGATTCGTGCGGGCTGGGTCTCGGGCTGATTCCCCTGGTCTCAGGTTGTGGGTCAGTGGCTTCCCAGCCTGCCATCGAGCGTTCAGCCAGGTAACGCTCCTGGCACAGTGAACGACCCATCCCTGTTCGGTGCAGGGATGCTTGGTGAGGTGGCTACCTCACTGGACGCTGTGCGGTTTCTTAACCCCGATTTTTCTGCGTCCTGAATGCGACTCTCCCTGCCACATGTGCAGTGGCTTGTTCGCCTGTGCGGGTTCCCCACGCCATTTAGGTAAGTGTATCTGTGTGGGGACCTGTCTGTTGGGGGGGGTGTCAGTCTGGGACTGTGTAACCTGCCTCTGTTCACACTGTTTGGCTCCCTATCGCTCTGGCTGCATGCTGTGGGCTGCAAGGGAGGGGCTGTGCTGCACTATCTGTGTCAGACTGTGGGATGTGTGACAGGCTGTGTGCTGTGGGGCATGTTTTGTCATGTTTGGGCACAATACAGCGATCGCTGCGGCGGTCCGCCATGTTTTTTACATGCTGTAGTGTTATACTGCGGTCCTCACAGTAGTGGGGGAGCGGCGGTTTCGGCGCCAAACAGCGCCATTTTGGCTGCGCTCGCCCCGGCCGCATGTTTGCACTGCGGGCGGCCATTTTCTTGTAGCCTTCCATAGGCTTTAATAGAGCGCCCTGATTCATCACTTCCTCTTTCCTGGGTGCACCGATCGAGGCGGCAGCAGCAGCAGTGGTCTCTTCAGGTTTAATCCTCTCTTCTTCCTATATCCATTGCCTGTATTCAGTTTTATCCCTGTGGTGGTCTGCTTGTGCTAGTGTGTGTGTGTGCGGTGGGCTGCGCTCGCCGCGCTTGTTAAAGGGGCAGTTAACCCTTTATTCTCCAGCATATTTTTTGGGGCAATGGATTCTCAGGAAGGCAAATTTCCTGCCACCTTGGTGGGTAGCCAGGGGACTGCTGTTTCCCCCCCAGGGGGGGATTTGGCTGAGGTGGTGGCTAACCTTGCTGCTCAGGTGCAGATGCTTGTGGCTGCTCAATCCACTAAAAGACCCAGAGTTTCAATGTCCTCTGATTCAGAGGGTGATGGTGATGGGGCTGCTATGGCTGGGATCTCCTTATCGGGGTCCCGTTCCTCCCTGGATCTCGTGGGGTCCGAGGTGGAGGCTGAGGTTGAAGGGATTGATAATTCTCCCCCTGGCTCGCCTGAAGAGCTTGCAATCATGGATGAATTGGTTGCTTCTATTAAACAAACGCTGCGTTTGCAGGATGAACCGTGTCCTCCTGCTGCCCTGGCGGCTTATGGGACTCAGAAAAGACGCAAGACATCGCAGGTCTTTCCCTGCACTGATGATTTTCAGCGTGCTGTTAAGGAACAATGGCGCAATTTACGCAAACCTTTTGCTGTGCCAAGTAGGTTCAGGCTGCGTTATCCTTTCACGCCTACCACTGATGAACGGTGGTGTGTGCCACCTCCGGTGGATCACGCGATAGCGGTTTTGAATAAATCCACTGCGATTCCTGCAGAAGATACTCCGGTGTTCCGAGATGCCACAGATAGGAGACTGGAGTCTCTTGCCCGTCATACTTATTCTGTTACGGGTTCGATGCTTAAAGCTCTGTTTGCCTCTCTTATGGCAGCCCAGGCTGTCGCGAGTTGGACGCAGGTGCTTAGGCGCGTCCTAGTGGCTGATTCGGCCTCACCGGCGACATTGGATATGGTGGATCAAATCCATCAAGGTGTCATGTATATGTGTGATGCGGACTTGGATCTAGTGCCGTTGGCTGCACGTGTACACAGCGTGGCGGTGTTGTCTCGCCGCCTGGTTTGGTTAAAGTGTTGGTCTGTGGACCAATCTTCGCGCAAGACCCTAGCCAATCTGCCTTATGATGGATCTCGCCTTTTTGGGGAATCCTTGGATACGTTGATAAAGGGGATCACGGGCGGTAAGAGCACGCTCTTGCCCCATTTCCCCAAGGCTAAGGGGGCTCCTGGTAAGAAGCATACTAATTTTCGGCCTTCTCAGGGGTCCTTTCGTGCCTTTCGGTCGCACTACAAGGGCAAACCGTTCAAGGGTCACGGCTCCCAAAAGAAGCCGTGGTCTGGTAAGCAGAAGTCTGGTCAGTCCGGACCCGCTGCCCATAACAATGCGGCCTGAAGGGACGCCCTCACCCAGTTCTGGGGTGGGGGGACGCTTGCTCGGTTTTCTTCAACCCTGGCTGGCCTGCGTTCGGGACCGGTGGGTTCAGGAGATCGTTCGATCTGGCTACAAGATCGGGTTTCTCTCTCGGCCGGAGAGCAGATTCTTTCCCTCAAATCTTCAACTGTCTCCAGAGCGTTTGCGGGATCTGCACCTAGCGGTGCGGGACCTGAGGGCTCAGGGAGTGGTGATTCCGGTGCCTCATCGGGACAGATTTCGGGGGTTTTATTCAAATCTGTTCACCGTGCCCAGGAAGGAGGGCAAGGTTCGTCCAATTCTGGACTTGAATGCTCTGAACCGCTTTGTGCGGGTTCGCAAGTTCCGCATGGAATCCCTGCAGTCGGTGGTGGCTGCCCTGGTTCCGGGGGAATTCATGGCCTCCATCGATTTGAAGGATGCGTACCTTCACATCCCGATTTTCGAGGGTCACCAGAGGTACCTGCGATTCGCCATTGCGGAGGATCATTACCAATTCGTGGCGTTACCTTTTGGTCTCGCCTCGGCTCCACGGGTTTTCACCAAGGTGCTTGCACCGGTTCTGGCTTTGTTGAGAGCCCAGGGCATCTCTGTCCTGGGGTATCTGGACGATATTCTGGTTCGGTCTGCGACCAGCCAGGGTCTGGAAAAGGACCTGTCCGTCACGATGCAAACTCTACAGGAGTTTGGTTGGACGATAAATTTTCCAAAATCGACGCTGGGTCCGTCGGTTCGTCTTCCCTACCTGGGAATGATCCTGGACTCGGTCCAGGCGAAGGTCTTCCTGCCGGACGACAAACTCAGGACTCTTCAGGAGGAAGTCAGGTCCCTCAGGGACGTTCCACACTCGTCACTGCGGACGTGCATGAGATGTCTGGGGTTGATGGTCTCGGCCTTCGAGGCGATCCCCTTTGCCCAGTTCCACACGCGGGGTCTCCAAGCGGAGATCCTGTCCAGGTGGGACGGGCGACCGCAATCTCTGGATCTTCAGATCTCGTTGAGCCATCGCACCAGAAGGGATCTTCTGTGGTGGCTCCAGTCCCCGATGGTGTCAGGGGGCAAGTCCTTTCGTCCTCTCTCGTGGACAGTGATCACCACGGATGCCAGCCTGTCGGGCTGGGGTGGTGTTCTGGGCGTTCTGTCCGCCCAGGGAACTTGGTCGGAGGGGGAGTCCTCCCTTCCGATCAACATTATGGAATTGCGTGCGATAAATCTCTGCCTTCGTCGTTGGCTGCAGGGCTGTCCGGTTCGGGTGCAGACGGACAATGCCACGGCGGTGGCCTACATCAACCACCAAGGGGGCACCAGGAGTGCCCGAGCGCCTCGGGAAGTAGCCGACATTCTATCTTGGGCCGAGACTCACGTCCCGGCGATAACGGCAGTTCACATTCCGGGGGTGGAGAACTGGCAGGCGGACTATCTGAGTCGCCAGACCCTGGATCAGGGGGAATGGTCTCTCCATCCGGCTGTCTTCCAGATGTTGTGCGCGAAGTGGGGTCTTCCAGATGTGGACCTGTTCGCATCTCGTCTGAACAACAAGGTGAAAAAGTTCGTGGCAAGGACACGCGACCCTCGGGCAGACGCGTCGGACGCGTTGGTGGCCCCGTGGCATCAGTACCGACTGATGTATGCGTTTCCACCGATTCAATTGCTGTCCAGGTTCCTTCGCAGGTTGCACTCGGAACGCAGCACGGTGATTCTTGTGGCACCAGACTGGCCTCGCCGGTCCTGGTACGCGGACCTCGTGAATCTGGCGGTCGACGCCCTGTGGCGTCTGCCTCTTTGAGACGATCTCCTGTCTCAAGGGCCGATATTCCATCCTGCTTTACAGTCGCTGGCTTTGACGGCCTGGCTGTTGAGACCGAGGTCCTGAAGGATAGGGGTCTCTCCCCTGAGGTCATTCACACTTTGATCAACGCGAGGAAGCCTTCCTCGGGGAAGGTCTATTACCGTACTTGGAAGGCCTATTTTGCCTGGTGTAAGTCCAGGGGGTTTTCACCTCGCACGTACTCGGTTTCTCGAGTGTTGTCCTTCCTTCAAACGGGTGTCGACCAGCGTTTGGCGCTGGCTACGGTCAAGGGTCAGGTGTCTGCGCTGGCCGTTCTTTTTCAACGTCCTGTGGCTTCTAACCCCTTGGTTGGCACTTTTGTTCAGGGGGTGCGACATCTGGTCCCTCCTAGGAGGGAACCTCTGCCTCCTTGGGATTTGAATCTCGTTCTCTCCGTGTTACAACGTGCTCCTTTTGAACAGATCAGGGAGATCTCGTTGTCTATGTTGTCCAAAAAGGTCGCCTTTTTGGTGGCAATCACTTCGGCTCGTAGAGTGTCGGAGCTGGCGGCTTTGTCCTGCAAGTCTCCGTATCTGGTTATTCACTTGGATAAGGTGGTCTTGCGACCTAACCCTTCTTTTCTTCCGAAGCGAGTTTCGGAATTTCATCTCAATGAGGATATTGTTTTGCCTTCGCTTTGCGCGAGGCCTAAGCATCCGAAGGAGGTGAGGTTGCACTCCTTGGATGTTGTTCGGGCGATAAGGGTTTACCTTAAATCGACTGAGTCTTTTCGCAAGACGGACTCTTTGTTTGTTCTTCCGGAAGGTCCTCGGAAGGGCATGGCGGCGTCGGCTTCTACCATCGCCAAATGGATCAGACAGACCATTGAACAGGCATATGCTTTGCAGGGAAAAGTTCCCCTTATGCCTGTGAAGGCGCACTCTACTAGATCTCTGAGTACGTCTTGGGCCTGTCGTCATGGGGCTTCTGTGGCCCAGGTGTGTAAGGCGGCGACCTGGTCGACCGTGCACACTTTCACAAAATTCTATAAAGTGGATGTTCAGGCATCGGTAGATGCTTCCTTTGGCCGCAAGGTTCTTAGTGCGGCAGTTCCTTAGGGTCCCTTGTTTTGGACCCCTGGCTGTTTTGGGATACGTGTTTTATCCCTGGGTTATTTGCTTTTCCTGGGTTGTTGCTCCTGTTGAGCAAGTTTTTTTCATGTTGCCCAGCTGGTTTCCTTCCTTTGGTAAGGTTCCTTTCTCTGATGTGGAGACTGCGTTGCCTTACGGCGCGGCTGCATTTCCCACCCCTCATGTTTGCACTGCTTTGGGACGTCCCCATTGTGACGAATATGAAGATGGCGGCGACTGTCGGAGGACGTAAGAGAAAACTGAATTTTTGTAAAATCTTACCTGTAAAATTCCTTTCTCTGAGTCCTCCGACAGTCGCCGCCCCCAGCCCTCTTTTGGGGTTTGGTTATATACTCTACTGCTATTCCACTGAAACTGAGATATGGATGCAGGAAGTAGGAGGGTATTGACTGAGGGGACCACCCCCTGGGGGTGGGATATGTTAAAAGCTTTAATGTTAACATATTCTGTTGCCTAGCTACTCCTTCGGAGCAAAGTCTAATACCCCATTGTGACGAATATGAAGATGGCGGCGACTGTCGAAGGACTCAGAGAAAGGAATTTTACAGGTAACATTTTACAAAAATTCAGTTTTTCTTTCCATGCCTATTTTGACAGAATTGTCGCTAAAGAGTGGGGACAACCAAAGCATCCCTGTGGGGTCCCTAAGCACTTTACTAGGCGTTACCCCTTTGAGGAGTCCCTTCTTAAGAAGTGGACTGTGTCACCGTTTGTGGACCCTCCAGTTTCCAGATTAAACAAGGCAACCATGATTCCGGTTGAAGAGTCCCCGGTCTTTAAGGAACCGGCTGACTGTAAGGCAGAGGCTATGGCTGGCCATATGTACACTTTGGCTGGTTCGGCAATGGGGCCGGTATTCACCTTTGCCCTAGTGTGGCAAACTCTGACCAAGTGGGCTAAGCTCTTACGCTGTGACATGGAGGGGGAACAGCCTTTGTCGAGCTGGCGGACCAGCTGGTCCAGGGGCTGCAGTTTATCTGTGATGCCTCTTGAAAAGGCCTTGACTGATCTTCCTTTCCAAGGAGATCGCCTGTTTGGCGCTACCCTGGATGACATCATTAAAGGTCTCACAGGGGGGAAGAGTACTTTTCTTCTGCAGGCTCTTAGGGCAAGGAACCTCGTCGTGGACATGGGCTTCCTTCTCAGCTCATAAGAAGTTTTTTCATCCCCCAGGGTCGACTGACAAAAGCTCGAAGCCTTTCAGGGCCTTTTCAGGAGAATCTAAACTAACCTAGTCTGGCAACCAAGATCGGGCTTCTCCAGACCCGTGGACAAGGCTCCTTCAGCATGAAGGTGCGCCTTCACCCATATCAGGGGTGGAGGGACGTCTTCGCTGGTTTCCGGACCCGTGGACTTCCCTAGTGCAAGAGAAGTGGGTCCACAAAGTCATTCGGTCCCGCTACAAGATCAAGTTTCACTCTTGTCCCCTGGCAAGGTTTTTTCCTTCCATTTTGCGACTGTCCCCAAACCGCTTACAGGGCCTGTTTTGGGCGGTACAAGACCTGTTCCTTGAAGGGGTGATTGTCCCGGTTCCGACTTCGGAAAGTTTTCAGGGTTTTTACTCAAACCTTTTCACAGTCCCCATAAAGGAAGGCAAAGTGCGTCTAATCCTGGACCTCAAGGCGCTAAACTGGTTTGTGCGGGTACAGAAGTACAGAATGAAGTTTATTCGAATGGTGGTGGCGGGATTTCCTTGCCTCTATCGATATCAAGGATGCCTACCTTCACATTCCAATATATGCCAGTCACCAGCATTTTCTCCTCTTTGCTGTGGGAGAGGAGCATTATCAGTTTTTTG
The DNA here is from genome assembly GCF_965119305.1 of Pelophylax lessonae. Lineage (NCBI taxonomy): Eukaryota > Metazoa > Chordata > Amphibia > Anura > Ranidae > Pelophylax > Pelophylax lessonae. The sequence continues at coordinate 255,883,759 of NC_138773.1, read as the reverse complement.
GCGTTACCCTTTGGTCTCGCCTCTGCTCCTCGGGTCTTCACAAAATTGTTAGCCCGGTGCTAGCCTTGCTACGCCAACAGGGGATCGCGATACTGGGCTACTTAGACAGTCTCCTTCTGCGAGCGGAGTCTCCCTCTGATCTGGTGGACAACCTGGAGATCACAATATGAACTCTGCGGGAGTTCGGCTGGATTCTTCACTTTCAGAAGTTGCTTTGGTTCTGTCCACGAAGCTGGGCTATCTGGGCCTGACTCTGGACTCAACCTTAGTGTTCCTTCCTCTGAACAAACTCCAGAAATTGCAGGCTGCAATTCGCCTCTTGCTGTCCAACAGATGGTTGTCCCCTTGCATGAGGGTGCTCGGCCTGATGGTGTCTACCTTTTTAAAGTGGTTCCGTTAGCACAGTTTTATATGAAGTCCCTGCAAAAATAGATTCTGACCAAATGGGACAAGACTCCCCAGTCTCTGGAAAATCAGATCCGGCTGAGTCCGGGAACGAGGGAGTCCTTGGTATGGTGGCTTCGTTCTCCGGCGATTCGGCTGGGAAAATCCTTCCTGCCCTTGTATTGGACAGTGGTCACCATGGATGCCAGCCTGTCCGGCTAGGGAGGCGTCCTTGGCAAGCATTCTGCTCAAGGGATCTGAACGCTGGAAGAGTCCAGACTACTTATCAAGATCTTGGAACTCCGAGCGATCAGACTGTGTCTGTAACATTGGACAGATCGTCTTCAGGGCTATCAAGTGCACATTCAATCAGACAATGCCACGGCCGTGGCTTATGCCAATCATCAAGGGGGCACAAGAAGTGTCCTGGTGTCTCTGGAGGTAGTCAGCATTCTAAGACTGGCAGAACGTTTTATTCCAGCCCTCTCCGCTGTACACATTCCCGGGGTGGACAATTGACAGGCGGATTATCTCAGTTGGCAGGCTTTGGACCACAGGGAGTGTTTCATCAGCTGTGTGGTGGAGCACCCCAAGGTGGATCTGTTAGCGTCTTGGCTCAACCGAAAGGTGCAGAGGTTTCTGGCTCGGTGAAGGGATCCTCTGGCAGACGCAACATATGTGCTGGTGGCCCGTTAGTCATCTTAGTGGCGCAGGACTGGCCTTGCCGGGCTCGGTGTGCCCATTTGGTGTGGCTGGTCACCGACGTTCCTTGAAAGCTTCCTCTCAAGGAGGATCTTCTGTCCCAAGGACCGATCTTCCATCCTGCTTTACATCACTGGCTTTGATGGCTTGGCTGTTGAACGCCAGGTGCTGAAGAATAGGGGTTTATCTGGGTCGGTGATTCCTATACTGTTGAAAGCTAGGAAATCTACTTCTAGGAAGATCTACCATAATACGTGGAAGACGTACATTGCGTGGTGTGAATCTCTTTGGGGTTCCTCCTCGCTCCTTCTCGCTGGCTTAGATCTGTACCTTCCTTCAATGGGGGGTTGAACAGAAATTGGCCTGGAGTACCATCGAGGGCCAGGTGTCGGCTTTGGCGGTCTTCTTCCAATGACCTTTAACCAAACACTCCCTGGTGCGTACCTTTCTTCAGGGTGTCCGACATTTGGTTCCTCCAGTGCAGGTTCCGTTGTCGCCTTGAGATCCTAATTTGGTGCTTTCAGCTCTGCAGGTGCCTCCTTTTGAAAATATTCGGGAGATTTCCCTGCTTACGTTGTTCCAGAAAGTTGCCTTTTTAGTGGCTATTACTTCTGCTCACAGGGTGTCGAATCTGGCGGTGTTATCCTTTTAGTCACCTTAGCTGGTGATTAACAGGGATAAGGTGGTTCTTCGTCCCTGTCCGTCATTCCTTCCAAAGGTTGTCTCTGATTTTCATTTGAATGAAGACATTGTGTTGCCTTCCCTGTGTCCCAGGCCTAAACATGCAAAGGAAATTGCCTTGCATGCCTTGTGTGGTCCAGGCAATTAGGGTGTACCTGGCAGCTACGGAGTCTTTCAGGAAGTCAGACTCATTATTTGTGCTCATGGATGGACCTTGAAAAGGGTCGTCTGCTTCCTCTGGGACCATTTCCAGATAGATCAGACAGGCGGTGGTTCAGGCCTATTCCATCAGGGGTTAGGTTCCTCCTTTCCCTGTCAAGACGCACTCGACTAGGGCGCTTAGTGCCTCCTGGGTCTTCCATCCTAAGGCGTCAGTAACACAGGTTTTCAAGGTGGCCACCTGGTCGACGGTGCATACTTTTACAAAGTTTTATCAAGTGGATGTGTTGACATCTGCGGATGCTTCCTTTGGCCGCAAGGTTTGCAGGCTGCTGTTTTTAGAGGACCTGATGCTCTTTGAGGGTGTATTGTTTTTTTTCAGATGGGCTCCAGTTGTTTGGTTGAGCCCCTGTTCCCTGGTTGGCTAATGTTTAGCCTTGGGAATTTTTTTGGTTGTTCCCACCCCTCATGTTTAACACTGCTTCGGGACATCCCAATGGTTATGAATACCAGGAGCTGTGTCCGTCAATGAACAAATAAGAAAATTGAATTTTTGACTTACCGTAAAATCCATTTCTCTGATGTTCATTGACGGACACAGCACTCACCCCCTCTGTGCAGTTATTATTCTGCTGACACTGCTTGTTCTAAAACTGAGTGGCTATAGCAGAGAGAGGTAGTATACCCCCTGGGACTGCCCATGGGTGTAGCCAGAATTTTTTTTTCTGCCTAGTGTCCTACTCCTTTAGGGGGCAATATAACCCAATGGTTATGAATACCAGGAGCTGTGTCCGTCAATGAACATCGGAGAAATGGATTTTACGGTAAGTCAAAAATCCCATTTTTGGATTATCTAGCACGTACCTCTTCCGCTACCTGCAGTTCAGACGCGCCTTTCAGACTCTATTTGACTCCTCAAGTTTCATAGTGCATGTGGGGGACTTAGAGGCCCTTAAAAAGGAGCTATCATCCATATAGTGATGACACCCTTAAAAAGGAGCTATTATCCAAATATAAGCAAATGTTTGTAGATACTGCCAGACTTCTTCTACCCTGTCGTAATGCTTGGTTGGCTAATTTCCCTAGCATGGATGGGGATGACTGTGATAATATTTGGGACTCCTCATTCACTAGAGTGGTGTCTGCAAGAGACCACCTTATCCAATACAAATTCTTGCAAAGAATTTAACTCTTGTTAGATTGGCTAAAATATTTCCTTCTCAGTCACCTAGTTGTTGGCGATGTAATTACTTCCATGCAGATATTCATGTATTTTGGGATTGTACGGAAATACAACAATTATCGCTCAATGAAGTCCAAGGCTTCAATGGACTGGGCATAGTGAAAATTTTGCCCTTTGATACATAGGAGTGCCAGATCTTAGTGTGTTTAAAATCAGTAATGGAAGAGAATCCTTAGGGGGTCTGGAGATGGGTACAGACCAGGGCAAGGTATTGATGTCAGGAGTAATAAGGTCATTCTCTAAGGTGGTTCATCGTTTAGATGAGGTGGCGACATAACCTCTTTTTATCATAAAGGAGCAATTGCTTTTTAATTTGTGTTCCATTGTGGTCTAAGAATTATAAAAAAAAGTCAGTTTACAGTACAGGTTGACTTACACTCACCAGCCACTTTATTAGGTACACCTTGCTAGTACCAGGTTGGACCCCATTTTGCCTTCAGAACTTCCTTCATTCTTTGTGGCATAGATTAAATCCTTCAATCATGTGTTGGAAACATTCCTCAGAGATTTTGGTCCATATTGACATGATAGCAACAAGCAGTTGCTGAAGATTTGTCGGCTGCACATCCATGATACGAATTTTCCGTTCCACCACATCCCAAAGGTGCTCTATTGGATTGAGATCTGGTGACTGTTGGAGGCCATTAGAATACAGTGAACTCATTGTCAAGTTCAAGAGTTTGAGATGATTTGAGCTTTGTGACATGGTTGATTATCCTGCTAGAAGGAGCCATCAGAAGATGGGTACACTGTAGTCATAAAGGGATGGACATAGTCAGCAACAATACTCAGGTAGGCTGTGGTATTTAACTGCTTCCAGTCCGCGCTATAGCCTATATACGGCTGCAGCGCGGACTCACATTTTCGGGAGGCCGTTTTTAAAGCGGTTGTATCCCGCTTTTTGACACTTTTACCTACAGGTAAGCCTATAATAAGGCTTACCCGTAGGTACAAATAATATCTCCTAAACCGGCACGGTTTAGGAGATATTTACAGTGCATGCATCCGCTCGCGCTAGCGGCGCATGCGCTCTGAAGGTCCGGGGGGACCTTCAATTAAGTTGCCGGGAGCTTGCCGGAAAAATCACTCCCGCGCGCATGCGCGGGAGTGACGTCATCGCGGCTCCGGCCAATCAGCGCGCTGGAGCCATCTCTTCCGGCCAATCAGCGCGCCGGAGCCGCCGAACCCGGAAGAGACGACGAGGGATCATGGCAGCGCCCGCATCGATGTCCGGGGGTCCGTGTCGGGGCTTCGTTTTAAGGTAAGTTAAACATAATGGGCTAGTATGCGATGCATACTAGCTCATTATGCCTTTGTCTTGCAGGTTTTTTTTTTTTTTTTTTTTTTTTTTTTTTTATAGGGTTTACAACCGCTTTAAATGGCCTCCCAGAAACAGTCTCCCCGCGCGCTCCCGAGAGCGCACATCGGGGAAAATCTGTGTCGGCCGTGTCCCTTGGACACAGCCGATCACAGATCGTGGTGAATGGCCAATCACAGCGGCCATTCACCACGTGATCGGACCGTCCAATGAGAGATGATCTCATATGTAAACATATGAGATCATCGCCAGCGCTCCTTCCTCACACGGAGACTGCAGTGTGAGGAAGGAGGGAGAGCTGCACAGCGCCGGGGACACAGAAGAATGTAATCAGGGCACTGATCACCAGTGCCCTGATTACAAAAGGTAAAAAACATACACAAATTGCCCACAGTGCCCGCCTACAGTGCCCATAGTGCTGCCAGTCAGTGCCCATCAGTGCCTGCTCATCTAGGCACTGATGAGCACTGACTGGCAGCACTATGGGCACTGATGGTGCTGCCCATCAGTGCTCATCAGTGCCGCTCATCAGTGCCACCCGTCAGTGTCCATCAGTGCCATCCGCCAGTGCCCATCAGTTCCGCCCGCCAGTGCCGCCTCTCAGTGCCCAGCAGTGCCACCTCTCAGTGCCCAGCAGTGCCACCTCTCAGTACCCAGCAGTGCCGCCTATTAGTGCTCATCAGTGCCGCCTATCAGTGCTCATCAGTGCTCATCAGTGCGGCATATTAGTACCTCCTCATCAGTGCCCATAAGTGCCACCTCATCAGTGCCCATAAGTGCCACCTCATCAGTGCCTATCAGTGCAGCCTATCAGTGCCGCCTCATCAGCGCACATGAGTGAAGGAGAAAAATGTATTTATTTTCAAAATTTACTCGCAGAAAATAAGAAAAACTTTTTTTTTTTTCAAAATTTTCTGTCTTTTTTTTCTTTTTTTTTGTAAAAAATAAAAAACCCAGAGATTATTAAATACCACCAAAAGAAAGCTCTATTTGTGTGAAAAAAATGATAAAAATTTCATATGGGTACAGTGTAGCATGACCGTGCAATTGTCATTCAAAGTGTGAGAGCACTGAAAGCTAAAAATTGGTCTGGATGGGAAGGGGGTTTAAGTGCACAGAAGGCAAGTGGTTAAACAATGCTCAATTGGTACTAAAGTGCTCAAAGTGTTTCAAGAAAATTTTCCCCACGTGATTACACCAGCCTGAACCCGTTGATACAAGGCAGGATGGATCCATGCTTTCATGTTGTTTACAACAAATTCTGACCCTACCATCTGAATGTTGCAGCTGAAATCGAGACTCATCAGACAAGGCAGCGATTTTCCAATCTTCTGTTATCCATTTTTGGTGAGCCTGTGCAAATTGTAGCCTCAGTTTCCTGTTCTTAGCTGACAGGAGTGGCACCTGGTATGGTCTTCTGCTACTGCTGTAGCCTATCTGCTTCAAGACTCGATGAGTTGTGTGTTCAGAGGTGGTATCCTGCATAGTTTGGTTGCAACGAGTGGTTATTTGAGTTACTGTTGCCTTTCTATCATCTCAAACCAGTCTGCCCATTCTCCTCTGACATCAACAAGGCAATTTCGTCCACACTACTGCCGCTCACTGGATATTTTTCTCTTTTCGGACCATTCTCTGTAAACCCTAGAGATGGTTGTGCGTGAACACCCCAGTAGATCAGCAGTTATTGAAATACTTAGATCAGCCCATCTGGCACCAACAACCATGCCATGTTCAAAGTCACCTAAATCCCCTTTCTTTCCCATTCTGATGCTCGGTTTGAACTTCCGCAAGTCGTCTTCTATACATCTAGATGCCTTAATGTGTTGAGTTGATGCGATGTGATTTGCTGATTAGCAATTTGTGTTACCAAGCAATTGAACAGGTGTACCTAATAAAGTGGCCGGTGAGTGTATGTTTTTAAAGTAAAGTTCCAGACAAATTGCTAAGTACACCATTCAAATGCATATCTTTTCATTGCTTTACCCCAGAAAACAATATTTAGAATTTTGGGCAGCCATTCTTGTGATAACCTTCTTCTAGTCAGAATAGTCCCTCTGCCACTTCTTGGTTTACCATTCTTGTTTCTTGGATTGGTTTTACTTCTTCCTGGGTCACTGGACAGAGGTGTGATGCAGCCATTGTCCAATTAGCAGCCTAAATCGGAGGTGATCTAGTGTGTTATAACTCAGGCTGTTAAGTGTGCAAGAGGTACATACTGTACATTACAAATGACTGACCAGAATTACAAATCCTTCAGCAGGTAAAACCGAAAACATACAGTATGTGTATTCCGGATGTGTATTAAGCGGTTTGCCCAAAGTATGGGCAGTATGGCATTTTGCCTGGCCTGTCAGCAGTAAATCCCTAATATTTCACTTCACAGATAATTATGGCACTCTCGCTCGTTTGACTGACCTGTTGAGAAGAGCTGGGAAGCTTGAAGAAGTCCCGAAATTTCTAGATCTGGCTGAGAAGTATTCCTCCAGAGCAAAGCTTGAACCTGGCTTTCATTATTGCAAAGGATTATACTTGTGGTAAGTTTGATATCGCAGCTGTAGGATTATTGCCTATTTCTGAAACCTTAAAAAATAACCACTTGTCTACTGGGGCAGTTTTTAAACAATTTTTACACACGTTAAAATCTGCATTTTTTTTTTGTTGCTAGAAAAATACTTTAAACCCACAAACAATTATATATTTTTTGAAAGCCGAGGCCCTGGAGAATAATGTTTGCAGTTGCAATTTTTTTTGTTACACAGTATTTGCTCAGATGAATTTCAAATGCATATTTTCAGGAAAAAATACACTAAAATGGGTTTTAGTACACACAAACTCAATGTAATACCTAATTTCATTGCAAAATTTTAAAAATAGGGTTACATTGAGCAAACCGATATCCAGCATGCCAAGTACTAAAATTGCGCACACCCACGAAATAGCAAAAAACAATGGTACCCAAGATTGTCCATAAGTGATGCTTTAAGAGCCTATACGGGTTATAAATTTAGAGCACTGATCTCCAAACTGCGGCCTGGTGGCTGGATGTGGCCCTTTGCTTGCCTTTATCAGGCCCTCGGGACACTATTCCTCCCACTGATACAAGGCATAATTCCTGTCACTAATCCCAACAATACGGTACTATTTCTACCACAGACCCCGACAATGGGGCACTATTCTTTCCACTGACACCAATGATGGGGCACTATTCTTTCCACTGACCCCAATGATGGGGCACTATTCCTCCCACTGACACCAACTGCAGGGGCCTATTCTTCCCAATGATGGGGCTCTATTTCTTCCCCTGATACAAATAGGGCATTATTCCTCCCAATGACACCAATGATGGGCACTATTTCTTCCCCTAATACCAACAATGGGGCAATATTTCTCCCACTTATATCAAAGATGGGACATTCTTCAGTCCAATGATATCAGGACATTTTCTACACCACAGTCCGGCCCTCTCAAAGTTTGAAGGACAGTAAATTAGTCTGTTTAGAAAGTTTGGAGACCCCTGATTTAGAGTTTACCATGAATTATGGCTCTTAAATTATTGTTCTCGTTCCAATGATCGTGGCAATACTGTGCAGGTGTTGTGCAATCCCCATTTACATTCACGTGCATGCCCTTACACATGCATTGTAGTAAGTTGTGTGTGCAGGGCGACAGGGGTGTTTTTTTTTTTTTTTTTTCAATATTTTTTTTTATTTACATTTCAATTTTATTAGACTTTTTGTTTAACTTTTTTGCTATCACAAGGGGCTAACAAGTCTTGTATGTGATAGCATTGAGCAGGTGACACGTCCTCTTTATAGAGACATCGGGGGATCTATTGGACTACTAATATCTCCACTGCACTCTACTCAAGCATAGTATCCGGGGAATGACAGCTGTAAACCCTGAAGTGATTAAATCTTTGTCACTTCCGGGTTCATTAATCGGGGTAACATCCTCTCACTCAGCATCCTGAAGCCATTTACCAAAGTCATGACTTCCCAAAGGGATGGGAATCAACATGGGCTGAGCTTGCTTCAAACCTTTTACTACCAGGACATTTATAAACATACCTTGATAGACCTGAGTTAAACTGATTATAAACCTGCTCTGTGCAAGCCCCAATCCTCCTCTTCTTGGGTCCCCTGCTAGTGCTCCTGGCTCCTCTCCCCATTTCCACCCTCTAGAATAGAATGCGTTAAGGTAAAAAACCTTCAGCCTTTAGAACCACTTTAACTGCTTCCCGCCCGAAGGCCAGGAACTCTGTTGTTCTGGGAAAATGTCATATGACGGCCTTCTGAGAACGCGCTTTGTGCGGTGGCTCCGGGCTGTGCTCTGGCATGATCTGTCACCCGCTGCGTCCACTGAAACAGTGGATGACAGATCACTATACCGGCCCGTTTCCAGTGTATTGTGATCGCTGTCACAGCAGATCACATGACAGTTGTAAACAATGAATGGCTTCCTTTAATAACATTCATTGTATACAGTTGTGTTGCTAGCTGTAATTGGTCACAGTGATCACATGTTGCAGACAGGGCCAATCACAGCCCATTTATACCATGTGATTAGCTGTGACCAATCACAGATAACTCAACAATATATTTTTTTTCTTCATTTTCCAAAAAAGTGACAAAAAATTACAACTTCAAAAAGCACGCCATGCCTCCAACTAAATATCTCAGACTGTCTACTTTCCAAAAAGGTAATTTGGGGGATATATGTACTGTCCTGGCATTTTCCGGCCTCAAGAATTTAGATAGGCCGTCAGTACATCAGGATTGATCAATTTCCAGATATATACCATAGTTTGTAGATGCTATAACTTTCCTACAGACTAAATAATATACACTGATTTGGGTTTTTTTCACCAAAGAAATTTAGCAGAATACAATTTGTCCTAAATTTATGAAAAAAGATTATTTCTTTGCAAAAGTGTATAACCAAAACAAACTATTTCTCTTTCGTTCATTGATGAACACAGCTCCTGATCTTCATAACCATTGGGTTATACTGCCCCCTACAGGAGTAGTATACTAGGCAGAAAAAGATTCTAGCTACGCCTATGGGCAGTCCCAGGGGGAATACTCCCTCTCTCTGCTATAGGTACTTATAGGAAGTAAGGACCCAGTTTCTTGCTGGGATCTCTGGTACTGGCAATTCTGGCCAGTGAGCACGCTCAGACCTCAGCTCCGTGCTAGGTCGGCCTTGACATAGCCCCACTGGACGAGGGCTGGCCTGCGAGTTAAGCGCCTCGTGAGATTGCATGCGACCAGGTCTTGGCCCGATTCGCAGCGTTCCTTCTGGCCGACAGCCCTCCATTTGGATGGCGAGGAGTTCTGTCTGGAGCAGTGCCCACCTGGTTCCTGGTGTGCTGAGTAGCTCTCCTCCCTTTTCCGACGAAGGTGCAGGTTCCCTTTGGCACACACAAGCCATGCAGAGCAGAAAAGGGGTTTCCTTTCCCCGCCTATTTGGACAAAATTGTCGCTAAACAGTGGGGACAACCAAAGCGTCCCCTTGGGGTCCCTAAGTGATTTTCTAGGTGTTACCCCTATGAGGAGTCTCTTATTAAGAAGTTGACTGTTCCACCGGTGATAGACCCTCCGATTTCTAGATTGAACAAGGCAACCATGATTCCAGTTGAAGAGTCCCCGGCTTTTAAGGATCCAGTTGACAGGAAGGCGGAGGCTGTGGTGGCAATATGTACACTCTGACTGGTTCGGCACTGAGGCCAGTATTCACAATTGCCCCGGTGTTGCAAACTCTGACCGAGTTGGCTAAGCTTTTAAGCCATGACCTGGAGGGAGAACAGCCCCCCTACCTTTGCTGAGCCGGTGGACCAGCTGGTCCAGGGGCTGCAGTTGCTCTGTGATGCCTCCTTGGATGTTGCTGACCTAGTAGCTTGGGTCTCTGTTTCGGCAGTGGTCCTTCGGCGTGTCTTTTTGCTCAAATGCTGGTCTGCGAACCAGACTTCTAAAAAGGCCTTGACTGATCTTCCCTTTCAAGGAGATCGTCTGTTTGGAGCTGCCCTGGATGACCTCATTAAAGGTCTCACAAGGGGGAAGAGTACCTTTCTTCCACAGACTACCAAGGCCAAGGAACCTCGTCGTAATCGTGGGCCCTCCTTCTCAGGTTATAAGAAGTTTTTTTGTCCCCCAGGGTCGACTGGACAAAGGCTCATAGCCTTTCAGGGCCTCCTCTGGAGGATCCAAATGAACCTGGTCTGGCAAGCCGAGAGTGGGCTTCTCCAGACCCCCAGACAAGGTTCCCTGGTACTAGACAAGTGGGTCCACAAAGTCATTCAGTCCGATTACAAAATCGAGATCAGTCTTGTCCCCCGGCAAGGCTCTTTCCTTCCAACTTGCACCTGTCCCCAGACCACTTACAGGGTCTGTTTTGGGGCGGTACGAGATCTGCTGCTTCAAGGGGTGATTGTCCTGGTTATGACTTCGGAATTTTACAGGGTTTTTAGTCAAACCTGTTTACAGTTCTCAGGAAGGAAGGCAAGGTGCGTCAAATCCTGAACCTCAAGGCGCTGAACTGCTTTGTGCGGATACAGAATTTCAGAAAGGAGTCCATTTGCACGGTGGTGGCATCCCTGTGTCAGGGGGATTTTCTTGCCTCGATCAACATTAAGGATGCTTAACTTCACGGTCCAATATGTGCGGTCACCAGCGCTTCCTCTGCTTTGCCGTGGAAGAGGAGCATTATCAGTTTGTGGAGTTACCCTTTGGTCTCGCCTCTGCTCCTTGGGTCTTTATAAAAGTGTTCGCCCCGGTGCTAGCTTTGTTGAGCAAACAGGGGATCGTGGTACTGGGCTACTTGAATGACCTCCTTCTACGAGCGGAGTCTCCTCCTGCTCTGGTGGACAAGCTGGAAATCCCCATACGAACTCTGCGGGAGTTTAGCTGGATTCTAAATTTTCAGAAGTCTGCTCTGGTTCCATCCACAAAGCTGGACTATCTGGGTCAGACTCTGGACTCTGCCTTGGCTAGAGTGCTCCTTCCTCTGGACAAACTCCAGAAATTGCAGGCTGCAATTCGTCTCCTGCTGTCCAGCAGATGGTCATCCTTCCAGACTTGCATGCGGGTGCTGGGCCTGATGGTGTCTACCTTCGAAGTGGTGCAGTTTGCACAGTTCCATATGAGGTCCCTGCAAAGGGATATTCTGGCCAAATGGAACAAGACTCCAAAGTCTCTGGACAATCAGATTCGGCTGAGCTGGGGAACAAAGGAGTCCTTGATTTGGTGGCTTAGTTTTCCGTTGCTTTGGCTGGAAAAATCCTTCCTCCCCTTGTATTGGACAGTGATCACCACAGATGCCAGCCTGTCCGATTGGGGAGGCGTCCTTGGCACAAGAAGGGTCCTGTCGACTCTGGAGGTAGCCAGCATTTGAAGGTGGGCAGAACGGTTCGTTCCATCCCTCTCTGATGTATACATTCCCGGGGTGGAAAACTGGCAGGCGGATTACTTCAGTCAGCAGGAGTTGGACCAAGGGAAGTGGTCCTTTCATCCTGTGGTGTTTCATCAGTTGTGTGTCCGGTGGGGCATCCATGAGGTGGATCTGTTGACATCTTGGCTCAACAGAAAGGTGCAGAGGTTTGTGGCGCGGTCACAGGATCCACTGGCAGATGCCACAGACACGCTGATGGCTCCGTGGGGTCAGTATCATCTGGTTTAAGCCTTCCCTCCTCTCAAGCTTCTGCCAAGACTTCCACGTAGGATCGAGGCAGAAGGGATTCTGGTCATCTTAGTGGCTGCAGACTGGCCTCACCAAGCTCGGTACACCGACTTGGTGCGGCTGGTCGCCGACATTCCTTGGAAGCTTCCTCTCAGGGAGGATCTGCTGTCCAAAGGACCAATCCTCCATCCTGCTTTACAGTTGCTGGCTTTGACGGCTTGGCTGTTGAATGCCAGGTGCTGAAGGATAGAGGTTTATCTGAGTCAGTGATTCCTATGCTGTTAAAAGCTAGGAAATCTACTTCTAGGAAGATCTACCATCGTACATGGAAGACGTACATTGCGTGGTGTGAGTCTCTCTCGCTCCTTGTTGGTGGCTCAGACCTTGACCCCCTTCAACATGGGGTTGAACAGAAATTGGCTTTGAGAACCATCAAGGGCCAGGTGTTGGCTTTGGTGGTCTTCTTCCAACGACCCTTGCTCACACACTCCCTGTTGCGTGCCTTTCTTCAGGGTGTCTGACATTTGGTTCCCTGTGTCCCAGGCCTAAACATCCTAAGGAAATTGCCTTGCATGCCTTGGATGTGGTCCAGGCAATAAGGGTGTACTTGGCAGCTACGGAGTCTTTTAGGAAGTCAGACTCACTATTTGTCTTAAAGCTGAAGGACTTGATATATGCACACACACATATATATATGAGCACAAATGGTGAGTTAAGACAAGATGGTAGCTGGACAGGAAACCTAGAGCCAGACTGGGATGAGTTATCCCAGGCAACCTCCAGGACGGCTGACTTGATCTGGTATCCCTTCAATAAGGTTCCAAATCTTAGCACCACGCCAATAAGGGATCTCCCATAAGCATACTTGGGTCCTCAATGAGTATCTCTCAATAAAGCAAATAAATGCACCTCATATACCTCAGAGTGTATATATGTGTGAGTGTGTGTGTGTGTGTGTGTGTGTATGTATGTATATATATATATATATATATATATATATATATATATATATATATATATGTATGTGTGTGTGTATGTATATATATATATATATATATATATATATATATATGTATGTATGTATATGTGTGTGTATATATGTATGTGTATGTATGTATATATGTGTGTGTGTGTGTGTGTGTGTGTGCATATATATATATATATATATATATATATATTATACTCTTTTTAGGATGATGGACTTGATATTGATATGTATTTATTTATATTCTATTTGAAGTGCAGATATACTGATTGTTTTCTTTAAGAAATTAAATAAGCTGCTGAAAGTGTGTAAAAAAACAGAGGATTTAAATCACTCTAGGTGCTACTTCCCTCATTTCACCATTACTATAAGGATACCTTTTATACTCCTAGTTGTAATGCCTTACTGTAACCTGCCTCTGGGAATCAACATACATACAAATATCTGTCATCTGATATTATTACTATAGATTCCTATTAGCAGTCATTTGGCACAGTTTAAAGTATGGTCTGTTTAATAGCTTTCCCCTACCTGTAAATGTGACATAGATGAAACCTTTCCCATATTCTTCTTTTCCCCAAGGTACACAGGTGAAGCTAATGATGCCCTCCGACATTTCAATAAAGCTCGTAAAGACAGCGACTGGGGACAAAATGCCATATATAACATGATTGAGATCTGTTTAAATCCAGATAATGATACTGTGGGCGGGGAAGTGTTTGACAACTTGGATGGCGACATGGGGTAAGAAATGTATTCTAGTCTGCTTCTTATTTAAAGGCAAGTTCAGTCCAAAATGTGTCATTTATTTTCTGAATGGAGGATAATGAGACAAACTAAACTATCGGAATCTTAGCTACCTCACCTGCCATTCTGTAGGTCTAATATGTGAACACTTCACCCATCAACCTTCACTTCCTGCTTTTTGTGTGATTGTTTCTGAAGCCATTTGGTTTTACACACTGAAACAGACAAGCACTAAGAGCCAGTTCACATTAGCGCGACACGACTCCTTACTACTTCGGGAGGCGACTTGTCAGTCCCGTGCATCACGACTTCGGAGCGACTTGCAGGGACTTCACATAGTGGAAGTCTATGCAAGTCGCTCCGAGGTCGCCCCGAAATAGTACAGGACCCTTTTTCTAAGTCGGAGCGACTTGTGTCGCTCCTATTAGAACGGGTCCTGTAGCGGTCATTGGACCGCGAGGGAGCGCGACTTGTCAGGCTGACAAGTCGCCTGTCAAGTCGCGCTAATGTGAACCGAGTCTTAATTAATTGTGTTTTCATTTTTTTATGTTCAGGACTAAAAAGAACAAAACACGTTTTTAAGTTTGGGTAATGAGCATACTGTGCCTACAGGAGGTTTGGACACTATTGTACAGCAGAGTCTATGGTATAGTATGGTCCAAGATGCCATATCCCTTACAGATACATTTTACAGCAAAAGGATTTGGGATTTTTTAGGCGTCACTAAATAAAAAACATAAAACAGTAATATTTATTGAAAACGTGTATAAAAAGCAATAAATACACTTATGCACAAGAAACCACCGATCAATACACGTCATATCCTTCCAGTCAACCAGATCTTCACCTGTTGTTACTTGTGAGTCTAAAGTGTCTCAATTGCTAAAAACCTTCATCCAGGACGGATGGGTGGTTGGTAGTCACAGCTAAAAGCATATATAAAATCAGCCAAGATTCAAACCTGCGACATCAAGGTGGTTGCTAGTAACAAACACAGCGGACTAGTCAGGCAATTACCCTATCGGTTTATTGTCCTCTGCTAGGGCCCACTGTGACTGCTTTCTTTACAGGAGGTTATCTGCGTGCCTCACACTGGAGCCAACACCCTGATGAGTACTAGGTGTGCAGAGGCAACAGGGAGGATTCAGAGCTCCATTAGGTCAGAGAACAACTATTGCTGGTCTAATTTGCCCGAATAAGCCAGAGGGTCCCGCTAGGAAAGAGGAGGGAAGATGACACTGATGGGTACAAAATATCCATAATGGTCCTTCATGCCCCACTGAAAAGAATTTCTCTGAGAGAGAGGGTGGTGGCCATGGTGGGACACAGATCCTAACAGACTAAGTGCAGTATGAGAAAAACCAAACGTGTTTAATAAAGCTAATTAGCAACTCACATGTTAAAAGGAGCAAACAGGAATATCACATGGTCTAAGGCATAATCTTATGGTGGTCCCAGGGTCATCTCTGAAGGGCTTATCAGGGCTCTGTGTTCCTATGACTGATGTATCTGGATGTCAGTCGAGGAAACGTCAGCTCCAGACTGTGAAAACCAGCATGGATTGCAGGAGTCACCAGACTGGAAGTGGCGTCAGAAGGGGACTGGAATTGGTCGTCGACAACTTCCGGCCCCTCTTCTGAGGTCACTTCTGGTCCAGCGACTTCTATATGCCATACTGGTATTTACAGTCTGGAGCCGGTGTTTCCTCGGCTGACATCTAGATACTTCTGCCACAGGAACATAGAGAAATATGTTAAATTGGCCACACAGTCTTTTGTGACTGCAGTAGAGGCCTATAATAACAAAGTTTCACCCAGTGGAGCTAAAGGTAACTCCGATAAAGTAGACTCCATAAATATAGGGTAGAAAGATTCCAGATTGTCAACATCAGAAGGCATAGGGTAAACATCCCTGCATTTGTTAAGAGTACATGAACTGGGAGTCACTTATAACAAGACTGTCACCTTCATGCCCAGACATGTTGAGACCACATGGTGGTATTGAAACTAGCTTGAGATACGAGACAAGGCCTTGGGTACTTACAATTTCCAGCCAGCTTGTGCTTGGGGGATCTAAGAGCTGGAACAGACCAGAGACCAGAGATGGGAGCTCTATGCGACTCTTTGCAACACAGTAGCAACAACTTTCTTGATGCTGAATGGGGGGAAAAGTGCCACCAAGTGGATGACATCAGCACTCAGTCCTTCAGAGTTAACCCCTTCCCGATCAGATTTCTCATATTGTGAGTCTTCAGAGGCAGGGCATGCACATAGGCAATGCCAGCAGTTCTGGACCTGAAAAGTGCTCCATGGCTAAAGTGCAACCAGAACGGTGTCTGGAAGGTGCCCAACACAGTTCAATGGGGTCTGGGTAAAGGGTATAGAAAAACATTGAAAAAACAAAAGCCAGCAAAAATGGTTACACTTTTCCCAGCAAAGCTGAAGAAATTATGTATATCTTCTTAAAGGCACTAGCAAAAGACTGCGGCATGCTGGGAAGAGATGGGGTTATTCTGGGCTGGCCTACAGTCATTTATTTTTGTTTTGTTTTTTAATGTGAAATTCTCCTGTAGGCACCAGTATTAACCAACAGTAGATGACTTCCCATGTCCCTCAATGGACAAGAGAGAAACAAGTTTGTTATAGCGATGTATACAAATATCTGAAAGTCTCAGAAGTTGAGTACTGTAGATATTTGTGGTAACAGTGATAATGTGGTGAGACATTTTGCTAAATTCAGCTAACTTTCTGTCCTGGCGATGTATACTGCTAACGTTCAGTTTTGTACCTTTTTAGAAAAAAAGGCTATTAACACAGAACATTTGGACTTATACACGTCCCTTCACATAAATAAACATGTAATTCAGCTTTGCCTTTCATTTTGTAGGAACTCCACAGAAAAGCAGGAGTCTGTACAGCTTGCTGTCAGAACAGCAGAGAAACTTCTTAAGGAGTTGAAGCCGCAAAGTCTCCATGGACACATCCAGCTTCGAATTATGGAGAACTATTGCCTGATGGCAACCAAGCAGAAAGCCAATGTAGAGCGCGCTCTAAACACATTTACTGAAGTAGCAGCTGCAGAAGTAAGATCCTTTTATCTAATAAATAGTGTGTGTTCTGTCATAAGAAAGCTAAATCATTTAATCAGTTCACCCCAGCTTACTCTGGTGTCCTTTTCTGCTTAACACAGGTTATGCTTAAACAGACTACACAAAATATCTTCAGTACAATTTCATGAAATAGCTCTCAAGAAAAAAAAAATACATTTTTAAAATCTATTGATTTTTTTTTTTTTTTTTATAAACCTTACTCACTACAGAACAGATTATCTTCTCCTTAAAGGACCATACATATGTTTGTTTGCCCCCTTTTTCTTTTTTTTTTTTTTTGGTCTTTATTGCTTGAATCAGAAGACATGTTATGTTTCATATAAATATGCACTGTATTTTTGGAAAATTTAGTGGGTACGGATAAGCAGGACACGGGGCTTCTAAATTTACTTGTGATAGAAACAAGCAGTGTTAGGTCCTATTTATGGAGCGATCTGGGGTAAATAAGAACTCAGATCTCCCCTCTACAATGTAAAGCATTAGATTAAAAAAACAACATTGATCTAGTGCTTTAAAAAAAAAAAAAAAGGTCTACCCCTGTACATATTTTGCAGGATCCTTATATATTTAGTTAAAGGGGAGGGGAGAGAGGAGAGGGAGGGAGGAGGGGAAAGGGAAAGGATGGGGGAAAGGGAGAGGACAAATGAATTATTTATTTTTTTGTTTATTTTTTTTTCCTCTTTCCTCTCTCTTCTATCCATTGCCATTTAAGGTAATTTATTTAAAGAAGGGAAGGACGGGCAGAAAGGGGGGTGGGGGAGAGGAGGGAGAAAGGGGAAAGGAAGCGTTACAGAAACATTGAGTGGCGGGGTTACAATGTTTGCAAGGGAATACATTAAACTAGGTACTGGGCAGGGCGGACCTATCTCTACCCCTAAAATGTAGTTGAATACCTCCAGTGGCTATGTGGGGGCTACATTAAGGGTGCAACGGAGTTTATAGATACCTGCCCCTGTTTCTGTTCCCCCGCCCCCTCCTGTGGGCTTTTTTTTTTTTTTTTTCTTCTCTCCTCCCTTTTCTTGCCCTCTTCCTCTACGGGATTGGTACATCCGAACTGCCCATGCAAGAATGGTGATTTTGAAATTGTGTGATTTTTTTTTTCTCACGGTGATGTGTTTCTCTGTCGCTATTTGCCCCTTTTTTTTGTTCTCTCACATTTTTGGAAAGTGCTGTGAAACCATGTTTTTTTTTGTTTTTTTTTATGTGCCATACTGTATACGTAGATATTTTGTATATGAACATACTTGGAAAATTAGCTGGTCCGGTCGATTGAGAATGGGATTCTAAATTTACTTGCTCTCTTTCCTCCTTACCGCCCCTTTTAGGCCCGCGCATTTTTTTTTAGGTGAGATTCACCTTAATGCGCATTGCGCAGGTTTTCTGCGTACTTAGGTTTTTTTTTCCCCTTTTTTTTTTTTTTTTTTTTCTTTTTTCTTTTTTCTTTCGGTCAGATGGATTCACTCAGGATTTTCTCATTAAATGCAAAGGGACTTAATATCCCACAAAAGCGAAAGTTGTTACTCAATGACCTTAGACATCGTAAAGTGGATATAGCTTTTATCCAGGAGACCCATTTTAGGGAGGATAGACTACCGGCCTTGAGAAATCGGCACTACCCACTGACTTACAATTCGACCAGCGCGACGGCAAAATCTAGGGGCGTATCAATACTAATTTCGGGTAGGGTACCATGGTCACTAACTCAGACTTACAAGGATGACCAGGGTCGTTTCTTGTTCCTCAAGGGCAGGGTGGGAGATGTTGTGGTCACCCTGGCGACGCTTTATGCACCTAATGATAATCAAGATCATTTTATCATACGTACTCTTTCTAAACTAGCAAAATTCTCAGAAGGGCGACTGATCGCCGGGGGTGATTTCAATATATCACTGATTCCCGCAGTTGATACCTCAACAGGGCGCTCCTCGGTCTCTCCTGGCATACATAAGCGGATCTTGCAGACGATACACAATAACCAACTTGTAGATATATGGCGTATGCAACATTCAGGAGAAAGGGATTATACTTTTTTTTCACACCCACATAGATCCCATTCTAGGATAGATTTTTTTTTTAATTCCACACCGAGATCTACATGCAGTTAAAAAGACCAGTATAGTGTCTATCACGTACTCAGACCATGCAGCGATATCATTAAATTACGCCCTGTCGGAGGTGGCTTCGACAGGTATGCGATTCTGGAAACTTAATGAGAGCCTTTTACAAAATCAGTCAGTAGTTGAGGAGGTATTTAAAGAACTTGATTTCTATTTTTCTACTAACAAATCGTCGGACTGCGATAAAGGCGTGGTGTGGGAAGCACACAAAGCAGTAATCAGGGGGATCTTAATTAAGAACGGCGCCCATATTAAGAAAACGAGAAATGAAATCCTGAACTCTCTCTTTATTAGGATACATGATTTAGAATCAATACATAAAAAACGTCAAAGTTTAGAGGTAGAACAGGAATTATTTTCACTACGCAAACAAGTTACCGATCTTCTATATTTTAAAGTGAAGGCAGACCTGCAGAAGTGCCGTCAGCATACCTACATCTCAGGAGATAAATGTGGAAAACTATTGGCACACTCAGTACGGGAACAGAGGCGGGTAGCGTATATCCCGCATATTCTTACCCCATCAGGACAGAAAATGTCCCTGCCACAACAGATAACTCAGACCTTTCGCGATTTTTTTGCATCTTTATATGATTTACCAGATAGTAAGGTACCGTTATCCCAAATGGACGAATATATTACGTCAGCTGAGCTCCCAGCTCTCTCGCCAGAAGTTCAACAAGAACTTGAGAAGAAAATATCTCTAGAGGAACTAAGGTGTGCACTAAACTCCATGAAGCTGGATTCGGCTCCTGGGCCTGACGGTTTTTCAGTATCTTATTATTGTAAATTTTTTCCGATACTTGGCCCTCATATGGTTTCCCTATTCAATGATTTAGGACTGAGTGCTTCTCTTCACCCTGACACCCTGAGGGCTCATATATCCCTTATCCCAAAAGAAGGGAAGGAGTTATCAGTATGCGGCAGCTATCGCCCAATATCCCTTTTAAATTCTGATTTGAAAATTTTCACGAAACTCCTGGCACTACGACTCTCGCCCCATCTGGAATCATTGATCCATTTGGACCAAGTGGGATTTATCCCAAAGAGGGAGGCAAGAGATAATACTATTAAAGTACTAAATCTTGTTCATATAGCTGCGAAATCTAATACACCTAGCATTTTTTTGAGCACCGATGCTGAAAAAGCTTTCGACCGGGTCAACTGGCGGTTCATGTTTGCAGTCTTACGACAGATTGGCTTGGGGGCAAATATGATATCCTGGATCTCCCAAGTCTACTCTGACCCTTCAGCGCAAGTAAAGGCTAACGGGCTTCTCTCTGACTCGTTCCATATAGTTAATGGCACGCGTCAGGGTTGCCCGTTATACCCCTTACTTTTTGTTTTGACCTTAGAACCCTTTATACGTAGGGTACGCTTAAATTCCGATATCTCAGGGATTTCGGTAGAGAAGACGGAGCACAAGGTCTCGGCATATGCCGATGACCTATTATTCTCACTAACAAAACCAATGACTTCCATACCAAATCTCTTACGTGAATTCGATATTTACGGAAGATTATCTAATCTGAAAATAAACTATAACAAATCGGAAGCCATGGGTATTGGTATAACGTCTAGTGCACTCTTCCATCTTAAATCCACTACATCGTTTAGATGGACTGATATAGCTCTTCAGTACCTGGGCGTAGACATCCCTTCGGACTTAGTCGCAACTTATAAGGTCAATTTCCCCGCTCAACTAACCAGTATAAGCGGACTCTTGGAAGGTTGGCAAACAGGGTTACATTCATGGTTCGGGAGATGCAATCTTTTAAAGATGTGCATACTCCCTAAGTTGCTCTATTTATTCCAGACACTACCGATTGCCATCCCCCCCTCTTTTTTTAAAAAAGTTCACTCGCTATTTACTCGCTTCATTTGGGCCAAAAAAAAACCTCGTATCTCCCGTGCCCAGCTTTCTTGGCCTAAGTCAAAAGGTGGTTTAGCTCTCCCAGATGTTTATAAATATTATCAGGCATCGCACTTAGGAAGAATTATTGACTGGAGACGACATTCCAGCTTTAAACAATGGGCACAGATTGAACAACTACAATCAGAGGCAGACTTAGGAGGGGCTATATGGTGTTATAAATATCTACCCCAAGATATTGTGCAACACCCTATAATCGGTTCAACTTTAAAGGTCGCGAGATCACTAATAAAACGATCAGTGCTAACTTCAGTTGATTCTCCACTGATTCCAGTACTGGGTAACCCAGCCTTTGCCCCGGGGATTACAGTTCAACCTTTACGAGACTTGAAGAAAAAGGGTTTTGGACAGGCCTCAACTTTCATTTGGGACAATAACTGGCCTACTATCGTAGGCCTTACCGACCCATCCGGCCCCTATCGTCTACCATTTTGGAACGCCATCCAGCTGCATCACTTTTTACAAACTCTTCCTGCTCCTAAGTCATTGACTAGGGACCTAACGTCGTTTGAAAAATACTGTGTGGGTAATGACGTACTACCGAATTTATTATCTAAAGTTTACCATTTATTGGCGTTGCCTCCAGAGGGCAAACGATTACCCTGCCTGGATAAATGGGAAAGAGATCTTAACTGTAGGTTCACGGTGAAACAAGAAAGGGATATCATTACATTGGCATTGGAAACCCCCGTTTGTACCAAAGTGAAGGAAATGAATTATAAATTACTTACGAGATGGTACCGGGTGCCTTTTTTATTGAATACGTTTTCTGCAAGTCTCTCAGATCAGTGCTGGCGATGCCAGGAGGAACCGGGGACCATCTTACATATTTTTTGGGAATGCCCTCGTCTGGCTCATTTCTGGGGAGAGGTGTATGCGTTAGCCCAAGAATTCTCTGAGAGGGAGATCCCGAATAATGCGGTTTTTTTTTTACTGCATGTTTCCACCCTGCCCTTTGAGAGTTACAGGAAATCCATCCTGTTCCATATTTTGAACGCAGCTAAATCTTGTATACCCTTACGTTGGAAAACACCTCTTCCTCCAACGATCAGTGATTGTGCCCGAAAAATTGAAGATATTAATAAAATGGAAGACTTGCGTCTCTCTGCACAATTTAAAAAGCAATTTTATAATAAAACATGGGGCGCATGGAACAGGTTTGTCTTAACAGAACGGGGGAAGAATTTACTATGCTCCGAGAGTTTAACAGCCATTACTGAGTTAGAAGGTCAGGGAATTAGTCCCTAGGTTTGAGTAGTACTATTCTGGGTGAATCCAAGGTGGCCTCCCCTTCCCCCCTTTTCCTTTTTTTTTTTTTTCTTTTTGGGTTTTGTTTTGTTTCGGTTTTGTTGATATATCACATTAAAGTGATGGATATGCAAGAAAAATGATGTATTGATTTGTAAATAACCTGTAAGTGTGATCTCGCATAAATAAAATATTTGAAAAAAAAAAATAAAGACAAGTGGACAACCTCTGTATTCCAGGCTCACAGAGGACCAGTCTTGTTGCTTCCTCTTGTCCCTTGTCTGGATGCCATCCTGACACTCTTTAGGTCCTGGTAACATGGACACTTCCCATTGGACTCAACAGTGGCAGGATGACATTCCTATGGGAAGCAACAAGACTGGTGTTTGGGACGCTTGGAATTTAGATATACTGGGGGTTAGCTACAGGGGATTGGGGGAATAAAGTTTAGTTTCGGTGGTAGGGGGTGATTCCTGGCCAAACTTCAGCTTTAAATAATAGGAACATGTAAAAGAATTTGAAAAATAGGACTGGTGTACATAGGCTGCTCCAAAGAACATCATAGCTCAACATGCGCGAAGCAAAGAAAAACGCTTTCTTACTAGGACATTACAGAAATTTCTCACGTTATACCTTATATACAGTGCATCCGGAAAGTATTCACAGCGCTTCACTTTTTCCACATTTTGTTATGTTACAGCCTTATTCCAAAATTGATTAAATTCATTATTTTCCTCAATTCTTCAAACAATACTCCACAATGACAACGTGAAAGAAGTTTATTTGAAATCTTTGCAAATTTATTAAAAATAAAAAAACAAAAAAATCACATGTACATACTGTAAGTATTCACAGCCTTTGCCATGACACTCAAAATTGAGCTCAGATGCATCCTATTTCCACTAATCATCCTTGAGATGTTTCTTCAACTTGATTGGAGTCCACCTGTGGAAAATTCAGTTGATTGGACATAATTTGGAAAGGCACACACCTGTCTATATAAGGTCCCACAGTTAACAGTGCATATCAGAGCACAAACCAAGCCATGAAGTCCAAGGAATTGACTGTAGACCTCCAAGACAGGATTGTATCGAGGCACAGATCTGGGAAGGAGTACAGAAAAATGTCTGCAGCATTGAATGCCCCATTGAGCATAGTGGCCTCAATCATCTGTAAATGGAATACGTTTGGAACCACCAGGACTTCCTAGAGTGGGCCGGCCGGCCAAACTGTGCGATCAGAGGAGAAGGACTTTAATTAGGGAGAGTTGACCAAGGACCTGATGGTCTATCTGACAGAGCTCCATCGTTTCTCTGTGGACAGAGAAGAACCTTCCAGAAGAACCACCATCTCTGCAGCACTCCACCAATCAGGCCTGTATGGTAGAGTGGCCAGATGGAAGCCACTCCTCAGTAAAAGGCACATGACAGCCTGCCTGGAGTTTGCCAAAAGGCACCTGAAAGACTCTCAGACCATGAGAAACAAAATTATCTGGTTTAATTAAACAAAGATTGAACTCTATGGCCTGAATGGCAAGCATCATGTGTCTGGAGGAATTCAGGCCCCGCTCATCACCTGGCTAATACTATCCCTACAGTGAAGCATGGTGGGGGCAGCATCATGCTGTGGAGATGTTTTTCAGAGACAGGAACTGGAAGACTAGTCAGGTTTGAGGGGAAAGATGAATGCAGCAATGTAGACATCCTTGATGAAAACCTGCTCCAGAGTGCTCTGGACCTCAAACTGGGGCGAAGGTTTATTTTCCACCAGGACAACGACCCTAAGCCAATATAACAAAGGAGTTGCTACAGGACAACTCTGTGAATGTCCTTGAATGGCCCAGCCAGAGCCCAGACTTGGACCCGATTGAACATCTCTGGAGAGATCTGAAAATGGCTGTACAGCGGCGCTCCCCATCCAACCTGATGCAACTTGAGAGGTCCTGCAAAGAAGAATAGGAGAAACTGCCCAAAAATACGTGCGCCAAACTTGTAGCATCATACTCAAACAGACTTGAGGCTGTAATTTGTGCAAAAGGTGCTTCAATAAAGTATTGAACAAAGTACATGTACACGTATGTACGTGGGATTTTTTTGTGTTTTTTATTTTTTATAAATTTGCAAAGATTTCAAACAAACTTCTTTTACGTTGTCATTATGGGGTATTGTTTGTAGAAATTTGAGTAAAATAATTTGTTAAATCCATTTTGGAAAAAGGCAGTAACATAAAATGTGGAAAAAGTGAAGCGCTGTGAATACTTTCCAGATGCACTGTAGGTTGTACTGTCACAATGGTATTGTGACAGTACTCACTGTCACTGGGAATGAAAGACAGACAATATGCTTATATCATCAGCTCAACCACTTGTCTTCCAGAGATCGTTGAATATGCTGATGTACTCACCTGTTATCTACAATAGGTTCTGTATTTATGCCTATTGTTTGTGTATTGTATTGCTGGAGCTCGAGGACGGCCGTCTGCTACTTAACCACTTGCCTAAAGTGCACTTTCGCCCCCTTCCTGCCCAGACCGATTTTCAGCTTTCAGCACTCTCACGCTTTGAATGACAATTGCGCGGTCATGCTACACTGCACCCATATGACATTTTTATCATTTTTTTTCACACAAATATAGCTTTCTTTTGGTGGTATTTAATCACCTCTGGGTTTTTTATTTCTTACAAAAAAAAAAGAAAAAAAGACAGAAAATTAAAAAAAAAAAAAAAAAAAAAAAGTTTTTCTTATTTTCTGTGAGTAAATGTGATGTGCGCTGATGAGGCGGCACTGATGGGCACTGATAGGCTGCACTGATGGGCACTGATGAGGTGGCACTTATGGGCATTGATGAGGAGGTACTAATATGCCGCACTGATAGGTGGCACTGATAGGTGGCACTGATGAACACTGATAGGTGGCACTGCTGGGCACTGAGAGTTGGCACTTCTGGGCACTGAGAGGTGGCACTTCTGGGCACTGAGAGGTGGCACTGCTGGGCACTGAGAGGCGGCACTGATGGGCACTGAGAGGTGGCATTGATGGACACTGGTGGGTGGCACTGATGGACACTGGTGGGTGACACTGATGAGCACTGATGGGCAGCACCATCAGTGCCCACACTCAGTGCCCATAGTGCTGCTAGTCAGTGCCCATCAGTGCCTAGATGAGCAGGCACTGATGTATTTTATTTCCCTCTTGTGTAATCAGGCCACTGGTGATCAGTGCCCTGATTACATTTCTCTGTGTCCCCTTACCGCTGATCGGCTCTCCTCTTCCTCACACCCAGTCTCTGTGTGAGGAAGGTGAGCTGGCAATGAGAGAAAAATCTCATATGTTTACATTTGAGATCATCTCTCATTGGATGTTCTGATCATGTGGTAAATGGCCGCTGTGATTGGCCATTCACCACGATCTGTGATTGGCTGTGTCCAAGGGACACGGCCGACACAGATTTTCCCTGATGCGCGTGCGGGGAGCCTGTTACTGGGAGGCCGTTTAAAGACGGCCTCCCGGAAATTAGAGCCCGCGCTGTAGCCGTGTTTTGGCTATAGCGCAGGCGGGAACTGGTTAATTGCCTCAGGTTGATTAAAGTGGAGTTCCACCCTATTTTAATACTTACCTCCATCTTCTAATCCGGGTCACCTGAAAAAGAAATGGATAATCACATATTTTTTTTTTTTTACTTACCTCGTAGCGAAGAAAATATACTTACCTTACTTCCTTCTTCCTCCTTCCTCGGCCGCGGCCCGTCGTCACTTCCTGGCTCTGCAATGATTCCTGGGAGCTGAACGTCATAGCTCATTGCGCCTGCACCGGCCCCGACGTCAGTTCCGGGGCGCGCGCGTCATTCACTTCTAAACGGCTTCTGGGCATGCCCAGAAGCTGTGGAGGGATGATGCGCGCGCACCGGAAGTGACGTCGGGGCCGGCGCAGGGCATCGAGGGACCGAAGAAGGCGGAAGAGGACGCAGAAGAGGATCGCACTGGCTTCAAGCTGCCCACATCTGAGATGGCAGCGCTGGACAAGACGTTTTCAAGGTAAGTATTTGTCCTAACAGCTAAGTGCAACCCGGGACAGATCAGAGGCTAGCCATTGTGGAATGTACTAGCCCTGACTGTCCCGGGAGTATTTTTAAAAAAAAAAAAATTACAGGGTGGAACTCCGCTTTAAATCACTGTCATCTATTAGTTGCTGAGTGGAAATATACTGTTTGTGTTGGTTGTTCTTTAGATATGTTAATTCTATTTCTGTATACAATTTCATCTGCATAGGATAATGTAGTCAGGCAACCCCTGACCTGTGTGTAGTAATTTTATCAGGAGGGGGATGTGCTCATGTGTGTATAAATTGAGTGTGAAACTGTTCAATAGAGGAGAAGGTTCCAAAACTTGTACAAGCTAAGTTGTCGGCTAGCTTTGTTTGGGGGCGGCTAGGATTTGATATCTATGTTCACGACTGTGGAAAGCCGTATACTGAGGGAAGACCACAAGTACAGTGTGGGTCGGCGGTTCCGTTACTGGTATATTTAGTGGTTGGGCAGATTCAAACATTTTCAAGGTGTCATTAACTTGACTTCACATTTAACATCTCTCTATGGTTTCAAGGAACATAGGTAAAAGTGTTTAATTGTTACATTTTCTTTAAAGGGAAACTCCAGCCAAAAATTGTTTTTTTTTTTTATTAATAGTATGTTAAATATCTTTATCTTTGATATTATTAATTTTCTGGAAAGCTGATTGTGTAGCTTAGAAAGTCTCATCTGAACTAGACAATTAGCTTCTTCCTGTTCTTCACCGACAACGCTATCTCCCTTTATCTAAATTTGCTAAGCTGTCTTTCACTTCCTGAAAAGCGTGTCGGCCTTACTTAGACATGGCCTAGACCTGACATGGCATGCCTAGACCTGCCCCGCCCCACCCCCAATCCCTCCTATCCTTCAACATGAACTCCTGTCTTCATAGCCTCGTTTAGGCCAGCAGCTTCTTCGGAGAGGGGGAGAGAGGGAGGAGGGTCAGGTGACTGGCGCAATATATGAAAAAAATAAGGTACATTTTTTTAAAGTTTAGAAGGATACAGATCGATCTATATTGCTAATTACATGTGAGTAATGAGTTTTAGGCTCAGTTTCCACGACTTGTCATGCGATTCTGGACATAAAGATGCATGACAAGTCACAGCCCATGGATTTCAATGGCACCTGTTCCCATCTATGCCTCTTTGAAAATCAGCGACTTTGAAAAGGTGCCTGCACTACTTTGATGCAACTTTGATCCAGAGAGTGTAAAATTGGATCAAAGCTGAAAGTCATTGGCTTTCAGTAACCAAACCCACTTGCTGTTCTTGGACTCAGCAAGAAGAGGAATTGAAGTCCATGTGACAGCACTGAAAACTGCAAAATAAAGGTGGAAAAGCTGGGACTTTTTCATTTTGACACATAAGGCTAAACTCCGCTGACATTAATGATTGCAGGGGAGAATTTAATGTATTAGGCTTTGCTTCTGCTTTAAGCAGGTTGTCATTTTAAATCTGAACTAATCCCTTCTATCCTTTTTGGCCAAGGAGGTTGCCATCCTAACCTCTGATCTGCAACTGCCATGGTGCTGCACATGTGATCAGTTCTAACACCAGCCATTTAATGGTTTGACAGTTTGATTTAAAGCACAAGCAAATGTGACAAATAAATTCCTGGCATGCTGGGAATGCAACTTTTTTTTAAAGCGGAGCTCCAGGCTCCTTCAAAAAAAATTAAGTCATCAGCTACAAATACTGTGGCTGCTGACTTTTAATATTAGGACACCCACCTGTCTACGAATCCAGCTGCGTCTTCACCCAAGAGGATTTTCCAATTGGCTCTCAGGGTTCTGCCGCCCCGAGATAAGCCAGAAAGGAGAGTGGGTACCTGTCAAAACCAGGTAAGCCGAAAGGTCCCAAATATGGCAGCCAGAGGGAGGGGGAGTAGGCAAACAAGCGGAGCTTCCCCTTTTGGGTGGTGCTCCACTTTGAACCATTAAATTGATGGGTTTAGTTCTACTTTAAAACCGTACTCTGCTATTCAGTTAGACCAGAGATATTTTTTTAAATTAACATATACTGTATCTATGCACAAACAGGCTTGCTACAGCAAAGTGCAGTAATCCATATTAACTAACTGTCAAATATCTATATTTTTCTGACTTCTCTAATAGGGTGAAAAATGAATTTTTATTTATTGCTTCAGGTTACTGCACATGGTTACTCTTTGTATTATTACTAGAGGAATTTTCTCTCACTCTTCCAGAAAGACCATGTGCCAGCACTTTTGGGAATGGCCACTGCTTACATGATATTAAAGCAAACCCCAAGAGCAAGAAACCAACTGAAACGCATTGCGAAAATGAACTGGAACCCAGCAGAGGCAGAGGAGTTTGAGAAGAGTTTACTATTACTGGCGGACATTTACATTCAGTCAGGCAAATACGACATGGCAGGCGAGTTGCTAAAACGCTGTCTGCGACATAATAAGGTTTGTAGCCAACAAAGTGGGAATTGTGTAGCTGAACCTCATACTAAGATAAGGCATGTCGTTTTGGCCTTGACAAAGACACGGTATAGCCAACACTTGCTATAATTGCACTGTATGTAATGTAAAAGATTTTCACACAGGCATCTGCTAGCAGTTCCATCCTGACTGCTCAATTTGGATGTAAAGTATGAGTTTTCCTGCTGACACTCAAAAGAGATCGAAGAATATAAAAACCTGTGACATCATGATTGCTAAACGAGTAAAATAGGACATCATGTGAGATAAGCCTCCAACTGCAGTCAATGGATGCAGGCCATTAAATTGACCTTAAAGTTTATCATGCAAGGCCATGGAAGGCCTGTTGGCCCCCTTCCCATCCAATATCTGTTGATTGAAAAGTCAAAGCTACTGTTCAAGTATTCGACAGCCACTGGTGCTGGCATTTAGAATACAATAGGCACAGTGGAGAGTTGTCCTTTCTTGCTGCGTGGAGGAGGGGGGGGGTCTGTTTGATTTTTTTTTCCGTTCAGCCTGCAGTGTATGGCCAACATAAAGTGAAACTAAACCCCCAGAAATATGAATCTCCATCTTCCAGCAATGCGGCCATGACACCCCTCCCCGGCTGCTGTCATGTGACTTGTCCATCTAACACTCCTCCTCCCCCTAGACTGACAATGCTGCTGTCAATGGTGCCCCCTGTATTCTTTAATCCAGAGTGGGGGCACTTCAAAACAGGAGGTGTGTTGCTTGCCAGATCGGATTAGTAAGCTTCAATATATTTATATTTTTGGGTTTAATACCACTTTAATGTGTGTCTAATATTTCTGCTTGGAGTTGTATTTTAAGAGTATTAGTTACAGAGGAAAGAGGGACACAGAGATTTACAATAGTGAAGATCCAAAAGAGGGAGAATTGAGATCTATGTTTTTGCACTTGTAAGAGATGCACTGTTCAAAAACATGGTAACTTTTAATTTAAAGCCACCAAATAGTAGTTTAATTTATTTGATATTCAAGACTAACACGTGAGCAGTCCCTATAAATAATGTGTCATTTGATATCCAATTCATGTTATTCATTCCTGTTCCAGTCATGCTGCAAGGCTTACGAATACACAGGCTATATCATGGAGAAAGAACAAGCGTATAAAGACGCAGCCAGCAACTATGAAATGGCGTGGAAGTACGGCAATCACACTAATCCCACTGTGGGTAAGAGCAGAGAAATGATGTCACACACTATTAGAACAGCCTGTCATTACTTTCTTAGGGAGAGTCACACAACAGATTTGTTCCAATTGTATCCGGGAAAGGGCACTCATAGGCCAAGGCCACCAACAGACGGGCTGTTCCATAGTCACAGCAAATAACCTAACTCAGTATGATTCATCTGGACACCAAACAACAGATTAAAGCCAATTTCTCGATCAATTTTGGTAAAAAGAACCAGTCTGCATCCACTAAGCAGTGAACTCTCTCTGGGTAATCAGCAGCTGATGAAGCAGTGGCTGTCTATTACAATAACCAGCAGAGGGTATTCCTCTATGCACACTGTTTAGCATCAATGGCAAAGTGAATTGAATTCTCTGGTTCAGCCTGGGGGGTGCTTGATGAGGGAAATCTACAAGTGTGGACAGTCTTAGTGGTATGTACTCTTACATGTCCGGCTGGGTTGGTAGCTTGTGGTCAGTTGAGACAATGCTGTGCAGCATAAGGACTCTGCAGTGCATAGAAATGCCGCCATCTCTATTTGCTCTCTGTTCTATTGCCAATAGTGGCTCAGGGGTTACACAGAAATTATTATTCTCTCCTCACTCTTTACGTGACAGCACTGAATGCCTGAGCAGCCAAGCACCGGCACTGTCATGCAAAGATCAGTCACGTACTTGCCTGAAAATACTGGGGATTGCTCTTCAATCCTGATGGTTGAAAAGAGCTGTAAATAGTAGTGAAAGAAAGGTGAGCATGGGAAGCTGATAGGCCAGCAGTTAGGTAAACTTGTACTTTTGCCCTGCAAGGTACAATATTTTCCGGCACTCTCTTTGTGTCCACTTTCTGTCTACATGCATTCCAGAAACTACCTCATGTCATTTCTCAAAATGGACTTTCTTGATGGTGACCGCAGTAAAGCATGCATGTGCAATGGAACAACTGCTTGTAGTTCTCATTGGGAGAGAGTGTGATTGACAACGCAGAAGCACAATCTGTAGCCAGGAAAGTGCATCGTCACCCTATAACAGGAAGTGGTCACATGATCGGAAAGCTTCAGATCGCAAGCATGCATCGGGAGCTTTCGTCCGCAACGTCGACTGTGCTGGGCCACGCGGGGCGCACACTCTCAGCACAGTTTTGGGTTTACATAGGGCCTCATATATGCAGGCTCTCAGTGTTAAAGCCCACCCGCCAAGAGGCTGCATACATGGGTGCAGCCAGCAGAAACAGATTAAACATGCTAGTACTCTGCAGGCCAGTGGGTTTGTTTAACCAACTTTGGACCGGTAAGTTTTACCTCATTAATGACCAGGCCACTTTTTGCGATACGGCACTGCCTTACTTTAACTGAAAATTGCACAGTCTTGCGATGCTGTACCCAAATAAAATGTATGTCCTTATTTCCCCATACATAGAGCTTTCTTTTGGTGTTATTTGATCACCTGTCCGGTTTTTATTTTTTTTCTTATTTTTATAAACAAAAAAAGAACAACAATTTTGAAAAAAAAAACACAATATTATTTACTTTCTGCTATAAAATATATTCAATAAAAAAAATTTAAAAAATCTAATATTTTCATCAATTTAGGCCAATATGTATTCTGCTACATATTTTTGGTAAAAAAAAAAAATCCCAATAAGCGCATATTGATTGTTTTGCGCAAACGTTATAGCATCTATAAACGATCCAATATTTTTATGGAATTTTTATTTATCTATATTTTTTTACTAGTGATGGTAGCGATCAGCGATTTTTAGCAGGATTGCGACGGACAGTTTGGACATCTTAGACTTTTGACACTTTCTGGGGACCAGTGACATTATTACAGTGATCAGTGCTAAAATAAAATGCACTGTCACTACACTAATGACACTAGCAGGGAAGGGGTTAAATATCAGGGGTGATCAAAGGGTTAAGTGTCTCCCTAAGGTGTGCTTACTCTAACTGTGGGGGGTTACACTGATTGGGGGAAGACGGAGATCCTGGTTCCTGGAGCAGGAACACAAGATCTCCATCTTGTTCTCTTGCAGAACGGCGATCTGCCTTGTTTACATAGGCAGATCACCGTTCTGTCTCTCCCAGGGATGATCCCGGGTGGCCGGCATACATCGGGACAATCACGGCGGACCAACGACTCCATCTAGTGGCTATTGCATGAAACGACATACAGGTACGCCGTTTCGCGCAATAGCGCCACTTTGCCGCAGTATATATGCGGCGGCCGGTTGGCTAGTGGTTAACCATGTAAGAAGAAAGATCTCCCATTGCTGTGTATCTAATGCCACGACTTTTTTGGCATTGATTAGGGAAGGTTAGCAACCCTTTCAGCTTTTTATTGCCTTGTCCCCAGTGGGGAGATAAACTTTCTCTAGGTGTCCATTGTCAGCGATTGAGGGAAAAATCCACTTTTTTTTTTTTTTATTGAATATTCAAATTACATCAAAAGTGAGCGAAAAAAAAGGCAAAAATTACAAATAATAAAATAGGTACAGCTCCGCAATGACAGGCTAAGCAGGGTTCTTGAACTTACCATTGTGGGGGGGGGGGGGGGATAAAGCCCCCATGGGAAGATATGATTAGAAGACATCAATGCATTTGACATCATAAGACAGGGAGGATAACGACAGATCTTCAAGCTTCCACAACAATAGAGGCTTAAAATCGGGTAAATAAATGGGGGGGCACTGTCACTCTCTGTAAACACCATCCCAGACATCATTGTCCAGGTAAGGAACATCAATCTTCCATCGTTCTCTGCACTTAGTTAGGCTTGCAGGAGGAGGTGGACGTACAGCTTTGTACAATACAGAATGGGTCTTTGGAGGGGAATCAGTGCAGAGCAATGACTCCAAGTCCATTTCCTGAAGGGTAATGACTGCCAACCCAAACTGGGAGGTGTTGGCATGGTGTAGTTGTAAGTAACGAAAAATGTAGGCAGTATTTAACCTATAAGACTGAGAATAGGGGTAGACAGCCATCGAAGGGTGCAAAACCCTTGTCCAGTGCCAAGCCCTTATCATAGCTCGCATGGTGGGAGTGAGAGGATAAGAAGCTCTGGAACCTCTGTACAGAAGGGATTGCAAAGCTTCATAGGAGTCCAGAATTGCGGCCTCAACCACCACTGAAGCATTGGAAAATCCAAAATTTTCAGTTGTCACCAAAACAGGAATAGAATCTTACAGTGAAAAAACTTGTTACAGCAATAAATGTCTTAAGAGGGGATTCCCCTCACATTGGAGACCTTTCCCCCCACTTCCTGTCCTTTATAAGCAACGTGACATTTCTCTAATGAGCCCAAGATGGAAAAAAAACCCAGCTGGATTTAACCTTACCTTGCTCTATCCAAAGCTAAAAAAAAAAGTTTTGTTTTTAGATCCTTTAAATAAATTAGCATTGAATACTTCAATATTATTTTTGAATTACATTTTTTTTTAATATTTAATATATATTTTTTTTTAATTTGCAGGATATAAACTTGCTTTTAATTACCTTAAGGCAAAGAGATATGTTGATGCAATTGATGTGTGCCACAAGGTAAGAGCTTATTCCTGAATGCAGTAATAATGCATCTACTGTATGTATTGTAAAGTAATCATGGAATCCTGAGATTGAACACGTTTGAATCACTAAGGCTACATTCATACTAGCCTGCATGGTAAAAAACTGTTTTTCTCTTACGTCCTCCGACAGTCGCCGCCCACTTCATATTCGTCACAATGGGGTATTAGACTTTGCTCCGAAGGAGTAGCTAGGCAACAGAATATGTCAATATAAAAGTTTTAACACATCCCACCCCCAGGGGGTGGTCCCCTCAGTCAATACCCTCCCACTTCCTGTATCCATACTCCAGTTTCAATGTCTAGCTTGTCAGGAGTAGCTGGATGTCTCTATGCTGGGGCATTTGTCTCAGCCTTTTCTCTGTTCTTTTTTGATTTTGTTTGAGTTTTTTCTCTCTGTTTGCTTAGCTGTTCATTTTGTCAACGTTAGTTAGTTCTTCTGATGAAGAGGATTCGTGCGGGCTGGGACTCGGGCTGATCCCCCTGGTCGCAGGTTGTGGGTCAGTGGTTTTCCCGGCCTGCCATCGAGCGTTCGGCCAGGTATCGCTCCTGGCACAGTGAACGACCCATCCCTGTTCGGTGCAGGGATGCTTGGTGAGGTGGCTACCTCACTGGACGCTGTGTGGTTTCTTAACCCCGGTTTCGTGCGTCCTGGATGCGACTCTCCCTGCCTCATGTGCTGCGGTTTGTTCGCCTGTGCGGGTCCCCCGCGTCATTAGAAGGTAAGTGTACTTATGTGGGGACCTGTCTGTCGGGGGGGGTGTCAGTCTGGGACTGTGTAACCTGCCTCTATTCACACTATTTGGCTCCCTGTCATTCTGCCTGCACGCTGTGGGCTGCAGGAGGGGGGGCTGTGTGGCACTGTGTTTCTGCCTGTTACTGTGTGAAGCGCTGTGTGCTGTGGGGCATGCCTTTGGTCATGTTGGGGGCACTGTACAGCGGTCGCTGCGGCGACCTGCCATGTTGATTTTTACATGGGTGATGTGTTACATCGCAGAGCGGGGAGCGGCGTTTTCGGCGCCAAGCGCCGCCATTTTGCCTGCATCCCCCCGGCCGCAGGTTTTCATTGCGGGCGCCCATTTTCTTGTAGCCTCTCATAGGCTTTACAAGAGCGCCCTGATTGCATCACTTCCTCTTTCCTGATGTGCACCGATCGCAGCAGCAGCTACTACAGGGGTCCCCTCAGGTTTTTGACTTTTCTATCTGCCTGTATCCATTGCCTGTTTTCTGTGCTCTCCCTGTGGGGGTCTCATTAGGCTTGTGTGTGTGGCGGTGGGCTGCGCTCGCCGCGCTTGTTAAGGGGGCAGTTAACCCTTTCTTGTCAGCATAAGTTTTGTGGGGCAATGGATTCTCAGGAGGGCAAATTTCCTGCCACATTGGTGGGTAGCCAGGAGACTGCTGTTTCTCCCCCAGGGGGGGATTTGGCTGTGATTGTGGCTAATCTTGCTGCCCAGGTGCAAATGCTGGTGGCTGTTCAATCCACAAAAAGGTCCAGAGTTTCAATTTCCTCTGGTTCAGAGGGTGATGGTGCGGGGGCTGATATGGCCGGGGTCTCCTTGTCGGGGTCCCGTTCCTCCCTGGATCTTGTGGGGTCCGAGGTGGAGGCTGAGGTTGAAGGGGTGGATAATTCTCCCCCTGGCTCGTCTGAAGAGCTTGCACTCATGGATGACTTGGTTGCTTCCATCAAACAAACGCTGCGCTTGCAAGATGAACCGTGTCCGCCGGCTGCTTTGGCAGCTTATGGGACAAAGAGAAGGCGCAAAACATCGCAGGTTTTTCCCTGCACTGATGATTTTCAGAGCGCAGTTAAGGAACAATCGCGTAATATTCGCAAACCTTTTGCGGTACCCAGTAGGTTTAAACTGCGTTATCCCTTCACGCCCGCTACTGACGAGCGTTGGTGTGTACCACCTCCTGTGGATCACGCGATCGCGGTTCTGAATAAGTCCACTGCGATTCCTGCTGAGGATACCCCGGTATTCCGGGATGCCGCAGACAAGAGGCTGGGGTCTCTTGCCCGTCATACCTATTCTATTATGGGTTCTATGTTAAAAGCTCTGTTTGCTTCCCTTATGGCGGCCCAGGCGGTCGCGAGTTGGACGCAGGTGCTTAGACGCGTTTTGGTGGCTGACTCAGCCCCGCAGGCGACATTGGACATGGTGGATCAAATCCATCAGGGTGTCATGTATTTGTGCGATGCGGACTTGGATATGGTCCCGTTGGCCGCACGTGTACACGGTGTGGCGGTGTTGTCTCGCCGTTTGGTTTGGTTGAAGTGTTGGTCGGTGGACCAATCTTCTCGCAAGACTTTAGCCAATCTCCCTTATGACGGTTCTCGTCTGTTTGGTGAATCCTTGGATACTCTGATTAAGGGGATCCCTGGGGGTAAGAGCACGCTCTTACCCCAATCCCAGAAGGCTAAGTCGGCTCCTGGTAAGAAGCATGCTTCCTTTCGGCCCTCTCAGGGGTCCTTTCGTGCCTTTCGGCCGCACTTTAAGGGCAAACCGTTCAAAGGTCAGGGCTCTCAAAAGAAGCCGTGGACAGGTAAGCAGAAGTCCGGCCAATCCGGATCCGCTGCCCACAACAGTGCGGCCTGAAGGGGCGCCCTCACCCGGTTCTGGGGTGGGGGGACGCTTGCTCGGTTTTCTACAACCTTGGCTGGCCCGTGTTCGGGACAGGTGGGTTCAGGAAATCGTTCGATCTGGTTACAAGATCGAGTTTCTCTCTCGGCCGGAGAGCAGATTTTTTCCCTCAAATCTTCAACTGTCTCCGGAGCGTTTGCGGGATCTGCACCTGGCGGTGCGGGACCTGAGAGTTCAGGGAGTGGTGGTCCCGGTGCCTCATCGGGACAGATTTCGGGGGTTCTATTCAAATCTGTTCACTGTACCCAGGAAGGAGGGCAAGGTTCGTCCAATTCTGGACTTGAAGGCTCTAAACCGCTTTGTGCGGGTTCGCAAGTTCCGCATGGAATCTCTGCGGTCGGTGGTGGCTGCCCTGGTTCCGGGGGAATTCATGGCCTCCATCGATCTGAAGGATGCGTACCTACACATCCCCATTTTCGAGGGTCATCAGAGGTACCTTCGATTCGCCATTGCGGAGGATCACTACCAATTTGTGGCGTTGCCTTTTGGCCTCGCTTCGGCTCCGCGGGTTTTCACCAAGGTGCTTGCGCCACTGCTGGCCTTGTTAAGGGCCCAGGGCATCTCTGTCCTGGGGTATCTGGACGACATTCTGGTTCGATCTGCGACCAGCCAGGGTCTGGAGAAGGATCTGTCCGTCACGGTGCAGACTCTGCAGGAGTTTGGTTGGACGATAAATTATCCAAAATCGACACTGTGCCCGGCGGTTCGTCTTCCCTATTTGGGAATGATCCTGGACTCGGTCCAAGCGAAGGTCTTCCTACCAGACGACAAAATCAAGGTTCTTCAGGGAGAAGTCCAGTCCCTCAGGGACGTTCCGTGCTCATCCCTGCGGAAGTGCATGCGGTGTCTGGGTCTGATGGTCTCGGCTTTCGAGGCGATTCCCTTTGCCCAGTTTCACACGAGGGGTCTCCAAGCGGAGATTCTGTCCAAGTGGGACGGGCATCCGCAGTCTCTGGATGTCCAGATTTCGTTGAGCTGTCGCACCAGAAGGGATCTTCTGTGGTGGCTCCAGTCCCCGGCGGTGTCGGGGGGGAAAGTCTTTTCGTCCTCTTTCATGGACGGTGATCACCACAGATGCCAGCCTGTCGGGCTGGGGTGGTGTTCTGGGCGTTCTGTCCGCCCAGGGGACTTGCTCGGAGGAGGAATCCTCCCTTCCGATCAACATTCTGGAGTTGCGTGCGATAACTCTCTGCCTTCACCGTTGGACGGACAGGCTGCGCGGCTGTCCGGTTCGGGTGCAGACGGACAATGCCACGGCGGTGGCTTACGTCAATCACCAAGGGGGCACCAGGAGTGCCCGAGCGGCTCGGGAAGTGGCCGACATTCTTTCTTGGGCCGAAACTCATGTCCCGGCGATATCGGCGGTACACATTCCGGGGGTGGAGAACTGGCAGGCGGATTATCTGAGTCGCCAGACCCTGGATCAGGGGGAATGGTCTCTCCACCCGGCTGTCTTCCAGATGTTGTGCGCGAAGTGGGGTCTTCCGGAAGTGGACCTGTTCGCGTCTCGTCTGAACAACAAGGTAAAAAGGTTCGTGGCAAGGACGTGCGATCCTCGGGCAGACGTGTCCGACGCGCTGGTGGCCCCGTGGCACCAGTATCGGCTGCTGTATGCGTTCCCGCCGATTCAATTGCTGCCCAGGTTCCTTCGCAGGTTGAACTCGGAACCACACGCGGTGATTCTTGTGGCACCGGACTGGCCTCGCCGGTCCTGGTACGCGGATCTCGTGAACCTGGCGGTCGACGCTCCTTGGCGTCTGCCTCTTCGAGAAGATCTCTTGTCTCAAGGGCCGATATTCCATCCTGCTTTACAGTCGCTGGCTTTGACGGCCTGGCTGTTGAAACCGAGGTCCTGAAGGATAGGGGTCTCTCTCCGGAGGTCATTCACACTTTGATTAACGCGAGGAAGTCTTCCTCGGGGAAGGTCTATCACAGTACTTGGAAGGCCTATTTTGCCTGGTGTGAGTCCAGGGGGTTTTCACCTCGCACATACTCTGTGTCTAGGGTGTTGTCCTTCCTTCAGACGGGTGTCGACCAGCGTATGGCGTTGGCTACGGTCAAGGGTCAGGTGTCTGCGCTGGCCGTTCTCTTTCAACGTCCTATAGCGTCTAACTCTTTGGTTAGTACCTTTGTTCAAGGGGTGCGACATCTGGTCCCTCCTAGGAGGGCACCCTTGCCTCCTTGGGACTTGAATCTTGTGCTGTCCGTGTTACAACATGCTCCTTTTGAACAGATCAGGAAGATCTCGTTGTCCATGTTGTCCAAAAAAGTCGCTTTTT
This sequence comes from Pelophylax lessonae, assembly GCF_965119305.1. Lineage (NCBI taxonomy): Eukaryota > Metazoa > Chordata > Amphibia > Anura > Ranidae > Pelophylax > Pelophylax lessonae. The sequence continues at coordinate 255,845,272 of NC_138773.1, read as the reverse complement.
TGGTGGCGATAACTTCGGCTTGTAGGGTTTCGGAGCTGGCGGCTTTGTCCTGCAAGTCTCCGTACTTGGTCCTTCATCTGGATAAGGTGGTCTTGCGACCCAACCCTTCTTTTCTTCCGAAGAGAGTTTCGGATTTTCACATCAATGAGGACATTGTCCTGCCTTCGCTCTGCGCGAAGCCCAAACATCCGAAGGAGGTGGAGCTGCATTCCTTGGATGTTGTTCGGGCGATTAGGGTTTAGCTGAAATCGACTGAATCTTTCCGCAAGTCGGATTCCTTGTTTGTCCTTCCTGAGGGACCTCGGAAGGGCTTGGCTGCGTCGGCCTCTACCATTGCCAAATGGATCAGACAGACTGTGGAACAGGCCTATACTTTGAAGGGGAAAGTTCCCCCTGTGCCTGTGAAGGCGCACTCTACAAGATCTCTGAGTACGTCTTGGGCCTGTCGTCATGGGGCTTCTGTGGCCCAGGTGTGTAAGGCGGCGACTTGGTCGTCCGTTCACACCTTCACAAAATTCTACAGAGTGGATGTTCAGGCATCGGCAGATGCTTCCTTTGGCCGCAAGGTTCTTAGTGCGGCAGTTCCTTAGAGCCTCTTGTATGGGCTTCTTGGCTGTTTGGGATACATGTTGTTATCCCTAGGTTATTTGTTTTCCTGGGATTTTTTGCTTCTGTTGAGCAAGTTTTTTCTTCTGTTGCCCAGATGGTTTCCTTCCTTTGGTAAGGTTCCTTTCTCTGCTGTGGAGACGGCGTTGCCTTGGGCGCGGCTGCGTTTCCCACCCCTCATGTTTGCACTGCTTTGGGACGTCCCCATTGTGACGAATATGAAGTGGGCGGCGACTGTCGGAAGACGTAAGAGAAAACGGAATTTTTGTAAAATCTTACCTGTAAAATTCCTTTCTCTGAGTCCTCCGACAGTCGCCGCCCCCGCCCCTCTTTTGGGGTTTGGTTATATACTCTACTGCTATTCCACTGAAACTGAGATATGGATGCAGGAAGTAGGAGGGTATTGACTGAGGGGACCACCCCCTGGGGGTGGGATATGTTAAAACTTTTATATTGACATATTCTGTTGCCTAGCTACTCCTTCGGAGCAAAGTCTAATACCCTATTGTGACGAATATGAAGTGGGCGGCGACTGTCGGAGGACTCAGAGAAAGGAATTTTACAGGTAAGATTTTACAAAAATTCCGTTTTTTTCCTGCATGCTAGTGCAGTATTGCTTCTTGCAGAGATCAGTGCAATGCATGTTTCAGCACTTTTGTTTTTTAAACTTTATTTGAAGTGTTACCTATTTCATTCCTGACATGCAATGCCATACAGTACAGTGTGGAAAAATGAAGATATGTTGCAGCTTAAGGAGGCGTGGTTGGGGAGCAATAAAAATGCAGCTCAGCAATCGCAGGTCGCGATTCGATACGATTCGATTCCGCGATGCATCACGATGCATCACGATTACTGCCCAATGCCCATGCCCAGCCCAATGGTTTTCAAAACTTTATCAAAAAAAACAATCAAGCAGTCACAAATAAAATAATCCTTTATTTTCATTTGCTTCAAAGGACACTTTCCTGGACCCTGTCATGGCCTGCAAGCCCTGCATACTTTAGTGCACTTGCACTGCAAACATATAGGAAGGTCTGAAAATGCAAACAGCATAGCAGAGACAGACAACAACACTAGAATTTTACTAGAAGTAACAGTAAAATTAGTAAAAAACTGTAGTAGTGCAGTTTACTGCTTCATAAAAGAAAATATTAATATAAGCCAGGCCTACCACCATTTAAAGTACAACTAAAGGCAAAACTTGGATAAAGTTTGGCCTATAGTTGTACTTTAAGGCAAGCCAAGATAGAAGAAGCCAGCCAGCCAGCCAGCCAAGCTAATATTCTTGTGAAAATGGTCATCATAAATTCCCACAAAACATTATATATAAATCCTTTTATGTGCATATGCATTGCAATAAATTCCAGGTGTGCCATAACCTGTCCTCTACAAAACAGAGCACTTCCTGACTAGTAGCAAACATCAAGGGTGAACCTGGCAATAGTGCACTGCTGCATAACTTCCATGTTCACCATGATGTTTGTTTCCCTCTGTAACTGCCAGTCAACTCAAGTGAGTTGATGGATTGGCTGCTAGAGGGGAGTTACACAAATATAAGCTTATCAATTCACTTATGTCACTTTTATGTCACTTACTTTACAGAAAACGTTACCTGTCCTGCAGACAGTCTCTGTCTCTACCACGATTAAACCCAACTGAAGCCAAGCCAAAGCCACCATTAGAGGAAGGAAAACCCTTGACAGAGTAAATCATCAACTAAAGCTTAAACCTTGAGTAAATCTTCATGGGATCACAAAAAAAACACACAACACGATTGTCTGCATCAGAATCATGAGAACTGAAGAAAGGTTTGGCATTGCCACACTGGTACAACTCAAGGCATATAGGCTAGGTCAGGTTTGTGTGTTTTTGTGATCCAGTAAAGATTTAATCAAGGTTTTACGCTTCAATGTATGATTGATTTAATCTTTCAAGGATGTCCTTTCCTGTACCGTGGCTGCCTGGCTTGCCTTCAGTTGTCTAGATACACTTTTACCTTTAGTATTTGTTTGGTTGAGGGAACCCCCTACACTTGCTATTGCTACAGAGTACAACAGACCAGCAGACAGACATGCGTTGCAATAATTTCCAGGTGTGTGCCATAACCTGTCCTCTACAAAACAGAGCACTTCCTGACTAGTAGCAAATATCAAAGGTGAACCTGGCAATAGTGCACTGCTGCATAACTTCCATGTTCACCGTGATGTTTGTTTCCCCCTGCAACTGCCAGTCAACTCAAGTGAAGTGAGTTGATGGCTGCTAGAGGGGAGTTATACAAATATAAGCTTAAGCTTAAATAATTATCAATTCACTTATGTGAATGGACCATTTTTGAAAACAAGCCATTCTCCATCTCTCCAGTGCCAGAAAAGCTGTAAAAAATATAAAATGTTCCAGGTTCACTGCGATTGTGTTTGCCCCTGCCATTGCCAGTCAACTAAACACAGTGTGTGTGTGTGTGTGTCGTGACTCGTGACAACTCAAAAGCTTATACGCAGCCTCAGCATCAACTCAACACACACACACACTGTGTGTGTGTGTGTGTTGAGTTAATGCTAGAGCTGCGTTATAAGCTCTTGAGTTGTCACGACAGTCAGTCAGTCACGTTACAGAAAGAAAACTTTACCTGCACTGCACTGAGCAGCACTCTACCATGTCGATTACATCTGTAACTGAAGCCAAGCTTGCCAACAAGCCACCATTAGAGGAAGGAAAATCCTTGAGAGAATAAATTGTAAACTGAAGCTTAACCTTGAGGAAATCCTATGGGGGTCACATTCACAAACTCACAAATATAGTATATTACACAAGAATCCACAATTGGTGTTTGTGATCCAATAAGATAAGATTTACTCGAGGTTAAGCTTCAAATGTACAAGTTATTTCTCTCAATGATTTTCCTTCCTATAATGCTGCACCGTGGCTGGCTTGGTGTCAGTTGTCTAGAAGAAAATACACTTTAATATTTATTTGGTTGAGGGTTAAATGAACCCCTAGTACTTGCCTAGACACTTTTAGTGTGAAGCAACGGAACGGATTATGGATTGGAAATGGACACATTGGACAGGACAATCTTCAAAAACAAACCATCAGTGCTATAAATCTATAAAACAAAACTGGTGATGTGACTGACTGGTGACTGGCGGCAGACTGAATTAGTAATTACTAATTCATTAAAAACATGAATTAGTAATTATTTCAGTGCTTAGCATTTGGGAACATGTAGGTTTTTCTGTAAGAACACTAGATGATCCACATGCTCAGGTTTAAGACTGCTTCTTTTCGCTGTTATAACATCTCCTGCAGTAGAGAAAACCCGCTCTGCAGATACACTTGTACCTGGGATACACAAGTATTGCTTTGACAGCTGAGAGAGGAGGGGGAATATGACCTCATGCTCACGCCACCATTTTAAAGGGTCCTCAGTGAGAGGCAGAGGTGGGGCTTTACAATAGGTTCTTAGGTTCTATTGCACCATCAGTGAAAGACTGCCCCAGCAAAGTCATGAGCAGCGATGTTGTGGCCTTTTTTTTGGGAGGAGAATGGCTGTCCTCAATGGGTGTTGTTTCTGTTTCTTCTTCCACAGTTGCTTTTTCCCTAGGCACTTCATCCACATTTGTCCTTCTATTAAATGTAATCTGTGTGTTTGAACAAAAGATAATAGTATAAGAAGAGCTGAACTGACTAAGAGTGTGATTCATTGATGAGGTGTGGGAAACTGCACGGTAATCCATACCATACAGTTCCACTTCCCACACCGCATCAGTGAATCAGGGCATGTTATTACACAACACAATGTAGCTGAGCTGCTAGCTGTCTGGCAGGAAACATGATGAAATTCTAATTACTTCCAAAGATGCAGCCTCCTCAGTCACTCCTTTGTATATCTCCGATCTCTCCTCCTCTGTGAGAATACAAGGCAGTCCTTTAAAGCGAGGATCCAGAGCAGAGGCTGTATGAAGGATCTTCTTCTCTGCCTCACTGCTGTACCTCTTCAGGAGATCTGTTTTGATTGCATTCTTGATCTCATGGGTCATGGCTGTGTCTCCCATGGTGTCTGTCATGCTCTGGAGCAGTTGTGCATTTAGAGGGGCAATGAGAGACACTGTTGGGTTGCACTCTTCTGACATCAGCAAGGTTGCATCCTTCATTGGCTTTAATGCACTCACAGCGTCCTCTGCATTTGACACATCAGTTTCATTGAGAGTGCAGAGATCAGACTCTCCTTTTCTGACTTCTGGAGACAGCAAGGTGGCACAAACTGCAGGTTGTTGTTCTAAGAACCTCTCGACCATGTCATATGCGCTGTTCCATCTTGTTGGCACATCAGTTATTAGCTTATGATTCTTCAGGCCCAGACATTTCTGTTTCTCTTTTAGACAGTGGCTTGCTCTAGTGCTGCAATGAAAGAATGTGGATATTCGTCGCACTCTGGCGAGAAGCCTGGAGAGCGTGGCCCCTTTCAGTGCCCGCTGACATGCAAGATTAAGTGTATGGGAAAAACATTTAACATGAGGAAATTTACCAACTTGAGCTGCAACTATCATGTTCGCCGCGTTGTCGGTCACAAGCACTACAGATTTATCAGACAGCTGCCATTCTTCCACAACATGAGACAGTAGCTCTGCCAGATGAGCACCTGTGTGAGACTCATAAATGGCTCTTGTTTGCAACACATGTGACAAGACCTGCCGGTCCTTAGTAACGTAATGTGCTGTTATTGTAACATAGGACTCCGTTGTGACTGACGTCCATGAATCACACGTTATTGCGACTCGACTGGCTTGGTTCATTGACGCAAGTACCTGAGTTTTGGTGTCGTGGTAGAGTGCAGGTATAACGTTTTCTGTAAAGTGCCTGTGTGATGGGATCTTATAACGTGGCTCTAGCGTCTTCACAAGGTAGCGAAACCCGGCGTTGTCCACAACTGAGTAAGGCCGTAGGTCCTTGGCGATGAAAGCTGCCACAGCTTTGGTTAGTTTCTTCCCTTTTTCTGAGTTGGGCGGATAAGTTGACAGTATGGCATCAATTCTTGGCTGATCTGGGTCTAGCAGTCTTTCCTTGGCAGTGGTGGCACTGCTGGTGGCGACAGGTGTTACTAACTCAGAGTGAAAACGGCTAACATGGTTTCTCAAGTTCGTAGTATTCCCTAGGTATTTAATTTTTGTGTGACAGGCTTTACATACGGCGTGTGTCTTGTCCAACTCACGCTTCCCTGTGTGCTCGTAAAATCCGAAATGTGCCCAGATGTTTGCTCTTAAAACGCTAGGTGCATTTTTTATCTCTCGATCTTTTTCTCCTTCTGCCATATTTACCACCATACTACCACGTATGTGACGGAGACGGATGACATAAGTTGCCAAACTCTGTCAGTGTTTAAAAAAAAAATAAAAAAAAAAACTTGTAAACTAAGCCGCAACAAATCAACCAAGCAACATCTTTCATAAAATATGACTGTCTGTCTGTCTGTCAGACTCCCTTCCTTGCATGCACTGAGCCAAAACCCCCGGGGCCCCCCCTTACCCCACAGCTGCCTGTGACAGTGACAGTGACACTTGACAGAGACCCCCTTCCCCCCACAGCTGAGCTGACTGCAGCCTGACACACTGACAGAGACCTGGGTGGATGTCCCACACCTTCCCCAATCCCCCACAGCACTGACAAACACTGAGAGTGAGTGAGTCCCCCTCCTTGCCCAGACCCCCACACTGACAGAGACCTGGAAGTCCCACACCTTCACCAATCCCCCACAGCACTGACAAACACTTGAGTGAGAGTGAGTCCCCCCCCTTGCCCAGACCCCCACACTGACAGAGACCTGGAAGTCCCACACCTTCACCAATCCCCCACAGCACTGACAAACACTTGAGTGAGAGTGAGTCCCCCCCCCTTGCCCAGACCCCCACACTGACAGAGACCTGGAAGTCCCACACCTTCACCGATCCCCCACAGCACTGACAAACACTTGAGTGAGAGTGAGTCCCCCCCTTGCCCAGACCCCCATAGCTGACTGACACTGACAGAGACCCCCAGGCCCCCACTGACTGACCCCCCTGGCTGCCAGACTGCCACAGCAGAACAGTACCCCCGGGCCCCGACCGACCGTCCCCTGTCCCAGGCCCCCCCCCCCATCACAGACATCCCCCAGAGATACAGACGAGAGACCCCCATGAATGATAACACAATTATTTGTTCGGACATACCTGCTGTGTGACTGTGTGGGTTGTTGTGCACTGCATTGCAGAGGAGGACAGGTGCTGTGCTGCTCTCTGGGCTCTGTGGCGGGCGGCTGGCGTCACTGGCAGTGGCGTGGCGTGGCGGCTGGGCCTCCAGGGCCTGTCGGCTACGGTGAGGTGAGGTGAGGCTGGCGGCGCTGGCTGGCTGCGATGGGGACGCACTTGGGGCTCCTCGCTCCTGTGTGTGGACTCACTGGACTGGCGGCTTCTGGCTTGGATGGCTGGTTGGCTGGCTTCTAGGCCGCAGGTGGGACGCCGATACACGCGGGGGATGTCTTGCTGCGCCTCGGCCTGAGTCAAAGAGGCGGAAGGGGAGGAGCGGAGCCTTTTTATTAAGCTCCCGCCACTAACCCACCAATCAGCTGCCGATCCTGCGATCTTGTGATTTTTTTTTTTTCCCTTGCGCGATAGGGCGTGGCCTCGGGTGATGACGTCACCTCGTATAATCGATTATGCCGGCAGCCCGCATCAATGCAGAATCGCGAAGGGTCGAATTGCGATGCATCGATCTTTCGATTATATTCCCCAGCCCTAGTGTCCTGAGCGTAAATATAAATGAGGCCCCATAAGAGCTATACAGACTCTCACACTGGATTTTGGAATGGTGATGGCAGAGCATAGTTTGAGCCATTTTCGAGGGTGGGGCAGGAAACTATTTGGGAATTATTAAAGGTAATTTTAGAAATCATACTGTATCTTTTCTTTGTGAATATATTTGTTACATGTTTCCAAACACACAGCATAACTTCCATTTAAAAATTGCTGCTTACCATTTTATTAGCTTAAAGCGGAGCTACACCCAAAAGGGAAACTTCTGCTTTAGGGCTTTCTCCAACCTCCTCTTCACTAAATGGCACTTTTTTTTTGAGGTGGGGGGGGGGAGCGGATACTTAGAACAGAAGTTCACCTTTCCTCCTCCCTCCCTGCAGTCTTTTGGGACACATGCCCAGTGGGCACCCTGCTGTGAAGCTGCAAGCTGTCACAGCTGGGTGCCCACAGTTGAGATGCCGGGGACAAAAGATGGAGGGAAGGGATGGCTAGGTGGGGACATTGCTGGATCCTGGGACAAGTGACTGTCTGTTTATTAACAGTCAGCAGATATGGTTTTTGTAGCTGCTGACTTTTAATAAACACAAAATGACTGGAGCTCCTCTTTAAAAATCTTACCTAGCTCTCCCCTACTTATAAGGAGGGGGTTGGGGAGCTATGTTTACCATAATTAACCTGTCTGCACGGTGCCAGCAGATCACTTTATTAGTTGTAAACTAGATGGGTACGCTGACTGTCCTAACAAAGGGTTAAAGAGCTCAAGGCTTGGCTGATATATTGTATCTTAATGCACTTAAAAAACTGTACCTAAAATCTATCCCCTAATTTCACAAAGCAATCTATTCTGAACTGTAGCTGCTTACAGAGTCTTATGTAAAAACCTGCTCCAAGGTAACAACTAGAAAGGTAAGTTTTTTTTTTTTTGGTTTTTTTTTTGTGAATGGAAACATAACAGACATACAGTGGGGGGGTTCAGATTTGTCTGCAAACGTGGAATACATTTTAAGGAGTTTAGCAGAACAAATGCATCTTTGGGTGCTCAAGGCTACTGTGTGAAATTCAGGCTTGTGGAAATGTTGCATATTCCTGAGTCTGCCTGCAGAGGGAGCACTGCATTTGCTGCATTTGTTCCCATGACACATGATGTATGTATTGTATCAGAGGTTTGTAGGACATCTGCTTCATCTCAAAAAAGTTACTTACTATCCCATGCTTTCTTCAACAGGTCTTAGAACTTCATCCCAGTTACCCAAAGATAAGAAAAGATATTCTTGACAAATCCAGAGCTGCCTTAAGGACTTAAACACAATGTAAAAGATAATTGTAGCAGCAGAATACAGTACCCAGGCAAAAGGAATTGTGAGTACTAGGCACAGCACTATGGCCAGCTAAAGCAAGTGCAAGTGACCACCGCCATGTTTACAGAAGAATACCAGGCTAAAAGAAAAGGACTTTGTTTTGAAAGGAGTCGTAGTTGAAGTCACTGTAGAGCCAGTTAATAATTTCATTTACTTGCCTTGAGTTGTGGGTGCAGCCAATATAGTGCCCAGGATCTGACACTGAAAGATTTAGCGTCCTGCACCATCTACTACATCATTCCAGCTCAGCTCACACAGAGCAAAACACTGAAACTCCTATTACACTGAGAAAGCAGGGCTGCTTTCTTCCTTATGGCAGGAAAGTATTCCACACATCATTCCTAACATTTTAAATTTTTCCCAATGCTCCTAAAAGTTAGAAGCACAGGCACCTCTAGAGTATGGATTTTTGTTTATTTTAGGCTGGACTGACATGTTGTTAGTTTAGATGCATGTACACAAAACAGAAGTCCACTTTAAATGTTATTTCCACCTTTTGCAAAATATAATAATAAATACAAATTTCTCTTTCGTTCATTGACGGACATAGCTCCTGATCTTCTTAACCAGGGGTCCTCAAACTTTTTAAACAGGGGGCCAGTTCACTGTCCCACAGACGCTGTTGGGGGCCGGACTATAGTTTGAAAAAAATATGAAAAAATTCCTATGCACATATTTTATATGTAGTGCACAGAAAACAGTACAATTATTTAAAACCATAGCCTCAGGAACTAAAGTGCAAGCAGTGCAGACAAGTCTCTGTATGAACCCTTCAGAGCTGAAGACCTGACACGCCCCCCCCAACTAGTGAATGACTACAAGTTCCAGCATGAATCCACAAGCTCCAAGGGGTCACATTCTTAAATCTCTGGGGCTCATGCTGGGACTTATAGCCCTTCACTATTTGGGGGGCTGTCATTTCCTCAGCTCTGAGGGGCTCATATTGGGACAAGTAGTCCTTCACTTTGGGGGGGGGGTCACATTCTTACATTTCAGGGGGTCATGTTGGGACTTGTAGTCCTTCACTAGTTAGGAGGGATTGTCACGTCCTCCGATCAGAGGGGTTCATGCTGGAACTTGCAGTCCTTCACTTTTATAAAGTTCATACCTCCCAAAAGTAATGGACTTCAAGACTTCAAGACCCAGCATGAACCCCTGAGATCTAAGGATCAATGCAGCGTCACCAGTGCCCATCAGAGCAGCCTCATTAGTGCCCATCAATGCAGCCTCAGCAGTGTTCCTCAATGCAGTTTGATCAGTGCCCATCAATAGAGCCTCACCAGTGCAGCCTGACAAGTGCCCATTAGCTCAGCCTCATCAGTGCCCATCAATGCAGCCCCACCAGTGCCCATCGCTGTTGGTCCTGCAGGCCGCTGGCCTGTAAGTTTTGCTGGGAGCTAGCCATGGCCTGTGGGTCCTGCAGGAAACTGGCCATGGCCAGCTCCCAGCAGGACCTGCAGGCCAGCAGGACTCAGTGGCCAGCAGGACCCATAGGCCATGGCCTGCTCCCAGCAGGACCAGCAGGCCATGGCCAGCACCCAGCAGGCCATGGCCAGCACCCAGCAGGACCAGCAGGCCATGGCCAACACAGGACCTGACAGCCAGACAGTGTTGGGATGTGAGGGTCAGCTGAGGGTGTCAGGGTGTCTCACCACAGCGATGCCGATGACAGCTCAGCAGGTTCTTGCTCGGCCTCCTGGGGGTGATGACCACTTCAAGCCCTGGTAGGCTGGCGCTCCCTGCCTCCATCCTAAAGTAAGCTGTAAAAACTTCAGGCATCCAGCGGCGAGCTCCGTTGTATTCCGCGCCGCGCCGTGTGCCCCGCCAATTCCTGCCTTCAAAGTCTCTGGGAGTTGTAGTTTCCTGCTGCGCGCCCCTGCTCTGTTCTCCACAGCCACCGCCACAAGGAACTTGAGCGTGGTCGGGACTACAACTCCCAGAATGCAGCGCGGGAGTAAAACAGCCAATTGGCTGCTGCTGCAGCCGATTTCCTGCACACAGGGAAAAAAAAAACCAGCCCAACTCAGTTCTGCAATTGCCGGGGGGGGGCCGGGTTCAGGACCCTGGCGGGCCGCGTAGTTTGAGAACCCCTGTTCTTAACCATTGGGTTATACTGCCCCCTACAGGAGTAGGACAGAAAAAACATCTGGCTATGCCTATAGGGTGGTCCCAGGGGGTATACTCCCTCTCTCTGCTATAGGGACTCTGTTTTTTTTTTCTGTCTAGTCAGGAGTAAGGACCTAGTTCCTTGCTGGGATCTCTGGTCCTGGCAATTTCATTTTAGATGGAGTTTTTTTCTCCTGTTTTTTTTCCTGTGAGATCTACAATCAACTGCCGGACTGAGCGACGGGCTGGATAATCTGGATTCAGTGGTCACCCCAGTCTGGCCAGCAAGCGCGCAGACCTCCGTTCTGCGCTAGGTGGGCCGCAACATAGCAACACCGGGAGGCATTGACAATCTAATAAAAACGCCTGTATTCTGCCAAAAAAGAAGCTCATGTCTTTTTTTTTAACTTCAGGCGCTTTGCTTCAGGAGACAACAGGCTCATCTGAACAGGGGCCTTGAAATGAATGGGATTTTGCTTGTTGGTCGTTTTGAGATTTCATAGATGAGCGTTTTTATGAGCTGAAAAACGCCCAGGTGTGAACAGGGCCTTAGGGTCCCACAGTGGGAAAGAGTACTCTTCCTCTGCAGGCTACCAAGGGCAAGGAGCCTCATCGTAGACATGGGCCATTCTCCTCAGCTCATAGAGGTTTTTTTCGTCCCTCAGGGTCTCAAGGCAAGGGATCAAAAGTCAGGGCCTCCACCGGAGGTTCCAAGATACCTTGGTCTGGCAAGCCATGAGTGGGCTCTTCCAGAACTGCGGACAAGGCTGCCTCTGCATGAAGGGGTGCCTTCGCCCGTATCTCGGGTGGGGGGACGTCTTCGCTGGTTTCTGGATCCATGGACCTCCCTGGTATAAGACACGTAGGTCCACAAAGTTATTCGGTCAGACCTACGAGATCGAGTTCGGTCTTATCCTCCAGAAAGGTTCTTCTCTTCCAACCTGCACTTGTCCCCAGATCCCTTACATATCTCTTTGGGGTAGTGCAAGACTTGTTCCTTCAAGGGGTGATTGTTCTAATTTCGGAAAGTTTTCAGGGGTTTTTACTCAAACCTCTTTACAGTTCCTGGGAAGGAAGGCAAGGTACGTCCAATTCTGGGCCGCAAGGTGCTAAACTGCTTGTGCGAGTACAGAATTTCCGCCTGGAGTCCATTCACACGGTAGTGGCGTCCCTACGTCAGGGGGATTTCTTCTCGCTTCTATCGACATCAAGGATGCCTACCTGCACATTCTAATATGTGCCAGTCACCAACGCTCCCTCAGTTTTGCCGTGGGCAAGGAGCATTATCAATATGTGGCGTGGACCTTTGGTCTCGCCTCCGCTCCTCGGGTCTTCACAAAAATGTTGGCCCCGGTGCTGGCATTGTTTGAGTCAGTGGGGGATCGCAGTACTGGGGGCTGTTGAACACCAGGTGCTGAAGGATGGAGGTTTGTCTGAGTCGGTGAAATGAAGATCTATTATCGTACGTGGAAGGAGTACATTGCGTAGTGTGAGTCTCTTGGGATTCATCCTCGCTCCTTCTCGGTGGATCGGATCTTAACCTACCTCAAGGGCCAGGTAGCGACTTTGGCGGTCTTTTTCCAATGGACTTTGGCCTCACACTCCCTGGTGCGTACTTTTCTTCAGGGTGTCCAACATTTGGTTCCTTCAGTGCGGGCTCCGTTGCCGCCCTGGGATCTAAATGTGGTGCTTTCAGCTCTACAGAAGCCTCCCTTTGAAAATATTCGGGAGGTTTCCCTGCTTGTGCTGCCCCAGAAGGTGGCCTTTTTTGGTGGCTATCACACTGCGCACAGGGTGTTGGAACTGGCAGCGTTATTCTGTCGTTCACCTTATTGGTGATTCACAAGGATGAGGTGGTGCTTCGCCCCTGTACGTCATGCCTTCCTAAGGTGGTCTCTGACTTGTCATTTGAATGAGGACATTGTGTTGCCTTCCCTGTGTTCCAGGCAAAACATCCAAAGGAAATTGCCTTGCATGCCTTAGATGTGGTCCGGACAATTAGGGTGTACCTGGCAGCTACAGAGTTTTTTGGGAAGTCAGGCTCTCTATTTGTGCTCATGGATGGACCTCACAAAGGGTTGTCTGCTTCCTCTGCGACCATTTCCAGATAGATCAGACAGACGGTGGTTCAGACCTATTGCATCAGGGATCAGGTTCCTCCTTTCCCTGTCAAGGAGCACTCTACTAGGGTGCTTAGTGTCTCCTGGGCTTCCGTCCTCAAGCGTCAGTAACGCAGGTTTGCAAGGCTGTCACCTGGTCGTCGGTGCACACTTTTACAGATTTTTTATAAAGTGGATGTGTTGGCATCTGCAGATGCTTCTTTTGGCCGCAAGGTTTTACTGGATGCTGACCTGGTCCTCTTTGAGGGTGTATTGTTTTTTCAGGTGAGCTCCAGTTGTCAATGGGTGAGCTGCATGTTACCTGGTTGGCTATGGTTAGTCCCTGAAGTTTTTTCCCATCCCTCATGTTTAACACTGCTTTGGGACGTCCCAATGGTTAGGAAGAATCAGGAGCTGTGTCCGTCAATGAACGAAAGAGAAAATGGGATTTTTGACTTACCGTAAAATCCATTTCTTTGATGTTCATTGAGGGACACAGCACCCACCCCTCTGTGGAGTTGGCTTTCTTCTGACACTGCTTGTAACAAAACGGAGTGCCTATAGGTGAGAGTGGGTGTATACCCCCTGGGACTGCCCATAGGCATAGTTAAGCTTTTTCCTGCCTAGTGTCTTACTCCTGTAGGAGGCAGTGTAACCCAATGGTTAAGAATCATTATAAGCTGAGTCTGTCAATGGACATCAGAGAAATTGATTTTTACGGTAAGTAAATAATCCCATGTTTTTTCAGCAAAAATATGTGCATATATTATTTTTCTTAAAAGGTTAAATTATCATTTCACCCCAAAAGTAAACATATATTATATTGCAGCTTTCCAATTCTTAGATGTGATGTCTGCATTTGATTTTTTTTTTGTTTTTCAACAGAACAAGCTTTCCTGCTCTTTTAGCAGCATAGGCGTGCGCACAGGGTGTGCCAGGTGTGCCTAGGCACACCCTTATCAACCTATGCAGTGCCGATTCCCCCAGCTTCTTGGCGCCCCTTGTCTCCCCCTGAAGTGCTGCCAGCTTCCCTCCTGCGGGAGATGTTTTAGGAAGTATAAATGAATGAACACAGTGAGTGATCTGTACCAATCACTCCTGTGTTCATTCTTAACTGAAGTATAATAAACTATTTACTGTGCTTCAGTTTGTGAATAAGGAGTTAGCCGATCAGCATTGAGCACTTCCCATTCATTCACTGTGCAGTGCAGCTAAGGCTGCAGAGAAAAGGGACTGGGGAAGCTCTGTCCTCAGTTCCTTTCTCTCTTTTTAGACTCTTGATATTTCACCAAAGCCCCCCAATGGAGCTCCTAAGAAAAAATTGTAAATAAATAATAAAAATAAACACTACTGACACCAATCTCTGCTCTGCTGACACCGTCCACTGCTCTGCTGATATACATGCAAATGTGTTTGTGCTCTAGGGTGCACACCCTAATGCAGTAGCCTGCGCACACCAATGTGTAGCAGAGTGTTGACACAAACCAATGAGCACTGACAGTGGTGCTTACAATGATCTGCTTTTATTTATACATGTAAAACCTTTATCCCAAAAGGAGAAATAAACTAACTGTAACTGTAGTGTGAGCTTGAGTTTGGCTTCAGTTTTTAGTGTATCTACAGTAAATCTAGTAAATCATACACTTACCTTCTCCCAGACTGACAGTGCTCCTGTCCTAAGGTTCCCCTGTGCTTCTTCATCCAGAGTTCAGTGTTACTGGTCAAATCACCAGGTAAAAACAGAGGGGAAAATAATAGAAAAAAAATAAATCTAATGATTGATAAGCTGCAATACATTACATTTTTTGTTTTGGGTTTAATACAGCTTTAGAGATTCCAACTGTACACATACCACAGCCACTTGGAGGGATTTTCACTGTCCCTACTCAATCTATTAATTTATATTATGGAAAAGGCAATAGAACGGCTGCTCACACTTCAGACGAGGCACACATCAGTCGAGGCACACAGAGAAAACCTCTGTTGTAGTAGAAAGGTTAAGACCTTAGGTGCAGGAACAGAGATAGGGAAAATACAGTGAGATTGCTTCACTGAAACTCTGAAGACATTCAAGAAACCAATGAGTGACTCAGCCAACTAGACTGCATCTATGAGAAAAATGACTGATCCTTAATGCACTACCTGCCATTTAGAAAACTGAGTTTGCCAGGTTCAAGTCTTAGGATTTTTGTAAAAGATTTTGTAGAAGAGTTTTAAAATGATCCAAAACGTTCCTGTAATTGTATTTTAATTTCAGAATATTTTTTATCTTTTGTTCATTAGTATTTATTGAACTGTTAAATAAATTATTTTACATATTGCAACAGTTGTATTGGATGCCATTCTTGTACATGTTTACTTAATAGTTTGTATGTCTTAAAGGGTATATCCAGAACAAAGGATTCCCCATCTGATTAGGAACCCCTATGTTGAGAAAGAGGTCACCCCCCGGCACTCACATTTAGTGTTCTTGCAAACACTGTGACTCCCATATCAGTAAGGCAGGCCATTCAGTCTTCGTTGCTGCTGTTTGAGGGGAAAAAAATAAACAGATTCCCCCATCCACACATTCGTTGTGGATGGAGGAATCAATCCTGCTAAGATATTGTATTGGGCCAGCAGGGAACCTTCCCCTCTGGCAGAATACTATAATCAGTGTTGCTAGCTATAGCCGGCGGCACTGATAGTTAAAAAAAAAAATCAACAGGCTGGATCTAAAAAGGCAATCGATAGAGACAACTTGTGTACAAGCAGCTAGCCTATACATGGATCATAATTTGTCTGGCCTCTGCTGAACAGACAGAGACCAGAACTCACCACCACCCTCACCATTCAAGTCAAATAAAGTAAAACGTTTTGGCTTTAGATAATCTTTGAATAGTCTTTATTAACAATTTAGGCTGTAAGGTAGAGGCAATGCTGTAGATGGCATACACTTGGGTTTTTTATTATACAATAGTAAATTAATAGCACAGTGGCTAAGTGGTTAGCGCTTCCACCTGGCAGCACTAGAGTTGTCAGTTCGAATCCCAAGCATGACACTATCTGTACTGAGTTTGCATGTTCTCCCTGTGCCTGTGTGGGTCTCCCCTGGGTACTCCGGTTTCCTCCCACACTCCAAAGACATGCTGGTAGGTTAATTGTCTTTTGTCTAAATTTGCCCTAGTATGTGTACGTATGAATGTGAGTTAGAGACCTTAGATTGTAATCTCCTTGAGGGCAGGGACTGATGTAAATGTGTATTAAATATGTAAAGTTCTGTGTAAGTTGACGGCACTATACAAGTACCTATAATAAATAAAAATAAAGTCAAAATAATGGAAGCTAATCCTGCAATAAAAAACGCTGCAAACTGTGCAACCAAATCAATTAAGGCGTCGTCATACCAAGAAGACGTTTTGGACAATTTCATGCTACGAACTCTGTGGGAACAGGTTGAGGATGCCCTCTTCCTGTTCCAACACACTGCAGACCAGTGCACAAAGCAAGGTCCATAAAGATGTGGAGGAACTTATCTGGCCTGCACAGAGTCCTGACCTCAACTCAATAGAACACATTTGGGTTGAATTAGAGTGGAAACTGTTCGCCAGGCCTTCTCGTCCACATCAGTGCCTAACCTCACAAATTCCCCTCCTGAAAGAATGGTCAAACATTTCCATAGACACACTCCTAAACCTTGTGGACAGCCTTCCCAGAAGAGTTGAGGCTGTTCTAGCTGCAAAGGGTGGGCCAACTCAATATTGAACCCTACAGACTAAGACTGTAATGCCATTAAAGTTCATGTCCGTATAAAGCATGGATATGCAAACTCTGGCCCTCCAGCTGTTGGAGAACTTCAAGTCCCATGAAGCATAGCAAAACTGACAGCCACAAGCATGACACCCATAGGCAGAGGTCTGATGGGCCTTTTAGTTTTGCAACAGCTGGAGGGCCACAGTTTGCATATCCCTGGTGTAAAGGCAGGTGTCCCAATACTTTTAATAATATAGTGTATGTAGTAGTGGGAAGGAAAACCTAGAGGACTGTTCAGGGGAGTCATTACTGGATGTCGATATAAAGGCATATGCATGTGCTTGGAGCCGCTGATAAGGCAGTACAGCTGGCCCTCCTGTACCGGCCCCATCAGTTCATAAGGGGGGCCCGGGCACCTGCTGAGCAGAAACACCGGCTGTACTGCCCCAATTCTGAAACAAATCCTCCTGTGGCTCATCCTGAAACCCAGCGGCTTCTCCTCTTCTCCATTCCACCTCCTGTCCCCTGCTGCAAGAAAAGACACAGGGCAATTGCTTCCAGTTTTTTACCCTCTCCCCCCCCCCCCCCCCCACAACAGCAATCACTCCCCTTCTGGGTCCCTTCATCACCGATCCTCTCTCCTCCCGCAGCGCTGCCTGCTCTCAATCTCTCCCTACCACCAACTGCAGCTGATGCTGGAACACAAAGGAGGATCAGGAGGTCAGTGCACGGGCACACTTAGATATAAAGAGTACGATGCAGCAACAGAGTATCAGTGGTCACACAACAAATGAGTGGATTGTGATCGCTGCTGATTAGCTGTGTGCATACCCAAACAGTGTAATGATAAAGGAAACAGTCAGCACAGATCTACCCTCACTGATCAGATGAAGTACAAAAAGAAATAGCAAATTACCTCTAAATGTGTCAAACTATTGCTCAATCCTGTTATCTCCCTAAAGTGCTAGTGCAAACATATGTAATGATTCTATAAACAATTACTCTCACAAATAGTGCAATGATTAAAGTGCAAAACAAAGTATGTGCATTATAAGCAAATACATAACTGTTAATTAATGTAAATAGTAGCAAAATGCATACAAAAAACAAACACTGAAGATAAAGTCCAAAAACGATGTGTGTTGATTTTCAAAAAATCAACAACTACAATTTTGAAAATCTTCCAAACAAATCTGTGCAATCCTCCACCGATTACCCCAAACTGACTCACTAGATGGAGTTGTTGGTCAAATTATAAACCAGCATCTACGCCTTATGCCTCGTTTCCACTGAGTGGTACGGTTCGGTTCAGTAAGGTACGGTTCGGAACGGTACACCTTGCGTTTCCACCGCCAATAGTACCCTTTCATGATAGGCGTGGTGTAGCCGGAAAGCAGTGATCGACGTCACTTGATAGGCGTGGTGTATGCCGGAAACAGTAGTAGAGAACTCTAGAGTATCCTCTCAGAAACATGCTGGAACACCTCATTTCTCACCATTCCATCGAGTTCTCTTTGCACCCTTTCCTCGCTGATGATACCCAGGAAGATCTGCACCTCCTGTGTCGACCAAGTTTCCCTGGGCGCCGACATTTCTGTTGCTTCCGTAAACACATTATGAATGCCGCCCACGGAAGTGACGATTCTCTGTCAACCAATCAAAGTTCTGCAGAGTGTAGCTCCACCCAGTTGGTACGGTACTAATCTTCTTGGTACCCCAACGAAAGGGTACCAAAAAAGTGGTACGGTACGGTTCGGAATTAGGGTACCATTCATAATGGAAACGGCATAAATAGCGTACCGAACCGTACCAGAAAGCTCAGTGGAAACGAGCCATTAGTTACCTTATCCAGCAGGACGGCTTGTAACACTGCTGTTAGTGATCCAATCCCTTTTCCTCGGCTCTTTCACAGAGGTATATAGGACGTATATCGATTTTAAGAAAGAAGGGAGAGTCTACATTGTGTAATTCCATAAAAACTTGCCAGTTTATTAAAAACAAGTTAATATACACTCACATTGCTTAAGTGTCAGCCCGACACTAGGGAAAAAACGCCTTGTAACTATTGTGTCTGTCTCGTCTCCGGCTGTAGCTTCAAAGCCTTGAGAAAGAAAAAGATCTGAGAGAACAGCTATTGACCAAGAATCACATTGAGAAGAAACAGAAGGCATGGGATGTAGTTTTATTACGGATTTTAATATACAATCTAGAAAGATTGAAGGTGTGATTAAGAAGCATTGGCCGATCTTACTACAAGATGACTTTCTAAATAAACTGCTCCTGACACAGCCAAAATTCATTTACAGAAAGAACAAGTCTATACGCAATAGAATTGTTAATATCTTAGATCCCCCCCCATCAAGTCAAAATGTTTCCTGAATTAAAAGGGTTCTTTATTTTAGATGTAATCAGTGTGTAGCATGCCACGCCACTAAAAAAGAGAACTAGAGGGATTGAGGCTAATACCACAAAGAAAAAACATGATATAAAATCCTTGATTACTTGTGAACAATAAAGTCACCAGTTCATGCTCTGATCAAAAAATCCCATCAAGGCTGGCTTATAGTCCTTTTTGAAAGAGGCTTCCAATGCCAGAACGTTGCAGCTCTCCTAAATATCCACTAAGTGGTGGAAAAGGGAATCTGTACAAGGAATCAAAAAAAGAAGAGCGCGCGGCCACCGTAGCATAATACTGCTTTTATAGAAAACATGCAGGAAGCTGATAAAATTTGCACTCACATTTAGAAGGCCAATCGTGGGCGTATGCAGTATATAGTATAAATGTGTACTCCCCTCCCCTGGATCACCGCTGCAAGAAGTTTGAAGCTGATAAACCTCCACTTTCAAACCAGATGGCAATTTCCAGGTCCTCATGTACAGAGCCCTGGCGTGCTCACTGGGGTGCGCCTGGCGCTGCAATTGAGCGTGGGGGACTCCCGGAAGACAAGGGTAAGTAAGAGAGAGAGATGGATAGGCCGATGCGCAACCACGTAGGTTGCTAGGACAACACGTTTCGGAGGCATGGTGGAGGTAATTTAACTACAGTAACCCTTCCCTTATCCCTATCCTTAAAGGGATCATGCCAGGGGATTGGAGGACCTTAATTATGAAGAGCGTTTACAATCGCTTGATTTATTCTCCCTAGAGAAGAGACGCCTGAGAGGGGACATGATAGCAATTTACAAATTTCTCAACGGTGATCTCAGCATAGAAAAAAACTATTCAGTCGCAAGGATTGCATGAGGACACGAGGCCTTACAATCCGATTAGAGGAGAAGCGTTTTAACCTCAGGCAAGGTAGGGGGTTCTTTACTGTTAGGGCTATAAGACTCTGGAATTCTCTACCACAAAAAGTAGTTACTGCGGGGAGTATGGCTACTTTCAAAAGACTCTTGGACGTACATCTCAAGGATCAGAACATTCAGGGGTATGTGGAATGTTTACGGCCACACACACCTACACAGGTTGAACTGGATGGACTATAGTCTTTATTCAACCTCAACTACTATGTAATTCACTATGTAATTCACACAGGAACCAGTAAATAGGACTTGGAAACAACCATAAATACATAATAATAATAATAAAATCATTTCAGATGAATTTTAAAGAATTTTAAAACAAACAAAAAAATGTATTAATTAAATTTTAAGCATATTTCATAACCCTGAATGACGGGCGTAGAAAATCCTCATTAATCTAAAAAAAAACTGGCCCTATACCCATTGGATGTAGGACCATACCTAAAACCAATAATGGAATGTAACGGGGCCACTGACCAAACCTTAAATAAGAGTACTGACCTCTAATTCCTCATTGAACCCCTCAGGGGACATAGAATTAAGCGAAAAGATCCAAAAGGTCTCTCGCATGCATAGCCACGTGAACCTCTCCCCTTCAGGGAGGGACATGGGTATAACCTCAATACCGAAGAGCTCAAGACCTTCCGTACTACTTCCATGCACCTGACAAAAATGCAGAGGGACACTATGTTTGTCCTTTTTTTACTCTATGTAGCGACAATGCTTGCCAAACCTAGTCCACATGGCCCGGACTGTCCTACCTACATAGTGCAAACCACATGGGCACCTCAGTCCATACACTACGAATTGGGTAATACAGCAAATTAATTGCTGAATGTTGAAGGACCGCCCGTCCCTCCTGAAAAACATATTTTTCCCATGATGCATAAATGCACAGGCCTTGCATCTGCTTAATTTACATTTATAAGATCCTAGCATATTCAAGAACATGGGAATGTCTTTTGCTTGTCGTTGTATATTGTGAATTCACCTTTGTGCAACCATGCTCTTAAAATTATTAGCTCGTTTGAAAACCACTTTGGGCTTCTTAGGGAGTGCACGACCAACGGAAATCCTGCCCCAAAATAGGCCAATGTTTCTGAATGGCCTTCTTGATGGCCGAGTGTTGGTCATTAAACCTAGTATATCCCGGGGCCCTTCGACTGTTGCATCGGACCTACTATTCCCACAGCCACCCCTATACCGATCTATCACCTTCTGGATGTGCTCTTTCCAATAACCTTTTTCCAAAAATGTTAACATCAGAATTTCTGCCTGGGACAGGTACTCTGTGGTATCCATGCAATCCCTACGTAACCGAAAGAACTGACTGTATGGTATATCGTCCTTCCACTTGGGGAGATGACAACTTTTTTGATGCAAGTAGGAATTGCCCGCTGTCTTCTTAAAGTGTGTTCTGGAGATTGTTGCCCTCCTGTTCCCAGGACAGCTCAAGGTCCAGAAAGACTAAAGAATGTGTATCCACTACATGTGTGAACTTTATTCCAAAATTATTGGAATTGCAATAGGATACAAAGCTGGCCACTGTGTCCAAAGGACCATCCCTGATGATAAGCACATCATCAATCTATTGCCCATAGTATACTAGATGCTGGGCAAATGGGTTCTTGGTCCAGATGTTATTCTTCTCCCAGAAACCCATTAACAGATTGGCATAGCAGGGTGCAAAATGTGCACCCATAGCTGTGCCAGATATATGTCCGTAGAAGGACCATTAAATTGAAAATAGTTCCTTTCCAGAGCAAACTTGATACTTTGACAAATTAATTCAGATTTGAGGAGATGCATATACTCTGCTTCTGATAAAAAATGTTCCACAGCCCTTAATCCACCCTCATAGGGAATGGATGTATACAGCGAGCATACGTACAAAGATAACCACAGGTACCCAGGCTTCCACCTATTTTTCTGTAAACTGTCCAAAACCTGAGAGGAGTTCCTAATGTAGGCCGTCAGGGACGTCACCAGCAGTTGGAGAAAAATGTCCACATATTGGGACAGTCTGCTGGTGATTCCATCCATGCTGGCCACAATGGGTTTCCCTGGTTGGCAACCCGGGTCCTTGTGGATTTTGAGTATGTGATAGAAATATGGTGTTTTGTAGTAATAATAAAGAACAATTTTTCAGATTTATTAATGACTCTTATCAAAATCCTGATTGACAAACTCCTGCAATTCCACTTTATATCCAGGCAGGGGGTCCTCACTCAAACTTTTACAAGAAGTTGCAGTCGAATATGAGTCTATGAGCCTCTTTTAAGTAATCTGTTTTATTGTGAATCACTATACCTCCTTCCTTGTCAGCTATCCAGATCACAATATCGTGATTTTTCTTAAAAGTCTCCAAGGCCTCTTGTTTAGAATGGGATAGATTATGGCTGCTAACTTTCCCTTGGGGGTAGGTGCATAGTTCGATGAAATCTGCATACACCATGGAGTAATAGGTTTTCATAAATTCATTCTTAACATGATGCGGATAAAATGCTGATTTTGGACGGAAACTGGTATAGACGATATTATTAATAAAAGGGGCCGAAACCAGAATATCTGGTTCTATACCCCCTCCATAAGCAGTTCCTCCAAAATGTTCAGCACTTCCGCATCTGTTTCATATCTTATGGGCTCTCCGGACTCGGCAACTACTAGATCAGTATTAACCTCAATTCTACGGGTATAATTATCAACCTTATCTTTATCAGACTTCAGACTATAATATCTCTGAACTGTAATATCACGAATATAAATATGTTCTGAATAAATCAAATAGATTGTCATTACAACTCGGGGCGAAATTTAATCCTTTCTGTAGAAGACTCATCTCATCATCATTTAATATATGTTTAGATAGATTGAAAATATTAACAGTCAAATTCAGAAATCTATTTTCCCTCTTTTTGCTCTGCTTCCCCTTTCCTCCTCTTACCCCTCTGGGTCTTCTATTTTACTTTTTTCCACGGAAGGGGGGCGGCCTAAAAAATTCCCATTCTCTCCAGCATGATCAATATGTGGTGATTCATTGGGTACTATAACATCAATGGTACCTATAGAATCAGTTTGTCTTTCACCCAAAGGCACCGGAGGTGCAATATGACCTTGTGATGGACCCTCCAATGGTCCTATGTTACTATCCAGAACACCAAATGGATTGAAGGTGGGGGATGGCAAATTACACAGGGATTACTCCCCTATTCTGTGCCTTATCCAAACCCAAAGTGGAACAGCTCTTAAGAGTCTCAGTCTGTGATGCGAGGTTGGTACAGGGGACCACAGTGGAAACGAGGTTATCCTCCATAGATGCCTGCTCTGATGGCTTTTTCTTATTTGAGGAACTATCATTCCCACAATAAGGGGAAATTCTATTCACATTGCAGAATTTATCCTTGTTGTTGTATTTAAACTCCTAAACAACTTTTTTGATTACTTGTGATTCTACCCACGTGGTGTATGTCTTGGAATGTCCATGCCGGCAACAGTATGTGGGGAGGACCACAAGGAAATGAAAAGTCTGTATAGGGGAACATATTAAGTATGTAGAAAAAAAAAAAAAAAAAAGGGTTTGAAAACATAGTGTGTCTACACACTTTACACTAAAGCACAACAAGGATCCGAGTCTATTAACTTTTTATGGAATAGATAAAGTTACGAGAACCCTGCGATTGTTGCACTTCATCAACAGAAGAACAGGGTTGGGTACACCTGCCCTTAGCAGGGACCACTACTCCATTGTCAGAGCTATATGTCAGGGTGCCGCTGCTCACTACAGGTTTGAATACTGAGCCTGATTCTGACAGTGAGGCTTCCCCATCGCTCTCATCTGTCATGCTCAGCATTGTGTAGGCCTCTTCACTAGTGTACCTCTGTTTGGACATTTTGGCCAATAAATTTATAGGTACCTAGAGTGACTCACAGGTAAAAAAGCTGGTTGTCAAGGACTGTTCGAACCGCTACCAAAATCTTTAACTGCTAGTGCTACCAGAGATCAGGCCTGACTCTGCTAATGCTGCGGTTTATTGTGCTGTGTATTGGAGGTGACAGTAATCTGCTGATACTGCACTTCTTGGGGGCTGGGCGGAGGGGCTAAACACAGGTGCTGGCAGGTGTCGGGGTTGGTCCTGTAGTGCTGCGTTTTGGAAACCCTATACTATACTATTGGGGACGCTAGTATAGTTCTGATCTGATCAAAGATATTGACCTGTTCAGACACTATACTAGTAATGGAGGTGTATGATTAAATAAATGTATCACTAAATACGCTGTCCGCTGGAACCACTGATTGGCTTCCGCTGTGTCCAATCACAGCGGGAGCAGGGCGCTGGCGACGTGCACCTTAGACCAGGAAGAAGATGCGACGTACAGGTACGTCGTTTCGCGCAACCGAGCCGCCCTGCTGCAGTAAATGTGCAGTGGGCAGTCCGGATGCGGTTTAAGTGGTTGTAAACCTCAGACATGAAATATGAACAAAGCATATTCCCATATAGTGTGTACTTCTCTCAATAAAAAGCACTAAGTGTACACTATATTACCAAGAGTATTAGGACACCTGCCTTTACACGCACTTGAACTTTAAAGGGAATCCCAGTCTTAGTTCGCAGGGTTCAATATTGAGTTGGCCCACCCTTTGCAGCTATAACAGCTTCAGCTCTTCTGGGAAGGCTGTCCACAAGGTTTAGGAATGTGTCTATAGGAATGTTTGACCATTCTTCCAGAAGCGCATTTTTTAGATTAGGAACTGATGATGGACAGGAAGGCCTGGCTCGCAAGTCTCCACTCTAATTTATCCCAAAGGTTTTCTATCGGGTTTGAGGTGCATGCCAGTTAAGTTCCCCCATCCCAAACTCGCTCATCCATGTCTTCATTGGCCTTACTTTGTGCAATGGTCCAAATCATTTGGTAGAGGGGGAATTATTGTGGGAGGTTGTTTTTCAGGGGTTGGGGTTGGGCTTGGCCCATTAGTTACAGTGAAGGGAACTCTTAAGCCATCGGCATACCAAGTCATTTTGCAAAATTTCATGCTTCCAACTTTGTGGGAACAGTTTGGGGATGGCTGTGCACCAGTGCACAAAACAAGGTGCATAAATACATGGATGAGCGAGTTTGGGGTGGAGGAAATTGACTGGCCTGCACGGAGTTCTGATCTCACCCGGATAGAACAGCTTTGGGATGAATAAGGCTGCGAGCCAGGCTTTCTCATCTAACATCAGTGCCTGACCTCTCAAATGAGCTTCTGGAAGAATGGTCAAACTTTCCCATAGAGTCACTCCTAAATCTTGTGGACAGCCTCCCCAGAGGAGTTGAAGCTGTTAGCTGCAAAGGGCAGGCCAACTCTATTTTGAACCCTACAGACTAATGGGCCATACACACTATACAATTGTCTTTAGATTTTTTCCTTTAGATTTACCAAAACCATATAATATGAGGTCAAATCTAAACATTTTCAATTTGTATGCAATCAGGCAGGCCCTTGCACTACATAGTTGAAGGTAAATCTAAAGGAAATCTAACAACAAAAGTTGTATAGTGTGTATCCAGCTTAAAGCGGAGTTCCGGCCTCAAAAAACATTTTTTGATAAAAATACCCCCCCGAGACAGTCAGGGCTAGTGCATTTCAGCAACGATAGTCTCTGAACTGTCCCCGGTTTCACTTACCTTTTAGAAGAAATACTTACCTTGAAAATATCTTGTCCAGCGCTGCCATCTCAGGTTTGGGCAGCTGAAGCCGGAGCGTCCTCTTCGGTGATGTCGGAGTCCCAGAATGCCCTGCACCGGCCCCGCTCATCACTTCTGGTGCAGGCGTGGCATCCCTGCACAGCTTCTTGGCATGCCCAGAAGCAGTTTAACGGGGAATGACGTGCCTGAACTGTAAGTGACGAGCAGGGCCGGTGATAACGTTCGGCTCCCAGGAGTCAATGCAAGCAGGAAAAGACGGCGCGGGCCGCGGCCGAAGAGGAAGGAAGGTAAGTATATTTTCTTTAATAACAATGCAAGTAAATAAAAAAAAGGAACTCCGCTTTATGGCTCCTTTCACACGGTCCGCCTCCGTCGGTGGACTCCGTGCTGCTCAGCGGGGGATCAATACACTGATCTACGCTGAGCAGGCAGGTGACATCTCCCTCTTCGCTCTGTGTGTGGAGAGGGAGGTGTCAGAGCCCTGCTGCTCTCTATAGGGAATCGGAAGAGAACGGACTGCCTGCCCGCTCTCATCCAATCCCATCCGATCCGATCCCCTGAACGGATGAAAAATAGGGTTTCCATCCGTCCGGATTTCACAGACAGGATCAGATGCGGATGGCAGCGGGTGTCAGTGGAAATGTCTCCGCTGACATCCGCTGCCCCATAGGGATGCATGGAGGATCCGATCAGGTCCGCCTAAAAAACTGACAGGCGGATCTGATCGGATCGTTCGTGTGAAAGGACCCTTATGGGCCATACACACTATAAGATTTTCTGAAGACTTTTTCCTTTAGACTTACCAAAAACCATATAAAATGAGGTCAAACCTAAACACTTTCAATTTGTATGCAATCTGGCAGGCCCTTGCACTACATAGAAAAGGTAAATCTGAAGGAAATCTAACCACAAAAGTTGTAGTGTGTATCCAGCTTTAAACCCTGTACACACGATCAGATTATCGAACGATCTGTCGTCCGTTTTTGTGGCATGCTAATCTGATGTGGAAAGTGAAGAGGTTATTTTCATACGAATTTTCCCGTACGACAGAGTTCTACTTCAGAAGTGATGTCATGTGTTGGATTGTTTTGTATGTGTTCTTTCATCTCTGAGCATGCCTGGTCTTGCTCTTAAGATTTTTTTCCGTCAAAATCTGTACTAATAAGATGAAAATCGGACGTTGTATTACGGACGACAAAAATTTTATAGCCTGCAAATCAGGATTTTGTCAGCCGAAAAGTCGGAGTTGGCTGTCGAAAGCACCATACTAACAATCCGAAAATCGGCAGATCGGTCGTCAGAAGAATTTTCCCTACAGATATTCTTATCATGTGTACGGCCTTTAGACTGGGATTCCATTAAAGTTCATGTGCGTGTAAAGGTAGGCGTCCCAATACTTTTGGTAACACAGTGTATTTTGAGGATGACCCAGTATACAATATGAGATAGAGGATGAATAAAATAACAAAAATGACACAGGAGAGATGATGTTTCTGTGTAAAGTGATATTAAACTCACAGTTTTTTATGCATTTTCAGCAGCTGATGTCCCTTGCTGAGTATGCAGATTCTTTATCCTTTATTCCCTGCCTATGTTCCGGGAAGTGATGTCACCTGCTTGGAATGTACTTTCCCTGGTTCTTTCTGATAACAGTGCATAGACACTTACCATAGGTTCACAATAGTGCTGCATGATGCGTTTTTGTAGTGCAATGTTATGCGTTTTTTAATGCTGAGGTGTTTTCTTTTTTTCCAGGAGAAAGAGACTTTTTTTTTTTTTTTTACACAAAATTCAGGCAAAAAAGCACCGACAACCAGGGCTTTTTTTCAGCGGGAACGTGGGGGAACGCAGTTCCGGCACCTTCAGTACTGAATGGTACTGTATTTAATGGCAAGGGGTGCTTGGGTGTGCTGGAGGGTCTATTGATAATGGCTGCTGGGGGAATCTATTGTTGCTGGAGGGGATCTATTCTCTGAGGAAAAAAAGCCCTGCTGACATTTGTACATGCATTTTACCTGCACTTTTCATGCATGCCTATTGATATCTATGGGGAAAAAACAACTGTGCACTGCACCAGAGGAAGCATTTGCACTAGGGTTGCCACCTCATCCTTTTAAAACAGGACACATAATAATTACACAGGTTCTGCGGCTGATATAATGCACATACCACCTTAACCTCCCTGGCGGTCTGATTATGTCAGGATTTCTGTGCTAAAAGCGGTACATTGTTTTGCATGGAAATCTGTTGTTTTACATTTTAAAACTCACCTTCCCCTGTGATCCCCCGCCGTCCTCCCCCACTGTCCTCTCCCGCTGTCCTCTCGCTCTGTGCTCGGCCGATGCCTACACCTGTCTTCCGCTTCCCTTCCCTGCAAGCGTTGCGACGCAGGGGGGTGGAACCGGTGGCAATTTAAAAAATGTAAATAGACAAGTGACATGATACAAAGCTGTGATCCTAACGGATTACACTGTATCATGTCATTTCACCACAGGATTGCACCTGGTGACTTTTCCAGTGCCCTGCCTATGCTTTTCCAGTGCTTTGTGCCTGGAAAATCGAGAACGACCATGGCGTCCAAAAAGCGTTCTTTTTGCGCAAAAGCGCTTTTAGACAAACTGGAAAACAGCGAAACAGAGTTACTGGAAGAACTGAGCGATAGCGATTCGTGGGAAAATTCGTCATCAGGTACGGAAAGTGAAAACAGCGACGATTCTGATGTCTCTTTCTGGCACATCGCTCCGTTGGAAATTCTGAAGAATCATTTGATATACTTCCCAAATTCCACAAACTATGTGCCAGAAAGAGACATCAGAATGGTCACTGTCGTCACTTTCCGTACCTGATGACGAATTTTCCCACGAATCGCTATCGCTCAGTTCTTCAAGTAACTCTGTATCGCTGTCGCTGTTTTCCAGTTCGTCTACAAGTGCTTTTGCGCAAAAACAATGCTTTTTGGACGCCATGGTCGTTCTCTATTTTCCAGGCACAAAGCACTGGAAAAGTCACCAGGTGCAATCCTGTGCTGAAATGGCATGTTACAGTGTAATCTGTTAGGATCACAGCTTTGTATCCTGTCATTTGTGTTTTTACACTTTTGAATTTGCCGCCGGTTCCACCCCCCTGCGTCGCAACGCTCGCCAGAAGGGAACCGGAAGGCAAGTGCCGGCAATCAGCCGTGCACAGAGCGGGGAGAGAGGGTGAGGATGGCGGGGGGTTGCAGGGGAGGTAAGTAACATTATGGGGTAATCCCGAGTGTGGCTCAGGGTTACCGCTTTTGGTACCAAAAGTTAATCCCGAGCCACACTCGGGAATACCGCCAGGTTAATCAGCCACAGAACCTGTGTAATTAATGGGTGTCCTGGTTTAAAGGGATGAGGTGGCAACCCTAGATTTCACCATAGAGGATAATGTGATTTCCCTTGCCGTGCAGTGCAGCATAACAGCAAATACAGGAAACAAACGCACTGATAATAACGAGGACTTAAGCCTCGTACACACGCTACGAATTTCCGCCGACCGGTCGTCCTTCTTTTGTCCAGAATGGTGTCTGTTGGTTGGATTGTGCTCTAGACTGCACACGAATTTTACTGCACGACAGAATTCTACTTCAGAAGTGATGTCATGTGTTGGATTGCTTTCTATGTATTCTTTCGTCTCTGAGCATGCCCAGTCTTGCTCATAAGATTTTTCCCCGTCGAAATCTGTACTAATGAGACGAAAATCGGACGTGTGTTGACGGAGGACAAAAATTTTAATGCCTACACATCAGGGTTTTGTCAGCCGAAAAGTCGGAGTCGGCTGTCGAAAGTACCATACTAACAATCCGAAAATCGCCAGATCGGTCGTTGGACGAAATTTCCCTTCCGAATTTCTTATCGTGTGTACGGGGCTTAAGGCTCCAGTCACACCCCACACGTGCAATTTGTAAATGTGTGCAAAATCACACTTTTTGTGCACATTTAGGAAAAAGGCACTAAAAATGTGTGTTGTTTTTGTGGTGCCATTCATTGTTAACTGCACCCCAAACATGGCAAGCAGAAATGCATTTTGCCATGTGATAAAACATGTCCAAGACTCAACATGGCAAAAATTGTCATGAGTTGCTTTGTTGGGGCCCACACAGGGAGGTGGATTAGTGATGGACAGCAATTGTAGAACTCTTTCTCCAGCAGCTGAAATCTGGTCTCTCCCCCCTCTCTCTGCTGCTAGCTTTTATCTGCTGAGAAAGAGACAGTCGCTCCTCACTAATTCCCAGCCCTGGCTCTAATTGTTAGCTATGCTTCTAAGTTTGTTATCTCTGTAACTTTGTTTCTCTCCCTCTGTCTCTCTGATCCCAGAGCTCCAACTGCCCAGCCTGTATATTGTTTTCATCTCATCTTCATTTTTATTTATCAAATCAGTTTCATCTTTTAGATTTAGGAGGAATTATGTCAGTTATGTTGTATTTGTGTCTGATAATGATTTTACTGTATTTTTAGCAAAACATAGCTTTAATATTTTCTTGGGGGGGGGGGGGGCTGTCAGGCAGTCTGTACGATTTCTATCGGCAGCCCTGCCCACGCAAAAACATACAAAAGCGTGTTTGATGTGCTCTGGGTGCAGTTTCTTTGTGTGAACTAAGCTCAGGGGATCCGCCTTCTTCTTCTAAAAGACATTGTCTGCCCCCTCAGGAACTAGGGTCATATTAAGCTGAAAAGCGTTGTCTGCCCCCTCAGGAAGTAGGGTAATTTTCAGCTGAAAGGCGTTGTCGGCCCCCTCAGGAACGAGGGTCACTTTCAGCTGAAAGGTGTTGTCTGCCCCCTCAGGAAGTAGGGTCATATTAAGGTGAAAGGCGTTGTCGGCCCCCTCAGGAACGAGGGTCATTTTCAGCTGAAAGGCGTTGTCGGCCCCCTCAGGAACGAGGGTCATTTTCAGCTGAAAGGCGTTGTCGGCCCCCTCAGGAACGAGGGTCATTTTCAGCTGAAAGGCGTTATCTGCCCCCTCAGGAAGTACGGTCATTTTCAGCTGAAAGGCGTTGTCGGCCCCCTAAGGAACGAGGGTCATTTTCAGCTGAAAGGTGTTGTCGGCCCCCTCAGGAAGTAGGGTAATTTTCAGCTGAAAGGCGTTGTCGGCCCCCTCAGGAACGAGGGTCACTTTCAGCTGAAAGGCAGTAACAGCCTGTGGTTGGAATATCTAATGCTAGGAGAACTCTACAGAGGACAGGTAATGTGTGCCCGGCTCTATCATCAGAACACTCAGCAGTAAGCAGCTCATATGGCTTCAGGTCACCTATGAATAGTACAAGAGAGGGTACAGCACTGAGGTCTGACAGACAGACAACTGCCCTCTAGTGGTCACACACGCTGACTTCTAATGTACATGCGTGACCACACCCCTTCAGCGTGCTTGCGTACAATGGTATTACGTGCCCTGAGCAGGCGCATTCCACAATCTACTGTCAGGGGTTGCTGTGGTAACCGGAGCCGGCTTCTAACTTCAGGTCCCGAATAGGCCGGAGCACAATGCTGTCTGTACTGGACGCTCTGTGGGAGGACCGCGATGTCCGCTTTGATATCTCTCCGCAGTGAGTGCTGGGAACGGGGCTCCATCTCTGAGACATGATAGCGTACAAAGCATACCGAGCAACTGGAATAGTGACAGTCAGCTGTGTACGGAGTGACCCCCCCCCCCGGTCTTCCTCCTCTGCAGTACTGTCATATGTGATAATTACACCCCCCCCCCCCCTTCTTCATCACAGACCACCCTCCCCCCCCCCCCCTCCCACCACACGCACCTCAACTGCATACTGTACATACCAACCTCTGTAACCCAGTATTCTTATCCCAGTATATATGGTCCAGTATTTGTATCCCAGTATCCATATCCCAGTATTCTTCTCCCATTATCCATATCCCAGTATTCTTCTCCCATTATCCATATCCCAGTATTCTTCTCCCATTATCCATATCCCAGTATTCTTCTCCCATTATCCATATCCCAGTATTCTTCTCCCATTATCCATATCCCAGTATTCTTCTCCCAGTATCCATATCCCAGTATTCTTCTCCCAGTATCCATATCCCAGTATTCTTCTCCCAGTATCCATATCCCAGTATTCTTCTCCCAGTATCCATATCCCAGTATTCTTCTCCCAGTATCCATATCCCAGTATTCTTCTCCCAGTATCCATATACCAGTATTCTTCTCCCAGTATCCATATCCCAGTATTCTTCTCCCATTATCCATATCCCAGTATTCTTCTCCCATTATCCATATCCCAGTATTCTTCTCCCAGTATCCATATCCCAGTATTCTTCTCCCAGTATCCATATCCCAGTATCCTTCTCCTAGTATCCATATCCCACTATTCTTCTCCTAGTATCCATATACCAGTATTCTTCTCCCAGTATCCATATCCCAGTATTCTTCTCCCAGTATCCATATCCCAGTATTCTTCTCCCAGTATCCATATCCCAGTATTCTTCTCCCAGTATCCATATCCCAGTATTCTTCTCCCAGTATCCATATCCCAGTATTCTTCTCCCAGTATCCATATACCAGTATTCTTCTCCCAGTATCAATATCCCAGTATTCTTCTCCCAGTATCCATATCCCAGTATCCATATCCCAGTATTCTTCTCCCAGTATCCATATCCCAGTATTCTTCTCCCAGTATCCATATCCCAGTATTCTTCTCCCAGTATCCATATCCCAGTATTCTTCTCCCAGTATCCATATCCCAGTATTCTTCTCCCAGTATCCATATACCAGTATTCTTCTCCCAGTATCCATATACAAGTATTCTTCTCCCAGTATCCATATCCCAATATTCTTCTCCCAGTATCCATATACCAGTATTCTTCTCCCAGTATCCATATCCCAGTATTCTTCGCCCAGTATCCATATCCCAGTATTCTTCTCCCAGTATCACTATCCCAGTATTCTTCTCCCAGTATCCATATCCCAGTATTCTTCTCCCAGTATCCATATCCCAGTATTCTTCTCCCAGTATCCATATACCAGTATTCTTCTCCCAGTATCAATATCCCAGTATTCTTCTCCCAGTATCCATATCCCAGTATCCATATCCCAGTATTCTTCTCCCAGTATCCATATCCCAGTATTCTTCTCCCAGTATCCATATCCCAGTATTCTTCTCCCAGTATCCATATACCAGTATTCTTCTCCCAGTATCCATATACAAGTATTCTTCTCCCAGTATCCATATCCCAATATTCTTCTCCCAGTATCCATATACCAGTATTCTTCTCCCAGTATCAATATCCCAGTATTCTTCTCCCAGTATCCATATCCCAGTATTCTTCTCCCAGTATCCATATCCCAGTATCACTATCCCAGTATTCTTCTCCCAGTATCCATATCCCAGTATTCTTCTCCCAGTATCCACATACCAGTATTCTTCTCCCAGTATCCATATCCCAGTATTCTTCTCCCAGTATCCATATCCCAGTATTCTTCTCCCAGTATCCATATCCCAGTATTCTTCTCCCAGTATCCATATCCCAGTATTCTTCTCCCAGTATCCATATACCAGTATTCTTCTCCCAGTATCCATATCCCAGTATCCTTCTCCCAGTATCCATATCCCAGTATTCTTCTCCCAGTATCCATATACCAGTATTCTTCTCCCAGTATCCATATCCCAGTATTCTTCTCCCAGTATCCATATACCAGTATTCTTCTCCCAGTATCCATATCCCAGTATTCTTCTCCCAGTATCCATATACAAGTATTCTTCTCCCAGTATCCATATCCCAGTATTCTTCTCCCAGTATCCATATACCAGTATTCTTCTCCCAGTATCAATATCCCAGTATTCTTCTCCCAGTATCCATATCCCAGTATTCTTCTCCCAGTATCCATATCCCAGTATTCTTCTCCCAGTATCCATATCCCAGTATTCTTCTCCCAGTATCCATATCCCAGTATTCTTCTCCCAGTATCCATATACCAGTATTCTTCTCCCAGTATCCATATCCCAGTATTCTTCTCCCAGTATCCATATACAAGTATTCTTCTCCCAGTATCCATATCCCAGTATTCTTCTCCCAGTATCCATATACAAGTATTCTTCTCCCAGTATCCATATTCCAGTATTCTTCTCCTAGTATACTTATTCCAGTTGCAATATCTCAGTATCCTTATTATAGTATTCCTCTCCCAGTATTCTTATCCCAGCATATATGTTCCAGTATCCATAAACACAGTATAAAAAATACCAGTATTCTTATCTCAGTATCCATATTCCAGTATTTTTCTCCCAGTATCCATATTCCAGTATTCTTATCCCAGTATCCATATTCCAGTATTCTCCCAGTATCCATACGCTGCTTTATCTGACCTTGCTAGCTGATGTTGTCTAATCTGATTAAGTGTCTGGTAGCTAATCTGATGCTTTTGTTAAATAGAAAGCAAGTACCAGTCCGTAAAGCCTAGCTAGGTTCATTGATAATGGCTTGGTATACCCACAATTTATTCTTATTAGCTATTTACACACTTTAAGAGAAGTTATTAGGGCATAACACTGTTTTATTCTGTGTATGTTCACAGAACAGTATAATTGGGGGTATTTTCCTCTAAGTTTATAGTACATACATACATGTTATGCAGGTTTTACATTCCTACCATAGCCATTCAGATACATACTTACTGTAATGTTTTTTTTATAATCCGCACTAGATAACTCAGTTACAAGAGTTCTCAGAATGAGAAGTATCCTTTGTGCTGATGCCTCTTATGTGCCCTGGAATCTTTAGTCCTCTGTCCCCAGTGGGTGTTGTGGGGTAATACAAGCCATATGAACTTTTATTCATCTGCCCCTCCTCCTCCATTTGCTAGTTTTTGCTGCCTTTGGTCTTGCACATTGATGTAATTTATGTTGCTCATACATTCAGGCATATGATTTTGATAAGACCCTGCTGGCAGCAATGGCTAATTCACAAAGCAGCACGGATCTGGTGGGTGGTAACATTCACCATGTTATAAAACAGTTACTTATATTTCTTTTAAAGACTGGCATGTACAAATTGGCAGCTAAATACCCATATGGTGAATTCAGGGACATCAAGTGTGAATGACCTGGCATTTGATGGTGAGCAATCGTTTCCGCTTGTCAAATAAAACCCTAATATGATCTTCCTTCAAGTCATAGATGCTGAAAGCAGGCTGATCCATGTTAGTGTCTGTTGTACTTTACAGTCTTTATCTTTTTTCTGTGTGTCTGTTATCTTTCCCCAGACAAATGAAAATGAGACCTGGAGAAGTGCTAATAGACTGCTTAGATTCTATTGAGGATACTAAGGGAAACAATGGCGATCGAGGTAAAACTACTTTATATTAGTTGTTTGTTATATCATCATTTCTTTTCTCTGGCAACAGTTTTGTATTACATTAAAATTGAAGTTTAAATGAAAATCTGCTATAGTCATTTTACTGCACTAAAGCTGGCCATACTTTATATAATTTTCTTTTTCAATTTCCTTTAGATTTACCTTCAACTACAGTATCTCATAAAAGTGAGTACACCCCTCACATTTTTGTAAATATTTTAATATATCTTTTCATGTGACAACACTGAAGAAATGACACTTTGCTACAATGTAAAGTAGTGAGTGTACAGCTTGTACAAAAGGGTAAATTTGCTGTCCCCTCAAAAAAACTCAACACACAGCCATTAATGTCTAAACCGCTGGCAACAAAAGTGAGTACACCCCTAAGTGAAAATGTCCAACTTGGGCTCAAAGTGTCAATATTTTGTGTGGCCACCATTTTTTCCCAGCACTGCCTTAACCCTCTTGGGCATGGAGTTCACCAGAGCTTCACTGGTTGCCACTGGAGTCCTCTTCCACTCCTCCATGACGACATCATGGAGCTTGTGGATGGTAGAGACCTTGCCCTCCTCCACCTTCCATTTGGGGATGCCCCACAGATGCTTAATAGGGTTTAGGTCTGGAGACATGCTTGGCCAGTCCAACACCTTTACCCTCATCTTCTTTAGCAAGGCAGTGGTCGTCTTAGAGGTGTGTTTGGGGTCATTATCATGTTGGAATACTGCCCTGTGGCCCAGTCTCCGAAGGAAGGGGATCATGCTCTGCTGCAGTATGTCACAGTACATGTTGGCATTCATGGTTCCCTCAATGAACTGTAGCTCCCCAGTTCTGGCAGCACTCATGCAGTCCCAGACCATGACTCTCCCACCACCATACTTGACTGTAGGTAAGACACACTTGTCTTTGTACTCCTCACCTGGTTGCCGCCACACACGCATGACACCATCTGAACCAAATAAGTTTATCTTGTTCTCATCAGACCACAGTTCCAGTAATCCATGTCCTTAGTCTGCTTGTCTTTAGCAAACTGTTTGCGGACTTTCTTGTGCATCATCTTTAGAAGAGGCTTCCCTCTTGGGTGACAGCCATGCAGACCAATTTGATGCAGTGTGTGGCGTATGGTCTGAGCACTGAAAGGCTGAACCCCCCCCCCCCCCACCACCACCACTTCAACCTCTACAGCAATGCTCACAGCACTCATCCGTTTATTTCCCAAAGACAACCTCTGGATATGACGCTGAGCACAAGCACTTAACTTCTTTGGTCGACCATGGTGAGGCCTGTTTTGAGTGGGACCTGTCCTGTTAAACCGCTGTATGGTCTTGGCCACCATGTTGCAGCTCAGTTTCAGGGTCTTGGCAGTCTTCTTATAGCCTAGGCCATCTTTATGTAGAGCAACAATTCTTTTTTTTCAGATCCTCAGAGTTTGCCATGAGGTGCCATGTTGAACTTTCAGTGACCAGTATGAGAGAGTGAGAGCAATAACACCAAATTTAACACACCTGCTCCCCATTTACACCTGAGACCTTGTAACACCAACGATTCACATGACACCAGGGAGGGAAAATGGCTAATTGGGCCCAATTTGGACATTTTCGCTTAGAGGTGTACTCACTTTTGTTGCCAGAGGTTTAGACATTAATGGCTGTGTGTTGAGTTATTTTGAGGGGACAGCAAATTTACACTGTTATACAAGCTGTACACTCACTACTTTACATTGTAGCAAAGTGTCATTTCTTCAGTGTTGTCACATTAAAAGGTATAATACAATATTTACTAAAATGTGAGGGGTGTACTCACTTTTGTGAGATACTGTATGTAGTGCAAGGGCCTGCCTGATTGCATAAAAATTGAAAGTGTTTGGGTTTCACCTCATATTATATGTTTTTTGGTAAATCTAAAGGAAAATTGTATAACTTATGGCCAGCCCAAAGCTGGGTTCACAGCACTGCGCTTCAGTAACACGAGAAAACACAGTATGGATGTTGTTGTTCTGCACTGTCATTCATTCTTGGTGGCACTCCAACACACCTTGCCACACACATGTGTTGCAGCGCACCACAACACATAGTAACACCCAGAGGTGGGGGACTTGCGTCACATGACATGACTTAAGTCATACTTAAGTCACCAGTTTGAGGACTTGAGACTTGCTTGACTAAAATTAATAAAAGACTTGACTTGACTTTGACTTGGTATTCATGACTTGAGACTTGACTTTGACTTGAGACATATGACTCGAAATGACTTTACTTTTTTAAGTTATTAAATATTTGCCTTTTCTCAAGATGTGTTAAAGCAAAATTAATGTGCCTGTTATGTTTCTGACACCACAGTCACTTAAAACACCTCAGTGTGTTCTGATTTTTAGGACACTGGCTGTTTAACAGTGGAAATACTTAACATGTTTTTAGTGACTGTGGTGTTGAAACATGACCGGACGAGGGATTTTGAGCTGTTTGGGCATTCAAAGTGTTTCTTTAATATGCCAAGAAAAAAGCACTAAGCAGTTTTGTTAATGTTGAAAATAAAACAAAACCTTTCCTGACCACTGACTTTTAAATGATTTAAAGGTGAAAATTGGGGTAGATCAGTATTTTGACTTGATTTGTGACTTGATCAAAATAAATGACTTGACTTGACTTCACTTGCTTGCTTTTCGCCACAGTAACTTGGGACTTGCTTGAGACTTGAAGGTTAAGACTTGAGACTTGCTTGTGACTTGCACATGTGTGACTAAAGGCCCGTACACACGTACCGATCGTCGGCATACAAACGTCGGCGGACGAAAGATCTGCCGATTGTACGCGTGTTAGTATGGTGCCTCCGACAGATGTCTGTGCACAATCCGCGGACAAAAGTCTTTCTTGCAAACATGAAAATTTTTGTCTGCGGACACCAGAACGGACGATTGTTCGCCTGTCAGTACACAATTCGGCCGACAGACCGCAGATTTGCAAGACTGGGCATGCTCAGAAAATTAAAAACACAGGGAAAGTTAACCATTACATGACATCACTTCTGCAGTCAGCTGAAGTCTGCAGACAAAATTCTTGTGCTGTCCTTGTGCGGTCTTTGCACTTTTCAACAGACACCGACATCCCGGGGAGAAAAGAGGAACATTTGTATGCCGACCATCGGTACGTGTGTACGGGGCTTTACTCCCATGTCTGGTAACACCGTACAGTGCCTTGTGGTGCACTGCTTTACCAAAAACGGTGCATGTACCTTTTTTGTGGTGCATTTTGCATTACTGGATTTTGCATTACTGGATTTCTGTTCACTGATGTATGCATTCTTCTTCCAGGCAGACTTTTAGTGACTAATCTGAGGATAATTTGGCATTCCATAGCCCTACCTCGAGTCAACCTTGGTAAGTAGAATAGGTTTGTTTGTGCTGTAACACTTTTTCTTCTCGTCAGGTAAAATCACAATTTCATGCATTCCGCCAATTGGATATTTTACTTTTTTCTGAATCCTCAGACGATTGTCATGCAGTCTGGCTTACTATAATCACAGCAGGAAATAGTTTCTGGCTGTGGGCTATCTACAAGGGTGCTCATTATTGGAGATGCTGAAAAAATGTGGTTTTATCTTTTAAAATTTCTTGCTCCTCCAGTGACTAGTGCTCCTTTTTTCTCACAGGTGCTCCTTGTATGTGAGCAGGCCCTTGATATCCCCACCTAATGTGCAGCACTGCTGGTTCTGCATTGTATGTGAGGACGTCAGAGAGGCTGCAACCATAGGAAGAACAAAGAGTAGCAGCTTCCAGGAATGATAACACAGCGGGGAGAAATTATGCAGGACCATAAAATAAGGTTGTGCTTATTCCAATACCCCTAAACTAAACAAGATATTAATTAACCCTGGTAGTGCTGGGGGGGGGGGGGGGGTGACCTTGCAGGGTGAATTTTTACAGATCCTCAAAGCTCAGCTTTAAGATTTGTGTTCAAACTACCAGGCTAGTTAACTATTCATAATTAATGAAACCAACAGTTGCTGCAGAATTAATTCATTAAACCAGCACTAGCAGCGCTTAAAGTCTGTGCATCTAAACAAATCTCCGAATGTCACATAAACAATTCACACAAGAGTCCACCACGTGATTAGTGATATTCATGAATTGGTGACACCACTATGTTGTATTGAGAGTTCCACTTTAGGTTTAAGAAACAATTATGTATAGTTAAATGGATTGTGAGACAGCCAATACTGTATACCCACACCCAGTGCAACAATCTTATAAACGATAACTAGGTTGAATGAAAGATTAATATCTAGACGTCAGCTGCCACTATCAATAACACAGATAAGAAAACCAACAGCTGCTGCAGAATTCATTCATTCAACCAGCACTAGCAACGCTTAAAGTTTGTGCATCTAAACAAGTGTCCGAATGTCACATAAACAATTCACACAAGAGTCCGCCACATGATTAGTGATATTAATGAATTGGTGACACCACTATGTTGTCTGGAGGTAATCAGGCTAGTCCAAGCATATTAACCTTTCACCACACCACGTGAGTTCCTCTCCCCTTCCGAAAACAAACTCACCAGATTGGCATAGACATTTGGCCTTGTAAAGATCTTTGGATTCTGACCCGATATCTCACACCTCCATCCATTGGTATATGCTCATAGGTAACAGATGAAACACATAGCGTAATCCTAATACAGTGTTCATTCCCCAAATCCCCCTTTAAAATACACTCACATGGTAAAAAAACAAAAAACAGCATAAAACAATGTCAAGGGTGATTCAGCGCATTTGGTCTCTCTCACCGCACTCTGGTAACACTTGAGCTCAGTGATTCCCGGGTGATTCCAAAGTTGCTGAGATCCACTCACAGAAGCCGCGTGGTTACTGTGAGTGGATGTCAGCCACTCCGGAATCACCCAGGAATCACCGAGTGTTACCGGTGTGTGGTGAGGGAGACCGAACGCGCTGAATCACCCTTTACATTGTTTTATGCTGTTTTTTGTTTTTTTACTATGTGAGTGTTTCATCTTTTACCTATGAGCATATACCAATGGATGGAGGTGTGAGATATCGGGTCAGCATCCAAAGATCTTTACAAGGCCAAATGTCTATGCCAATCTGGTGATTTTGTTTTCTGAAGGGGAGAGGAACTCACGCGGTGTGGTGAAAGGTCATGTGCTTGGACTAGCCTGATTACCTCCAGACAACATAGTGGTGTCACCAATTCATGAATATCACTAATCACGTGGTGGACTCTTGTGTGTGAGTTGTTTATATGACATTCAGACATTTGTTTAGATGCACAGGCTTTAAGCGTTGCTAGTGCTGGTTGAATGAATGAATTCTGCAGCAGCTGTTGGTTTTCTTATCTGTGTTATTGATAGTGGCAGCTGACGTCTAGATATTCATCTTTCATTCAACCTAGTTATCGTTTATAAAATTGTTGCACTGGGTGTGGGTATACAGTATTGGCTGTCTCACAATCCATTTAACTATACATAATTGCTTCTTAAACCTAAAGTGGAACTCTCAATAAATTAATTTTTTAAGTTAAAACAGAACAACTTCTGCTACACCATCACCGGTTCCTGAGGGTAAAAAATCTATCTTGCCGATACTGATTACGACGGCTAGGAGCTGTATCCCCCTGCTCTGGAAGCAGACACAGCCCCCCACGGTTGCCATGTGGCTGCGGAGTGTTGCTCATATTAATGAAATTGAGGATCTTGTCACTACAGCGTGAGGCACGATGGTCCAGTTTCTTGAACGGTTGTTTTATTGGCATGAATTTGTGTACTCTGCAGAGTACAGAAATCTCATTACCTAAACTCACACTAGTTCTGCGGCAGCTCATCTCTACTTTTTTCCCTCTCCTCCCATCATTTCTTTTTTGTGCCTCCCCCCTGTTCATTCCTGCGCCTCTCTGTCTCTGTACCCTCTTTAGTGCTTTACTTGCTACTTGAACCTTTTGAATAAAGAGAAAATTGCCTTTTTGTTTTTTTTTTTTTTGTTTTTGTTCTCTGGCATGCTTGCATTCGGGACGACACTGAAATGCAAGTGTGGGTGGTTGTGCCCCTTCGCCTTCGTGTGCCGGCCATGAGACAGATGCCGATGGAGGCGGAGGCCACTCCCTGGGACCCCCCCAGCATGCACAGATATTACATGATCTTATCGCTCCCTTTGACTCAGGGCTGGTTATTCTACTGGTTACATGTATTTATGTTGTCGTTTTATTCTTCAACTGCCTACTTCGCTACGATGATTTGCACTTACAGCCCATTTTAAGTAATGTATTGTCATCTACCGCAGTTGGTCATCACATGTATCTTAAGACTTTGTCATGTTGACTTTTGTTTTTCCTGTTTGTACCGCATGCCTTTTAAATAAAGAATTTACAAAAAAAAACGGAACCTCACCCTAAAAGGATAGTTTTGCTTTATGCCCTCCTCCCTCCCTCCTCTTCTTTTTTTGGCACTTTTTTATGAAGGGGGGAGCAGGTACCTGGTTTTTACCCGCTCACACTTGCGGTCTACTGGAAGTTCTCCACCCCCCCCAATTATTATAAACTGATGTGATTATTTACATGTAGCTGTTCTTTTTCACATAGAAGACTGCATTTTCCCTTATTAGTATTTGATATTACATGATATTTCAGACCTAATATCACAACTTGATTCATACTGTAATTATTTTTATATATTGTTTCTTTATTTTGTTTTATAGCTGTCGGCTACAATTGTATTATAAATATTACTACAAGGACCGCTAACTCTGTAAGTATAATTTAGATCTATAAAATGTAATGCCATGCTGATAATATTACAACTACAGTGGGGAAAATAACAATTTGATCCCCTGCAGATTTTGTAAGTAAGAGCTCTTTCACACGGAGGGACCGCATTGCGATTCGCTCCGGCACTTTTTTTTTTTTCACGGAGCGGATGACACTCGTGTCATCCGCTCCGTATGTCCGCATATCATCCCATCCATTTGCGGATGATATACGGACATAATGTATGTCATCCGCTGACATCCGCAATGCCATTGACATACATTATGTCCGTATATCATCCGCAAAAAAATAGGATGATATACGGACATGCGGAATGCCCGTGTGAAAGGGCCCTTACAAAGAAATAAAGGATCTATAATTTTTATCATAGGTGTATTTTAAAAGATAGAGTCAGAATATCAACCAATAATCCAGAAAAAAAAACATAATTCAAATGTTATAAATTGATTTGCAGTTCAGCGAGTAAAATAAGTATTTGATCCCCAAGCAAAACATGACTTAGTGCTCGGTGGAGAAACCCTTGTTGGCAAGCACAGAGGTAAGATGTTTCTTGTAGTTAGTGACCAGGTTTGCACATATCTTAGGAGGGATTTTAGTCCACACTTTACAGATCTTCTCTAAATCCTTAAAGTTTCTTGGCTGTCGCTAGGCATCTTGAAATTTCCGCTCCCTCCATAAATTTTCTATAGGATTAGGGTCTGGAGACTATCTAGGCCACTCCATAACCTTAATGTGCTTCTTCTTAAGCCACTCCTTTGTTGCTTTGGCGGTATTTTTTGGGTCATTGTCATGCTGAAAGACCCATCCATGACCCATCTTCAGTGTTCTGGCTAAGCGAAGAAGGTTCTCATTCAAGTTTTACAATACACGGCCCTGTCCATTGGCCCTTCAATGCTACAAAGTCGGCCTGTACCTTTAGCAGAGAAACAGCCCCAAAGCATAATGTTTCCACCTCTGTGCTTGACCATAGGGATGGTGTTCCCCTCCTCAAGAAGGCACATGTACAGTCATGCAACTGAACATCTAAATGATTCAGAGAAGGATTGGAAGAAAGTACTGTGGTCAGATGAGTTCACAATTGAACTCTTTGGCATTAACTTGACTCGCTGTGTTTGGAGGAAAAAAATGCTGACTATGACCCTAAGAACGCCATCCCTACAGTCAAGCACAGAGGTGGAAACATTATGCTTTGGGGCAGTTTCTCTGCTAAAGCTACAGGCTGACTTTGCGCATTGAGGGGTCAATGGACGGGGCCATGTATTGTAAAATC
The DNA here is from genome assembly GCF_965119305.1 of Pelophylax lessonae. Classification (NCBI taxonomy): domain Eukaryota; kingdom Metazoa; phylum Chordata; class Amphibia; order Anura; family Ranidae; genus Pelophylax; species Pelophylax lessonae. The sequence continues at coordinate 255,802,219 of NC_138773.1, read as the reverse complement.
TTGGATGAGAACCTTCTTCCCTCAGCAAGGACACTGAAGATGGGTTGTGGATGAGTCTTCCAGTATGACAATGACCCAAAACATACTGCCAAGGCAACAAAGAAGTGGCTCAAGAAGAAGCACATTAAGGTCATGGAGTGAAGTAGCCAGACTCCAGACCTTAATCCTATAGAAAATATATGGAGGGAGGTGAAACTTCAAGTTGCCAAGAGACAGCCAGGAAACCTTAAGCATTCAGAGAAGATCTGTAAAGAAGAGATGTGTGCAAACCTGGTCACCAACTACAAGAAACGTCTCGCCTCTGTGCTTGCTGACAAGGGTTTATCCACCAAGTACTTACTCATGTTTTGCTTGGGGATTAAATACTTATTTTACTCACTGAACTGCAACTTAATTTATAGCATTTGTTTTTTGTGTTTTTTTTTTTTTTTCCGGAATTTTGATTGATATTCTGTCTCTATCATTTAAAATACACCTATGATACAAAGAATAGGAGGGTCTAAAATGTTTTAAGTGGGCAAACGTACAAAATTTGCAGGGTAGCAAATAATTATTTTTCCGACTGTATGTGCTACAGATTTAATAGGAGACAATTATGAGGGATTATTCTGCTGGAGATATTTCCTTGGTGATATTAACACCACCTAATTATTTAAGATTTTAAAGAGGCAACTATTATGTCCACATTGCTTTAGCTTTAAAGCTACGTTCACAGTAGCTTGAGCAGTAAAGCACAATGTATTCACATGCAGGCCAGCGCAGTGTGGGCTATGGCAGGGAGCAATACAATACCCTTATCAACACTTTACATTGCTTGTTTTCTTTTCTTTCGTTTTTTATTTTGTCCAAATGTATTTGAAGTGTCAGTTCATATCCCTTCACCTAATCTTAAAAAACCTAATAAAAAATATTACTTCTTAGATTTGAAGCAGTGCTATAATCCTAGCAGGTCATATGAGTAATCTGGTGCTCGGTCAGCATCAAGAGCATAAATGTGTACAATTATAGGGAACCTCCATACAACTTACATAGTCAGACCAATTAAGAAAACGTGTATCAAGTTCATCCAATGGAAAGAAAAAAGAATAAATAGAAAGCTTCAATATATGTAAAATATGGGCAGTTTTTGGACTTTAAATGAGACACCGGCAGGTATTGCTCTGCGTCTCCATCCCTGTAGATGACAAAACTGAAGAAAAAGGGGGACTAAAAAAGGTGTGTGGAAAACAGCCAGCCCCTAGCTTGATATACTCACCCACCAGTCTGTTAACAAACCAAATAAAGCTGTCTAACAATGTAGGTTAAAAACAGGGGTTTGGTTAACACACATTTGCAAACGCATGTGTAAGCTGCAAGGCCTCTCCACGGCACCCTGTGCATCTTGCAGTCCTAACACTACTCAACCTGAGTGTCTCCACAATGGAAGCACATAAATGCTGATGGATGGATGGATGGGAAACAGGTGGGCTTGGAGATGGCCCGACTCCCCAACCTGCTCCCATCCATGACTGGTATTGAAAAACGAATGGCTGTGTAATAGCCATGGGGTGCAAACTAAAAAATGACCAGCTGGGAAGCACACACCTCCATCCCTTTAGTATACAGTAGGTAGTAAAGACACATTGGGACTTTAAATGAGACACCAGCCTGTAAAGCACAACGTCTCCATCCCCGATAACATAAAATATGGGCAGTTTTGGGACTTTAAATGAGACACCGGCAGGTATTGCTCTGCGTCTCCATCCCTGTATATGACAAAACTGAAGAAAAAGGGGGACTAAAAAAGGTGTGTGGAAAACAGCCGGCCCCTAGCTTGATATACTCACCCACCAGTCTGCTAACAAACCAAATAAACCTGTCTAACAATGTAGGTTAAAAACAGAGGTTTGGTTAACACACACAACCTTTCTTCAGTTTTAGCTTCAATATATGTAACCCTTTTCCTAAAGTTAATCCAGGAGAAGGCAAAAAAAAACCTTATAAAGCATGGCCCTATTTGCTGCAAAAGGGAATACTCCTTCTTGTTCCCCTTAATGGTATTCTGTATCACTAGAGGAACTGCTTTTAAGATGGTATTAGAGAGGCAGGGGGGCCCCAGAATGATTTGGCAGTGGGACCACATCACAAAGTTAAAGACTTCCTGCTCTGGAATGCATTCAGCCTAGGGCTCTGGATACTGCAGCTTCCATCATAGATTTCTAAACTAGTTGTTTTGTTTTACCAATTTTTTTTATCCTAATTTTTGGTGTATAATTTGATTATATTTTTTTCCTTCTAATTTTCTAATAGAAATTGCGGGGACAGACAGAAGCTCTCTATATATTGACAAAGTGCAACAACACCCGTTTTGAGTTTATTTTTACAAATGTGGTACCAGGAAGCCCTCGGCTTTTCACTTCAGTTATTGCTGTGCATCGGTAAGCTACACTCTGTTGAATTCTAGATTTCTTTAAAGGAAACCTGTACTGAAAGAAATGGTGGCATTCATTGAAAAATGCTAGTTGCTTCATGTCATCAATACTTTCTGAGTCTGTTCATACTACATACAGGTCATGGATTTTGAAAATGTTAAAGCCATTGGATCAGCAAGATAGCCAGTCAGCTAGCATTTTTAGAAGTAAAGGCCAGCAGTGGAAGCCTATCTATATACTGTATTTCTCTGTTATATTTAATACTGCAGTGGTAAGAGACTCTAGACCCTTCAATCTACTAACCTCTAAACCGAAGGCAAAGTGCTTAAAGAGGTAGTAAACTTTGCTATGCAACTTTTACCTACATGTAAGCTTATAATAAAACTTACCTATAGGTGAAAATGAATCTCCTAAACGTGCACCTTTTAAGAGATATTCACTTTCTCAGCGACCAGTTACATCACCAGGGCACTGCGCTTTGAAGGGACTAAGTATGCAGTCCCTTTGGAGCACTGTGCCGTGATTGTGGCTCCTGTGTGCATGCATGAGAGTGATGCCATTGAGGCTCGCCCATTCAAACTGCCAAGCGATGCATGGCAGATAGCAAGGATTTCTGGACAGGCACATAGTGTCTGTGTCCCCACACAGACTGGGGACTCACTGAGCTATCCTAAACATACAATGCTTTGCAGTGGCGAAACAAGCTATAGATCCTATGCCCTCTATGACAGGCATTATACTTACCTATATCAAGAGAGATTCTATCTCTGAAGGCCTTGAAGCCCTCGCTAAACCAAACAAAATCCTGCCGACATACAGCCTTATTCAAAAAGTCTGGAATAAGGTCAAATACTTACAGTATGCTACCGGGTATACGAAGTACAGCCCGATCTGGAACAATAACAATTATCCAGAGCTAGCGAAATTGGTGCATGGCATTCGATGGGAGAGGTATGGATGTCCCAGATCTTTCGAGATGGGGTCCTGATACCTTTTGCGTCCCTGCAAGCTTAATGCTCACTTACCCGATTATATGCTGTTTTACTACTTGCAATTAAAACATGCAGTCAGGGAGCAGGGGGAAATGTAGGAATGGCGGTTGTCTCCTACTCCTATATTTAATCTTATACAACTGACAGACAGCTCTAAAGGTTTTATATCTCAATGTTACAATATGTTAATATCGGAATTTCATAAAGGCCACCCTAGTATAGCGACTTCACAGGGGGAGAATGATTTGGGGCTAATATCAACTGACCAATGGGAAGAAGCATATCAGGCGGTGGGTACTTGCTCTTTAAATGCAGCACAGAAGTTGTCACAGCTGTATATTATTTTATGTGCTCACTATACTCCCCTGAAGCTGAGCAAGATGGGATATGGTACGGAGCCACACTGTCCTAGGTGCAAAAGAGACCATGGGGACTTGATCCATCTGCTATGGAGGTGTCCCAAACTCCACCTGTACTGGAGCCAAATCATAAATACACTAAACATGGTATTTAAAGTAACAATGCTAATAGACCCTAAATGTCTACTGAACATCCTAGAAGGTGTTGTAGAGGAGGAGCACCCCAGGACAGCTGTCGGAAGGTCCCTTATGCATGCCCAGAGGTTAATTTTAGTATTGTGGAAATCCGCTGATCCCCCCCACACATAAATCTTGGGTGTCAGCCATTGGAAATGCACTACTTTTAGGACGTCATATCTACACAAGACGTGGCTGTCAGGGTAAATTTGTAAAGCTGTGGGGCCTATGGTTGGATACCCCTGGACTTAGTCCATGGGAATTGGTACTTCAAAAATTGTTGGTATGCCCGAATAAAAAATGAAGATATGTCTTTAACAGTTGCATAACAATAGCTGCACGTCTTGTGGATTATTGGTTGGGTTGAACTACAATAGTATAATTTCTGATATATATGTAATGGTCTGACCATATATAGATACCAATATCTGTATTTCTATGCCCACAAATGCAACACAAAAAAAGGGAGGATTGCCAATGTACTGTGACTGTATTATTATATTGTATTGTTACACTTATTGTATTGTTTTAAACAATAAAACATTTTCCTGATTTAAAAAAAAAAAACAACATAAACGCAGAAGGCCATACAATAAAGCTGACCATTGATGGTTTGAATATCGGCCGGTTCAGCAGGGACCAGCCAAGATTTGAACCATCTATGGGCAGGCTGATTGTACCCAAGTTGATGCATCGATGAACTTGGGTACAGCCAGCATGTCATTTTTTTACATTATATCAGTAATCGCTGTGTTCTCCTGGCAGGGACGGCTGCCCACACAATAGCTTTGTGAGAGGGATGTCCCCATCAACACTGACCGTGTTGATTAGGGAATCGAGTGATTTTCTTGTAGGAGGGAAAATCACATTATCTATGGCCTGCGTACATTTTTGAACATTTGTTAGGACAGACAGTGTTCAACTGATAAAGATGAGCAACCAGCACAGTTCAGACAAGGTTAATTATGTTAGACGTTATTCCACAGCCCCCTCTAAGATATTAAAAATCAGGAAGAGCTTAATTTTAAAAATCTGGCTAGTTGCCAGATTTGTTTCTATATTCCTGATTGTCTGAATTACTGACTCAAAACAAACATGGAGCAAGTAAAATCAGAGTAGTCCTAACCTCATAGCTGCATTTTTGTTCTGGCTAAGGAACTTTGAGACCAGAGGTCAGCATTACAGCCAGGGAAACTGTGTTTTCGGAAGCAGATCTGCAGTGTCAGGACTCTTCTCCCATACTTCTCTTTGAACAAGTTTCTTAACCACTTGCTGACCAGCGACTTACCCATACAACGCTGGATTTTAAATGAATGTACTGGAATGATGCCTGAAGTTGACATTTTTTAGGACCAGCGGTTCTCTTGTAAAAGCAATCCTAGCAGCTAATTATAAGCAGTGGGTGGGGGGGATGAAGACCCCCCCCCCTTCCACGGCTTTCTCGAGCTCTCCTGTCCCACCAGGGGACCTGAGCGACCAGCCAGCTGGCTAATCGGAGAGCCGAAAAAGCCCAGATTGGCTATGGTAACCCGGAAGCCATGTCAACGGCACCATTTCCAAATATCAAAAGCATTAGAAAACACCGATCTTGGTGTGATCAAATGCTTTTCAGGGCAAAGGAGGGATTTGGGGTCCTATAGTCCCCAATTTTCTCCATAAAGAGTACCTGTCATATGCCCTTTGCTGGATTTATGTAAAAAAGTACTGCGCTGCTGTCGTAGAGAACAGCTGTTGGCCCTACAATACAACAATATTGTCCAAAGCAAGAAAAAAAAACTGCAGAGAGAAGGTAAGTTTTCTACTTTTAAATAAAGTCGTCTATGGATAGTAAAATTTACACCGCTCATGGCTGTTGCACGGGCATGCGCAATTTTAAAGGGTGACATGTTTGGTATCTATTTACTCAGCGTAACCCCATCTTTTATATTTTACCAAAAAAAATTGTATTATGTATTGTGTTTGCGGTTCTAAGTAATTTTGTAGCAAAAAAAATACTGATTGTTACATGTGAACAAAAAGTGCCAGAAAAGACCTGGAGCTGAAGTGGTTAAAGAACAGTCCAGATTCACTGCAACCAATGATTAATCTAGTGAGTTCCCAGGAATCTACACCCTGCCTGCAGGTTTTAAGTATAGCACATGGAAATAAATGGATGTCTAAAACCACTGTGAAAAAAGAGAATATGGATATAGGGAAATGCTGTTGGTTGCAAGTAAAATGGTGAGGAAATTGATGTATGCTTTGTAAATGTTGTAAGATAACTTTCAGCATGGAATACTTTTTTCTAAGTAGGGATGACCCTTAAAGAAGAAAACATTTTAACCATTTAATCTTAATAACGTTTTTTTTTTTTTTTGCAGAGCTTATGAAACATCTAAAATGTATAGAGATCTCAAACTAAGAGGAGCCTTGATTCAGAATAAACAGCTAAGACTTCTTCCCAAAGAACAAGTTTATGATAAAATCAATGGAGTGTGGAATCTATCCAGTGATCAGGTGACACAACACAGGGAAGCCTTCTTTTATGTAGGAGCAAGCTGACAGTTATCGCTTTAGTAAAAGCTAGTTGTGCGTTTGTTTAGTAAAAGCTAGTTGTGCGTTTGTTTAGTAAAAATTAGTGAGTGCTGAACCCAAGGATAGAGAGTACAGTCAAGTGTGATCTCCAGTTCTTTAGGGAAGCTCTCTAACATTCTGGGTATCCCTATAGATCCCTAGAGTGGTAAAGGAGAATTCAGAGGATGAGAGTGCCACAAGTCTAGTGTAAATGTATTATTCTTGACAGATCAGACAGTAAAGCCAGTGCATTATGTGAGCTCACAGCTTCCTCCTCATCAGTGCTTGAGTGAGCTGGCAGTGATTGAAGGTAGTGCTGGATAGTATAAAAAGGATCGAGGATTAGTGTAAACTGCAGTGCAGGCTCCAATCTTCTTTCAGAAAGCCAGCCTCCGTGATGTCACTCTTATCTAGGTGAGCGCATCAGACGTTAGGCTGAAAGGTGATCACCTGTTGCATGTTTCTTCCCATGGTTTACCACTTTAATTCTTTTAGTTAGCTTTTTTAGTACGGTGTAAGGAGTTGCAAAGAAAGCGGACTTTGCATTTTTATGCATGGTTCGCTAGAAGCTGTGTATCTGTTTGCCTGGATTTCAGTGATAATATAAGACTTATTTTTTTTAAACAGCTACTGCTTCTGGAATTATTGATATCTCTAGAGCAGGGATCCTCAAACTACAGCCCTCCAGCTGTTGCAGAACTACACATCCCATGGGGCATTGTAAAACTCTGACATTCACACACCTGACTGGGCATGATGGGAATTGTAGTTCCGGAACAACTGGAGGGCCATAGTTTGAAGACCCCTGCTCTAGAGGCTCTAAAGGTTAATTGCCATCATCCCTTTAAGGTTACAAAATTGTTAATCCTCACAGAAAGCATGTGAGAACACAATTGTTGGGAATGATAGAAAATGTGGTGATCCCAGATGTTATTTACTGTCATCTGTGTCGCATGATTGTTGTGGATGCTGAAGTAACACCAACGCGTTTCAACGATTCAATCTAAGTCTTTTTCAAGGAAATGAATCACCACTTCTGCAAAGATAATTGTAATTGGTCAGCTACATTTCTGCATTTCTACATTTCTGTGGTCTCCTTTAACAAATGCCCTTTACTTACAATCAACAAGTATGCAGAGTTGACTCACAGTCACCAGGGAGCGCCATATCCCCCTCCGCTGTAGTATGTACAAGGTCTCTGAACTAGGATATCCATGAAATTCCCTGCTTTCACACAGAAAGTTTTTGTTATCCCTATAGGGAATAACCAGAAAATAGGCACAATTTAGTGGTTCTTAAATAATGTTATTATGTGCAATACAAACTTTTCATTCCCAACAATTGTGTTCTCACATGCTTTCTGTATAATATTTGATATGGATGTTATGCTACTAAGCTATCAAGGTATCATGTTTACAGATTTGAAGACCTCAATAATAGTTTCCCTTTTTTGAATTTTTGTATTCAATAAAATCAATATATTTTTATTGTTATATTAATACTTACACAATCCCACCCCCAGCCCCCCCTCCCCTAAGAAAAGTAACCATTTTGCATTTCTGCTGCTTCTTTTTCAAGTTTACAAATATTTTATTTCTTCAAAGGGTAACCTTGGCACTTTCTTCATAACCAACGTCAGAATTGTGTGGCACGCCAACATGAATGACAGCTTTAATGTCAGCATTCCTTATCTGCAGATTGTAAGTTTTTCAAATGTTGTCAATTTATTTTCATGTTCCACATGAAATAGCACACGCTGAAACACAGCTTATGTTCTTTGCAGATTTTTATTTACTAGTGTGCAAGTTACTTTTCTATGCACTACACTTTGCACAGTTTTCACTGTTTTGTAAGATTAAAGCAGAACGTCACCTTCCCTGCCCACTTATCATTATTGCTCTTCTCCTCTTTGTCACAACTGGACAATGTTTTAGGGACATTTCCTGGTACGTCAAGGTTTCAGATCTAGGAAAGAATGATGCCCCACTCACTGGAGCCTCCTGCTATCCTAATGTCCCATATCCCAGGAGTTTTAGGGTACTCTACATTGCATGCACCAATTTGTGTCATCAGAGGGCCAGTTTTCTCTTACTGATTCCTGCAGCCTTCCCCCCTGGTGATGCTCTACAGCGCATGCACATCATCAGGGGATCAACTGCAAGTACGCAAAAGTGACAGTGGCCCACTGATGATGTAAGTAAAGAGGTTGGAGGTGGGGGACCTTACATGCAGTAGCAGATCGTGTTGATGGGCTTGTGTCAATTGAATCACCTTGACATCAGTTGGAGTTGCTTCTGAGATCAATCAGAATTTGTTGACAGGTGCATTTGAGCTGCAATTGACTTCTTTTTTATCCCTTTTTGAACTGCTTTAAGCAGGTTTTACATTCCCATAGTATTGAATTGGAAAACCTGCTTGAAGCAAACAAAGTCCCGCCCACACAGACCCTCACTCTCCATATTCTAACAATGATGGAACTATTCATAACTGATTTTACCGCTGCTGTCAATACATTCGTATTAACATAATTCTACCTAACATGATTTTACTTAGTGGGTGTCTAATAAGAATTATGCATGAATTATACTCTGATTGTACAATGTCCTATAGTTCTATTAACAATCAGTTATATAGTGCAATGTATTTGACAATGTATTTGATTTATCAAATTGAAAAGCAAGGGGGATTAAAGAAGGTGTGTGGAAAACAGCCGGTCCCTAGTTTGAGATACTTACCCACCAGTCTGCTAACAAACCAAATAAACCTGTCTAACAATATAGGTTAAAAACAGGAGTTTAGTTAACACACATTTGCAAACCCATGTATAAGCTGCAAGACCAACAACAAGGCATCCTGTGTAACTTGCAGTCCTAACACTAAATAACACTACTCAACCTAAATGTCTGAGTGTCTTCACAAAGGAAGGACATGATGCTAATGGATGGATGGGAAGCAGATGGGATTGGAGATCGCCCAATCCTCCCCAACCTGCTCCAATCCATGACTGGTAATGAAAAGCTAATGGCTATATAATAGCCATAGGGTGCAAACTAAATGTGATCAGCTGGGAAACACACACCCCCATCCCTTTAGTATGGATGGTGAAGGCAAAAGGGGACTTTGAGTGAGACACCCGCCTGTAAAGCAAGCATCTCCATCCCTAATAGGTACACAAAATGGGCAGTTTTGGGACTTTAGATGAGAAACTGGCGAGCACTGCTCAGCGTCTCCATCCCTGTATATAATCAAATTGAAAAGCAAGGGGGATTAAAGAAGGTATTTGTATTTATAGGTATTTGATTTATAGCCATTCAGGCAGGCCTTTGTCCACCTAGTTGTTGTTAAAGCGGAACTTCAGTTTTTATCTTAGTTAAGCTTTTTTTGGTAACTTTGAGTGCAATTATTCATTACTTGTGATGTGGCTGTATTTGTCTTGTGTTTAATTGGAATATGGTTTTGCTTTAGAAAGGATTGATTACCACATACTTTTCATCCCAAATAAAGCTCACCATCTAAATACATTTTATAAGCATTCCACTCCATCCAACTATAATTTCTGATTCTATGATGTAGGTGGACACTTTTTTTCTATTACCTAACTTAGAGTGTAAAAATGAGGCGGCAGTTTTCATAGAGATCTATGATTAGTGAATTTTGTGATTATCTATGCCTGCATGTATATGTTCTTTTCTCAGGTTAAAAAAAGAGCTGTAAAAACAAAAACTGGCAATGGTATGAGAGTATTCAGGTTTACTTGTCTGTTATTGATAGCTAAAGAGTTGCGCATGCTTCGTAGTGAAATATTAATAAATTACGCTTTAATTTCCTTTCTCTTTGTAGCGCTCCATTAAGATCCGAGACTCCAAGTTTGGTTTAGCACTGGTTATTGAAAGCTCCCAACAGGTAATAAACATTTTTAAATGATTGTAAAGCTTGGCTTTTTTTTTCTGTAAAAATAACAAACATTTCATACTTACCTGCTCTATGCAATAGTTTTGCACAGAGCGGCCCCACTTCTCCTCTTCTGGTGTCCCCCAGTGATGCTCTGGGCTCCATTTGCTATGAAGGCGCTTGTGCGTGCTCGCACCTAAACCCTGTGTGTCCATAAGACACACAGGACAGGGCTTGGCCCTGCTCCCTGCTCCTTTTCACTGGCTCTGATTGACAGCAGCGGGAGACAATGGCGGAGGCAGAGAGCCGAAAGAGCCTTCGCTCCCATTCACATCGCTGGATCGAGATCAGGTATGTATTTAGTGGGGGCTGTGGGAAGAGTTGCATAGAATGCTGTAAGGTAAAAAAAAAACCTTCTGCCTTTACAACCGCTTTAAAGTTCAAACATATTTGGTCAGTGGTGTAAAATGCATGAACATTAATGCAAATTGCTATTTATGCATGTTTTATTTTCCTATTGCATAAGTCTACATGAAGTACATGCTTTAATATCAGTTTGGCAGTGGAAAATTAACAGTGCATGTAAGCCCAAAAATAGCTTTAGTGCTTTTGGCCAGCATCTGCAAGGGGCTCCCATGTCCACCTGTAAAATGTTTGTTTTTATTGACTGCAGATTTGTTAAAAGGCTAAGTCCATCTTTCATAACATGTTCTATATTACACCCATAACCAGGGAGTAATATGTTAGTAAATGAGCAATCCCTGCATCTCCTGAGCCTCTGGTATAAAAGCGGGCCAGGGATTTCCTCCCCACACCCACTGTCACAATTTAAAGAAAAAGCGTGGCTCTGCGAGGCTCTGCCCACCCAGTAGGGTCATTCATTTACAGAGTTCTGTGAATAGGAGAACTACAACTATCATCATCCGTTGCGACTGACGGCTTGTAGTTGTCATTAAACTACCAGGGCGCTAATGAGCGCTCTAGGTATTCCATTGACAAAGCCACTGTGATCAGCTCTGTACTCTGTGTCTGTGATTTGAGATCACAGCCATTCATTATTACACTGGTACACTGTGTGTTCTCTGAAGTTCCTTTGTAAACAGCACTCAAATGTCCATTACCCCACCATTTTCAAAGGTACAGCAGTAGTAAAGTGGAATACACATCCACCACTCCTGCCATTTAAAAGAGAAGTATGAGATTTCGAAAAGAAACAATTATACTCACCTAGGTGGATGCAACATTGATCGGATGCTGCATCTGTCCCCCACCGTCTATTTATTGAAAACTGATCAAACACCTCTGATCGCTCAGTTCTACTCTCCACTCTGAGCCGAGAGCCATGGCTTTCAGTCTCTGGCTCTCTGCTCTCCCCTCCAGCGCTCCCTGGAGGGCTGGGCTCTGGAGGGACTTGTTTAGCTCTCAGCCTAAACCAGCACCACCAGTGCAGCTTATCAGTGCCCATAAGTGCAGCCTCATCAGTGCCACCTCAGTGCTCATCACTGCAGCTTATCTGTGTCCATCAGTGCAGTTTATCTGTACCCATTAGTGCAGCTTTTCAGTACCCATAAGTGTAGCCTATCTGTGCCCATAAGTGTAGCCTATCTGGGCCCATAAGTTTAGCTTATCAGTGCCCATCAGTGCAGCTTATCTGTGCCCATCAGCACAGCAGGGATTGTTAGGAGAGCCGGCCAGATGACACAAAGCAGGGATCTCCTTCTGCGACAGATCCTGTAGGTGAAACGCCAGTCAACGTAAAGTTCCCGCCTCCTTGACCGGCATTGGACCAGTGTGCTGTCTATCACAGGATCTGGTCCAGGGGGTGTGACTTTACAATGGCAGGGGTTTTTACCTAAAAGAGGTGTCACAGCGGGAGATCCACGCTCTGTGTTATCTGGCTGGCTCTTCTAACGATCCCCATGCTGCAGTAAAAGATTACTGATGGGCAGGTGGGGGGTGTTGGGGTGGTTAGTGCTGGCAGGGAGCAGAGGAGGAGGACACCACCTCCATGGGCAGTAAAGACCGGGGGTCTGTAAAACCCCTTCGCCCACCAAAGCATGCAGGGACAGAAGTACAAGTCCCTGCTTGCTGGAGAGAACTACAAATGGGTTGTCAAAAGAAGATGGATGGCATAGTTGGTGAAGGCAGGAGATCAGCAACAAAGACATGGAAAAAAGGTTTTGCCCAGAGTTCCCCTTTAAAAAAAATAGTAAATGATCTGTTTGTTCTTACTTTCTAATGTATAGTGTTCTGTTTTGGAATTTAGTAATCTAGCCCTATTTTATCATATCACAGCCTACAGTTATCGGTTTGCATATTTTATCAGTAGTGGTCTTTTAAAGTGTAACTATGAGCAAAATTGTAAATCTTCATGTTTGATAAAGACAATAAATAACATTAGATAACAGTTTTTGTTTTTCGGAGTCCTCCTATGACATAGTTTATATTGCCTGTTGATCCTACAAGTAGATCTGTTAGGCCTAGGTGCACACAGCATTTTAACTCCAGCCCTGGCAAGAATTCTGTGATTCTTGCGGCTGAGTTCATAGGTGCTTGCAGACAGTTGCAGTCACTTGGCCTGTCAAAAGCAATGACAAGCTGACAGAGGTCACAGCTGTCTGCCACTGTTCAGATGTAATTGCACATGGAGCGATTACCTGCAGTAAGTGACAGATTATTGCTCCTGAATAAAAACAGCTTGTGATCCAGGGTGAGCATCTGTCCCTAATCACAGGTTTTCCTTTCATATTCTGTATAGCCCAACAACTGTCTGAATGCACCTGCGACTACAGTCACAGGCATGTGCTGGATTTTTATCAGGCCCTCAACCCCCCCCCCCCCCCCCCCGGAGCTTCGCAAAACTGTGAGATGTAAATTAAAGAGATACGTCCAAGAGGTGTCATGCACACTATTAGACTTAACATTGTATGTTGCATGTTTTACAAAGTGGCTGAATTCCTGGAGTTTTCCTGGCTTTAAAAATTGTTAGCTGGAGTTGGGCTTTAAGGTGGAACTACAGCCTGTATTATGGTGGGTGGGAATTGCATTAATGGGTAAGTACTGTATTTATTTATTTTTGTCTTTTACTTAAAGGGTAACTCCACTTTCATTGGGAAACAAATAGCAAAAAATAAATAAATAATATAGCATATACAATTGTGACTCAGGTCATATTGTAATTGATTGTTATTAAAAAGGACATTTCTTTTTCAATCTGCAGCTTTTTTTTCTGTAAAATGCAATGCAATATGGCTACCTGGAGGTGTAAAATGTGTACAGAACGCCCCCTCCAGAAAACATAATCGAGATACAAGTCCAATATCAGACATCCCCTGCAACAAAAATGGCATTTTTGGTTAGATGCATCCAATGGGAAATCACATCTAAAGGGATGCAGACCCTGCAGTTTTCCTCATTAGAGCCCTGCAGGTGCAGCAGATAATTATGAAACCACTCCCATTAGATTCACTTACCACATGGACACAGACAAACACAAATGGGTTTCTTCAGAATAACAAAATGTAGAAATCTGTAACAAAGTTTGTTAAAAATCCCTGCAATGTACAGAGATCAACCGGGGGGGACATTTCTTTTTTCTCAACAAAGGTTAAGTTACTCTTTAAAGCAGAACTGAACTGTATCTGAGCACCACAAGCTAAAAATGCTATTTAATTCATTTTTATTATTTAGAGCAAACTCTCCCATCCGTCCATGTCTCAGTGCTTTATTTTGTTGAGAAATCACTTTGAAAAACACCCTCCTAGAATTTTTAGCCATGGCCATCTTGAGTAAGGGCAGACAACTTATGTAGCACTTACTTCCTGAAATCCATCTGTAGGCTGGAGGGTGTGCTTAGCTGAGAAAGAAAAAAAAATGCGTAAAAAGACTCCTGGGATATATGACATTATTTTGGCCTAGGCCAGAAACCAAGAAACAACTAAAGAAATGTGAAAAATAAAGTTTAAAACAAATATAATATACCTATTTACTAATGCTAGCAGCATATCTATGAAAAATGGTTAATGTTTATTGAGAGAGTTTAATTCCACTTTAAAGTCTATTTAAAACTATGCATATGTCAATCCAAGACTTCCCTGTACACAGGGTGACAATGCTGTTATGTGTTTTCTCTGCAGAATGAACCTGTTAGAGGGGTGGACTCCAAATTACAACTGCTGTTTTAATGCTTTATATGTATTTTTTTTGCCCATAATTACAATAAGTGCTAAAGAAAGCTGCAGTGTTCTTGAAATGTAACACTATGTCATATTATCATGTTATTTGTCTTCTCTTAAAAATCAGAGCGGTGGCTATGTACTTGGGTTTAAGATTGATCCAGTGGAGAAACTTCAGGATTCGGTAAAAGAGATAAACTCTCTGCACAGAGTCTACTCTGCAAGTCCTATATTCGGAGTTGACTATGAAATGGAGGAGAAGGTAATTTTTCAAAGGTTTGGATATCACATGGTCACATTTGTAAAAATATTGCAACAGATAAACAAAAAGGTCTTTCCTAAAGGATAAGTTCACCTTTTGTAACAGGTTACACCCATGTTCAGGGTGTAACATGTTACAAATGCACTGGTCCCCACACCCACCGCAGTCCCCGTTTTAACAGCTAGTGGAGGATCTTCTTCCACCCCCGGCTGCATTATTCATGAACAGACTATTTACAGTATCTCACAAAAGTGAGTACACCCCTCACTGTTTTGCAATTATTTTAATATATCTTTTCATGTGACAACACTGAAGAAATGACACTTTGCTACAATGTAAAGTAGTGAGTGTACAGCTTCTATAACAGTGTAAATTTGCTGTCCCCTTAAAATACCTCAACACACAGCCATTAATGTCTAAACCGCTGGCAACAAAAGTGAGTACACCCCTTAGTGAAAATGTCCAAATTGGGCCCAATTAACCATTTTCCCTCCCCGGTGTCATGTGACTCGTTAGGGTTACAAGGTCTCAGGTGTGAATGGGGAGCAAGTGTGTTAAATTTGGTGTTATCGCTCTTACTCTCTCATACTGGTCACTGGAAGTTCAACATGGCACCTCATGGCAAAGAACTCTCTAAGGATCTGAAAAAAAGAATTGTTGCTCTACATAAAGATGGCATAGGCTATAAGAAGATTGCCAAGACCCTGAAACTGACCTGCAGCATGGTGGCCAAGACCATACAGCGGCTTAAGGGGACAGGTTCCACTCAGAACAGGCCTTGCCATGGTTGACCAAAGAAGTTGAATGCACGTGCTCAGCGTCATATCCAGAGGTTGTCTTTGGGAAAGAGACGTATGAGTGCTGCCAGCATTGCTGCAGAGGTTGAAGGGGTGGGGGATCAGCCTGTTAGTGCTCAGACCATACGCCGCAGGGCGAGTGAGGGGTGTACTCACTTTTGTAAGATACTGTATATCTGATCCCTCCCTTCCAAAAAGCCCCATACATTCATGTCCTTAGTCCGCTTGTCTTCAGAAAACTGTTTGTGGGCTTTCTTGTGTATCATCTTTAGAGGAGACTTCTCTCTGGGATGACAGCCATGCAGACCAATTTGATGCAGTGGTCTGAGCACTGACAGGCTGGCCTCCCACCCCTTCAACCTCTGCAGCAATGCTGGCAGCACTCATGTCTATTTCACAAAGACAACCTCTGGAAATGACGCTGAGCATGTGCACTCAACTTCTTTGGTCGACGATGGTGAAGCCTGTTCAGAGTGGAACCTGGCCTGTTAAACCACTGTATGGTCTTGGCCACCGTGCTGCAGCTCAGTTTCAGGGTCTTGGCACTCTTCTTATAGCTTAGGCCATCTTTATGTATAGCAACAATTCTTTTTTTCAGAGCCTCAGAGAGTTCTTTGCCATGAGGTGCCATGTTGAACTTCCATTATGAGAGAGTGAGAGCGATAACACCAAATTTAACACACCTGCTCCCTATTCACCCCTGAGACCTTGTAACACTAACGAGTCACATGACACCGGAGAGGGAAAATGGCTAATTGGGCCCAACTTTGACATTTTCACTTAGAGGTATACTCACTTTTGTTGCCAGCGGTTTAGACATTAATGGCTTTGTGTTGAGTTATTTTGAGAGGACAGCAAATTTACACTGTTATACAAGCTGTACACTCACTACTTTTTCATTGTAGCAAAGTGTCATTTCTTCAGTGTTGCCACATAAGATATAATAAAATATTTACAAAAATGTGAGGGGTGTACTCACTTTTGTGAGATACTGTATATATCTCAATGTAGCCTCACTAAGTAATGGTATATAGCTCATTTGTACATCTTTGAATATTTTCCCCAGGCATCATAGGCCATGGAACACGGTGGCAAATGCAGTAGGGGCACTGCTTAGATAGCAATTTATGTTTATACTGGTTGTCTGTAGAGAGGCAAAAAGTGTAACTCTCCCTTTTCACCAGCAGAGGTTTAATGGGTGCAGCCACTGGTGCTAGATCACAAAGACATCTCCACCTGGTCCCCCTGGGGTGTGCTCTCACCTCATAGTTTGACTCTTATTTCAAAGGTCCACTCCACATGATAAATTAATATCCTTGGGTATAATCCCCTGTAAATATCCCAAAGGTCATGGGGGCACTCTCAGTTTGCAACAAACACCAAGTTTCACTGAGGATCGGATGACACAGGCTCTCTCAAGCATTTTGTTCAGTTCATGGCCAGTGATAAGTGGTTTTTTTTTTCTTTCATGTTTATTTCTGCCAGCTCCCCGCCATGCCAAGTTGAAGTTGCTGGTTCTTCTTTAAAGTGGAGCTTCACCCAAAAGGGGAAGTTCTGCTTCATCGCCTCCTTCCCCCTCCTCTGACATTAGGAAAATATTTTTTGTGGAGGTGGAGCTGGTACCTGGTTTTGACTTGGCAATTAGAGCAGACATTCTCCTTCCCCCCTCCCTCCCCGCAGTCATCTGGGACCTGTCACAGATCGCACAAGACTGTGGGACCATTCACAATGCGCAGCGAAGCTCGATTGTGCAAATGTGATGCAAAGCCACAAGCTGTCACAGCCGGGTGCCCACAGTTAAGCTCAGGTAGGCACAGTGCTAGATCCTGGGACAGGTGAGTGCCTATTTACTAAACATCAGCAGCTACAGTTGTTGTAGCTGCTGACTTTTAATCTTTATAAAAATTTCTGGAGCTCCTCTTTAAGCATGTTATCATGAAATTCTTGAGAGAGCCCTGTGTTCATGGTCGGGGGCCATCTGATCCACAGTAAAGCTTGGTGTTTGATGTAAACCTACGGAAAGTTCTTCCATGACGTTAGGAATATTTATGAGGGATTTTATCCGAGTGAAAGGATACTACAACTTGACTTACAACAAGTTAATAGTACCTGTCTATCATTAGGGATGTACTCCCAATATATTACTCCTATAGTAACCTGAGACGGCACTCTTCATTCCACACTCCCAAAAACACACACACAGAAGAATTCAGCGGGCAGCAATGTAAGACTGAAGTCAAAACACGGACATAGAATAATGCATCACTCGCCTTTTATTTCCTGGTTCACTATCTTAAATACAATATATTATCAGGATATGACCGAGCAATGTTTACAACATTACACCAATAGAAATGTCCATACATATAAAGACCAACCCATTACTTGTCACCAGTAAAGACAAAACCACATTCATAGACTTGTTATAAACATGTTTGTCACCTTTTGGTAACATCTACTAGTAAGTCATACAAATCTCCTTTAGGCTCGGTTCACATATATGCGATGCGGGAAGGCTGCGAATTCGCAGCCTGTTCCCGCATCGCACACGCACCCCCGGCAGTTCACACTGCCATATGCGATACGCTGGGGGTGTCAATGTAATCTTAACGACACCCCCAGTTTGATCGCATATCGCAGTGCGATCGTGCAGCTCGCACAGGATCGGATCGCACAAGTGTGAACCGCTGTGCGATCCGATCTTGATGCGGCTAGAAAAAAGGGTCCTGTGCGTGTTTGGTGCGGCTGCGGTGCGAATTTAGCCATACAAACTGTATGGCTAAACTCGCACCGCACAGCCGATCGGATGTAATGTCGGAGCAGTGCGCTCCGATATTACATGCGAACCCCGCACACGCACAAGTGTGAACCGGGGCTTAGAGTTTATCTCTGTGTTTTTGTACAATCTCATAGTAAAGCCCCGTACACACGTACCGATTGTCGGCCGTAAATATTCGGCCGACGACCGATCGGCCGATTGTAGGCTTGTTAGTATGATGCTTCCGACAGCCGACAGCGCATTTTTCGGCCGAACAGAATCTGTCGTGCAGGCCGATTGTTCGCCAGTCAGTACAGATTTCGGCCGACAGACAGCAGATTAGCAAGACTGGGCATGCTCAGAAAAGAAAAAAGACAAGGAAAGTTAACCATCACATGACATCACTTCTGCAGTTGGCTGTTGTTGGCCGACAAAATTAGTGTGCAGTCTTTTGCAGTTTTCAACAGACACGACAAAAAACGGCCGATCGTTCGGCCGACGATCAGTACGTGTGTACGGGGCTTTAGTTATAAATATGTCCCAGACATATTTATCACCATTCTCAGGCTCAATTTCTGGGAAACCTTGCCATGTTATCTTAATACAACAAATGCCTCTGTGTTTCCACATATTAAGATTGTCAGCTAAAACCCATTGTTAAAGAAGTACTCTAAATTAAGTTATAGCAAAGGACAAACTGATGGCAATGTTTAAGGGGCGCATCCTTAGATATTCATTTATCATGCAGAGGGGTTTGAATGTCATTTGCTGACACTTAAAACTGATTCTTTTTTCCCTTTTCATAGTTCCCCCAATGCAGCCCAGCCCATTTTATTGTGGTATGAATTTTAATGGGGTACCTCACACAAAAAATAAATAATTGTATGATTTCCACTAGGAAATCTACACCAGACCCTTAATCTAAGCATGCGGCCTTGCTGGTCAGGGGGGGGGGGGGAAGGTGTGGTATGGTAACCATACCATACCACACCACACCACACATTCTCTATATGTGGGGTACCTTGCAATGGTGTAAGGCTTGGCAAAGCACATTGTCCCCATGTTAATGAGGACAAGGGTCTGCGGGTGGGGGACAGAATCTGGAAGCCCCATTTTAAAAATAAGGGGGCAACCGATACCAATTCTCTCCCAATGTAAAAAAGTATGCAGTACACCATACCCGCCAACTTTTTCAGATGGGAATGAGGGACACCCATTAGCAAAAGTATGTAGGCATAGGACAAACCCCTGCCACACACCCTTAAAGGAGAATCAACCAAAATAAATGATTAATTAAACCCGACAAGTGCTTTTTTTTACCACTACTATTCCTTTATACTGGTTTTTGAATGTACAAAGTCTGCAGTTTAGATCAAACAATTATATAGATCAGACAAAGATGATGGACAAATGAGGAGGAAAGAGGGACAGTCCCTCGAAGTCAGGGACAGTTGGGAGCTATGGGTACACGGTGCCCCTACTCATTTACAAAAAGATGTACCTCAGAAATAAAGACACCCAAACCTTTGACATTTCCTTTGTTAAAAGAAAAAATACCCAAAAATGTCCCTCGTAAATTCATCGTCAATCATGTCTGCCAGTGTGAATGCACCAAAAAAAAAAAGACGACCAGCCACACATGACTTACCCCTGACAGTAATACTAGCAAATGATGGCTCCCCAAGGTGTCCATGACTACATAAACAAGGGGGCAGGAAAAGTGACATCATTGCTGAAATCTGACTGTGTCCATGTGGCCATATTTAAGCAATGATGTAAGGCTTCGTTCCCTGCCCATTTGCTTATGTAGTTAAGGCTTCCCAACCATGAAAGTGAATGGACTGGGTGAAGTCAGTGGTGGGTAAGGACAGAACTGGACACTGAGGTCCTCCCTAATTACAATGTCATACTTTTAAACCTTTTGCAGCCAGAGCCAATTTTTCACACACATTTAAAAAATAATTTTATGCCTGAAGATTATTTAGAACCCCCCAAACATTATATATTATCTGAAATCAGACACCCTGGAAAATATAATTGTGGTTGGTTACATTTTTTTATGTCACACACCATTTGCACAATGGTTGATCGAGCGCAAAATTTCATGAAAATTCACTAAAGTTATTTATTTTATTTTTTTTAAATAACAAACCTGTCATACTTTTCTGCTCTGTCCAGTGGTTTTGCGTAAAGTTTTTTGTAGGGTAAGGCAGAGTTGACTGCCCAAAGCCAGTCTTGGAAGGACGGGGGGGTGGTCCGCATCCATTGTTGTGCAATGCATTTTCTGGCGAGAAATAAAGTCTCGTGTAGAAAATGAGTGGTGGATTTATCAATACTGACATCCGGAAATATTCTGAGAAGGCATGGCTTCGGGGCCAGCGTTAGGGGGGAGCCCATGGCGTCATGAAGCAATTTCACAACCTGCTTCCAGTATACTTGGAGTTCAGGGCAACTCCAAAGAAGGTGGAAAAACGTACCCTGCTCCATCCCACACATAGGACACCCGGGGAAGCATCAGTCTGGTATTTAGCTTTCATGATGGGGGTCAAGTAGGCCCTATGAAGCACATACAGCTGAGTTAGGCGGTCCGATAGTTTCGGGGATACTAACTTACAGTTATCGAGAGCATCTTCCCACTCCTCATCCTCCGAAGGTCCCACATCACCCTCCCACTTAGTTTTAATAGCATATGCTAGTACCGTGGAGGCAGGAAGAATGAGCGCGTTATAAAGGTGTGAGATTAGTTGTTTAGGTTCGGATCCCCTGAGTACCTCTATCATGGAGAGCGGAGCTATGGCCTGTAAGGATTGAGGAAATTGAGAGGAGAAAGCATGTCGAACCTGAAGATACCTAAAGAACATGTGATCGGGAAGGTTAAACTGTTGTTTTAGGGCCTCGAAAGTTTTAAGGGCACCTCCAGATGATATTTGGGCGAGGAAATGTATTCCGTACCTGGCCCAGGCATACGCGTCAGGAATAGATGCCAATTTGGGGAGATGAGCATTGTGCCAAAGCGGTGTATGGTCATGTAGTAAAGGGAGGTCCAGCTTAGTGGACACAACATCCCAGAGACGTCTGTAGTGGTACAGCATACCCGCCTTGTCTCCCCCGGGTTCAGAACCCCTGACTCCCGTTAGGATCAGGGATAAGGGGTCAGCGCCCGCCTGGGCCCAGGGCGGAGCTAGAAGGGCCAGGAACCTTTCCCTGTCTGATTTGTGGAGGTGGAAAAAATTGGATAATTGTGACACCATATAGTACATGTTGAAGTCGGGGAGCGCTAGGCCACCCAGATCTGTGGGGTTTTTCCGTCTCCTCCAGGCAAATTTGTGTCGGCTGGAGCCCCATATGAAGGGTTTGAGGATGGAGTCGAATTGTAGGAAGTATTTAAGGGGGAGGTAGATCGGGGAATGCCAAAATATATACAGCAATTTGGGCAGTAGAACCATTTTAACTAAGTTGATCCTGCCTCGTACCCCCAATGGAAGACGTGCCCAAGTTTGAGTTTTAGACTTGAGTAAGGTAAAGAGGGGTTGGAGATTATCGGGCAGATAATTTTTTGGAGAGTTAGTAACCTGGATCCCCAGATACTTGATGCGCTCCACCACCTAAAGGGGGAATCGCGGGTCCACGGGACGGGGAGGGATATCGTCTATCGGTAAGATTTGGGATTTGTCCCAGTTAATCGTCAGTCCTGAATAACGGCCGAAATGCTCGATGAGGGATAGTGCTACATGAAGGGATTCACCCGGGTCAGACAAGTACAGCAGAGTATCATCCGCGTACATACCTATTTTCTCCTCTAAGGCACCAGCTCTTAGGCCCCGGATATCGGGGTGCATCCTAATAGCAATCGCCAGGGGCTCGGCAACCAGGGCATACAGGAGAGGGGACAAAGGGCAGCCCTGCCTGGTCCCCCGAGTAAGAGGGAACACCGCCAAGGTGCAGCCGTTAGCTAAAACCCTGGCTACCGGGGCCTGGTAGAGGACGCAAACCCACTGAATACAATTTGGTCCGAAAACCATAGCCCTCGAGGCAGCGCCAGAGGAATTTCCACTCAACAGAGTCGAATGCCTTAGCTGTATCCAAGGACACCACGACTCTAGAGCCAGAGTTACTGTGTTGCGCTTGCAAGTTCATAAAGAGGCGTCGCAGATTGAATGAGGTGTTTCTGCCTGGCATGAAACCCGACTGATCTGGGTGAATCAGGGAAAGTATAACTTTATTGAGTCTGATTGAGAGTACTTTGGCCAGGATTTTGACATCTACCTGTAAAAGGGATATGGGGCGGTAAGAGGCTGGAAGGTGAGGATCTTTGCCGGGTTTGGGTATAAGTACTATTAGAGCCTCTCGCATGGAAGGGGGCAAGGAAGAGGTGTCAAAGGCTGTTTCGAACATGGTCAAAAGGTGTGGTACCAAGACTTTGAGTACGTGGAATAAAATTCGATGGGCAGACCATCCAAGCCGGGAGACTTGGATCTGGGAAACGTAGCAATTGCCTCAACTATTTCATTGTGCGTCGGAGGGCCTCCAACAAGGTAAATTGTTCCGCAGTCAATTGAGGGAGCACGTCCGGGGACAGGCAGGGCAGGATTGGGGAGTCATCGTCCGGGGCAACGGAGGTGTAGAGGTCTCAGAAGAAGCCGTGGAAACATTCCGCAACCTCGACCGGATTCGAAACATTGGCACAGTCAGCAGGGTGAAGAGTAATCACGACCGGGGGTCTGTCATTACTGTGAACTAGATAGGCCATCAATCTACCCGCCCGCTCACCATGTTCATATAATTTTTGTTTCTGAAAAAAGAGGGACCTACGTGCCTTTTCATAGTCTAGTTGTTCTATCACTCTAGTGAGAAGCTTCAATTGATCTGCCCCAGGGGAGGTCGGGTCAGCCAAAAAGGCCTCCTTCGCCGAGGCAAGAGCCTGTGTGGCTTGCGTATACGCAAGTGCGGACTCAGATTTAATGGCATTTATGGTGGAGGTCAGGGTCGCTCTGGCATGTAATTTGAAAATCTCCCATACCACAAGAAGGGAGGCCGAGCTGGCATTTTTGGTAAAAAAGTGTTGCCAGTCATCGGCTATATTCCTCTTCTCAGGAATCAGAGAGAGCCAAAAGGGGTTCAACCACCACCCGCGGGCCTGGCTCGGTCATTCCGAAGGCTTACAGAGATCCAATAGGGCCTGTGGTCAGAGAGGCCACGAGCATGGAAGCCTGCGTCTAGTAATCTGGGGGGGAAGGAAGGGGAGATAAGAATGAGATCTATGTGGGACATAGAGCCATGGGCAGAGGAGTGGCATGAGAAGGCCCAGGCCCTAAGGGTGGGGTATTTGACTCGCCAGGAGTCAATAAGATTGAATTCCGCCATCAGGCAGGCAAATCTGGTGGTAGTGGGTAGTGCGTCCTACCGCATGCCGCTTCAGGCCACGCCCCCCACCCTTTTTCCTTTTTAAATATAAAAAGATGAGTTTACATGGGGTACATTGATACCCAACATTTCAGGCTTTAAATTGGTGCGTGTCCACAAAATGATGACAAACTTTGGTACCATAAATTTTCCATAGAAATATGATCTACCTGTGCTAAAATCCAAATAGCTTATACATATATATAACCTATCAGGTACTAAAGGGGTGTGACCACAGTTTAATACAAAAAATTCTGAATGAACCCTCTGCACGCTGCTATACACCTTTTCTAGCAAACTTTGCATAAAAACAGGGATTTTTAGTTCACATACATTGCAATGCATGTTTAGGCTGGCCAATTGCGTCAAAGTAATCTTTCTGGTGAGGCCCTACTCTACAAAATGCAAAGTACTCACCGCTAGCATACTTCAGTGGATATAGTGCCAGTATGGGGCAAATAGACACAGACTGTGGGTGAAGCTACAGGTTTAGGTATGGTCACTGATTTGTACTATGCAATGTAAATACGATATACCTGTGCTCAAATCCAAATAGCTTCTACTGTACACCCATCAGGTACTAAAAGGGTATGACTACATGTTAACAATAAAAATTCTGAATGAACCCTCTGCACATTGCTATACATTCTTTCTAGCAAACTTTGCATGAAAACAGGGATTTTTAGTTCACATACATTGCAATGTATGTTTAAGCTGGCCAACTGCGTCAAAGTAATCCCTCTCTGGCCAGGCCCTACACTACACTACACTAGCTACACTACACTACTCTACTTTTCTCTAAACTATACTACTCTACACTACACTATTCTACTATACTCTACACATCACGACACTACACTACAGTACTCTTACTTTACACTACACATCATTACACTACATTACAGTACTCTACTATACACTA
The DNA here is from genome assembly GCF_965119305.1 of Pelophylax lessonae. Taxonomy (NCBI): domain Eukaryota; kingdom Metazoa; phylum Chordata; class Amphibia; order Anura; family Ranidae; genus Pelophylax; species Pelophylax lessonae. Next base: position 255,777,519 of record NC_138773.1, on the reverse strand, counting down.
CACAGCACTTAACTACACTACTTATCGCTACACTGCACTACTCTACACCACACTACTCTACACAACATTACTCTATGTAACACATTAATCTATTCTACTCTACACAACATGACACTATTTTACACTACACTACACTCACTATGCTGCACTACTCTACACTGTGGTACACTAACTACACATCCCTACACTGCACGACTTAATACAACGCAACACCACATTAATCTACACTAATTTGGACTACTCTACACATCGCTACACTTCACTGCTCTACACTACTCTACATGACAACCACTCTATTCAACACTACTGTGAAAGATACTACACGACACTACACTATTCTACACTATGCAACACTAAACAACTATACACTGCTCTACTTTATACTACTCTACACTCCACTACATAGCACTACTCTGCACATCACAACTGTACACTTCTCTACAGTACAGTGCACTAAACTACACTATACTGTACTGCTCTGCACAACACTGCACTACTCTACTCAACACTATATTACACTACTGTACTCTACACTATGCATCATTACTCTGCACTACTCTACTGTACTATACACTACAGTACTTTACATGACACTACTCGACACAACACTGCACTATAATTCTCGACACAACACTACACTCACTACACTACTACAGTATATATATATATATATATTTTTTTTTTTTTTGTTTTTTTTTTTGGGGGTTTTTTTGTTTTTTACTTTTTAAAGGGTAAAAGGGTTAAATATACTTATTTACTAAAACAAATTATATACATATTTACATCAGTCTCCCAGGGAAAGTGGAGTGGGAGCAGGCTGGCACGTGTCGGTGGTATTGTTTCACCCTCTTCTTCGCCGTCTCAGCAGATACTTTTTCCGGCTCTGTTGAAAAAAAGCAGGTCAGTTAGACATAGAGCACCATGTGTTCAAAACCATTCTCATCTATCTCAAAGAAAAACTGAAGAGCAATAAATTCTTCAAGACTTAGGTAAGGTATCTCCCAGTCGTGGATCCTCCGATGATTGGGCTGAGGAATAATGGCTCGGCAAAGGGGACAAGTAGAACTCTGCTCCCTCCACTGGCCAATGCATCCAGTGTGGAACTGGTGGGCGCACGGCAGCATTGTAGTTTCCTCTCTCATGTCCTCCAGGCAGATGGTGCAAATGGGCTGTTCACTTACTGCTGGCCTCTGCAGTGCTGGATCTCTCGGAGAGCGACTTCTGTGAGAGGATCTGACGTTCTGTTGTCTCTCTTGAAGCTGTGCTCTGGAGCGGGTCCTGTGCGCTATAGGAGATTCTTGGCCTGTAATAACAATGACTGGAGTTTAATTAAAATGGACAATAAACAATTTAGTGCAGCAATATAGATCTAATACATCCCACTAACAGTGTGTAAATAGGCAGTACATATAGATATCAATTCATGTGAATATTCAGCTTTTCATTCATGATTCTCAGTTGCTCCACCAAAAATTGAAAAGATTCTCAGTCACTCCACCCAAAATTTAAGACATTATAAACATTCCATACAAGTGTGACATTCAAAACACATAAAACCCAAATGATAAAATACTTCTCAGGTGGGTTTTCTATCTACGCTGCTCAACTGAAAACTGAAAGCATTATAAATATTATAAGCATCCATTATAGGTGTCACATTCAAAACACATTGAGGTCCCTGGGAATATTCAATGTTTCAGTGGGGTTTCCTAGTTGCTCCAGTCGAAACTGACCTCGTTTATAAATATCCCATATAAGTGTGATATTCCAAGCACATAAGATCCAAATGACAGTGTGCTTCTCAAGTTCGGCTTCAATCCATGCAACTTCACCCAAAACTGGAGATACACCACAGTGCTCCATTACAATGTTAACCCCACTCCCAACAGAAATGCTAGTTGTGCTCTCCCCTGGTTACATGGGACCTAGTTGCTTAAAGGTATTTAACCACTTGCCGACTGCCTAACGCCGATCTACGTCGGCAGTCAGCCCCTCACAGGCAAAGTGACGTAGGGCTACGTCACTAGCTTGTGAGGGTCTAGGGAGCTCCCGCGCGCCCCCGGAGGCGCGCTCCCGCGTGGTCACGGACCCCCCCCCGCGCGTGTGACCAGCGGACCCGATGTCCACCGGTCACTCGGCGATCGGCGGGGGAGAGGGAGAATGTCAGGCAGCTTGTGTAAACAAGCCACCTGTCCTTCTCCTCGCTGTAAAGACACTGATCACACGGATCTAGTATGTAGATCCGTTGATCAGTGTTCTTAACAGCTCAAGCCACAGCCAATCACAGTAGAAAGCACGCCCCTAGGGATACACACAGCCCCTCCCTCCCAAATAAAGTTAACCCCTTCACTACCAGTGTATTTTTACAGTAACAGTGCATATGTATAGCACTGATTACTGTAGAAATGTCACTGGTAACCCCAAAAGTGTCACAAATGTCAGTCAAGGGTCCGATCTGTCCGCCCCAATGTCGCAGTACCGCAAAAAAAATTGCAGATCGCCGCCATTACGCGTTAAAAAAAAAAACAACAAAAATGACAAAAATCTTTCCCTTTGTTAGTAAACGCGATAACTTTTGCGCAAACCAATCAAAATACGCTTTTTGCAATTTTTTTTTACCAAACATAGGTAGCATAAAACAAATTGGCCGAAAATGTTAAAAAATTTTGATTTTTACATTTTTTTTGGGGGGAATTTCATATAAAAAAATGTGAAAAATATTGCTATTTTTGCAAAATTGACGCTCTTTTTTTGTTTATAGCGCGTGATCAAAAAATCGCACAGGTGATCAAATACCACCAAAAGAAAGCTCTGTTTGTGGGAAAAAAAGGACGCCAAATTTGTTTAGGTACGGCGTCGCACGACCGCGCAATTGTCCGTTAAAATCACACAGTGCCGAATCGCAAAATACCCCCTGGTCAGAATGGGGGTAAAATCTTCCGGGGCTTAAGTGGTTAACAGCGTTTTTTTCCCAACAAGGGTTAAAGATAATACCAGTTCCAGGCAAGTCTAGAAGAGGTCTGGAAGCACCTTTGTTCTCCCAAAGGAAGCAAACACTTGTGGTTTTCCCTCCCCAGATGATACAAATCCGAGAGTGCTTCCTGTAATAATTTATTAAAACTTATATTTAAAGCACTCATGTTATATAAAACCAGTATGAACTTCAAAACAAAAGCATTGCCGTGCTGCGAGAAGGTCACAGCAACATACCATATAGGGTGACACTGCGGACGGGATCTCTGAAGGATTCCTTGCAAAGGGGCGTTGAGCAGTCAGCAACCATATAAAAACCACATGGCAATGCTTTTATTGAAGCCTTGCCACAAATACAATGTGAGTGCTTTCAATATAAGTTGTAATAAATGATGGAGTTACAGGAAGCACTATGAGTTCTCTCTGATTTGTATCATCCGGGGAGGTAAAGCCATAAGTGTTTGCTACCTTCAGGAGGAAAAAGAGCGCTTCTAGACTTGCCTGGACCTGGTATTATCTTTATCCCTTGATGGGAAAAAGTGCTGTTAGGACCTATAGCCAACTAGGTCCTGTGTAACCAGGTGAACTGGTGTTTCTGTTAGGAGTGAAGTTACCATTGTGGTTGAGTATTGTGGCGTATCTTCAGTTTTGGGTGGAGCTGCCTGGATTGAAGCCCCACTTGAGAAGCAATTGGTCATTTGGATATTACTTGTTTTGATTGTGACACTTATATGGTGTATATATATTTATACTTACTATATGTATATATACTTATACTTATATATATATACTGATATATAGTGTCAAAACCTCTTTGTTCGAAAATATAGATATAGTTGGTGCTAATTATGCATTATTGCAAGTGTCAAATGTCATAATAAGCCAAACCATATATCACAAATATATTCAATGTAATCAAACTAAACCAAGAGTGAGTGAAAGCTAACAAAAATATATTGCAATCCAAAAAATATATATTTGTTTGTGCAATCCCCAAAACATTCTTATATCATAAATGTCCATGCAAACATAAAAATATATGCAAATTTCTCCAAGTGATGATCCACAAATGGTGCTTGTCCACCACTCAACTTCTTTCCCATACACAAAAAAATCTTGTGTCACCTCAGAGTGCCCCCCCCCCACCAGGAATAATCTCACCTAGGGTTGTGTGACCACCACAATCAAGTAAGGACAGAAATAGCCTTTTAGCCTAACAAGGGCTACATCCAGCTCCTCCAACCTTCTCCTTTGTTATCTCCTTATAAAGGGATCATGGCATTCAGAGATCATGTATATAAAGATAAAAAGACTAATAGTGCTTATATCCTTCTAAAACCGATCTATTGAAAAAACATACTCAAGGTAGAGGGTACTCACTTTTATCTGGTCCTTCCAGTGCACCAGACTAATACAGGCATATATACTCAGTTTCTGGAAAGATTCTGTTGCTCTCATAAAAAACACAAGCCTTACAGACACTCTCCGGCATCCAGCTCCACGATGGTTCCTGGTGTTGTCACCATCCTGGCCCCTCCCCTACATGTATCGACACAGGGTCACGTGTCTTCCTCAGGGAAGAATTCTGTATTCCCCCCCTAATTTTCCCCTGAGGAAGACACGTGACCCTGTGTCGACATGCGTAGGGGAGGGGCCAGGACGGTGCCGACACCAGGAACCAGCATGGAGATGGATGCCGGAGAGCATCTGCAAGGCTTGTGTTTTTTATGAGCACAACAGAATCTTCCCAGAAACTGAGTATATATGCCTGTATTAGTCTGGTACGCTGGAAGCACCAGATAAAAGTGAATACCCTGAGTATGTTTTTCAATAAATCGGTTTTAGAAGGATATAAGCACTATTGTCCTTTTTATCTTTATATACATGATCTCTGGATGCCATGATCCCTTTATAAGGAGATAACAGAGGAGAAGGTTGGAGGAGCTGGATGTAGCCCTAGTTAGGCTAAAAGACTATTTCTGACCCTACTTGATTGTGGTGGTGAGATTATTCCTGGTGGGGGGAGCACTCTGAGGTGACACACGATTTTTTGTGCACGGCAAAGAAGTTGAGTGGTGGACCAGCACCGTTTGTGGATCATCACTTGGAGAAATTTGCATATATTTTTATGTTTGCATGGATATTTATGATTTATTAATTTTTGGGGATTGCCCAAACAAATATATATTTTTTGGATTGAACTATATTTTTGTTAGATTGCAGTCACTCTTGGTTTAGTTTGATTATATTGGATATATTTGTAATATATGGTTTGGCTTATTAGGACATTTGACACTTGCAATCAAGTGTAATTAGCACCAACTATATGTATATTTTCGAACAAAGAGGTTTTGACACTATTTATTATATAGAGCACTATTGACGCGACATTACAGTGTATGTTGAGTTAATTTAGCACATAAATGGGATTGTGATCAGTGCCAGCAGCTTAGCTCGTCTGTTTATTGGAGTAAGTAGCTCGCAGGATTAATATACATTTTTATATGTAAACGGTGTTTGCATCACACATGATGTATCGCTGCGAATGTTAGAGCAAAAGCAATATTTCTTGCACTTTGGGGTATATATTGTGTGTCGTTTATTTTTTTTTTTAATTCATTAAATTGTATTTTTCCCCAAAAATAATTGTTTAGAAAACTGATGCGCGAATACCGTGTGACATAAAAAATTGCAACAATCACTATTTTATTGCTTAGGGTTTTCTAAAAAAAAAAAAAAATATATATATATATATATATATATATATATATATATATATATATATATAATGTTTGGGGATTATATGTAATTTTCTAGAAACAATACTGATTTAAACAAAAAGTGCCTAAAAAGGCTTGGTCTTCAAGTGGATATTCATTCATCTTGCAGTGCAGGAGTAATAAGTAAGGTTAATGATTGGAGTTTTTTAACCTTTCCTATCACATAACACATTCAGATTTTAAAACTTTAAATGTCTAGGGCAAGTGTCTGATTTGGAAGAAATATTGAAGCGTCATAGCTGACTATCTCAGAGGTCATCCTGAAAACTGGAGATAATTTAGGAGTGAATAGACACATTCATGTATCAGTCCAATGACAGCATCATCCTGGCCTGTACAGTGGTCCTCAACCCTGGCCTACAGGGCCCACTAACAGGCCAGATTTTAGGTATTACATTGGGTAGATGCAGACTAGAGTACTGCAATCACTGAGCAGCAAATGATATCACCTGGGATGTATTTCAGTTATCTTGCAAATCTGGCCTGTTAGTGGGCCCTGTAGGCCAGGGTTGAGGACCACTGCTGTATAATACATCTAGGGACATTTATTGTGTGTAAAGGTATTATATTTATAGAAGTAATTAAATGTATATTGATAAACTGAGTTTAAAAAAAAAAAAGAAAAATGCTGCCTGAGTACAGAGTGCTGGTTGATTGACAACTGCTCTGACCAATCAGCTGAGACTGGGATTTTCTGTTATTCAAACTGTCACTTTTCTAAGACAGCCCAGCCAGCCACAGAAAATGGAGAAATTGTGCATCTAATGACAGGATAAGCAAGGTAATCGGAGGGAAATACACTATATATATGAAATTCTACCCACACTTCATTATTCCAAAACATTTTACCCAAATTTCCACCATACCGCTAATTATTGCTGTCTTTTGGGTACGGGGGGGGGGGGGGGTGTTTAAACATCTAACCACTAAACAACCTAAATAAAACCAAAAGACAAATATTATTGATTAAGGGTTGAAAATAGTTTGATTATGTTGTGATTGACCTACCTGCTGGCCTGTCCTCCTGGAAGTTGCGCCGTGAACGCCTTGTTGCAGCCCGTCGTGGCATCCTGATGGTATTAAAGATGCCTGATGGTATAAAGGTAGATATATAGATCAACTATATCGATGTATATATGTGAATAATATTCACAACAGCCAATAGTAAGCTGAAAATCGCAGATATCGCAGGAAATCGCTGGAAAGAAGCTGTGCAGCGTCTTCTAAGTCTCTCTCCTCCTCACAAGTGCTGCCACCACAGCTGCACAGTCCAGTATAAACCAGTTCTGAGCCAAGCACAGTGCAGTGAGCCACTCGTGCCTCAATACTATCATATAGTTTGACTGACAATTACTCATGATTGTAACCAAATTAATTTTATACCATTTTTTAGATAAACAGAGCTTTCTTTTGGTGTTTTTTCATAATCACTGGGTTTTTCTATTTTTACTATACAAAGCAAAAAAATAAAAATGTGTTGAAAAATGAATCCATCAATGATATGTGATTTTATGGGGGGCGTTAAAGTGTCACTGACCACTAATGGTGGGGGGTTGAGGGTTTTCAAAAATACCACTGAATACCAAATATGTTGGGATTATTGTGTGTTTTTTTGTTTTTTTCCTTTTTGCGGTAGTTAAGTGCCGCTAACTACTAATATTTGTGGGATTTTTGGGGAGATTTAGACCCCATTCACACTGGGGCGATCCGACTTGCCGGGGCGACCTCACAGGTCGCGGCGCGCAGCTCGCACCACGACCTCGGAGCGGCCGGCACGGACTTCATAACATTGAAGTCAATGCAGGTCGCTCCAGGTCGCCCCAAAGAAGCTCCGGACCCTTTTTCTAAGTCGGAGCGACTTGTGTCGCTCCTATTAGAACGGGTCCACAGCTTCTCTATGGCAAGCGACCTGTCAGGCGACCAGGTCGCCTGACAGGTCGCCCCAGTGTGAACGGGGTCTTATTGTGTTATGGGTTTATTTATGATATCTAGCCATAGCACACAATGCAAATTTATCCTCCAGGGAACTTTCCAATAGGTTTAATTTTGGGAGTGTTTATAATGTGACATTTTTTTCTATATTTTTGTAACAGAAGTTAAGGGAAATGGCTTTCATACATGCGGCACCAGAAGTTTGAGGCTGACAGTTGTATCCAGGCAACTAACCAATGAATTATAAACAAAAGCACAATATTTTACACCCCATTTTACACCCCCATTACAAGAGGTCACGTTTCTGCCTTAGGAATTGAGATAAAGCTCCGTGGCTGGAGTTGTCCTTTAAATTTGTTTTTCTTCTACCTAAAATCATATTAAATCATTTTTCATTGAGATGCTGATAGCAGGGCTTACATGCTCTTGCTGTCAATCACTGATGTGGGGGGAGGAGGGGAGGCTTTGCTTTGTGTCTCTGTCACTGCGTGTGTGTGTGTGCGCGGTGCTGTGATTGGCTGCATGTAAGTTGGAGTTTAGAACAGAAGTGTGCACATTGTGAAGATTTTGGAGAGACTCCATTGGTCCTGGCAGGCACAGGGGGCACCCACATACCTGAATTTAGACATCCTTGGCGAGGGAACAGTATGAGGAACAACAACAGAGGAGACAAAAAAACAACAGAAAAACCAGCAAGAACATGTAAGTTCTTGTATCAGCAGCTCATTTTACAAGAAATTGGCTCTAATATCACTTTAAAGCCCGTTTAAAACTCCTTGTCCATCTAATAAAATCCTATACACAGGGTGACAGGTGACAGTGCTGCTGTAGAATTTCACGGCATAATGAACATGTTTCTAGGAGTTGCTTATAATGATATAATTCTCTTTTTTCTCAACAATTCCCCTGATCCAGGGCTCCTCTCCCTGCTTTTACCAACAGTCTTCATTCAGGGCTACATGAGCACGCCCTATGTAAGGTCAGGTGCTGTGACCAAGGAGGATTGTGTAGTAGTCTGTGAAGCTGCTCCAGCATTTCACCAATGATTGTGGGATTGTGCCCAGGTAGCAGATGCCAGTGACACTCCTGATAGCTGGCATGCAGTGTTCGGCTACCAAGACACTGCTGCTGTTGTAGTCTCTTCTATGACTAGAAAATCTGGGGTGACTAGGGGAACAGTAGAGACATTGGATCTCCCTGGTTGGGGCTGAGAGTTGAATTATTGGCACCAGTGATGACTAGATTGGTTTGCCCTGATTTTACCAATCCTCAAGGCAGCCTTTTGCTGTGATATTAACTGGTAAAGGGGCCCTTTGAATCCCTTACTGGTTGACTTCTGTGTTGGGAGGAATCTTTTGCTTACGGGTGCTGTCCTCCAGTGAGGGACTTGCACTGAGACTGGAGCACAATGTACAGAAGTAATGTATGCTGGTTGGGGTTCCAATGGACTTTGTTACCAGTTCACTGCAATGCCTACACATTCCCATTTCTACAAAGCTAGACTTCTGTATTCATTTTTGGAATTTGCCGAGCCTAATAACCTTTTTCAGAAATTCACAACAAATGCGATACTTTGCGATACTTTTTGAATATTTTTTTTTAAAATAGTTAATAGAAATGCAAGCAGTCACTAACTTAATACTACATTAATAAATATACTCTTTAACCACTTAAGCCCTGGAAGATTTTACCCCCTTCCTGACCAGGGCCTATTTTGCGATTCGGCACTGCGTGACTTTAACGGACATATGCGCGGTCATGCGACGCTGTACCCAAATGAATTTGACGTCCTTTTTTTCCCACAAACAGAGCTTTCTTTTGGTGGTATTTGATCACCTGTGCGATTTTTTATTTTTTTTTGATCATGCGCTATAAACAAAAAAAGAGCGACAATTTTGCAAAAATAACAATATTTTCACTTTTTTTTATATGAAATTCCCCCAAAAAAATGTAAAAATCAAAATTTTTTAACATTTTAGGCCAATTTGTTTTCTGATTTTGATTGGTTTGCGCAAAAGTTATTGCGTTTACTAACTAAGGGAAAGATTTTTGTCATTTTTTTTTTTTAACGAGTAATGGCGGCGATCTGCTGTCCCTCCTCTGTTCCTGGAGGGTTTTGGGATAGGCAGCCCCCGGGGGAGGTTATGAGCTGGCTGTTGCCACATGCTCTTAAGGGGGCTGGTTGGAGTTGCTGCTGACTGGGTTTTCCTGGTACGCATTGATGGACCCGATGTTCACTGGCACCCAGCGAACATTACAGAGAAAAGCAGAACGACGGTCTGCCTATGTAAACAAGACAGATCGCTGTTCTGTCAGAGGGGAAGATGGAGGCCTTAAACAGGAGCAATGTGTTTTATAGCTCATGGAATACACTGTTTATTGAATAGACTAATTTATTTACTCCAACAATTTGTTTAGTGTACCCCCTAGTCCTTATTTTGTCTAAACAAAGGGAGAAAGATGGCACATTACAAGCAACACCCCATGTAGCAACATCTAGATTTTTGACCATGCCCACTTTTAGGCAACATTTACGGGTGTGCAGAGTATTAGTTATACTCCCAGCTAAAAATTGTCTAAGCCCCCTCTGATCTGCATGAAAATGCAGCCTGCCAAGGACTGACCACGTCTTCTGATTGACATCCACCAATCAAGGCTTTTAGATATTTGCATAACTCTTCACAAGAATCGGCCCATGTTGAGCTCAGGGCTGAGGGTTTTTAAGAGGAGTACTGAGAAGCGATACGCAGCTTTCTAGGGACATCTATCGGCTGTTATATTCGCTCCTATGAGCCTCAGCCTGTGGAAACTACCCCCAGGATATACAATTTGCCTCACTTACCAGTACAGCTCAGTAGATCCACAAGCTATATGGCTAAGGGGTCCACAACATTCTGGTAAGTGTTTGTACATTAGGGAAGTGGATCACTGGACACGGCACAAGCACCTTTGGGAATTTTTTCACCACTTCAGCACTTTGGAGGAGTGTTAGGTTATCTTTCACTGAACACTTGCTTATTTATTTTTATTGAACATTGTTGGCACAAACTTGCAGTATCCTCCTTGGAGGATCACAGTGGACTTCACTGGTCACATATCTATTTAGCCTAATTTGCACTACCAGCACTTTACACTAGCTTATTGCAGCACATATGTGTTTTCACTGGCCGCATAATGTATTCATTTATTAACTTTTTTATGATGGGTTTTTCACCAGTCTCATCATTTATGTGTTCTCATGGGTCATATGATCCATGATTTTTTTATGCACAAGATTTTAGTGGAAAAGTTATTGATCCCTTGTATTATTTGATAGTGCAAGGTGCAACACCAGAGTAAGTTTTTAGCACTGTTTATTTTTTCCATACTAGCATTCATTTATTGTTTAGTTTGGTTGTTGCGCTGTAGGGTTTATTATTTATTCATTGATGCACAGTATGCTGCTGGCCTCCCCGACAAGCCGTATGCTGCTTGCATTGTCTAGCTAAAAACATAGACATGGTATGTAATTAAAAATGAAGATGTTTTAGTTAAACTCTTAGTATGATGATGGTGACTTTTCACTACAGAGTGTGAAGATGTTTTCTTTAATTTGTGGACATTATCTGAGGATTTTTGATAACACTTTGGTCTGAAGAACTTTTTTTATATGTAATTTGGAATGATAATGGTGTAAAGAAGAAATCGGGAGACAATATAAGCAGAATAAACTTCTGCTCTAAGCTGCATGCTTGCAGGGACTAAGAATGTCTTTCAAAATGGATATTTTACATGAGGGGGCGTGTGGTGAGATCAGTGGCTGGTGAGGCACTGGCTAGTATCAGAGCCAGATACACACAGGGTACATATTCACAAGTTACGTATTCGATTCTCGGTATGTAGGTGATTGCAGTTCTACTAGTTCTACTCATGTAACAAAAATTTTTACAAACCCTGTCCCTGTAATGGCGCTTTTCCACTGCATAGAACCGTACCGGCTCGGCATGCTTTTGTGCTTTTCCACTGCGGTACCGCATGGTATAGGGTCGGAACGGTTCGGTACGGTACGGTATAGGTTTGCTTTTCCACTGCATGGAACCGAACGGTACGGTATGGCTCTGAAAAAACAGTACCTACTCGATTGTGGTTCCAACAGGTACCAAACTGGTACCATATCCCACAATCCTTTGCATGCAGTCACTACTAGCCACTGATTGGTCAGAGAATCACACCCACCCCGTTGTTATCCCACCCACTTAACTTTAGTACTACTTTAGTGGAAAAGCAAATACCGTACCGAACCGTTCCGACACTATACCATGCGGTACCGCAGTGGAAAAGCAAACCGGGCCAAGCAGGGCCGAGTAGAGCCTAGCCGGTACTTGCAGTGGAAAAGTGCCATAAGCTCTTTTTTGAGATATCACTGATCAAGTACAGGGCTGGTACAGAATGCATAAATAAAAAATACAAATGACACTGTGCTCTATATAGCTACCAACAGTCCTGATTTTATTAAAACAAGCCCTTATGTTGGATAAATTAGTAAACTATGAGAATTAATGTAAGTGCCATATATATTCAATATAATAAAGGAATAGAACCTGAACCATTCTCTGATTATATAGATTATATATGGCACCTTCTATAGTTCTCATAGTTTACTAACTTAACCAGCAAAAGGACCTCGAGACATGCAAAAATCCAGAATATATACTTTATTGAAGCATTAAAATCACATCACAGGTATGACAGGAACATAAAAGGTAACGTGTTTCGTGCTAAAGTCAGCGCTTACTCAAACCTCAGCATAAGGACTTGTTTTAGCATATGTAAACGGCGTTCAAACCACATATGTGAGGTATAGCCATCAACGTTCGAGCGAGAGCAATAAATCTAGCACTAAGTTTCCTATGTAACTCTAAAAATGTAACCTAAATTTTAAAGTTTCGCCTATGAAGATTTTTAAGTACTTAAATTTGGCACCATTCCACAAGTGTGCACAATTTTAAAGCGTAACACGTTAGGTATCTATTTACTCTGTGTAGCAAAATCTTTCACATTATACAAAAAAATCAGGCTCACTTTTTTTATTCATGAAACATTTTTTTCCAAAAAAAACATGTTTAAAAAATTGCTGCGCAAATACCGTGTGACATAAAAAGTTGCAATGGCCACCATTTTATTCCCTAGAGTGTCTGCTAAAAATAATTATCATTTTTGGGGGTAATTTTCTAGCAAAAAAAATGATGATTTGTACATGTAGGAGAGAAGTGTCAGAATTGGCCTGGGTGACAAGTGGTTAATTACCATAAGTGAGTAATATACAAATTCTTATATATTGTTTTTTAAGGTAATTTACTATATTTTCAAAAACTGTACTAAAGCAGGTGGCTTAATGGACAAATTACTGAAGTTTGAAGTTATAACTTCAAACCAGTAATTTTACAGTAAATAGATAAATAATAAATTATTATGTTATAGCATAGCATAATAATATATTATTTTGCTTGATTAAAAAAAGTACCTTTTCAGCAGCAGCAGATTCTCTCTCTTAACTGTGTGAGAAAAACATGGGATTATGGGTAAACCTTATACCCATAAACCCATGTTTTTTCCTTGTAGTTAAGAGGTCTGGGCTGGAAGGGAGCATTTGTCCTATAGACACATGTCCCCTTCTATGACATTGCTGTGAGAGGAGAGCCTCCACTGCAGCATTTTTATTGGACAGCTTGGACCAATAGTGCGTTACCATTGGTCCAAGGCTCCAAGCTCTCCATTGAGCTCAGTGCCTCTGACAATAAATCAGAGGCACTGTGAGTTCATCCTCTCAGTCTGCTGCAAACAGCTTGTGCCAGATTGTATTTAAACTGGCCGCGCTGTATTGTATGTAGCTTCTAACAAGGTGAGCAAGGAGCCCTGTATCCTCAGAACCTTAGCTGCTAGGAGCCCCACATTTCGACCAGTGGAGGGGTAGGACTTCGGCTACTTACCCCCCAGATTTGACTATGACCCTCTGAGCGATAATTTTTTTTTTTATGATTATGGCAGGTGAGGCTCTGCCATAGTCCTCTGACTGCATGTCCCTGTTTTACATTGAAGCTCAACTTTAGGTGACACTGTCACTAAAAATTTCGAATAAAAGGATCGCCTGTAAAGAGATAGTAAAAACCTCTCCCTTTGCCCACACCCCGGATGTCACTGTAATGAAAAGAAAAAGCCACCTAAAAACTACCACAGGGCACAATAGTAACATTGGAGGGAGAAAGCTGGCATGCCTGAAGTGTTGGATTCTGAAGAGTCTTTGGTAATTACTGTTCATTATAGCAGCAAAAGAGCGATTTTCTATATTTTTTGCAGGGTACCCTTTTATTGGAAGTTTTGTTTTAGCAACAGAGTTGCTTTAAGTTGTCACTGTCCTTGTCCTCTAAGTTCCGAGATGGCTTCTGTGTATTCCGTAAAACTGTTGGCACAGAAGCACATTGCTGTACTATGAATCATTTTAAAGGGCTTTTCATGAATATATATAGATGGTGGAACAGATTAGCTGTGTCATAATTAAAATGTCTTTGTGCAGTTCTACAAGTTACTCATGGATTAGTGTCACTCATGTTTGTTCCAGGACAGATATGTTACACTATTTGTTTAAAGAGTCAGCCAGTCCAAAAATATTTCAGTTACAGGTGAAGTCTGGTGTGCAGAGTCCTCCTCCATCTATATGTTGGGTACTCCAGCTATAGGTTTTCTTGGCTATGTTCCCACCACATTAGGGAGATATCACTCATTCTGCAGCATTGTCCAGAATGTAAAATAAAATAAAGTCTAAGACTAGGACCGGTCACAAACATAATGACTGATGGCTAATGTGCAAGCATGAGAACCCAAGAGCAGAGACCTTGCCGTCAGAGTCTGTTCTGTATATGGGAAACTGTTAGATTCATTTTTTTTTGTTTTATGTGTACATAAATTCTTGTGCAATATTATTGGTCATTAAGCCTTGGTTCACATAGTGCGCTTTGTCATGCGGTTTGACAGTTCAAAATCGCAAGACAAGTCGCACCCCATTGCCAGTGGTGGAACGGTTCAAATCGTTGCGACTCAAGTCACAGCAACTTTAAAAAAGGTCCCTGCACTACTTCTTTTACGACTTTATTGCATCTTGCATTGACTTCTGTTAAATGAAGTCACAAGCCGCAATTAAATCGGAGGTCCAAATCTTACTGATCAGCAGCTTTGAAATCGCTCTGAAGTAGCACGATTTTAAAGCCACATTGGTGGGAACCAGGGTTAAAACAGAACTCCAGCCAAAAATAAGATAAACATACTTACATTTTTTTATATTTAAAAAATGTAATGAAGTATATAGTAAATGTGTGTCTTTTATATCTGCCTAGAGTTCAGCATTAAATATACAGTTTTCCAGTGCTTTTTGGAGAGAGGGGGGCTATTCATGCTCCATTTATAGAAGCCAGTACTACAGTTCAGTTTCCATGAAAAAAACAGGATCTATGAACGGAGAATGGGTGTATGATGATAGGTCTATCCCCTCCATCCATAGATCGTGTTTCATTCATATTGGCTTCTGTGAATGGGGGAGCTGGGCAGAAGGGGTGGGCATAGTCGAGCATCTTGATCAGCTCTTAGATGATTACGGGGGGGGGGGTGCATTTTAGGAGGAAGATTTTGGCAAAAGGAGGATATAGCAGCACAGAGAATACATCTAATCTAAGTAATGTACCTTGTGCTGATTTTTATTTTTTTATTTATTTTTAAGGCAAGCTAAGGCTTTACATTTTCTCTACACCAGTGGTTCTTAACCTTGTTGGAGTTACTGAACCCCACAAGTTTCATATGCACATTCACCGAACCCTTCTCAATTGGAACAATAAAATATGATTTTTTTCAAATTCAAAAAATTAATATATATTAATTATATTGATTTTTTCAAATTCAAAAATATATATTTAGGTATATATTTATACATATACATAGGTGCACAAAATGAACAAAACCATTAAAGATCAAAACCATTAAGAACAAAGAACAAAACCGTTTTCATCTTATCTGGCTCTCCTCACCTTGAATTCAGCGAGCGTTGTGTTCTTGTATTTTCCATCTCCATGCAGCTTAAGGAAGTGTTCTCTTAGTTTTGCCGGTGCTAGACTAGAATTGCTCAACTTGGCATTGCAAATCATGCAGTTAGGACGCTGACTCCCATCACGTTCCGTTATACATGTGAATCCATATTGTACATATTCGTCCGACCACTTTCTTTTTTTGCTCGACATAGTTAGTATGAAGGGATTAATATTAAGAAAGAAATCACATGACGTACCATCACGACAGTTACGATTCGACTACTGGGCGCGCCAAATTCCCTGCGCACAGATAGGCCAAGCGATGTTGCGTGATCACCTGCAGCCAATGAGCGGGGCGTGTCATCACGAAATCATATGAGTCGGGTGTGTGTCGTGACCTCCGCCGAACCCGCGAGACTGACTCACCGAACCCCTGGGGTTCAATCGAACCCAGGTTAAGAGCCACTTCTCTAGACAGACTAGACTTTTTCACTGTCAGAAGTGCCCATTGGTTAGACTATGGCACTCTGCTTCCTGTATAGAAGTGCACACCATAGCTTTAAATGCATGCCTCCCAGAGTCGCTGTCTGTGTGCAGCTTTAGGGTGTTTTACACTGATTAGACGTCTCCCTCTGTATGGGTATTGCTTGCTTTGCTTAATTCTTGAAAGTGCGCATCGCAGGGTGTGAATACTATTTGGCAGTAACAAAATGCAGGAGCAAAGTTGTCACCCAGCTGGCAGGATCACCAGTTAAAATCAGAAAGAGTAAATATGTACAGTACAAAATGAACTACCATGTATTACATTTTCTAAATTTGCTTTTAGAGGCATTTAAACTCATTAGCATCTAACAAAAAGTAAAATATAAATTTTGGGTGGACTGACCCTTTAATTTGTGATTTTGAATTGTGACATTCTGTTAAACTTTGTGACCGTAACTTCATCTACTTCTGCCTTTTTATGTTTCTAACAGATAAATATTTATCAGTTACAAATAATCTGACTGACTTATTAATATTATATAAACTCTTATACCAAGAATACGATTTTGTTATTTGTTTTACAGTATAAAACTGTTTTATTGTTTTTCAGCCACAAGCTCTGGAGGAGCTGACTGTAGAACACGTTCAGGATGATGTGGAAATTGAAGCTGATGAACACACCGATGCTTTTGTTGTAAGACTACATTTCCATTGAAAATAAATATAAATATATAAATAGTGGATGTAACAGACCGTGTCCGTTTACACCTGCCAACATCTGATTCTATCCGCTAAAAACAGACAGTTGGGGGATCTGTCTGGTAGATTGGATGACAGGTGGTCCATTTGCATCAGACAGCCCATAAAGGAAATCGGGCGGTGTCTGTGTCTGCTGTGCATCAGCGGAGCAGACACAAACCTGTCATACGCTTGCTCAGCGGAGATCAGCGGAGCAGGCGGAGTCCACCAATGTGAAGAGCTCTTAAGTTGACCACACGCTGATAAATTTTCATCCAGTCCAGTATTTTGATCAGTGTGTGGCCTTCTCCGCTGAACAGAAATCGTTTATTCAAGAGACATGTAAGAAAACTTTTCAGATGATCAGCAGCTGCAGCTACTGGTCAGTGTATTCTGACAGTGGTGGGTGCTGCTGTCAGAATACAATATCCTGGTAGAGGGGAAGGGGGTTTATTTCTCCATCAGACCGTGTTTGTGTGGATGGAGGAACCTGTTCTTTTTTGTGTATGGCCAGCCTTAGAGCAGAAGTCAAAATCTGAGTATAAATACCATGCCTGGGGCTTCTTTTGAGAAATGGAAGATGAAAGGAAGAATGATGACCGGACCAGGGGGTTGCTGCTCCCTCCTTTGTCCAATTACAAGCTGGGGCCATTTCTGAACCAAGCTGTATTTCTTAACAGTAGTGTAGTCTGTAGGGAGGTTTTAGAGAATTTAAGAACTGGCTGTGTACAGAATTATGGAATGTGTATGTGTATGTCAACTTCTTGCTTGAAGTTCAGCTTTAATAAAGACCCTTGCTGACCGCAATGCGATTTGGGTAATTAAAGCAGTAGTAAACCGCAGCATTTAAATAAAAAAAAAAACCCTGCAAGGCAATTACATAATGAGCTAGTATTCATTGTATACTAGCACAATATGAAATACTTACCTTAGAACCCTCCAGGGGTGCTCTGTTACAGTTGACAGGGCTTCCATCTTCACCCGGTCTTCTTTCCGGGTTGGCAGGATCCAGCAGCTTAAATGACAGAGCCACAATGACGTAACTCCTGCGCGTTCGTGCAGGAGTCACAGCCACGGCACAGTGCTATGAAGGAACGGCACAAGTATGCTGTTCCTTCAGAGCGCATGCGCCAGTGATGTCACCGGCTGCCAATAGAGCGAATATCTTCCAAACGGTGCATGTTTAGGAGATATTTATTTTACCTACAGGTAAGCTTTATTGTAAGCTTACCTGTAGGTAGAAATCCTAACAAAGACTTTACTACTGCTTTAAGCTTTTGTATAGTGATGTAGCTAGCACTTTCTGTTCTGTAATAAAATGATTGCAAGTGTATAGCCCTTTTTTTTTTATTAAGTTTGCCAGGGTATGGAAGGGTTGAAAACCCCCGTCAGTTTATATTTTGATGTCTGTGTCTCATTGGGATGATTTCCAGAGATGCAGCAGAACGTAAGAAGAAGTTCAATAGACTGAGGTATATTCCCCTCCTAAACAGGTTGTCCCTCTTTGGTATTTTTTTTCTCACCTCTTGTTCTGATGACAACTGTAAAAGTTTTGATGTCCTATTACTTTGTGTCAATGGTCACCAGGAAAAACAGAGATGGAGAATCTATCTAGTGGGGACACAGACAGCAATAAAAACATCACAGGGGTTCTAATCCTTTCTTATTCCAAAATTAGAAAAATGGCTAAAGATAATAAAGATAATTTAATAATCCCTATTCTGTCATAGTAACTGCATTCTTTTTTATTTCCATCTCTCACAGAAGCTTTAAATAATATGATTATATCAAAAATTCAAAACAGAAAAGGCTAATTGTACAAATGTATTTTAATTTGTTCATATTATGTGTCTTACTGTTTTTTTTTAGTCTTTAATGTATTATTCTTTGTTTTGCTGTTTACAGGCATACTTTGCTGATGGAAACAAGGTAGGTTTGTGTTGTTTTTCTGCCTTTATACCCCTATGGTAGTATAATAGTCTAACAATCGGACTCTTTTTTTGTGCTCTGTATTGTAAATATTACCAGCAACAAGATCGTGAACCGGTGTTCTCTGAGGAGCTCGGCCTTGCCGTTGAAAAACTAAAGGATGGCTTCACTCTTCAAGGACTATGGGATGTCATGGGATGACCCCCTTTCCAAAGAACTGCCCAGTTACAAGAAAGTGGTCAAAGAAGAAAATACTGTTTTTCAGGGTAATAGTCCAGAGAAAGACATTGTGCATTTTTTAAACATTTTTTGCATTTCAAATATGGCCATGAGCATTCCATTGCCCATGTAGGTGTGTTTACAACTAAAGTGGCCACTTCCTCTATTTATAGGTGACAGAATAACACTAAGAGCCATTTCACACTGGGGCGACTCAAAGTCTCCCCGACTTTTAGCCTCCCCATGCAGCACGACTTTTATAATAGAAGTCAATGCAATCCGCTCCGATGTCGCCCGAAGTAGTGCAGGAACCTTTTTCTAAGTCGGAGCGACTTGAGTCGCTCTGATTAGAATAGTTCCATTGCACAGAATGGAGAACGACTTGTCAGGCGACCAAGTCGCCTGACAAGTCGTGGCAGTGTTAACCGGGTCTAAAACAACTCTGTACTTGCTGTTTATTATGTAAGGTTGTGCCATAATGTTGGTGCAGGCACTGAGGCGTTCCATTGTATGATTTTGGAAATTCCAGAGCACCTAATGCCCCGTACACACGTGCAAAAAGATTCGGCCGACGACCGATCGGCCGATTGTAGGCTTGTTAGTATGATGCTTCCGACAGCCGACAGCGCACTTTCGGCCGAACAGAATCTGTCGTGCAAGCATTAAAATTTTTGTAGGCCGACACCAGAACGGCCGATTGTTGCCAGTCAGTACAGAATTCGGCCGACAGACAGCAGATTTGCAAGACTGGGCATGCTCAGAAAAGAAAAAACCCATGGAAAGTTAACCATCACATGACATCACTTCTGCAGTCGGCTGTTGTTGGCCGACAAAATTCGTGTGCAGTCTTTTGCACTTTTCAGCGGACGCGACAGCCCGAGGACAAAAGACGGGCGATCGGTCGGCCGACGATCGGTACGTGTGTACGAGGCATAAGAAGTTTCAAAACCTGAGGTGCTGTAATATGCAAGGCTGACTTCCTCTATTAAATTGATGATTTGCCTCATGACCGACTGATCAATTTTCAATTTTCTTCTTTATTTATTTCAGGTACTTATATAGCACAATTTTATGCAGCCTTTTACATATATATTATACATGCACATCAGTCCCTGCCCTCAAGGAGCTTACAATCTAAGGTCCCTAACTCACATTCATACATACACTTACAAGGGCAAATTTAAAGCCCTGTACACACGGGTTAAAAAAAAAACAGCCAACATTCGGCCCGTGTGTATGGCACCCTGTCCGACAGAAGCCAGCCAAACTGTTGGAAAACCAGCAGCCGACCGGCTCCTTATTAGCACTCTCTGCCAATGGCGGAGAGTGCTGATCGGAGTGTTCTGGCAGGGGGGCTGTAACCCTGTCAGATCACCAGAGCTAAACAGGGGAGATCGCTGTACTAACGGATCCTCAGTACAGCGGCTCTGAACGGAGCAGACAGTTTTTCTTCGTTCAACCCAGTGAGTTGAATGGAAAATAATGAATAACGTGTACTAGGCTTTAGACAGGATCTAATTAACCAGCATGTCTTTGATTGTGGGAGTTAACACACACAGGCACAGTAGGAACATGCAAACTCCAGGCAGGTTGGGACAGCCCTAGTGCTGGTAGGCGGAAGTGCTAACCACTTAGCCACTGTGCTCATTGACCAGTTGTCAGGTATAGGAGGGATGGGAGCCAAATAGATATGAGAGCACAGAGACCGCTCTGGTGTTGAAATGTCCTCACAATCAGAAGGGTGCAGGTTAGGTCCGTAGTCCCGACAGCTGTACAATTAAGAAGAAGGAAACCGCACACCAACTTGAGAGTGATAGTAGATGATGAAAACCTTTTATTGAAAAACCATAAAATCCAAAACGCAAACCAGGGACAGGAGGGTAAAAAACAGTTGATGCGTTTCACGAAACTATGTTCGCTTAGTCATAACCGTGTGGATACATGTAGAGATGCCAACTAAATAATGAGGAGGGATGGGACCATGTACTGACTTCCGTGTGGAAATTGGTAGTTGCACGTTAAATCCCTACGAGTTTTGGGGTTACAGGTACCTTGGGCTAGGTTCACACAAATACGAATTGGATGCATTTTGAACCACATCCAATTCACATAACATGTAAAAGAGCATTGCTTTTTATTGTGCCTGTGCACATATGTCCGGTGCAGCAGGAGTGTGGATTCAGTGCTAATTGAAAAAGAGTCCTGTCAGTTTTCTGAGCAGTGCAGTCCGGCTCAGGTGCAAATTCAGGCTCTTTAACGTTTATGGAAACGCTTCTGAATTGCACATGTCATTCAGTTTTAAACAGTTTAAAATCCTGACCTGATCCTGATGTAAACCTGACCTGATACGGATGCAATCCTGATCTGATCCTGATCATAACCTGACCTGAAACGTGAACAACTACTTTATCAATTAGCTATGAAAATGGAGCTTCAATTTGCACCACACCTGTGAACCCAGCCTTATGGTTTTATTTAGTTATGCCTTTTACTAATATACATATGGAAGGTCAATCCACCCCAGACTGATCCTTCAATGGGGATTCCCCCCTTTTTGAAGAGTCTCACTTCTCCTGCTGGATTTACAGTACTATAAACACCTTGATTAATTGTGAAATGTGGCTGGAGTTTGGAACTTAGGTGAAGAAATCTTGCCGTTTAATTTTCCTAAGAAGTATAAAGCTGCAAGGTAAGTTATTAGTGGATAGAGCCTTTATAATGAGAGAATATCTTTCTATGTTTATAAATAGTAGATGAGGGCATCTTGTATAGAACAAAAATGTTATGCTGTATATTTTATTGTACTTTATGCAGGCAAATGTATACAGTTTTATTAGTAATTTATATGTAGGTAATGTATGAAGTATGTTTCTGTTTGTTATCTTTGCCTCTAAGAAATAAAAGAAAGAATTCTGTATTGTTTTATCCATTATTGTATTGGTGTTATTTCACATGTCCATCCTTATTGATGTAAGCTCCAGACGCATCCAGCTAAAGGAAGTTGTATAAATTCTGGAGTCTATTCAAACCAGGGCTGTGGCTGGTGTACGATGCAATGACTGCAGTGCCAATGGTGAATCAAAGCACATTGCATTGCTCAGTTTTTTTTTTTTTTAAACAAACTTTATTGAAATGTCACACAGTGACATTTCACTAAGTTCTGTTGACTGTGTGGTGTGAGGCAGTGCATTGCCTCACACTGCGGTACACTGAAAAGTACAGGCTGCCTTACTTTTTTCAGTGCATGCCACTGCAACATGGTGGTGCAAACCAGCCAGGAGATGAGGCATTTTGCCTTGTCTTGCAGTGGGGCTGCGCTGGAATACCCACCCAACACAGTCCCACCACACGGTGGTGTGGATATACCCTTAATTGCAACTTAAAGTGGAACTTTATCCATAACAGCTTGATAAGAAGTAATGTTATTTAGCAAGGAACATTCATTCCACAATATTAATGCTACCCCAATTAGTGTGTGCTGTATATTGCCTTCAGGATTGTTCCTGTTTCTTGCTGGAGGCTGCCATTTTGCTGAAGCCCAGAGCTCCTGAGCAGCAGTAAATCATTAGGCTGTCAACAGATCGACCTCTAGTGGCTCTGATTTTTGTCACAATGCCAAAAATGGAGAGCAGCTGAGCACGTGCAGAGCAGGGTGAGATTTTATATGGTATAGGCACTTATTTTTAACCAGTTAAGGACCGAAAGGTTTTACCCCATAATGACCAGGCCATTTTTTGCAATACGGCACTGCATTATTTTAACTGACAATTACGCGGTCGTGCGACGCTGTTCCCAAATAAAATTGATGTCTTTTTGTTTACACAAATAGAGCTTTCTTTTGGTGGTATTTGATCACCTCTCCGATTTTTATTTTTTGCGCTATACGCAAAAAAAAGAGCGACAATTCTGAAAAAAAACAATATTTTTTACTTTCTGCTATAAAACA
The DNA here is from genome assembly GCF_965119305.1 of Pelophylax lessonae. NCBI lineage: Eukaryota > Metazoa > Chordata > Amphibia > Anura > Ranidae > Pelophylax > Pelophylax lessonae. Next base: position 255,754,465 of record NC_138773.1, on the reverse strand, counting down.
TTCCCAATAAAATTAAAAAAAGATAGTTTTAGTCCAATATGTATTCTGCTACATATTTTTGGTAAAAAAAAAAAAAAAAAAACCCAATAAGTGTATATTGATTGGTTTGTGCAAAAGTTATTGCTTCTACAAACTAGGGGAAATATTTATGTTATTTTTATTTATTTATTTATTTTTTACTAGTAATGGCGGCGATCGGCGATTGTTAGCGGGACTGCGACACTTTTGGGAGGACCAGTGACATTACTACAGTAATCAGTGCTAAAAATATGCACTGTTACTGTACTAATAAAACTGACAGGGAAGGGGGTGATGAAGGGGTTATGTGTGTCCCTAGGGGGTGCTTTCTAACTGTGGGGGGGGCTCACGGGATGAACACAGAGACCTGTGTTCCTAAATAAGAGGAACACAGGATCCCTGTGTTCATCACTGACAGAACAGGGGTCGGCCGTGTGTTCATCTGCAGACCGCCACTCTGTCTTCATGGGGAGCGATCGCGGGTGGCCGGGGGACATCGCGGCCGCCAGACCCGCTGATTGCCTTCCCCTCTAGCTAATCAGCGCTAATTCCCATCTAGCTAACCCTGCCTTAATGTTTCCTCTGTATGGTTTCCTTTATTTGGTAAAGTAATCCAGCAGTTGTCCATCAAAATAAAAGCTGGTGGTGTAATGTAACAATGTGTCTTAACAAAAAAAAAGTGCAACTGTGGTCAGGCTATGAATATTCAAATATTTACATAACATAACCAGCCATACGTGAGCTTTAGCCCCCGTTCACACTAAAGCGACCTGTGAGGCGACCTGGTCACCTCACAGGTCACCGTAGGTCGCCTTCCATAGGGAAGCTGCGGACCCGTTCTAATAGGAGCGACACAAGTCGCTCCGACTTAGAAAAAGGGTCCGGAGCTTTTTTGGGGCGACCCGGAGGCGACCGCCATAGACTTCAATGTTATGAAGTTCGTGGCGGCCGCTCCGAGGTCGCCCCCCCCAAGTCGGATCGCCCCTATGTGAACGGGGCCTTAAACAAGCATCTCTTATCTCTGTAGTTGAAGGAACTGTTGAGCAATGACTTCAGTGCTACTGTTGTCCGTTTTAAGGATTAATTTCATTACAATGATGTAGCTACAGAGGTTAGTGAGATCTTATTTTACAGCTCAATTACTATGTTAAGAATGTGTAAACACTTGAAAGGCTATAGCCTGGACACAGGTTCACTTTTAAATTTCAAGCTTTTGACCAGATTTTTACCTTTTTGTTGGCATAACGCGTAGCAAATTTTTTTCAAAGATTTTAAGGAACGCACTTTAATACACGCAAATTGGAGTGCAATTAATTTTAAAATCCAGCAGCAAGCAACATACCAATACCACAAACCATGGCCAAATTGGCCCTAAATGATACACCAAAACAGTTTTAACTCACAAGAAACCTGCTACAAGCACTTATAATACCCAAATGGTGTAATGTGTGCTACGTGGGAGATGATCTCAGACCTTTCCGGATTTTGGGAATATTACGTAAAGTGGAGAGACTGAAGTCATGTGTATTGTTGTAATGCTGCAGCCTGTCTTTGAGATCACAGCTACCCAAACACATGGTGAGCTAAACCTGGACTGAGTCAAATGAGATCTGTATTCAGCTGTTGTTTTAGCAGCTGACTGACTCCGTGTGTTTCAGATAGCCTGGGTGTGATAGCCCCGCATGGAACTGTCTAGAAAATGGAACATGCCAGAACAATAGTAGTTCAACTGTTTTTATTCAATGAGACACACAGAAGATTCTAACGCTTTTGTTTAATTGATAAGTCTATTGGCTTTATAAAAATACCATTGATAGTGTTTTGTTATTTATAACGGAAAAAAATACTCATAATAATCAATAATCTTGTGAGCTGAAAACTTCTGTGCTCTCTACCGCTTCTGTGTCATCTGTTATATTGTTTCCAGCTGTCTTTGTGGATTACAGAACAACACCTCCATATGATAAGAGGGGGAGGTGTTCTGTAGTCCCGTTCTAGAATTAATTTTCTGCTTCCCCATACAGTGGGGTGATTGAGCATTGTCGCCCAAGGACAGGATGTGTATTACTAGCTGGATTTCCAGGTAAAAATAATGAGGAAAAAAACAGAAATAACTAAGTGAATGCCGCCACTTCTCTAGACTGGTAAGCTGTGATATATTTTTCTTCTTGGTTTCAAACACACTTTAACAAAAAGTTTTTAAATGTGAATAGATACCAGCATTTTTTTATATATATATATATATATATATATATATATATTATTGGATTTTTTTAAAGTTACATAGCAGGAAGAGAAAGGTGGCAATAGAAGCACATCACAAGACCATATTCATTCCATTGTAGGTATAATATTCATAGAAAAACGTAAGAAATATGGTACAGAGAGGGGAAAAAAGATAACACATAAAAGTGTCTAGAAAAAATAAATTCCAGGGTTAGGGAATACATGACTGTCACAGGTATAATTGCCATAACGCAGTGATGAAGGAGACTCTTAACCACTTAAGCCCTGGAAGATTTTACCCCCTTCCTGACCAGGGGGTATTTTGCGATTCGGCACTGCGTGACTTTAACGGACAATTGCGCGGTCGTGCGGCGCTGTACCCAAACAAATTTGACGTCCTTTTTTTTTCCCACAAACAGAGCTTTCTTTTGGTGGTATTTGATCACCTGTGCGATTTTTTGATCATGCGCTATAAACAAAAAAAGCGACAATTTTGCAAAAATAACAATATTTTTAACATTTTTTTATATGAAATTCCCCCCCAAAAAAATTTAAAAATCAAAATTTTTTTACATTTTTGGCCAATTTGTTTTCTGCTACATATGTTTGGTAAAAAAAATCACAATAAGCTTATTTTAATTGGTTTGCGCAAAAGTTATTGCGTTTACTAACTAAGGGAAAGATTTTTGTCATTTTTGTTTTTTTTTTAACGCGTAATAGCGGCGATCTGCGATTTTTTTTTTTGCGGTACTGCGACATTGCGGCGGACAGATCGGACCCTTGACTGACATTTTTGACACTTTTGGGGGTACCAGTGACATTACTACAGTAACCAGTGCTATACATATGCACTGTTACTGTAAAAATGACACTGGGAGGGAAGGGGTTAACTTTATTAAAGAGGGAGGGGTTAAGTGTGTCCCTAGGGGCGTGTTTCTAACTGTCATTGGATGTGGCTAGTGGTGTAATAGCACAGATCAACGGTCCTACATAGCAGGACCGAGTGATCTGTGCTTTTACACAGGGGAGAGTGACAGGCGGCTTTGTTTACATTAGCCGCCTGCCTTTCCTTCTCTCTACCCGACGATCGCGCCGGCTTCGTCGGGTACGAGCGGGGGCGGGAGCGCGCCTCCGGCAGCGCGCGCTCGCTCCCAGGCTACGTCACTTTGCCTGGGAGGGGCTGACCGCCGCCGTATATAGTCGGGCGGCGGTCGGCAAGTGGTTAAATCCCTGGGAAAGCTAAATGGCGCCTAAATGTGCAAATGGAAAGGTAGCTCCTGGTGCCTCAGCCTGACTGGTAGGGGAGGCTGAGGCACCAGGAGCTACCTTTCCATTTGCACCTTTAAGCGCCATTTAGCTTTCCCTCTTCTGCTATTTTTTCCACAGTAAGGGATCGGACTATGACCGCAATGAGATTGGCAGGCTTCCGCATTGCCTGTCAAACCTCAGGTACACCTTTAGCTACAGATTTGGAGGAAATGATTGCTGCACATCTTTCTTTACAATCTGGCTTGCAGTATACCCCTATTCCTGCCTATTCTTATTTGAGGATCACTTGCTTACCCTTTCCCTCCTCCAGGCTGAACTTGAGGGTTGGTACTCCTCCTGGGTTCTACCAAACTTGGGGGGGTCTTTTCCTGTTCTTGGGATAATATGCTGCGAGGGCTGCCACAACCATTGTTCTCTTCTTACAAGATTTTTACGCCTGTTCAGACAACCCTTCCCTTCCTTATTATCTAAGGATTCGGAGTGCTAAGTTTGTGCCTTTTCATTTGGATTTCTTGTCTTAACTTCCTTATGGGCCATACACACTATAAGATTTTCTGAAGGCTTTTTCCTTTAGACTTACCAAAACCATATAATATGAGGTCAAACCTAAACACTTTCAATTTGTATGCAATCTGGCAGGCCCTTGCACTACATAGAAAAGGTAAATCTGAAGGAAAATGTCTTCACAAAATCTTATAGTGTGTATGGCCCTTTAAGGAGGGCCCTTTTCTGTTCCTGGAACTAAGCCCAGTGGTTTGTTTTTGTTGACCACAATTCATTCTTGGTCTAGTTTCCTCCTGTTCAGGTGGGGTGTCACTCCACCTGCAGTTGAGGCCTTTGCCCCTTCAGGCAGAAGTTTTTCGATTCCTCTGTCCCTAATCCAGACATTGGTTGCAAATGGTTTCCAAAAGTTCTTCTTGGGTTCATCAGTGGCTGTTTCCCACCCCTCAGTTTGACTGCTTTTGGATGTTCTGACTGTTTCTGAATCCTTATGTCCTTCAATGGATGCACAGAAAAATATTTTACAGTAGGGGAAAAAAAATCTTTTTATTACTTTCAGAGCTAGTTCACATGCACACGCATGCACATGCAGTGGTGAAGGTTTAGTAAATATGCACTATAATGCCCGTGTGCTGCTATTCCTTCCAATGGCTTTGTGTAACACACTACTGTAGAAAGAATAGTGCAGGGATATTTTTTTACAACTTTAAAAAGCTTCCAAATCTCCACTCTGATAAGTTTCCTTTACAGGAGGGAGATGCATACTCTGTCCAGGTTGGTCAGCTTTGCCCATTACCAGCCTGAGACTCCACTATAGTTAGGGGCTTGCACTACTCTTAAGTTGACAGTGTTCTGTGTGTGATTCCCTTGAAGTGTATCTGGAAGCTTTGTTTAGAAACGGCTAAACATAGAAACATTGTCATTGACTATTGCTGCCAACATATGTGTCATTAATCTCTAGAGAGGATTCATTTGCTCCTTTCAAGATATATGGAAGCATACAAAGATGTGCCAAGCCTTCAGGGAAACCAGAAGAGTATTATTAGTCTGGAACACAGAGCCAAGAACGGTGCCTCTGAAGACCCACATACCCATGCAACCTGTTAAAGGTTATTTAAACAATGATATAGCCTTAGCATGTAATAATTATTTTAACTCTTAGCTGTAATTGATGGGAGCGTAATTCCACATTCTTCCTTATAAAAATGTATTGCAACAAGAGCCATAAAACAGTAACCAATCTATTATCTTGAAATAATTCACCTTGAAATACCATATTTACAGATGCCGCCAGTATCAGATGCAATAATTTGTGTGTGTGCCAACGTGAGGTTGTAAGCATTCAAATAACAATATTCATTGTGCCCAATCCTTCCTTTTCTTATATTTTAAGTAGAATGTTCCAACTACATGTGTAAAATAAAGAGTCTGCACCCTTAAACAGTTGTCACTAGAACAAGTGTCACCATTGGAAAATTTCCTATTTACTCCTGTTCTGGTAAAACCAGGAAAATGTTGGATTTTCCCTTATGTCACTAGGACATAAAAGGATCTCCTCAGTAGAGAGAGAGACTGCTATAAAAAAAAAAAAAAAAAAAAAAAAACTAGGGGCTCTTACTCTTACCTACTGAGGTTGATTTACTAAAACTGGTCAGTGCAAAATCCAGAGCAGCTCTGCATAGTAACCAATCAGCTTCCAGGTTTTATTGTCGAAGCTTAATTGAACAAGCAGAAGCTAGAAGCTGATTTGCTACCATGCACAGCTGCACCAGATTTTGCACTCTGCAGTTTTAGTAAATCTACCCCACTATTTTCAAAAATTGCTTTTTATATACTTTAAAGCGGAGTTCCACCCGAAATTTATACTTACCTCCATCTTCTCGCTCCCGGTCACCTGAAAAACAAATGGATAATCGCAATTTTTTTTTTTTTTTCCACTTACCTTTTAGAGAAAATATACTCACCTTACTTCCTTCTTCCTCCCCTCGGCGGCCACGGCGATTCGTCACTTCCTGGCTTTTGCAATGATTCCTGGGAGCTGAACGTCATCGCTCCCAGGAATCATTGCGCCTGCACCGGCCCCGACGTCAGTTCCGGGGCGCGCGCGTCATTCCCATCTAAACAGCTTCTGGGCATGCCCAGAAGCTGTGGAGGGATGACGCGCGCGACCCGGAAGTGACGTCGGGGCCAGTGCAGTGCATCGTGGGACCGAAGAAGGAGGAAGAGGACCGAAGAGGACGCCCAAGAGGATCGTGCTGGCTTCAAGCTGCCCACACCTGAGATGGCAGCGCTGGAGAAGACAATTTCAAGGTAAGTATTTCTCCTGAAAGGTAAGTGCAACCCGGGACAGATCAGAGGCTAGCCATTGTGGAATGTGCTAGCCCTGACTGTCCCGGGGGTATTTTTGTAAAAAAATGTATAACCAGGGTGGAACTCCGCTTTAAGGCCCCTTTCACACTATCCGTCCATCGGACGGATTCCGTTTTTCTCAGCGGGGGATCGAGCCGCCGATCCCCCGCTGAGCAGGAGGATGACAGCTGTGTCTCCGTGCTGTGTGCGGAGACACAGCTGTCAGTTCCCCATGCATCTCTATGGATGAAATCGGATGGGAACGGACCGTCGGTCCATTCTCATCCGATCCCATCCGATCCGCTGGACGGATGGAAAATAGGGTTTCCATCCGTCCAAATTTGACGGATTGGATCGGGTGTCAGCGGACATGTCTCCGCTGACATCCGATCCCCCATAGAGATGCATGGGGGGACTGTTCAGATCCGCCAAAAAAACGGACAGGCGGATCTGTACGGTCCGCCTGTGTGAAAGGGGCCTAACACTCTGATACTGCTTGCTTATTGTAAGCAGTTCTAAGCTCCTTGTGAGCTCCTTGTGAAAATCGGACAGTGTTTTGACCTGTCCAAAATCGTATGTATTGTTTATATCAATGGATCCTATATAAAACAATGCCTTATTTTATTTTTCAAAATAAAAAAATGTTGTTAATTACTAAAAGTTAGCCTTTTAACTAAGCTTGCTAAGTGTAATTTAGAAACCTGTTTTATTTTTAGTAGTCTATTTAAAGATTCTAGATATTATAATTGCAGTGAAAATATTCCTTGGTGCATTTCACATGTATTCTCTCTGTGCTCGTAGTCACTTTCACAAAGATATCCCTTCTAGTGACTAAAACCTACAGTTGTTTCTTTCAGTCTGTGACAGCTGCAGGAGCAATTCCTTTTTCCAAATTGGCCGACCAAATTCCATATTGTGAGAGGCTGTACCTATATTTAGCCGGTGGGCTTAAATTGCACAGAGCCTAAGCTTGCCAGAGTTCACAGATCAGCCCTTTTGCTGCTGGACCTGGGAGCTGACAAGAGCTGTACAGCCCTCTCTGCTTTCTCCCTCAACTCTTACTCCATACCAAAAAATGGATCCCACCGGGGAACTGAAAGAAGAGCTCAGACTTTATCAATCTACGCTCCTTCAAGATGGGCTGAAAGAACTTCTCGATGAAAATAAATTTGTTGATTGTTTCTTGAAAGCTGGAGACAAGACCCTTCCATGTCACAGGCTCATCCTTGCAGCTTGCAGTCCCTACTTCCGGGAGTTCTTTTTGTCTGATGAGAGCGAAGAGAAGAAAAAAAACCTTGAGTTAGATAACGTTGACCCAAGTTTCATGGAAGCCATACTGAAATACCTTTATTCTGCTGATATTGACCTTAATGATGGAAATGTCCAGGATATATTTGCACTGGCCAGTCGTTTCCAAATCCCTTCCGTGTTCACAGTGTGTGTCACTTACCTTCAGAGGCGACTGTCGCCTACCAATTGCCTGGCTATCTTCAGACTGGGCCTTCTGCTGGACTGCCCAAGACTTGCCATCACTGCACGGGACTATGTCTGTGATCGGTTTAGCCAGATTTGTAATGAAGAAGATTTTCTTCAGTTAGCCCCACATGAACTAATAGCTGTCATCTCCAGCGATGCCCTAAATGTTGAAAAGGAAGAGGCCGTCTTTGAGGCCGTGATGAAATGGGCCAGGACGGACAAGGAGAACAAAGTGAAAAGTCTTGTGGAGGTCTTTGATTGCATCCGGTTCCGTTTGATGCCCGAAAAATATTTCAAAGATCGGGTAGAAAAGGAAGAGCTGCTCAAGGGAAACGCTGATATACAGAAAAAGATCAAGGATATCAAAGATGCCTTTGCTGGCAAATTACCAGAGCCTGCCAAGGAGAAGGCAGACGGTGATGTTGGTGATGAAGATTTACTTCCCGGATATCTGAATGACATTCCTAGGCATGGCATGTTCGTCAAAGATCTGATCATTATGGTCAGTGACACAGCAACTGTAGCTTATGATCCTCAAGAAAATGAGTGCTACTTGGTGGCCTTGTCTGAGCAGATCCCAAGGAATCATTCCAGCATAGTCACCAAATCTAATCAGATTTATGTAGTTGGTGGACTATATGTGGATGAAGAAAATAAAGATCAACCATTGCAGTCCTACTTTTTTCAGGTATGTAAAAAACAACTGTTTTTTTTTTTTTAATTTTGCATTTAGGCCTTAAAGCAGTATTAAACCCAAATCAAAAATGTAATATATTGCAGCTGCATTAGTTTTCTTTTTTTAAGATTTTTTTTTCCCCACTGTTTTCAACTGGTAATCTGGCTATTATCATGCTTTTCATATATTAGAGTGGCTGCATTCTGGATGAAGGAGCACAAGGGCACCTTTGGACAGCAGCATTGTCAGTCTGGGGGGAAGGAAGTGTTAGATGCGCTAGCAGATTTAAATACATTAACAAGCCGAATCTGACCTCCAGCTAACACTTTATAAGCAGTAACAGCAATAGTTTTTTTCTATTTGGAATAAAGGTTATAATAATAAAAATAATAATAAAGGTTATAAAGACTGACCTTTCCTGTACATGGACATTCTGAGTGCTGGCAATTGTAGTTCCTCTCCACTCCCCATTAAGAATATGAAACAATGTCAGCCACATTCCACTTAGCTCCTCCTGCAGGATTTTTTAACCATCAATGAATTGACGGTATACAGTAATGTCTCCACCCAAAAACCAGCCTTCCTTGATGCATTTCACTGCTCCTGGCTTGCTCAAAAGGATAGGGGAAGTCCCTTGGTTTTTGAGTGGAGACAGTACTGTATGCAATTAATGTACTCATTATTAAAAAATACTGCAAGGGTGGAGTGTTGCTGAATTTTTTTTAATATGCTACATCTGCAAGACCGCTTGTTCTGTTAAAAAACAACAGACTTGGGTCCCTTTGACACATTCCGGTCCGTCGGCGGACTCCGTTTATCTCAGTGGGGGGATTGATCCGCCGATCCCCCGCTGAGCAGGCAGATGGCAGCTGTGTCTCTGTGCTGTGTGCGGAGACAGAGCTGTCAGGTCCCGCTGTTCTCTATGGGGGAATCCGATGGGAACGGATCGTCTGTCCGTTCTCATCCGATCCGCTGGACGGATGTAAAATAGGGTTTCCATCTGTCCAGATTTGACGGATCGGATGTCAGCGGACATGTCTCCGCTGACATCCAATGCCCCATAGAGATGCATGGGGCATCCGTTCAGATCCGCCAAAAAAACGGACAGGCGGATCTGAACGGTCCGCCTGTGTGAAAGGGGCCTTACTGGCCAAATCGCTAGGTGGGAATAAAAATAGGAAGGCCTAGAAAAGAAAACGAATACAGCCACCACATCTAAGAATTGGTAAGGTGCAATATAATAAATGTTTGCTTTTGGGCTTAATCCCGCTTTAAAGGTTTTTTAAATAACCGATTTGTCACATGTTCTTAATGTTTTAACAAATATTTACCTTTTGGACTGATGACCTCTTCACAGACCAATACAAACATAAACCAATAACGATTTCCACAATATCTGTCTCAGATATTTACTATGTATGTAGTCTTTAAATTGACATAAAGTGGAACTAAAGGAACAGCAGCCCTCTGGAACGACTGCCATAATATGCAAGTATGCGCAGAATAATTGGACTTTATGGCAGACTTTTGGCCTCCTAAAGTGATGCAAGGTTTGTGCTCCCCTTCGTTGTGCTGTGTCTTCTTTGTTTGGACTACTGGATGGTTGCTGATGATCGTGCGCATGCATGCTTGATTTATATAGTATATATATATATAGCTTTTCATTGCAGTCTTTGCCCCTGTTGCAGTAAAAAAAAAAAGATCCAAATGCTATAACCTTCAGAAACCAATCCGGTTTTAGCCTGAACTGTCTGCACACAGATCTCAATCCCAGCCACAGGAATCAGTAGATTCTTGCTGCTGGGATTCACAATGTGGATAAATGCTCATGCAAATAGAGATTTACTCTTGCTTCCTGACAGAATAGGAAGTAATGGGAAATGTCTCCAATGGGACGCAAGCAATAATGCATAATAATATTTGAGTTGAGTGGTGGAAAGTATCTGTTTAGGTTTTGATTGCTGTCTATGCCTTTCTGTCCAGGTGATATCCATTTCACCACGTTTTAATAGATGTCTCATAGATAGGAAACTAGGGGAAATCTCCCCAACGGGGTCACAGGCAAATATAAGAACTTTCCAAAACTGTTTAATTCTCCACTCTATTATAAGCAATTGCTGGTGTTAGGATTTAAATTAAACGTTTTTATTTTATTAATAGAGTGGTGAGGAGTTAAAACAACTATCAGGTTTGTGTTGCTGTCTGTGTCCCAGACAGGCAGATTTACTTTCTCTAATTGTCCTCTTCACCGATGGCACCAGAAATGAAAGTGTGAATTCAAAATTTTGAGTTGCAGGCAAAATAGGTAAAAGGGGGAAAATATTTCAAAGGATACTTCTTCCTGTTGACAACTAAGAGGAAATATCTCTCATATTGGAAAGATTTCCTCTCACTTACTGGTTAGACTACAGGACAGGAAGTGACGAGAAATCTTATTTACGGTAAATCTTATTTTATGGCAAAAAAATGACAGTTTTAATCCTCCCCTGCTCTATTCAAAATGAACAACGTTTTGGCTTTAGGTATACTTTTACCAGTCTTATCACATCAAATCTCTGCATGAGAGTGACCAGTGTGAAGGATCTGGTGGAAGATGTTAGGAGTAATAGTTATTTAAAGAGATAAAAGAAAAGATTTTGACTGATTATAACAGTGCAGATGTGAAGCCAACTTTAATTTGCTCATTTGAACCAGTTTTAGTCTCCAGCTTTACAAAAAACATGCAGGCATAATTCAAGGATCTACCTCACAGCTTATATGCTGTGAAATGCAGTAATGCTGCTGAAAAGGTAGTTTGTTACATATGTGTGAAAAACACTGAACAATTTGGGGGGCAATAAAAGGAGAAGTACAGTCAAAGCTTGTTTGGCTGTACTTCTCCTCTGGATCACAAAAGTGCACTTCATTCTGCACTCCTATGACCCATTTTCAGCAGACAGTGGGCTAAAGCCTGCTGTCAGCTGACGTCAAAGAGCCGGTCCAGGCTTAGAAAAAATCGCAACCATATGGTCAGGATCCGCCCACATGCCTGGACCAGCACCTGGATCAGCCTCTCAGTGAGCCGCCCACTCCCGCCCCTCCACAACCCAGTGCTCAAGTGAGCGTGGGGGTGCAGAGCAGACAGCGGTCACTGACAGTCACCAGCTCTCTGCTCAGGGAGCTGTGAGAACCACATTGGCGGTTTGATCGCTCAGTTCTCAGCCTTAGAGCTGTCAGACCCATGCTGCATCCACCTACAGTAGGTAAGTATGATTCTAAAATAAAAACGATTTCCATATTTCTCTTTTAATGAATAAGATACTTCAAGGAGAACCTAAATGCCAAGTTCTCTTTTAAAGCCCCATACACACGGGCAGAATGTCGGACATTTGCCGGTACAAAAAACTACCGGCTGACATTCTGCCCGCGTGTATGTCAATCTGTTCGACAGAAGGCAAAAGCAGAGAGTGCTGATCTGAGTGTTCTGGCCGGGGGCCGTCCCCCCTGTCAGAACAATAGCTGACAACAGCTCAACGGGGGAGATCTCTGGACTAACCAGAGATGTATAGTAACTAAGTAGAACTACTTCACTACTGTACTTAAGTACTGAAAGGCGGTATCTGTACTTTCCTAGAGTAGAATTTTTTTCTCCTACTTCCACTTTTACTTCACTACATTTTTTCAATGATTTCAATACTTCTACTCCGATATTTTTTTTTTGTGCTGCATAGTTACTAGTTACAATTATAAAAATTACCACTGCCAGAACAGTAGATGGCAGGTTTCATAAAAGCTGCATTTGAAATAATAAAAAACAATATGATGTTCAAACTTTTGACTTTTCTTTAATAACTACATAACACAGTACTTGTACTTTTACTTTCAGTACTTGAGTAGCAAACTTTTTAGAAAAACTACTTGCAATACTTAAGTACAAAAAATGTTGAATACTTTAGTACTTCTACTCAAGTAACTTTTTGATAGAGCACTTCCACTTCTACTCAAGTCACTTTTTGATCGAGCACTTGTACTTTTACTCAAGTATGGGTTTTGAGTACTTTATACAACTCTGGGACTAACTTTGCATGGTTCGTACAGTGTCTCCGTTCAGAGCTGACAGTTTTTTTGTGCAATGCACGAGGTTGCAGGGTAAAAATCTGTAGTGTGTACCAGGCTTAAGGATAAAATAATAAATGCACATGTTTTTGCAGAAAAAAAGTGCAATTTTTTTATAATTTTTTTTTTTCTCTACAGGAGCCTGGAAAGCATTGTACCCATAATCAGTGGATCATGGTGCAATGTCAGGCTTCTGCACACTCTCCCTCCAGCTTTATGTTCATACCTCTGTATATGCTTTTAGGTAGGAGGAAGAGTGAATGGACTATGAGCATGCTAATCAGTGCTCTTATAGACAATTGAGAACTACAAGCCATCTGCTGCGGTGGTAGACCTGAAGTTTATTCATTCTCTGATCCCTGTGAATGAATGACACTGCTTTGCAGGTTGAAGCCCCATGGAGCCACGCCAATTTTATATTATGTAACAGCTTCTGTGGGGGAGAAGAACCCCCGCTCGCTGTCACCGGGAAGGGGGGGGGGGGTTGCTGGAACATGTTACACCTTTAATATGAATGTAACTCTAAAGGTGAATTTAGCCTTTAATTCCAAAAAAGAAGTTTGTTTTGTTTAAACAGCCCCTCCCCAAGCAGAATTACAGCAGTTTTTTCTTTGTTCATTCCGGCCTTAAATTTGACAGATGTATCTGTAAATTAGAATCTCCGAATAAATGAGTAACAACTTCTATACAAATACAACAAATATAGTAGCATGCAACTATGCGGGGCTGTAACTATGTGTTGCAGGGCCCCATAGAAAAACCATTATGGCTTCCCAGCCTTAAGAAATTGTACGAGGGTCTCCAAACTTTGTAGACAAAGGGGCAGTTTACTATCCTTCAGACTTTAGGGGTAATGGATTGTGACCAGTGGGAGTAGAAAATGCCCCAGTGTCAGTGGAAAGAGGAATAGTGCCCCGTGGTTAGTTTCAGGGAAAAGAATAATGCCCCATGATTGGTGTTCGTGAAAAGAATATTGCCCCATTGTTGGTTTCAGTGAAAGGAATAGTGCCCTATTGTTGTCAGTGGAAGGAATAAGTTCTGGTGTAATTGGGAGAAATATTCCCTCCTCATCGGTTTTAGTGGGGGGGGGGGGACTATACCCCACTGTTGGTGTCAGAAAAAGAATGGTGCCTCGCTTGTTTCAGTGGGAGGAAAAGCACCTCTTATCAGTGGGAAGATAGCGCCCCAATAGCCGGATAAAGACAAGCAAAGGGCAGCATCCGACACCTGCAGGCTGCAGTTTGGAGACCACTGGTATAGAGTTTCTAAAACCATAAATATATTTATTTTATCCAAATTAAGTAGTAAAATGATATTGCTAACTGCATAGATCCCAACCAGGTAGTCAGACAGCTTTGGTCCCCATAGGTGTCACATAGTCTGATAGTGCACATATGAAAGAGAACTGGTATGGGGGTGAGATTAAACATCATTCTAAATTAAATAAGGACAATGCCAATTCGTTCCATCCTCCATCTTTGCAATACCTACTTTGCTTCAAAATGATAGGATTACAGTAGAAGCCATCGCTAGTTATCTTCCAGCATTCTTTGTGATCTTTTTCTGACATTTCTGACTTTCTATATTTCAGTTGGACAGCATTGGAGGTGAATGGATTGGACTCCCACCTCTTCCATCATCCAGATGTCTCTTCAGCCTGGGTGAGGCAGATAACTGTATTTATGCCATTGCTGGCAAAGACCTGCAATCTGAAGAGTCACTGGACACAGTGTTCTGTTATGATTCTAAGTATGCTGTTTATTGTTACTAAGCTCGTCATAATGTGACATATTAATGAATGGTTATTAAGTTTCTTCTTCTGGTTTCAGAGCCGTAACCTGGAAAGAAGCAAAGAAACTCCCTGTCAAGGTTTATGGACATTCTGTGGTGTCACATAATGGGCTCATCTATAGTATTGGAGGAAAAACAGATGACAAGTAAGTGGCATGGCTTTGGATAATTAGCCAGGACACTGTGGGTTTGATTTACTAAAGGCAAATAGGCTTTTCACTTTGCAAATGCAGTTGCTCCAGAGCTTAGTAAATGAGCAGGAGCTCTGCTGACTTCCATCATCCAATCATGTGCAAGCAAAAATGCTGTTTTTTTTTTTTTTTTTTTTTTCCTTGCATGTGATTGGGTATTCTTTACAAAGTGAAGCTTCACCTCGTTTATTAAGCTCTGGAACAACTGCACACACCCTATTTGTCTACCATTAGCACTTACTGAGATCCTATAAATGCTAATGAGTAATGGCGTGATATTTCTTAAATCACCAGTTCATCAAAAAATTATATTTTAGTTATCATTAAAATCGGATTTGTGAACCAACTAATTCTTATGTGTATAGGCTCAACCAAATGTAAGATCTTTCTGCCAGAACTTCTGTCTCTGTTCCTATCCACTCTGGGATTCTATGGGCTCTTTTACACTAGCGGTAATGCTTACTTTCCTCTAAAAAGTGATCCATTGTGGGTAACTTTTTAAAGGGCGGTATAGAAGTGGCTGGCAGGTGCTATTGCCGCCTCCTCTGTTTTATTTTTCTACTTTTTAACTTCCAAACAGCAAGTTTACATTGTGAGACTCTTCCACAACTGCGAGCCAAGCATTCGTGGTGTGGTGGCATTGATCTCATTGGGTGATTTTGACAGACAGCGCTGCATGTGAAACTCTGCGTCATGAGTTCAAATTGCTGCGTTGGCAAGCAAAATATCACAGCTGCGTTTTGTACAGCCAAGCTAGGCTGTAATGTCAGAATTCTGACCAAAATAAAACCACGGCTCAGCCACCTGTTTTTACTGCCCTCTGGTCACCAGTGTGAAAGAGCCACATGTGTTTCTCCTGTTGCATTCTACATAGTAAAAAATAAAAAGTAAGAAGCCTAGAAGGAGCCCTTCATAATGGCCACAGAGATTCTCCACCCCACAGCTGCACATACAGAAGGGCAGAGATTGCTTGTGATATTATTGGCCTAATATAGCCACATTACAAATATAAAGGCAGCACTATATCACAACATAAAGTGAAAAAAAGCATTTATTCAATATCACTATTAATGATAATATTCACTATTAACCACTGGACCTTCGGAAGATTTACCCCTCTACATGACCTGGCCATTTTTTACGATACGGCACTGCATTACTTTAACGGACAATTGCGCAGTCATGAAATGCTGTACCCAAATACAATTTATGTCCTTTTTTTCCCCGACAAATAGAGCTTTCTTTTGATAGTATTTGATTTGCGGTTTTTATTTTTTGCAATATAAACAAAAAAAGCCAACAATTTTGCAAAAAAAAATATTTTTTTTTACTTTCTGCTATAAACATATCCAAAAAAAAAAAACGTAAAAATAAAATTTCTTCATAAATTTAGGCCAATATGTATTCTGCTACGTGTGTTTTTGGTAAAAAAAAAAAATCCCAATAAGCGTAAATTGATTGATTTGCGCAATATGCTGATATTTTCATACAGCAGGCTGACATATTGGGGTTTTTTCTTAATTTATTTTAAGTGTGCATTCTGTGGTGCACTTTAATAGTGGCTACACATGCTTCAATTTTGTTGCACCATATTAGTACAGGCTTGTAAATTTGCTCAAGTGCTTCGACTGATTCTGTAAAATCAAATCACTACTTATTAGCACTGCCCAGCTTCTGATATGTTTTATTTTAAGTGCATGCATGTTAAGTAGTGTGTAAGTCTAACGCTTACTTATTATAGCTCACAGGGATGTCCCCCTGACAATGCCTTCATCTGCTTTGCTCATCAGAAGTTTGGAGCCATCAGTGTTCAGACATTATCCAGGGTCAGCATCTACTTTCTGGACTGGGATGCTGGCTCAGAGCTGTCATGGTCATCTAAATCCTGGTGCCTGTGCAGTACTTGGTTCAGTTCACATATGTTTGACACAGATGGTTTTTAAATTTATAATGTGATCATTTTAAAGCGACAATAAACCTTCATTTTTTTTCCCTTTAAAATAGCAAGCATGTTATACTTCCCTGCTCTGTGCAATTGTATTACACAGAGCAGCCCCAATCCTCTTCTTCTGGGGTCCCACGGCGGTGCTCCTGGCTCCTCCTCTTCGGCGAGTGCCCCCATGAGAAGCCACTTCCCATGATATTCATGCAGGCTTGCTCCCGAGCGACCTTGTTTGCATCTATTGACTGTGCAGTGAGGCAGGACAGAGTCAGAAGAACTGGGGACCTCGTGCACATCGCAGGATCAGGCTCATGTAAGTATAAGGGGAGGGGGGGGCTGGTGTTGTAATGGTTTGGGAACCTCAATCAGGTTCAAAATAGATTTCTTGCTGCTGGATCTGATTAGATAGGTAATTAGAGTGCATGCACGAGGATATCATAGACTGACACATTGTTCAGGTAAATGATACTTCCTGTTTATTTCTAATGTACAGTCTATTATATAGTTAGTAGGCGGTGTCATATGTAAGTACGTCATAAGCATAATATTAGCATAATACTGATTATTTGCAGCTTTCTGATTAGTCAGGTCCGTTATAAGGTGGTCCCCTTCGAGTTTATGAATGTTATCTTCTCTTGAAGGCACTGTGCCAAGGCTCCATCTTTCTTCTCACATTCCATTGTCGGTGGTGGGGGTATCTAGTAACGGCCATTTTAAGTAAGGAAGACAAGAAAAAGATATGTACAGAAAAATACACATAGAAAAATAGACATTTTGCTTAATTCACAAGTGTTCATCAATTCCTTCACAGTGTCATCCGTGTCCATGAAAAAAAAAAGTGCCGCAGCGGAGGAAAAAAACTGAGCGTCCGTGTAGTGTATGTCAAGTGTTTTCATAGAAACGTGTGCAAGTTGGAAGATTTTCCCTCTCCTCTTGCTTTGATGACCAATAAAAATGTTTGGATTTCCCCTCTCTTTCTGTCTTGGTGACAAATAGAGAGAAACACAAACAGTAAAAAAACTACCTAACAATGGATCCTACGCTTCTTTACTTCATCCAAAATGAAAAACAATTCCTTTACAATTACTTTAAGCTTGTGTCTATTGAAGCATTGGGGTAAATATTCCCCTTTTGCCCCAGATTTCACGGATGGAGCACATGGTGAAGTACAGGACAGTGCACACTGCAGTTTGATGTCTGTGTCATACAAAGTCAGTTATAGTTGCACTTTTATCTAGCAAGTTCCAGACATAAGAGAGAAGCTACATGTCACCCCTTCCCATTACTGACGGCCTGTCCGCTATTTTTAGATTGTAGCCAGCTTTACTCTCTCTTTAAATGACAACCTGGTGAAGTCTGTCACAGTTCTTTAGTGCACCTGTTGAGAGATCAGCTAGGAATTCTGGGGAATATACCACAGACTCGCTAAACTGGCAGGCTGCAGAGGGCTTCTGCACTAAAATTAATCTTCATCATATTGCAATTGTGCTTCATACAGTATGGGTTACTTATTAAACTCGAATTTAAAACCAAAATCTAGACAGATTTTGAAATCGAAAGTAAGCTTATGTCTTTATTAAAGCAGTAGTATACAGATTTTTGTGACTTTTACCTACAGGTAAGCCTATAATAAGTACCTGTAGGTACAATTAATATCTCCTAAACTGGCATGGTTTAGGAGATATTTGCACTGCATACACCTGCCGACGCTAGCGGCGCATGCGCTCTGAAGGACCGGCGGACCTTCAGAGTTCTTTGCTGGGAAGTTGCCGGAAAGTTAAAACCCTGCGCGCATGCGCGGGGTGACGTCATCGCGGCTCCGGCCACTCATAGCGCCGGAGCCGCCGAGCCCAGAAGAGACGCCGAGGGATCATGTCCGCTCCCAGAGCAGTGTCCGGGGGTCCGAGTGGGGGCTTCGTTTTAAGGTAAGTATTTCATAATGAGCTAGTATATTAGTTTTTTTTTAGTATACTACCGCTTTAAGAGTCATTAAAGTGGTTGTAAACCCTAAAATATACACAGTGAAGTGACTGGCTTTAGGGGATACACAGAGATGAAACAAATCCTCCTGCTTATGTTATACCTTTTTATCTGCCGTTGTCTTTCCTCTACATCCAAAGTGCAGAATTTACACAGCATCTCTCAGCTCTGAATAGCAGGGGGCAGAGAGCTGCCGTTATATCAATGAGAGGAGCTCTGAGAGCTGATTGGAGGGAAGGGACACCCCCCCCCCCCTTCACACAGGAACAGACATGAGGCTATTAATTACAAGCAGTGTGCTGGAGCTCCCTCCTCTGTCACCATTTTTCTCTCTGTGTCAAGAAAACTCATCATAAATGATTCATGCAGATAACAGAGGAAGAAGGCAGTGGACAGAAATGAAACTTGGTCTGGATTGAGACAATTACACACTATAGAGGGATATGCTTTGTTCAAATTTCACGTCTGAGGTTTACAACAATGTTAATAGCACTATTTCCAAGGTATATGAAACACTACCAACAGCATGTCAACCATCCCAGGAGAGTTGGGATGGAAAAGGGGACAGACGCTTTGAAGGCTGTTCCATTCACCTCCCAATCCCTGTCTCAAAATTAATTGAAATATATAGTCTACTATATACTACTGAAAACATTTAAATAGGGGTGTATATCCTCCCCCAACTGCACAAGATATAAAGTATGGGAACTCATATTCATGTGATGTGCA
The DNA here is from genome assembly GCF_965119305.1 of Pelophylax lessonae. NCBI lineage: Eukaryota > Metazoa > Chordata > Amphibia > Anura > Ranidae > Pelophylax > Pelophylax lessonae. Next base: position 255,735,222 of record NC_138773.1, on the reverse strand, counting down.
GACGTCTGAAGCCATTTAGATACTGGGATGATAGATTTCATGCTAGAGCAGGTAAATCCAGCCTTTTTTACCAGATTTTATAGCGTAGATATATTTCAAGCTATTCTCCATATCTCTACCAGTTGATCCCCAGATAGGTATTTTAGGCATTTTGCCTGAAAATATAGTCTCAGAACAATCTGGGCCAATCATAGCAAGAATTTTATTCATTACCCCAAAACAAATCGCACAAAGGTGGTTGTCCCAAATTCCACCTACATTTGACCAATGGAAAGCCTAAATTAATTTACTATTGGAAAGGGAAAAACTTCAATACTTACACAGGGGATGCCCTCAAAAAATCCTATAAAATCTGGTCAATGTGGCTGGGTTCACCGTTCACCTAGTCTAGCATTGTCTAGTGTATTCCTGCATTACCTTATTACTGGAACTAATTCGGGTAAAAGGCAGATGAAATTGAGGTATCCGTGCATAACTTACTGCTAATGTATTCCACAAATCTGTTTCTATGATCCCAATACTCCCAATGCAAGTATAATTACATTTGTAGTAGATGCCCAGATTCATTGGACTTTAATCAATGACTTTCCTATAGCTGAATTCTGTAATCAATGCTGTTTTCCCATTAACATATTGTATTACTCCAAATTCTTCTGAACTTTACCCACCAAAAGATACCACCTTATTACATGACAAATTGCAACTGATTCAATTAGATTTTTTCTTTTTGTATTATGCTGTATGTTTTAGGCTCCGTTCACACTAGTGTGACATGTCATGCGTCTTTGTGTCCAAGTTGCAGCCTATTGATTTTAATGGCAACCATTCCAATCTATGAGACTTAAAGTCACAGCAACTTTGAAAAGGTTCCTGCGTTATACTTTGATGCAACTTTCTTGCGACTTGAGTGCCAGAGAGTGTAAATTTGCATTCAAAATCACGGGACTTTGGAGTCACACTAGTGTGAGCCGAGCCTAATGACACCAACTTTTAACATGCTGCCATGCTCTGTACCTCCTAGATAAGTTACGTGTTTTTACTGCCTGGAAATTGTAAGTAAATGACTAAATATACTTGATTTAAAAAAGTAATTAAGAGCAAATTTACATTTTTTTCATTGTGGTAAGTGCATTACCGTGCAGGTAAAATATGCATCATTACTGTGTGGACTGCAGTTCATTTTTAATGGCACCCCAATGCACAATGACAGGATCTTCATTTAGTTTTAAATGCCTAAATTGCCTGAGGTGGGCAGTGAAGGAGTAAAAACACGTATGGCATAGAATAGGTCAGCCAGACATGCCTACTTTAATGCATTGTGACATTTTTTCTCTTCATTGTAGGAAATGTACAGGCAGAATGTTTGTGTTCAATCCCAAAAAAGGAGACTGGAAAGACCTTCCTCCAATGAGGACAGCCCGCTCAATGTTCGGCGTTACCGTTCACAAGAACAAGATCTTCGTTGCTGGTGGAGTCACAGAGGATGGACTAACTGCATCAGTTGAAGCCTATGACATTGCCGCTAACAAGTATGTTTATGAAGGGCCTATATGTGGCTTATCAATGTACACCATGGTACGGTACTGAGTGTATTAATATACACTGCTCAAAAAAATTAAAGGAACACTTTTTAGTCAGAATATAGCATCAAGTCAGTTAAACTCCTGGGATATTGATCTGGTCAGTTAAGTAGCAGAGGGGGTTGTTAATTAGATTCAGCTGCTTTGGTGTTAATTAAATTAACAACATGGGCACTAGATGTGCAACAATAAGTTGACCTCCAAAATGGAATGGTTTTACAGGTGGAGACCACTGAAATGTTTTTCCCCACTCATCTTTTCTGATTAGTTTTGTTCTATTTTTCCACTAGTTTTGCATTTGGCTAGGGTCAGTGTCACTACTGGTAGCATGAGGCGATACCTGGACCCTATAGAGGTTGCACAGGCCATCCAACTCCTCCAAGATGGCACATATGTGCCATTGTCAGAAGGTTTGCTGTGTCTCCAAGCACAGTCTCAAGAGCATAGAGGAGATTCCAGGAGACAGGCAGTTACTCTAGGAGAGCTGGACAGGGCCGTAGAAGGTCTTTAACCCATCAGTAGGACCGTTATCTGCTTCTTTGTGCAAGGAGGAACAGGATGAGCACTGCCAGAGCCCTACAATATGACCTCCAGCAGGCCACTGGTGTGAATATCTCTGACCAAACAATCCGAAACAGACTTTATGAGGGTGGCCTGAGGGCACAATGTCCTCTAGTGGTCCCTGTGTTCACTACCCAGCACTATGGAGCTCGATTGGCTTTTGCCATTGAACACCAGAACTGGCACCCTGTGCTTTTCACAGATGAGAGCAGGTTCACCCTGAGCACATGTGACCGACGTAAAAGAGTCTGGATAAGCCGTGGAGAACGTTTTGCTGCCTGTAACATTGTTCAGCATGACCGGTTTGATGGTGGGTCAGTGGTCTGGGGAGGCATATCCATGGAGGGACGCACAGACCTCTACCGGCTAGACAATGAAACCCTGACTGCCGTTAGGTATCAGGATGAAACCCATTGTCAGACCCTAGGCTGGTGCAGTGGGTCCTGGGTTCCTCCTGGTGCACGACAATGCCAGCCTTATGTGGTGTAAGTATGCAGCCAGTTCCCGGAGAATGAAGGAATTGATACCATTGAATGCCCCCCCACCCTCGTCTGACCTAAATCCAATAGAATACATATGGGACATTATGTTTTGGTCCATCCCACACCACCAGGTTGCACCTCAGTCTGTTCAGGAGCTCAGTGATGCCCTGGTACAGACCTGGGAGGAAAAACCCCAGGCCACCATCCGTCCTCTCATTAAGAGCATCCCCTAACGTTGTCAGGCATGCATATGAGCGCCATAATAAACTACTGAGTACCATTTTGAGTTGCTGCAATGAAATGTAAGCAAAATAGACTAGTCTGCTGCATCATTTTTTCACATTGATTTTTGGGGTGTCTTTGAATTCAGCCCTCTGTAGGTTGATAATTTTCATTTCCATCAAATGATGATGAATCCTTTTGTTCCTAACACATTACCCAGTTTATATCAGTACAGATATCCAGCATGATATTTTTCCCCATGTAGATCTGATGTGTTTTCAAAGTGATCCTTTACGTTTTTTGAGCAGTGTATTATGAAAGACGATCATTCACCAGTGTTATATTTTGGCCACCACTAAAATTATTTTATTCTTCTATGTTGTATTTCGGCTGGTATGTGAAATTATAAACCTGACTGGTGACTGCAGCCAACTCTGACCGTTTTTAGCTAAGATTTTTCAGCAGCTTGAGGTCAGCCTTTCATGATTATTAGTATCACCACGGTGCCACCAACAGTAGCATAGGCCAACAAGTGGGGCTACATCTTTAGTCTAATCTGCCTATTATTTTATACTATTCACTGCTGCATCGGTTCTATCCAAGTGTTAGATGTAGTAGCAGATTTAAAGTGGTTGTAAACATTGTTTTTTTTAAATACCAAACATGCCTATACTTACCTTCTCTGTGCAATCGTTTAACACAAAGCAGCCTCGATATTCTTCTTCCGGGGTCCCCCGCCGGTGCTCCAGGCCCCTACTCTTCATCGGGTGCCCCCACGGAGAGCCACTTTTCATGGGGGCACCCTTGCGGGCTCACTCCCGAGTTCCGCTGCTGCATCCATTGATACAGACAGTGGGACTGCTATCACTCTGTCCAATGAGGAGAGAGACGGCGGCTGTAATTGCTGCGCTCATGCACATTACTTGATCGGATCAGGCTCAGGGAAAAAAAAAAAGGGGGGGGGCGTCTGGTGTGGGAGCTGCAGCATTGAAAGTTTTTCCCCTTAATGCATATAAAGCATTAAGGGGAAAAAACTTAAGGCTTTACAACCACTTTAAATACACTAACAATTTGAAGCCAAACTCCAGCCACCATCTGGAAGAGAGCTTGTTCTTTTAAAAAACAACAGACTTACTGGCTGGATCACTAGATGAAAATGGAAGAAAGAAAGCCTTAAAAAAATAACCCTAATGTGGCTATCACATCTAAGAATTGGTAAGCTGCAATATAATTAATGTTTGCTTTTTGGGTTATTACGGCTTAAAGAGATCTGGCTCTCTAATGTGCTGCTAGCAGAGAGTTTTTTTAACCATTTGCTGCAGCAAAAATAAAGTAGGCAAAGAAAGAGGATGGCAATATTTACTATTGTGTATGCAGCCCATTTGCACCACAGTAATAAGATGGGAAGGGTCGATTTCTCAAGTTTCTCGAGCATGGGGATGTCAGCAAGGCCACCCATGGCTTGTATTTCAGACTATTCACAGTAATTGGCCATATCTCCAACAGTGGATGACTAGCTTAAGTTAGCTGTCATTACTGGATTTTATCCTGATCCTCAGGCTTTATATTTTCCAGAAAGCACTGACCCGGCATAAGTGTGCAGATCAGGAACCATGACTTCACTCTGATAAATAAATCTGCATAGTTTTTTCTGGGTTGTAACTAGGAAAGTATTGACACTAGAGGCAGCCAGGTAACTACCCTAGTGTCCTAAGAAGGAGGGACCCTTTAACAAAGTCATCCGTTTCCAGAACAGCATTGCTACCTGTTGCCTGGGGTTGCTCTCTATTACACATTGACCATAATATATTTTCTTTTTTCAGTTGTTAAAGGTATAAGACACTATTATTAAAACTGAAATGTCTGGTTGTACCTTCTGTAAAACCTGTGGTTTGTATGTGCATGGATCATCAATATAACTTCTTTTTAGATGGGAAACAATCACCGAATTTCCCCAGGAAAGAAGCTCCCTCAATATGGTCAGTTTAGCAGGATCACTGTATGCCATTGGTGGATTTGCAATGGTTCAGTTGGAATCTCAAGAGTTTGCACCTTCAGAGGTCACTGATGTGTGGAAGTAAGTAACAGAGATATCGTGTTGTGCATAGGTTTCCTCCTAGTTCAGTGGCATCTTGCTTAAATATAACATTGCAGTTAGAATCTTATAGTCCGTACTGTTATTTTATTTTAATGATAAACACTGGAAAAATATATTTGTAGAGCACTGTGAATACTGAGATTGCATTACTTTTTTTGTTAGAAAAAATTAGATTTTTGACTTACCGTAAAAAATCTATTTCTCTGATGTTCATTGACGGAGACAGCTCCTGATCTTCATCACCATTGGGTTATGCTGCCCCCTACAGGAGTAGGACACTAGGCAGAAAAATAATCTTATGGGCAGTCCCGGGGGGTATATTCCCTCTCTCTGTTATAGGTACTCAGTTTTGTTACAAGGAGTGTCAGAAGAATTACAACTCCACAGAGAGGTGGGTGCTGTGTCCGTCAATGAACATCAGAGAAATAGATTTTATGGTAAGTCAAAAATCGCACTCTCTCTTTCGTTCATCGACGGACACAGCTCCTGATCTTCATGACCATTGGGACGTCCCAAAGCAGTGCAAAACATTAAGGGTGGAGCAAAAAAAAAAAAATTCCTAACGCTAAATAGTAGCCAACCAATCAACAGGAGCTCAACCAAAAACAACTGGAGCCCACCAGAAAAAAACAATACACCCTCAAAGAAGATCAGGTCCTCTAAACAGCAGCCTGCAAAAGCTTGCGGCCAAAAGAAGCATCCGCAGATGCCAACACATCCACTTTATAGAACTTTGTGACAGTGTGCACCGACGACCAGGTGGCCGCCTTGCAAACCTGCGTCACTGACGCCTGATGACGGGGGGGCCCAGGAGGCACTAGAGTAGAGTGCGCCTTGACAGGGAAAGGAGGAACTTGACCCCTGATGGAATAAGCCTGAATAACCGTCTGTCTGATTCATCTGGAAATGGTCACAGAGGAAGCAAACAACCCTTTCCGAGGCCCATCCGTGAGCACAAATAGTGAGTCTGACTTCTTAAAAGACTCCGTAGCTGCCAGGTACACCCTAATTGCCTGGACCACAGGCAAGGCAATTTCCTTCAGATGTTTTAGCCTGGGACACAAGGAAGGTAACACAATGTCTTCATTCAAATGGAAATCAGAGGCAACCTTTGGGAGGAACGACGGACAGGGGCGAAGAACCACCTTATTACTGTGAATCACCAAGTAAGGTGAATGACAGGATAACGCCACCAGTTCTGACACCCTGGGCGCAGAGGTGATAGCCACCTTCTGAAACAGCATAAGCGAAGGGAATCTCCTGAAGATTCTCAAAGGGAGGCTTCTGGAGGACCGAAAGCACCAGATTGAGGTCCCAAGGCAGCAAGAGAGACCGCACTGGAGGAACAAAATGTCGGACCCCCCTAAGAAAGGTACACACCAGGGAGTGTGCGGCCAAGGGTCATTGGAAGAAGACCGCCAAAGCCGACACCTGGCCCTTGATGGTACTCAAGGCCAATTTCTGTTCAACCCCCATTAAAGGAAGGTCAAGATCTGAGCAACCGAGAAGGAGCCCAGGATGAACCTCAAGAAACTCACACCATGCAATATATGTCTTCCACGTACGATAGTAGGTCTTCCTAGAAGTAGATTTCCTAGCTTTTAACAGCGTTGGATTCACCAACTCAGATAAACCTCTATCCATAAGCACCTGGCGTTCAACAGCCAAGCCGTCAAAGCCAGCGACGGTAAAGCAGGATGGAAGGTTGGTGCTTGGGACAGCAGATCCTCCCTGAGAGGAAGCTTCCAAGGAACGTCGGCAACCAGCCACACCAGATCGGCGTACCAAGCCTGGATGACCGAAATCCCTTCTGCCTTGATCCTGCGTAGAAGTCTTGGCAGAAGCTTGAGAGGAGGGAAGGCGTTAATCAGACGATACTGAACCCACAGGGCCACTAGCGCATCTGCGGCATCCGCCAGAGGATCCCATGATGAGCCACAAACCTCTGCACCTTTCTGTTGAGCCGAGACACCAACAGATCCACCTTGGGGATGAAACACCTTCAGATGAAGGGACCACTCTCCTTGGTCCAACGCCTGCCAACTGAGGTAATCCGCATGCCAGTTTTCCACCCCGGGAAAGTGTGAGACGGAGAGGGCTGAAACGAACCTTTGTGCCCACCTTAGAATGCCGGCTACCTCCAGGGCAGCCAGGAAACTTATTGTGCCCCCTTGGTGAAGCCACGGCCGTGGCATTGTCCGATTGAATACGCACTGGACATCCCTGAAGAAGGTCCATCCAATGGTCCAGACACAGTCTGATCCCTCAGAGGTCCAAGACATTGATCAGTAGTCTGGAGTCTTCTAATGTCTAGATTCCCAGAGCAGAATTTTTGCTGAGGACGCTTCCCCAGCCGGACAGGCTGGCATCCATGGTGACCACTGTCCAATACAAGGATAGGAAGGATTTGCCCAGCCGGAGAGCAAAGCCACCATATCAGGTACTCCTTCATTCTCCGGCTCAGCCTGATCTGGTTTCCAGAGACTGCAGAGTCTTGTCCCATTAGGCCAGAATGTTTCTTTGTAGGGACCTCGTATGAAACTGTGCAAACGGAACCGCCTCGAAGGTAGACACCATCAGGCCCAGCACCCGCATGCAAGTCCAGAGGAATGACTATCTGCTGGACAGCAGGAGATGAATTGCAGCCTGCAATTTCTGGAGTTTGTCCAGAGGAAGGAGAACTCTGGCTAAGGCCGGGTCTAGAGTCAGACCAAGATAGTCCAGCTTTGTGGACAGAACCATTGCAGACTTCTGAAAATTCAGAATCCAGCCAAACTCCCTCAGACTTCGTTTGATAATTTCCAGGTTTTCCACCAGAGCAGTAGGAGACTCCAGTCGCAGAAGGAGGTCGTCCAAGTAGCCCAGTACCATGATCCCACATTGGCGTAACAATGCTAAAACCAGGGCTAACACTTTTGTGAAGACCCGCGGAGCAGAGGCGAGCCCAAAGGGTAACATCACAAACGAATATTGCTCCTTTCCCACGGCAAAGCGGAGGAAGCGCTGGTGACCGGCACATATTGGAATGTGAAGGTAAGTATCCTTGATGTCAATAGAGGCAAGAAAATTCCCCTGATGCAGGGATGCCACCACCGTGTGAATGGACTCCATTCTGAACTTCTGCACCCACACAAAGCAGTTCAGCACCTTGAGGTCCAGGATTGGACGCACCTTGTCTTCCTTTCTGGGAACTCAAACAGGTTTGAGTAAAACCCCTAAAAACATTCCGTAGTCGGAAACCATCACCCTTTAAAGTAAAAGGTCTTGCACCGCCCCAAAAAGAGCCTGTATGCGGACCAGGGACAGTCGGCACGTTGGAAGAACCTTACAGGAGGGTAAGAACAAAGCTTGATCTTGTAGCCAGAGTGAATGACATCGTGGACCCACCTGACTTGTACCAGGGAAGCTGGGTGAGGGTGAGGACACCCCTTCATGCTGAAGGGGCCTTGTCCGCGGGTCTAGGGAAGCTCGCTCTTGACTTGCCAAACCAAGTTCGCTTGGATCCTCCAGAGGAGGCCCCGAAGGGCTCCGATCCCTTGTCAGTCAACCCTGGGAGACAAAAAACGTCTTATGAGCCAAGAAGGGCCCTTGTCTACAACGAGGTCCCTTGCCCTTAGTAGCCTCCGGAAGAAAAGTACTCTTTCCCCCTGTGAGACCTCTTTAATGATGTCACCCAGGATAGCCCCAAACTGGCGTTTCCTTTGAAATGGGAGATCAGTCAAGGCCTTTTTAGAAGTCTGGTCCGCAGACCAGCATTTAAGCCAAAAGACACGACGAAGGATCACTGCTGAATCAGAGAGCCAAGCCACATCCAAAGAGGCATCTGGTCCGCCAGCTCAGCAAAGGCAGGGGGGTCGTAGAAGCTTAGCCCACTCGGTCAGAGTTTGGGACACCTGGGAAATGGTAAATATTGGCCTCAGTGCCGAACCAGCCAGAGTGTACATATTGCAGGCCACAGCCCCTGCCTTCCTATCGGCCGGATCCCTAAAGGCCGGGGGTCTTTAACCGGAATCCTAGTTGCCTTGTTCAATCTGGAAACCAGAGGATCCACCACCGGTGGAACAGTCCACTCCTTAAAAAGGGACTCCTCATAGGGGTAAAGCCTAGTAAATCGCTTAGGGACCCCCAGGGGATGCTTTGGTCATCCCCACTCTTTAGCAACAATTTTGTCAAAATAGGCGGGGAAAGGAAACACCTTTTGCCGCTCTAGATGGCTTGTGAGTGCCAAAGGGAACCTGCGCCTCCGCCGCAGCTGCGTCCTCCATCTTTAAGGCCTCACGCACAGATAAAATCAGTTCTTTCACCAGCGCCTTTTCGTGCGCAGTTGCAGATGTGGAGGAATCATCCTCACTATCTGAGGATTCCAGGCCCATGGTCGCAGACCCGACAGGGTGACCCACGTCCACGGTGGCCGAATCAGATTCAGGATCTATTGAGGCAGGGGGAGGAGGGCGCTTTTTGCTAGCCTGTGGGCTGAAAGCCACCTTCACCCAGGACACAAAAGGACTCCAGGACCGCCCTCAGTGCATCGATGGATGGTTGGGACCCGGAGGGCCCCGCAGCCTCAGAGAGGGGATCAGGTGGGGAGATGTGCTCCAAAGACTCCATAACTCACCAGAGGGACCCCACAAAAAGTGTAAAACAGTGCAAAGGGAAAAGCCCCACCACGCTGGCAGCACCACCCGGTCGCCAGACACAAAGCACCAAGCGATCCTCCGCAGAGAGGGAGAGAACCCCACCAGACTCCCCACCCAGCAGAAACAGGCACCTGCAGCCACCAGGATAATCTGCACTCCAAGTGCAGTGATCAGGAAGTGAAAAGATCCAGGAGTCAGCACCAGGGGATAAGGAGGGGCTCCCACCACTGAAATCGCCACCCACAGGGCTCCACTGTCATGGTCCCCACTATTTGTAATGGCAAACCACCGCAAAATGGGCACCAGACTACACAAACATGGCCGCCGTGCATAGAAGCACACAGGCTACAGCAAAATGGCAGCACCACAAGGAGGGATCTCTAAGCCTCAAGAAGGACAGGCCCAGGCAGGAGCCCCAACCAGGACCAACCCCCCCCCCCCCCCCGGATCATCCAGTCACCAGCGGCGCACTCCCCCGGTCCCCATTGCCAGCATAGCATCCTGCTCCCACCCTAGGAGGTGGACCAGACCACCCACACAGCCCCAGTATAAGTGGAGGAGGGGTAGGATGGGGGGGCCAGATGAAGGGGGGTGCCTGATGGGAAGTCGGGGGTCCGACCATCCCAAGAAGGGGCCCACATCCACCCAAAAACTCTCCAGGGGGAGAGGGGGGGCAGCAACTCACCATACCAGGAACCAGGGGGGCACCGCTCCAGACAGAACCTCCTCTCCATCAAAATGGGTGGGCAGTTGGCCAAGAGGAACACTGCGACTCAGGCTGAGACCTGGTCGCATGCGACTTCACGAGACGTTCAACTCGCAGGCCAGCCCCTGTCTAGGGGGGCTATGTCGCGGCCAACCTAGCGCAAAGCTGAAGTCTGCGCATTCGCTGGCCAGACTGGGGTGACCACTGAATCTAGATTATCCAGCCCGTCGCCCAGTCCAGCAGTTGATTGCAGATTTCACAGAAAAAAAACTAAAAATTTTCTATCTAAAACGAAAAAATTGCCAGGACCAGAGTTCCCAGCAAGGAACTAGGTCTTTACTCCTGACTAGGCAGAAAAACTGAGTAACTATAGCCGAGAGAGGGAGTATACCCCTGGGACTGCCCAAAGGCATAGCCAGATTATTTTTCTGCCTAGTGTCCTACTCCTGTAGGGGGAAGTATAACCCAATGGTCATGGAGATCAGGAGTTGTGGCCGTCAATAAACGAAAGAGAAAATGTGCCTTTGTCAAATAGGCCACATGGTGCGTGAGTGAGAGGGAGCTAGAGTCACATGAGGGGAGCGCTGTCAATATAGGACTTTAGTTTTGGCATAAGGGAACAGCTATTAACCTGAGCAGTGCTCTGTGTTTCCTGTAGGCCGTCAGTAGAACACGTTGTTCTTGCCTTTAATCCCAGCTCCCTTGTGCCTTTAATCCAACATTGCTAGTAAAGTGATCCCCATTGTGGTACTCCCTGTTCAGGAGTGTGGAATGGATGGGGTTTTGTGTGTCTGGAGAAGGAGCCACTATAACCCAGATGCTGACTGCATTCTTGTGGCTGTGCCTCTGTACAAGTTGGAAGTGGAAACATAGCAATGTACTGTGTGCATTCTCAGCAGAACAGGCAGGCAGGGACACATCGTCTAGGAGGCAGTTACTCCAGCTTTCTGAGACTAGATCCCAACAGAAGGGGAAAAAATAAAAGGGCTCTTGCTGAGAAGCATTAGCGTCAAAGTGGCAGGGATGACCATAAACCTTCTGCCCACTAAACCGCATAGTGTGCTATGCCCTGCAGATAGTGCAGGAATCCTGTTTACCTTATCCACAAAGCTGGGCCTATTAAAGGTCTTTGCTTTGCCCATCATGATAGACATACAGTGCCTTGAGAAAGTATTCAGACCCCTTTGAAACTTTCCACATTTTGTCATGTTACAAACAAAAACGTAAATGTATTTTATTTTTTTGATTATTATTTTGGCACATAATTGTGAAGTGGAAGGAAAATGATATATGGTTTTCAAAAATGTTTACAAATATGTGAAAAGTGTGGCATGCATTTGTATTCAGCCCCCCTGAATCAATACTTTGTAGAGCCACCTTTCCCTGCAATTACAGCTGCAAGTCTTTTTGGGTATTTCTCTACCCGCTTTTCACACCCAGAGAGTAACATTTTTGCTGATTCTTCTTTGCAAAATCGCTCAAGCTTTGTCTTATTGGATGGAGAGCGTCTGTGAACAGCAATTTTCAAGTCTTGCCTCAGATACTCAATTGGATTTAGGACCATTCTAAATACAAGGATATGCTTTGATCTAAACCATTCCATTGTAGCTCTGGCTGTATGTAACAGGTTTTCTTCTAAGATTGCCCTGTATTTGGCTCAATCCTTCTTCCCATCAACTCTGACCAGCTTCCCTGCTGAAGAAAAGCATCCCAGAAAACATGATGCTGCTACCACTATGATTCACTGTGGGGATGGTGTGTTCAGGGTGACATGCAGTGTTCATTTTAAAGTCACACATAGCATTTTGCTATTAGGCCAAAAAGTTCAATTTTGATCTCATCTGACCAGAGCGCCTTCTTCCATGTTTTTGGTGTCCCCCACATGGCTTCTCGCAAACAGGACCTCTTATGGCTTTCTTTCAACAATGGCTTTCTTATTGCCACTCTTCCATAAAGGCCAGATTTGTGGAGTGCACAAGTAATAGCTGTCCTAACCCTGCTTTAAACTTCTCCACAACTTTATCCCTGACCTGTCTGGTGTGTTCCTTGGCCTTCATGATGCTGTTTGTTCACTAAGGTTCTCTAACAAAACCTCTGAGGGCTTCACAGAACAGCTGTATTTATACTGAGATTAAACTACACACAGGTGGACTCTATTTACCAATTGGGTGACTTCTGAAGGCAATTGGTTCCACTAGATTTTAGTTAGGGGTATCAGAGTAAAGGGGGCTGAATACAAATGCACGCAACACTTTTCAGGGTTTTGTAAAAAAATTTGAAAACCATTTATCATTTTTCTTCCACTTCACAATTATGTGCCACTTTCTGTTGATCTATCACATAAAATACATTTACGTTCTTGGTTGGAACATGCCAAAATGTGGAAAATTTCAAGGGGTATGAATACTTTAAGGAACTGTACCCCCGAAGGAGTCCTCAAGGTCTGGTAACCAGATGTACCACAGCCCTGGACCGGTTTAGGTACCTGCAGCAGCTAACTTTACACTTTGAACTTCGTACCACGGTGAGCACCCAATGCAGGATCCAGTGCCCGAACCAAATAATACAGGATATCCTCACACAGTGGAGTCGGGGTATTATCCTTCAGGTAACCATTCCTCAGTAACTGGTAGATAGTGCAAAGCAATATGCAGTCAGATGTCTAAAGAAACTTAAGGAGTGCACAGTAAAGGGTGATAATGCAAAAACTAATCAGGGTAGGCATTGTCAACCCCCAAGCTCAGGTTTAATTAAAAAATAAAAAAAAAGTATTGCATCGCTGCATTTAACGTTGTAAACCACTGAAAGAACACATGGGGTTTAAGTGTTTGTGGTTATATGCAGAGGGAGTTCAGTCTGCCAAATGTATAAATATCCTTTTAAATGTTCATAATTAGTACTGAGGTGTTTCATTTGTAAACTAAAGGAAAATCAATGAAGAGGCTTATAGATCCACTAGAAAGCAATTACATCTCTAAGTTTCATCACAATATAGCTGCTTCCTAGTATTCTAATATCCCTTTATAAAAAATAAAATGACTACACTACCTGGGATACTTTATACAAAGACAGATCGCTACTTGTCAGAGCAAGTCCAAAAAAAGAAAGCTAAAATATATTTGGTTACTATTTACAACTGATTTTCAGCTTGTCTGCCCTCAATAAAATGTCTGCCTTCTCTTGTCAGGTTTGAAGATGACAAGAAGGAATGGAGCGGAATGCTAAAAGAAATCCGTTACGCCTCTGGCGCCACGTGTCTGGAGTCTCATCTTAACCTTTTTAAACTGACTAAGTTGTAAACATTTAACACAGTTACTAATTTTACAACACATTCATTTTTTGTTTGCTACTTGCTTGTTTAAAAATAAAGGTTGTACAGAAATTTTTAGTTAAATTAATAAAGTTTTTTTGAAGTCCGACAATAAATTACAGCCTAAGTTGGAATATGCAAGATGTCACCTGTTATAAAACATACCAACCAGTTGCAGTTTGATTATACAATATCTATAGAAACTCCTTGGCCATACTCCTCTTTTGGGTCTATGGAGTACTGTTCGTTCTTTGACCAGAATCAGCTGATAGCAGGCTATTGCCTGTTGTCCGCTTACAGAGCAGAGCTGTGCTAGGCTCTGGAAGGATCCCAACAATGTTGTAGGGATCCACTCAGCTGCCTAATGCCTCGTACACACGTGCAGATCGTCGGCCGAACGATCGGCCGTCTTTTGTCCCCGGGCTGTCGTGTCTGTTGAAAAGTGCAAAAGACTGCACAAGAATTTTGTCCGCCGACTACAGCCGACTGCAGAAGTGATGTCATGTGATGGTTAACTTTCCCTGTGTTTTTTCTTTTCTGAGCATGCCCAGTCTTGCAAATCTGCTGTCTGTCGGCCGAATTCTGTATTGACTGGCGAACAATCGGCCGCTCTGGTGTCGGCATACAAAAATTTTAATGCTTGCACCACAGATTCTTTTCGGCCGAAAGTGCGCTGTCGGAAGCATCATACTAACAAGCCGAAATTCGGCCGATCGGTCGTCGGCCGAATCTTTTCGGCCGACAATCTCCAAGTGTGTACGGGGCATAAATGACAGCTGGCTTCAGCAGCAGAGAACTGGAGCCAGCCATGTCTGCCCCTTCCCCAGCAGCACTCCAGTCAATTGAGAGAAAACCAAGATCTGAGCAATCAGTGGCCATGGTATCGCTCAGTTCTCGGTCTTAGAACTGGTGTGAGACAGCTGCATCTCAACACTGATGCTGCAGCATGAAGGTTTTTTTTTTTTTTTTTTCTTATTCTTCTCCTTTAAATTTACCAAGCTCCTACCTTAACCACACATTCAGTTTCTTTCCATTCAGCAAGGTGCTTACACTATATACTACTGTATTTGTTGGTAAATTTAACCACTTGCTTACTGGGCACATTTACTCCCTTCCTGCCCAGGCCAATTTTCAGCTTTCAGCGCTGTCACATAATTGTGCGGTCATGCTACACTGTACTCATATGAAATTATCATTTTTTTCACACAAAGAACTTTCATTAGGTGGTATTTAATCGCCACTGGGTTTTTTATTTTTTGCTAAATAAAAAAAAAAAAGACGGGAAAAAAAAAACAGTTTTCATAGTTTCTTATAAACAGGTAATTTTTCTCCTTCATTGATTTCCTATCAGCTTGAGGAGAAAAAAAAAAAGCAGATGACTGACTTCTGTTTACATCACATGATCAGCTGTCATTGGCTGACAGCTGATCACGTGGTAAAGGGCTGTGATCAGCCCTTTACTTCAATTTGTGATGAGTAGAGTCCCAAGGACTCGGCGATCATAGAGCGCGCCGCCCGCACGCCGAAGCGCGAGAACAGGAGAACGTCCAGGTATATCCTCACGGCATTTTAGGCCTGCACAGTAGCCGTCCTTCGGCTATAGCGCGGGCGTGAAGTGGTTAAACATGATTGCACAACCAGTGTAAGGTGTGTGACCATATTTAGCCTCCATCCCTGTATCAATACATGGGATACTTTTAAGACCTATGCACACATGCTGTGTGTTAATGCGCAATATGTCATGCATTAATAAGTGTTGCATAAACACAGACAATTCTTTTAAATAAGCTGCCAACGCACCAGAATACCAAAAAACGCAACTGCGCTATTTTTACAGATGCAGAACACCTAAAGCACAATAATGCATTAAACTGTGCTGCAACACTGATGCATTTCTTTGTACAGGAGAGTGCTGGAGAGGCAGTGACTAGACGACCAGCGAAAATAAGTGGCTTTATGGTACCAGTTATTCAAAGGAATCCTGAGTGAAATACCCGTGTACCGTATTTCAGCCTATTGCTGATCTCCTAGACCAGTGATGGAGAACCTTGGCACCCCAGATGTTTTGGAACTACATTCCCCATGATGCTCGTGCAATCAGCAGTGTAGTTGAGCATCATGGGAAATATAGTTCCAAAACATCTGGGGTGCCAAGGTTTGCCACCACTGTCCTAGACTGAATAGCAGTTATCCTTTACTGTCCTATTCACGTCTGTGTATTGATGCTCTATGCGCATACGTTTTCTGCATGCATGAGATGCGATCATTATGACCTTTTGGTCATATCTGGTAATATAGTCCAGCCATTATATGGGTTTTGTTTTACAGGAAATACTGAATCTCACTGGCTGAACTCTAGTCTGGAGTAGAGTACAGAGAGGGGCCCCAACCAAACAAGGAATCTCCATATAACCTAGGAAATACACATCCACAGCAGTTGCTCCATAAAAACATGTTTTAATCACAATAAAATATACTTTAGATTGTATACACATCATCTGCAAATATCTTTTTTCTGAGGTAGCTTGTCCAGGCAACCTTTGTTCCAAGACTTGTAGAGTTCCATTCATAACTGGGGATCTGGAAATCAATGAAAATGAAACATTTCTTACATTATGTCTGGTGGACAGATATTGGGAATATACACAGATCAGTCATATCAGGAACATTGACAGGTAAATTAAATAACATTGATTATCTTGTTTGAGCAACTTTGACACGGGCCAAATTGCAATGGCTGACGACAGGGTGGGAGCAACTCCAGAACTGCAGCTCATGCAGTTGCAATATTGTCAGTTCACAACAGAAGTTAGGAGTTCAAATGATTTCTGGCAGAATCAAAGGGTATTTTCTCTACTGGAAGTGTTTTAAAAAAAAAAAACCTGGAGAAATGTGCATGTATCGAACACAAGGCCCGCGGGCCGAATCCAGCCCTCCAGGCCATTTTGTGTGTACCTTTCCTGCAGCTGCGGTGCCAACACATAACACAAGTGCTGAAGAAACAGGTGAGCAAAAGGCTCAGTTCAGTTGCATCAAAAGTGAAACATAGGCCCAGGTCTTGGGGTCCCCCTAACATTAAAAAAGACCCGGTAATAAACTTAAAACAATGCAGGCAAAAGCACAGAAAAATCAAATATTAAATGCCTATTAGCAGAGTTTTTCCTTTACAAGTGAATACAAAGAAATGTATACAATGTACCTCTGAGCTGGATAAAAACTCCAGGAGAGTCCGTTCTCTAGCCAGCCCCCTTTTCTCTTTGCACATATTAGCCATCAATTCTTCCAAGAGTGTATAATTACAGATAGTTACATACCACCTCCGAAACTATATCACTTTAACAAAGAAAAACATTTTTTGATCAAACACACATATATTGAAATATAATTTTATTCCATTATAGATAAAATCCAAAACTGATTTATCCCTGGAGCACAACGTATACCATACACAATATAGGCCTAAGTAATTCGCTAGTATAACAATCAAATAACATAAGGCCTTGTGATGGTGGATCCCCTCCAGTCAACACGTTTCTCAGCTCCTTTAGTACCAGTTAATACCTTTTCTTACTGACTGGCTAATGGCTAATGGTGGTTTATTATCTATTTAGCAGCCATCCATTTGGAAGGCTACATAATACTCAGTTGGTGGGGGTCCATAGAGTATCTCATTTAAAGTGGGGTAAGTTGGCTCTAGATTCTATGTTTAAAAGGGGTTTGTTTGTAAAGTCAGAAGGTTTTTTTATCCTAATGCATTCTGTGTATTAAGATAAAAAAACCTTCTGGGTGTAGCAGCCTCCCCAGCCCCCCTAATACTTACCAGAGCCCCATCTTTGTCCAGCGATGTCCACGAGTCCCCCAGCCGCCGAGGACTCTCTCTCCTGATTGGCTGTGACACAGCCACGGCGCGCCATTGGCTCTCAGCTCAAAGTCAGTTAGCCAATCAGGAGAGAGAGGGGGTGGGGCCGAATGCCAGCTCCGTGTCTGAATGGACACACAGAGCTGCAGCTCGGCTCGGGTGTCCCCATAGTAAGTCGCTTGCTGTGGGGGCACTCAATAGGAGGAAGAGGTCAGGAGCAGCAATGAGGGACCCAAGAAGAGGAGGATTTGGGCTGCTCTGTACAAAACCACTGCACAGAGAAGGTAAGTTTAACATGTTTATTAAAAAAAAATAGACTTTACAAATCACTTTAAATATTTTGATGCAGTTATGACCGCCATCTAGTGGGCTTTACTAATATTACAAGGAGGAACCATCCAAAACCATTATATCAGGCAACATACAGGATCGGCTTTATTGGGATGGATTGTCCTATGGCCCACTTTCACTGAAAGGTTATAAGTGATATCTAGAAAGGTATACAAACTTTGGGTAATAACTTTATCTTCATAAATATTAATAGGAATGAGTTTCAGATTGTAGCAATGTTTTAATACATCCAACTATCTAGGAAAAACAGGCACTCTATAGAATTTGATGAGGCCTATTGGGCTTTATTTATCCTTCAATCCGCTATTTGTAAGTGTTGTAGCTAGGTATCAGGCTTCTTCAAATACAGACATACAAGGAAGTTTCTGTTGTCATTATTTGATATCCATACCCAGGTCTGGTTACACGGTATATGAAATAATCTCATGTGATCTTTAATGTTTGGTACATAGTTACCTGCCTACATGATCCTCAACCGGTCCTGAAGAAGCTAATTGAGAAGCGCGTTGACTTGATGGGATCCACCATCACAGGGCCATATGTTAATCGACCATTATACTAGCTAAATACTTAGGTCTGTATTGTGTATGGTATATGTTGTGCTTCAGGGTAGTAGACACACAATATGATTCAGTTTTGGATTCTAACTATGATAGAATAAAACTATATTGTTTTAATATGTATGTGTTCTTATTCCGATCCAAAAAACATTTTTTATGTTTAAGTGTATAATTAAACTTTGCTCTGACCCAGGGACTCTGCTCCTCCCTTCACCTCCCCACATTACCTTATAGTATGCAGCAGCCGGTAAAGAAAAGAAGAGTCTAGGGGGTACTAGAGTGTCATTTGAGTTATAGCTCTGAGTCTAGGGGATGCTACTGACATCATATCAAAGATGGTGGCACCCAGCAGCAGTCTCAGAGCTTTTAGATGTCCATGCCGGTGTAACGTGAGAATTACCTACCCCGTGAGAAAAACCTACCCCTCGTCACTTCCGGCCAGGAACAGCTGAGCAGCGCAGCAGTGCGCATGCTCACAGCCCCGGATACCTAATGGAAGAGCTGAGGATCAGACTAGTGCGCATGCGCACTAGTCTGAAACGATCTCGGTGTCCGTTAAAAAAACCTACCGACGCGGCGGTGACATAAAATAGCTGTGCTGCACTATGAGTCATCTCCGCTCCTGTCCCGGTCACTTCCCTGATCTTGGCAAGTAAATATAAAAGCAGCTGGCGGCTCCGTGATTTATCTTTTCATACAGCCGCCGCCGCTTTTATATTTAGTAGCCGAGAGCAGGGAAGTGACCGGGACAGGAGCGGAGAAGACTCATAGTGCAGCACAGCTGTTTTAATGTAACTGCTCGCGTTACACAGACTGCCGTGAACCGGAAGTGACGAGGGTAGGTTTTTCTCACGGGTAGGTAATTCTCACGGAACACCGGGGATGCTTTTACAGGTAAATAACTTTCAGAAAATATTTTAAATGCATATATAATCTTGGACCCGTTATGGCCCTGACCAATCCCCATGTTTACGATTATCAACAGATTCTAAAAAGGCATTTGGCAGGGTGGACTGGCTGTTCATGGAGGAGACCCTACTTAAGTTAGGCCTAGGGCAAAGAATGATGGGGTGGATTTCATCCCTTTACTATGGCTCTGAGGCGAAGGTAAAAGGTAAATGAGACTGAGTCTGAGCATACGCAATGGGACTAGGCAGGGATGCCCATTGTCTCCACTCCTGTTTACCCTGGTGCTAAAGCCCTTTCTATGGAAAATCAGGCAAAAGGATAATAAAAGGAGTTCAGATTGAACATGTTTTCATATGTCAACGACATATTAGTCGACATTACCCAACCTCTTACTACCCTCCGATTTTATTAGCAGAATTTCATAGATCAGGCCACCTTAAATCAGCTTAAAGCGGACTTCCCATTTTCTTGGAAAATGCATACTCTGCCTTATTTGGGCACGCAAATATCCCCAGACCCTAAATTGCTGTACTCTGAAAATGCTGGTACCTTATTAAAGACAATGGAAAGAGATGTAAACACCTGGCATGTGACTACCCTCACTTGGCTAGGACACATTAACGTTCTTAAAATGTCAGGACTACCGATAGATTTGTACTGACTCTTCACAATACCCATATGTCTGCTGCCTATATTTTTCAGACGGTTGCATAGGCTGTTTCTGCCGTTTGGCAATTGGCAGGGGAAGCATCCTAGACTAGCGTACTCTATATTCTGCAGACACGAGGATGGGGGCCTAGGTGTACCTCATGTCTCTTTATATTATAAAGCCATAGCTCTAGTTCGAATCCTTAACTGGTGTCATCATT
This sequence comes from Pelophylax lessonae, assembly GCF_965119305.1. NCBI lineage: Eukaryota > Metazoa > Chordata > Amphibia > Anura > Ranidae > Pelophylax > Pelophylax lessonae. Next base: position 255,715,078 of record NC_138773.1, on the reverse strand, counting down.
CAAAAGAGAAGATTTGGGTCACTTTAGAGAAACTATAGTGGGCAGGAACTTAGAAGAGGCATCGGGGATTCCAACTGCAGTCAGAGGGCTTTCTAGCTTGACATCCCCACTCATAGTAAATACTTTAAAAGTCTGTGACCAGGTTAACAGAAAGGGTGAATTTTCCCAACCTACCCCACCTTTAGCACCACTGGGTGGTTTCCCTTGGTTCCCTCCTGGCGAGGATATCGCCTTCTTTAACACTTGGAGTAGGGACATGAATTCCACTTGTCTAAAATTAGCCCCCACAGAACGACTTGTCCTTGGATGGGCTCCCACGTTCTTATAGGGCATTTCCTATAGACACTTGGTGCCACAGGCAACTAAGCGATTTTTTACAGAAACTAGCACCTAAACTGCCCCCACATTATTCTTTGAATCAATGTGTGAAAATCTTTGGGAACTTAAGCATTTAATCTCACAAATGTACAGATACTTACTAGCCATTCACTCCCAGGCCACCTCTTATTTCATACAAGAATGGGAAACAGAACTGGGACTAGAATTTAAGCAACACCAAGTCCAGAAAATTAATAAACTATCTCATGTGTCCTCAATTAGCTTGAAGACCCAGGAATCATGTTATAAATTTCTATCCCATTGGTACAAAACACCTTAACGACTAGCTAGAAACTTCCCTAAGCATAGACTACAATTGTTGGCGGGGTTGCAACCAGGAAACCACCTTTAAGCACCCATGCCAGCATTGCCCAAAGATTCAAAATTTTGGTCTGAGGTCACGCCTTGGGTCCAATAAACTTCACCTAAACTGAGTCCATGTACTCCCCTTCACTATCTGTTCCATGCCACCCCTCCTTTCAAGTCCTACAAAAACAGTGTCACCCCACACCTCTTGAACACAGCCAAGAGCCTTATACCCAAATTCATTAAACAACCTACTTGCCCTACTTTACAAGGCTGGAACTGGGAAGTGGACAGAGTGATGGAGGCAGAGCACTGGGTCTATACTGGTAAAAACAACCTAGAGAAATTCCACGATATTTGGTCCAGCTGGATGTACCACTCTTTAGAAATAGATGACCCAAGCGGCACCGATGCCTGACCTCTGTATCATCTTCCTTTGTTTTCTTCGCCATTTTCACCTGACCATGTACTGACCCTTGGGTTTTAATACATAACCTATATTAATCCATCCATTTTTTTTCTTATTATTCCTAGAGTGACTTTAGCCCGTGAACTCAGTTGTTACCCCCCACTCCCTATGGGGGTTCTACCATATTTCTTTCCTCTTGTTATTGCTTTTTTAGTATTAATACCAAAAGAGAAAAATATTGCGCTAGCCATAAGATGAGCTGCTACACAAAACAACAGACCAAAAAATTGTTGAACAAAGAAAATAAGTACAAAAGTGCAATGCTACTGAACAATCAGTGTAAAATCAATAGCCAGCCTGGCATTATCTTTTGAAAAAAGCATCTTTGCTGAAACGCGTCAAGGCCACATCACTGACAGCCTACCTATGCATCTCTTTATGCTCTTATCCAGTGGTCCTCAACCCTGGCCTACAGGGCCCACTAACAGGCCAGATTTGCAAGATAACTGAAATACATCCCAGGTGATATAATTTGCTGCTCAGTGATTGCAGTACTCTCCCCAAGGTAATACTTAAAATCTGGCCTGTTAGTGGGCCCTGAGGACCGGAGTTGAGGACCACTGCTCTTATCCATTGGATGTCTGTAGGTGAATTTGGTTAAAAATTTTAAATACATTTTTAGCGGTGTTACACTATTTTGTGCTCCTTTTTTGGTTTTAGCTGCTATATCTGGCTGAATGGGAGTTATTGGTGTGACGATACATCTGCTACAAGATTTCACTTGTACATCTGTGGTTCTTTCCTATTGATTTGGAATATCCATCTACATCATATTAAGCTGTTTTGACCCAGGTGCTATATGGCACTCTGAGTCCTACCATTTTGGTGAGCATAATACATCTCTATTCTCTGTTTGGTGTTGGGATCTGCTGAGCACTGAGATCATCGCCATACTGGACATTTATGTCACTTATACCACTTGGGACTTTTTTTATGCTTATTTCAGTTTATCATTTGGACTATTCTCTTTCACGTGGTTTTTCCATATTGATTTTACACTGATTGTTCACTAGCGCTGCACTTTTGTACTTATTTGCTTTTTAGTATCGATGTGTCCAGAACTACTATATATACTTGGGTATAAAGCATTAACCGTTTTATACTTTTTAATTGCATATTGCATTATGATGAACCTTGGTAACCACTGCCGATATCCACCGGCTTTATATAGGAACTTTTATTTCCATTACACCATTGTCCTTTTTGTGATGTAACCTGCATGTCTTCACGTGTTATAGAGGATTGTGGATTGATAGAAAATTAGTGATTATATTCATTGTCTATGTATGGTTTCTTTTTCCTCTATTGAATTGTAAACTTTTTTTTTTTTTACTTTTTCAATAAAAAGAGTATACAAAAAAAAAGAAGAAATGCATATATAATCTTACGAGAAGATTGTTTTTGAAATAAATGGCTGGGCAACAGGGTCACTTTAAAGTGAACCTAAAATTTAAAAAAATACCTCAGGTCTACCTTGCACATGCACCTTTTAATTTAAACACTTACATTTCCTGACAGACTCCATGGCAGCACACGTATGGGTAGGCTCCTCTCCTACCCTATAGGACCCCACTCCCATAAATCTTTGCTCCATACCAGGAGCCGTGTTCCTTTTTCGTCCTCCTCCTGCGAGAAGGAAGTCTTACCTTATAGGACGTCTATCGGTTTCAGGCGAGCTGGTGGCGTGTGGACCTTGTTGATGTCGGATGCCTCCTGTTTTATGTCCAGCAATCTCGATATTTATCGGGTGGACCCAGGCAATATTATTTTAAAATGCTGAAGATGCCGTAAATCCTGAATGAGAGGTGGGCTGCATTGATGGCCAATACGTCCTTGCTATTGAGCGGATAGGCCCTGGTGCCCTGTCACACACGCATGAATTCATCCAGGCCTGAGACTGTTCGTTTATCGTCATGGTGGTAAAGTATAAAACTTTCTTTTGGTTTCATTGCATTTCCTGTTTGTGCGGTGGAGCGCTCCTGCGTTCCAGATCGTCGCTTAGGCTCCTCCCTCTGCCTCGCTGGACCTTCAATTGGTTGTCCAGGATGAGGCTTGGCCCTGGTATCGTCTGCGCATGCGCGCGCATCGCTCCCGATCTCCTATGACGATATTGCGTCGTTTGGGGCGTGGCTTTGCGGCGCCCGGGAGATTTAAGCAGCTGTCATTCCTGTTTACAATGGGATGTCTGCGGGCGTTGCGGTGGCTTCCCCGTGCTGTTTCTCTGCTCTTCAGCGGTGAGTCATGCTTTGATCCAGGTGCCATTTGGGGTAAAAGGGTTGGTGTGGAGACGAAAGTCAGTACATGTATGCTTACTTTCTTCCTGTGCAGGCTTTTGCTTCTATCTGCAAATGGATGCTTCACCACCCCCCGGTGGCCAGTCCCTGCGCAACAGGTGAGCTAGTTTTTCTTAACCCTTACCTGCTTGCGTTGGCTGGTGGAATGGAGCCTAAGTGTGTTTTTCTTTCCCTATTTAGCCCTTTTAGGTCTGACCAACGCCCTATTTCTGGATCAAAGGATCGTTCTCCTTCAGCCCATCGGCATTCTTCATCAAAGTCTGGTCATAGGTCTAGCTCCAGGTCTAAACGACATGAGCACACTTCCAGTTCAGTCGCTCCGCGGCAATCCCGCCATTCTGACCGCAGTTCAGGGAAATCATGCTGGGGCTGTCGAGCCCATATCCCTGAGGATAGATCCCTATGTGATACCTGTTATTCCAGGGTTTTGAGGGAAAAGCAAGACACTGCACAACCAGTGGAGGCTATGGTCAGGCGGATTGTAAAAGAATCCCTTAGAGATTGGGATTCGAGCAGGCTTTCGGGTCACTCTTCAGAGGCTCCTGGTTTCCTCCCAAGGGATGAAGTGGAGCCAGGTACCTCACAACCAAGTCGTCTGTCAGAAGATTCTACAGACAGTGAAGATGATTTGGCAGACCAGAATGTAGGTTTTGAACTTGCTATGGTCCCACCGCTAGTTAAGGCGGTTAAGGAGGCATTAAAATGGGAAGATCCAGCTGAGTCCCCAGCTAAACAGAAGAAATACTTCAAACATCTCAAAAAAGAGCGTTCCCATTTTCCCCTAGTAGGGGAATTGGGAGAAATTATTACAGACGAGTGGCAGGGAGTTGAAAAGAGAAACTCTTTGTCATCTAAGGTCTCCAGAATGTATCCCTTTAAGGATGATAAGGTGAAACATCTAGACTCCGCTCCCACGGTGGATGCGGCCTTGATGAGGTTGGTGAAACACGTAACCTTACCATTGGAAGACTCAGTCTCATTCAAAGACGCTCTTGACAGGCGGATTGACACAGATCTTAAGAAGATTTATCTCTCCGCAGGTATGGCGTGTAAGCCGGCTCTGGCTTTGGCAGCCACATCCAAGGCAATGGAAGCCTGGGTAGACAGCGTGGAGGCTACACTTCAGAGTGTCTCCGAAGAGGTGGCCAGGAGTTCAGCCATTCAGGAGTTGAGACTGGCAACGGCTTTCTTGGGTGAGGCATCCATTGATATAATCCGCTTGGCGGCGCGGGTCATGCTGTCCTCTGTCACGGCCAAACGCGCCTTGTGGTTGCGCCCCTGGTTGGCCGACCCTGCCTCTAAGCAGGCCTGGTGCAAAATTCCCTTTGAGGGTTCCTCCCTCTTTGGTAATAAACTGGACAGTGCTATTACCCGTGCCACTGGTGGTAAATCTGGTTTCCTTCCCCAGGATCGCCGGTTGATAGATCAGAGAAGACCTCAAAACAGACAAAACCCTGATCGTGCCAGAGAGGCCCGTTTTTACAGGCCCGGTCGTGAGTTCAGGAAGAACTGGAAGCGCCCTCAGTCTACAGGGCAGAAGTTCTCCAAAGGAAAATCTTCAGCAAGCCGAGAGGCGACGAAGTCTTTTTGACATCGAACCTGTCCAGACGGTGCGGGTAGGCGCACGCTTGCTTCAGTTTGCGCACGTCTGGGCAGCCTCGATCGAAGATCAATGGGCCGTCAGAACCGTATCACTCGGACATGTGTGGATTTTCGACAGAAGCCCCATTCTTCGCTTCATTCCTACGGCCTTACCCCGTTCAGAAGAGAATAAGTCAACTCTTCTTACATATGTAGAATCCCTGGTTGCCCAGGGTGCGGCAGTGCCTGTCCCAACCGAGGAACGGTTCCAAGGCATCTACTCTCCGCTCTTCATGGTCTTGAAGAAAAGCGGCTCTTGGAGGCCGGTTATAGACCTAACACACCTAAACACCTTCATCAAGAAAGAGAGGTTCAGGATGGAAACACTTTTTACAATTCGGCAAGTGGTACAGCCAGAGGATTGGATGATATCCATAGACTTGAAAGATGCCTATTTTCACGTCCCAGTCGCAGCAGAAATGCAAAAATTTCTCCGATTCGCAGTGGGTCAGGTGCATCTTCAATTTACCTGTCTCCCTTTCGGGCTTACCACATCACCTCGAATCTTTTCCAAAATCTTACTGGCTGTAGTAGCCCTGATCAGAGCAAAAGGGATTCGTCTTTACCATTACTTGGACGACTTGCTCCTTCTGTCAGAACATCAGGATCAAATTCTGCTTCACAGATCTCAAGTAATTTCCACCCTTCAAGAGTTCGGGTGGCTCCTGAATTTGGAAAAAAGTCATCTGGAACCCACAAAGTCGTTGGTCTTCCTAGGGGCCCTCTTCAACACTTCCAGAGGCACTATCTCCCTTCCATTAGAGAAGATTCCGACAATTCGCAACAGGATTCGTCCGGCATTATCAGCCTCTCATCTCCGGGCGTCCCAGTGCATGAAGATAATTGGGACCATGGTTTCCACGGCTCCCATGGTGAAGTGGGCACAGTGGAAGATGAGGCCCTTTCAGATGGGATTCCTCCAACAATGGAATTTCGAGAATCCAGAAGTCCTCATTCGGATAACTACGTCCATGAAGGACAGCTTAACCTGGTGGCTTCAGCGAAAGAATCTTTTAAACTGCCATTCAATCGTTCCAGCGTCCTGGTTGGTCATGACCTCGGACGCCAGCAGGACGGGATGGGGAGCGCATTGCCTGTCGGAGGTGGCCCAGGGCAGATGGGACTTCCCTACATACGGGGTGGTCTCGAATGTGCTGGAGCTTCAGGCAGCGTTCTGTGCTCTCCAGGCCTTTCAGCATCTGGCGACCGATGCCTCGGTCCTCCTAAGACTGGACAATACGACAGCCGTCGCCTACATCAAGAGACAAGGGGGCACCTGCAGTCCTTCTCTTCTGAAAGAAGTGAAACCTATTATGGATTGGGCTCAAAGACATCTGTCCAACTTGTCAGCCGCCTATCTTCCGGGTGCCCAGAACGTCCAGGCAGACTTCCTCTCGAGGTCTGCTCTGGACAACGAGTGGTCACTCCATCCAGAGACCTTCATATGGGTCATGTCTCTAGGTTACCATCCAGAGGCAGATCTGTTCGCATCTCCAAGCAATACCAAACTGGAGAGATTCTACACGAGGTGGCGTTATCCCCAGGCCTACGGGGTAGACGCCCTGACGGATCATTGGAATTTTCAAACGGCCTATGCGTTTCCTCCAGTGCCAGTCATCTTCAAGTTTCTTCACAGACTCAGGACAGAGAGAGTGCAGATCATAGCGATTCTTCCCTTCTGGCCAAAGAGACCGTGGTTTCCTCTGTTGCTCCAGCTGAGCTGTCAGGACCCGATACCTCTGCCAGTCAGGCCGGACCTTCTGTCCCAAGGGCCTATTCTTCACCCCTGCCCAGCACAGCTTCATCTCATGGCATGGCTGTTGAGAGGGAAAGAATGAAAGCGCTCGGTTGTCCAAAAGAGGCAATCGCTACAATGATGAGTGCCAGAAGACCCGGCACGAACAAGGTCTATGAAAAAATCTGGTCCAAGTTTAAGGATTATGTGGATAGCAGATCTAGCTCTGTCTCTGACCCAGGAATCCAGGATATTTTGGGCTTCCTCCAGTCCGGTCTGGACCTGTCATTGGCAGTAAGCTCCCTTCGGGTCCAAATTTCAGCCATTTCGGCCTTCACTGGGACTGCATGGGCGAAACACTCCCTGGTTCGCCAGTTCTTCAGAGGCGCTACTAGGTTAAGACCTCCTAGAAAGCCCAGGTTCCCTAAGTGGGATCTTCCTACGGTCTTGGAGTTTCTTTCCTCACTCACCTTGAATCAGAAGGATCCATTCTTCCTTAAAAACATCTCCATGAAAACAGCCTTTCTGGTGGCTATTACTTCGGCCAAACGGGTTTCTGAACTCGGTGCCTTGGGTTACAAGGAACCATTGCTTACGTTTTTCCCTGATCGGGTAGTATTCCTGCTTGGCTCCAATCCGAAAGTAATGTCGGTATTCCATGTCAACCAGGAAATTGTCTTACCCACGTTCAAATCTCAAGATGAAAATTCTGTCCATCCTTTGGACGTGGGGGAAACTCTTCGGCTATATCTGGAGACTACAGCTCCTTTCCGCCAGTCAGACCATCTTTTTGTCCTCATCTGTGGAAAAAAACAAGGGCAAACAAGCTTCCTCAAGATCTATAGCAAGTTGGATAGTTCAGACCATCCAGTGGGCATATAAAGCCAAGGGACTGGCTCCTCCAGAGGTGGTGACAGCTCATTCCACTAGAGGGATCTCTACGTTGTGGGCAGCTTCTCTTCATGTAGCTCCTGACGTGATTTGCAGAGCGGCTTCTTGGTCATCAATTCATACCTTTATGTCGCATTACGGTGTTGAACCGGCTTCTTTATCTTCGGTCAACTTTGGTTTAAAAGTCTTGTCTGTTGACGGTGCAAATTAAACCTTTTTCTGTTAAACCAGCAGTTACCCGCCCGGGTGTGTATGGCTAGTTATTTCCCATACGTGTGCTGCCATGGAGTCTGTCAGGAAAACGGAAAATTTATATCAATACTTACCGTAATTTTCCTTTCCTGATGGACTCCATGGCAGCAGGAGTCCCCTCCCATCTGCTGGAGTAGTTCTAGTTATGGAACACGGCTCCTGGTATGGAGCAAAGATTTATGGGAGTGGGGTCCTATAGGGTAGGAGAGGAGGCGGAGCCTACCCATACGTGTGCTGCCATGGAGTCCATCAGGAAAGGAAAATTACGGTAAGTATTGATATAAATTTTCCGTTATCTCTTATAATGGGGCCCCCCTTATATGTTCAGTAAATATTGACCTGTCTCCTGAAATGGAGTCCCCGAGGGTCCATCCAACTACCTAATAGAATGGGTTCCCCAGGGGCCATTACAGAAAATACTAATCTCTAAAAATGATATGCTCTGGGGTCCATCCCGATGATGAAATCTTTTTACTTTAGGTCCACTTTAAATGTCATGGTGTCAGCCTCTGATCAGCATAATTGATTAGATACATTTATGAATTCAATTGACCTATAATGTGCAATACCGTTATTGTAATTTCACCGGCCATATTTCTTCTCCCTCCTCTCTCACAAAAACAAAATGTTCAGTAAATGTTATCAGAGGAATTCTTAAAAATACCCTTAATTCGATTATTTCTACCTGAATGACATGGTATCCTAAGATCTCCAGATGTCTTTTCTTCATTGCAAGCAGCCCTTTTACATGGGGAGAATTCCTGAGCAATGCCCAGGGATAGAGAAAATCCACAGCGACTCTACAATAATGAAAGAAAGGTTTAACAATAAGTCATCTAAACTTGTTCAGTATAAATCAAGATATGAAGGCGATTAAAAAAAAAAAAAAAAAAAAAAAAAAACAGTATGTTGTAGAGACCACTGCTAAGGAGTGATCAGGCATACCCAGTTTGGATTTAGGATTACGGTGCATATAGTCTACCAATCTCATTCTGTACAGAGTAAAAGGTGTCTGTAACCCCTTTCAAGCCTAAAATGGTGAAATTCGATTACTATCTGTAAACCGCTCAACCCCTGACCTATCACTGACCTTCGAGCTCCTGCCGGTAAAGGCTTATTTTCCTGTAAGCGACCGTCCGATTCACACATCGATGGTAAGTAAGATGATAGAACATCCTCTTCCATATATGCAATGGGATTTCTCTCTTTATCTAGAATGTATTCAAAATCTGCAGGGCAAAAACACAATTAATAATGTCATTATCGGCATGTAGCGCTAAAGAAAACCAGAGAAATATCAAGGTATTCTAAAAATAAATACCATGCCTGGCTGTCTCTGACCTCACTACTTCCTTTGTCTCTAACCCAGTTCACATAGGCAGATTAGAAGGTCAGAGAACCCCCCCCCCCCTTCTAAATCAGCAGCTCCAGCCTTGTGAAAGCCAAGCAGATAGCATTTTCAGAAGTAAAAATCAGCAATAGCAGCCTCCATATTCCCTCCGTACAGGTTTATTTTAGGTTTGCAGTGCTTGTATGATCCAGGGTTCAAACCTGATTTGGATTCATTATCAGTACTTATATAGCGTCGTCATTTTAAGGATGTAAGACAGAATGACCACAATTTGAGGGGCAGACAAAATGAAAACTGCATTTAGGTCACAAATGAAAAGCAGATGTGATCATTCTCCCTCCCCTCACTTCAATATACAGTTTTACTGGAAAGTGTTCACAGCGCTTTACTTTTTCCACATTTTGTGTTACAGCTTTATTCCAAAATTGATTAAATTCAATAGGTTCCCCAAAATTCTACAAACAATCCTCCATAATGACAATGTAAAAGAAATTTGAAATCTGTGCAAATTTATTAAAAATAAAAAAACGAAAAAAAAAAAAAAAAATCATGTACATAAGTATTCACAGCCTTTGCTCAATACTTTGTTGAAACACCTTTGGCGCCAATTACAGCTTCAAGTCTTTTTGAGTATGATGCTACAAACTTGGCACACCTATTTTTGGGCAGTTTCTCCCCTTCTTTGCGGGACCTCTCAAGCTCCATCAGGTTGGATGGGGAGCTTCGGTGCACAGCCATTTTCAGAACTCTCCAGAGATGTTCAATCGGGTTCAAGTCTGGGTTCTGGCTGGGCCACTCAAAGACAGACATTCAGAGTTGTCCCGTAGCCACTCCTTTGTTATCTTGGCTGTGTGCTTAGGATCGGTGTCCTGTTGGAAGATGAACCTTCACCTCAGTCTGAAGTCCAGAGTGCTCTGGAGAAGGTTTTCAACAAGGATGTCTCTGTACATTGCTACATTCATCTTTCCCTCGATCCTGACTAGTCTACCAGTTCCTGCCACTGAAAAACATCCCCACATTATGATGCTGCCACCACCATGCTTCACTGTAGGGATGGTACAGGTCAGGTGAGGAGCGGTGCCTGGTTACCTCCAGACATGACACTTGCCATTCAGACCAATGAGTTCAATCTTTGTTTCATCAGACCAGAGAATTTTGTTTCTCATGGTCTGAGAGTCCTTCAGGTGCCTTTTGGCAATCTCCAGTCAGGCTGTCATGTGCCTTTTATTAAGGAGTGGCTTCTGTCTGGTCACTCTACCATACAGGCCTGATTGGTGGAGTGCTGCAGAGATGGTTGTTCTTTTGGAAGGTTCACCTCTCTCTGCAGAGAAATGCTGGAGCTCTGTCAGAGTGACCATCGGGTTCTTGGTCAGCTCCCTGACTAAGGCCCTTCTCCCCCGATCGCTCAGTTTGGCCGGACGGCCCGATCTAGGAAGAGTCCTGGTGTGGTTCCAAACGTCTTCAATTTATGGATGATGGAGGCCATTATGCTCAATAGGACCTTCAATGCTGCAGAACTGTTTCTGTACCCTTCCCCAGATTTGTGCCTCGATACAATCCTGTCTCTGCGGTCTACATACAATTCCTTGGACTTCTTGGCTTGGTTTGTGCTCTGACATCCACTGTTAACTGTGGGACCTTATATAGACAGGTGAGTGCCTTTCCAAACCATGTTCAATCAACTGAATTTACCACAGATGGGCTCAAATCAAGTTGTAGAAACATCAAGGATGATCAGTGGAAACAGGATGCACCTGAACTCAATTTTGAGTGTCATGGCAAAGGTTGTGAATACTTATATACATGTGATTTTTTCATTTTTTTTACTTTTAATAAAATTTGTAAAGATTTCAAACAAACTTCTTTGATGTTGAAAAAGTGAAGCGCTGTGAATACTTTCCGGGTGCACTGTACAGGCAGATAATAGGAAGATGTAAGAATACCCAAATCACCAACTTTGAATGCCTTCACAACCGTGCTATAGCCGAATGATGGCTAGAGCGTGGCCTGACTTTGCCAGGAGGCCGTCATTTGACATCCTCCCATGCTCGTGCTGCCTGTGCGCCCCCTGCAGCGCGCATCGGCAGTGATCTTTGGACGCAAATAATCACAGATCGGGGTTATGAGCTAATCACCGCGGCCCTTTACCATGTGATCAGCATGGTGTCCAATCACAGCTGATCACGGATGTAAACAGGATTTGACGGTTATTGGCAATCCTCCCCTCATGTTGACAGCGCGTGAGGAGGAGAGCTGAAAACCGGCAAATCCACACGTGGACATCTGCTCTGACAATCAGGGGACTGATCAGTGTCCTGATTATCAGTGCTGCCCCAACAGTGCCCACTAGTGCTGCCTCATCGGTGCAGCCTCAAAATTTTCTAACTGAAACTAGGTAAAACTTTTTCTTTGGTTTTCAAAATTTTCATTTTTTTCTGTTTGTTTAGCAAAAAATAAAAAAACCCAGCTGTGATTAAATACCATCAAAAGAAAGCTCTATTTGTCGAAAAAAAAAAAAATGATACAAAATGTAGTTTGGGTACAGTGTAGCATTACAGCGCAACTGTCATTCAAATTGCGACAACGCTGAAAACTGAAAATTTGCCTGGGCAGGAAGAAGAGGAGGGGGGTGCCCAGTAGGCAAGTGGTTAATTAGCCTGAATGCACTACATGGCCAAACATTTGTGGACACTAGGGCTGCCACGACTCGTCGAGGTAGTCGACTACGTCGACTAAAAAAAATCGTCGACGTGCGGAAAATGCGTCGACGCGCCAACGCGTGACGTCACACGCCCCCGGCCAGCCGCCGCGCCGCATGAAGCATTGCCGGCCAGGTGAAATTCCCCCACCGGGCTCCGTCGGAGACGAGAGGTGAGCGCTGACCGTCTCCAGCACCCCTGTACTCCCTGTACTGCCACAGCTTCTGCCGCAACACACATTCGCCATCCTCCCCCGATCACCCAGCTACTTAGACATGTCACATTTGCGGCGCTACACCGGCTTGTATTGGTCTGTACTAGGTGGGAGGGCTTACTGGGGGGTCTGCACTGGAAGGGGGGCTTACTAAGTGGTCTGTACAGTACAGACCACTTAGTAAGCCCCCCTCCCAGTACAGACACCCCAGTAAGCCCTCCCACCCAGTACAGACCCCTTAGTAGGCCCCCCTCCTAGTGCAGACCCCTCAGTAAGCCCTCCCACCTAGTACAGTCTGTACTAGGTGGGAGGGCTTACTGAGGGGTCTGCACTGGGAGGGGGGCTTACTAAGGGGTCTGTACTAGGTTGGAGGGCTTCCTGAGGGGTCTGTACTAGTGTACTGGGAGGGGGGCTTACTTAGTGGTCTGTACAGTACAGACCACTTAGTAAGCCCCCCTTCCAGTGCAGACCCCTCAGTAAGCCCTCCCACCCAGTACAGACCACTTAGTAAGCCCCCCCTCCCAGTACAGACCACTTAGTAAGCCCCCCCCCCTCCCAGTGCAGACCCCTCAGTAAGCCCTTCCACCCAGTAAAGACCCCTTAGTAAGCCCCCCTCCCAGTGCAGACCCCTCAGTAAGCCCTGTACTAGTTGGGAGGGCTTACTGAGGGGTCTGCACTGGGAGGGGGGCTTACTAAGGGGTCTGTACTGGGTGGGAGGGCTTACTGGGGTGTCTGTACTGGGAGGGGGGCTTACTAAGGGGTCTGTACTGGGAGGGGGGCTTACTAAGGGGTCTGTACTGGGAGGGGGGCTTACTAAGGGGTCTGTACTGGGAGGGGGGGCTTACTAAGGGGTCTGTACTAGGTTGGAGGGCTTACTGAGGGGTCTGTACTAGTGTACTGGGAGGGGGGCTTACTAAGTGGTCTGTACAGTACAGACCACTTAGTAAGCCCCCCTTCCAGTACAGACCCCTCAGTAAGCCCTCCCACCTAGTACAGACCCCTTAGTAAGCCCCCCCTCCCAGTGCAGACCCCCTCAGTAAGCCCTCCCACCCAGTACATACTGTACTAGGTGGGAGGGCTTACTGAGGGGTCTGCACTGGGAGGGGGGCTTACTAAGTGGTCTGTACTAGGTGGGAGGGCTTACTGAGGGGTCTGTACTGGGAGGGGGGTTTAGTAAGTGGTCTGTACTAGGTGGGAGGGCTTACTGAGGGGTCTGTACTGGGGGGGGCTTAGTAAGTGGTATGTACTAGGTGGGAGGGCTTACTGAGGGGTCTGTACTGGGAGGGGGGGGCTTAGTAAGTGGTCTGTACTAGATGGGAGGGCTTACTGAGGGGTCTGTACTGGGAGGGGGGCTTACTAAGTGGTCTGTACTGGGTGGGAGGGCTTACTGTGGGGTCTGTAGTGGGAGGGGGCTTACCGAGGGGTCTGTATTAATTACAGGATTAATTAGCTAATCAAAAAAACACTAAATGAAGCAAAAAAACAAAAAATTTAAATAATCGTTAGATTAGTCGACTAATCGTAAAAGTAATCGATAGATTAGTCGACAGACAAATTAATCGTTAGTTGCAGCCCTAGTGGACACCCAACTATATGAGCTAATTTGAGATTCCAAAAAAAATTCAATTAATATGGAGTCGGCCTCCTATTTTCGGCTATAACAGCCTTTATTCTCTATGAAGGCTTTCCACAATAGGGTGTCTGTGGGATCATGTGCCCATTCAGCCAAAGAGAATCTCTGAGGTCTGATGTTGGTCAAGGAGGTCAATATACTGATGTTGGACACAAAGACCTGGCCTGGTGTTCTAATTCATAGTTGCATAGTAAGGTTGAATAAAAACCACAGTCCAACCAGTACCGAAAAAAGTCCATCCAGTAAAAAGACCATGGACCATCCAGTAATTCATCCCAAAGGTGATCAACAGGGTGGAGGACAGGGCTCTGTGCAGGCCACTTGAGTTCCTCCACACCAAAATGTAGCACAATAATGCTGGAAAAGAAAAGGGCCTTCCCCAGACTGTGGTCAAAAGACTGCAAGTATGCACTTGTCTAAAACCCATATATCAAACACAAAGCCCGCGGGCCGAATCCAGCCCTCCAGACCTTGTCATGTGGCCCTCTCACCCAGTTCTGCAGCTAGAATGTGGCAGAACATTCTGCCACATCAGACTCTCACCCTCTGCTCCTGCTGCTCGCTGTCACTGGTAAACACAGCTGCCTTCTGTGTACAAGGGAAAGCTTTGCTCTCAGCAGCTCACGGAACTAACAGATCCCTGAACACACTCACGATGGGGACAAATCTCCAGAATCAGAGATAGGATGATTTCCCTGCAAGGGGAGCCAGAGCTGCCTGTACAGGGTGGTTCTAGAGCCAGGCCAGGTAGAAGAGAGAGATGTGAGGAAGTTTTGGGGAGGTTGGGGCTGCCTCTAAACCCTACACTATGTACATAGCGCACCCCAACACTCTGCACGCAACTCACTCTTGAACCCTGCAATCTGTACATAGAGTGTAGAGTTCTGGGGTGCGCTATGTAATGCACTCCTGAACCCTGCACTCTGGGCATAAAGTAGCGCATCCTTAAGCCTTGCACTTTGTACCTAGCACACCCCTGAATTCTGCACTCTGTACATAACATACTCCTGAACCCTGCATTCTGTACATAGCACACCCCTGAACTCTATACATAGTGCATCCCAGATACAACCGGCCCTTTGAGGACAACCATACTGCTGATCGCGACCCGAGATGAAATTGAGTTTGACACCCCTGGTCTAAAATGTCTTTGTATGCTGTAGCATAAACTGAATACTTCAAGGGGTACACCTGAACTCAGAGTCATTTGGAGTGGTGTTCAAATACGTTTGCCAATACAGTATATCTGTATGCAGATCTGTCTGATCTGCAAAGAGCCACAAATCAGTTAACCAGGCAGTCAGATGTACTGGACATATCTCCATGCATAAATCCATGGAAGCAAGACCCAGTTTGTGAACGGATTTGCTCATCATTGATCAGACAAAAGGATCCACTGGCTACCCATAATTGTACTATGTATCCATTTTTATATATAGGTATGTATGTAATGATATAGATTATAAAGAAAATTAAATAAATCCCATTCCTGCAGCTTACCTATAGAGTAAGAGTATGGTATCCTCACAGACATTTTTGTATAGTCTGTGCCCCCAAATATTTCTTCGAGTAGCTGATGAATCTGCTGATGAGTCACGCTTTTCTCTGTAGGATAATATTGCAGGTCAATGTTAAAAAGGAGCTGAAATGTGGAAGCTGTGCTAAAAAAAAAAAAAAAAAAAACACAGGCAGAAGGCAAAGGACTAAGTCACCAGTATGGCCTGCCCTATGGTCTCCCTGCAGCTGACATTTTCTCTATTACGGATTTACCTAACCAGCGCACATTTCTACATGTTCCCTACAACAAAGCAAATCCTCACTTTGTGAGTTCAACATTAAATTTTATATATATAAATATTATAAATGAACTACCACAGTGCTCTGGAGTCTTCCTCTCAGGATGTATCTGCTTGCTTGTACGATATAAGGGCACACAGATACACTAACAGATGTGCAAAAGACCCGCATGGCACCAGTGATCTGCTAATCGCTGGTGCAATGCTTTAGAGGCTTCAGAAACAAAAAAATAATAAAATGCAATTTTTTTTTACCTGCAAAAAAATGTGCATTCATTGTTTTTTGTTAAAAGGTGAACTTACACTCTAAAATAAAAAAAGATGTTATACCTATATTGTACAGAGCAGTCACTTACCTACTCTTTGGCAGTCCTCTGCTGGCGCTTCCAGCTCCTCCTTCCTCTGGGTGGCACCTTAGCAAGTCAGGTGCTAAGGAGGCACCAGTTACACGCACTCATAAAATGGGACTGTGCGCGTCAATAGACATACACAGTGGCGGTAAGCCACACCCCATAACCTTCTCACAGAGTTTGAGTGACAGCAACATGAGCCTATGTCTCCTGCTGTTCCCAGTGTCTCCTGTGAGCCCAGGAAGCAAAAGGAGCAGTACTGCAGCTGGGACAGAACTGTAGAAGTGAAAGGAGTCAGGTAAATGTTTACGGAGGGGGAGGTTGGGTGTTTACGGGTAGTGGGGCATTTTTGACTTTAGAATCCTTTAATGCTTGTTTCCGATAGAAAGGTGTCAGAACACACAGTGAATCATAGTTTGTGGTATATGGGATTGCATAGCTACTGGACCATGGAACAACAGAAGAAGGTAGCCTGGTCTGATGAATTCAGGAATGGTTAAAGGAACACAACAATGAGTTTAAGTTGTTGACTTGGCCTCCAAATTCTCTAGATCTCAATCCAATTAAGCATCTGTGGGATGAGCTGGAAAAACAAGTCTGATCCATGGAGTCCCCACCTTGACACTTACAGGATTTAAAAGATCTTCTACTGACAGCTTGGTGCCGTCGGTTTGAATACAACAGCATACCCTGGGTTATGGTGGGTGGTCAAAGTTATGGCTGATCGTGTATAGTCACAATTAACGTTTCTATGGATTACCTATAACATAGCAAATCTTTGCTTTTGAGTTCAGGTCGAATTTAAGGAGCAGATTAGTTTGTTGGAGTTTATAGGAGGGTCACTTTCCTCTTATATTGGTGTTTCTGGCATAGATACAGGGATGGACATACCATCTGTCCAGACTGTGCAGCTACATAAGGGCCCTCTGGGACTTGGGAGTCCATTTATACTATACGTTGGTCAAATGGGTATTGGGGTCCCTCCTTCTGTCACCCAGATTTAGACATGGCTCACTTCTTTTTAACTGCAAATTATTGCACAGTGAATAAATCTGGTTACTGAGTAGTAGCCCTTTGATGATTCTGACTGCCACAGCACCGGTAATGATGTGAATAAAAAAATCGTAGCAGTGCACATGGTCTGCACAATCAAATATACATAGGGATTATCCATAGTGAAATGATTTGTGCATGCCTAACAATGACAGCATAAGAAACACTTTAATCTTCAATTTGCAAGCAATAGGAAAATCTCCATGTGCCCATAGCTTTCCTTCTAGTGTCCTAAAAACAAAGTGCTCAAGTATGCCATTACTGACCTTAAAAAGTCAGCGCTCGGCATTGCCTCTCGGTCAGTGAGGCTGCCCCTCTAATACTAATGGGAAAACTGGAAGACAAGAGCATGATTACTTAATTTAAAGAGGCCGGGTCACTGTAAATCCAAACAGTAACAAGGAGATGACCATTGCTTGAGGCTCTTCTATGTACTAACACAAAGATGCTTTATAGACAGGAGATCAGGATCACATCTCACATAAAAGCTGTATTCAGGGCTCAGCCTCTCCCACTCACCTCTCTGCCTCACTTGCTGGCAATAGTGCTCATGGAACCAGGGAACTCCATATTCTGGGTGCTCTATACAGACGGCACGATTCAGCTCCATAAGGAAGAGACGTAACCTCTGGTTTATTCTGTAATTTAAGGCTAAAATACAACAGAGGTTAAAAAACTATACTACATAGTCACAATATACAAATATTAAAATTGTGACAAAACAATCAAAAATCCTACAACAGAATACGAATACAAACAGTACTTTTTGAAAAAGAAAATGTATGGCAATCTTTGCAATCTATACAGCGCACAGAAGCAAACGCATACGTAAGTCACGCCCACAAATGTAAACAGTGTTCAAACCACACATGTGAGGTATAGCCACGATCGTTAGAGGGAGAACAATAATTCTAGCACTAAACCTCCTCTGTAACTCTAAATAGGTAACCGTTAAAAGCATTGCCTATGGAGATTTTTAAGTACCGTCGTTTGTCATCATTCCACAAGCATGCGCAATTTTAAAGTATGACATGTTAGGTATTTACTCGGTGTAACATCACCTTTCACATTATACAAAAAAAGAAATTGGGCTAACTTTACGGTTTGGGGTTTATAATAAATGAAAATGTATTTCTTCCAAAATAAATTGCGTTTGAAAGACCGCTGCGCAAATACAGTGTGCCATTTTATTCTCTGGGGTCTCTTTAAAAAAAATTATATTATATTAATATACACACATATACATATACACACACACGTCAGCAGAAAAAAAATTTTCACTGGTGTCTGTATAAAATTGCGATATAAACCACTATTAACTTGCAGGCTCAGAAATGTGCAAAAGTAAATGTGCATAGAGTAAAAATATCAGAGCAAAGTTAAAAGATTAGCTGCCGATAGAGGTAGGTAAGTGAATAACCCATGCTTCACACATACTATGGCAGAAGCACTTGAGGAGCCGTCATGTGGTCTGTCCACACTTCTTGTGTTATCTCAATGATCCTGATTAGTCCTCCCAGTTCCTATTTTTGGACTGTGTATCCCTTAGTGCTTATATAGAGATGAGAAGAAATGTGATTTAGTAGTATAGCAAAAGAAAACTGGGCAGGGCTGATACCAAGTCCACAAAAATGCTGTGTGTTGTCAGCCCACAACAAGCCAAGTGCATTTCTGGCATGTTGATGGGTGCTTGTATGTATTTTCATAGTCTAGAGAGATAAAACATGGGGGAATGTACATGAATTGCAGGATATACACTCGCCGGCCACTTTATTAGGTACACCTTGCTAGTACTAGGTTGGACCCCTTTTTGCCCCCAGAACTGCCTTAATTCTTTATGGAATAGATTCAACAAGGAGTTGGAAACATTCCTCAGATTTTGGTCCATGATCGTATTACGCAGTTGCTGCAGATTTGTCAGCTGCACATCCATGATGTAAATCCACCACATCCCAAAGGAGCTCTATTGGATTGAGGTCTGGTGAGTGTGGAGGCCAATGGAGTACAGTGACCTCATTGTCATGTTCAAGAAACCAGTGGTGAGAGGATTTGAGCTTTGTGACATGGTGCGTTATCCTGCTAGAAGGAGCCATCAGAAGATGGGTACACTGTAGTCATAAAGGGATGGACATGGTCAGCAACAAAACTCAGGTAGGCCGTGGCATTTAAATGATTCTGAGTTGGTACTAAGGGGCCCAAAGTGTGCCAAGAAAATATCCCCCACACCATGACTCCACCACCAGCCAGAACCATTGATACAAGGCAGGATGGATCCATGCTTTTATGTTGTTTACACCAAATTCTGACCCTACCATCTGAATGTTGCAGCTAAAATCAAGACTCATCAGACCAGGCAACGTTTTATCCTCTAATGTCCAGTTTTGGGAATGGTAGCCTGTTTCCTGTTCTTGGCTGACAATAGGGGCACCCGGTGTGGTCTTCTGCTGCTGTAGCCCATCTGCTTCAAGGTTCGATGTGTTGTGCATTCAGAGATGGTATTCTGCATACCTTGGTTGTAACGAATGGTTATTTCAGTTACTATTGCCTTTTTATCATCTAATTCCAGTATGCCCATGCTCTTCTGACCTCTGATCTTAGCAAGGCATTTTCCTCCACACAACTGCCGCTTACTGGATATTTTCTCTTTTTCAAACTATCTGTAAACCCTAGAGATGGTTGTGCATGAAAATCCTAGTAGATCAACAGTTTTTGAAATACTCAGACCAGCCTGTCTGGGACCAACAACCATGGCACATTCAAAGTCACTTAAATCCCTTTCTTCCCCATTCTAATGCCAAGTTTGATTAGCAATTAACTCCTGATTAGCAATCTGTGTCACCAAGCAATTCAACAGGTGTACCTAATAACGTGGCCTGTGAGTGTATATGGCTATAGAATAGCTATATAGATAGATGGATGGAGATATAATAGATAATATTACATTCAAAAAGGGAATTAAAATTAAAATGATGCAAATAAAAAAAAAAAAGTGGAAACAGCAACAAGCACCATTTTCCACAATGCACCAATTAAGATACATACAACTACATACAATATTTTCGGCCATTTTGGTAAATAATTTTGTGCAAATTAAGTGTAATTTAAAAAATAAAATAAAACAAGGTATACGCATGATATGACTTTTTATAAGCTTAATATATGACTTACCATCCAACTGAGAATCCAAACGGAGCAGGAAATTGATGTTGAATATTGCTTTTATGAGCTCTTTTGGGAAGTACCCAGCCACAGCTAGAGCATAAGCGGTCAGCACCAAGAAGTGAGGAGACAACGAGTCTGAATGCAAAGAAAAATATTAAACAAAATACTAATGTTCGTTCACCATGCATTTTCTTCATACCCAAGTTATGTTGCACATCTTGAAATTTAACATTTAGTTATTAGATTTAATCTTACTGGTTAAAGAAAGAAAAACCTATGGCTACTGTAAGAAACACAGGAGTCAATTCATGAAGACATGAAATACATGGCGCAACGCGTAGGTCAGAAAAAACGAGTAGGCGTAACGCATAGGTTGGAAGCGTGGTGACGTCACTTCCGGTACGCCATATTGGTCTCTGTATTACATGCAGTTTATGGGTTCTTGGAACCAGTTTTTTATGCAAGTTTTATTTTATTGCCTTTTATCGAGTAATTAAAGCATTCTACACTATGGAAAGCTTCTAGTCTTCTATTTTCTGAGCATTTATATACTTGAGTAAGCCACCTGAATGGAACATATTGTATGTTTCCATGGGAACATACTGGATATGATGGAATGATCATGGATACGATCTGAGTGCTTATTGACCTGTATATTAGTTAACTGATCCAAAGGAGGAGGTGAGCGTGCATGCCTGGTGGTGGATGAGCACGGTGGTGATTGCTTTGAAGATTCACTAGATAGATTTATATTGCTGAGGAAAGTGGGACTCTTTCCCGATTCTGAAATTTGACTAAACTTTATTTTTACAACATTTATATCACATTCGGTTCTATATTTTTATATATCTCACATACACATTTGTGTGTCTGATGGTAAGCCTGGGGTTTACTGTTCACATATTTGTTTTTTACTGATATAATTATTATTTTTAATTTATTGTGACATCATTATATTTGCATATCACTTATCTCACTATCTGCTGATTTGCAGGGCCGGTGGGTGTTTTTAAGTATTTTTACAATTTAATCAATTTAACTACTTATGCACTTATGGATTTAATTGGTATTTATCCTCATTTGGGTTTTTTTAACCACCTATTTTTATTTTTTTGTGTGTTGGATAGGCTGGGGAGCGTTTGTTGTTTTTGGTTGATTATCCTTAGTTATTTAACAGTGCAGCACTTTTTCTTTTATTTGATATAGGCCATTGCTGTGGCATTGTTCGATTGCATCCTGCCAGGGAGATCCCCAAAGGAAGACAGGCCAGTGAAGGATAGCCAGGCAAACCGCTCAAAGCTCCATGATGTTGACCAGCAACTTTCGCACTGGTGACTACCATATTACTTGAACTGAGAGGTGCTCCAGAATACCTCCCCAGCCCAACAGGCTGGCATCTGTTGTTAAGACCTTCCAAGAATCTTCCAGTATCTGCGTGGAACTCCAGGCCAACCTGGCCTTCAGAGTCTGATGCATTGGCAGATCCAAAGATTTCTGAAACTTGTTCCAAACAAAAGGATGCGTGTGGAGCTCTGGAGTAAAACGTATAGGATATAGGACTGCATTGAAGGTGGCTAGCATCTTCTCTATCACCCTCAAAGAACAAAACCGGGGGACTTTCCGATAACCTCAGGGCTCCATCTGGGATCAAAGGGACAGGCACTTCTGTGGATGCTGAGGACTAAGCCTAAATACTCCAAACACTGCCCTGCGTCCTGTGATGTACGGTGAAGAAATCTATTTTGATCCTGCCATCTTGAATCTTGTCAGCTGGTAACT
This sequence comes from Pelophylax lessonae, assembly GCF_965119305.1. Taxonomy (NCBI): domain Eukaryota; kingdom Metazoa; phylum Chordata; class Amphibia; order Anura; family Ranidae; genus Pelophylax; species Pelophylax lessonae. The sequence goes on along the minus strand of NC_138773.1, from coordinate 255,693,075 downwards.
TCCTATACCCTCTCTGCTTCACTCTCATCAGTTACACTGTTTCCAGGTATCTCTATAAAACTCCTTTCAAATGTTTAAAAAGGGTAGAGATCATATATCTTGTCCTATGTTGGCAACATTGCTTTTCCAAAAAAACTATTGGGTGTGTTGTCACCCTAAAACAGACGTGTGTTACTGGCAGAATCAACAGGTGAAAATTAAGAAAAAAAAGCCAGAAAACAGGTAGCCGTGTCATACCCCAGACGTGGTAAAGGATAAGTTCACCTTTTGAGCATGTAACATGTTCCAGCATCTCCCCCGATCTCCCTCTCTGTGACAGTGAGTGGGGGATCCTCTCCCCACACTCGCTGTCACAATTTGAAAAAACTGTGACATTATACTTCCTGCTCCGGGTAACTGCCTGTCCATACAAGGTACAAGCAGACAGCTATGCTGTGAGTCTACTGGAGCCTGAGATTGCGCCCACAATTTGCCGATTGCGGGTACAATGCTCTGCAGGCTCCTTAGAAAAAAAATGAAATCACATTTTTTTACTTGCAAAAAAATGTGCATTTATTAATTTCTTTTAAAAGGTGAACTTATCCACTAACCTATTGTACTTATCAAAAACACAAATATTCATAAAACAGAACATAAACATATTTTTTATCTACGTGGTTAGCTTTCTAGTATAACAACATGTGTTTAAAATTTAGAAAATATCCTTTTTTCCTAGAGTTTGTAATTTTAAATGCACATACGCAGTCATTGTTCTCATTATATATGTTGGGTGCTTCCCAGTGTTTGTTCTTTACTGTTCCTGTCTCTCAATGCAAGTTTATAATGATGCTCACACTAATTGAAAGCAACAAAACTTACACTTTAAAAATGATACTCACCCATATCATTACATACATGGTGTGTGCAAGCATTAAAAAAGTCTTCCCCTTGTGGAGGTTCATAATTCATATAAGAAAAAACACGTAAAATAGGGTACACAGCAGATGGATGGATCTGAAAGAGAAAGTTATAATTTTGGCATCATCCTGGACTACTTTTGTAAACATCAGGGCTGGTCCCACCTTCTCACATATTCTGATCTTTTCGCATTATTCAGTAAATCTTACAATCATTTTAAACCACTTTTCTACTGAGGCAACCATTGACATTTTTTGCACATGTTCAAATTGCAATTATTTTGCTAGAAACTTACCCCAAACAAATATTAGACCCTGTAGAATAAAATGTTGGCAGCTGTACATCTTTATGTTGCAGGATATTTGTCCAACTGTTTATCAAATCTGTATTTCCAGAAAAAAAATTATAGTGCACACAAACACAATACAATACCCAATTGTGGGGTAAAATGTAAAAGATGGGGTTGCATGGAGTAAAAAGGGTGTCAAATGTGAAACCTTAGCAGAGCAATTATAAATATGAATTTAAGTTGTTTTAATATAACACTTTTTTTCTCTCATTTAACTTTATTGCCAACAAGCCCCTATGTGATAGCATCAGCAGGTGACAGATTCTCTTTATGGAGAAATGAGGGGGTCTTTAGGAACCCTAATATCTTCAATGCTCTTCATCTGATCAAGCACAAGACTTTGCTTGATCTGCTGTTTACCAGGCATTTCAGCCCAATCTGACAGCTCTAAACCCAGAGATGTAAAATTGATCAGGCAGCTTTAAACCCAAAACTGTCAATGTTTTTACTGATATCCAGGGCTGCATTAGAGAGATTTTTCCAAACTTTCTGTCCTGCCGACAATGGTTTACTAGACAGGAAGTGAAGGCGACTCTCCAAAAGTGACAGAAATTTAAAAAAAAAAAAACGGAATTTTTGTAAAATCTTACCTGTAAAATTCCTTTCTCTGAGTCCTCCGACAGTCGCCGCCTCTTCATATTCGTCACAATGGGGTATTAGACTTTGCTCCAAAGGAGTAGCTAGGCAACAGAATATGTTAACATTAAAGCTTTTAACATATCCCACCCTCAAGGGGTGGTCCCCTCAGTCAATACCCTCCTACTTCCTGCAACCATATCTCAATTTCAGTGGAATAGCAGTAGAGTATATAACCAAAACCCTAAAAGAGGGGCGGGGGCGGCGACTGTCTGAGGACTCAGAGAAAGGAATTTTACAGGTAAGATTTTACAAAAATTCCGTTTTCTCTTATGTCCTCCGACAGTCGCCGCCTCTTCATATTCGTCACAATGGGGACGTCCCAAAGCAGTGCAAACATGAGGGGTGGGAAACGCATCCGCGCCGTAAGGCAACGCAGTCTCCGCATCAAAGAAAGGAACCTTACCAAAGGAAGGAAACCAGCTGGGCAAAAGGAAAAAACTTGCTCAACAGGAGCAACAACCCAGGAAAAACAAATAACCAGGGGATAAAAGACATATCCCAACAGCCAGGGATCCCAACAGGTGATCCTAGGGAACAGCCGCACTAAGAACCTTGCGGCCAAAGGAAGCATCCGCCGATGCCTGAACATCTACCTTGTAGAATTTTGTGAAAGTGTGTACGGTCGACCAGGTCGCCGCCTTACACACCTGGGCTACAGAAGCCCCATGACGACAGGCCCAAGACGTACTCAGAGATCTAGTAGAGTGCGCCTTCACAGGCACAGGGGGAACCTTCCCCTGCAAAAGCATAGGCCTGTTCAATGGTCTGCCTGATCCATTTGGCGATGGTAGAGGCCGACGCCGCCATGCCCTTCCGAGGACCCTCTGGAAGAACAAACAAGGAATCCGTCTTTCGAAAAGACTCAGTCGATTTAAGGTAAACCCTTATCGCCCGAACAACATCCAAAGAATGTAGTCTCACCTCTTTCGGATGTTTAGGCTTCGCGCAAAGCGAAGGCAAGACAATATCCTCATTGAGATGGAATTCCGAAACTCGCTTCGGAAGAAAAGAAGGATTAGGTCGCAAGACCACCTTATCCAAGTGAATAACCAGATACGGAGACTTGCAGGACAAAGCCGCCAGCTCCGACACTCTGCGAGCCGAAGTGAATGCAACCAAAAAGGCGACCTTTTTGGACAACAAAGACAACGAGATCTCCCTGATCTGTTCAAAAGGAGCACGTTGTAACACAGATAGAACGAGATTCAAGTCCCAAGGGGGCAAAGGATCCCTCCTAGGAGGAACCAGATGCAGCACTCCCTGAACAAAAGTGCCAACCAAGGAGTTGGAAGCCACGGGACGTTGAAAAAGAACGGCCAGCGCAGACACCTGACCCTTTATCGTAGCCAGCGCCAAACGCTGATCGACACCTGTTTGAAGGAAGGACAACACTCGGGAAACCGAGTACGTGCGGGGTGAAAACCCCCTGGACTCACACCAGGCAAAATAGGCCTTCCAAGTACGGTAGTAAACCTTCCCCGAGGAAGACTTCCTCGCGTTGATCAAGGTATGAACGACCTCAGGGGAGAGACCCCTCTCCTTCAGGACCTCGGTCTCAACAGCCAGGCCGTCAAAGCCAGCGACTGTAAAGCAGGATGGTATATCGGCCCTTGAGACAGGAGATCGTCTCGAAGAGGCAGACGCCACGGGGCGTCGACCGCCAGATTCACGAGGTCTGCGTACCAGGACCGGCGTGACCAATCCGGCGCCACAAGAATCACGTGCTGCGTTCCGAGTGTAACCTGCGAAGGAACCTGGACAGCAACTGAATCGGTGGAAACGCGTACATCAGCTTGTACTGATGCCACGGGGCCACTAACGCGTCCGACGCGTCTGCCCGAGGGTCGCGCATCCTTGCCACGAACCTTCTCACCTTGTTGTTGAGACGAGACGCGAACAGGTCCACATCTGGAAGACCCCACTTCACGCACAACATCTGGAAGACAGCCGGGTGGAGAGACCATTCCCCCTGATCCAGGGTCTGGCGACTCAGATAGTCCGCCTGCCAGTTCTCCACCCCCGGAATGTGAACCGCCGTTATCGCCGGGACATGAGTCTCGGCCCAGGACAGAATGTCGGCCACTTCTCGGGCCGCTCGGGCACTCCTGGTGCCCCCTTGGTGGTTGATGTAGGCCACCGCCGTGGCATTGTCCGTCTGCACCCGAACCGGGCAGCCCTGCAGCCGGTCCGTCCAACGAAGAAGACAGAGATTTATTGCATGCAATTCCAGAATGTTGATCGGAAGGGAGGACTCCCCCTCCGACCAAGTTCCCTGGGCGGACAGAACGCCCAGAACACCACCCCAGCCCGACAGGCTGGCATCCGTGGTGATCACCGTCCACGAGATAGGACGAAAAGACTTGCCCCCCGACACCATCGGGGACTGGAGCCACCACAGAAGGTCCCTTCTGGTGCGATGGCCCAACGAGATTTGAAGATCCAGAGATTGAGGTCGCCCGTCCCACCTGGACAGGATCTCCGCTTGGAGACCCCGCGTGTGAAACTGGGCGAAGGGAATCGCCTCGAAGGCCGAGACCATCAATCCCAGACATCTCATGCACGTCCGCAGAGACGAGTGCGGAAAGTCCCTGAGGGACCTGACTTCCTCCTGAAGAGTTCCGAGTTTGTCTTCCGGCAGGAAGACCTTCGCCTGAACCGAGTCCAGGATCATTCCCAGGTAGGGAAGACGAACCGACGGACTCAGTGTCGACTTTGGAAAATTTATCGTCCAACCAAACTCCTGCAGAGTTTGCAGCGTGACAGACAGGTCCTTCTCCAGACCCTGGCTGGTCGCAGACCGAACCAGAATGTCGTCCAGATACCCCAGGACAGAGATGCCCTGGGCTCTCAATAATGCCAGAACCGGTGCAAGCACCTTGGTGAAAACCCGCGGAGCCGAGGCGAGACCAAAAGGTAACGCCTATGAACTGGTAGTGATCCTCCGCAATGGCGAATCGAAGGTACCTCTGGTGACCCTCGAAAATGGGGATGTGAAGATACGCATCCTTCAAATCGATGGAAGCCATGAATTCCCCTGGAACCAGGGCAGCCACCACCGACCGCAGGGATTCCAATGCGGAACTTGCGAACCCGCACAGAGTGGTTTAGAGCCTTCAAGTCCAGAATCGGACGAACCTTGCCCTCCTTTCTGGGCACGGTGAACAGATTGGAATAAAACCCCCGAAATCTGTCCCGATGAGGCACCGGAACCACCACTCCCTGAGCCCTCAGGTCTCGCACCGCCAGGTGCAGGTCCCGTAAACGCTCTGGAGACAGTCGAAGATTTGAGGGAAAAAATCTGCTCTCCGGCCGAGAGAGAAACTCGATCTTGTAACCAGATCGAACGATCTCCTGAACCCACCTGTCCCGCACGCGGGCCAACCAGGGTTGAAGAAAACCGAGCAAGCGTCCCCCCACCCCAAAACTGGGTGAGGGCGCCCCTGCAGGCCGCACTGTTATGGGCAGCGGGTCCGGACTGACCGGACTTCTGTTTACCAGACCAGGGCTTCTTTTGAGAGCCTTGTCCCTTGAACGGTTTGCCCTTGTAGTGCGACCGAAAGGCACGAAAGGACCCCTGAGGGGGCCGAAAATTAGCATGCTTCTTCCCAGAAGCCCCCTTAGGGGAAATGGGGCAAGAGAGTGCTCTTACCTCCGGTGATCCCCTTAATCAACACATCCAAGGACTCCCCAAAAAGGCGAGACCCATCATAAGGCAGATTGGCTAAGGTCTTACGTGAAGATTGGTCCACGACCAACACTTCAACCAAACCAGGCGGCGAGACAACACCGCCACGCTGTGTACACGTGCAGCCAACGGGACTAAGTCCAAGTCCGCATCACACAGATACATGACACCCTGGTGGATTTGATCCACCATATCCAGGGTCGCCGGCGAGGCCGAATCGGCCACTAGGACGCGCCTAAGCATCTGCGTCCAACTTGCGACAGCCTGGGCCGCCATGAGAGAGGCAAACAGAGCTTTAAGCATAGAACCCGTAACAGAATAAGTATGACGGGCAAAAGACTCCATTCTTCTATCCGTGGCATCACGGAACACCGGGGAATCCTCTGCAGGAATCGCAGTGGATTTGTTCAAAACCGCAATTGCGTGATCCACCGGGGAGTGGTACACACCACCGTTCATCAGTGGAAGGCGAAAAAGGATAACGCAGCTTGAACCTACTTGGCACAGCAAAAGGTTTGCGTAAATTGCGCCACTGTTCCTTAACAGCGCGCTGAAAATCATCATTGCAGGGAAAAACCTGCGGCGTCCTGCGTTTTCTCTGCGTCCCATAAGCCGCCAAGGCAGCGGGGGGACACACTTCATCCTGCAAACGCAGCGTTTGTTTTATGGAAGCAATCAAGTCATCCATGATTGCAAGCTCTTCAGGTGAGCCAGGGGGAGAATTATCAACCCCCTCAACCTCAGCCTCCACCTCGGACCCCACTAGATCCAGGGAGGAGCGGACCCCCGATAAGGAGACCCCCGCCATAACAGCCCCATCACCTTCACCCTCAGAATCAGAGGAAATAGAAACTCTGGGTCTTTTAGTAGATTGAGCAGCCACCAGCATCTGCACCTGAGCAGCAAGGCCGGCCACAATAGTGGCCAAATCCCCCCCTGGGGGGGAAACAGCGGTCCCCTGGCTTTCCACCAAGGTGGCAGGAAATTTGCCCTCCTGAGAATCCATTGCCCCAATATGATATGCCGGAGAATAAAGGGTTAACTGCCCCTTTAACAAGCGCGGCGAGCGCAGCCCACCGCACCACACACAAGCACAATGAGACCCCCACAGGGACAATAAACTGACACAGGCAATGGATAGCAAGAACAGAAGGATAAAACCTGAGGAGACCCTCGCCGCTGCTGCTGCCTCAATCGGTGTACCCAGGAGAAGAGGAAGTGAGGAGACCAGGGCGCTCTATTAAAGCCTATGGGAGGCTACAAGAAAATGGCCGCCATGCATGTAGAACATGCGGCCGGAGCGAGTGCAGGCAAAATGGCGCCGTTTGGCGCCGAAACCGCCGCTCCTACAGTACAGTAATGCACATAACACCATCCATATATAAAAAAACATGGCAGATCGCCGCAGCGATCGCTGTATTGTGCCCAAACATGCCACAAAACATGCCCCACAGCACACAGCTTCTCACACTGAACAAGGCTGACACAGACAGTGTCACACAGCTCCCCCCCCCCTTGCAGCCCGCAGCATGCAGCAGAGTGATAGGGAGACAAACAGTGTGAACAGAGGCAGGTTACACAGTCCCAAGACTGACACCCCCCCAGACAGACAGGTCCCCACATAGATACACTTACCTCTCAATGGTGTGGGGGACCCGCACAGGCGAACAAGCCGCTGCACATGAGGCAGGGAGAGTCGCATACAAGACGCACAAAATGGGGGTTAAGAAACCGCACAGCGTCCAGTGAGGTAGCCACCTCACCAATCATCCCTGCACCGAACAGGGATGGGTCGTTCACTGTGCCAGGAGCGTTACCTGGCTGAATGCTCGATGGCAGGCTGGGAAGCCACTGACCCACGACCTGCGACCAGGGGGATCAGCCCGAGACCCAGCCCGCATGATCCTCTTCGTCAGAAGAAATAACTAATGCTGACAAAAAGAACAGCTAAGAGAGAGAAAAAACTCAAACAAAAAATCAAAAAAGAAGAAAGAGGCTGGGGCACAAAGCCCCAGCACAGAGAGAACCAGCCACTCCTGACAAGCTAGACATTGAAACTGAGATATGGTTGCAGGAAGTAGGAGGGTATTGACTGAGGGGACCACCCCTTGAGGGTGGGATATGTTAAAAGCTTTAATGTTAACATATTCTGTTGCCTAGCTACTCTTTCGGAGCAAAGTCTAATACCCCATTGTGACGAATATGAAGAGGCGGCGACTGTCGGAGGACGTAAGAGAAAAACACTTTGTTTTGTAGAGTACAAGAAGGCTAGTAGAACCCCTTTAGATTTTTATTTTTGTTTGTGTACTTAAGAAATTTTCCCTCAATTCCTGTCTGGTAAAACTGATGTCACACTAGCAGAAAATGATAGCATGTTATGGAGGAAAGGGCAAATCAGAGCTCAGGGCAGAGTCTGAGGGTTGTAAGCCAGGGAGATATGTGGCATGGTAATAAGGTGTAAAAAAAACGTTCTAGGTAGTGGAGTTAATATCCCCATGTAGTCATTTTGGGGTTATCCACATACAGGGGGTAAGGAGGTTGCCTTCATCCCTATTTACTAGTATTGGACATTTTTGATTGGGACTTTATGGCAACTATCAAGGCGGTATTGATACAGATAGGCCAAAAAGGTCTATTCTTAAAATTCCTTATATTTTATTTGGACAGTGGAACAATTTACAACTGGCTAGCAACTCAGCATGTACCACAGATTCTTTTATGTGTATTCATGCAAATTAATTTATGTGATGTATTTTTTTTTATATATTTTCTTCCACATTAAAGGATTTTGTGATGTTCTGTCCAAATAAAATATAAGGAATTTTAGGAATAAACCTTTTTGGCCTATCTGTATCAATACCGTCTTGATAGTTACCATAAAGTCCCAATCAAAAGAGGGTTCTGTCCAGTAATCTCCCCATGTAGTAACTCCGAATGGAAGAAACCCAGCACTGGTTGTCTCAGAGGAGTCCATTAGCATAACCTGAGAGAAATTCTCAAGAACGGGCAACTGATGAGTGATAATGAGATTATGTTCCTCAGAATGCAACCAGAGCTGAAGGAAACAATCTTCTCTGCTGCCAATGAAGCTGGAAGTGCTCAGCCCTGAAAGTATTGGATTTCAGAGCCGTCATTTGCCGGCAGCCTGGCGAAGCAGCCAGTTAAGAACAATCTTGAAAGCTGCAGTGGAGAGCAGGGAATACATTATGGGTCTAATAGACCCCTGATGTCTCCATAGAGAGGACCTGTCACCTTCCCATCATTTACAGTTTACTCTGAGCTGCATATTGATAATTTTGTGTACCATCATTTTTTGCCATTTTGCAGGCACGTGCAATTTCGAGGCTTGATCCATTTAGTATCAGTTTCCTCTACACTACCTCATTTTTTATGTACAAAAAAAAAAAAAAAAAATTGAATTATGTTTGTGTGCAAGAAAATTCATTTTAGTGCATTTTTTTTCTGAAAATATAAGTTTAACAAACAGTTGCAGAAAATATTGTGTGACAAAAAAAAATTGCAACTACTAGATTTTTTGTGTGAATGAGCCCCAAAAGGAACTTCATGAAAGATTAGAAGAAGGGAGGGGGTATAGCTATCCTCAAACTTTTACATGCAAATTGACATTTGCATATAGATTTGTCTGCCCTTATCTCTGATTTAACGATTATGTTGTAGTTTTTACAGAGTGCATTGTTTCAATGCATTCTTAGTTGTCCAGGTTTTTGCCAGGTTTGGTGCCTAATGGTATTTATGGAGTTGGATACCTAAATCGACGGTTTTACTAGATCTTCTCCCAGAATACGTAGTTCACAATATAAAATGATGAATATTTAGGCCCTGTTCACACAAGTGTACTATAGCATACCCCAGTGTTAGAGTGTTCCATGCATTCCTGTGCAGGCAGTTGCATTCATGTCAAGAGGAATGCAGTGTCTGCATGGACACCACCGCTGCTCCCAATTTGACAGCCATGTGGGTGCGGGTACAAGGCCCTGAACACACACTGTCTGCATTGGGTCTGCACAGCCACACGGTGATCAAACTGGGAGTAGAGGCTGTGACTGTGCAGCCACTGCCTCCTAAATTACAAGAATTAAATGACAGAACACCTTTGCAGGCAAACACCGCCCTCAAGCGGGCATACCTTATAGTACACCTGTGTAAACTAGGCCTTAGGGATTATAATTTTAATATATGGGCAGCATAGTGGCTTAGTGGTTAGCACCCCTGCCTTGCAGTGCCTCTTCCATTCAAAACTCAGTTAGGGCACTACCTTCATGGCATTTGCATGTTCTCCCTGTGCTTGGATTGGTTTCCTACAGGTACTCTGGTTTCTGCTCACACTGCAAAGACATGTCTAGGTTAATTGGCTCTTGTCTAAATTTACCCTAACATGTATACATGTAGGATAGAGTGGAAGAACCAGCATTCGATCAGCCCTTGCAGCCAATGGCTGAGATCTCTACATCAACATAACTTGTGTTGATGCGGGGATCTGTAAGCTGCGTGTACCAAGCTTTAGATTGTAAGCTCCTTGAAGGCAGGGACTGATGGGAATGTACAATATGTAAAATGATGCAAACAATTGTCAGGACTATATTAATACCAGTAATGAATAAATGATATGCCATCATTACCTCTTTGAGATTATCCATAGTCACTTCTGCAATTTTGTTCAAAAGTAGCGGACACTGAGTGTTTATTCGAAGGACTAAGACAGAAAATGGGATAACGTTCTTCAGGCTCAGCTGATGTATGAAACGCTGGCAGGTATGTAATGTGGCTTCTACAAGTGCCATATCCATTTGGTTTGCAACTTCTTTACTTTTTATTTCAAGTATAAGCGAGTCCAAACATTTTGCCTCACTCACTCTCTTCAGTCTATAGCTGTTGAGTTCCTTATGGAGTTTAATGAGAGTTTTTCTATGAGGTGTATGAATTGACTGCAACAGACAGGTGACAACGAATGTCATGTGGCTTAAGTCATAGGAGTTGCACTGAGCAATTATATCCTCAAGTTTAGAAAGAATAACTTCATCAATTTGGTTAGGGTTCAACAAAGACATGGCTTTGATGGTCTTGGCAACATCAGATGGAACAGAACTTAACAACATATGCCTGAAATAAGAGAATAAAATAGATTGAGATGGGTCTAAGGTGAATCGATTCTGAAAACATCCTATACATATAAACTCATATTCATATACTGTGGCAAAAAAAACTATGAATTACCTGGTTTTCTGCAGTAATTTGCTGTAAAATGTGATCTGATTCTCACCCAAATCACAATAGACAAACATGTGCTTAAAGGAGAAGTTCGCCTTTGGAACACGTTAACCCCCCCACCACTTTTTAGGGCAGAACATGTAACATGTTCCAGCATCTGCAGCCTTTCCCTCCTCCCGGGGCAGTAGGCAAGGGATCTTCTCCCTGCACCCGCTGTCACAATTTGAAAATACTGCGGCCATGCGAGGCATCCACCTACACGGCCGCAACATTCATTCACAGTTTTCTGTGAATAATTTCCTACAAGTACCCCCAACCATTGTGGCTGACAGCTTGTAGTTCTCAATGAACTACAAGGATGCTGGTGAGCGCTCTTGTTGTCCATTGATCTCCCTGCTCTTCGGTAACTGCCTGTCTGTAAAAGGCATTAGCAGAAAGCTATCCTGAGAGTCCGCAGGAGGAAAATAACCAAAACAAAGCTATCTGTTTAATTAAAAAAAAAAAAAAGATATAAAATTTGATTTGGGTACAGTGTTGCATTACTGCGCAATTACCAGTTAAAGTAGCCAGTGCTAATACCATGGTCATGAAGGGGATAAAATCTTTTGGCGCTGAAGTGGTTAAGCTGATGACAACACATAAGCAAACAATTCTAATTTTTTTGTGTCTTTATTGATCACACCCATTAAAATTTCTGGAGGAAAAAGTAAGTGAATCCTTGGAGTTAAAGCGGAACTTTACATATAACAACTTGACGAAAGAACATACATTCCACATTAATAATTATGCTACCAAAATGACTGTGTGCTGAATATTACCTCCAGCGTTTCTCCTGTTTCTTCTTGTTGGTGGCAGACATTTTGCTGAAGCCCAAAGCTTGCTGGTCGAACTTCAGCAATGACTTCAAGTAAACACTTTCAGTAGCTCTGAATCAGAGCTGCACATGCCACTGCAACGGGATGGTGGGAACTAGCCCGATAGGAAAAGACATTTTTCGTTGTCCTATGATAAACGGCAGCAGTGTTTGCTGCCTGTGAGTCACCAAGTCCTGCACATTCCAAAGATTAGTCACTGGCGGCTGAAGGTATCCGTGGCAGTCTGCACAGCCAGCGATTACCCGGAGTGATCGCTGTAGGATGCACTTTAAGGGCATCCAGCAGCAGTCACTACAAATAATCGCTCGCTGTATGGACAGCCACAGATAGCTACAGCCACAGGTAACTCATCATTGAAGTGTCCAGGGCTTGGTGGGTGCTACTACATGCTCATTAGTGGCAAAAGCAGCTGCAGTAACTGAAGCTAGTCGCCCTCTGCAGGAGTAGCCTAAGCATTTTTTCTTTTTCGGTTTTTCAACATTGTTTGTATCTACCAAAGGCAATCATTAGCCTTGGTTTATGGAATTATTTACAGCACTTCCGTGCTAATGTATCCACTTACACAGAGGTTATTGGAATTGACAGCACTATCCATAATATATTAATGCTCACTTCATCTGCACGTGAGAACAAGCACCAGCTGATCTGTTATTTATGTTTAAAGTGGTTCTAACATCACAAGGTATTTTGCCTTAAAGTGCTAGTCCACCCTAAAACTAAAACCCCTGCATCTATAGACCTCCACCATCTAACACTAACCTATCTAGCCCTGTAAAGAAGAAATCAGTATACATGCCTTTTTTGAAGCCAATCCGGTCCGGTCTTCAGAGGCGGAAGCTCTGCAGAGGATGGGAAGAGAGTTCACCCATAGAGTTACTATGGGGCTTCCGTTGTCGGATGTGTCCTCTGCAACCGCCTCCACAGCAAAGCCGTGGCTAACAGCTCCGCGTGGGATCGGGTTGGATCGGCTTCAAAAAAAGTTATGTATACTGATTTCTTCTTTGCAGGGCTAGATAGGTTAGTGTTAGAATCATGGAGGTCTATAGATGCAGGGATTTTAGTGTTAGGGTGGATTTCGACTTTAATCCATTCTCTGCATTAAAGTGAAACTAAAAGGGTGAATACTTACCTGTCTAACGGTCCATCAAGGATGCCAGCATCTTCAGTGGCAGTCTTCGGGCCTCCATATTGGCCAGCGGGGGATGAGGTCACTCCTACGCATGTGCAGGAATTAGGCTATTATTGGTCATTATCCCAGCACTGAAAGCGGAGCTGCGCTTGCCAGAGAAGACAGCGAGCAGGCAGGTAGGGGCATTTTATTGCGGAAGAGACAATGCATGCCTCTTCCTCAATAAAAGCCTGCCTGCTCGCTGTTTCTAACACTGGAACTATAGTTCCATTTTAAGGAAAAAAGTAATCCACTACCTGTTCTGCCAAATGGCCCTACCCCCTCCAAAGTCCCTAAACACTCACCTGATTCCTCTCATGCTGCAGCACTGTCGCAGCTGCAGCATCGCTCCACTCACATCCTGATTCACAGGCGAAACTGAGGCAGCGCGCGCCATAGGCATTTGCTGCTGTCAGTCAAATCCTGCGAGGAGGGAGCAGGGGCAACGCTTACTGGTGCTGTGTGTGACTATAGACTCGGGAGCACATGCGCACGGGTGACTCCTAAGTACCCAGCTTGCTAAGGAGGCACCTGGAGATGGAAGAATCAAACAGTGCCAGCGAGAGACTGCAAGAGGAGGGTAAGGGACCTTTCTGTGTAATATTGCACAGAGCAGGCAGGTGTAATCTCTTTTTCTTTAACCCAAATAAATAACAAACAGCCTTTAGTATAATTTCAAGCACATTCGACCTTAAGAGAAAATACACATTTTCATTTGATTTGGCCCAGTTCTTACAACAGCTGGTAAACTCGCACAAAAAGAATGTACATATGGTTTTGCAGGATAAATAGCTATGATTTTTTTTTTTTTTTCTTTTTTAAGGAACTCCCATACACTGCTGCAGTAAAAAAACAATGTGAAAGTTAGTGTTCTAAACATTTGGCCTACAAAAAGCATTTTTAGCACATTTACAAAATAATAAATATTCTTGCCTTTTTAAACTCATTTGAAGTTCTGTATGTAGATTGTCATCCTTTAAGCCCAGTAATACCACAGCCTCTACGATGCTGCATAACTGTCCCAATGAGTAAACCATCAAATGCTTCTGTACCTGTGAACAGATTCTAAAACCAAAAAAAAAAAAAAAAATTTATATTTTTTACCACACGGAAAGTAGTGAGACAAATATGTGCTGCAGTATAGTAATTATATATTATATACACACATCTCTCTCTCTCTCTCTATATATATATATATATACACACACACACATCTCTCTCTATATATATATATATATATTATACACGCACACACATACACACACACACTCTTTATTATATAGGAGTATATGGCCTTATAGTTTATAGACAGAAGGTGAACAACTTTCTTCTGTTATTGTTCTGCAATTAAAAATGAAAGAACATGTAAACCCAGCATTTCATATCCCTGATAAGTGCCTGCTGTATCATATACTTGTATGAAAAAAGTATCCTGCTCTCTTTGTATCTCTGCTTCCTACTAAAAACTGACCACACTAGGCATGAGACCACAGTGTGGTCAGTGTTCTGGCTGTGCTGGGAACTCAGACGGCTCTCCTCCAACGATCAGACTATGGAAGCTTAGTGTGCTGCTATTTCTCCTACCCAGCTCCCTTAGATCCTTATGCTGCTGAGAACAGAGGGTATGTAATCACTATTTTAAAAAAGGGCAAAAATAGTATTTATAATGTTTTTTTATATGTATAAACAAATGTTTTTCCTTCCATTTCTATTTTCAACTAAATGGTTTGCTATACAGGGTAAGGGTTCACATATACTTTAAGCTGGTCACAGATAGATCAAAATTCAGCCGGAGACCAGACAAATTTCAAAAAATAAAAAAACACAAAGAAAAGCGCTCGAACTGCAGACAATATTTATTAAAAAGTATAAAACATCAACTGCAGCAACTCACAAGAAGCCACGATATAAGGGCTGTAACATCAAAGGATAAATAACGCTCCTCTAGATGGTGCCATCCATTCACACATGGGTCAATGCAAAGTTCAGCCGTCTGTCACAGGAGGAAGGGTGCCGGCTGTCTCCAGTGTCGATTGGCGTCCCGAACAATGCCTGCGATGTGGAGGTGAAGGAGGAGATGCGGCAACGTCACCAGGAAGCTTGAGGCGCACAGCGCGTTTCTGAGCATGCACCAAGTCCCGAACGGACATGCGCGCTCTTTCATCAGGTGCTCAAATTTCGATCCACCTGTGGTTGCTCCTGATCAATATAAGTCACTCTAGCGATTGACTTATTATGAATGGGACTGTTGGAAAATTTTCATTCAATTGGCTGCAGCACTGATCAATGTATTCTTTAGTGAGAACACACTAAAGCCTCGTACACACGCAACGGATTTCCGCCGACCGGTCGTCCGTCTTTTGTCCAGAGAGGTGTCTGTTGGTTGGAATGTGCTCTAGACTGCACACGAATTTTCCCGCACGACAGAATTCTACTTCAGAAGTGATGTCATGTGTTGGATTGCTTTCTTTGTGTTCTTTCATCTCTGAGCATGCCTAGTCTTGCTCATAAGATTTTTCCCCATCGAAATCTGTACTAATGAGACGAAAATCAGACGTGTTTTGACGGTCGACAAAAATTTTATAGCCTGCACACCAGGATTTTTTCAGCCGAAAAGTCGGAAGCACCATACTAACAAGCCGAAAATCGGCAGATCGGTCGTCGGACGAAATTTCTTGGCCGAATTTCTACTCGTGTGTACGGGCCTTAACACAGCAGAGAGGATTTTTTTATCCGCCTCACTTGTGTTAATGGGGAATCCATTAAAAAAAAAAAAACACAACATCTATGGGCAGCCTAAGTTCTCTTGTCTGTGAAGCATTTGGATATCTAAAACTAGTGTAAGTAGCAAAAAATAAAATAAAAGTGTATATTTACAAATAAGTGCAGTAATGAATCCCCCTCCTAGCTATGTACTATGGTAGAGACGGGTAAAATATAAGAGTGAATAAACTCATTACAAATATAGTGTATATAAAACACACCCTTGTAAAAATGCCAGGTAAAAAAATCAAATAAAATGTTTCTGACATTTACTGCCTTTTACAGCAGAACGAATAGCAATGTAACCCTATTAGAGAGAATGGAAAATAACGGATATATTGGCAAGATCAACAGCTAATAAAAGTATGTTGTTACACTGGGGCCAGATAACAGCACAGAGACAGTGACCTAATGGACATTACATCTTAAAGGGTTAGTTCACCTAAAAGGTGAACTTTAACCAATATTGGTTAAGGAATTCTAAAAAAAAACATTTCTAAACTTTTTACACTGTCGGCCAACTCATAGCTTCCAATCTCATTAAGGGCTCATGCACAAAGATGGTGAGGGAAGCAATTGAGCTCTAGTGTAAGATTTCAGAAATGATCAAAGTGTGGGGAACCGCAAGCGACACGTGCATTCAACCACAGAAGTGAATGACTATGCGCACTTTTATTAAGGTACTTAAGGTAATTTTAGCCGTATTAGTGCACTTGCGACAGAGATAATTGAGTACTGTCCGTGATACTTTTTTTATTTGCACTAACATACAATTTTTCAGGACAAGCTTTCCGGGTATGTCCCCTTCTTCAAGATCCAAGCAGTACAAGGGGACATACCCCGAAAGCTTGTCCTGAAAAATTGGATGTTAGTGCAAATAAAAAAAGTATCACGGACAGTACTCAATTGTATTAAGGTACTTAAAAATTCTTCCTTGCATCGGTTTTTACATATTTTCTGAGCACAATTCTTACTATAGTTTAAGTTACCATAAATACCATAGTACTTATTGCAGGGATTGACAGCTTTTGCCCAAACAGCCCTTGCATGAAAAGTTTTTTTCCCCATAGAAACCCTTACTAAATGATCTATCTCAGGGGTTTCCAAACTTTTGACCTTCCTGGGCCACATTGGAAGAGGAGGAATGGTTTTGGGCCTCACATAAAATACACTAGCAATATGGCGCCTAGACATTGGTGTCCTTTTTGTGGCAGATGCTATTGTAATCCATCATTGTGCCATTTTATAAAAAAAAAAAAAAAAAATTATTTATACACACACACACACACACATACCATGAAAAACAGTGTAAAATATCACACTCGTTTTATTTTGCTTTTTTTTAGTTTTATAGAAAAAAAAAATGTTTTATTACTCGGATAAGAGGTATATTTTCAACATCCATTATTGTTAACTTGTGAATCTTATTGTTAGTGTATATATATATATATATATATATATATATATATATATATATATATATACACATACATACACACACATATACATATATATATATATATATATACACACACATATACACACACATATACATATATATATATATATACACACATATACACACACACACACACACACACAAACAATAAAATAAAAGTAAAAAAGAGGGCAACATAAAATTAAGGTGTAAAAGGTGGAAGGAAGGCAATTTTAATTCACAGAAGAGGAAGATTGGATTTTGTTGTTTTGGACACTTGAGCACAATATATTAATTTTATGACCGATTTATTTATCAAGCCTATTGATATAATACTGGAGAAAAATATCATGACACTTTAATGATTTGCACAGTGCACCTTATTGTATCACTATTGCCACCTTTAATTAATTTTATATAATACACATCCACCATAAGCACTTTATTACTATCAATTGATAATTTATATCAACATACGTATTTATTTATTTTTGGAAGATTACCTATGATTTGGATTTATAAAGGCACACATTTAATCGTATACATGTTTAATACGTTTATATATTTCATATTGTTATTTTTGATTTATACACTTTTTGGACTATTATCAACATATATTTATTATTAGTCACCTTACTTCATAAATTACCCCTGAAGCACGGTACTTCCCCCCCATTTATTTTCATTGAACTGTGTGGTCACCAGTAATAGTACAAGCAGCATCAAGGGCATACATATTTAAAGCGGAGTTCCAGGCCCAAAATAGACCTTTTTTTTTGTGCCCATCCGCTTGTTCTCCTTCACCTGAAAAGGAATTGGATAGTTAGGTTTTTTTTTTTTTTTACTCACCTTGTAATTGTAGATAGAATATACTCACCTATTCTTCACTTCCTCCCTCTGTGCCGCGGCTCCGCCGTCACTTCCTGGCTTGCAATGATTCCTGGGAGCTGAACGTCATCGCTCCCAGGAATCATTGCGACGGCACCGGCCCCGCTCGTCACTTCCGGGGCGACGCCGCATTCCATGCTAAACAGCTTCTGGGCATGCCCAGAAGCTGTGGAGGAATGCGGCACCGCACCGGAAGTGACGAGCGGGGCCGGTGCAGGCGCATTCTGGGAGAAGAAGACGCGGAAGAGGACGCAGAAGAGGATCGCGCCGGCTTCAGCTGCCCACAAGAGAGATGGCAACGCTGGAGAAGAAATTTTATAAGTGAGTATTTCTTCTTGCAGGTAAGTGCGAACCGGGACAGATCAGAGGCTAGCCATTGTGGAATGTACTAGCCCTGACTGTCCCGGGGGTATGCTCATTGAAAATTTTTTTCTGTGCCCGGACCTCCGCTTTAAGAATCTCCCAAGACAGCGCAAGAGTCACACCCATATAAACATAAAATTAGTGTGATATTTTACACTGTTTTTGATAAACTAACGCATCAATATCTGGTTTGATGGATGATGTAGTAGCAATTCTCAAATTCTCAAGGCACTCATCATATTTTGGCTCCAATCTTGCCCTAATGTGCTTCATCCTTGAAAATAGTTGCTCACAAACAGAAGGTGCTGCTGAAAACTGCTGGGATATTTTGGGAAGATAAAACTTAAAGTCCAGTAAAGAGTTATTGTCAATTTTTTCTTCGGCCACATGTTTTCACCAAATGAAAACGCATTTTTTTCAAAACAAATCAAGTTTTAAATCAACATTTTTAATTCATGATTTTGTGTTGGGTGCATTCATAGCCGTCTTGGGCTGCATGTGGCCCATGGGCTGCATGTTGGACACCCATGAATTCTATTCATTTCCAATAGAAAGGTTACATTATTGAAGTTTATAGATGTGAAACTGCAAGAGTAGCTTAAACATTAAACAAAACAGAGAAAAAATAAGTTTAAATACAGAAAAAGTTACTTTTGGATGAGCTCAGTGTTTGTACATTCAGTGTCTGCCATTGTCTTCAGAACATCGTGCAGATTATCGGGAGACATCTTATCTGCAAAGTTTAGGAGCTTCTTTTTAAGTCTGTGAAGAATAAATAATGGCAAAAAAGTAAACGTATGAAGTCTAAGGCTTTAATCATTAAAATTAGGAATGATTAATGATGTTTAAAAAAAAAAAAGAAAAATTTGATTT
Organism: Pelophylax lessonae; assembly: GCF_965119305.1. NCBI lineage: Eukaryota > Metazoa > Chordata > Amphibia > Anura > Ranidae > Pelophylax > Pelophylax lessonae. Next base: position 255,673,908 of record NC_138773.1, on the reverse strand, counting down.
TTAACTTATTTGTAAAATCTTTTTCTTGGAGTACATCACAGGACACAGTATCTTCATCTCCATTACGATAGGGTTATGCTTCCACCTTCAGATTGGACACTGGGAAAGAAATAAAAAGAAGAAGACCGGAAGTACACTTGGTCCCCTCCATGGCATAACCACCAACCTGTTGGGCAAAGCTTCAGATTCTTGTAGCAACCAATAAACCACAAGGCAGAGGGGTGCGTTCCCTATGTCCTGTGATGTATTCTAAGAGAATGACTTCACAGGTAAATCAAAAATACAGTTTTCTTTAGAATACATGTCAGGAAACAGGGTATCTTCATCTCATTCATTCATCATTACAGTAGGGATATCCCAAAGCACTGAATATGAGGGGAGGGCAACAGGACAATAAGCCAACAGACTCCAAACAATTAAACCAGAACGTGTTAGAAACCTCCTGCTGCAGCCTGCAAAAAACTCGCCCAACAAAGGTGGCATCCTCAGCAGCTGGAACATCCACATGGCAAAACTTTGCAAAAGTATGCGCCAAAGACCATCGAGAAATGGTAGATATGGAAGTTGCATGACCCTTCCTTGGGCCTCCAGGAAGCACAAAGAGGGAAACAGACTGACACATTAAAGTGAAAGGAAACACCTGAAAGCACAAACCACATATCAACTGTTAGAGTCTTACCCCCCAGAGTCTGAGGCATAGGACCAAAAAATAAATAAAATCGGATTTTTGACTTACCGTAAAAAAACATTTCTCTGATGTTCATTTGATGGGCACAGCTCTTGATCTTCTTAACCATTGAATTATACTGCCCCCTACAGGAGTAGGACACTAGGCAGAAAAAAAAAGTCTGGCTACGCCCATGGGCAATCCCAGGGTGTATACTCCCTCTTTGTTACAAGCAGTGTCAGAAGAATTACAACTCCACACAGAGGGGTGGGTGCTGTGTCCATCAATGAACATCAGAGAAATGGATTTTACGGTAAGTCAAAAATCCCATTTTCTCTTTCGTTCATTGACGGACACAGCTTTTGATCTTCTTAACCAAGGGAACGTCCCAAAGCGTGTTAAAACATGAGGGGTGGGAACAGCGAAAAAGAAACTCCCAAGGCTAACTATAGACAACAAGGTAAACAGGAGCTCAACCAAAACAACTGGAGCTCACCTGAAAAAAACAATACATCCTCAGAGGACCAGGTCCTCTAAACAGCAGCCTGCAAAACCTTGCAGCCAAAAGGAAGCATCCGCAGATGCCAACACATCCACTTTATAGAACTTTGTGAAAGTGTGTACCGACGACCAGGTGGCCACCTTGCAAACCTGCGTCACTGACGCCTGATGACAGAAGACCCCGGAGGCACAGAGTGCCACGTAGAGTGCGCCTTGACAGGGAAAGGAGGAACCTGACCTCTGATGGAATAGGCCTAAATCACCGTCTGTCTGATCCATCAGGAAATGGTCGCAGAGGAAGCAAACTACCCTTTCCGAGGCCCATCCGTAAGCACAAATAGTTAGTCTGATTTCCTAAAAGGCTCCGTAACTGCCAGGTACACCCTAATCGCCCGGACCACATGCACGGCATGCAAAGCAATTTCTTTCGGATGTTTTGGCCTGGGGCACAAGGAAGGCAACACAATGTCTTCACTCAAATGAAAATCATAGACAACCTGAGGAAGAACGAAGGACAGGGGCAAAGAACCACCTTCTCACTGTTAATCACCGAGTAAGGTGAATAACAGGGTAACACCACCAATTCTGCACCCTGCGTGCGGAGGCGAAAGCCCCCAAAAAAGGCCACCTTCTGGGACAGCGTAAACAGGGAAATCTCCCTAAGACTATCAAAAGGAGGCTTATGGAGGACTGAGAGCAGCAAATTAAGGGCCCAAGGCAGCAACAGAGACCGCACTGGAGGGGTCAAGTGCCTAACTTACTGAAGAAAAGTATGCACCAAGGAGTATGTAGCCAAGGGCCACTAAGGCCGATACCTGACCCCTGATAGTACACCAGTTTCTGCTTAACCTCCCGTAGAAGGAAGGTCAAGATCCGAGTCACTGAAAAAAGAGCGAGGCGGAACCCCAAGAGACTCACACCACGCAATTTACATCTTCCACGTACGATGGTAAATGTTCCTAGAAGTAGATTTCCTAGCTTTTAACAGCATTAACATTACTGACTCAGACAAACCTCTATCCATCAGCACCTGTTGTTCAACAGCCAAGCCGTCAAAGCCAGCGACTGAAAAGCAGGATGGAAGACTGGTCCTTGGGACAGCAGATCCTCCCTGAGAGGAAGCTTCCAAGAAACGTCGGCGACCAGCCACATCAGATCAGCGTACCAAGCCCGGCGAGGCTAGTCCGGGGGCCACAAAGATGGCAGAAGCTTGAGAGGAGGGAAGGCGTAAATCAGACGATACTGACCCCACGGGGCCACCAGCACATCCATGGTGTCCACCAGAGGATCCCTTGACCAAGCCACAAACCTCTGCACCTTTCGGTTGAGCCCGGATGCCAACAGATCCACCCTGGGGATGCCCCACCGGAGACACAACTGGTGCAACACCTCCGGATGAAGGGACCACTCTCCTTGGTCCAATGCCTGCTGAATGAGGTTATCCGCCTGCCAGTTTTCTACCCCGGGAATGTGTACGATGGAGAGGGCTGGAACGAACTGTTCTGCCCATCTTAGAATGCGGTCTACCTCCAGAGCCGCCAGGACACTTGAACATACAGAATCCACCCTCAAGCTCGTATGGTGATTTCCAGGTTTTCTACCAGCAGCAGTAGGAGACTCCACTCGCAGAAGGAGGTGGTCCAAGTAGCCCAGTACCGCAATCCCTCATTGGCGTAACAATTCTAGCACCGGGGCTAACACTTTCATGAAGACCGGAGGAGCAGAAGCGAGACCAAAGGGTAACGCCACAAACTGATAATGCTCCTCTTCCACAGCAAAGCAGTGGAAGCGCTGGGGACCGACACATATTGGAATGTGAAGGTAAGCGTCCTTGAGATCGATGGAGACAAGAAAAATCCCCCTGATGCAGGGAAGCCACCACCAATGTGAACGGACTTCATTCTGAACTTCTGAACCCGCACAAAGCAGTTCAGCGCCTTCTGGTCCAGAATTGGACGCACCTTGCCTTCCTTCCTAGGGACTTGTAAACAGGTTTCAATAAAACCCCTGAAAACGTTCCGAAGTCAGGACCGGGACCATCACCCTTTAAAGTAAAAGGTCTTGCAGCACCCCAAAAAGAGGACAGTCACACGTTGGAAGGAAGAACCTTACCGGAGGGTAAGAACAAATCTTGTAGCTGGACCGAATGACCTTGTGGACCCATCTGGCTTGTACCAGGGGAGTCCACAGGTACGGGGACCAGCAAAGACATCCCCTCGTCCCAGATACGGGTGAGGGTGTACCTTCATGCTGAAGAGGCCTTGTCCGTGGGTCTGGAGAAGCCCGCTCTTGACTTGCCAGGCCAAGTTTGCTTGGATCCTTCAGAGGAGGCCCCGAAAGGGCTCCGATCCCTTGTCAGTCAACCCAGAGGGACGAAAAAACTTTTTATGAGCCTAGGAGGGCCCACGTCTATAAAGAGGGTCCTTGCCCTTAGTAGCCTGCGGAAGAAAGGTACTCTTCCCCACCTGTGAGACCTTTAATGAGGTCATCTAGGGTAGCACCAAACAGGCGATCTCCTTGAAAGAGAAGATCAGTCAAGGCCTTTTTAGAAGTCTGGTTTGCAAGGACCACTGACGAAAGAGAGCCAAGCCACTAGGGGAGCCGAATCCAAAGGGACATCACAGATAAAACTGCAGCCCCTGGACCAGCTGCTGGTCCGCCAGCTCAGCAAAGGTAGGGGGGAGTGACTCCCCCTCCAGGTCAAGGCGCAAAAGCCTAGCCCATTCGGTCAGAGTCTGCGACCGACACCAGGGCAATGGTGAATATCGGCCTTAGTGCCAAAACAGCAAGGGTGTACATGTTGCAGGCCACAGCCGCCGCCTTCCTGTCAGCCGGATCCTTAAAGGCCGGGGACTCTTCAACCGGAATCATGGTTGCCTTGTTTAATCTGGACACGGAGGGTCCACCACCGGTGGAACAGTCCAGTTCTTAATAAGAGACCCCTCTTCGGGGTATCGCCTAGCAAACTTGCTTAGGGACCCCAAGGGGATGTTTTGGTCTTCCCTACTAATAAGTGACAATTCTGTCAAAATAGGAGGGAGAAGGGGGGGGGGAACACCTTTTCCGCTCTGGATGGCTTGTGATTGCCAAAGGGAACCTGCGTCTCCGCCGCAGCTTCAGCTACGTCCTCCATCTTGGGCGTCTCACACACAGCTACAATCAGTGCGTCCACCAGAGGCTCTAATAGGCTAAAAAAAAAAAAAAAAAAAAAAAAAGGTGGGCTCTGCGCACTAGCCCGCCCAGTTGTGTGACAATAGCGAATGAAAATTCGCTATTGTCACACGGAGCCTCCTCCTGGCCAATCAGGAAGCGGGTTCTGAGACCCGTTTCCCGATTGGCCAAAAGGAGAAGCCATTCAACTGGGCATGGAGGAGGAGGGAGGAGACGCAGAAGAAGCCGCCGTCGCTGTTGCCGTCGCCTGCTGCTGCAGATGGGTGAGTTAGCCGGGGGTCCTGTACCGTCATGGCGGGGGGTCCTGTACTGTCTGGGGGTGTGTATGGTGCAGGTCCATCAACATTCAAGATACACTTACCAGTAACGTCTTTTCCAGGAGTCTTTCAGGACAGCACCTCCCCTTTCTCCCAGGAAACACTGCACCCGCATCTTTAAAATAGTATTTCCAGCCACAACTCTTTAGTTCCCAGAGGACTTCTGGTAAGACACATAAAACACAGAATATACCCTCCAAAAATACCCCTAAAAATAAACAAAAAAGACAATGGGTGGTTCCTGCTGTCCTGAAAATCTGCTGGAAGAGTCGTTACTGGTAAGTGTAACTTGAATTTTCCCAAATTTGTATTTAGAACAGCACCTTGAGAGGATAATCAAGCACCCAACATCTAGGGTGGAAAAACAGCCTGCAGCACCTTTCAACGAGCAATGAAAGCTTGGTCCCCAGCCAAACAGCAATTCCAGTCTAGAATGCTTGCAAAAATGTAGAGAAAATTTAACCACCTCGGAAACCAGGCCACCAGACTGAGTTTGTACACCTGAGGATGGTATACTGGACACAGAGAAAGAAAATTCCCCATCCCTGGAAGCCTCCATGGAAGCTCCACCGAAAGTTTGAGTAAAATGAAAAACTAAACACTCTTGGGCTAATAAGGAGCTATTAAATTTAGAGAGGTCCCTTCTTCTTGAAATTTCCTGAGCAATACTGGAATAAGAGAAAACAGGGGAAAGTGTAGCAAAGCAGGAGCGCTGAGGTCTGAGCCACTGCGTCCACTCCCAGTGCTCGGTCTTGCCTCTCCAGAAGAGAAAAAGGCTGGCACCTTTGTATTTTCCTTGTTCGCAAACAGGTTGACCTGAGGCACTCCCCGTCTCTCCTTGAGTAACTGAAGAGTCGTCTGATTTTAAACCCACTTGGCTTAACTCAACTGGTGTCTGCTGAGAAAATTTACAAACTGATTTAACTCCAACTTCAGAAGAACCGCTGATAGGTATGCCAGATTCTTCACCAACCACCCAAGATTATCCTCTGCCAGAAGGCCCTGCTCCTAGAACCCCCATGTTTGTTGAGGTTACTGCCAGTGTATTGCACAACAGGACCTGCAGCTTTTGCTGACCTATCAGTTCAGAATGGAAAGACCTGAGTGCTAGGCCTATCTTCTTCAGCTCTCTCCAGTTTGATTACCTCATGGACTGTCTGACCAGGTGTCCAGTATCCAGCAATTCACCCTAGCCCCAAGCACTTGTAACCAGAAATACCCATAATCCACTTTGTAACCAGAAATACCCATAATCTACCCTCCGATTTAAATCCTTCCTCCACCACCAAAGAGCCCTCTTGACTTGAACTGGAAGGGTCCAAGGGTTGTCCGCTGACATGTTCACCATGTCAAACATACCAAGTTCCACACAGCAAGACTTCCTGTCTTTTTTTTGTCAGTGTCCAATCAACTGAAGGTGGCAGCATAACCTTATCATAATGGGGATGAAGATACTGTGTGTCCTGTATAAAGAAATTACATTACTTGTTAATTCATTATTAGTTAGTTAATTGTTAATGCCAATAATAGAATTAGACTTAAACCTAAAGTGTATGTAGAGCCCAAACTGTTTTTCTTTCATTTTGGATAGAGCAGGGATGATTTAAAACCTCAGCCAGGTTATTTTTTTCAGAAAAGTACCATTAGTGAAATTTCCTGTCCCAGAGATCCAACAGAAAATTAGTAGAAATTTCCGAGGGGGAGTAGAAGTTCATTCTGCAGAGGCGTCTTTCCCCCTTCCCTCTGCTCTGAAGAAAACTCTAAAATTCTGGGTTTTCTCTCACTTTGTCCGTGTGGCAACGCCTGCCAGCAAGGGAAGGTGAATCTCCACCACAATGGCAAAACAGACAGCAATAAAAACATGACAGAAGGTCTACCCCTGCTCTACTCTATTCAAAACTGAAAAAAAAAAAAAACAATTTGTCCAGAGCTATACTTTGATGGTGCCTAAACCCGAAAACAAAAATGTAATATATTGCAGCTTTTGAGTCCTTTAGATGCGTTGGCTGCATTCCCCCCACCCCCAAAGAAAGAAAGATTGCTCTCCTTGAATTTCACCTGGGGATTCTGCCAGTAACACACTTTTTGTCCAGTGGTGACAAAACACTGACTCTTGGAGGAGCAAGTGTTGTCACCCTAGGACAGAAATTGTGGGAATTCTCTCCTCTTCTCCATAACACAGCAGGGAGGCGTTTTGCAATTCAAAAAGAAAGAAAGAAATAAGAGTTGTAGAGGGAGCACATAGGAGATCACAAGATTTCTGGCTGAATCAAGGGGTATTTTTTTCTTTTTTTTAATTGCACACTCAAAAAATATAAAAAAAATGCGTTAAAGTGGTTGTAAAAGCTGAAGGTTTTACATCCTAATGCATTCTATTCATTAAGATAAAAAAAAAAAAAAAAAATCTTCTGTGTGCAGCAGCCCCCCTAATACTTACCTGAGGCCCATTTTGATCCAGCAATATTGCACCAGAGACTCAGCTGTCCGGGACTCTTCTCATTGGCTGAGAAAGCAGCGTAGTGCCATTGGCTCCCACTGCTGTCATTGAAAGTCAGTGAGGCAATGAGCTGAGAAAGGGGATGGGCCCGGGCCAAGGCCTTGAGTATGAAAGGGCCCAGGGAGCTGCAGCTCTTGATCGGGTGCCCCCATAGCAAGCCGCTTTCTGTGGGGGTATTCAACAGGAGGGAGGGGCCAAGAACGCCTAAGAGGGCCTTGAGAAAAGGAGGATCTGGACTACTCTGTGCAAAACCAATTTACAGAGCAGGTAAGAGTCGGTTCACACTATGGCGACACGACTCTGTACTACTTCGGGGGAAACTTGTGAAGTCCAGTGCACCGCGACTTCGGCGCGACTTGCACGGACTTCATATAATTAATGTCTATGCAAGTCGCTCCGAGGTCGCCCCGAAGTAGTACAGGACCCCTTTTCTAAGTCGGAGCGACTTGTGTCGCTATTAGAACGGGTCCTGTAGCAGTCAATGGACCGCGAGGGAGCGCGACTTGTCAGGCTGACAAGTCGCCTGACAAGTTGCACTGGTGTGAATCGAGTCTAAGTATAACATGTTTCTTTGTTATTTTTAAACGCTTTTTGACAAGTTGCAAAAGACAAATTTTTTTACAGTAACCAACATGAGTATAAAAAGTATTAAGTTTGGTATACAAATACATAGAAGGCACATAATTATATTTGTACATATTTACACTCCCAGTCATAATAAAGAACAGTGACAACATTTTTTTTTATTTTTAACGAAAAAAACGAGACTTTACAGATCGGCTGGCCATAGAGAGAGTAAATTTCTTTCCTGTAACCTCAGGAAAAGAAAGAATTTTTGCTCGATTCCCCCATCAACAGAGTCAGTGTTGACAGGGGAATCCCTGTTACGACTAAGCGGACGTTTATCCGTGAAACTACTATGCGTTCATCTCTTGTCTCTGACTATATTATGGATACACTCTGAATTGATTTTATCTTTTGGATACGAATAAAACAGATTTTATATTTTTGACCTTCAAGTTGGAGTGCGGCTATTTCTCTCTATACATTATAGTTGCCTGGACTGCGGATCCTTGCTGCACCTTATTTTGATGGTTGGGATTACCTTATCACTGGAGTGGTTCTTTTGCCCTTTCTGCTGATCTGTGAAGGGGAATCCCTCCTGCCAGGCCAATGTGTTCTCCGGGTGGGGGGGGCAGTAATTATTTGCTATCTGCTATAGCAGCCGCTAGCTATAATCACCTTTAAATACCAGCAGGCTGGTTGAACCCAAGTTGATCGATCAATCAACTTGGGTACATTCAGCCTGCCCATACATGGTTCGTACTCGGCTGGTCTGTGGCCGGCTTAACAGCTGAAGCATAAGCACACCAGCAGACACCTACTGTTGCATGAAATCTCATCTCAGACTCTCTCAAAATCCAAATTTACATAAAAAAATAAAATATAGACTCATCCCCTTTCCCCAGGCCTCCTAATCAGCAGCCTAAGCTGGTCATACACTAATTGAAGCAGCTAAAGCTGTATACACAAGGATCAAAAGTTGGCTGGTCCCGCAGTGACTGTACGAATTCCAATCCGTGTGTAGCCCTCACGGTTTGACACAACCTATAGTTAGATCTAATGGCCCTCATTCTATCAGTGGGCTACAGTGCTGATCTATATATTCTGACAGTGGAGTTCCCATTGTCAGAAAACGATAGCACAGCGAGGGAGATTCCTACATCCTCACAAGCGAGATTCGCTTTTTTCGTTCAGCCCGCTGGTTGAACAAGAGAAAAAAAAAAAATGTGTACCCAGGTTAACAGTTCATAGTCAGCTTTAGGCATTGCCTGTTACTGTTAGGTCACCTACCTTTCTCTCATCTTCAAAGAAACAATGGGTCCTAGGACAACAAAGAGGTCAGCAAATATGCCTGGATGATCACAGCGCTTTACCTCTTCCATCAGTCTAGACTTTGCCGTAATAATGAACTCACAGTTGGTGAATTGCAGGGATTGATACACTCTCAGAATTTTGCATATGGTCTGCGAGTCTATGGCACAAGCATTCTTCTGGAAAAATCGATCACACTTCTTCATCAAGGATATATTATATTTCTCCTTACTGAGAACTTCCATAAGTTGGATAAAATTCTCTAAATGAGAAGCATCCAGTTTCTCCAAGCTGGACTCTGCTTTTCTAAGCAGTCGCTTATGAAGACGGGGTGAGCTCACAGCATACAAGTTGCAAATGAAATTGGAGAGTGCCCTATGTAATAAAAGGAAAAAAAAAAAAAGATCTAGCAGTATTGCTGCAGCTAAATTGTAACAAAGGCTGCATACTTTATATAGAATCACATAACCATATTAATAGAAGCTTACAACAATATAGAATGACATAACCACATTAATAGAAGCTTACAACTACATACTGTATACCAAGGTTCTGGGATCCAGTTGTTTAAAGTAAAACTGGCACAAATGGGGCAATAAAAACTGCCCGCCAAAAAAAAAAAAAAAACACCCTATAATCGGAGACTACCTTTTAAAAAGAACCACATAGCAAAAAATAAAAACACACACAACACACTACATGCAGATATACAGTATAAACCGCTGCAAATTTTTGTTTTCCCTAAAAAAGTAAAGTGTAGCATTGCCCCCTTCTCAAACTTTCTTCTAGTTTTCATATGACTGTTTCAGAACACAGGAACACATAGGATGACCTATGTACTGTACTTTACAGATAAGTCAGAATTTCTGTTTCCTATTCGTAATCCTGTACGATTAAGTACAATACAGGGAATAGGCTGAATAATATTAGATGTTGGGATGCCCCAAGCAGTGAATCAGAAGTGTAAGCAGCAACAATGCAACAGACCAGAACTGTGCCAACAGGTCCCAAAAAAAAGGCCTGGACATCCACCTGATAAAACTTGGAGAATGTTTGAACTTAAGACCAGGTGACAGCCTTAAATAAGCCGATAAACAAAAGCTTGATTTTGGAAAGCCCAAGAAACCCCAACGATCTGGTGAAGTGAGAATGTAAGATAGTGGAGGTACCGTCTCCTTTAGAGTGTAAACTCTTACAAGGAGTTGTCTCTAAGCTCTTTCAAGGTGTCCATTTAGCAATCATGAACTTGAAAGCAGGGTGTCCTTTTCGAGACCGTTTCGAGTCCATTTGTCCGCTACAGACAGTGGCTTTCAGACAGACTTATAGCTCTGACTATGTCCAGACAATTGAGGGCACTTTCTTTGGGATGGTTAGGAGCAGGGCATAGGAAGGAAGGACAATGTCTACAATAAGGTGGAAGGCTGATAACACTAACTCTGAAACATATCTGAAAGACATGAAAGCCACCCAGAAGGTCACCTTGCAGGAGATATCACCCAAGGGGGGGGGGGGGGGGTCCCTTATGAGGTCAAAGGGTGGTTTAGATAAAACCAGATTGAGATCCCAAGGAAGGGTGCAGTAATGAGGTCTGATCTGTGTGACACCCTAAATTAATTATATTATATTATTTTTTTAATAATAAACACACACATCATACATATCTGTGTGCTCTGTGCAATAGTTTTGCACAGAGCAGCCGTTATCCACCACTTCATGGGTGCCCCGCCAGTGCTTCTGACTCCTCCACCCTTCCGATTGCTCCCATAAAAGCAGCTTGTGTGAGCTCGATCCCAAGCCTTGCTCTGTGTCTCTATTGATACCCACAATGCAGCTCAGCTCCACCCCCTATCCCCCCCCCCTGCATGGCTTACACTGCTGCCTCCGTGGCCAGTAAAGGGGGAGAGGGAGAGATGTGCTCAGGCACAGCTCGAAATCGAGCTCAGGTAAGTAAAAAGGGGGCAGGGGGAAGAACTGCATACAAAAGATTTTTTACCTTAATGCAGTGTGTATACGCCTGCATGTGTGACTGTATAGTCACATGGGCTGCTCAAATGTGATAGGGAGGAAATTCTCAGCATAGAAACTCACTGAACACTGAGCATGTGCAGAGCTGCCAACACTGCTCTGGAAAATCTCCAACTGCATTAAGGACATGATCAAAAGGGGGAGACTAAGAACAGCAGGATCAACCAGGTTTTTTGCAAAATATAGAAAACAAATCGCATGGCAAATGAGTATGAACAGCATGTAATACAGCATTTATTGATAGTTTTTTATCATGTGGGTTTAATGACACTATTAGGAGCATTCTACACTAGGGGTGGGGCTCCGTTCTGACACTGTGAATCTACGAAAAAGGTGGACCCGAGGAGCAGAGCAGCGCGCCTCGAGCCCGCCCATTTGTGTGGCAATAGCGAATGAAAATTCGCTACTGTCTCACGGATCCTCCTCCTCTTTGGCCAATGCCATTGGCCGAGGAGGAGGCGGGACGTGGGAGGACTCGAAGAGATGCGGGGACTGAAGAGAGGAAGCTGCCGCTACAACAGGTAAGTCAAGTGCACTGGGGCTTAGCACGCTGTTCACTCTGCATTGTGGTCAATCAGTCTGCATTAAAATTGGGCATGCTGTGGTCAGTCTGAATTAAAAGGGGGCACGCTGTGGTCAGTCCGCATTGAAAGGGGGCACGCTGTGGTCTCTCCGCATTGAAAGGGGGCACGCTGTGGTCACTCCGCATTGAAAGGGGGCACGCTGTGGTCACTCCGCATTGAAAGGGGGCACACTGTGGTCACTCCGCATTGAAAGGGGGCACGCTGTGGTCACTCCGCATTGAAAGGGGGCACGCTGTGGTCACTCCGCATTGAAGGGGGGCACGCTGTGGTCACTCCGCATTGATGGGGGGCACGCTGTGGTCACTCCGCATTGATGGGGGGCACGCTGTGGTCACTCCGCATTGATGGGGGGCACGCTGTGGTCACTCCGCATTGATGGGGGGCACGCTGTGGTCACTCCGCATTGATGGGGGGGCACGCTGTGGTCACTCCGCATTGATGGGGGGCACGCTGTGGTCAGTCTGCATTGAAAGGGGGCACGCTGTGGTCAGTCTGCATTGAAAGGGGGCACGCTGTGGTCAGTCTGCATTGAAAGGGGGCACGCTGTGGTCAGTCTGCATTGAAAGGGGGCACGCTGTGGTCAATCTGCATTGAAAGGGGGCACACTATACCTTGATTACTGAAGGCGCCTTTCACACTTTTGTGACCTCAAAGTCACGCAATTTTTTACAGCGTTTTTTGCCGCAAAGCAATGCCTATTACATTTATGCATACATTTTGTACGGCCCCCGAATGATGTTACAAAAATCCAAATGGCCCTTGGCAGAAAAAAGGTTCCCCACCCCAGATCTAGACCAAGGTTTTGGCCAAGCCGTTACTGCAGGAAATACAAAATGCATGGAACCAAGTATTCTTTGGGATTGAAATGCCTATGTTTAAACCAGAAAAAATAAAATAAAAAAAAGAAGGATCTCCAGGTACAGCAATAGATTTTTTTTTCGAAATGGCATTTCTGGCTTTGAGTAATGTGGCAATGGTGTGTGCTATACCCTGCCCTTCAAGTCCTGGGCCTCAACAGCTACAGCATTATAACCAGTAAATGAGAAGGATGGTACAGGGGGCATTGAGATAGGAGGTCGGGGTTGCTTGGGAGAAGCCAGGGGAAATCTCCTAGAAGTTTGAGTATGTCTGTGCATCAGGTTCTTCTGGGCTAGTTCAATGCAATGAAAATCACAAATTTCTTCTCCTTCTCTTCCTTTGTTTTGAAGAGCAGTTGAGGAACATTCTGCACCGGAGAGAAGGCATATATTAACCAAAATGGAGTCCATTGAAATGCCAAAACATCCAATGCCAGTGCAGGAGAACCCTTGCGCCTGCCACAAACAGGGGTAACTTGTAGTTAAGCCTGGAAGTCAGGATTATCCCCACCCGGTTTCTGACATATGAGATGATGGGGTGAAGGGACGATTTTCCTGGGTCCAGTTGATGAGGATTGAGGAAATGTGCCTTCTGACGATCAACTCCCAGGATGTGAACAGCAGAAATTGCTGGTAAGTGCTTCTGACTAGGAGATGATCAGTATTACTTCCTTCAAGGTTGCCCAACTCCTGATTCACTACACCTAGATTGCAGGCTAAGCTCCAGCACTTTCTTGTAGTTTTGAAGGTTGCCCCACCTTGCCTCATTCACATTCCTATTGGTCAGTGAGGAAGGCAATAAAAAGAATGGGAAAAAAGCAATGTGTGGTGAGGTAGAAAGAAGCAGGAAACCTTCAACCTACTAGGAAGTAGCAAAGCTTTTCCAGATCAACGTGATCCTGGAATCAGCTGTAGTAATGGGAAGTACAGGTTGTGAAGAGTTTGCACTTTATAATGGATAGCAGCTTACACACAAGTGACAGGTATAGTCCCGAAGAGAAGGGGGTGCCATCTCCAGACATCTGTGAAATTAGAGGCCTCAGTCTAAGAGGATAACCTATTGGCCACACCAGGTGTCAGAGAGAGCCTGTTTTCCCAGGATCCAGGACCATATTAAAATCACCAAAAATTAAAATATTATAGAATACATTAAAAGTTTAGCAGTAATTGGTAAAGCAATTTAAGGCCAAGGGAGGTAGATACAATCCCACCAGGACAACCTCTCAACCATCAAGGACAGCATGTAAGATATTTAAAACAGCCTTCCAAATCCAACTCCAGGGCCAACAAGCAAAAGGGTAAAGATTTGTGGATGAATATACTGACCCCTCGAGAGTAAATCAAAAAAGGTAGAATGACAGTGGTGACCCACCCAGGGCTTCTTCAAAGAAAGGAGCTTACCCCCAATTAGATGGTCTCCTGAAAAATGCAAATATGGGGACAAAATATTTTCAAAAACTGGAAGACCAGCGGATATCTTAATCCTTGAGTTGAGAGCCCTGGTATTCCAAGACACTATCATACAATTAGTCATGGCCAACTGGACAAAAACATAACGGCAGAAATGATGTAGGGGGAAGGTCTGCATCTTGACTCAGACCACCATACGCATCTAATACGGACAGAAGGCACCAAAACAGGAAGATTAAATACCACACCACTTTGTACTATTTGGCCTCACAGTTGCAACATCTGGTGGGGGCGGTATCCGGGTCGCATACGGGCGCGGCACTGATGGTTATGCAGTGGTTTGCTGGCGCGCGCGGGGTGCCGGAGGGACTTGAGGCGCAACTTTTTTCCAAACCTAATAAGCGCTTCCCGACATATAGATTACTACAAAAAATATGGGACAAAACTAAACAACTTCAGCTAGCATTGGGTTATACTAACTTTAGCCCGATATGGGACAATAGGACTTATCCGGAACTATGCAAGTTGGACCAGGGTGACAGGTGGCGAGTATATGGGGTGACACACCTTACACATGCTGTGCGGGAGGGGTCCCTGTTGACATTTGAACAGCTTCAGGAGCACTTCTCGCTCCCGGACAGTATGAGATTTTATTATTTCCAATTGCAACTCGCATGGAGAGCACAGGCAGTTCTGGGACAGCTTTTTCTGTCCCCGACCCCTGTTTTTTTCCTTATGCAAAAATTTCAGGACACCAAGGGATTCATATCAGGCTGCTATGCCTCTCTTCTGGGATCTTTCCTGGAAAAGTACCCGAGCCAGGCTTGTGACCGTTGGAGCATGGATGTGGGGGAGATCCCGGGGGAACAGTGGGAGGAGGCCTTGGAGGTAGTCCGTAGCTGCTCTCTCAATGCTTCACACCAGGTGTCGCAGCTTTACATCCTGCTAAAAGTGCATCACACTCCCCTGAAACTCTATGCCATGGGTCTTCGTGACGATGACCTCTGTGGACGATGCCGGAGAGAGGTGGGGGACTTGGTTCACTTGCTGTGGCGATGTCCAAAGCTGCACAGATACTGGTCCACGGTGCTGTCTGCCTTTAATGGAACTCTGGGGGTGGCTATCCCTGGGGATCCCAGACATTGCATTTTGGGGATACTGGAAGCGGTAGTGGAAGATAAGTTTCTGCGAGAGGCCGCCAGTCGGGCACTTTTTCAGGCCCGTCTACTGATCTTGAAACACTGGATAGCGCAGGAGCCACCCACGTATGGGATGTGGCTGGAACAGATGGCTTCTACTTTACGTATGGAGAAGGTTATATATCAACATAGGGGGGTGCCTCAGGAATTCTCTAAGGTATGGGATGTGTGGCTGAACAGCCCAGGCATGGCCCCTGATGATCTTATCCTGGACCGTTTGTTACGGTAATTTTTTGAGAGATGTATATGCTCAATCTTGGCTCGGGTGGGTGGGGTAGAGGTGTTTCCTGTACTTTCTTATATTTTACAATGCTGTGTGTTTGTCGCAATGTGCTTGACTATGATAACCTTGGGGGGAATGTGGTGTGGCGTGGATTGTGTAATGTTTATGGTTTGATGTTACTATCCGAAAGTTTTTTTTCTTTCTGACTGTAATGGTGTGAATTTTTCTCAATAAAGCTTTTCTTGATTTAAAAAAAAAAAAATACCACACCACTGAATACTGACTGGTAAACCAGTCTTTAATACAAAAAAATGAACCCAGCTTACACACAATAAGAACCTTAGCAAAACCAATTTTATTATTTGTTGAGGATTAAGTGGGGAAGGGCTAAAACCTCTGTCAGATTTGAATGCTATGTCACTATCAGAGATATCTTTCTTTATTTCCTGTTCCAGAAACATAACAGGAATGGAGTAAAAATACCCCCACAATGGAAATTCCTCCCCTGTTATCATCAAAACAGAATTGTCCGGAGGGATTTTTCCCAACTATTTACCCTCCATACCAACTGTAATCCAATCCAACTTTGTCCTGTTGACCATAGCAACAGGCAAGGCTAGGCCAACCTAGAGGCAGACAGAATGACCACCATGGGTGCTGCAAGCTGCTATTCTTACCACCCCAATTTTAGCAGTTCTGCTACCACGACTACACAAACAGTGAATCCAGCCTGCGATGGGGGTAGGAGTTACAGAGGGGCCAAAGTCAAAGTCTGCAGCTGCTCTTCTTTTTGCTAAGGAAAAAAAAAACAGCTGAAGTCTGTGAACAAGCAGCAGCCCTACTATTCAGTATTCGGTCATTGTAAAGTGTATCCAGACACTATAGGAACAGTTGAGAAATTCTGATGCTTTCCCGCTCTATCCAGAACTAGAAAATATGTTTTGGCTGGAGTTCTATATTAACCCCTTTATGCTGACCTAACAAAAACATGCGGCCTCACTGGACTGGGCTTTTTTCCGTGGGGCCGCATATTTGCCTATCTCCCTTTGTGCTGGGAGCGCGCCGCACAGCGTGCTCCAAGCACAGAGACCGGGGTCTCACAGAGAGCCCCGGGCCCCCTGATAACGATTGGGACCTGGAACTCCCGATTCCAGGTCACCTGATTGCTGTTATAGCCTCTGATTGGCTATTGATCGCAGTTATCACTCACTGTGAAGCCCATCCCTGTTTTTTTCTCTGTGAATGGAGGAGAGATGCATTATCTCTCTCTCTCCTTGCAAAAAAAAAAAATTGTGTGTAAAAAATAAATAATAGGAAGAATAATAAAAATAATAATAATAAAATACAAAAATACCTAGATCAAGGTTTGATCTAGGCCAGTGGCAGGTTCAGTGTTTGTGTCAAGGTCAAAGATCAAGGTCAGGGTCAGTATTTTTTTTTTTTTTTTTTTTTTATTAGTAGCATTGTCAGTGTTGGTATGTTTTAGGTAGGATCAAAAAAAAAGCAAAAATGCACATACCTGTACATGTACCTGTAATACAGCCCAAAAAACTACTAATATACACATATATGGTATGGCTGGGATCATCAGGAGCAGGAAAATTAAATTTGTGTTATTCTTTGGTGGTAGGTTATTGTAGGAGCAAGAAATATACAGCTAAATTTAAAAAATAAAAAAATAAAAAGTTTTTTTTTTTTTTTTTTATTTATTATTTTGGGCCAGTTTTTCCTTTGAGGGAAAAAAAGCAACACACACACACACATTACCATTTACCACCAAATGAAAGACCACTTTGTTCTGCAAAAAACACGGTATAATTCACCTAGTTGCACAAAGTAGTTGTGATGATATGTACAGTTTTATTAACATGTCGAAGTTGCAAATATGTGCTTAGGCATTTAAATTTGTTTTACCCTTTGGCGCAAAGGAGGAGGAAGGGGCTGCCTCCAGGTGAGCCAGCTTTCTGTTTGAGCATTGTTATATATACTGTATAGTTGGCAAAATCGTAAAGCTTTGCATTAGGGACCACTTTTATCAGAGGTGCCTTGATGCAGCAGTGTGGTTTCCACATATATTTGTATAAGCGCACACACATTCCGTTTATTATATTTCAACTCTGTATTTAGTTTTCCAGCTTGAAGTCAAACATATATCTGCATTTTCACCATGGCTTAATACTCACACGGGATCTTCTACATCATCCAGACACAGGTCTACAATGCTGGCTATCTGACCCATGAGTGGGCTTCTGGTCATATTTTGCCTTCTTAAGCAAGCAGCAAATGTTGACAATGAGAGAGGGTCAAGCCTGAGTTATAAGAATAAAAAATTGATTAGAAAACTCTTGTAGATACTTGTCTGCTTTTGTTCCTTTACAAAACATCCTATTGAATGCTGAAAAATGTCCATCTACACGGGGGTCCAATGGAATTTCCTATATGGGTGATAAGATCAGCAGTGCAGTAGGTCAGTATTAAAAAACTAAAACTACATATCCAATGATAATTCAGTGCTCCCATTATACTGCAGCACAAGGAACAAATTACTATGTCAAATTTGACTTTGTGTACTATAAATGAGAAAGGTCTTCACACCACCTGGTGCCACTCTTATCCAACCCTGCTCTCACATCTGGCATTGCAGCGCTCATCAATCAGGGTAGCAAACCATCTTGTTCTGTATCCTACACTAATGACTCATTTGTCTATCACAATCTAGGGCAGTGATGGCGAACCTTGGCACCCCAGATGTATTGGAACTACACTTCCCATGATGCTCAACTACACTGCAGAGTGCATGAGCATCATGGGAAATGTAGTTCCAGAACATCTGGGGTGCCAAGGTTCGCCTTCACTGATCTAGGGTAATGAAATGTCTCTTAGACATGTACTTTGGATGGGGCGTCCTCCTCTAATTGATTGAGAAGATGTATATTTCTTAGCATGAAGTATGTACTCTGAATGTTGTTACTATAACGTAGAAGAATGTACTTAGTAGGTTTTACAGTTTATTTGGAAACTAGAAAATGAGACAAGTTAAAGCGGAGTTCCGGGCACAGAAGTCATTTTTTAACAAACATACCCCCGGGACAGTCAGGGCTAGTACATTCCACAATGGCTAGCCTCTGATCTGTCCCGGTTCGCACTTACCTTTTAGAAGAAATACTTACTTATAAAATTTCTTCCACAGCGTTTCCATCTCTCTTGTGGGCAGCTGAAGCCGGCGCGGTCCTCTTCTGTGTCTTCTTTCGCGTCTTCTTGTCCCAGAATGCGCCTGCACCGGCCCCTCTCGTCACTTCCGGTGCGGCGCCGCATTCCTAAACAGCTTCTGGGCATGCCCAGAAGCTGTTTAGCAGGGGATTGCGGCGTCGCCCGGAAGTGACGAGCGGGGCCGGTGCCGTCGCATTGATTCCTGGGCGCGATGACGTTGAGCTCCCAGGAATCATTGCGAGACAGGAAGTGACAGCGGAGCCGCGGCGCTGAGGGAGGAAGTACCCTAAGGTGAGTATTTACGATCTTCAAATACAAGGTGAGTTTAAAAAAAAAAAAAAACCTAACTATCCAATTCCTTTTCAGGTGATGCAGAACTAGCGGACGGGCACAAAAAAAAAAATATTGATTTTGTGCCCGGAACTCCGCTTTAATAGATCCTCATTATTACAGATGGAGATTATACACCCCTGAAATATACCAGGTTAGTTGTCTCAGGGGGCATGGCCTTTGGCATGCTGATTGCTGTAATATGTTCTTTATACCCATGCAGTTATGAAATAGGACTTTCTATTCTTATAAATTGTTCAAAATCAATGCTGGAATCTCTTTAATTTTGTTCTGTTAAAATCTTTAATAAAAATATTGAAACAAGATATGTCCTGAGGGCCTTTTACTAAAGTCTCCAGTGCAGTAAAGAAAAAAGTCAAGGGGCATATTACAGACTCCTCACATCCAAATAAATAGTGCATCATATTTCTGGGCCTAAAGGTGGATAACCCCTTTACATATTATTTTAAACCTGAGCTGGTTTCATCAACCCTCACACAAAATAAAATAAATAAGGTTGGAATGAGGTCTCACAATCCCTAATGTTGGCTGGTAATGAGGCCATTGCTGCACCCAAATTCCAGTTCTCCTCTGCTGAACTACAGAACACATGTGCCTCTCCTCATCTACACGACATAAGAAAGGGGTCCAAAAAGGGGAGAACTCAAACAGGACTGACAGCATTGCTCAGCACTGCAGTGGATTACTGGCAGGATAAAACAGATATTTTTCTGCACGTGCATGATGTTTACAAAGACAAAACATGGGGGAATGTGTATGTACAGCAGAAATACTGAAGATTTTATATACCGTATTTATTCGAGTATAACGCGCAAAATTTTCTACAAAAAAAAGAAATCAAAGTTTGGGTGCGCGTTATAAATGAGGGCTGGGGTGGGGTGGGGTGGCAGTGGCTGCCGGTCCATTGAATTGTGAGTTCGCACTGCGCCTTTTCCGGGCTGCAGCCGCTGAGAATTCTTATTATCCGCTGTATGGTCGCCGCTTCATTTCCTCGCCTCGCCCACACGTTACGGTAAGCATTGCTTTTGTACAATTCAGTGTTTTGCGTACCGTAATTCAGTGTTCTACATATTTTAATTGATATACTGGTACCCGTTAGATGGCAACTCAGGGTATCAAGAGAAAACGTTCTGCATAGGACGCTTCATTCAAGCTCAAAGTTGTTGATCATGCTGAAATTCACGGAAATCGAGCATTTTAAATAAATATTGTTACCGGTAATTTTATTTCGGTATTGTGTTTATACCAGTTTACGTTGTCAATAAATGATTTTTATTATGGCCGCACGTGTTCAACAACGTTTTTTTGTCAATGCTTTGTGTGAAACAAAATTTTATACCGATTTTTTAATTGAAAATTAGGGGTGCGCGTTATACTCGAATAAATACAGTATATATCTCTCACAGCTGTGCACATTATGTAGTTGATATGCCTGGATTCCAGTCTTCTGTTAGTCTGAATATTTTTCAAAAGTACTGGGACGCCTGCCTTTGCACGAACATGAACTTTAATGGCATCTCAGTCTGTCTTAGTCCATAGGGTTCAATATTGATTTGGCCCACTCTTTGCAGCTATAACAGCTTCAACTCTTCTGGGAAGGCTGTCCACAAGGTTTAGGAGTGTGTCTATGGGAATGTTTGACCATTCTTTCTGAAGCACATTTGTGAGGGCAGGCACTGATGTTGGACAAGAAGGCCTTGCTCACAGTCTTCACTCCAGTTCATCCCAAAGATGTTCTAATCAGGTTGAGGTCAGGACTCTGTGCAGGCCAGGCAAGTTCCTCCACCCCAAACTTGCTGATCCATGACTTTATGGACCTTGCTTTGTGCACTGGTCCAAATCATTTCCTTGAGGAGGGAATTCTTTGGTGTTGGTGTGGGGTTGTTTTTCAGGGGTTGGGCCCCTATTTCCAGTAAGAGGAACTCTTAAGGCGTCAGCATATTAAGACATTTTGGACAATTTCATGATCCCAACTTTGTGGGAACAATTTGGGGATGGCCCCTTTCTATTCCAATATGACTGGGCACCAGTGCACAAAGCAAGGTGCATACAGACATGGATGAGAGAGTTTGGGGTAGAGGAACTTGACTGGCCTGCACAGAGTCCTGACCTAAACGCGATTGAACACCTTTAGGATGAATTAGAGTGGAAACTGAGACAGGCTATTTCGTCCAACTTCAGTTCCTGACCTCACAAAATGCACTTCTGGAAGAATGGCCAAACATTCCCATAGACACACTCCCAAACTTCGAGGGATGTAGGCCCTTTGATTGAAGATCAGTGGGGAAGAGGCCTTACAGGCAGTACCTTAATGCTCACTTAATGTGTCTCAGAGACATGCAATTATACATACACCTAAGAGCTCATTTCACCCCTTTTAGGCTGCATAAAATGAGTATATTGGATTCCTCTACATGTAGTAAAAGCCTTGGGGACAATGGTGATTTAATTCACTTAATCTGGAGATGTCCAAAATTGCATCGTTACTGGGCGGAGGTGGTGGGCACCATAAATAGCATGTTCCAGATTTCCCTAACATTAGACCCTAGGCCTTGCCTTTTGGGCATATTGGATAACCTCCAGCTGCAGGCCCATATGAGAGAAGCAGTTGCTAGGGCTCTTTTCCAGGCTCGTAGAGTTCTGCTCAGACACTGGTAGTCCACTAATCCCCCTTCCCATAAAGTACGGTTACAATTTATGGGAGAAACGCTGAGACTGGAGAACTAAATCTACCAGCACAGGGGCAGACCCCACAGGTTTAATAGCTTGTGGGGCCCATGGCTGGACACACCAGGTCTGAGCTAACTAGAGTTGGTGTTGGATAGATTACTAATCGGTTGAGGATATTTCATCTACCTAAATGCTTTCTGGAAATGGGTTTATTATTGTTTAAACTGCACAAAGTGCTTCAATTGTTTTTAGGTGACAACAGAGATAGTTTTTTCTTTGCTTTTTTGCACAAGTGTTGTGGGTTTTTCTACATGACATATGTGATGCTATTCACTGATGTCTTTGGTTATTGTGTATGCCGTCTTGGAAACTATGTGTTTATACTACTGATATGTTTTCTGTTCTTTTTCTTATTTTTGAATAAAATCTTTTTTGGATTTAGAAAAAAAAAAAAAAAGTTTTCTGCACAACATTTAGATAAGCCTGTGAAATACTGGGAGACTATAGTTGGGTAAAAGGAGACCAAAACTTAACTCTTTGGATGCCATGATACACACCATGTTTGGAAATCAAATGGCACGTCACATCACCCCAAAAACACCCCCATACCGACATTGAAGTTTGGAGGTGGTAACATCATGGTGTGAGGCTGTTTTTCAGCATACAATACTGACAAACATATCTTTGAAGGGAGGATGTATGAAAAAATGTACCAGGACATTCTTAATAAAAATCTGCTGCCATCTACCAGGATGTGTGGAAGAATGGGCCAAAATCATACAGGATACAGGATGCATATTGAAGCTGTCATTACCAACAAAGGATTTTGTATGAAGTATCAAATTTCAGTTAGCGTGTTCAATACTTTTTCCCTGTGTCTTTCCATTTTATTGCACATAACTTAATTTCTGAACTTATTTGTTTTGTTTCTTTGAATGTATGGATTGTTACCGACATTTGGTGAAAATGTCATGTCAATAGCACCTTTAGAAATATCTTTACCAAGAAAAGTGGTGACATGTTTAATACTTATTTTACCCGCTGTATAGCTGCAAAGGGTGGGCCAACGCAATATTGAACCCTACGGACTAAGGCTGCGATGCCATTAAAGTTCATGTGCGAGTAAAGGCAGGCGTCCCAATACTTTTGACAATATAGTGTATATTTGTGCAGAAGCTGTGAGTACTCTCATTTTACCCCTTTCAGCTTGATCATGGGGCTATACTTAATATTTAGGAGATTTTAGAGATACAATACTACATTTTCCTTATTGCCACTCTATTTTGTTTTCGTTTTGTTTTCCCTGCCCAAAGCTGAATTTTGTGAATTCCGCTACTTTGTAAAAAAAATGCAGGCACACTGTGTTAAGTGCAACAAGGTGTGTGCCACCTACTGGACTTATCTATAACCCAAAAACAAGAAAAAAAAAAAAGAAAAAGAAAAAGGGGGGGTGGGTAGAAGAGCTCCTGTTTCTTTATCGCGGATTTAGCAGCACACAGTGCTTGTGCTGTCTATTCTGCCCCTCTCTAAACAGTAAAAAATCTGGATGATCCTGCCTGGTCCTGTGTCCCCCTCTGTGTACTGACCACGGTAATCACAGCTGTTGAGCCCTGATCACTGTGGTCAGCCTGGGTGCCTCCATGATCTGCAGCTCTCCCTCCCTCCCTGTCAGCTCTTGTGTGTCTCTCTCCCCCCTCAGCCCCCCTTTTAGTAGCTGGCAGTAAAAATAGAGAACACTTACATCCAGCTCCTCTGTTATACTAATCTTTTCTACACTGTGTAATTGTTTTTGTAAAGCCTGCAAATACCTTATTTTAGATCTCTTCTGACTGGTCACGCCACCAGACGGACATTGGAGGGGGAACCCGGGCCCTCCCTCTGAAGCCGTAGATCGGAAGAATACAGAAGCCGGAGGTCATGTGACGGACCATAAAAGAGCAAAGTTAAGGTATTTACAGGCATCGTTTTAAAAAAGCAATTACAGTATAGGATAAATTAAGAGAACAGAGAGCTGGCTGTAACTTGTTCTTTACCTTTACAACCACTTTAAGCCTGCTCCTCCCCTCTGCTGCCTATTCACAGAAGCCTTTGTATATTGTGAAAGAGTTCACATAATGCAAAAGCTTCTGTGATTGGGCAGGAGGAGGGGGGGGGGGTGGGCATAGCAGCTGCAGCAACTCTACTGTTAAAGATGCAGAGACCAGAAGGTCCAGCCTGGGACGCGTGGAACAACAGCAATAGTGGTCTTCCAGGAGTTTCATAACTAAGTCATGTACCTAGTTTCACCTAACTCATAGTATGACTTTTTAGTTTCAGATTGAAGTGGGAATGGTTATAGCCCTTGTCAAGTTTTTTTTCTTGTTTTGCTGTCTAATGGGCCATACACACTATAGGATTTTCTGAAGACTTTTTCCTTTAGACTTACCAAAACCATATAATATGAGGTCAAACCTAAACACTTTCAATTTGTATGTAATCAGGCAGGCCCTTGCACTACATAGAAAAGGTAAATCTGAAGGAAATCTAACCACAAAAGTTGGATAGTGTGTATCCAGCTTAAGTTTTGAATGGGAAGACTTCCTTTCCAGAGACAGCAGGTAGTGAGTAAAAAGCTCTCAAACTCAATGGAAATAACCTCTTAATCATGTGACCCCAATGGACAATTTGAACTTAATTCCTGTTTTAGTTACACATGCAAAATTTTGCATTCTTCATGCCCTACTGCCCCCATGACCCCCTTGACTTTCTACCCCCTTTTCAGCCTCCCTCTATCAAAAGCAAAAACTGTTTTAAACTTAGATACACTTTGACATGTGTTACATAAATTGTTAGGCAGTCATGTCATATTTATGGTCTCCTGTGATTTGAATACCAATGTCCAAGACTGCTGAAGTGTATTTGTATTTTTGTACTTTTTTCAAAAAAATTCAAAATTTCAAAAAAATAAAATGAATACTAATGTCCATGACGGATTCAACTTATCAGCATCCTCCTAAAACTCAAAATTGGTTGACCTATATAGCTCAGCTCCAGCCAAAACTTTTAATTTTAAATAGACTTGGAAAAAGTAAACTTTTTATGCTGTCCAAAACTAAAAACAAAAAGTTTTTGTTGGAGTTGGGCTTTCAAGGTAGCCTGCATGTATCCGAGATAAAGACAAAAAGTAAAGGGAAATAGACACTCACCTTTCTAATCTTCTCCAGCTTTCAGTTACCAGCCGCTGCACTAAAGAACTGTGAGTATCCACTTGAAAACTACAAAAACATAATGAAAAGAGATATTAAAATCAGAGAATTAGTAACAAAAAATGTGCGAAGGTATACTAGTTTTACTTACCAGTCAACAAAATTTAAAATAGTCACAAGATCACTATCCTCCATGAGATCAATATTATTTTCTACTACAGTACACAATGATCTAAATTCTGGGTGTTTCCGGATGTAGTCAACACTGCTCAACTCATCGGACTTCACTTTTTGAAACTGCCAGAGTAAATTCATTGCACAGGTCACATGCTCCAAGGTAAGCATGGGTCGGTGTATCCCAACCAGCTGAAAGATGTGGTACTTGTTGGTAGATCTTTTTAACTGATCCAGCAAGGTGTCAGTCATTGCACTGCGGGTGTAAAGCAACCGCAGTGAGTGATGGAGAGCGGAACTCCAGCGCAACATATCTGGGCTTAAATGAAGACCCTCAAAAAACAGCTCTCATTTTACTGCAGGTTCCAATTCCAATAATCGTTATCATGCCAATTTATTCCAAACTGTAAAAAGAAAGAAAGCCTTATTTAGAAAATAGTTTCAAGTTGAACTCAAGGTATGATCTTTACTGCATATATTACATTGGCCCAGCTTGGATCAATGAAATTATACATATTTCATACTTGTGGGGCTTCTGGGGTAGCTGATAATCACTGCAGTGGTCAGCGTTACTTCAGTGATAGCCAAAATCTTCTGGGTCCTTTGAATAAAAAATACAAGGCATTCTCGGATTGGATAAAGCAGAGATCATGAAATCACCACCCCTGTTCTCCACCTCTTCCAATCAGAGAACTTATTGTATTCAATTAAAAAATTCAAGGCTTTCTATGAAGGGTGGCAGTGGCAAGCAAATGACCCCTTGTGATCAGTGTGCATAGGAGAAGCTGCTCGGCACTGACCCGGGACATTGTAGCAATCACTGTAGTAATGCCTACTACTTCAGTGATTGTCAGCTTCCACAGCGACCATTAAGGGCCATACACACTATAAGATTTTCTGAAGACTTTTTCCTTCAGATTTACCTTTTCTATGTAGTACAAGGGCCTGCCAGATTGCATACAAATTGAAAGTGTTTAGGTTTGGCCTCATATTATATGGTTTTGGTAAGTCTGAAGGAAAAAGTCTTCAGAAAATGTGTATGGCCCATTAGGTATTAACAATGCATATTACCCATTGATCCAAGATCATGCTTGGAGTTCAGCTTTTCACCAAAAAAAAAGGAAAAAAAGGTGAACGAACACCCTACACCAGTGTCCGCCAACCTTTCAGACCCCACAAACCACTAAACTCACAATTTAGAATCCCAACCATGTGCTGGAGCTCTGTGCTCCCACAGTCTGAGCAGTACTGCCATTGGAAGTCCCCTCCCTCTTTCTGCATTACTCCCGGTGCTTCCCTCTGAGTTCACAGGAGCCGAAACTTCAGAGGAGGCATCAGGAATCAATGCGCACTGACAGAATTGACTGCCAGTGCACTTTGAGAACACTAGAAACATCCGCCACAATGTTGATTTGCAGCAGTACCCCTGGATACCATCATTTTCAAACGCACCACTGGTTGGCAACCACTGCTCTACATTTCCCCTACCCCACTCAGTCCCTGCTTCACTCACCACTGTAGGTGATTAGTGATTACCGCCTATGCAGCTGGTGCAGCAGTCAAGGGAATTAAAAGTCCCGCTCCTCTTCCTCTGCTTGCCTTAAAACTTCTGGGACAGATCAGAGCAATTCTAATTGGTAAATGTGGTCACGTGCCAACATGTAACCAATAAGACAGGGCTCAACAAACCCCGGGCGCCAGGTTGCATTGGCGACTAGAATTAGTGACCTGGCGCCTGGGGTGCACTGCAAGAGGTGTCCTGTTCCTTTTGCGCCCCCCCAACCACTCACCGAGTGCACGGACTTCCGCGCCGTCCGAAAATTGAGGCTGCGGCTTTTTGGCCTTCTTCAGTGAGAGAACAGGGAACTGGCACCCTCTTGTGGTGGCCGGGAGTTTGACAAGCAGTAACTAATGGCTTTTTCCCCTGCCTGTCCATCTCCTTCCCCAAGAGGAGATGAGAGGGAAGTTTTTGCAGGCTTCATCTCCCTGTCCACTTACCTTTGCTTAAAAGGTAAGTGGACAGGGAGTGTGGTTATTATTAATTTATTTTTTTTAAATATTAAAAAAATAATAAATATTTTTCTTTTTTTTATTATTATTATTAAAAAAAAAAATCTTTTTTCAATTATAAAAAAAATTAAAAATAATGTATTCTTCTATTTTTTTTTCAATTATTATAAAAATATATATATATATATATATATATATATATATATATATATATATATATATATATATATATAAATAATACAATTTTTTTTTTCCTCATCGCCATGCCCACAGACAAAGGCCCCTTTCACACGGGCTGTCTGATCAGGTCCGCCTGTCAGTTTTTCAGGCAGACCTGATCGGACCCTTCAGTCTCCTCTATGAAGCGGTAATCTGCCGCCATCTGATCCTGTCTGCCAAAAACAGACGGATGGTGGTTCTATTTTCTATCCATCCCGTGGATCGGATCAGATGGCATCGGATGGAAACAGACAGTCTGTTTCCATCTGATTGCGCTATAGAGGAGAGTGGGGTTCTAGTGGTCTTTATGTGTAAATTTAGTATGTTATTTTTTTGGAAATAAAGCTTGGTTGTATGTTTAAAAAAAAAAAAAAAAACTGGCTCCTAACTTTTTTAGCTGGCTCCTAGATTTCAGGAAAATTTGTCAAGCCCTGCAATAAGAATTGTTCAGAACTGTCCCAGAAGCCCTAAAGGGGAGAAGGCAAAGAAGAGCAGACCTTTCAAATGCCTGGACCGCTGAAGTGGCTTCATGGGCAGGGACAGCGGATTACCCATGGAAGTAAGAAGAGTGGGTACCAGGGGTGATAGTGTGGGAAGTGTTGCAGGGTGTTAGTTTACTTTTTCATTTTTTGTGAAAAGGTGAAGTTACATTTTAAATCCTTGACTTCTGTGGTTACTTTTATTTCTTCTAGATATTCTAAAGACAGCAAATTACTTCTCTAGGAGTATGTATGTATATAAAATATATATAATATCTCACTGCCCTCTTCGTTGTCCCCTTGTAGACAGGAAAAGGTCTACCTGAAGTAATAAGAGAGTCACAAGATGCTTCCCTGTGCCTCATTGCCCCTGTGTATCTTTATTTTTCCTGTAAGTGGAAGAAACGATAGCGATAAAAGAAAAATTATATGTCTGTCCAGCTCTCTCTCGCTTTCCTGCCTTGAGTATAGAGATATATGACAGTGTCCAGAAAAGGGAGAAAATAGTGGTGGGCAAAATCATCAGAGAGCCCTGTGTGTATCTACAACCAAAACTTTTTTTTTTCTTTTTTTAAGTTTTTTGATTGAATAAGGAAGATTCTTGTTAGCATTTGTAAATGCTGCTGGCAGACACTGTGTGTGAATAGTAGGGATAAGCTTGGGCATTGTTTATATCCCAGTCTAAACGCACCTGAATGATCCTGCAAGAAGCTGTCCCTGTATCTGGCCAATTATCCCATCCCTTACATATGTGCGGCTGCGAGGTGGGATATGACTCGGTGGCTCCTGATTGGCACAGTACAGATGACAGTTTCCTTGCAGGACAGTCCAGTGCAGGAAAAATGCAGCATGTTCTACTTTTCTTTCTGGAACACCCTGGAAGTGATCGCACTGGTGTGAACTATGCCATTGGAAACCATATGACTTACTTTCCATGCACTTTTAACTGCTTGCCGACCGCCGCACGACTATTTACGTCGGCAGTCAGCCCCTCACAGGCAAAGCGACGTCACTCGCGATCGTCCGTTAGAGCAGGAGAAAGGCAGGCGGCTAATGTAAACAAGCCGCCTGTCATTCTCCCCTGTGTAGGAATAGTGATCATACGGTTCTACTATGTAGGACCGTTGATCATTGTTCCTACACCTCAAGCCACAGCCAATCACAGTTAGAAACACGCCCCTAGGGACACACATAACCCCTCCCTCTCAAAAAAGTTAACCCCTTCACTGCCAGTGTCATTTCACAGTAACAGTGCATATGTATAGCACTGATTACTGTAGTAATGTCACTGGTAACCCCAAAAGTGTCAAAAATGTCAGTCAAGGGTCCAATATGTCCTCCGCAATGTCGCAATACCGCAAAAAAAAAAAAAAAAAGTCGCAGATCGCCGCCATTATGCGTTAAAAAAAAAACAACAAAAATGACAAAAATCTTTCCCTTAGTTAGTAAACACGATAACTTTTGAGCAAACCAATCAAAATACGCTTTTTGCGATTTTTTTTACCAAACATAGGTAGCAGAAAACAAATTGGCCAAAAAATGTTTAAAAATTTAGATTTTTACATTTTTTGGGGGGGGAATTTCATATAAAAAAAATGTGAAAAATATTGTTATTTTTGCAAAATTACGCTCTTTTTTTGTTTATAGCGCAAAAAGTAAAAATCGCACAGGTGATCAAATACCACCAAAAGAAAGCTCTGTTTGTGGGAAAAAAAAGGACGTCAAATTCGTTTAGGTACAGCGTCGCACGACCGCGCAATTGTCCGTTAAAGTTACGCAGCAAAAAAAAAAAAAAAAATCGCAAAAAACCCCCTAGTCAGGAAGGGGGTAAAATCTTCCGGGGCTTAAGTGGTTAAAATCGCTCTGGTGTGAATGGGGGGCCCTGTGAAGGATTTTCAAAGCAACAGTAATATTAAGGTTTATAAAATCTCACTAAACTTATACCAATAAATATATCTGTACATATCTAGATATAGATAGCAATCCCTGTGTACATGCCAGAACAGCCTGAGACACACATGGCTGCTTGTCGCACGTGTGACGTCATTATGAAAGCCCTGCATTGAGCACATACAAAGTTACGGTGTAGTCTAAGTACTGAGCAGCCAGCCTGCAGATCCCCGTTACCGGTAGGGCGGGTGTTCGCCTTCCTCCGCTCACACTCACACTCGGCTGAGAGTTCACAGCAGCCATTGGAAAGGAGAAGCCATGCTCGTCACGTGACTGGTCTGTGCGGTGACATTGTACCACGTGACCTCCAGCTGTTCTACACGTAACGGGCTCTATGGTGTCGGCGGTGCAGTGCAGGGTGTAAAGCAATGGGAGTCAGTGTTATTCCCGTATATCGGGGATAATGCAGGTTATCAGAGGCGGAATGTGTACAGGAAGCTTTATTTATAGGGAAGCATAGGATAAACATATGGAAGCTGCCATGGCAGACTTGTCACCCTGTAGCTGGCTGCTTTCTTTAGTGAGGTGCAGCCAGGAAAGTGGTAGTAAGCTCTGCTTTTCCACTTCTACCTACAGGCATAGGTGTGTGCAGTAGTGATCGACCGATATCGGTTTTTTGTTGCCAATACCGATATTTTGGTCAATGCATATCGGTATCGGCCGATATGCGCCGATATTTTCATACATTTAAAAAATGTATTTATTTTTTTTTATTTATTTTTCTTGACAGGTATTGTTGTGGAGGGATCTGGGGATCTAAAAGACCCCAAACCCCTCCTCTGCACTTAAAAGCATTCGAAACGCCAAGTTTGGCTGTTTTGAATGCTGTCATTTTTTTTAATCTGGCGCCAGTACCCGGAAGTGATGTCATGACATCACTTCCTGGTTTTTGCATGGAGACTCGATCAGCGAATGCAACTTTCATTGGGTCTTCGGCAGCCATGCAGGCTGTTGCCCAGGTCTCCCGGTAGGACGGGAGACCCGGGCGAGCCGTCGAAGGTGGCGGGAGATGGGGGGGTGTCCCCTCCCGCTCCTTGTAATGACAGCCGAGCGGCTTCTCAGCCACATCGGTTTATTACAAGACAGCCGACCCTCGGCTATGGACGCCGTTACCGGGGTGATTCCTCTAGCTGCAGGCATCACTCCAGTACAAGCACTTACCCGAAAATATCGGTAACCTCCGGGGCCAATTTCGCTATATCGGAGAAAGTGCATATCGGCCCTCGATATATCAGCTTTGCCGATTATCGGTCGATCCCTAGTGTGCAGCCCAAAGCTCAAACACACGTCTTTCTCTGCAGCCTCAGCTGCACTGGACAGTGAATGAATGGGAAGTGCTCTGTGCTGAGCAGCTTCCTGGTCATTCACAAGCTGAAGCATAGTAAACACAGCTTGCTATGCTTCAGTTATGAATGAACGCAGTTAGTGTGTTCATTTAGAAAAGAAAGGGGCCGGTAAATGACATTTACCAGCCTCTTCCCACACTCTCTATTCCAAAACATCCCCCACAGGAGCTGAGAGGAGCGAAACAAAGCCAACAGCACTGCGTGTGGGGGGGGGTCAACAAGGAGTGAAGCCCAGGCAATAAAGGGAAATGACACTGCAGGCAAGGATTAGGTTGTGTCCTGGCACACCCGTAGACATGTGATGTTTGTTTCGTTACGAATGGATGTTCAGTCAAATTTTTAGGTATTCGGATACAAACGAAATTACAATTCAAACAAAGTTTACTGAATGCTCCGAATAATGAAACAAAATGTATCCAAATTTCGGAAATTCAAATTGAAATTCGAATCGAGCTTTACATCAAATTCCAGTTGAATTCGAACTGTAAACATATTTCTGAAATCAAAGACTTTGTGCGTTAATAGAGCACCATTTTGAAATAATAATGTTTTTGTTAAGCCAAAGGTGATTTAGACCCCGTTCACACTGGGGCGACCTGTCAGGCGACCTGGTCGCCTGAGAAGTCGCGGTGGGTCGCCTGCCATAGAGCAGCACAGGACCCGTTCTAATAGGAGCGACACAAGTCGCTCCGACTTAGAAAAAGGGTCCGGAGCTTCTTTGGGGCGACCTGCATTGACTTCAATGATATGAAGTCTGTGCCGGCCGCTCCGAGGTCGCGGTGCGAGCTGCGCACCGCGACTTCACAGGTCGCCCCGGCAAGTCGGGTCACCCCAGTGTGAACGGGGTCTTAAAGAGTCTTTGTAATCATTTCATGAAGATTTTTCTTTTGATTGTTCACTTTGCCCCATTCGATTAGAGAAAAAAAATCTAAAGTTTTCGATTCAACCGATTCAAAATGTATTGATTCAAACGTTTTGAATCAAAGAAATCGGTAAGGCTCCGTTCACATCTAGGCGTTTTGGGGCGTTTTTGGGGCGTTTTTCTGCTCTAGGATCAGCTCTCAAAACGCCCAACAAGACAAATCCTATTCATTTCAATGGCCCCTGTTCACATCTGAGCGTTTTGAAGCTGTATACAAAACGCCCAACGCTCAAAAAAGTACATGAGCTTCTTTTTGGGCAGATTACAGGCGTTTTCCATTGATCTCTATTCAATCTAAAAACGCCTGCACAAAAATCGCGGTAAAAAAACGCGCGAAAAACGCTACGCTCAGGTGTGAATGTAGCCTAAATTCAATTTGAAAAAGACATAAAACAAATTCCAAATATAAAATTAAACTAATTTAACAAAATTAAATAACTAGATTAACAAGTGTAAACAAAACAAACACATTTTTTTTATCTACACACCCCCTGCCCATGCCTATTATGCCTACAGGTAATCTTTTATCAAGTCTTATCTGTAGGTAGAGGGAATGTGTTCTAAATATGCACCATTTAAGAGATATTCACATCCACTCTAGCTAATTGCGTCACTGCGCATGCACGGTGTGCTTTGCATTGAGGGCGCACCGAGTATGTCGTGAATGCAGAGATCGCCATGCTCTTGCCCTTGCACATTTCTTGGACTGCATTCAAAATACACAGTTTGTAAAATTTCCTGCGGGTGCCAGTAGCTTGTTAAGGGCACCCCAAGTGTTTCTGTGAGTACTGGGGTACCATGCGATTTGGTGCAGCATGTTTTTCAACAGCAGAGCATGCACTACTTTTTGTGCATTCCAATGCAATTAACAGCACATTCAAATGAATGGGCTGCAAAATCCCAGTGCAGGGGAACACACAGGATTCTGATGCGATTCTGATGCGAACATGCCCGAAAGTGTAACTAAAGGCATTTTTTTTTGTTTTAGAGTGAGGAGGGATTAGAACAGCTGTCAGGTTTTTATTGCTGTCTGGCTGTAGGGAGATTCACCCTCTCTATATTTTTCCTGTTTACCGTTATCACTAAGAGAGAAAGTGGAAGCAAATCCCAAATTTTAGATCGTCAGCAAAACAGGAATAGAGAGGAAATCATCCAATGGGGATACGAGTTCTGGTGAAAACCATTGATTTCCTCATTTTGGAGGGATTTCCTCTTACTTCTAGGTTTGGCTATGGGATAGGAAGTGAAGGAAAATCTCCCCAATGGAACGGAGATTAAATAAAAAAACTGACAGAGGTTATAAACCACCCTTAAGTTGGCCACACACTAGCCGAAAAATCATTAGAAAATCTGTCATTTGGTCCTATTATTCGGTTTTCGTCCAGTTAATGGGCACAAATAGAATATCGTTTTTAACTTTTCAGAGTCGAAGGAACAGTTTGGAAAATTCTGCAGAATGAACGATTAAATTGAAAGGTTAATGTGTTTCTCGGCCGAACTGTTTGCAGTAGGCATATGTGACAAACTGAATGAAAAACTGATTCATTTATGTCCATTGAACGATTTTATCTTTCGAAATTCGGTCATTACATGATGGCACGATCGTCTGCTCTCACGGCCGTTTTTCGAAAAATGAGTTTGAACGATTTTTCAGCTAGTGTATGGCCAGCTTTGCTCTATCCAAAATAGGGAAAAAGTAGTTTTGTGGACCCTGGACATAATAAGCATTTACCCCTTGCAGGGTGGGGAAGAGCTCTCTCTGGACCTAAATTTTGTATTACACCAAGTTTGCACAGCACAGATTTTAGCTTGCACATGATTGGATGATGGAAGTCAGCAGAGCTTCTGCTCATTTATTTTGTTCTGGAGCAACTGCAGTCTAATCAGTCTAAAAAGATAGCAGTTTCAAAATTCAAAGAAATTATAAGGAGATTTTTTTTTTTTTATAACAAACAAGTCATACTGTGGTTTGTTAGAAAGCATTCCCCATCCTCCTCCTCTTCTCAGGTCCCCCACAGGTGCTCCTGGTGAAGTGGTTAGCACTTTCACCTAGCAGCAAGAGGGTCGCTGGTTCGAATCCCAATCACGACACTACCTGCCTGGAGTTTGCTTGTTCTCCCTGTGCCTACGTGGGTTTCCTCCGGGTACTCCGGTTTCCTCCCACACTCCAAAGACATGCTGGTAGGTTAATAGGATCCTGTATAAAAATTGGCCCTACTATGAATGTGAGTTTTTTTATACAAAAAAAAGAGCAACAATTTTGAAAAAATAACAATATTTTTCACATTCTTTTATATGAAATTCCCCAAAAAAAATGTAAAAATCAAAATTTTTTAACTTTTTTTTGCCGATTTGCTTTCTGCTACATATTTTTGGTAAAAAAAATCGCAATAAGAGTACTTTGATTGGTTTGCGCTAAAGTTATCGCAGCTACTAACTACGGGAAATTTATGTCATTTTTATTGTTTTTTTTTAACTAGTAATGGCGACGATCTGCGATTTTTTTTTTTTTTTTTTTTTGCGGGACTGCGACATTGCGGCGGACAGATCGGACCCTTTACTGACATTTTTGACACTTTTGGGGGTACCAGTGACATTGCTACAGTAATCAGTGCTATAAATATGCACTGTTACTGTAAAAATGACACTGGCAGGGAAGGGGTTAATTTTTATTGGTGATCAAGGGGTTAATGTATGCCTGGTGCTTACTGACGTGTGTGGGGGGAGGGGACTGTGTGACACAGAGACAGATCGCAGGTTCAGCTATGCTGAACCCTGCAATCTGACCCTGCCTGTCACTTAGGAGATCAAACAAAGTGGGCAGATCTCCACACTCGCAGCGCTCCTCCCCTGGCCCGACTCCCGCTGTAACTGAATACAGCGCGCCGCCCACAATGGGAGGAGTCCAGCGACGTATGTCTACGTCGCTGGACGGAATCAAGCCACTTTGCCGCAGTAGTACCCATGTGAGCGGTCGGCAAGTGGTTAAAGTCTTTAAGGTTATAGTCTCTGAGCAAATTGCAAACCAGTCTACGACAGTCCTCAATGGACACCCTCTCCTTCTGGTGGATAAGGTGTTTTTTGGCACACCACAAAGTGTTCTTAAAGCAACTTTCACCCACCAGGTGCCATCAATGTCCTCCTGTGTAATTGTCCCACAGAATAGTCCATTCATCACACCAAAGTTTATGATGGCGGTCTGTGGTACAAAGTCTCTGAGGTCCGGTTCCAGGGCCCTCAACAGGTTCCGAACAAAGGGGCACTCCCAGAAAACATGCAAAGCAGTTTCCACCTGGTTGAAGGGGCAGTGCTCAGGTTTCTGGCATGCATAAATGTCCTTCGTGTCAACCCCCTTTGGATCGCCTTCCATGCTAGATTTTTGTGCCTGTTGGTAAGTCTCTTCCAGCTCATAGTCTAATGTCCCATTAACACTTATATGCACACTAGGGGCAATTTCCAGGGAAAAATAGCTATATTTTTGTATTGTGGAAAGAATCCCACTTAAAAACAGGGAGAACATACAAACTCCATGCTGCACATACTTGTACATGAACAATTATTTTCACAAACTTTTCACCTAAAGTCTATGGACAGAAAAGGTTTATAAAAATGATAATTTCCCCTAATTGGCTGTGATGATTGCTTAAGGAGACAATCCTATTACTGAAGTCACACTGTTACCCTTTAACTGCCCAACACAGCGGGAGCCAATCAGAGGGTCCGGCGAAGGCAATGTCTGCCGGGACCCGCCGATCGTTCAGAGGAGGGTAGAGGCAAAACAGCAGTCTGCCTATGCAAACAAGGCAGACCGCCATTCTGTTAAAGAGGAAGATGGAGATCTTGTGTTTCTGCTAAGCAGAAACGCGGATCTCTGTCTTCCTCCAGTTAGGCCATCCCCCACACAGTTAAAATCACTCCCTATGCCCCTAATGGTAACCCCTTCCCTGCAAGTTTCATTAGTACAGTGACAGTGCATTTTTTTTTAGCAGTGATCAATTTATTGGTGTCACTGGTCCCCAAAAAGTGTCACTTAGTGTCGCAGTCCCATTAAAAATCACTGATCACCACCATTACTAGTAAAAAAATACAAAAATAAAAATTCCATAAATCTATCCCATAGTTTGTAGACGCGATAACTTTTCCGCAAACCAATCAATATACACTTATTGGGGTTTTTTTACTAAAAATATGTAGCAGAATACATATTGGCCTAAATTAATGAATGCTTTGAAGCAAAAGTTCTCCCTTAGCCCGTCTTCGCAAGGGCTGCTATCTGTAATAGAGATCTGGCACATATGCAGACTCACAGAGAGTCTCTGCCACGTCTACAAGAACATTACGTCATTCTGGCCTAGGCCAGTACTAAAGGCTTGTACACACTATAGGAAAATTGTGCAAACATTTTCATCTGAGGAACGATCGTACAGTCTCCTGATAGTGTGTACAAAACTTTCGACATCTGATTCCAGCATTCCGAAAAAAAATTTCAGAAGGGGCAGACTCCAAAATTTTTCTCGTACAGAACAGAACAAATGATTGTGTACCATTTTTGGACGAGAAAAATCAGAAAAGAAACTGTACATGATGAGAAACAATAAACCACATAAAAAATCCTTTGTTGTAGGAAAATTTTCGCACATTATTTCCTTCCTCGGTTCCAACTTGATGTGAAGTAACAAGGAAAATCAGACAGTCATTCGCCCGATTTTCTAATAGTGTGTACCCCACTTTAGGAAGTAAAATAATTACAGTATATATAAATAAAAAAAATTAAATAGTAAAATAATAATATATTTTTTTTTGCTAGGAAAGACTGATAGTTGCATAAACATGGATGCTTAACTAAAATAATTGTGCGTATTTAAGAAAAGATATTTTGTAAGCAAAACCTTTCTTGCAAAGGCTATCAACACACCCGCCATTTAACACCCAGAACTGGGTAATGATAAGAACAAGTATTTTTTTTTTCTCTGATAATCTATATTTATGGGCACTATTATGGGTGTTAAGGAGTAAATTGTATATTTTAATAAACATTATGGAAAATAGTTTATGCACAAAGTAATGTGATTTTAAATACCTTTTCAATACCCTTTATGACATTGTCCAGGCTGCAAGCCTTAAGTCTAGGCACTGTAGCCACGCCTGTGTTTGCATTAACCTGGCCCAGCCATTTTCACACCTCTAGTAGTAAAGACAATGCAGATTTTGACAAAGTGTTTATTCACTCTGTCTAGATGGCACACAGCAGCATTGTTGTCGTCTGGACCCTTAAACACCCATTACTCACTATTTAGTTAAATGATTGCCAGTCATTAGAGTTAATTAACATATGTTTTCAGCTTTAATACCTCTTAATCATATGTTTGTACATAATCAAATTGATGCAGAATATGATACTCAAAAGTCAGAAAAGCGTATCATTACATAACAGTTATTTATCCAAAATACAGTATATACAGAAATGCACAGCAGTAGGTATTTTAACAAGCAGGGTTTGGAGTAAAGGGTACTGTTTGTTTAAAGTCAATAATTAGCAATTTAATTACTAGTTAATATGTCTAATGACTTTATTCTCTAATTATCTAAGTGCTTCACATTGTAATGATTTTTTAGAAAGGAAGGTTTAATGTACAAGCTTTTATTGGCACAAGTACCATGCAAAATAGTACCTAAATAAAAAATACCAACAAATCCCTAAAAAATGTATATAGTTATAAAATAGAGAGCTAGTATGCCTAGGATGTTAAAAAAATAGGGAACTATCGATGTGCAGCACATAGACCAGATCAGTAGGTAGGGTAAACCATTTGTTTGCTTAATATATTGCTAAACTGTAAAATCTAATAATAAAATAAATCAAAAAAGCAGGTCATCACTAACATCAAGGGAAGTGTTGGCAACTTCTGTCCAGCATGGCTGGAACTCTTCTAGGATGTCTTGCAATGAGAATTTTGGATCTGCACTCATACCAGACTCAGGGGCTGAGGCACAAGCAGATGTGTACTCTGGGGGGCTTGCGGCATGGTGCAGGTTATTGCTGGGAAACAGTTGCGGCTTCATAAATGGCTGGAGCTGTGGTTGTGTGATATCAAAGGAGCTCCGAAAACAGGATGGTGCTACAACACCTGTTGGCTGACATTGATTTGGCCACATATAACTGAAAGGTTGGGGGCCTGCCAAACTGTTCATATGTAAGTGGCTCCGTGTCTGCAGAGGAAGGGTGCAGGTCTTGAAGATATCTTGAGCTTTCTCAGTATATTCCACCCCATAAAGTTTCCTTTCTGCCTGGACTACTTGGCCTTCCTGAGAGATCTGAGTAAACTGTGTCCTTTCAATATCATGTAGCCAATTCTCTTCTTCTGTAGTAATTTTCGTATTCTTCCTGGCTCTTCGGTTCTGGAACCAGACCTACAAATATAAAGAGAAATGGTTTATTTCTTCCTT
This sequence comes from Pelophylax lessonae, assembly GCF_965119305.1. Taxonomy (NCBI): domain Eukaryota; kingdom Metazoa; phylum Chordata; class Amphibia; order Anura; family Ranidae; genus Pelophylax; species Pelophylax lessonae. The sequence goes on along the minus strand of NC_138773.1, from coordinate 255,635,619 downwards.
CAATGCAGAATGCATCAGCAGTGATGTGGAACATTTTTAATGTGTAGAGAATTGCTAGCAGCTGTTAGGGGCAGTGTTAATTTTGTCGACTAAAACCGACTAAAACATTTTCGTCGACTAAATTAACACAATTTTAGTCGACTAAAATACGACTAAAACTAAAACAATTCAGATGACTAAAAGACGACTAAAACTAAAATGGCATTTTAGTCTTAAGGCTAAAATACGACTAAAACTAAAATGGCATTTTAGTCATAAGACTATAACTAAAACTAAATAAAAAATTGACATCATCAAAATTAACACTCCTCTGCTGGCCATTTCTATATCGGCAACACAATTCCATCCAGAGCATGTAATAATAGCACATTAAAGTTTAAACATGTATTGCACCACCGCATACGCATAAGTAAGGAGCATCTACTAAGCTGCTGAAAACTAAACAATTAAGAAAAAGGCTTTTCTTATATTTTTCCCTAATATTTAATGTTGGTGAATTATTCAGGTAATATGTGCAATGACATTACAGCCAATGGAGTTTACAGCAATGTTAATTTCGTCAACGAAAACGTTTTCGTCACCGGCATTTTTCAACTGACGAAAACGAGACGCAAAGTATAGCACATTTTCGTCAAATGACGACAACTATGATTTAAATCAAATCCGTTTTCGTTAAGGAACGAAAACTAAACGAGAATGTGAGGCAGGGACGTTTACCCAACTTCCGGTTTTCACGGAGCTCCGCCTGTGTGGTGTCTGGCATGGCGTGCCCTGTGACGTCCGACGTGAGGAGTGGACTTCTACAAGAGAGTCGACTCGAGACCAGTCACCTGACCTCACCAAAGCACTGCAGCTGCAGCACTACAGCCAGACGCGCCAGGCCCAAATCATCACACGGCACAGGCACCCGGCCACCACCACATCCAGAGCAGAGCAGAGCACCCACTGTGAGTTAACAGCCAGGCCAGCTATTACTGCCTCCCTGAGTCCCCTCAGACCACTCACCAGTCACCACTGGCATCTGATTCCGCCATCCATCCAGGACTGTGTGCGTGCATATAGGCCCATCCTGTTCAACAACTTCAGTTCAGAGTCAGACCAGAGACCACCCTTAAACCTGAGACCCCCATCCAGCACTCTGAGCAGCACTGTGTGCACTCACTGCACTGATTTCAGGCAGCAGCATTACAGGCCTCCTCTCTGACCTGACCATGACCATTTAGATGGCTAAAATTAGTTTTAGTCTACTAAAATGTAGGACGTTTTAGTCGACTAAAATGTAAGATGTTTTAGTCGACTAAATACGACTAAAACTAAAACACTTGCAGAAGACTAAAATGGGACTAAAACTAAAATGCCGTTTTAGTCCTAAGACTATGACTAAAACTAAATTGAAATTTGCTGCCAAAATGAACACTGGTTAGGGGAAGGCCCACATCTATACTTAAAAATGAAAGAATAGGAAATCTTTACAGAAGTAAAAAGGCATTTTTTTCCAAAGGGATAGCTTTGGAAGATGGAATAACCTCACCCTGTCTTGCCTCTGGGACAAGAAGGAAGGGAAATAAAAATAAATACAATGTCATAGCACGCACTAAGTTAATATTATTTATAAAAGACCAAGCATCAAGGACTGTTGTCATACATCATAAAACATCAAATGTATTATTTAATCAATGGAGCAGGTGCACTTGCACAGATCTGCTAAATCCTGCAGCACTAGCCCATGTTGTTATTCTCATGACAGCCTAATTCTTGGTTAATGCAATAGAGAATGCTGTAATGAAAATCCATGGGGAGACAGAACTGTAGTACAATTCATGGATGGAGGCATGTGCCTTTGTGTGTTTCTGTCCATTGAAGTGTCTTCCAGCACTGGTGGATTTAATTTACATGGCAGCTAGCATCAGCAATGTAGACATAAAATAAACTAGTACAAACAGTCACTTCCAGTGCTAGGAGCTCCTTCACAGTTGAATAGAAATGTAGGACAACAACTCCAGATGCTAGGTGGATGCACCTTGCTTGGACAGGGTAATCCAAAAAACAGACAAACAGGAAGGCGCAGGCATCTAGTGGATTAACAAAAATGTATTTTCGCAATAAAGACAGCTAAAAGTGAAAACTCGCAAAAGGTGCAACCATGAATTGCCAAATGATCCACAAGATGCCATACAGTGCGGAATACACATACTCCAAACATGCCCCATAATGAGGATATAAATATGAGCTCCATACCTGAATTCTGGATTCATGTACCCCTGTGAGTTGGGACAGCTTCTCCCTCACTGAGATGCCTGGATAGGGGTTGGTTTCAAAGGTTTTAAGCAACAATTCCAGATGGGATCGGCTGTAGACAGTGCGCCGTCTCCTGACTTTTCCAGTGATGGAGCTGGTGCCATTTTTCACAACACAATCCTTATCTAAAACAAAGAAAATAACAAGTTAGTTTCAATATACACTAGAAAAAATAAGTAATATTCATGTCCAAGTAAAATGCAAGCAATAATACATATAAGAGGTGTGGACCATTAGGCTTTTTATTTATCATTTTCTTTCATTTCTGCACTGAACTCACCTTAAATCAAGTCGTGTATATCCAAATTTATTTTTATTTTTTTTGTATTAATACTTTTATTGTATACAGCAGTTTCTTTATAGTACACTTCTACACATTGGTATAAAAAGGCCCTAACAAAAACTATTTTCTCGTTCTAATACGTTTTACTGAGTTGGAAAATGCATGGAAAAGCATTTAGTATGAGTGATCCCTAAAGCTAGCCCCACAGCCATAAACATAAGAGATGGGTTGGGTGTGCTGCCACAGTTTACATTCCAACAATAGTCATATTTATAAGCATGCATAATCATATTGTTTAACTATGCACAATTATATGCTTGGCAGAATACCCTAGCGCCATTTTTATCTCAGGCAAACAATAGCATTCAGATCAATCTACTGTCCCCTGAAGATCTGCCTGGAAGTGTTTCAAAATATTCAGAGAGAGGTAATTGTAGCCGTATTAGTGCACTTGCGACAGAGACAATTGAGTATTGTCCGTGATACTTTTTTTATTTGCACTAACATACAATTTTTCAGGACAAGCTTTCGGGGTATGTCCCCTTCATCAAGATCCATACTTGGATCTTGATGAAGGGGACATACCCCGAAAGCTTGTCCTGAAAAATTGTATGTTAGTGCAAATAAAAAAAGTATCACGGACAGTACTCAATTGTCTCTGTCGCAAGATATTCAGAGAAATAATTAAGATTGGCCAATGTAGATGAACCTGGACAAATCAGGTGACCGTCATTGTACACATATGATCTGAGCAGCTACAGCTGTCATATCATAATAAGGCACAGGGTGCCACAAAAGCAAGAGGGTTGCCAATTTTTTAAACCCATGATCCTTTGATGTGGGCACCGCCACAGTAGTTTATGGTAAAGTTATTATTTGGAAATCAGATTCACCTCAATTTGCTTCAATTTGAGAAATGTGTGTAATAATCTAAAACAAGGCTTTATGGTGCCACTTACCTTTAATAGTCTTCTCCAGCTCTGTCATTTTGATCTCAGCAGATGATACCCAGGTGAGAGCTTCCACTAAATCTGACAAGGAAGGAGAGGACCATTGCTTTTATACTCTCAACCTTCCAGCTAAAATATGTAAATGTGTCTGCTGCTGGCCTTTTCATAACAAGGTGTGGAAGGGTCTGTAAGTGACAGTGACACGAATGACTCCCTTCTTTCCCTACTATGTTTTGTGCTGTGCAAGACAATACACAAGTAGGGGAGACTCATTGAACACCCCTAATTAGCATACTTGTCTACAGACATTGACAACTCAATACACATCCAAAATGTCTTGAAGAGTCGACAGAGTAGGTAAAAGGGAAAGTAGCCATAAGAAATTCAGAATAGCAAAACAAACACATATGATTTATTAGTAAAAAGACTTAAATTCAATCAAATGTACTGTACTGCAATTGTGATTGCTATACTATAAATGATTTCACATAATTTTATTGCTGGGTATGTCTAGTTTTAACTACATAGTTCAAAATAACTACTGGTTGGTTGTTCCTACCACCACCACCACCTTCCCGTCTTTACATATTTAGTAGAGATGAACACCAGTGTACCTGCTCACATTTTGAAATTGTTATATTTCCATTAATTTCCATTAATATTAAAAGTTATTGATGTGAATCAGGTGTCCAAAAACTGACCATAAGTCCTAATAACACAAATCACTAATTAGTGATGCTAATGTAGAGGAGTCTTTAGTGGATGGTAGAAAAGACTGGTCATCAGCATCTGACACGTAGCTGGAAACCTTTCCTAAAGGCATCTGGCAAACTTTATTTTAAATCAGCATTTGCAGTCAGTGCAAGGGTTCCATCTGCAAAAATGTGTGTGCGTATATATATCTATAGATATACATATATAGATATATAGATACATAGATACATATAGATATATAGATACAGTATCTCACAAAAGTGAGTACACCCCTCACATTTTTGTAAATATTTTATTATACTTTTCATGTGATAACACTGAAGAAATTACACTTTGCTACAATGTAAAGTAGTGAGTGTACAGCTTGTATAACAGTGTAAATTCGCTGTTCCCTCAAAGTAACTCAACACACAGCCATTCATTTTTAAACCGTTGGCAACAAAAGTGAGTACACCCCTAAGTGAACATGTCCAAATTTGCCCCAAATGTGTCAATATTTTGTGTGGCCACCATTATTTTCCAGCACTGCCTTAAACTTCTTGGGCATGGAGTTCACCAGAGCTTCACAGGTTGCTACTGGGGTCCTCTTCCACTCCTCCATGATGACATCATGGAGTTGGTGGATATTAGAGACCTTGCGCTCCTCCACCTTCCATTTGAGGATGCCCCACAGATGCTCAATAGGGTTTAGGTCTGGAGACATGCTTGGTCAGTCCATCGCCTTTACCCGCAGCTTCTTTATCAAGACAGTGGTCATCTTACAGGTGTGTTTGGGGTCATTATCATGTTGGAATACTGCCCTGCAGCCCAGTCTCCGAAGGGAGGGGATCATGCTCTGCTTCAGTATGTCACAGTACATGTTGGGGTACGCTTAGGGGTGTACTCACTTTTGTTGCCAACGGTTCAGACATTAATGGCGGTGTGTTGGGTTATTTACACTGACAGAACATTTACATTGTTCTACAAGCTGTATACTCACTACTTTACATTGTAGCAAAGTGTAATTTCTTCAGTGTTGTCATATGAAAAGATATAATAAAATATTCACAAAAATGTGAGGGGTGTACTCACTTTTGTGATATATATATATATATATATATATATATAGTTAGTTTTCATCAGTGTGGCAATATTTATTTATTTTTCATATGTGCACATTTTGAATGCACATTTTGTAACTGCAATTCATACACACAGTGGCATAACAATAGCCATAGTAGCCAATGTGACCTCTATGCTATGGGGCCTGGGGTAAGACCCTAAAACTAAAATCCCTGCATCTATAGACCTCCACGATCTAACACTAACCTATCTTGCCCTGTAAAGAAGAAATCAGTATACATACCTTTTTTGAAGCTGATCCGATCCAGTCTCCAGCAGCGCAAGCTCCGACAACGGCTGTGAAATAAATGGAGAATGACGTCACCCATATACTTATTATGGGGCTTCCATTCGGATTTGTCTGCACCCGCCTCCACAGAGAAGCTCCAGCTGACATTTTCATAATATACTATATCATTATGATTATTATTACTGCAACTACACTATATTACTAAAAGTATTGGGACGCCTGCCTTATAACAGCTTCAACTCTTTTGAGAAGGCTGTCCACAAGGTTTAGGAGTGTATCTATGGGTATGTTTGACCATTCTTCTAGAAGTGCATTTGTGAGGTCAGGCACTGATGTGAACGAGAAGGCCTGACACAGTCTCTGCTCTAATTCATCCCGAAGGTGTTCTGTTGGGTTGGGGCCAGTCAAGTTCCTCCACCCCAAACTCACTCATCCATGTCTTTATGGGCCTTGCTTTGTGCCCTGGTCCAAATCATTTGGTGGAGGTGGGAATATGGTGTGGGGTTGTCTTTCAGGGGTTGGGCTTGGGTCCTCAGTTCCAGTGAAGGCAAATCTTAAGGCATCAGCATACAAAGACATTTTGGACCATTTCATGCTCCCAACTTTGTGGGAACAGTTTGGGGATGGCCCCTTTCTGTTCCAACATGACTGCGCACCAGTGCACAAACAAGGTTTATATAGACATGGATGAGCGAGTTTGGGGTAGAAGAACTTGACTGGCCTGCACAGAGTTCTGACCTTAACCCCATTGAACATCTTTAGGATGAATTCAAGCAGAGACTGCAAGCCAGGCCTTCTCGTCCAACATCCGTGCCTGACGTCACAAATGGGCTTCTGGAAGAATGGTCTAACATTCCCATAGACACACTCCTAAACCCTGTGGACAGCCTTCTCAGAAGAGCTATAAAGGGTGGACCAACTCAATATTGAACCCTACGAACTAAGACTGGGATCCCATTAAAATGTATGTGCTTGTAAAGGCAGGCGTCCCAATACTTTTGGTAATATAGTGTATATCTTTCATGCTTAGGACAAGGCATGAAGATCACACATGGAAAAATGTCATTTCTTATTGTTTGCCCGGCTTTATATGTTATTTGATATAAAGATCTCTATATAAATACTCAGGGCTTTTTTTCTCCGAGAATAGGTGCAGGTACTTCCCTCCTCTGAGTCACCCCTTGTCTACACACCCTACCCACCCCTGAGCGCTGTCCTTTGGTTCCACCCTCTACCCACCATCCAGTACCAACCCTCCTTTTAGAGAATACAGAACCAAGTATCATGTTGTGGTTGTAGGTAATTTCTAGGTAATTTGTATAGAATTTGTTATAGAAAACTAGAAAAACAGTAAAATAGATCAACAACAACAATAGCCCCCCAGCAACAATAAATCCTCCCCTGCAATTGCCCCCCCCCCCAATAAATCCTCCCCTGAAACAATAGACCCCCCCCCCAACAGCAAGTTCCCCCAAGCAAAAATAATTCCTCCACTGCAACAATAGCACCCCCCCCCCACAACAGAATGCCCTCCAGCAACAATAGATTCACCCCAGCAACAATAGATCCCCCAACAGCCAGCATCAATAGGCCATTCAGCTCACCCCACTGACCCCAGTACCTCTTTGCCATTGCATACATTCAGACTGGAGGTGCCGGAACTGCGTTCCCCCGCGTTCCCGCTGAAAAAAATCCCTGTAAATACTACAAAAATGTAAGGATTAACCTAAAAGAAACAGGTTACTAGCTCAGAAGAGTTAGGTTTGATCACAATTACTTTAGTCAGTAGTCTTTTACAGATCCATGGAGTTTATAATATATTTCACCTTTCTTTTCAATATATTGTTATTGAAAATGTTAAGCATACTTTCATACAGTACAGTACAAGACAATAGCAATAGAGTTCAAATCATTTCGATGGGAACAATCACAGAGCTGCCCCCCTTAAAATTGACCATCAGTTACTGTACCTATTGGGAATAATTAAACCTCAGGTTTTATTATGTGAAACTGAATTGATCTTTTTATTAGTCGTTCTTGATGTTTTAAAATGTTCCACCTGCGTTATAGGCCTTACCCTTTGATATCATTATTTGCCTACAGTTTGTGTCCTTTTTGGAAAAACCTTTCAATAAACATATTGAAGCAGAAGATAACACAGTTCATTTTCTGTAATTTTAGGTATAGAAGATCTCCATACTCTAGCAAGAATTTTTTTGGCTACATATATTTCACCTTTATAGGTGATAGCAGAGTTCCACCCATTTTTGAAAGTCTGATTACTGTCATGTCCACCCTGAATGCTATAATAAATGGCAATACATTTTTTTTTTCTTTTGTAGATACCTTTTTTTCACTTTTCCTCTGCAGCACATCTGGCTGTGGCTGTCTAGGCGATTATGTCACTAGGGGATTTGCAAGGGCTCCTGGGAGAGCGGCGTCATGTTTCTCAGGAGTCCTTGCGAATTGCCTAGTGACGAAATCTCACATTATTTCCATACTGGAATTCCCGCTGCCGCCATTGCTATGGCAACCTGTCGGGAAGAGAAAGAGCCGCTCAGTGGCTTCACTGCGCAGGCGCGAGATTGGGAGGTGCATGCTGGGTGGGTACCCAACTGCACGGAATCCCAGAAATACACAGGAGCGGGGCTTCAGATGCCCGCATCCTTGATGGCCACAGCCTGCTTCCAAGATCAAGTAAGAGATTACAGATTTACAAGTAACAATTATAAGGACAGTTACACTAATATCCAAATAATATAGTACAAGTACTAGGAATCGCAGGGGTGCTTTTGTCAAAAAATTGCTTAGGAGACTGGAGGTCCTCTTTAATAGGCAGTTTATTCTCCAGGTCATGAGTTAAACAACATAAATGTACAGTAGCTAGTCCATTCCCCATCTAAAAATGTATTGTTGTGTAGCTTTAAAGTTACACCACTTGACATTTAGCTTTATTAACAAAAATATAAAAACTTCACAGCCAGAAGAGTTGTACTATAGAGTGGCACTGCTAAAGGTTTGTCAGTATATGGTCTATGATGGGGGTTTGTCTGAACATGGCACAGCTAGAGGTTTCTCTGATATTTATTCCTATTGTGGACACTGACAGTGTGTCATCTAAATCTGGCATAAAGTGTCAGATACCTGTAGACTAAACATGTCCCTACATGCCCACTAAGGCAGAGGCAAAGCAGTGTAATTAAAGGCTGTTTCCATTTATTAAACTGGTGATTGAAGATTAGATTCGGCAGACTGTCTATCAATGTCTGTATGCTTTATCATTTCAAGTCACTAATCAAAGGAGGAAGTGTGGATACACAACTTAGTTAATTTTATATTCAATTTGGCAACAAGAACGTGTGTTTCAGAAGGACATGACTCCTCTACCCAAATGCTATCCACTTGGATATTGTTTGGGTGGGGTAGATTTTTTTTTTTTGTCAAATAATTGTATTTAGGTGTGTGTACATTTGTGTATGGTGCTGAGTGAACAGTTAATGCAGATTTGTTGAGATTTGTTGAAGATCAAGGCACCCATTAGGCATTAGCAGATCTGGAGACCAGATTTATAGGTGCATATTCAGGTCACATGTGCATGTGGCCATACAAGCAATGATGGGGCATGTCTTGCAATAACTACTCAGTATGGTGTACTACTCAGTACACACTGTATGGTGTGTACATAATCACTCAGGTAGCATCTATTGCACGTTAGATTGTGAAAGTTGGGATTCATCAAACAAAATGGGGAAAATACCCACTATTTGTTACACACAAAAGGAAGGGGGCAACCAGGGTTTGGATTAATCCCTTTTATTTTGCTGTTAGATCATTTAAACAATAAGATCCTGATATGTTTGCGCTGTAGGAGATATAGTTATATATATAGCATAGCTCACTGCTGTCTCTTCTTTGGAGGGACTGTCCCCCTTTCCTCCTCGGTTTTCTCTCTTTTTGTACATGCCCGTATAAAAAAATGCACAATTGAAATAACTTCAAATAAATTCAGTGTGGCGCAACACCTAAAAAAAAAATTACTCATAAATAGTCCAAAGTCCCATAAAGTTGTGCGTCTACACTCACATCCAATGGCCACCAAAAACGTCTTATATGTTAAATCAATAATCGTATCAAGTTGAAGAAAGTAAACAAAAATACATTTAAAAGACTGTGTTGATGAACTTGTCTTCACACACAATAATCAACATGCTCATTACTATTTACCCCAGGCACATCTCTCATACCCTCCTTAACTGTCACAGGGCATCAGTTCCCTTGGCTTAGCAAAGTTTACTACATACTCAACTCATATATCAAACAAGACAGAAAGGAACAAACATAGTGTACTTCATATATTTCTTTATTAAAACCCCGCAATAAAAATACACTTACAAAGTATAAAGCACTTATCAAAGCAATATCACCATCCGACTCACCAACACTTTGGGCGTGACTCTGGCATGACATCACAGGCTAGGCTCCTCCCTCCTAGACATGTTGCGGCCCAGGATTGGACTTCCTCAGTGGGTATACTACACTAAACCTTTTATCTAGCCTCTAAATGTTTGCATTTATTACTAGTATAAAGGAAAAGTCGTGATAAAATGCACTTGTTGATATATCAGATTATTTTCAAGGAAGGTAACTCTTTATAATCCGCATAAAGAGGTGTGTGACAGAGGTCCTTTGCCTACATACTTTGGGCTAAAAATTGTCACTTTTTATCATCTCAGAATGTTGTGTGGTATGGATTAAACAATTAGGAAATGCAATCTTATTTGTTGTCAATCTCTACAGAAAAATAAAGTAGAGATGAAAAATGATAACCCCCAAACTGTAATGGAGGACTGTTGAGGGTATGATTAATTGTCTTCTAACAAACAGTTCTCTATTTGCATAAGGAACTGTACAGTAAATCTAGTCAAGAAAAGGTTATCAAGCTGTTGTAAGAACTGGAAACCACATATTCCTATGTTGAGCCCCAAACTACAAGGCACTCAGTATGCAGATACTAACTTCATCCCAGAGTTGGAGCTCTGGAAGTTTCATGCTTTTACTCTGGGTCCTTTCCAATAGATTAGTATGAGGTGCACATTGCATTGTAGGATCTGTGCAGGATCTTCAAGATATAGAGAAATACTGTCATTGCATACTCGATGCTCCAGATTGAAGGTTCATGGAGCTCTCAGAGTAAAGGCTAAGGACTCTTACAAGAGAGAAGAAAGGTTAGGTGCCACTAAGTGCAGTATTATATGGTATGCGTTTATTACAAAGGTTTAAAAACACTTACAAACAGTTAAAGAATGGTAGGCATCTCTAGGAGTGTAGGTCTATCTCCTACTGCTGCATCCTGGAGGACTTGATGGCTCCAACGTCACTGTGGCTGAAGGCCTGGCGCTCCTCTGTAGTGCTTCCATGTTTGGCCAGCTTGGAACGCGGAAGTGAGGTCACTGGTACCAGGAGGGGAGTCCTGAACACAGAGTCTGTGGAGACTTGAAGGCGAGGCTACGCACTTTACATGTGGTTCCAGTGGCAGCTAGTGCTCCAAATTTTTTATTTTTTTTGGGGGGGGGGGGGGCGCAACAGAAAAATGTAATAGGCATTGCTTCACAGCTAAAAACACGGCAAAAAATTGCGTGACTTTAAGGTCACACAAGTGTGAAAGGGGTCTTCGGTAATCAAGGTACTGTGCCTTGAAGCAACAATAGATTACCTAAAGCAACAATAGATCCCCCAGAACAATAGGCCCGATCAACAATAGATCCCACAGCAAAGATAGACTACTTGCCACAAAATACCTCCCCCTCCAGCAACAATAGCACCACCCAAACAACAATAATAGATCTCCCAGTAGCCAGCATCAATAGACTCTACAGCAGAGGGGTGTAGGAGAGCCCTGGGGGGTGTAGGAGAGCCCTGGGTGTGTAGGAGAACACTGGGGGGTGTAGGAGAGCCCTGGGGGGAGTAGGAGAGCACTGGAGGGTGGAGAGCCCTGGGGGGGGGGGGGGCAGAGAGCAATGGGGGATGTTTGAGAGCAGTTAGGTTGAAGAGCCCTGGGGCTGGTCAGAGAGCACTGGGGGTCAGTAGAAAGCCACTGGATAACAGGAGCAGTAGAGGCGGCTGCATTTTGATGAAATAAAGTTCTGCATTTCCTTCTGCAGCCTCAGAATGCCTGCTTCTCCTCCTCCCCCCTCCTACAGGCTTTCAGAGGATGCAGAAGGAAATGTAGAGCTTGATTCTTCTAAATGCAGCCGCCTCGTCATTCCTCCTACCCAGGCTCACAAGGGGGTGGCGGCCACACTAATGGTTCTTTCTAATCCAGGATCTGTGGTGTCTGCAGCAGCTGTCTCCTCTAGCTCTTCTCCCTTTCATGGTCACGCTGAACCCATTGAGAGGCTGGATAAGAGGCTGTGACGCCCGGCCCAAGCACCGCCCCTATGACGTCGGACGTCCTGATTGGTCCAGGCTGGACCAATCACAGGACAGCAATTGTGAATGGGAGTGTCCGGAGCGCATTGCTCTGCACCCCGAGGACACTCTAAAGGATGGCTAATCACATCAAAAGAAAAGAGGCACATGATGCCTAAACCCCCACCCCTCCCATAGCCAGCAATGTGTCCGGCGCCCGCTGCAATAATAAAGGCACACTTTTTTATGCTAATTTTACTGTGACTAGCCTTGGAGAGGCAGCCCCTGCGCCCCTTATTGACCAGCCGCCACTGTGTGGTCCTACTTTTTGCAATGGGGATGTTTTAAGTTGATCTACTGCAATCTAGTGACAGCCAAATGTGTTAAAATAAGATATCTCAGACAACAGATGTGTAAGGGTACCTATAAATAATAGATATGCGAGACCTTAAAGTGATTGTAAACCCACCCATTTGGTTTAAAACAGAAATAAAGCAAAATATTTGTGTATAGATATATATATATCCCTTTTTTATGTGATCACATACCCTCTGTTCTCAGCTGCATAAGGAGCTCAGAGAGCTTGGGGAAGAGAAATAGCAGTACACTGATCTTCCCAGGGAAAGCCTGTGCAGGGCATCTGTCAGGACAAGTCTAATCATTGGAGGAGAGCAGGCTGGGTTCCCTGCATAGCTAGAGAACTGACCACAATTTTGTTTCTCCTGCTTAGTGTGGTTAGATTTTAATAGAAAAGCATAGGAACTGGCAGGAACACCATATATATCACACAAAGGAAGCAATACAAAGAGAACAGAATACTTTTTCATACAAATATATGGTACAGCAAGCACAAATCAGGAATATGAAATGTTGGGTGTACTCTTTAAAGTGGTTGTAAATGCAGAGGTTTTGCATTTAAAAACCTTCTGCATACAGCTTCCCCTGCAGCCCTCCAAATACGAACCTGAGCTTGATCTGGACTCAGCAATGTGCAGGAGAGCCGAGGATCTCTTGTTCCTGATTGGCCTAGTAACAGCAACAGGAGCCACTGGAGTAACCAGGTGAGCAGGCATGATTTCACGTTTTTTTTTTTTTTAAATAATGTTTTTAAAGTTTTTTTTTAAGTATGTAAATAAGAGGGCAACAGGTAAGTAAGAGAGCATCAGGTTTTCCCCAAGAATTTGATGGTATTTTGCCCCATCCATTTTTCCTTATATCTAGACATGTGCTCTAGTTCCTGCTGCAGAGAAACACCACCATAACAGGATATTACCAGCTCCATGCTTTACTGTAGAAATTGAAGGTCTTGAGAAGTGTCTTTTTTCTTGCAACCCTCCCACGTTTGTGGAGAATTTGTGATATTGTTGTCAGATGCACACAATGACCACTCTTTGTCATAAATTCCTGCAACTGCTTCAGAGTTGCTGTAGGCCTCTTGGTAGCCTCTCTGACCAGTTTACTCCTGTTTTTTTCATCCCATTAAGAGTGGCTTCCTGATCCAGGGAGGTTCTGTGTTGTACCAAATACCTTCCACTTCTTAATAATAGACTTCACTGTGCTTCTAGGCATTGATCAATCTTTGTAAGTTTTTTTATCCATTTTCTGACTTGAGCCTGTCAGCAACTTTATCCCAGGTATTTTTTGATGGTGCTTTGTCACCCATAGTTATTTGTTTGCTTCAGTTGCTCTACCGGCAAATTAAATGCTCCAGGAAAGCTCTTTTCATGCTGAGCTAATCAAAATGACCACAGCTGAAAGACGAATTGCTTTGTGTGCCATTGAGAAGGTGATTAGCAAAACCTGATTAAGTTTACAAGTACATTTTTAGGAGGGGGTGATCCTCTTTCCAAATCAGCAATTCTGTTTTAGAACTTTTTTTCTGACATTTTGATGTTATATCTTTCACTTGGATGTTATATAAGTTGAACTGAATAAATACAGCTGGATAAAACAAAAACTGTGCATGGCTTCATTTCAGACTGCAAAGCAACAACATGTTATTATTTTAAAGGGGGAGGGGTGAATATTTCCTATACCCACTGTAAGGTGCGGTTGTCCAATGTGTCCTGCTGTAGGGTGCTGTCAACACATGTCCAGATGACTAATGTGAGGTACTCACATCCCATGCTCCCTGATCCTGTGTTATCAGATCTGAAACCATGTGCCAGGGTATCATGTACAGTTCTCTTCTTCTTCTGAGTCCAAAGTGCCCTCATAATATGTAATATTCCCAAACTATGTGCAACATAATGTGCACTTCTCCCATATAAGTTGGACTGCTCAAATGTAATGTGCCATCCTAATCCCACCATGTTTTGCACAGCTGCGCCCTAGTACAATGCTTATTTCCTTGTTTGAAACACAGAGGTACAACTCAAAAAAATTGATTTATTTCAGTAATTCAATTTAAAAACTGAAACGCATATATTATATAGATTCATTACACGCAGAGTGATATATTTCAAGCATTTCTGTCTTTTAGTTTTGATGATTACAGCTTAGTTAGTGAACCCCAAAATTCAGTATCTCAGAAAATTGAAATATTACATAAGACCAATAAAAAAAAAAAAAAAAAGCCGTATTGCATGAATAACTGCATCAATGTGGCGTGGCATGAAGGCGATCAGTCTGTGGCACTGCTGAGGTGGTATGGAAACCCAGGTTGCTTTGATAGCGGCCTTCAGCTTGTCTGCGTTGTTGGGTGTGGTGTCTCTCCTCTTCCTCTTGACAATACCCCACAGATTCTCTATGGTGTTTAGGGCAGGCGAGTTTGCTGGCTAATCTAGTACAGTGATACTATGATCATTAAACCAGGTATTGGTAATTTTCGTAGTGTGGGGAGGTCCTGAATCCTGCTGGAAAATGAAATCAGCATCTCCATAAAGCTGCTCAGCAGAGGGAAGCATGAATTGCTCTAGAATTTCCTGGTAGAGGGCTGCGCTGACTTTGGACTTGATAAAACACAGTGGACCAACGCCAGCAGATAACATGGCTCGCCAAATCATCACGGACTATGGAAACTTCACACTGAACCTGATGCAACTTTGATTCTATGCCTCTCCACCCTTCCTCCAGATTCTGGGACCTCAATTTCTAAATGAAATAAAAAATTGACTTAAATGCTTGTGCACCTTTTTCTACCCAATTTTCCCTTCCATTCAACTTTCCAATAATATGCTTGGATACAGCACTCTGTCAACAGCCAACTTCTGTAGCAATGACCTTTTGTGACTTAAGGCCCGTACACACGTACCGATCGTCGGCATACAAACGTCGGTGGACGAAGGATCTGCCGATTGTACGCGTGTTAGTATGGTGCCTCCGACAGATGTCTGCGCACAATCCGCGGACAAAAGTCTTTCGTGCAAACATGAAAATATTTGTATGCCGACACCAGAACGGACGATTGTTCGCCTGTCAGTACAGAATTCGGCCGACAGACCGCAGATTTGCAAGACTGGGCATGCTCAGAAAATAGAAAACACAGGGAAAGTTAACCATTACATGACATCACTTCTGCAGTCGGCGGACAAAATTCTTGTGCTGTCCTTGTGCTGTCTTTGCACTTTTCAGCAGACACCGACATCCCGGGGAGAAAAGAGGAACATTTGTAAGCCGACCATCGGTACGTGTGTACGGGCCTTTACGCTTCTTGTGGAGGGAAGTCAGCAGTCTTCCCCCTGATTGTGTAATCTACTGAACCAAACTCAGGAAACCTTTACAAGTGTTTTGAGTTAATTAGCTGATTAAAGTGTGACACCATGAGTCTACAATATTGAACTTTTTCCCAAAATTCTAATTTTCTGAGATACTGAATATTGGGTTTTTACTAGCTGTAAGCCATCATCATCAAAATTAAAAGAAAGAAATACTTGAAATATATCACTTTGTTTGTAATGAATCTATATAGTATACAATTTTAACTTTTTTAAAAGAATTACAGAAATCAATTAACTTTTTGATGATATTCTAATTTTTTGAGATGCACCTGTAATTGAGCATGCATGCTGAAAATGCAAAAATGTTCCAACAAAATTAATCTCTCTCTCTCCCCCCCCCCTTTCATCGCACCCCCCCCTTTTCTCTGTCTACTTCCCACCCTTTTTCTCACTCACCCTCTCTCTTCTCCCCTCTCTCACCCCCCCCCCTTCTCACATAACTAAAAAAAATATATATATAAATTAGCATAATAAATAAACGACATAACTATATAACAATAAAAAAATAGTAGCAAATGTATATTATTTATATATACATATCGATATATGTGGGTGTGTGTACACTGTATGTACACAGATTTTAAATAATAATTTATTCAATTTTTAATAAAAATATAACAAAATATTAAAACAGAAGAGAAAAAATAAATAAATAAAAAAGTGAATGAAAGTGGAACAAGGCCGAAATTGACAGGATATTTACTTTTAATAAAGATGATGTATGTTTAGTGGACAATAGAAAAAATTGCTTGTGCAGCTCTCCTATTCAATACAGCTCTCTCAGGCTCGGTCCTGTATTGTGCTCGCCACCTCTACAACCCCTGTGACATAGCGAGCCACATGGGGTTAAGGTTCAGCTTGTGAATGGGAAATTAGTCTTGCAGGATCTCTGAGCTGTGGCCAGACAAGGGAAATGACGCAGCCCCGACATTTAAACACAGGACCAACGGCATGAAGAGCTTGGCGAAAAATGGGACTAAGTGCGCATGCGCCAATGACATCATTGCTCAGAAAAGGACAGATTACACAGAAAAGGAAGAAGGTAGGAAGCGTTGTACACAGAACAACCAGTTCACTAGTTTGGAATGCTTGATATGGCAGAAATATAACAGGATGGGTTTACAAATGCTTTAAAGAAAACCTACTGTTAGTACAAGAGAAAAAAAAAACATGTTTTTCCTGGCCCCTCGTGTCAGCACTGATAAATATGGCTCTGCTCTAGAGACCCACACAAGAAATTTCTTTGCTTGTGTGGAGCCTTGTCTTAAGGTGTTCTTGGCAACTTGGATACTAGAGTCCCAGAACACCAGGGCAAACTCACTGAGACAGAACTTCTTAATCAAAAGGATTGACCCCTCAACATGAGATATCTGCTAGATTTTTTTGGTGGATTATCTGGTCATAGTGAGGTGCCAGGGAAGGAAAAATTATGGTATTTGATAACAATTTTTCCTGGTGCCTCCATGGCAGCATACCAATGATAGAGCTCTGCCTCTACTCCTCCTTCAGGACTAGTGAATAGCATAAACCTACCCTTCCTTAAAGAGCCCTGTTCCCACTTCTCCTCTCTTTCTCTTTAATCACCTCTCTCCCTGCCCTCTCTCTCTTTCTCTACATATCCTTTTCTCATCTATTATATTTTTTTCCCCAGTCTGTCCTACTGTAATGCCCTGCAATGAGCCACTCATCTCCTGTTCAAGATCCTCGCAATAGGTATAGAACCACCTTCTCGTGAGTATTTGTAAGTACTAAAAGAGTGCATTATTAGCTGACAAACATCCTTTGTTTCAGCCCTACTCATTCTAGAAGATCAGGAAGACACCACGAAGATTACAGCCCTGAACGCAGATCCCGCCACAGATCTTCAGAAAGATCAAGATCAAGACATCATCTCCCTCTGCACCTCCTCGCTCTCCCAAAAAGTGTTGGACTTGTGGAGGAACACCCTTGCCAGGCAAGCTGGTTTGCAGAGACTGCTTCCGAGAGTATGCATCCAACCGGGAGGCGGAAAATCACCAGGTGGTAGATCTGCTCAAAAAGACAATGAAGGTCTCTCTCGCAGAACTGGCGACCCTGGTCCCCACACAGACAGTCCCTCCCAGGGCGTCAGCGCCAGACAGAGATCCTGATGCACCAGGCCCTTCAGGCCTCAACACTCCTCGTCCTTCCACAGATCCACCGGCCAGAGAGGATTTCTGGGACCTTCTCTCAGAGGAGTCCTCAGATGATGCTGGTCCATCAGGCTTCAGCTATGCCTTTATGCAACCATTCATCCAGGCAGTCAAAGCAGCCATCTCTTGGAAAAACATTGAGGATCCCCCTGCAAGATCCAAAACATACTTCCCCTTTCTAAAAAGGAAGCAGATTTTCTTCCCACTATTGGGCGAGATCAGAGAGATCATAGAGGAAAAGTGGAAAAAAAACGATAAGAAATTCTCTCTGGGCTGCCTCAATAAACTCTACCCCCTGGCCGATTTAAATTCAATGCCGGTAGTTGATGCAGCAGTGGCACGCCTTGCCAAAAATGTTACTCTGCCCATCGGGGATTCAACTTCTTTTAGAGATCCTCTAGACCGCCGGATTGATTTTGACCTAAAAAGAAGCTACTTGGCTTCAGGCGCTGCCTGCAACCCGGCCATTGCACTCAAATCAGTGTCTAACGCCATCAGAGTTTGGACAGATAATGTGGAGACAGCCTTACGCCAGGATGTCCCCAAGAAAGACATCAAGGCTCTTGAGGAGCTTAAGATTTTAGCAGACTTTGTCGGAGAGGCCGCAATCGATACAATCCGCTGCTCGGCAAGATCAATGCTTCATGCAGTAATGGCTAAAAGGGCCCTTTGGCTAAAGTCTTGGACGGCTGACCTATCATCCAAACAAAATTGGTGTAGGATACCCTTCGATGGAAAAGCTCTCTTTAGAAAAAAAAATTAGACGAAGCCATCTCCAGAGTTTCAGGGGGGAAGTCCGGTTTACTCCCCCAGGATAGGAAACCCAATAGGTCTAGGGTGATTTCCTCAAGGTTCCGTCCTTCACGGTTCAGAGACTACAGGCAACCGAGGAAACAAAGAGAGAACAGAATACCCTGGAGAGGCATTCAAGCCTCCTTTCTGGGTGCACGCAGGAACAAGACGCTTACAGCCCCCCAAGAGTCGGCAAATTCTTTTTGACGCCAGGAGACTTCAGTCCGTCCCAGTCGGAGCCAGACTTCAACCTTTTTATCCGGTTTGGGCTGCCCGCTGCCAAGACCCTTGGGTCCTATCAACGATCGAGCTAGGACATCATTGGGAATTCTCTCATTCCCCGCCTCAAGTCTTTCAAAGAACAAGGATTCCAGCTTCTCCGGCAAAGTCTTCGGCCCTACTGCAATGTCTGACAGAACTCCAGCTTCAGATGGGCCTATGCCACCCGAACCCGCAGAGGCTGGATCTTCATGTTTGGAGGCTGAAAGGAGAAGGTTTCAATCCTTCTGCTGTACTCCCGGAGTCATTTCCACGCTCTTCAGGGCTTGAAAACCCACTACAAACGCAGTATATTCCAGGATCTGGAGTCAATTTCTAATATTCGCAACAGGGCAGGATTTCAACCCTATCAGCCCCTCATCTTCCAACTTACTATCTTTTCTCCAGACAGGATTGGACTTGGGGTTAGGCCTAAGTTCCCTGAAGGTACAAGTCACAGCAATCTCAGCAACAACCAATAAAAGATGGGCGGAAGATCCGTTGGTGGTCACTTTCCTTACGAGTACGAAAGATCCGCCTTCCCGCTAGACACACTTTTCCTCAGTGGGATCTATCGCTAGTTCTTGAGGTTCTATCCAGTTCCCCCTTTGCCCCTGTGGAGCAGGCGACCTTATGGAATGTGACTCTACAAACCTTCCTTGTAGCCATCACCTCTGGGAAGCGGATTTCTGAACTGCATGCCTTAGGAATAGGCGAGGAGCATATTGCCTTTTTCCCAGATAGGGTTGAACTTCGTCCTTTGCGAGGCTTCATTCCCAAAGTGTCATCCTCAAGCCATCTTCTCGAACCTTGGGCGCTGCCGGTTTTTCTGGACCCAGAGTCAAACACCCATCATAATCTTGACATCTCCAGAGTTATTCAGGCCTACTTGGGAGCAACAGAATCTTTCAGGTCCTCAGAAAGGTTGTTCATTGTTCCCTTCGGAAAGAACAGAGGCAAGGAGGCTACCAGCAGGACTCTATCATCCTGGATAATCGAATTAATCCAAAAGGTCTACAAGATCAGGGGCTTGGTTCCTCCTCAAGTGAGGGCTCATTCAACCAGGGCGGTTTCAGCTTCTTGGGAGACGGTTTGCAGGGCCGCCTCATGGTCTTCTCAACACACGTTCAGACACTACCGTATCGATCCTGGGTCGCTCACAACCATTGAGTTTGGAAGAACTATTCAATCGACGATGTCCTTTTCCAATTAAAGTTTACTTATTTGACATTACCCACCCTTGTTAAGCTAGTTATTTATCATTGGTATGCTGCCATGGAGGCACCAGGCAAACGGAAAATTGTATCATACTTACCATAATTTTCCTTTCCTGGTGCCTATCCATGGCAGCATACGATCCCACCCAAGGTATTCTAGATCACAGAGAATGCCGGGACAGGGGGTCAGTCCTTAATTTATGCTATTTACTAGTCCTGAAGGAGGAGTAGAGGCGGAGCTCTATCATTGGTATGCTGCCATGGATAGACACCAGGAAAGGAAAATTACGGCAAGTATAATACAATTTTCCGTTTTTCCATTTTATGCTTGCCTGCTCAACAGCCTGTAATTTAAATCTTCACTCTGTTACAGACCTACCAACACTGCTGCTCTGACACTTCCAGGGTGTGTCAGATACTTGGTTTCCCTGCTGCTGTGGTCCCTTCTGCTGACCGGTATGTCTCTACAGGACACACAATACCTGTTTCCTTCTATCTTGTTTCTCATTTTCAAAGCAGTATAATGAACACTTCATTGTTTGCTTTTCACATGGATCTTGTGGATGGATCTTGTGAAGATGTTCTAGAACTGTATTTATTTTGCAGATAAGAAACTGATAATTCAATTGCCTAGGTTCACACTAATGCAGGGCGGGAAACCCCTCCGTGCATGTTTCTTGCCCCGAATTCAAATTGCACTGCCAGTTGCAATCTGCAGTGTGTGATAGTGCAATCTTAACAACACCCCAAATGCAGTGCCTTTGGCCAAACCGCATCGCTTAGTACAAAAGTACCAAGTGATCTGGTTGCAGTGTGGTTTCAAAATTGGTGCATGATTGACTTTGGTGCAATGCGCTTCGGTGCAGTTTTGCACGTCACTGAAAAGCATGTGAATTGAACAGGAATGTGGTTCATAGTTTGAACTGAGGCTTAAAGTACACAATTTGCAATTGTGTTATGCAAGCTGGCAAAAGTAGAGAGAGCAAAAAGGGGCCAAATAGCACTGGAGTTGCTGTATTTACAGTTGGAGTTCAACTGAAAGTTATTTCAGGAAGTGTTGTTTTGTGTATGTTTAAGAGGTCATACATTGTTTTGGGTAGATGATGGCAGGTTGAATAATCCATCAACAACTTCTTAAACAGACAGTTGGGAGATTTATGCACTATAACTCCCAATGTGGCAAGCATGTGGATAGGCGGCCCTGAACACAGACATCGTGCCTTTGAGGCTGCTCACCTTTCACATTAGTACAAGCAGCTGTGTCTGTGCAGCCACTGCATCCTACTACACTTGATGAGGTTGCCTGCATGCAGCACCTGGAGTCCAGAGAAGCTGGAAAACATGCAGCCCATTCGAGGCATACAGGCCTCAGTGCCCATGTGAGCGAGGCCTAAGAAGAACACTTAAGTAGGAGACTCAGTGGAACAACCGATTGATCTAAAGGGGAGCTTCACCCTAATTCCTCCTCCCCCCCTTCTCTACCGAAATTTGTCATGTCATTTTTTTTTTTGGGGGGGTGAGGCGAGGGGGGGGGGCAGAGAGGGTACCTAATTTTAGCAGGTAACCGCTCCCACTTCCGCACGGATCGCCTAGGCGATCGGAGCAGAAGTTCTCCTCTACCCCTGCAGTCTTCTGGTACACGTCACAGGTTCCAGAAGACTGTGGGCAGGTCGCAAAGTGCAGCACAGCTTACGCACACACAGTGGGCAGTCGGCTGTGAAGTTGCAAACAGCACAGCCGGCTGCTCGCAGTTATGATGTAGGTGCCGGGAACCCAAAGGCTAGTGAGGAACTTGCCCGGGTAAGGTGGCACTGGATCCCTGGACAGGTAAGTGCCCTATTATTAAAAGTCAGCAGCTGCAGGAATTGATTGACTTTTAGTTCTTTGTTGGAGACCTGCTTTAACTGGAAAGAGCACAGGTAGACAACTCCTAAAAAAAAACACATCATCTGCTACCCTAAAAAAAGAAAAAGAAAAAAAAAAAAAAAAAACATACACTAATACAGATGAATTGTTCTCGTGAGTAAAAATATTCCTGTTATTGTAAAAAGGCACAACTTTATTTTAATAAAAAATATATTTATATCTAAATAAAACATCATATTTCATCAGAAAATATCTTTTTCCTGAGGTAGTTTATCCAGCTCTCAGTAGTTCCTAATTCCATAGAATTCCACTCAGTGCTAGGGATCTAGAAAGAGAAAAAAAAAATTAGTCTTGGAGCCACATGAATTAGTCTCTGGATTCACTGTGCATTAGTTCACTTTTTCATAATTAAATAAAAACATTAAAAAATAGAAGACGACCCAGCACTGATTATACATGTAATCTGGCTATGCCCAATGGTTCAATCCTATTCGAAAGATGTTACAAAGTGTGTTAGAAATTGTGCCCTGATCTCCGTACCATTGATGGTGGATGTTTGTATACTTAGTCTGGTCCACTTATTAGCCATGTCCAGGGCAATGAGAATGCGGATAAAGTTTACGTATTACCCCTGCAAGGCCTTACTGATTAAATGGAAGTCTTGAATGGCACCTACACTGATATACCTGATTTTTGGAAAACTTTGGTAAACTCAGCAATACCGCTTTATAAGTTCACTTATGAGTCCAGGGGTTGTCATGGGAAATTTAACCAAAATATGGGATATCTGGGTTACCTCCGTTGAAATAAACCCTTCTGAAGAAAACTCTATGGGATCTGCTCCCCCTCCCTGATTTCATTCTAATGACCGAATGAGAGAATCTGCAGGGTAGAGACGGATTAGGAGGTATCATTTTTGGTTATGCCTATGCCATTGAGCTTTATCCAAATCAGACATTTTGGTTGCCAAGTGAATATTTTTGTTACCGTTTTTGTGGTTTTGTTTGGGTTTGTTTTCTGTCTTTCTGTTTAGCACGGGTATGCCCAATAGGCTTTGTTTTGTACCCTAACGCTCAAAATGCTCAATTAAGAGGATCCTTAAAAAAAAAAAAAAAAAAAAAAAAAAAATCGCAGCAGCAAAAAAAAAACCCACAAAGGGTCCTTTCACAGAGATCCGTTCCTTTAGGGGATCCATGAGCAGATCCCTTGCTGAATCCGAGCAGAATGGCACAGATGTCACAAAAGTTTTTTTTATGAATATATATTTTTTTGGAAATTCTCCTTATTAAAATTTTCCACAGAAAAATACAAGACAATACAAGATATAAGCATTAAGGGCTGCAAAAGCACAACACGGTAAGCAATCGCAAAAAGTAAATGAAAAACAAAGCAAAATAAACAAAAATAGGAAATAGTGCAATTTAGAAAAAAAAAAAACAGTGTCTGCGAATATTACAGCTGTGACCCCCGACAATACATTTTCAGTGAAAATAGAGACCTCTCTGCACAACAATTACAGTGTTCCATGAAATAGGCAAATAGGAAAGACACACAGACTCAAAACACTTTACCAAGTTATATTCAAATTAATCCATGACAGTGAGGGGAGGCCACCAATCCTCCCCAGACCTTATCAAATTTGAGTAGTGCCCCCCTATTCAAATTTGTATAAATATTTACAGTGGGCTGTAGTGGACCCATGTTCGATGTATGGGCTTCCAGATATAAACTGACTTGTGTTCTACCTCTGAACTGTCACGTCACAAGCCGAGATGATGGAACTCCAGTGCCTGCACACAAGAGTTAATTCCTCCCAACACCAAGACGTGCTAAGAATGTACATAGAGCCCCGCATACACAGCTCAGTGTACATTCCAAAGAAAGTTGTAAAAAAAAAAAAAAAAAAACAGTGAGCAGGAAGACATATTCTGTTCCAATAAATAGGCTTCCTGTTTATTTTTTTTTTAAAAGCCGAAGTTCTAGCGGACACCTTTTAGGAAGTGTTTACCCTAGACCAGTGGTTCTCAACTCCAGTCCTCAGGACCCACTAACAGGCCAGATTTTAAGTATTACCTTGGGAAGATGCAGACTAGAGTACTGCAATCACTGAGCAGCAAATTGTATCACCTGTGATGTATTTCAGTTAGCTTGCAAACCTGGCCTGTTAGTGGGTCCTGAGGACCAGAGTTGAGAACCACTGCCCTAGACCATTACAAGTTCTGTTTACCTGAATCACATGATATCCTAGCATTTCTAGATGTCTCCTCTTCATGGCTGTCACTCCCCTGGTATAGAAAGAGTTTCTGCAGTATTCTACTGGATAAAAGAAATTCACAGCAACCCTGACAATATTAAAAACAATATGTTATTTATGTGGCTAAAATAAGTACAGGTGTTCATATTTTAATGACATTTCTCTTACATGTGTGCAGCCAGTAGAGCAGCCTTTTTTCAACCTTTTTAAAATGGAGGAACTCTTGAAATAATGCTCAGGTCTTAGGGAGCTCCTGCTAACAATTATTATAATTACAGCTCACAGGGCATCATAATTAAAATGGTTGTTAAGTCACTTGTTTAAATCACTGGCATCTCTCCTGTTTTAGGCAGATATAAAGTGGGGTTTATTTACTAAAGCTGGAAAGTGCAAAATCAGGGTCTCTTATGCAGAGAAACCAATCATATTTTAACCTCAGCTAGTTCAAGCAAACTTTGGCAATAAAACCAGGAAGCTTATTAGTTTCTATGCAGAAGTGAGCCTAATTTTGCACCCTCCAGCTTTAGTAAATAAACCCCACAATGTCAATTTTTTTTTTCAATTATAATCCTAATTAACTTATGGCACAGCTCCGATGTGTGGTCACGTGATCCCCTCCGCTCTCCTTCCCTGATCGAAGGAGAGAGCAGGAGGCGCTGAGATTTCCCTCTGGCGTCGCCCGGCCAGCAGAGGGAGACCACTTAAAAGCACAGCAGAGCTGTGCAAGAAGGTATTTAGCATTCCAATTTTTTAAAAATGTACAAACTGTGTTTTATATTTGCCTAAAACAGAGGGGATGCCAGTGATTTTAATACCTTACAGATATAGCAGCAGGAGGAGAGGGGAGGGGCAGGTAGCAGATCGGCTCTCAGACTGCTCAGCTGACAGGCAGGGAGGGAGGGGGGGGGGAGACTCAAAGCAGAGAGCAGGATGATGGAGGCACGTAAACTGACCGTGGTATCATGGATCAGCTGCCATGATTACCATGGTCAGCATACCTAGGAGGATACAGGAACAGGCAGGATCAAGCAGGTATTTTACATCATATAATGGGACAAATTACACTGAACAAGCACTATGCAATAAATCCTGTTTTTTTTTTTTAGGTTTAAAAACATAAAAAATTTAATCCAGCCCAGGATAACTCCTCTCGCTTTTGCTTGTGTCCTAGACATCTTTTCCAAAGCTCTGCTGTGTGAAGAGGGACTTTTTTCTTCTTACTCGCTCTACTCTCACCCACAAGATAGTGTTTAACTTGTGCGAGGCGAGTGTCTGGGCACTATCCTTCTGGGAACCTTTTCTGGCTCTACATAGGGACGTAGTAGTGATGAAGCCCGGGGACCTCCTTTTTGCCCTAGGTAGATTTTTGTCTTTTACCTCAACTGGGACATCTTCTGTTCCTCTGTTTGGCTCAAGTTCACCAAAAGGAAAAAACTTCCCTCCACTGTCTGTATGTGGTTCGAGCTGTGAGAATTTTTCTCACAGCTACGGATCCTTTTAGGAAGAATCTGTTTCCCAGGTTTTAGAAGTGTGAACAGAACAACAGGTGGCCTTGCAAAGTTCTACCAGATCGACACTGCGGCCTCATCTGATACCAGCTGTTAGAGATTTAGAGTTTAAATTATATATATTTCAGAGACTTTTATCAATGTCATAATGTAATGATATTAGTTTGGAAGGCTAATTCGATATGTCTCTTTCAAGGACAGAGAAGCCATTTTGCTATGTACAGTGCCTTGCGAAAGTATTCGGCCCCCTTGAACTTTGCGACCTTTTGCCACATTTCAGGCTTAGAAACATAGAATGTGTCGGCAGGTAAGAACCATTTGGCCCATCTAGTCTGCCCAATATATCTGAATCCTATGAATAGTCCCTGGCCCTATCTTATATGAAGGATAGCCTTATGCCTATCCCATGCATGCTTAAACTCCTTCACTGTATTTGCAGCTACCACTTCTGCAGGAAGGTTATTCCATGCATCCACTACTCTCTCAGTAAAGTAATACTTCCTCATATTACTTTTAAACCTTTGCCCCTCTAATTTAAAACTGTGTCCTCTTGTGGTAGTTTTTCTTCTTTTAAATATGCTCTCCTCCTTTACCGAGTTGATTCCCTTTATGTATTTAAAAGTTTCTATCATATCCCCTCTGTCTCTTCTTTCTTCCAAGCTATACATGTTAAGGTCCTTTAACCTTTCCTGGTAAGTTTTTTCCTGCAATCCATGTACTAGTTTAGTAGCTCTTCTCTGAACTCTCTCTAGAGTATCTATATCCTTCTGGAGATGTGGCCTCCAGTACTGCGCACAATACTCCAAGTGAGATCTCACCAGTGTTCTGTACAGCGGCATAAGCACTTCTCTCTTTCTACTGCTTATACCTCTCCCTATACATCCAAGCATTCTGCTGGCATTTCGTGCTGCTCTATTACATTGTCTTCCCACCTTTAAGTCTTCTGAAATAATTACTCCTAAATCCCTTTCCTCAGATACTGAGGTCAGGACTGTGTCAAATATTCTATATTCTGCCCTTGGGTTTTTACGTCCCATGTGCATTATCTTGCACTTATCCACATTAAATTTCAGTTGCCAGAGTTCTGACCATTCTTCTAGTTTTCCTAAATCCTTTTCCATTTGGCGTTTCCCTCCAGGAACATCAACCCTGTTACATATCTTTGTGTCATCAGCAAAAAGACAAACCTTACCATCGAGGCCTTTTGCAATATCACTTATGAAGATATTAAACAAAATTGGTCCCAGTACAGATCCCTGAGGTACCCCACTGGTAACATGACCTTGTTCTGAATGTTCTCCATTGACTACAACCCTCTGTTGTCTGTCACTCAGCCACTGCCTAATCCACTCAACAATATGGGAGTCCATGCTCAATGACTGCAGTTTATTGATAAGTCTTCTATGTGGGACAGTGTCAAAAGCCTTACTAAAATCTAGATATGCAATGTCTACTGCACCTCCACCGTCTATTATTTTAGTCACCCAGTCAAAAAAATCTATAAGATTTGTTTGACATGATCTCCCTGAAGTAAACCCATGTTGTTTTTCATCTTGCAATCCATGGGATTTAAGATGTTCCACAATCCTATCCTTTAATAGGGTTTCCATTAATTTGCCTACTATTGATGTCAGACTCACTGGTCTATAGTTGCTCGATTCCTCCCTACTACCTTTCTTGTGAATGGGCACGACATTTGCCAATTTCCAATCTTCCGGGACGACTCCTGTTACTAATGATTGGTTAAATAAATCTGTTAATGGTTTTGCCAGCTCACCACTAAGCTCTTTTAATAATTTTGGGTGTATCTCATCAGGACCCTGTGACTTATTTGTCTTCACTTTAGACAGCAATCTTAGAACGTCTTCCTCTGTAAAGACACATGCATCAAACGATTCATTAGTCATACTTTCAAGTGGAGGTCCTTCTCCTTTTTCTTCTGTAAAAACTGAACAGAAGTATTCATTAAGGCAGTCGGCTAGCCCTTTATTCTCTTCTACGTACCTTCCGTCCTTTGTTTTTAATTTAGTTATTTCTTGTTTTAATTTCCTTTTTTCATTTATCTTCAAACATTTAGCTTCAAACAAAGATATAAAACTGTAATTTTTTGTGAAGAATCAACAAGTGGGACACAATCATGAAGTGGAAAGAAATTTATTGGATATTTCAAACTTTGTTAATAAAAAACTGAAAAATTGGGCGTGCAAAATTATTCAGCCCCTTTACTTTCAGTGCAGCAAACTCTCTCCAGAAGTTTAGTGAGGATCTCTGAATGATCCAATGTTGACCTAAATGACTAATGATGATAAATAGAATCCACCTGTGTGTAATCAAGTCTCCGTATAAATGCACCTGCACTGTGATAGTCTCAGAGGTCCGTTTAAAGCGCAGAGAGCATCATGAAGAACAAGGAACAAACCAGGCAGGTCCGAGATACTGTTGTGGAGAAGTTTAAAGCCGGATTTGGATACAAAAAGATTTCCCAAGTTTTAAACATCCCAAGGAGCACTGTGCAAGCGAAAATATTGAAATGGAAGGAGTATCAGACCACTGCAAATCTACGAAGACCTGGCCGTCCCTCTAAACTTTCAGCTCATACAAGGAGAAGACTGATCAGAGATGCAGCCAAGAGGCCCATGATCACTCTGGATAAACTGCAGAGATCTACAGCTGAGGTGGGAGACTCGGTCCATAGGACAACAATCAGTCGTATACTGCACAAATCTGGCCTTTATGGAAGTGGAAAGAAGAAAGATATCCATAAAAAGTGTTGTTTAAAGTTTGCCACAAGTCACTTGGGAGACACACCAAACATGTGGAAGAAGGTGCTCTGGTCAGATGAAACAAAAATCGAACTTTTTGGCAACAATGTAAAACGTTATGTTTGGCGTAAAAGCAACACAGCTCATCACCCTGAACACACCATCCCCACTGTCAAACATGGTGGTGGCAGCATCATGGTTTGGGCATGCTTTTCTTCAGCAGGGACAGGGAAGATGGTTAAAATTGATGGGAAGATGGATGGAGCCAAATACAGGACCATTCTGGAATAAAACCTGATGGAGTCTGCAAAAGACCTGAGACTGGGACGGAGATTTGTTTTCCAACAAGACAATGATCCAAAACATAAAAGCAAAATCTACAATGGAATGGTTCACAAATAAACATATCCAGGTGTTAGAATGGCCAAGTCAAAGTCCAGACCTGAATCCAATCGAGAATCTGTGAAAAGAAGAACTGAAAACTGCTGTTCACAAACGCTCTCCATCCAACCTCACTGAGCTCGAGCTGTTTTGCAAGGAGGAATGGGCAAAAATTTCAGTCTCTCGATGTGCAAAACTGATAGAGACATACCCCAAGGGACTTACAGCTGTAATCGCAGCAAAAGGTGGCGCTACAAAGTATTAACTTAAGGGGGCTGAATAATTTTGCACGCCCAATTTTTCAGTTTTTTTATTTGTTAAAAAAGTTTGAAATATCCAATAAATTTCGTTCCACTTCATGATTGTGTCCCACTTGTTGTTGATTATTCACAAAAAATTACAGTTTTATATCTTTATGTTTTGAAGCCTGAAATGTGGCAAAAGGTTGCAAAGTTCAAGGGGGCCAAATACTTTCGCAAAGCACTGTATATATATTTATTTTTGAACTTTATGTCAGTATGTTGGGTGGAGTTATGTGTCTTACTATAGACTCAATCCTTATACGCAAGAGTGGGTGTTACTTTTATATTTAGAATTACTACCTTCTTGGTACACACTTTTTGCTGACATCGTCTTTACATATAGTATAAAAGACAACTACATCTACAGATCAATCAGAGATGAGAAAAGGACATCCTACACTCCGAAGACACAACACTTCTCTCTCTCTCTTCCCTTTTGACGCGTGAAACTTTTCCGTTTTGTTCTGTTTCGTATGTTTTGCTTTACTTTAAAAAAAATAAACAACTTTCCTGAAGTATCGTGACAGCTGAGAAGTCTATTTCGAACACCAGCTTTGAATGTAAGGTTCTTCACCCAACTATTTGAGCAGCAGCAGGGAGTCCCTAGTACTTTGTTGTTTTCCTGGGCCTGTTAGTCCTCTTTACACTTGCATCGCCCTTTGAAGAATGATACAAACTGGATTTCTCTTTAGCGAGCATTTG
This sequence comes from Pelophylax lessonae, assembly GCF_965119305.1. Taxonomy (NCBI): domain Eukaryota; kingdom Metazoa; phylum Chordata; class Amphibia; order Anura; family Ranidae; genus Pelophylax; species Pelophylax lessonae. Next base: position 255,605,683 of record NC_138773.1, on the reverse strand, counting down.
ACTGGTGGTAAGGAGGCATTGTCTCCTCACCACCGTTTTGAACCTTTTTTTTTTAACAATATGGGTGCACTTAGTATTTTTTTATTTATTTGTAATTTTTTTGCAAATTGTAACTTCTCTTGTTACTGACCTTTGAGCTCCTGGTGGCAAAGGTTTATCTTCCTGCATCTTACTGCCAATCCCTGACTGCAGTTTGGAAACATCCGCAGAAAGCAGGTTGAGGTCCATGTATGAAATTGGGTTTTTATTCTTATCCAGTATACATTCAAAGTCTATAGACAGAAAATATAACACCATTATCAAAAGGTTTTGAGGTAAAATTTCTCTGTTTCTATAAAGATTTTACTATTACTGTCTGTGGACAACTTTAGAAACGTGCAAATGAGAATACCCATCACAGGGAAAATCGGACGTTGTTGTTTTATAAATGAATCCCTACCACAGAATCAAAAAAAAGACAGTGTCAGGGAGGGAGTTAAAAATAACAGACAGTACTTAGGGCTCATCCACACGCAATATTTTTAATGCTGCTTTTAGGGGCGTCTGGTGTTTCTTTTTTCTGCCTCTAAACGCCATCCACCCCCCCCCCCCCCAGATTAGCCTAATTGTCCCTGAACACATAGGCGTTTAAAGGCAGACGTTTAGAAACAGAAAAAAAAAAACCCACTGCCGCTGAACGTGTGTAATCGCATCTAAACTCGCATTAACGCTATGCAGATCAAGCACTTGGGTGTTAATTCATTTCAATGGCCAGAATTTTGGCCAATGAAATGAACACATATATCGTTTCTTTTTTCTGGGGAGCAGACAAGATTTACATTTAGTATTATTATTGACTTGTAAAATTCAATCATAGGGATTTATTATTTAATATTGACTTGTAAAAGTATTTTTTTTTTTTTTAATAAATCTATAAACAAAGTATGCAACAAAGCAAAAAAAGTAAAAAATAAATACGTGTTTTATTTTTCCATTTTAATCAGTGTCAATTTTAAAATAAACAGGGGCCTATTTACAAATTTTTTAACATGGAGATTCAAACACCTTTCACTCAAGACATAGAATTTTCTAATTGGATTTTATTAGAAAATGTGTGAATCTTGTGTGTAAACATACTACACCATGTAAATAGACCCTGTAGTAATTCTGAAGATTTTAAATTGTGAAATGAAAGTTATTCACAAATGAAAACAAACATTTTTTATTTGTGGATACAACACTAAAAAAAAAAAAAAATTATAAACAAAATATTAAAAAAAAAAAGGAAATTAAGAAAAGTCAGCAGAAAAATAATAAAATAATATGGAAGGGGGAAAGTTGTTAACTATGGTGAATTAGGGTTAACAAGGAAACCTTTTATTTAAAAGAGAAGTAAAAAGCTTTTTTGGCAAAACGTGTCTTCTGGGTCATAGGAGTACACTTCTGCATACAGAATGTAATGAATTGCAAATCTCATAAACCAAGTGCAGCTCACTGTACAAATTTGGCAAAGCCAAATCTGACTTAACTCGCATGCAGGCGTGGGAGTGACGTCATCCCCACCTGTCCCATGACAGTGCCCGGCAATCTAAACCCTGGAAGCTGGCTACCCGAATAGGTCAGCAACCGGATGGGGAGCTCAGGGACACTGCATTGCTAGAGCTGAAGATGAGTATTATTCTGCTTTCAGCACCTAGACTCTTCTACTACGAAGCCATGCTGTTGCCATAGATTCAGTATACGGTTTAACATTGTTGTGCTGGAATATGTATGCAAGGCCTTCCCTGAAAAAGATGTCTGGATGGGAGCATAGGCCACTCTAAAACCTAGATCTATTTTTATTAGCATTGATGGTTTGCCTTTCTAGATGTGCAAGCTGCCCATTCCATATGCACTAATGCATCCTTTTATCATCAGAGATGCAGGCTTTCGAACAGAGCGCTGATAAATAAGCCGGAAGGTCCCTCTGCTTTTTTACTCAGGAGGATATGGCACCCATGGTTCCAAAAAAGAAGGTCAGATTTTCATTTGTCTGACCACAGAACAGTTTTCCACTTTGAAACAGACCATTTTAAATGAGCTTTGGCACAGAGAAGATGGTGGCATTTCAGAATTATGTTCAGATACATGAATTTACGGATAGCACGACAAACGGTGTTCATAGACAGTGAATTTTGGAAGTATTCCTGAGCTCACGCAGTGATGTTCATCACAGAATCATGGCAGTTGTTAATGCAGTGCAGTCTGAGGGCCCGAAGATCACAGACATCCAATATTGTATTTTAGCCTTGTCCCTTATGCACAGAGATTTCTCCAGATTCTCAGAATATTTTGAGATTTTGTACTGTGATGATATATTTAAAATCTTGGCAATTTTACATTGAGGAACGTTATTTTTAAATGTTTGACAATTTTTAGACACAGCTTTTAATAGATTGGTGAACCTCTGCCCATCTTTACTTTTCTGCCCATCTTTACTTCTCTGACTCTCCAAGATGCCCATTTTTTGCCAAATCATGTTACTAACCTGTTGCCAGTTTACCCAATTAGTTGCAAAATTAGTTGCAAATGTTCTTCCAGCTCTTCCTCATTGATGGTACTTACTTTGCCAGCTTTTTATTGTCCCATTCCAATTTTTTTTGAGACGTGTTGCTGCTATCAATTTTAAAATTACCGTATTTGTTTCTTAAAATGGTTCATTTTCTCAGTTTAAACATTGGAAATGAAAAACGAATTGGTAACCCAAAAGAAACTGCGCAAATGGTGATATTCGATAATAAATTATTAGTCAAATATTGATTATATGTGAGGAATTGCTTCCATAGTGCAAGCTGCAATAAAAACGTGTATACGCATAAATAGTGAAAAGGGTAAAAATATTGCGCTTAAACACTTAAAACACAACCAAAAAAGTGCTTGTGTGCATAAACATATAAATAATAAATATATATACTAGTGAATAAATAAATAAATATATATGTTGTGAAAAGTCCTTAGTGAAATATATCAACAATCCTTAAAGTGCCCAGTGCAATACGGATCTCTCAGCAATGACTGAAAATAACTTTAGCTTCAAGTGAGGGACCTCCACCATAGGGACTTTCTCCACCCAGTGCTCAGGGTAAATACTTCTTACCGAAGCTGGTGGACCCCTTAATTACAGGGGGTCTAAAACAGCATATAAGGTCCACAAATGCCTCCAAGCTATCCTTCAGGTCCCTTAATAAGGCTCAGCTCGCACAAGGAACTCCAAGTATTTCCAGGGTGGTATGGTATGGGGAAAAAGATAAGGAAACTCCGATAGTGTAGTATGTTCTATTATAGGGGTTGTTTAATAGAAATGCACTTACTCAAACATCATATACAGAATGCCTTCATGGGGTAAATGCAGCATGGGTTCGGTGTACGGGACGCTCCTCTCTTCCTGCGTATCACCAACCCGGAACTCCACGGTCTCACGTTCCCGACGCACGTTTCGTCAGACGCGCTGACGTCATCAGGGGATCATGATCCCCTGATGACGTCAGCGCGTCTGACGAAACGTGCGTCGGGAACGTGAGACCGTGGAGTTCCGGGTTGGTGATACGCAGGAAGAGAGGAGCGTCCCGTACACCGAACCCATGCTGCATTTACCCCATGAAGGCATTCTGTATATGATGTTTGAGTAAGTGCATTTCTATTAAACAACCCCTATAATAGAACATACTACACTATCGGAGTTTCCTTATCTTTTTCCCCATACCATACCACCCTGGAAATACTTGGAGTTCCTTGTGCGAGCTGAGCCTTATTAAGGGACCTGAAGGATAGCTTGGAGGCATTTGTGGACCTTATATGCTGTTTTAGACCCCCTGTAATTAAGGGGTCCACCAGCTTCGGTAAGAAGTATTTACCCTGAGCACTGGGTGGAGAAAGTCCCTATGGTGGAGGTCCCTCACTTGAAGCTAAAGTTATTTTCAGTCATTGCTGAGAGATCCGTATTGCACTGGGCACTTTAAGGATTGTTGATATATTTCACTAAGGACTTTTCACAACATATATATTTATTTATTTATTCACTAGTATATATATTTATTATTTATATGTTTATGCACACAAGCACTTTTTTGGTTGTGTTTTAAGTGTTTAAGCGCAATATTTTTACCCTTTTCACTAAACATTGGAAATGTTTCTCTATTGTGGTCTATTGTTTTTCTATAGTGAATAAAATATTGGTTTAGGAGATTTGCATTTATGTGCATTTTATACAGTGGGTTTTGGAACTTTGACATCCCGCGTGTCTCCTTTAAAATGTTGATCTTTTTTTTACATTTACAGTGGGTACGGAAAGTATTCAGACCCCCTTAAATTTTTCACTCTTTGTTATATTGCAGCCATTTGCTAAAATCATTTAAGTTCATTCTTCTTCCTCATGAATGTACACATAGCACCCCATACTGACATAAAAACACAGAATTGTTGACATTGTTGCAGATTTATTAAAAAAGAAAAACTGAAATATCACATGGTCCTAAGTATTCAGACCCTTTGCTCAGTATTTAGTAGAAGCCCCCTTTTGATCTAATACAGCCAGGAGTCTTTTTGGGAAAGATGCAATCCAACCTGCAGATCCTCTCCAGTTCTGTCAGGTTGGATGGTAAACGTTGGTGGACAGCCATTTTTAGGTCTCTCCAGAGATGCTCAATTGGGTTTAAGTCAGGGCTCTGGCTAGGCCATTCAAGAACAGTCACGGAGTTGTTGTGAAGCCACTCCTTCGTTATTTTAGCTGTGTGCTTAGGGTCATTGTCTTGTTGGAAGGTAAACCTTCGGCCCAGTCTGAGGTCCAGAGCACTCTGGAGAAGGTTTTTGTCCAGGATATCCCTGTACTTGGCCGCATTCATCTTTCCCTCGATTGCAACCAGTCGTCCTGTCCCTGCAGCTGAAAAACACCCCCACAGCATGATGCTGCCACCACCATGCTTCACTGTTGGGACTGTATTGGACAGGTGATGAGCAGTGCCTGGTTTTCTCCACACATACCGCTTAGAATTAAGGCCAAAAAGTTATATTTTGGTCTCATCAGACCAGAGAATCTTATTTCTCACCATCTTGGAGTCCTTCAGGTGTTTTTTAGCCAAACTCCATGCGGGCTTTCATGTGTCTTACACTGAGGAGAGGCTTCCGTCGGGCCACTCTGCCATAAAGCCCAGACTGGTGGAGGGCTGCAGTGATGGTTCTCTAGGAAGCTCTAGGAAGGGTTCTGGTCGTCCCAAACGTCTTCCATTTGAGGATTATGGAGGCCACTGTGCTCTTAGGAACCTTAAGTGCAGCAGAAATCTTTTTGTAACCTTGGCCAGATCTGTGCCTTGCCACAATTCTGTCTCTGAGCTCTTCAGGCAGCTCCTTTGACCTTATGATTCTCATTTGCTCTGACTTGCATTGTGATCTGGAAGGTCTTATATAGACAGGTGTGTGGCTTTCCTAATCAAGTCCAATCAGTATAATCAAACACAGCTGGACTCAAATGAAGGTGTAGAACCATCTCAAGGATGATCAGAAGAAATGGAAAGCACCTGAGTTAAATATATGAGTGTCACAGCAAAGGGTCTGAATACTTAGGACCATGTGATATTTCAGTTTTTCTTTTTTAATAAATCTGCAACAATGTCAACAATTCTGTGTTTTTCTGTCAGTATGGGGTGCTATGTGTACATTCATGAGGAAGAAGAATGAACTTAAATGATTTTAGCAAATGGCTGCAATATAACAAAGAGTGAAAAATTTAAGGGGGTCTGAATACTTTCCGTACCCACTGTAAGTTAGCTTTAACCACTTGCCGACTGCGCTACAGCCAAAAGATGGCTACAGCATGGTCTACCAGCTTTGGGAGGGCATCTATTGACATCCTCCCAGAACCTCGCCTCTCTGCATGCCCCCAGGGTGAGCTCTGTGATCGCTGTGTCCTTTGTACAGAGATCGAGGTAAAGGACCAATCACAGTGACCCTTTACTATGTCGGTTTCGGCATTTGCTTTCCTAAGCGCTGTCACTGTGTATCACTGTGCCACTATCAGAGCAACCCATCAGTACTGTGCCACTATCAGAGCAACCCATCAGTACTGTGCCACTTTCAGCGCAGCACACGTCACCACGGCCCCCGTCAGCGCACGGCACCACGGCCCCAGCAGCGCACGGCACCACGGCCCCAGCAGCGCACCATCACCCCACCTCCATCATTACTTATTTGCAGAATTTTATAACAGAAACAAAAAGTAAAGTTTTTTTCTTTAAATTTTCATAAATGTTTAATTTGCTTAGCAGAAAATAAAAAACCCAGTGGTGATTAAATACCACCAAAAGAAAGCTCTGTCTCAAACAAAATTATAAAAACGTTATATGGGTACAGTGTTGAATGACCGTGCAATTGTCATTCAAAGTGCAATAGTAATGAAAATTGGCCTGGTCAGGAGGGGGGTGAAAGTGCCCAGTAAGCAAGTGGGTAATCCAACATCATATGAGCCCATGGTCTGGGCACTTTGCCCAAGAGTTTTTTTTTTTTTTTTGTTCTAAGCTTCTGAACATTGTTTGGACACCCTTGAGAAGCTTTGTTTTACAGAACACTGCTGTGATACAGGGCATGTCCCTGCAGTACACCTACTGAAGTTTTTTAGGACGTACATCATTTGTCTGAAGTCCCCAATTGGTTAAGTTCATTCACATTGTCTTACCTACAGAGTAATAATATGGTGTAACAACGGACATTCTTGTATAATGTATTCCTCCAAGGGCCTTTCCCAACAGATACCGAATCTGGTGACCTATGGGACTTTCATTGTCACCATCTAAAAAGAGAAAAAATACAATGCATCATCGGCTGTAAAATCTATTTTATTCATCAGTACAGACTTCTATACCAAATGACAAAAGTTATCAGTATAAAATGTGTTTTTCCCAAAAAAAAAAAAAAAAAAACACTTTAAGAAAAACAAACTATCATGACTTGGCTTATCTAGGTATCTACCCATTTACATATCCAGCCTTAAATGGTCATACCCATGCAGGTTTATCCGTGAAAGGTTTGCATGTGCCCCTATTTAGTTTTATTAACTTTGCTTTACACAAAAGGGGGTAATAAAAAAAAAAAAAAAGTCTCATACCCGTTTGCCCATTGAAACAACATGTACATTTATTCTGTGTTAATGGGGAAAAGTTGAATATTCTTAGGCTATACTCTCTGCTGTTTGAATGCATAAATGAGGAAAATACCTCTCTGGCAATTTAATAAAGCCCTATGATAGTCAGTGCCAACTAGTGACCATAAGCTGGTCCCACACTTTACAATCTGATCATACAATCTCATTTAGGTTTAGCAATAGCTAGTAGCGCAGGTTTATATCCAAACAACACCATTTCATTTAAAGTCAATCTAGTAGGGCCTCTCACTACAAAGATGTTGGTAAATCTAAGAGATTTTAAACGAAATGTAGTGTGTTTGGGCAGATTTACATATTGGATCATAAAGTAATGTAGGTAACTTGCAAATATTGTACTTAAAGCGGAAATAAACCTTTCTACACTAAGTTTTTAGCAAAGTAAGCTGCCATCTTAGCCCCGGTTTGATTTTCAACTGCCATGATGCTGCACCTCTGATCAGTTACGACATCAGACATTTGACGATTTGACAAATTGGTTGAAAGCAAAAGCAGATGTGACAGTTAGCATCCCTGGCATGCTGCTAATATAACTGTTTTTTTAAACCATTAAGTTTATAGATTTAGTTCCGCTTTAAAAAAGGAACTTAAAGCGGAGTTCCACCCTAAAAAAAACAAAAAAAAAAAAAACTTTGCAGCATCAGGTAGAGTAAAAAAACCTGAAAAAGAATTGGATAGTTATTTTTTTTTTGTTTCACTTACTTTGTTTTTAGTGAAAATTAACTTACATTCCTTCCTCTTCCTCCTCATGCGACCGCGGCCCCCCGTCGTCACTTCCTCCTTTGCATTGCATCCTGGGAGATGAGCGTCATCAATCCCAGGATGCAATGGGAATGGCCGGCCGCTACTCTGATTGCCGATCGCAATCTACAGCGCATGCGCGAGATTGCGATCGGCATTCTGGGTAGCTGAAACCAGGAAGAAGGACACAGCGGGGGACACAGCAGCTTCACACCGGAGATGGCCGCACTCATCAATTTTAAAGGTAAGATTTTATCTATATTAATTTACTGTACACTACTGTAATGTGGGGTTAGTGTAATTGGGGTTAGCTTAGGATTAGGGGGGTATTTTTAGCTAAAAAATGTGTATGTGGCCGGAACTCCGCTTTAAACTAACTGCAGTCCATATCCTTGTTACCGCTTCTCTTTAAACACCAGACTCCAGCAAGACTTCACCTGTCTGCTGCAGCTGTTGACAATACTGGTCATGGAACCAGGGAATTTGATATTCTGGGCACTCGATACATAAAGCTCGATTTATTTCCATTAGACGCCTCCTAATCCTCATACATTTATCAGGTTTAGAGACTGCAAAATAAAAGAAACAAGAAAGAGGTAAGTCGTAATTAAAATTCACAGTTCTACAATTCCGAATGCCTATCTGATGTGCGAGTCAATAAAGCAACACATGAAGAGTAGACTTAGCCTGAGCTTGTAAAAGATTCTCATGATCTGACAACAGAAAAAAAAAAAAAAAAAAACATCAGAAAGGAGGGTCGATGTCATTGTATTTAATAAGACTTACTAAGGCTTGGCAGATTTGATTTCTAATTTTTACATAACCGCTATGTAGAAAGCTGAAACATTATTTTAAGATGTAAAAAAAAGAGCTTACAACAGCCTCCACACACAGGTACTCTTAGATACTATAGCAAATAGAAAGTAATATTTAAAGTAATGAATTCCAATCTCGTTGTGTTCCAAGCCCTATTCCTTAGAAGCCAAGGTTTCCATACAATGCAACGATGGCCAAACACATCGAAACTGCTGTACACAGTTTGGAATAAATGGCTCCAGAGCTTTTTTTCAGCAGGAACACGTGGGAACGCAGTTCCGGCACCTCCAGCACTGAATTGATGTAAGGGCAAGGGCTGCTAGGTGGTTCTATAGTGTCTATTGGTGCTGCCTGCTGGGGGACCTATTGTCCCTGGAAGGGATCTATTTTTGCAGGAGGGAGGTCCATTGTAGCTGATGGGGATCTATTGTTGCTGGGGGAGGGGGGTCAGTTGTGGTTGGGAGGGATCTACTGTTGAGGAGCAGTCTATTGTAGCTGGCTGCTGGAGGGTATATTGGTGGTGGGGGGGGGGGGGTATATTTTGTTGCAGGTGGCTCATTGTTTCTGTGGGGCTCTATTGTTGCTGGGGGTCTATCGTTGGCTGCAGGGGATCAATTTTACTGCTTTTTTTTTTCTGTCAGAACTTTTATAAAGAAAAGAGGTATCTTTCATGGTTTCAATTTTGAATATGAGAAAGATTCCAAATGAGCAGAGACCAATATCTTAATTCAAGGTGATTAAAAACGGTAACTTTGTAAAACAACCTATTCAGTGTAAAATAGAAATGAAGGGCAAAAGATTTGTGTATGGATAAAAAAAAAAAAAAAAAAAATTAATTATATATATATATATATATATATATATATATATATATATATATATATATACATACATACATACATACATTCCCCCCCCCCTTTTTATAAGTGATCACATTCCCTTTGTTTTCAGCTGCATAGGAGCTAGGGGGGGGGGGGGGAGAAGTGGAAGCACACTGAGCTTCCCAGTGAATGGCTGTGCAGCAGAGGTGTGCCAGGACAAGTCTGATCATTGACGGAGAGGATACAGAGTTCCCAGCATAGCTATGGTGTTCTGCTGCTTAGTGTGGTCAGTTTTTCATAAAAAAGCAAGGGGACTAGCAGGAACACCGGGGATTTCATACAAAGGAAGTGATAGAAAGAGAACAGGAGACTTTTTCATACAAGTACATGGTACAGCAGGCACATATCAGGAATATGAAGTGCTGGGATAACAAATATGGATGGGCTCAGGTGTCTTAGGATCGTAGTCCTAACCAACCTGAGCAATCTCACCAGGAAGCAATTACTGCACACTGCCAATCACCAATCATAGGTAGCGTGTTTACGTGCAGCTGCGGGCCGGGAAATGTCTCACTGGTGGTATGCAGGATTGCTCAGGTGGGTGGGGACTACAATCCAAACACGCCTGAGCCCATCCCTAGTAACAAACACTTTAAGTTTCCCAGCATAAGAAATTTTGTTTTTCTCAACTGGAGCTGCTAGGGGGTCTATAAACAACCCTGCTTACAGAACTCATGATAGGAACAATGGTTTATGATATATTCACAGACCTGGGACCAAAAACAACTGACCAATATATACAAGGATGTGGAGTGTGAAGACAGCTCTGTGTGTACAGGTAGGACACACACACATTTCATACAAATTACTTACTACCACAAATATTACTTGGGTCTGTATTCTCTAAAAGGGGCATTACTGGGAGGTAGGTAGGGGTGGAACCAAGGAACGGGGCTCGGAGGTAGGTAGGGGGTGGAGATAAGGGGTAACTCTGAATGGGAGAGTTCCTGCACCTAATCTCTAAGGGAAAAAAAAGCCTGAATGGCTCCATAATATTTATTAGGACTTTGCACTATACACCAGCAGTTCAAAATTTGCAAATGGCTGATGGGGCATAAAAGAATGATTTGCAATACTTCACCCACTTTCCTCTTATCCTAATTCTTCTATTTTTAGGATATGTAATAGAACGAGACATGTGAATACCTTTTGTTCGGAGAAGACTTTACTGTGCTACACGCTGATTCGGTTGGAGGTCTTTTTAAATCCCTTTGCCCTTTCTCACCAAAACCTGTATGGTTATACTGTCTTGTGGAAACAATGGGGTTGATTTACTAAAGGCAAATAGACTGTACACTTTGCAAGTGCAGTTGTACTCATTTTCCTTGGTATGTGTAATATGGTAGCACTTCTCTGTAAAGAATACTCAATCATATTTAAGGGATAATTAAAAAAAAAAAAAAAAAAAAAAAAACACACACCACATTTTTTCTTGCATATGATTGGATGATGGAAATCAGCAGAGCTTTACAACATTTACTAAGCACTGTGGAAAATTGGTGCAAACTGCGCACGTGTACAGTTTATTTGCCTTTAGCAAGTCAACCCCAAAATCTTGGTACAAAAGGAAAATCAAGGGAACTTCCTCTGTGTTTTAAACACAGTTATGTCCCTGTGCTTGCTAACATACATTCAGTGGGGACATATGCTCTGTGTATAAAGGAACCCCAAATAACCGAAGAGAGTAAAGGAGGCTCTCTTGTACCATTCTGATGATTGTTAAAGTACTTGGTGCTCAACATGCAGCCTTTGGTGGCCCTAGCAGTGAGTAGTAGGAGGGCTGATTTGTAAAGAAGCTGTGAAAGCAGTGAACTCTAGCAGTCACATGTAATATCTATGGTCTTAAACCACTCATTTAGCACAGTCTGACCATTTCTTCTAGTTAGTCTTCAGTTGTCTTCTGTAGCATTCCATACAAGGATTATTGTATGCAGGCCTTTGGTGATGTCAGGGGTTGCATTTGAGCCCCTTGTCACTCACAAGCTGACAGTCACAGATCTAAATACAAGCAATGTGGGCTGGGTATTCATGTACATATGAAGCCTAGAAATGTTGAATTCTCCTAATTGCAGACACACACGTAAAACAGTGCTTTATCGCCATGCAGGTGCTTGCAACTTACCATTAAGCTCTATATCCAATTGGCTTAGGAAGTCAACATTGAATATAGACTTTACCAAGTCTTCTGGAACGCGTTCTGCCAACGTTAATACATAAGCCAGCAGTACCATGTAGTAAGGCCTTATTGAATCTGTAAAGGAGACATACAGGGATGAAAATGTCAATTCTGTCACACAGCAAGGCAGTGCTAAGCAGGAGCAGAAAGGCAAAATTCACTACTAAAGTTCAGTTTATTTTATTAATTCCTCCCCTGTGTGCTCTAAAGTAGCACTGTGACACAAAAAAAAAAAAAATTAATTAAATCTGTTCCTGACCACTTCTTAAAGCGGAGTTCCGGGCACAGAATCGTTTTTTTTTTTTTTTTTTAATATCCCCCAAACAGTGACCCTTAGACCTCTATACATCCGCTAATCCTGTTTCATACAATGAAATAATCGGTTTGCAAGCATAAAATCTTACTTTATAAAATTTGTGATGAGCGCCGCCATCTTTGTCCTGGATCGCCGAGTCCGTTGTGGGGAAATGTCTTCCCTTCTTCCTGGTTCTAGTGGGCGGAGGCTGGTGAATCCAGCGTGAAATCTCGCGCATGTCCAGTACTATGCGATCGGCATAGTATAGGGATGCCCATCATCGCGTTTTTTCCTGTTTGGAAAGAACGCGATGAGAGGAGCGGCCGGCCGCCTACGTCACTGCCAATTGCATCCTGGGAGTGACGAGTAAGAGCTCCCAGGACGCATTGCGGGACAGGAAGTGACGGTGCAGGCCGCGGCCGAGGAAGGAGGAAGTCGATGGAAAGGTGAGTATATTATCCTCTCTAAAAAGGTAAGGAAAAAAAAAAAAAAGGCCGGGAATATCCCGGTCTAATATGAGCAACTGGGTCCAGTTGTATTTTGCTTCTTTATTGCAATGGATTGACAAGCGAAACAGAAATTTAGACCAGCTTACATATACTTTCAGAAATAGTGGCCCTTATGTTAAATTAAACTTAGGAAAAAAAATGCTACCAGGTAGGATTTTTTTTGACACAATAGACCCTATTGGTCTCTTCCGTCAGAACTGCTCATCCCCGTCTGTCAACGTTAATGTACACATGCGTTACTCAACGTTAATGTACACATGCGTAGCTCAGCATACATTTACAGCCCCACTCTGTGCCATGATGATGTGACTCTCCTGCGTGGGAGTGACATAATCCTATCCTAACCATTCAAGCAGATGAAAAGTCCGAACCTGGAAGGAAGATCAAGACAAGATGGACGCATCATGGACAACACAGAACACTGACACTACAGCACTGGAGGGGACCGTTTGGCAGGTAATTTTATGCCAATATGCGGTACATACTAGTACAATATCGCATGAAGCTCCCAGAGATCATCTGTTATATTTTTTAATGCAGAGGTTTAATTCTGCTTTAAGATTTGCCATATTCCAGATCACAAGGATATGGATTCTATAGTTCAGGAAAAACGTAAACTGGCCTGTGGGCTGAGCGAAAGATATGACAGGTTCCTCCATTCAAGCTAAACAATGCAGGTCTCAAGTCTTTTGTATCCTGGAAAATCAATATAAATGCTGATTTTTGCATGTAAACAAAAAAAGTGTCCAAGTAGGCCAGGTCTTCAAGTGGTAAAAAATATAAACTACTGACTAGTTGAAACATATTTTCCTATCAGCTTTTACTCATGAAAATTGGTATGTTTAATGATCAACATCTCTCTCAACCTTTCCAACACAGAGAAAAAAAAAATTAAATCTTAATTATATGTACTTACCAAGATTAGCTAGACACTGCTGTATGCACACTCTATAGAACTCTTCTGCATTGGGAGGCTCATAATTCAGATAGCTGAAAGGTTTTAGAATTGTGTACAGCACATTTGGAGAAAACTGAAAAAAAAAAAAAAAAAAAGAAAAAAATTATACAAAAAAAAACCTATATATACATACATACACATATATACACACACATATACGCGATTAATGGCATAACACTTTATATTTTAGCATTATTATTTCTTTCACATACTGCATAAACTTCAGTTTCTACTTGACATTGTAAAGTATTTAAAAATCCCAATAAATGTTATGGGGTGAAATGGCTTGGAGCATTTTATACTCCTTGCCTAAAAAATCTTTAGCAAATCTTATAAACAGTATTGCTTTTTTACATGATCTATACAAAGGCCACACCCTGAAAAGCTTTGGAGGAGCTGGCTCCAGAATTTAGCCTTTCAAATATGGAAATCGTTTAATATTTGCTAATATTATTATTTATCCCAATTCCCTGACGGGGAGCTGTCTATCCACAACTTAGCATAGCAATTTTACAAATTCACAATGCCAAAGACTAAAGAGTTCTCCATTTTTTACTATTCTACAAGAGAAATTGATATTTACCAAAAATACAACCTTTCTAAAATGGCTACTCAATGGCTTCAAGCCTTCAAATCTATGTATAAGGTTTTGAGTTGCGTTAATCACTGAGAACGTATGCAAAAAATAACCCTTGAAATGGTATTTAACTCCATACCATTTGGAAACACGGAATTTTTGTAAAATCTTACCGTAAAATTCCTTTCTCTGAGTCCTCCGACAGTCGCCGCCCACTCATACAGTCTTCACCAATGGGGTATTGACTTCATCTCCACAGGTGTAACTAGGCACAAGACTTGTTTAAAAACAAAACATCTACATAGACACACCCATGGGGGCTGTCCCACTGGTCAAATACCCCCCCTGCTATCAGCCATCCCAACTCAGTTTGGTAGCAAGCAGTTAAGTGTATAAGAACCCCAATAGAGGGGCGGGGGCGGCGACTGTCGGAGGACTCAGAGAAAGGAATTTTACGGTAAGATTTTACAAAAATTCAGTTTTCTCTTACGTCCTCCGACAGTCGCCGCCCACTCATACAGTCTTCACCAATGGGGATGTCCCAAAGCAGTGTAGACATGAGGGGGGTCAGAAAAGGCAACGCAGTACCCACATCAGAGAAAGGAACCTTACATGAACAGAAAGGTAACCCTCTGGGTAACAAAAAAGGCTCAACAGGAGCAAAAACCCAGGAAACCAAAGGGGTGAACAACCCCAACAGCCAGGGACCCGAAAAGCCAGGGTTCCCTTACGGCACTGCCGCACAGAGAACTTTGCGGCCAAAGGAGGCATCCGCTGATGCCAGAACATCAATTTTGTAAAATTTCGAAAAGGTGTGCACTGACGACCAAGTTGCAGCCTTACACACCTGGGCCACCGAAGCCTGATGCCGGAGAGCCCAGGACGTACTCACCACTCTGGTAGAGTGCGCCTTGACAGGGAAGGGCGGAACCCGTTCCTTCAACGAATAGGCCCGAACAATTTTCTGTCTGATCCATTTTGAAATGGTCGCCGCAGACGCAGCCATACCCTTCCGAGGCCCCTCAGGAAGGACAAAGAGAGGATCCGATTTTCAAAAGGATTCAGTCGACGACAGGTAAACCCTGATCGCCCTGACAACATCCAAGGAATGCAAAGCAACCTCCTTAGGATGCTTAGGCTTCGCACAGAGCGAAGGCAAAACGATGTCCTCATTAAGGTGAAAATCCGAAACCACCTTTGGAAGAAAGGACGGGTTAGGTCGCAAGACCACCTTATCCCTATGAACCAGCAGGTAAGTAACTTCCAACACTCTGCGAGCAGAAGTGATCGCCACAAGAAAGGCAACCTTCTTTGACAGCAGAGGCAAGGAGATTTCCCTCATGTTTTCAAACGGGGAACGTTGTAACATGGACAGAACCAAGTTCAAGTCCCATGGAGGTAAGGGCTTCCTTCGAGGAGGAGCCAAGTGACGCACACCTTGAATGAAGGTGCGAATCAAAGAATTAGACTCCACTGGGCGCTGGAAAAGGACAGCCAGTACAGACACTTGGCCCTTAATCGTGGCCGGCGCAAGGCGCTGATCCACACCAGATTGAAGGAAAGCCAGCACTCTAGTCACCGAGTATGAACGAGGAGAGAAGCCCCTGGACTCACACCAGGCAAAATAAGCTTTCCATGTACGGTAATAAATCTTACCAGATGATGCTTTTCTAGCCTTAAGGTAGGAATGACCTCTGAGGAGAGACCCCTGTCCCTCAGGACCTGGCTTTCAACAGCCATGCCGTTAAAGCCAGCGACTGTAAAGCAGGATGGAAGATTGGTCCCTGAGACAGTAGATCTTCTTGCATTGGCAGCCGCCAAGGAGGCTCGACTGCCAGGTGAACGATATCCGCGTACCAGTACCGGCGTGGCCAGTCCGATGCCACCAGAATCACCAATGTTGGTTCCGAGGCCAACCTGCGAAGGAACCTGGACAACAACTGAATCGGAGGAAAGGCATACATCAAATGATACCGATGCCAAGACACTACCAACGCATCCGAGGCGTCTGCCAGAGGATCGCGCATTCTTGCCACAAACCTTTCCGCCGTGTGGTTTAGCCGAGACGCGAACAGATCCACATCCGGGGATTCTCGTTTCGCACACAGCATTTGAAACACCTCCGGGTGCAGGGACCATTCCCCCTGGTCCAGGGTCTGGTGGCTCAGGTAATCGGCCTGCCAATTCTCTACACCTGGAATGTGAACTGCTGATATTGCCGGGTCATGAGTCTCGGCCCAAGACAGAATACTGGTCACTTCCTGGGCCGCCCGGGCACTCCTGGTGCCCCCTTGGTGATTGATGTAGGCCACCGCAGTGGCATTGTCCGTCTGCACCAGTACAGGGCGGCCCTGAAGACGGTCCGACCAATGGAGTAGGCGCAGCCTGATGGCTCTCAATTCCAATATGTCTATGGGGAGGGAGGATTCCTCCACCGACCAAGTGCCCTGGGCAGACTCAGCCCAGGACTCCACCCCAGCCAGACAGGCTGGAAACCATGGTAAGTACTGTCCACAGCAAAGGCCGGAAGGATTTCCCGTCCGCTACCGCCAGGGACTGAAGCCACCACAGAAGATCCACTCTGGTTTGGTGACACAGAGACACTCTCAGATCCAAGGACTGCGGGAGTCTGTCCCATCTGTTCAGGATCTCCGCTTGGAGAGACCTTGTGTGAAACCGTGCGAACGGTATCGCCTCGAAGGCTGACACCATCAACCCCAGGGCCCGCATACAGGTCCTGAGTGAAGAGGATTCGTTGTCCCGGAGGGCTCTGACCTTGTTCTGTAGGGTCCGGAGCTTGTCCTCCGGCAGAAACACCTTCGCTTGAACAGAGTCCAGAACCATCCCCAAATATGGGAGACGAACCGAAGGAGACAAGGTCGACTTCTGCATGTTGATAGTCCATCCGAACTCCTGAAGAGTCTGCACCGTAGTGGACAGATCGCGCAGCAGGCTCTGGCTGACACTCGATCTTAACAGGAGATCGTCCAGATATCCCAAGACCGCAATGCCCTGAGCCCGCAACAGGCCCAGAACTGGAGCCAGCACTTTGGTAAACACCCTTGGAGCCGAAGCGAGACCGAAAAGGTAAAGCCACAAACTGATAGTGTTCCTCCGTGATAGCGAATCGGAGGTACCTCTGATGACCCTCGAAAATGGGGATGTGTAGATACGCATCCTTTAGGTCGATAGAGGCCAAGAACTCGACTGGACTCAGGGAGGCCACCATCGAACGGAGCGATTCCATGCGGAACTTCCGAACGCGTAAAAAGCGGTTCAGAGCTTTCAAGTCCAAGATCGGACTCACCTTGCCCTCCTTTCTGGGCACGGTAAACAGATTTGAGTAAAACCCCCGAAATCTGTCCCGATGAGGCACCGGGACGACCACCCCCTGGGCGAGGAGATCTTGCACCGCCTGATGCAGGTCCTGTAAGCGCCCTGGGGTCAAATGAAGATTTGAGGGAAAGAATCTGTCTGCCAGTCGCGAAAGGAATTCGATCGTGTAACCCGATCAAATGATTTCCTGAACCCATCTGTCCGGAATTCGGAGCAGCTAAGGTTGGAGGAAACCACGCAAACGTCCCCCACCCCTGAAACGGGTGAGGGCGTCCCATCAGGCAGAGGCGGACTGGGCCGCCGCACCAGCCTGGCCGGATTTTGGCTTGCCCGCCCAGGGCTTTCTCTGGCCACCCTGGCCCTTGAAGGGTTTCCCCTTGTTCTGTGCCTTGATGGCACGAAAAGGACCCCTGATTTGGTTTAAAGGAGGGGTCCCGCTTACCGCGAAAAAACTTGCCTTTAGGGTTCTGGGGCAGCAGAGTGCTTTTGCCCCCAGTGGCCCCTTTAACCAATTCATCCAGGGATTCCCCAAACAGGCGAGACCCCGCATAGGGGATGTCAGCCACTGTTTTTCTCGAAGTCTGGTCAGCCGACCAGCTCTTTAACCATATCAGGCGACGGTTAATCACCGCAACATTGGACAGGCGTGCAGCCAATGGGGCCTCATTCAAGGCCGCATCACACAAATACATGACTCCTTGATGGATCTGGTCCACCATCGCCACAGTAGTGGGAGGAGCAGCATCAGCCACAAGGGTGCGTCTTAGCACCTTGGTCCAGTCCGCCACAGCCTGAGCCGCCATGACAGAGGCGAAAATGGGCTTTAGCAGGGAACCCGCCACCATGTAGGCATGGCGGGCAAGGGATTCCATTCTCCTATCCGTAGGATCCCTAAACACCGGAGAATCTTCGGTGGGTACTAGAGTGGCCTTGTTCATCTGGCCACAGTGTGATCCACCTGAGGGGCCACACACCAGTGCGAATCCGTAGGAGACGCAAAGGGATAAAGGAGTTGAAACCTTTTTGGCACCACAAAGGTGCCATTGATCATTCACAGTAGCGTGAAACTCAGCGGGGCAAGGGAACACCTGTGCCGCCTTGTGGCTCCTGTGTGTGCCAAAAGAGGACACAATGCCCGGAGGATCGGGCTCATCCTCTAAATGTAGTGTTTAATGGCAAGAATCAGCTCATCCATAGCTGCGCGGTCCTCGGCTGTCCCGGGGGGGGGGGGAAATCATCCACCCCGGCAACCTCCGCCTCCCCCTCTCCCCCTCAGACTGAAAAGAGCGAGACCCCTCAAGGGGTACGGCACCTATGGCAACCATATCAGAGTCAGAATCAGAAGACAAGGACAAACTAGGCCTTTTTCTGGCAGCACGTTCAGACATCAGAATCTCCACTTTGGACACCAAAGTGGCCACTGCAGCAGACAAAGTAGACAGAGCAGAGGATTCAGAGGAACCTGAATCCCCCACCAGGGCTGTGGGAAATTTGCTGTCCTGAGAATCCATGTTAAAAACATGTTATATTCTCCGTGTTGTGAGAGACACAGGACTCTGGTCTGGAACAACGGTTGTTTATTCAGGACTCTCTGTACACTCCAACATGCATTACAGGACAGCTCTGCATCTCAATACATCTCTACATGTGTCTCCAAGATGGCCACTCTGCCCCTTGACCCTTGTCATCACTCCTGGGTGGAGCCAGCCTTAAAGTGACAGTACATGTGAAACCCTTCAGGTATAACACCTTCCATCCATCCCTAAAAAAAAAAACAAAAAAAAAAAAAACACAACAATACGAGAACAGGCATAAAACAGTAACTAATAATTGTCCAATACAGTTCTCCAACTCAGGAGATTTACATGGCTTCTTCCGCGTCCGGATGTGAGAACAACTTCCAGGGACGCTACGGGGAGAACATGGCAGCGGATCACTTTCGGTGGGCCCGTCGAAAGTCTCGTAACCGTTCTTGCATTTGAAACCGGTCAGGAGGGCGACAGTGTCGTTGAGGACGGACACCCAGGGCCTCGGGGCCGGAGGAAGCAGGGCTGGCCGGAATGGACACCGGCGGGGCCAAGAGGGGATCCCCTATCTTAGAGGGTGAACAGACCTCTGGACCAGGGCTGGAGGGCTCTGTTGGAGCTGAGTTCAAATGTTCAGAGTCTCCCCAAGCATCAGTCTCAATGCCTCCTGATCCGGTAGGAGCAGATCCTTGAGATACTGGAGGTGCAGCCGATGTCAGGGATTCGGGCAGCTGAGAACGAGGACGCAATTGGTCCGCATGCCTTCTGCAAATGAAACCATCTTCCAGGCAGACCCGATACATTTTGGGTCCCAAAGTCTCTGCGACTATAGCAGGAAGCCAACGAGTGTTGGAAGCGCCATAAGATCGAGCCCATACCTTTTGCTGGGCTGTAAACCGGGGAATCTCGTTGTGTTCGACCCTCTTGTCTTGGGACTGCCGTACATGTTCCTGGACCGTCTGAGGGCGGAGCATATCCAAAACAGTCCATGGCTGCCGACCCAAAAGAAGTTCAGCTGAAGTTTTCCCAGTAGTTGCATGTGGTGTGGTTCTGTAAGCAGAAAGGAAGGAGTCCAGCTGCTGGGGTGACAGGGACTGTTGTTTACTTGTAGCCACAGTAGCTTTGAAATAGCGTTTGAAGGTCTGTACAAACCTTTCTGCTTGACCATTTGTAGCCGGGTGGTAAGGTGCGGTCAACTTGTGTTTGATGTTGTGGGCAGTCAGGAAACCCTGAAACTCCTGGCTTGTGAATTGTGCACCGTTGTCTGTGACAATTTCTCTGGGGTATCCAAACGTAGCAGCGAGATGTAACAGTATGGAAATAGTCGCCTTAGTCGTTGGCTGGGTAACAGGAATGACCTCAGGCCACTTTGAATGGGCATCAATAATGATCAAAAAGGTGTGTCCTCTGATCGGGCCTGCAAAGTCCAGGTGTAGGCGAAACCAGGGGACCGTGGGCCAAGTCCAGGGCTGGACGCACCCTCGAGGAGGGTCTCTTGCAGTTTGTGCACATCCAGCACACGCATTCACATATGTCGTGATATCGGAGTCGAGGTTCGGCCACCACACATAGCCTCGGGCCTTTTGTTTCATACGTGTGCCCCCGGGATGACCAGCATGTAGCAAGTCCAGAATGTGTCTCCGGAGGGTCTGTGGAACGATCACTCGGTCTCCCCATAAAACACAGTTGCCAGCCACAGTTAATTCCAGACGCCTACGGAAGTAAGGTTCATAATCCTGTGTGACAGTAGCAGGCCAACCGTACCGTACCCAGGAGAGTATTGTCTGAAGGAAGGTATCCTTGGCTGTATGGGCTGCTACTTCCCCGGAAGACAGAAAGGACAGGCTGGTGTAACGACAACTCTTGACAGGTGGAGAAGAGTCTGTTAATGTCCTTGTTAGCCGGGACATGGCGTCCGCATTAGCATTGGCATCATGGCTGCGATACTGGATTTTGTAGCTATATGCTCCCAAGAATAGGGCATAGCGTTGAAGACGGGCCGCAGTCGTCTGGGAGATGCCTTTGTCAGGGCTAAAGATCTGAAGGAGTGGTTTATGATCAGTCAGTATGGTGAATTCCCTACCATACAGGTAAAGATGAAACTTCTTAATTGCCCATATGAGCGCCAGAGCCTCTTTGTCAATGTGAGAGTAATTGCTTTCTGCTTTTGTCAAGGACCTGGAGGCGAATGCCACAGGTTTCTCTGACCCATCTGGTAAAACGTGAGATAGTACAGCCCCTAGACCATAGGGTGAGGCATCACAAGCCAAGGTGAGAGGCCTTTGGAGGTCATAGTGCACGAGCATGCGTGACGCCAACAGCTTTCGCTTAGAAACTTCAAAAGCACGTTGGCATGCAGCCGACCAGTTCCATCTGGAGTGTTTCTCCAAAAGCTTGTTCAACGGAAACAAAGTGTGTGCTAGATCCGGCAGGAATTTGTGGTAATAGTTCAGCAAGCCCAGGTATGATCGCAGCTGTTGGACGTTGGTTGGGGCTGGAGCTTTTACTAAAGCATCAACTTTGGCTTCCGTGGTGTGTATACCCTCTGCATCCACAAGGTGGCCACAAAACTCCAATTTAGGTACCATGAATTGGCATTTCGCTAAGTTCACTTTTAGACCCTGCTCTTGGAGTCTGGCCAACACAAGCTCCACGTTATGCTTGTGTTCCTGGTCCGTCAGGCCTGTGATGAGCATGTCATCTAACAGGCACTGTGTGAAAGGAATGTCTGCCAAAATCTCATCCATTTTGCGTTGCCAAATGGCTGGGGCGGAGGCCACACCAAACACCATCCGATTGTATTCATACAGTCCCTTGTGAGTGTTGATGGTTAGAAACTTACGGGACGAAGGGTGGACCTCAAACTGTAAATAAGCTTGCCTGAGATCAAGCTTGGTGAACTTTTTACCTCCTGCAAGAGAGGCAAAAATGTCATCTACTCTGGGTAGGGGATACTGGTCTATCTCCAGTTGAGAATTTAGTGCCATGCGGAAATCGCCACAAATGCGTAAGTCCCCATTCGCTTTCTTTACCGGTACAACTGGTGATGCCCACTCGCTGTGCTCTACCTTTGAGATGACACCTTGTTCCTCCAGCCGGCTTAATTCAGCTTCCACACCTGCTCGGAGTGCGAAAGGTACCGTCCGAGCTTTGAAGAACCTAGGCTGGGCATTGGGTTTCAGCCTGAGTCTCACACAGTCATGCTTTATTTTTCCCAAATGGTGATCAAAGACTTGTGGGAATCGCTGTTTCAGGGATTCCACCCATCCCTCGTTATCTCTTGATGTGATGGTCACAGTGTTGCAGGGGTTAATGGCGATGTCTGGCATGCCAAAGTGAGCAATCCAGTCTCTCCCAAAGAGAGGGGGTCCCCCATGTTCTAGGATATACAATGGCATTCTCTTTGTCTGACCCTTGTAGGATACCTGTACTTTCACGTAACCCAGTGGGTGGAGTATCTGCTTTGAGTATGTCTGCAGTTTGATTGGTGTTGGACGGACAGTTGTTCGGATCAGAAGTTTTCTCCATTGTTTCTGGGTGATAACTGAAACTGCTGCTCCTGTGTCTGACAATCCAGAGGTTTTTTTTTTTTTTTTTCCTTCTTTTCCTTTCTCACACGGATAGTAACCTTGTAAATCCCATCCTCGTCGCCACTGTTATATTCTCCGTGTTGTGAGAGACACAGGACTCTGGTCTGGAACAACGGTTGTTTATTCAGGACTCTCTGTACACTCCAACATGCATTACAGGACAGCTCTGCATCTCAATACATCTCTACATGTGTCTCCAAGATGGCCACTCTGCCCCTTGACCCTTGTCATCACTCCTGGGTGGA
Organism: Pelophylax lessonae; assembly: GCF_965119305.1. Classification (NCBI taxonomy): domain Eukaryota; kingdom Metazoa; phylum Chordata; class Amphibia; order Anura; family Ranidae; genus Pelophylax; species Pelophylax lessonae. The sequence continues at coordinate 255,582,865 of NC_138773.1, read as the reverse complement.
GCCAGCCTTAAAGTGACAGTACATGTGAAACCCTTCAGGTATAACAAAACAAAAAAACTTTTTTTCTTTTTTTTTTGTTATATGGTACTGGCCCTTTAATGCGCGCCACGGACCCCCGCAGCACACCGCTACGACTGTGAAAACACAGACCCTCAATCAGGATAACTGATAGCCAGAAGGATAGCACAAGTAAAAAGACAGCAGACAGACCCCCACAAGTGTTACCACCGCAGCCGAACTCTCCAGAGTAAAAGGAGGTTGAACTGAGGCTGCAGACTAAGGAAAAATGGTTGCCAATAGAAAGTAATGGGAGGCTTCGGTAAAATGGCCACCGACATGTGCTCGAAACGAACGTTTGCCACACACAAGATGGCGCCGCAAGGCGCCAAAATACACCACATACAATGCTGTATAAGCGCCCATAGTGAAGCCAGACATGCTGCCCACACCTAAAATGGCGGACCGGCGGTTTTTAACCCCGCAGCGGTCGCCACACGTGTCTGTACCTCCAAAAAGCACCCTAAAGTGACACAGGAGAGGGACCCCCACAAACCCACACAGCGCACAGGCTGTGAGAGAAACCCCCGCAGGGACCAGGATCAGGGAGCCCGAAAAACGAACAGACATGAGGGGATACCACAGACACACAGGACTGCCAGCCCCAGACAGAGGCCCCACACAGAATGTACTTACCTGTACCCGATGGCGCGGGGTGCCTCTCATCGACGGGAAACCGCCCACCCTCAGATGGCAGGGGTGCCGTCAGCCAAAAAACGCAGGGCGCTAACAGTGCACGGAGAACCGTGGAAGAGACGTCCAGGCGAGGTAGCCACCTCACAGGCTGCATCCCTGAGGACAGGGATGGGTCGTTTGTGAGGCCAGGGCGAACACATAGCCTGCTAAATGCTCGATGGCGGGCTGGGATTCCATCAGGCCCTCTGTCCTAGAAAACCAGGACGACCAGTCCGACTCCCAGCTCGGCAAACGCCGTCTTCATCCGAAGATCCGACTAACTAACGCTGACAAAATAAACAGCTAGTAGTGCAAAGAAAAACCACATTTGCAGTAAATAAAATCATAAAATAGAAGAAGAAGGCTGAGACTGAAGCCCCAGCACAGGGAAGCCTATCTTACTCCTTAACTAGGCAGAAGACAAACTGAGTTGGGATGGCTGATAGCAGGGGGGGTATTGGACCAGTGGGGCAGCCCCCATGGGTGTGTCTATGCAGATGCTTTGTTTTTTAACAAGTCTTGTGCCTAGTTACTCCTGTGGAGATGAAGTCAATACCCCATTGGTGAAGACTGTATGAGTGGGCAGCGACTGTCGGAGGACGTAAGAGAAAATTATCCCTCCCTCAGACTTCTCTTAAGGCCCCTTCCACACTGTGGGGGGGGGGGGGGTTGGGGGTTCCATTGGAGTCTGCCTGCTCAGCAGATAATCTGTCCACTAATCCCTGCAGAGCAAGCAGATGGCTGGCCAGTGTCCGCTCCGCTTATGCAGACACAGCCTGCTCTGTGTGCGGTGAGATATAAACAGGCCCCCTGTCCATTTACACCCGACTGCCATCTGATTTGATCTGCCAGATGGATGGGGAACGGATCCCTATACATGTTTTTAGCAGGAAGGATTGGATGTCAGCTCCATGGAAGGTCCGCCAGAAAAACTGACAGGCGGACCCAATTGGTCTGCTAGTGTGATAGGGGTCTTACTGGAGAGCCTGTAGCCATACAGATAATTTGATACAAAGCAAAAAGCATGATCTGTGTAGAAGGGAACATAGCAAGTGGAAAAAAAAAAAAAAAAAAAGAGCCATCTCCAATACTTCTCCAACACTGAAAACATTGAGGTGTTAACAGAGCCTGTGGCTAAATAAAGACATTTCCATGGTCATAATCCACCGGCCTTAATGTACCTTCAAGATGGAGGCTTAAATTGCAGACCTATGTGCAGCTCACTATGCTGGAAGTCCACACAAGGCCAAAAGATGCTCCTGTTAAAATGATAGCGAGGTCCATTAACAGCGCAAAGTACATCTTTGTCAAAAACCTGTACAGAAGGTCTACTCCTGAATAGCTTTATTTCCATCAAGGAGTGCCTTTGATGTGGATACCGGCGAACCTCATATGCTTGCTGTGGATACCTAACTTAAAGTCATAGGCGTGCATGCTGTTGTAACGACATTGTTTATGATGAGTGTTGACTCCATTGGGAGGTGGTGGCTGACATTCTGATAAAAGGATTGCTTTTCACATATGAAGGGGTCTGATCTTCTCTTCATGGTTTCTTTCACATAACTTCACTTTTAAAAACTAACTTTTTTTCAATATACGATTATATGTACACTACCTATGAACACTTGTACAATTGTTTTTGACTTTTCATTTCGGCTTGTTTGCCCTATTGTTCACTGAATATATTGGCGCTTCACATTTTAAATGACATATTAATTTAAGTTAGGTATACTACCTGTATGTGAAAGCTGCCATTTCTTTTTAAGATTACACCACAGTGCAGACAATTCTTTTCTATTATTTTGATTTTTTGAAAAAAGATGAACTTAGCCTTTAAGAAAGACATGGGGGAGGCATAGAGGATAAAAAGGGAAAGAAAATGCTTCAGAGGGAAACAACTGAATTTTTGTAAAATCTTACCTGTAAAATTCCTTTCTCTGAGTCCTCGGACAGTCGCCGCCGCTTCATATTCATCACTAATGGGGTTATTGACCTTTTCTCCGCAGGAGTAGCTAGGCAACAAAATAGTTAATATCAAAGATTTTAACATATCCCACCCCTAGGGGGTGGTCCCCTCAGTCAATACCTCCCTGCTTCCTGCATTCCCAACTCAGTTTCAGTAGCATAGCAGTAGAGTACATAACCAAACCCCAAAAGAGGGGCGGGGGCGGCGACTGTCGGAGGACTCAGAGAAAGGAATTTTACAGGTAAGATTTTACAAAAATTCAGTTTTCTCTTATGTCCTCCGACAGTCGCCGCCGCTTCATATTCATCACTAATGGGGACGTCCCATAGCAGTGTAAACATGAGGGGTGGGAAAAAACGCAGCCGCGCATAAAGCAACGCAGTACCCACAACAGAGAAAAAGGAACCTTACCAAAGTAAGAGAACCAACTGGGCAACATGAAAACGTGCTCAACAGGAGCAACAACCCAGGAAAACAAGTAACCCAGGGATAAGACATCCCAACAGCCAAGGACCCAAAGCAAGGGACCCTAAGGCACTGCCGCACTAAGAACTTTGCGGCCAAAGGAAGCATCCGCGGATGCCTGAACATCCACCTTGTAGAATCTTGAGAAGGTGTGAACTGACGACCAAGTCGCCGCCTTACACACCTGGGCCACAGAAGCCCGACGATAACAGGCCCAAGACGTACTCAGAGATCTGGTAGAGTGCGCCTTCACAGGCACGGGAGGAACCTTCCCCCGCAAAGCATAGGCCTGCTCAATGGTCTGCCTGATCCATTTGGCGATGGTAGAAGCCGACGCCGCCATGCCCTTCAGGAAGGACAAATAGAGAATCCGACTTGCGGAAAGACTTAGTCGCCGACAGGTAAACCCTGATCGCCCGCACAACATCCAAAGAATGTAAAGCCACCTCCTTCGGATGCTTTGGCCTCGCGCAGAGCGAAGGCAAGACAATGTCCTCATCAAGGTGAAATTCCGAAATCCTCTTCGGAAGAAAAGACGGATTAGGTCGCAAGACTACCTTATCCAAGTGAATCACCAAGTAGGGAGAGCTGCAGGACAAAGCCGCCAGCTCCGACACTCTGCGAGCCGAAGTGATCGCCACCAAAAAGGCAACCTTCTTGGACAACAGAGGTAACGAGATCTCCCTGATCTTTTCAAAAGGAGCATTCTGCAACACTGACAGAACCAGGTTCAAGTCCCATGGAGGCAAAAGCTCCCTCCTAGGAGGGACCAGGTGTCGCACCCCTTGAACAAAGGTGCTAACCAAAGAGTTAGACGCCACAGGGCGTTGAAAGAGAACGGCCAGTGCAGAAATCTGACCCTTAATCGTGGCCAACGCCAAACGCTGGTCCACGCCGTTTGAAGGAAAGCCAAGACTCGCGATACCGAGTACGAGCGAGGGGAATACCCCCTGGACTCACACCAGGCAAAGTACGCCTTCCAAGTACGGTAGTAAATCTTCCCCGAAGAGGCCTTCCTGGCCTTGATCAAAGTGGGAATGACCTCAGGAGAAAGACCCCTATCCTTCAGGACCTGGCTTTCAACAGACAGGCCGTTAAAGCCAGCGACTGTACAGCAGGATGGAATATCGGTCCTTGAGACAGGGGATCTTCTCGAAGAGGTAGACGCCACGGAGCGTCGACCGCCAGATTCACGAGGTCTGCGTACCAAGACCGGCGAGGCCAGTCCGGAGCCACCAGAATCACTGCGTGCGGTTCCGAGGCCAACCTGCTAAGGAACCTGGACAGCAGCTGAAATCGGTGGAAAGGCATACATCAGACGATACTGACGCCAAGGCGCCACTAACGCGTCTGAGGCGTCTGCCCGAGGATCGCGTGTCCTTGCTAGGAACCTTTCCACCTTGTTGTTTAGATGAGACGCGAACAGGTCCACATCTGGGGACCCCCACTTCGCGCACAGCATCTGAAAGACATCCGGGTGAAGGGACCATTCTCCCTGGTCCAAGGTCTGGCGACTCAGATAATCCGCCTGCCAGTTCTCCATTCCCGGAATGTGGACTGCAGATATCGCCGGGACGTGCGTCTCGGCCCAAGACAGAATGTCGGCTACTTCCCGAGCCGCTCGGACACTCCTGGTGCCCCCTTGGTGGTTGATGTAGGCCACAGCCGTGGCATTGTCCGTCTGCACCCGAACCGGACGGCCTAGAAGCCTGTCCGTCCAACGTAGAAGACAAAGATATATTGCTCGCAATTCCAGAATGTTGATCGGAAGGGATGATTCCTCCTCCGACCAAGTTCCCTGGGCGGACAGAACGCCCAGAACACCACCCCAGCCCGACAGGCTGGCATCCGTGGTGATCACTGTCCATGAGATAGGACGAAAGGACTTGCCCCCCGACAGCGCCGGGGACCGGAGCCACCACAGAAGATCCCTTCTGGCACGATAACTCAATGAGATCTGTAGATCCAGAGACTGCGGTCGCCCGTCCCACACGGCCAGAATCTCCGCCTGGAGACCCCGGTGTGAAACTGGGCGAAGGGAATCGCCTCGAAGGCCGAGACCATCAATCCCAGACACCTCATACACGTCCGGAGGGACGAGCACTGATTGTCCCTGAGGGACTGGACAGCGCCCTGAAGCGTCCGGAGCTGGTCTTCCGGCAGGAAGACCCTCGCTTGAGCAGAGTCCAAAATCATTCCCAGGTAGGGAAGACGAACCGACGGACACAGAGTCGACTTTGGAAAGTTTATCGTCCACCCGAACTCCTGCAGAGTCTGCATCGTGAGGGACAGGTCGTTCACCAGGCCCTGACTGGTCGCAGACCGAATCAGGATATCGTCCAGATACCCCAGGACAGCAATGCCCTGGGCTCTCAACAAAGCCATAACCGGCGCAAGCACCTTGGTGAAAACCCGCGGAGCCGAAGCGAGACCAAAGGGTAACGCCATGAATTGGTAATGATCCTCCGCAATGGCGAATCGAAGGTACCTCTGGTGACCCTCGAAAATGGGGATGTGAAGGTACGCATCCTTCAGATCGATGGAGGCCATGAATTCCCCAGGAACCAGGGCAGCCACCACCGAGCGCAGTGATTCCATGCGGAACTTGCGAACCCGCACAAAGCGGTTCAGAGCTTTTAAGTCCAGAATCGGACGTACCTTGCCCTCCTTTCTGGGCACAGTGAACAGATTGGAATAGAACCCCCGAAATCTGTCCCGATGAGCCACCGGAACCACCACTCCCTGGGCCCGCAGGTCCCGCACCGCCAGGTGCAGATCCTGCAAGCGCTCCGGAGTCAGCTGAAGGTTTGAGGGGGAAAATCTGCCCGCCGGCCGAGAGAGAAACTCGATCTTGTACCCAGATCGAACGATTTCCTGAACCCATCTGTCCCGAATGCGGTCCAGCCAGGGTTGAAGAAAACCGAGCAAACGTCCCCCCACCCCAGATCGGGGTGAGGGCGTCCCTTCAGGCTGCATTGTTATGGGCAGCGGACCCGGACTGGCCGGACTTCTGCTTACCCGCCCACGGCTTCTTCTGGGAGCCTTGGCCCTTGAAGGGCTTGCCCTTATAGTGCGACCGAAAGGCACGAAAGGACCCCTGAGAGGGCCTAAACGAGGCATTCTTCTTACCACGAACAAACTTATTCTTGTGAGTTTGGGGCAAGAGAGTGCTCTTACCCCCCAGAAATACCCTTTATCAGAGTATCCAAAGATTCGCCAAAAAGGTGAGCTCCCGCGTATGGCAAATTAGCCAAAGTCTTGCGAGAGGATTGGAAAAACCACTGCATGATCCACCTGAGGCGGCACACACCAACGCTCATCAGTGGTGGGTGAAAATGGATAACGCAGTTTGAACCTACTCGGTACAGCAAAAGGCTTCTTTAAATTGCGCCATTGCTCATCAACCGCGCGCTGAAATTCCTCAGAGCAAGGAAAAACCTGCGATGTTTTGCGTTTCCTTTGCGTCCCATAAGAGGACATCAAAACAAGAGGACATGGTTCATCCTGCAAATGCAGCGTTTGCTTGATAGAAGAAAGGCACGAAAGGACCCCTGAGAGGGCCTAAACGAGGCATTCTTCTTACCACGAACAAACTTATTCTTGTGAGTTTGGGGCAAGAGAGTGCTCTTACCCCCCAGAAATACCCTTTATCAGAGTATCCAAAGATTCGCCAAAAAGGTGAGCTCCCGCGTATGGCAAATTAGCCAAAGTCTTGCGAGAGGATTGGTCGACAGACCAAAATTTCAGCCATATCAGGCGACGGTTTAATACCGCCACACTTGAAAGACGCGCAGCCAAAGAGACTAAATCTAAGTCCGCATCACACAGATACATGACACCCTGATGAATTTGATCCACCATAGCCAATGTTGTCGGCGGGGCCGAGTCAGCCACCAGGGTGCGCCTGAGCACCTGCGTCCAATCCGCAATAGCCTGGGCTGCCATAATCGAAGCAAAAATAGGCTTCAGCATAGAACCAGCAACCGTATAAGCATGACGGGCCAGAGACTCCAATCTCCTGTCCGTCGGATCCCGGAACACCGGGGAATCCTCAGCGGGGATCGCAGTGGACTTATTCAAAATCGCCACTGCATGATCCACCTGAGGCGGCACACACCAACGCTCATCAGTGGTGGGTGAAAATGGATAACGCAGTTTGAACCTACTCGGTACAGCAAAAGGCTTCTTTAAATTGCGCCATTGCTCATCAACCGCGCGCTGAAATTCCTCAGAGCAAGGAAAAACCTGCGATGTTTTGCGTTTCCTTTGCGTCCCATAAGAGGACATCAAAACAGGAGGACATGGTTCATCCTGCAAATGCAGCGTTTGCTTGATAGAAGCAACTAACTCATCCATGAGTGCAAGCTCTTCAGACGAGCCAGGGGGAGAATTATCAACCCCTTCCACCTCAGCCTCCCATTCAGACCCCACAAGGTCTAGAGATGAGTGAGACCCTGAGAAGGGCACTCCAGCCATAGCAGCCCCATCGCCCTCAGAATCAGAGGAAATAGACACTCTGGGCCGTTTTGTGGATCGATCAGCCACCAGCATCTGCACCTGAGCAGCCAAATTTGCCACAATAGTAGCCAGATCAGCCCCCTCAGGAGAAGCAGCAGCCCCTTGGCCCCCCACCAAGGTGGGAGGAAACTTGCAATCCTGAGAATCCATGCCCCAGCAATATTAGGAAAAAAGGAGCACTGTCCCTTTAAGATCGCGGCGAGCGTAGCCCCCCGCACCCACTGAATACACCGACCCCCACAGGGAGAGGAACACTGGGCAAGGAATACAGGAAAATGGAAGTAAAAACCTGGAGAGATCCACAGGCTGCTGCACCGATCGCTGTCCCAGAGCAAAAGGAAGTGATGCAAGACTGACCGCCCCTATGAAGCCTATGAGAGGCTACACAAACATGGCCGCTCGGCTGAGGATTTCCACAGGCAAATAGAAAATGGCGCCAACATGTGGCCTGATCGATCGCCGCCAAAATGGCGGTGTTTGGCGCCAAAACGCAGCGCCTTACCACACAGGACCGGCCACCCTAATTGCCGCCGAAAAAATGGCGGGTCACCGCAGCGATCGCCGCACAGCATGTCCAAAACTCAGACTGCAACATGTATTCACCCAGCAGAGCAGGAGAGCCCCCCCCCCCCTCACAGCCCACACACAGGCAGCAATTCCACACAGGAACTGACAGGGAGCTCAGCAGCCACATAGACATGCAGGGTCACACAGTCCCAGACTGACACCCAAACAGACAGGTCCCCACATAGATGCACACTTACCAGTCCGGATGGCGTGGGGAGCCTGTTCCAGCGATCAAACCGCTGCACTGAAGGACAGGGAGTGTCGCAGCCAGGACGCATAGGAACTGCGGTGCGAAACCGCATGGCGTCCAGTGAGGTAGCCACCTCACAGATAGCATCCCTGCAGCGAACAGGGATGGGTCGTTCAATGTGCCAGGGTACCCTTGGCTGAACGCTCGATGGCAGGCTGGGAAGCCCCTGGCCCTGGGATCCAGGGTGGCCAGTCCGAGACCCAGCTCCGCACGATCATCTTCATCAGAAGAAGCTAACTATTGCTGAAAATCAACAGCTAAGTAGAAGAAAGAGAAAAAAAACTCAAAATAAAATTAAAAAGAGAAAAGAAGCTGAGACTGAGAGCCCCAGCACAGGAACAGCCAGCCTACTCCTGAGCTAGGCATTAGAAACTGAGTTGGGAATGCAGGAAGCAGGGAGGTATTGACTGAGGGGACCACCCCCTAGGGGTGGGATATGTTAAAAGCTTTGATATTAACTATTTTGTTGCCTAGCTACTCCTGCGGAGCAAAGGTCAATAACCCCATTAGTGATGAATATGAAGCGGCGGCGACTGTCGGAGGACGTAAGAGAAAAGTATTTTTAGCATGCATCCAGTCCTTGAAAATAAAGTCATGAAATAACAGATGATAAGGGAGCGCCTAAGACTGGTACAGCTTGTAAAAGAGTCTGTACTAGTAGTAGCAGCAGGTTGATCTCCCAATTTTAGCAACATGCGCACCTTAAAATCAAAGAACACCAGTCCTTCTGTTTGGGATAATAAATGAGGCCTAGCTACTATCCTCATGTCGATCTGATGGTTACCTAATGCCTTACCACATCTTTACCTTTTTCTATTTGATCTCACTTCTCCACTGTTATGTCTCAAAGTTATGTTTATGACGTTTAACGTGTCCTTTTGAATATCTACTCTAGTTCTTCATGCACTGGAGCTATATTCCTTTAGGATCCAGTATCGCAATGGTTAAATTACACACCAATATTAGACTTACTTGTGTCATTTTACCTACTGATGTTTTTTTCTATTGTTCCTTACTATTTTTCTGCATTATCTATTTTCTCAATAAACTTGATTGAAACAAAAAAATAAATGAGGCCTCGGTGTCTCCTAAGGGTATATCTTCGCCCAGGGACATAAACCCCTCCATAACAGAGAAAGTTTAAATGCCCAACATGGTCATCACCTAAGTGGTTGCCATGCAGTCTATCCTAGAGCCTTAAAAAAACTGGACATGGTGCCTGGCTTGTATAGTGACTCACAAAGGTAAAGTGAATCTAAAGAGACTGGGTGAAGTAAAGCATTAATGCTGCCCGGGACCTGGAATGCATTCAAACAGTGGCGGTTCTACATGAAATTCCCTCCCGGCACCCCATGAGCACACTGGCAGCGATGAAACTGGTTTCCTTAGCTGCAATAGTGACACTCTTAAGCTTTTGAGCTTTTGAGGTCTAGCGTGAATCAAATAGCAGGTTTTGGCTGAAGAAAGAGGGTTTTTGAATCCAACAAAGTTGAGACATCCATCCTTATTAAGGACATTAGAAAAAGAAGGAGCATGCTGAGTGCAGGAAGTGTTATAGCCCCTAGGGTTGGCCTGCTTTACATGTCTTCTAGTAGGTGGCAGTATAACCCAGTTGTTCAGAATCCATGTGTCCCTCAATGGGCAATAAAGAAAACTCTTATGCTCCCTGCACTGGGGCAAGTCTAAAATGTAACCACAAAAAAAAAAAAATCTTAAAAATACTCTCACATTTTCCCTCACATTAGTTAGGAAAAAACCTTCACAAATCTACAAACGACAATTATATAACAAGTAAAACAAAAATCGAGTGGCTCATTCACAACAGGTAGCCAGTGTGAACGCACGGCTGCTGGTGTAGGTACCTCAAGGTTCCTGTATGTATCATTGTTTAAAGCTGTGATCCAAGCAGATATAAATGCACACAATGATGCCATCATACATTTGTTAACACATAAATAAATTTACTAAATGTGAGTAGTGTATCGTACAGCTGGAGGGGTCTGTACACATGCTTTGGCCGTAATGCTTTGCGACGCTGGTCAAACTCGCCAATTCACATCAATGAGGCAGCAAGACATTCTCTTGCCTTGGGGTTGTAGGCTGTAGACATTCAGAAGATGGTAGGATTTTCTCCTGCCTGGAAGCGGCTGTTTAGCCATGCTCTGAAAAATGATCTACCGTTGATTGTGAGTAAATTCAGCCTAAAGCCCCGTACACACGTACCGATCGGCCGTCTTTTGTCCCCGGGCTGTCGTGTCCGCTGAAAAGTGCAAAAGACTGCACACGAATTTTGTCTGCCGACTGCAGAAGTGATGTCATGTGATGGTTAACTTTCCCTGTGTTTTTTCTTTTCTGAGCATGCCCAGTCTTGCAAATCTGCTGTCTGTCGGGCGAATTCTGTACTGACTGGCGAACAATCGGCCGTTCTGGTGTCGGCATACAAAAATTTTAATGCTTGCACGACAGATTCTGTTCGGCCGAAAGTGTGCTGTCGGAAGCATCATACTAACAAGCCGAAAATCGGCCGATCGGTCGTCGGCCGAATCTTTTTGGCTGACAATCTGCACGTGTCTACGGGCCTTAACTCAAACTTTCAGCTCCGAAGTGAGAGACACTGTGCTAATGCAGGATCTGACTATCAATTGGCAAGGCTCAACATTTTTATTGTGTGATGCACAATGGGTGAGATTTTGCTTCTACTTTAAAAATAAAAGCAGATATTACAGAGCATTCTGAAACCTAAACATGTGAACATACAGGCTCCTCTAAGTATATTAGTGAGCCTATCTCTAGATTATGTTATTCTAGTGATGGTCAAAAAAAAAAAAAAAAATTAAAAAATATATATATATATATATATATATATATATATATATATATATATATATATTTGTGTTCAAATATCCACATGGCACCAATAGGAAAAGATCAGAAAAAGGTGACTGTAATCCTTACCTCTGCAACATTTTCCATAGTCTCCACTGCAATTTTATCTAGGATTGGCGTGCACCTTGTTAGGCTGCAAGTAATCATTCTAGACAAAGGTGAAACATTCTTATAGGTAACCTGATGTAGGAAACGCTGGCAGGTATCCAAGGTGGCATCCACAAGGACATCGTGAAACCATTGTCCCTTCATCACCTTCATCATCTCCTGTAAGAGAACATCAATGCTCCCCATATTCCTGATCTTTTCCAGTGCATGTGTGTTCATTTTTTTGTACAACTTCTTATAACTACTTTTTTCTGGGTTTTTCAACAACCATAATATGACACCATCAGCAATCTGATTTATCTGGCCCAGATTACACTGCGGAACAATTTCATCCAGCTTAAAAACAATGGCTTCATCCACGCTGCTAGGGCGCATCAGGGAGAGGGCTTGGGTCATCATGATCATATGATTTGTGATAAAACACTCCTTTAATTTGCTGTGCAAAGATAAAATAAAAACAATTCAGAAACATAATTTGATAGAAGTTAAAGCCCAAAACCCACATTTTTTACACCTTTTCTTTACAGTTACCTCACCCCCACTCCCAGCTCCAAAAAAATAAAATAAAAAACACATCCTAAAAAGGGCTCCTGTTTTCAGACTAAGGACATTATGTTATTTACATACTCTTGACCAGAATTAAAAAAGCTTTAATACAAGTCTCTGACCTCTCTAGCTGATTGTATTGTGTAGTAATTTATTCTTAAAGAGCACACAGAAGTCCATTCCTTAAGCTGTAATCACACAATAACTTTTTTCAGCACATGCAAAATCACTTCTGCACGCATTTACAAAACTCCCGAAAAACACGTGTCACACTTGGGATGCATTCAATACAACTGTGCCTATACCATACCTGACCGGTGCCACTGAAGTAGACACCACTACACCGCACAGTTAGGTTGGATTCACACATGTCTGGCCATGGGTTGGTGCCTGGGGTCTGGTGCGTGTCTGTTCACCGGTTTAGGTGCGATTCAGGTCCGAATTTATGCCTGAATTCGCACCTGAACTTGACCCAAACACGCACTGGACCCTTTTTCAATCCGGACCGTGGCCACCCCAGACAAGAGTGAACTGGTTCCATTGAGAGCCGGGTCACACTCTCCTGTCATGAATATTGGATGTGGGGAAACCCGCATCCAATTCGCATATGTGTGAACCTGGCCTTGCTCTGCCTTAGGTAGTAACTGTGTGCTTTAAGTGCAGATACTTTTAACCGTTTTTTTTTGATAGCCCGTGGTGTGTGAAACACACTCAAAAGACTTAACACCCGGTGCATAAAAAAGTGCACACACGCAGACCATGAGACACACAAAAAGTGCACAAGGTGTACACATGGCCCTCCTCCGAAGAGGAAGGGCCCTGACCCTGATCCCCCGGGGCGTGAAGCTCAGGACAGGGACTGAGGTACTCACTTAGGTCCGCCCAGCCGAAGCCAGGCAGACCCCGTTCTCCAGGGGGGACTGCCGAAACAGCCCACCCCAAGTACTAGGTGGGGCTCCTCCGAAGGGAGACCCCATGAGAGAGGGCGAACTAAGCCAGAAGGCCATATCCACCCCCTCCCAAGACTTTCAGGGCAGGCCCGAGGACCTACGCCATACTCATCGTGCAAGTGATTCAACCAAAGAGGGACAAACGTGACACACAACAAAAAAAAAAAAAAGTGGGGAAAAGGGAAGTGGAGAAGTGCTGGGTAGTGCCAAAGTGCAGGACCTTGGCAGGCCCCCCGGCCAGGAATAAAAAATTCCTCTGGTGCTGGCCAAAAGGCCCGCCCCAAGAGGCAGGTGCTGAAAAGTGTGATGGTGCAGTGACCAAGGTGCCGAAAAACTCAGGTGAGCTGCCCCTCACCAGTGAGAATTAAGGCACCCCTGGGCTGCCACCCCATTTTTTTTTTTTTTTTTTTTTAAAGCCCGTAGAGTGTGCAACACACTCAAAAGACTCCACCCGGTGCATAAAAAAGTGCACACACACAAAGTGAGAACACAAAAAAGCACAGGGTGTGCAACAACGTATGGTCTTCCCTCCGAAGAGGTAGGACCCGAAACCTCAATCCCCCGGGGCGCAAGACTCCTGACAGGGACATAAGGTACTCATGGTCTGTCTGGCCGAAACCAGACCGACCCCGTTCTTCAGGGGGACTGCCGAAACAGCCCCCACCGAGTACTAAGTAGGGCTCCCCCGAAGGGAGACCCCATGGGAGAGGGCGAACTAAGCCAAAAGGCCATATCCACCCCCTCCCAAGACTTAAGGCTGGGCCCGAGGACCCACACACTCCAGTCTGTGCAAATAAAGAAAAAAGGTGACAGTGCAGTGACGGACTCCAAAGAAAAAGACAAACAAACACAAAGGTGGGGAAAGGGAAGTGGGGAAAGTGCGATGGTGCCATGTGAGGGACCAAGGCAGGCCTTCCAGCCGGAATAAAAAATTCCTCTGGTGCAAGCCAAAAGGCCTGTCCCAAGAGGCAGGTGTGAAAAAGGTGTGCATGTGCAGTGACCAAGGTGCCAAAAGAACTCACAGCGAGCTGCCCCTCACCAGTGAGAAGTTAAGGCACCCCTGGGCTGCCACCCCAGGGGCACTTACACTACGGGCTTTTTCAATCTCAGCCCCCGGCCAGACCAAATGTAGCCTATCCCCACCAGCAGACATCAGAACCTGGACAGCTTGGGGAGAGCTTACCTACCACTGGGGACAGGCCCTCTACAAGCCAGATCAACCCAGGAGAGAAAGCCCCCCCTCGCCATCCTGTTCCTCAGCCCATTACATCCAGGAGCAGTTCCACCGGCCCCCCCGAACCGGCTTTCCGCCCCCTTCAAACTGGTTAGGACAGTTCAACCCATTCGAATCAGAAGGCGGCGGGCCCCACATGCTTTCCCAGATGACCTACTCCCCATACCTCAATGTTTAGAGCGCTCCGGGTTTCGGTCATACTGGTACTAGCTAAGGCCCATACCAACTGATAAGAACAGATACTACACTTGATCTTAGCCAAAAGGCCGAGAAGCGATAAAAGATACTTTTAACTGTTTTTTTTTTTTACTTTTAACTGTTTTTTTTTTTTTTTTTTTAAGCCCGTAGCGTGTGAAACACACTCAAAAGACTTCACCCGGTGCATAAAAAAGTGCACACACACAAACCTGAGGAACACAAAAAGTGCACAGGGTGTGCGAACACAGATGGTCTTCCCTCCGAAGAGGTAGGACCCGAACCTCGATCCCCCGGGGCGCAAAACTCCTGACAGGGATTTAAGGTACTCATGGTCTGTCTGGCCGAAACCAGACCGACCCCGTTCTTCAGGGGGACTGCCGAAGCAGCCCCCACCGAGTACTAAGTGGGGCTCCCCCGAAGGGAGACCCCATGAGAGAGGGCGAACTAAGCCAAAAGGCCATATCCACCCCCTCCCAAGACTCAAGGCAGGGCCCGAGGACCCACACCCTACAATTCGTGCAGTGAAAAAAAGGTGATAGAAAGTGACAAACTACAAAGAAAAAAGCACACACAAACAAAAAGGTGGTGGGGAAAGGGAAGTGGAGAAGTGAATTAGTGCCCTTGTGAAAATACAAGGGCAGGCCTTCCGGCCGGAATAAAAATTCCTCTGGTCGAAGCCAAAAGGCCTTGCCCAAGAGGCAGGTGCTTAAAAAAGTGTGTAGGTGCAGTGACCATGGTGCCGAAAAACTCAAGGCGAGCTGCCCCTCACCAGTGAGAATTAAGGCACCCCTGGGCTGCCACCCCAGGGGCACATACACTACGGGCTTTTTCTACCCCGGCCCAAAGGCCAGACCAAGTGTAGCCCTATCCTAACAGGAGGCATCAGAACTTTAGACAGCTTAGGGTGAGCCTGCCTTCAACTGGGGACAAGCCTTTTGCAAGGCCAGATTCAACCCAGGAGGAAAGGCCCTCCCACCGCCATCCGCCGTTCCTTACCAATCACATCAAGGAGCAGTACTAACTGGTCATGGAACAACCCAGTTTTCTCGCTCCCTTCAAACTGGTAGGGGCAGACCCATTCAAATCAGGAGGCACTGGAACCATCCGGCTTTCTCTGGTTTGGCCTACTCCGGTCCTCCAGTTACGCCCAGAGCGCCCGGTTAACTTCGGCCACCACCGATACTAACCATCAGGTTCCATACCAACTGATAAGAACAGATACTACACTTGATCTTAGCCAAAAGGCCGAGAAGCGATAAAAGATACTTTTAACTGTTTTTTTTTTTTTTTTTTTTTAAGCCCGAAGCGTGTGAATCACACTCAAAAAAGACTTAGCACCCGGTGCATAAAAAAGTGCACACACACAAACGTGAACACACAAAAACTGCACAGGGTGTGCGAAATGGTCTGGCCTCCGAAGAGGTTGGACCTATACCTTGATCCCCCGGGGCGCAAGACTCCTGACAGGGACTGAGGTACTTCCTATGGTTTGCCTGGCCGAGACCTGGCAAACCCCGTTCTTCAGGGGGACTGCCGAAACAGCCCACCCCAAGTACTGGGTGGGACTCCCCCGAAGGGAGACCCCCATGAGAGAGGGCGAACTAAGCCAAAAGGCCATGTCCACCCCCTCCCAAGACTTTCAAGGTAGGCCCAGAGACCCACACCGTACTCGTCGTGCAGGAAGAGAAGAGTGAAAGTGAAGTGACACACCACAAAGAAAAATACACACAAACGAAAAGGTGGGGAAGGGGGAGTGGAGGAGTGAATTAGTGCCTAAGTGAAAAACAAAGGCAGGCCTTCCGGCCGGAATAAAAATTCCTCTGGTCGAAGCCAAAAGGCCTTGCCCAAGAGGCAGGTGCTTAAAAAAGTGTGTAGGTGCAGTGACCATGGTGCCGAAAAACTCAAGGCGAGCTGCCCCTCACCAGTGAGAATTAAGGCACCCCTGGGCTGCCACCCCAGGGGCACATACACTACGGGCTTTTTCTACCCCGGGCCTAAGGCCAGACCGAGTGTAGCCCTAACCTACCAGGAGGCATCAGAACTTTAGACAGCTTAGGGTGAGCCTGCCTTCAACTGGGGACAAGCCTTTTGCAAGGCCAGATTCAACCCAGGAGGAAAGGCCCTCCCACCGCCATCCGCCTTTCCTTACCAATCACATCCAAGAGCAGTACTAACTGGCCACAGATCCAGTTTTCTCGCTCCCTTCAAACTGGTAGGGGTGGACCCATTCAAATCAGGAAGGCAATGGAACCATCCGGCTTTCTCTGGTTTGGCCTACTCCGGTCCTCCAGTTACGCCCAGAGCGCCCCGGTTAACTTCGGCCACCACCGATACTAACCATCAGGTTCCATACCAACTGATAAGAACAGATACTACACTTGATCTTAGCCAAAAGGCCGAGAAGCGATAAAAGATACTTTTAACTGTTTTTTTTTTTTTTTTTAAGCCGTAGCGTGTGAAACACACTCAAAAGACTTACACCCGGTGCATAAAAAAGTGCACACACGCAAACGTGAGACGCACAAAAAAGTGCACAAGGCGTACACACATGGCCCTCCTCCGAAGAGGAAGGGCCCTAACCCTGATCCCCCGGGGCGCGAAGCTCCTGACAGGGACTGAGGTACTCACTTAGGTCCGCCCAGCCAAAGCCGGGCAGACCCCGTTCTCCAGGGGGACTGCCGAAACAGCCCACCCCGAGTACTAGGTGGGGCTCCCCCGAAGGGAGACCCCATGAGAGGGGGCGAACTAAGCCAAAAGGCCATATCCACCCCCTCACAAGACTTTCAGGGCAGGCCCGAGGACCTACGCCATACTCATCGTGCAAGTGACAATACAACCAAAAAGGGACACACGTGAACACACAAACAAAGAAAAAACAGAGTGGGGAAAGGGGAAGTGGAGAAGTGCTGGGTAGTGCCTAAGTGCAAGACCTCGGCAGGCCCCCCGGCCAGGAATAAAAAATTCCTCTGGTGTTGGCCAAAAGGCCCACCCCAAGAGGCAGGTGCAGAAAAAGTGTGATGGTGCAGTGACCAAGGTGCCACAAAAACTCAGGTGAGCTGCCCCTCACCAGTGAAATTGAGGCACCCCTGGGCTGCCACCCCAGGGGCACGTACACCACGTGCTCTTTCAGACTAAGCCCAAGATACTTTTAACTGTTTTTTTTTTTTTTTTTTTGGTGGTGCAGCAGGCTACACAAGAAAACATAATAGGACTCTACTTTCTTTAAAGCAATTGTTCCCTTCCCCCTCCCACACCTGTCCCCATCATTGCGGCCAGCTTTATTTTACCTGGTTTAGGTTTAGTTGAAATGTTGCAGAAGAAGAAATCAAACTTCAAATTTCTATGCAACATTTATTTAGAAGAGCATGCTGTTATATGACAATTTTATATCGTTCCAAGTGGTCACCCTGCTGCTTTCTGATAACAGGAGGTCATCCACTCGGCACAGGCGCCATTCAGAGAATGATTTGCATCATCTGAATAAATGCAAAGTGTTCTCTGATTGGACCGAGGTGGAGAGGCAGGGATGTGATATCACACTTTCCACCTCTTCCAATTAGAGGACACTTAACATTCATTCAGAATATGCAAAGCATTTTCTAAATGGCGCCCGCGCAGAGTGAGACCTCCTGTGTTCAGAATACAGCAGGGCAGTCGCTCACCAAGGGACCCAGAAGCAAGTGGAGATCACTGGAGTAGCAATGTTTACTTCAGTGGTTTCCAGCTTCCCAGGGGTCATTGGCCAGGTATGGTATATGCATAGTTATACTGGTCCAAGCTGGACCAGTGTCATTATCCAAAATAGATTAATATCCAGAATTCAAGTTTAAAGAAGCATGATTAGTTTTGAAAACTGTCATATAACAGAATGCCGTTATAAATAAAGGTAACATGAAGAACTTCTTCGGCAACATATTTCAGCTGAACCTAAACTAGGAAAAATAAAGCAAGCCACAATGAAGGTGACAGCGGTGGGAGGGGGAGAAAACAATCAGTTCATAGAGTCCTATTATGTTTTTTTTGTCTGCTGGGCCACCAACAGTTAAAGTATCTGCACCAAAAGCACAGTTACCATTTAAACTTTCTAAAATCAACATGAACTATCTTTAATCCTTATACTGCTAGCATTAGTAGTTCGATAGGCAAGGATAGTTTTTTTTTTTTTTTTACATTTCTTCAGCCTCTTCGAATAAGCCTAACCATAGTGAAACGCATCAGAACATGGCTTGGGGGGGGGGGGGGTGTTATGTTGGAAGCCAACTGATTTGATGAAACTTCATGGTTAGACTTTATGGAACTGCGACTTTGTTCTTGATTTTTACTGTATGTGCCGAGCAGAGTGAGCTGCTAAAGCCAACACCCAGTGCAGAGGGGGACCAGAGAAATATTCTCTGGACCTGGAGTGGTGAAGTTTTTTCTCTAGGTCTACAGTAGGTCAAAAGGATGTCATACACCCCAGGAGTCTTCATGTTTTTTTTTTCATCATGGAGGAGAAGAGGAGGGGCTCTCTAAACTAAGCACACCCTCCTGTTGGCATGCCTGAGCTAAGGGCAGATGAATTCCATAGAGTAAATCGTACATTAATCATCTGCCCTTACTCAACATAGCCATGGCTTGAAATGCTAGAGAGTGTTTTTTGAAAATGATCTCTCAGCAAAATAAAAGTATGGAGACATGGATGAATGGGCGAGTTTACTGAATTAAATAGGGTTTTTTGTTTGCGGAGCTCCAAAAGTTAAGTTCCTCTTTAACTATTCTGCAGTTTATACTTCAACTAATGAGACACAAAAAGACAACTTCATACTTACCATATTAAGTGCTGTTGTAAATTTGCAAACAATTCATAATTTTGGCATGACAAAGATACCACTGCCTTTGCTATTATGCATAGATGTGGTGGCTTGTAGAGATCCAAATTTTTCATTATCATGGAACAAATTCTAAAAAAACAGATTAAGAGAAAAACTCAAAACACAGCAAAATGGTTCATCATCTCCAAACCATTAAAGTAGTATTACAGGCAAAAAACATATCAGTAGAACACCAGCAATGTAAATAGCACCTCTGTGGACAGTATTTCAAGGGACACAGTCACTGTACTAAAAGGTTATTCAGGAAACTTACTATCATGTTTAAAGTGGACAGTATGTGAACCCTAAATGTATGTAAGGGCCTTTTCACACTGCTCTGTAACACAAATCGCAGTAAAGACGCATATGCATTTTTACCATGATTTTTCTGTGTTTCAGATGCGTTTCCTGTGCGTTTCTGGTCTGTTTTGGGGTTGCCTACACCTGTAAGAAATGGACATGGGGCTAAAAAAAATAAAAAAAAAAAAACACACAAAAACCGCAAATTGCGGTGCCGTTTTAATGCAATTTTACTTGATTTCAATGGGAAGCTGAGTTTTTGGTGCAGTTTTCAAAACCGCACCAAGGATGCAGCATTCGTAACTTTTTAAAATGCATCCCACCTGTAACGCAGTGGTATGAAGAGTCCCATAGGATTTAAAGGAAACATTTTTCTTATACAGGTCAGCTCTATTGCTCTGTGCGTCGTTTAGTGCAGTGGTTCTGAATTCCGGTCCTCGGGACCCACTAACAGGCCAGATTTTAAGTATTACCTTGGGGGATGCAGACTAGAATACTGCAATCACTGAGCAGCAAATGAGATCACCTGTGATGTAATTTAGTTATCTTGCAAACCTGGCCTGTTGGTGGGTCCCGAGGACCGGAGTTGAGAACCACTGGTTTAGTGCAATAGCCAGCAGGGGCGTGTGCAGTCATTGGCCAGAGGGGGGAGCCAATCAGCGGGTCCACCGGCCACCCGCGATCAATCCCCAGAGAGACAGAACGGTAGTCTGCCAATGTAAACAAGGCAGACCGCCATTCTGTCAGAGATGAACACAGTGATCTTGTGTTCCTGCTATTTAGGAACACGGATCTCTGTGTTCATATTGTGAGTTCATCCCCACGCAGTTAGAAAGCACCCCCTAGGGACACGCTTAACCCTTTGATCACCCCTGGTATTAACCCCTTCCCTGCCAATGTCATTAGTACAGAAACAGTGCAAATTTTTAGCACCGATTACTGTAGTAATGTCACTGGTTCCCTCAAAAATGTCAGTTAGGTGTCTGATCTGTCTGCCACAATGTCACTGTCCCGCTATAAATCGCTGATCGCCGCCATTACAAATAAAAAATATAAAACAAATAAAAATACCATAAAGCTATACCTTAGTTTGTAGACGCGAAAACTTTTGCGCAAACCAATCATTATACACTTATTAGAATTTTTTTTTTTTTTTAATAAAAACATGTAGCAGAATATATAATCGGCCTAAATTAATAAAGAAATTCGATTTTTATAATTTTTTTATTGGATGAGTTTTATAGCAGAAAGTAAAAAATGTTTGTTTTTTCAAAATGGTTGGTCTTTTTTTGTTTCTAGCGCAAAAAATAAAACTGCAGAGGTGATCAAATACCACCAAAAGAGAGTTCTATTTGTGGGAAAAAAAAGGACATTGGGTACAGCGTCGCATGACCGCGCAATTGTCAGTTAAAATAATGCAGTGCTGTATCGCAAAAAAGGCCTGGTCATTAAGGGGGTAAAGCCTTCCAGTCCAGAAGTGGTTAAAAAGTGTAAAAACACCCGTTGATCTGGTCAAAAATTCACATGTGCCCAGTGACCTGTTCTCTCTGCCTGTGTTATCTCTAGTCTAATCTCCTTATTCTTATCTTGGACTACACAATGACTGGCCTTTAAACTTTATTTGATCAGAGAGTGGGAGTGGTTGAGTAGTTTTGCAAGAGACACTGGAAGAGCGGACATCAGCTAGTTCACAAAAATGCAGTGTACTATCACAACAGGAGCTCTCTGCATTTCTGGCAAATCAGCGGATATTATTTTGAACTTGCAGGGCTTTTTTTGCTGCATGGATATATAAAAAAAAAAAAAAAAAAAAAGTTAGACACAAGTGACAAGAATTCATATAGTCTTGACAAATTATGGACTTATTTTGCTTAATGCAGTGATTTTCTATGATTTTTAGCTATAACTAGTAGCCTTAATGCAGTATTTTTTCTGATTGAGGCATTTCATAAAAAAATACCACATTATGACCACTAGATAGGACAGGTAATCATTGAAAGTCACTTTGGTAAGCAAAATTCGGTCAGAATGATAAGCGTCTGTTTAATAAATTCTGTCCAGGATCAGAGTATAATGCTGCTAAAATTTATGGAAGTGGTACTATAACAGTCAATGTTGACAAGCGGTATATTGTTAACCACTTTCTACCTGCCTGCCGTCAAATCGCGGCGGAGCGGTGTAGCTATTGTTCTGGGACGCTGTCATATGGCGGCGCACCAGAACAGCGGAGCGGCGATCGTGACCGCGCCGTGTGGCTAGGACACGGCGCGACCCCGATCTCAGTAAAGAGTCAATGACATGACTCTTTACCCGTGTGATCAGCTGTGTCCAATCACAGCCGGTCACATGTAAATGAGGAAGTGCCGTTATTCGGCTCTCCTTGCCTCACACTGTCAGTGTGTGGGGCAAGGGGAGCCGATCAGCGGCTCCTCCTCCGCCCACAGTGCCCGCCATCAGTGCCCATAGTGCTGCCAGTCAGTGCCCACTCATCTAGGCACTGACTGGCAGCACTATGGGCACTGATTGTGAGCACTGATGGTGCTGCCCATCAGTGCCACCCATCGGTGTCCATCAGTGCTGCGTGTCAGTGCCCATCAGTGCCACCTCAGTGCCCATCAGTGCCACCCCTCAGTGCGGCATATTAGTACCTCTTCATCAGTGCCATCTCATCAGTGCCCATTAGTGCCACCTCATCAGTGCGGCCTATCAGTGCCCATCAGTGCCGCCTTATCAGCGCACATCAGTGAAGGAGAAAAATGATTTATTTTCAAAATTTACTCACAGAAAATAAGAAAAACTTTTTTTTGTTTTCAAAATTTTGTCTTTTTTCTTTTTTTTGTAAGAAATAAAAACCCCAGTGGTGATTAAATACCACCAAAAGAAAGCTCTATTTGTGTGAAAAAAATGATAAATATTTCATATGGGTACAGTGTAGCATGACCGTGCAATTGTCATTCAAAGTGTGGCAGCGCTGAAAGCAGAAAATTGGCCTGGGCAGGAAGGGGGTGAAACTGCACTGTAGGCAAGTGGTTAAAATAGCCAGATTGCAAAACTGTATAACAAGCTTACCTTGTACACCTTTGTATAGTCTTTTGGAGACTAGAGTTGTTTAATTGACAAAAAAAAAAAAAATGGCATCAGCAGATCTAGCTGAAAATAAAACTTACGTGTGAATCAGGATGGGATTTCTACATCTGGCTACAGCCATGCTTTTCAGAACTTCCAATAATCGCATGTAATGAATTTTATCTGCCAAACCCAAAAGACTGTTTTCAAGTCTGGTGGGGAAAAAAAAAAATAATAACATAAAAACATCATAAAAACTACAAGCTGCAATAGATATAGCTAATCAGGAATTACTGGTCAAAACAAATCTGCTTATTTGCCCTTTAAAAATGATCTGTCATCTACAAACAACAGTACATGACAGTATAGGTAAACCCATGCTTTAGAAACCAAACACCCGTAAGGAGATTTATCAAAGAATCTTAAAAAACCACATGGCTCCAGTGTGCATCATATGGGTTACCAGCCCCACATTTCACTACCTTTAAAATCTATAAAGTGATTCTTACAAAGACTGGAATTGAAGTGTGTATGTCTATGGGGCATTACCCAGCACGGACATTCTGAAATGGCTATGCAGCCCCAGCAGCCCACATCCAAAGATCACAAGAGCTATGTGGTTTAGGCAAGTATATCTTAAAAGATAAGAGGATAGTCCTTTAAATAGTCACTAGCAAAAGTATGCTCATTCCAGGACAGGCAAGGTTGGGGATATTAGTTAGTCAAGTGTATTGGCCAGGAAGGAATGAATGTTATTGGAGTGTTTGGGTTACAAATTGAGGGAGGGATGTATATCATTGGAGGTTGGAAGATGAAGCAGCTGCGGAAGAATGAATGTCAATGTTTGTGATGGTAGGTTTCTATGACGGAATCAATGTCAGCAGGGGGAAGGGGTGGATGTCAGTGGAAGGGTGAGTGAAGAGACTGGTAAGGGAAGGATGTCAGCAAAAAAAGGGGAGGTTTCTTTCAAAGCATAGATATCAGTGAATGGAGAAGGTGAAGTGGTCAGGGTAGGGAGAAGGGGAAGTGGTCAGTGTAGGGATGGATGTTAGAAGAAGGATGAGGCAGTGAGGAATGGATGTCAGTGGAGGAAGAGTGAGGTGGATGTCAGCAGAGGAGTGAAGGATGAAGGGGCCAGGGAGGAATTAATATCTGGTGGTTGGGTATATCTCACTGGAAGAAATGGATGTCAGTGGAGGGGTGAGGTGGTCAGGAAGGAATGCATGTTAGCAGATGGGAGAAGGATGAAGGTTCTGGAGAGGGATTAACCACTTAAGCCCCGGAGGATTTGGCTGCTAAAAGACCAGGGTTTTTTTTGCGATTTTTTACTGCGTGACTTTAACGGACAATTGCGCGGTTGTGCGACGCTGTACCTAAACGAATTTGATGTCCTTTTTTCCCACAAACAGAGCTTTCTTTTGGTGGTATTTGATCACCTGTGCGATTTTTTGATCATGCGCTATAAACAAAAAAAAGAGCGTCAATTTTGCAAAAATAACAATATTTTTCACATTTTTTTATATGAAATTCCCCAAAAAAAATGTAAAAATCTAAATTTTTTAACATTTTCGGCCAATTTGTTTTATGCTACATATGTTTGGTAAAAAAAAAAAAAAAAAAAAAAAAAAAAAAAAAAAAAAAAAAAAAAAAAAAAAAAAAAATCGCAAAAAGCGTATTTTGATTGGTTTGCGCAAAAGTTATCGCGTTTACTAACAAAGGGAAAGATTTTTGGTGTTTTGTTTTTTAACGCGTAATGGCGGCGATCTGCGATTTTTTTTTGCGGTACTGCGACATTGGGGCAGACAGATCGGACCCTTGACTGACATTTTTGACACTTTTGGGGTTACCAGTGACATTACTGCAGTAATCAGGGCTATACATATGCACTGTTACTGCAAAAATGACACTGGCAGGGAAGGGGTTAACTGTATTGGAGAGGGAGGGGTTAAGTGTGTCCTAGGGGCGTGTTTCTAACTGTAAAGGGACATGGCTATTGGTGTAAAAACAAAGATCAACGGTCCTACATAGTAGAACCGTCTGATCTTCATTTTTACACAGGGGAGAATGGCAGACGGCTTGATTACATAAGCCATCCGCCTTTCTCCCTTCACCGGAGCGATCGTGAGTGACCGGCGGACGATCGGGTCCGCCGGTCACACGCACTGACTTGTCAGTGAACGAGCTGGGGCGGGCGCGCGCCCGCCCGCATTTGGCTCACAAGTCAGTGACAGGCGAGTGACGTACCCCTACGTCACTCTGCCTGGCCGGGGCTGACCGCCGCAGTATATAGTCGTGCGGCGGTCGGCAACCGGTTAATTTCAGGTGGTCAGGTGAGGCTCACTGGGAGGATTAGATGTAAGTGAAGGAGAGGCAAACATAGTACAGGGAGTGGAAGTTGGCACCCTAGAACAGGAAGTGTGTTACTGGAAAGATCAATTGGTGGAAATCAAGAAAGAAGGATGGGAAATGGAAACTCATGCAGCCACAGTTTAGGACTTGTAAGCTGCAATACATTAAATTTTAGGATCTTGGGTTTAGATCTTCAGTAACACACTGCTCTGTGCATAGCACTGAAAGTAGGCCAGTTACAGGAGCAGGGGTTGAAGATTCAAAAATTTCCGAACAAAAAAAAAAGTAGCCAGCTGCTTAGACAGAGATTTACTAAAACTGGTGTACACAAAATCTGGTGTAGCTGTGCATAGTAACCAATCAGCATAGAGGCTTGATTGTCAAAGCCTAATTGAAAAATCTGAGGTTAGAAGCGGATTGGTTACTATACGTAGCTGCACAAGATTCTATGTGAACCAGTTTTATTAAATTTCCTCCATAGAAAAGAAATAGGATTATTATTATTTGGAAGATATGATAAAAAAAAGCCATTTGTAATCCTTTTAACCTTGGCTTAAAATCCCCACCTTTCTCTTGTCTCTTGTGAAGTCAAAGGTAGCAATATACAAAATATTTTGGTGAAATCTTCAGTATTGTTACACAGCTCCAATAGCTCAAGCAATCTTGACTTTACCATTACTAGAACTTCAGAGTGGTTAAAGTCTAGAGACAGGTACAATTCAAAGAGAACACAAAATGTTTTCAAATCTGCTCGCTTCATCTTCTGGACAATAATTCTGACACATTTTTCCTCTATGGATGGATTAATAGAGCCCATGTTTTCTGCAAAAGCAACAATTCTTTGCATGGTATGTACACTAACTGGTTCTTCTCCTCCTAATAGAGAATCTGCCTTTGTGATTAGTCGATGCTGTAGTCTTGTTGAATAGAAAGGCTGTAAGCGGATCATCAGAACGGAGAGGACTCTGAAAAAGAAGGGATAGTTTTCAGTACATACTGAATGTCAGGCAAAAAGAAAAACTAAAAGATGGACATCACCTACAAAGTTGTAATTTTTTTAAATGTAAAAATAAGTCTATGGACACTTAAGCAGATGCGCACAAGATAAAAAAATGTGATCAATTAAATACAATGATGTTGGTGCTCACGTGGTAAAAAAATTAAGTGAAAAAAGTATAAACAATGTATGAGCTGCTTGTCAAAACAACAATATAGTTGAAAATCAGTGAATGCAATAGGGACAGCGCTCAAATACTAGTGTAGATTACATATATTAATACATAAAAGTATATATAAAAAAACAATGTGCGTAAATATATCCAAAAATGTGTATATATAGCGATGGATAAATAAATATAAATGCAACAAATGAATAAATAATAATGAAAGTCCAAATGAATAAATATAAGCAATTTCCGATTTGATGCAAAAAGTGCTCTGGTGCTTAATTTGTGTAACAGCAAAAACAATATTTTGTGCAAACTTCAGTGGGATTGTGCCAATTCTTCAACCTCCACCGCATGCACAGCCCACTTACCAGATGACCCCTTGGGGTCAGGCGATAGTGAAGTATCCCGCTAGGGTTATCCGCTGTGGTTCTCTCAGTAGAGAGCGTGGTGTCTGGGGCACAGATGGTCTTTTTGGGGGGGTATCCTCTGGGGTCCACTCCTAAGTTCTCCCGTTCGGATGTCCCGCTGTGGTCCCTCAGTAAAGAGCACGGTTAGAGGGGTGTGATACCCTTAAAAACCTCCTCTGGGGTCCACTTGATCAAAGATCGATAATATGGGTTCTCAGCATGTGAAATTGAAAGAGGTAGGGAGGCTCATAGTGTAATATTCTTGTAGATCTTTATTAAATTAAGAATCACTTATATTAAAAATGCAGGAAGCTGGCCGGAGGATCGGAACACCGTTCTGCGTTCCAGATGCGTGTCACGGACCAGATGTGATGTAATGGCGTATCACGGGACCCGGTGTTCCGTGTGCTATTTCCATACTAGTGCGCATTCGCACTAGTCTGCTCCTCTGTTGTCCCTTTAGGTATCCGGCCCTGTGAGCATGCGCACTGCTGCGCTGCTCAGCTGTTCCTGGCCGGAAGTGACGAGGGGTAGGTAATTCTCACGGAACACCGGCGAGTTTCATCAGTGTGCGTCTGACGTCATCAGGCATCACGTGATACGCCAGGTCATTTCCTTGTTTATATATCTAAAATGCGGACGATTTCACCAATCTTGTTCCTATTAGGCCAAGTGGTAATTGCTTAGTATTGACCTCACTTTAAAAAGCACAGTGCCACCTAGTGGAGGTTTCCTAAATTGATAGAAAGCTGGAAATTTTGCTATTAAACTATTGCGATCTAGGTTTTGAGCAAAGGTGTTAATTTGTGCCCTATTGTGTCATTGCCATCCACTAGTTTTAGGCAAGGGTGCTGATGAACAGGATTGGAATTGCATTTGTTAATACATAATACATTAAATAATAATAAATAAAATAGTATTAAATAGGCAGTGATTAAATATGTATGTAAAAAAATAGTAAATAATGAATATATAAAAAAATTGTAATTGTCAAAGAGAGGGTAAACAGGTGGTATCTCAGACTATTCTGTAGTAAAAAAATTTGTGAAGAATTATTAAATATTAAAAAATATATGTAAATATAAAATATATGTAATAGATAATATAAAATACATATAAATAAATACATACATAAATTATATAAAAAAATAAATAAAAAATATATATATAAAAAAGGTGATGCATTTTCTATGGAAGCTAATAATTTGAAATGAAACAGTTTAGGTCAATGTCCACGTTCATACCTCTAGGTTGGAACGTGTTCATTTTGTATATCCATTCAGTTTAATGTCTTGATATTTTTTGGGTCATATTCCCACCCCTCCAATGTGGTTCTACTTGCCATGAAAGGTCTTTCCTGATGGGTCTTTATTATGATAAAGTCGAAAATGATTGGACAGGCTATGTTTAGGAAAGCCTTTCAGTGTGTTACTGACATGTTCCTTTATTCTCACACTTAAATTTTCTGGTCGTTCTTCCTATATATTGCAAACCACATGGACACGATATAAGATAGGTGACGTGGGTGGACTGACAGGTAATGAGTTTTTTTTTTTTAATTTCATACGTTTTTCCTGTACTTTTAGACTGGAAAGTGTTAATTTTTCTAGGTTTGTTTTTTGTGGTAGTTTTGCAGGCCTTACATCTTGGGCAAAAAAATAATCCCATTTGGTCCAAGAAGGTTACAGTTTTCTTTGGCGGGTCAGATACATTGAGTGCCAAAGTATGTCTAACACTTTTGGCTTTTTGTTAGATAAAGGAGGGTTTGTAGGGTAGAATTTCGTTCAAAGTCTTGTCTTGTTTAAGAATAGACCAATGTCTGCGAACAATAGATTCCAACTGTTTTAAAATTAGTTGAGACAGCTAGTTCTCCAGTGTTTTTGGATTTTCTAGTTTTGGGTTCTAGCATTTCTCTCCTACTCATTTCCCCTACTTTTTTTGGGTTATCAGAAGATCAATAGGATTGTATCCCTTTTCTGTAAATCTCTGGACCAATATATTGGATTGCTCGAAGTAATCCTTCTCTTCTCCACAATTCCTTCAGATTCTCATAAATTGTCCCTTCGGGACAGCCCCTATCCACTTGGGGTGATGGCAACTGTTCATCGGAATATAGCAATTCCTGTCCGTCCCTTTTAAGAAGGTCTTGGTATTTACACTTCCATTTTTATTTTCTAATGTTAGGTCCAAGAAATGTATTTGTTTTTTATTCCAGGTTGCAGAAAATTTGAGTCCGTAGTTGTTATTAATTCTATAAATTTTATTATGTTCTCTTCTGTACCATTCCACAGAATAAACAAGTCATCAATGAATCTCTTGTATAATGCTAGAGATGGTTCTGGTCTGGAGAAAATTTCTCTCTCCTCCCATTGACCCAGTAAAATGTTGGCAGCACTAGGTGCATATTTGGCACCCATAGCAACTCCTTTAACTTGATTATAATAGTCACCCTTGTGCCAAAAATAGTTGTTGGCTAGGTCGAGGGAGTCACAAATACATTTTCTTTGTTCATTCTTTAGTTCGGATTTATCTAATAATGCTGCCCAAGTTGTTTCCAATACATATTTTTGCTTCAGACTTGTGTATAGGGACTCTACATCAATTGTCACTAAGAAAGTATCTTAATATACCGATGTATTGTCCAGAATATTAATCAAATGCTTACTATCCTGGAGGAATGACATAGCGTATCATGTGATCCTTGATGACATAAGACGCACACTGACGAAACGCATCGGATCCCGTGATGCGCCATTACGTCACATCTGGTCCGTGACACGCATCTGGAACGTGGAACGACGTTCCGATCCTCAGGCCGGCTTCCTGCATTTTTAATGCAAGTGATTCTTAATTTAATTAAGATGTGCATATTACAACAATATAAACAGCAAATTCGTTTTAATCCATTTTAAGTAGTTATCCATTTAGCTAGGCAGGGGATTGGCCCTTCCTTTCCTTGCCAGATCCTTTGACACATAGGCCACCCACAGTCACACCCATGCCATCATCACAGTGTTATTTCCGTGATGTCACACCATAAAATCTCACCAGATCAAAAACCAAAATAGGAAACACTGTAGGTCAGAGTTAACTATGCAGTGACTTTCTCCTCCAATCTAGTGAAAGTTTGTATTTAAAACAGTAACACTTGCCAAATAAGCCGAGATGCTAAACCACAAAGAAAAATCCCCACTTACAATTAATGGGCCATACAAACTATAAGATTTTCTGAAGACTTTTTCCTTAAGATTTACCAAAACCAGATAATATGAGGTCAAACCTAAACACTTTCAATTTGTATGCAATCTGGCAGGCCCTTGCACTAAATAGAAAAGGTAAATCTAAAGGAAAAAGTCTTCAGAAAATCTTATAGTGTGTATGGCCCTTAAATAACCCCAAAAAAGTAATACAAATCTTTTTAAAGCATCCAAAAATAATCCCCTTCATACATATACATCATTCAAAACATGTAAAACCTAATCCATCAAGAAGCGCTGCCTATGGTATTCTATCTGGCCATCCCATTTAGGAAAATGAGATTCGCTGTCTGGATGTGATCCTGTGCTGAAATGTAAAAAAACATTAAAGTGGAATTCTGGGATAACCCTAACTACTCCTAAAATTGTCCCCTCTCCCCTCCAAATGCCTCCGCTTACTAACCTGTGTAAGATCTGTATACTTGCCTATCTTCAGGCTGTTCTGGTCCAGTCATGTAATCGGCTGCCATGTGTCTGCGAGCGCCACTGCAGGGGAGAGGAGGAAGCATCAACAACAGATGGGCTATTGAAGACTATAGGTAATGTCACCACTCCAGTCTTTACTAGTCTCTCCTCTCCCCTGCAGCCTCTACTGGCTGACACCAAAGGGAGATCACGTGACCTGAAAAATAGGTAACTATACACATCTTTCTAAACTATATTAGTAAGCGTAAGTGTTAGGAGAGGGGGGAAGGGACAATTTTACGATTAGCTAGGGTTATCCCAGTATTCCACTTTAAAATGCATATACACCAACAACATCTAGAAACATCATAACCATCAACAATGCTTAGATTTGTTTTAGTCCCCGTTCACACTAAGGCGACCTGTGAGGCGACCTGGTCGCCTCACAGGTCGCCGTAGGTCGCCTTCCATAGGGAAGCTGCGGACCCGTTCTAATAGGAGCGACACAAGTCGCTCCGACTTAGAAAAAGTGTCCGGAGCTTCTTTGGGGCGACCCGGAGCGACCGTCATAGACTTCAATGTTATGAAGTCTGTGCCGGCCGCTCCGAGGTCACGGCGCGCTGCTCGCACCGCGACCTCGGAGGTCGCCCCGGGAAGTAGCGTCGCTTGTATGTGAACGGGGCCTTAGAGACTTCATAGAGATTACAAAAGTGAAATATAGCAACTAGTGAAGTGAAACCAAAAGCTTATGCAAATATTCCAGGAAAAAGTCATTATCTTCTATATCAGCACCCAAAAATGGGTCAAGTTAATGCATTGGGATGCCATGGACCATAATTGGCACTACAACACACTAATGTATGAAATGTTATGATGTGTGTTCCTGGAAAGCACAGCACTGACAGGGAGACATTTATCTAACAATTTTTTTTTCCCTTTAAATACCTTTTTTGGGAGCACAGTCCACTCCCTCCATTTTTGTTGTGGAATGATATCCCTCACCACACACTGCTTTGGTCACCATTGGTCACTGCCCATGTCCATTGGTTGGCAGTCTGGGGAAATCAGTGAACTCCCTCCCCCCTCCTTTCTACAGGACTTTTGGGATGGATCAGAGCAATTCTCTGGGCTCGTGCTGGCCAATCAGAATTGCTCTGACTCATCCTAGAAGCTCGCAGACAGACGGGGGAGAAGAGTTGGGATGTCCCATCCCTGGACCTCAACATTGGCTGTTTGGGCTATGACAGCTCATCACCCATTAAGGCAAGTACAGCAGGATTAAAAAGGTGGGGAGAGTGTAGGGTGACACCTTTTTATTTTTTCTAAAAAAGTGAAAGAAGTTGACCCGTACTAATCTTCTAATGTTGAATCTGAAGCCTACTGGTATGCAATAGGGGAAACAGGTCTTCATTAGGTTACACATTACATTTTAGATGATAACGACTGTAGGTCTATTTTACAGTGTCGCACAATAAATCAAGCATGCTAGTATTGGATTAAATTGAACATTAAAGGCCCCGTTCACACATATGGACCGTTCATTTTATCAGTTCAGTCACATTTTTATCATCATCAGTTTTTATCAGTAAGCATCGGTTTTTCATCCTTTTTTTTTTATCCGTTGTCATCAGTTTTTCGTCCGTTGTCATCAGTTTTTTTCACGGATGAAAAATAGGGCTTTCTTCCGTTCAAAAAAACAGATGTTAATGGAAGCGGATGAAAACGGATGTAAATGCTAGTTACATCCGTTTTTACATAGGAATGCATTGATGTCCGTTTTTCATCCTTTAACGGATGGATGAAAAACAGACGCACAGTCCGTATGTGTGCAAGGGGCCTTAGAAGCACTGGTTACCTTAGATCTTGCAGATTATCGAGATTCTTATCCACAATGTTGGCTATTTGTCCGAGCAGTGGGCTTGAATGCAAACCTTGTTTTACCAAACAAACGGAAAACTTTGATAGTGAGGAAAAGTCAAATCTGTATCAAAGAACAGAAAACTGAATTATAGAAAAAATACTAATCTGATTAAATAGGAAAAATCAGCAAAATGGTAAATGGCTTAGTCAACTGTAACAATGTTATGTCAACATATTACATCCTGCTTTAAACCGGCCATAGATGGACTGAATCACAGCCAGTTCAGCAGGGACCAGCCGAGACTGGATCCATCTATGGGTAGGCTAATTGTACCTAAGTTGATCCATCGACTTGGGTACAACCAACATGTTGGATTTTTTACATGCAATTATTGCCAGTGGCTTTATCCACCAGCAGTAATCACTGTTTTCTCTCAGCACACAATAGCCCTGAGGGAGGGATTCCCCAATCAACACTGACCTGTGGTTGCAGGAAAGAAAAATTGCAACATCTATGGCAGAGATATTCACATCCCACTGCAATAAATAGAACTTACATCAGGCATGTCCATCCTGCGGCCCAGGGGCCACATGCGGCCCGGAACCCCAGGCAATGCGGCCCACTGCCTCCTCTAGTTGTGTTAGTAGGGGCTGGGCGGCGGCGCAAGAAGGGCGCGGCAGCATTTTATTACTTATAAACGTTAACTATAGTATATATTTTATATGCGGCCCGAGAAAATTTCTCTACACTCAATGTGGCCCAGAGAAGCCAAAAGGTTGGACACCCATGACTTAAATTGTAACTAGTCCATCTCAGTCTAAAGACAATGTGAGAGAAAACTGGAGCAGCAGGTAGAAAAATTACATAAACAAGACAACAATATACTCATTTAAAATCGTAATTAGTGATGTGATGCAAGAAGTAGGTAATCAATTCTTTTCTCCTCAATTTCTCCTCCTGCCAGCACAGCTGCATGTATCAGAGCCTGAATGGCCTAGCGCTGTCCTTCACTCTCCTAGTCTAAATGCTGTTGCTCAAGGGAAGACAGGACGTTGCTATCAAGACAGATATAGGTATATATGGACCGTCCTATATAAAAAAATATATATATTTGGGGGTCTGTTTTCACACAAACTTCAGACAATTTTCAAATAGAATCTGATTCTAAAAATGTGTGTGTTTTTTTCTTGTTTTTAAAGGAATAAACAATTAGGGTTTACTTATCAATGTTTTCACTCAAGATACACACATAATTACAGTGGGTACGGAAAGTATTCAGACCCCCTTAAATTTTTCACTCTTTGTTATATTGCAGCCATTTGCTAAAATCATTTAAGTTCATTCTTCTTCCTCATGAATGTACACATAGCACCCCATACTGACAGAAAAACACAGAATTGTTGACATTGTTGCAGATTTATTAAAAAAGAAAAACTGAAATATCACATGGTCCTAAGTATTCAGACCCTTTGCTGTGACACTCATATATTTAACTCAGGTGCTTTCCATTTCTTCTGATCATCCTTGAGATGGTTCTACACCTTCATTTGAGTCCAGCTGTGTTTGATTATACTGATTGGACTTGATTAGGAAAGCCACACACCTGTCTATATAAGACCTTCCAGATCACAATGCATGTCAGAGCAAATGAGAATCATGAGGTCAAAGGAACTGCCTGAAGAGCTCAGAGACAGAATTGTGGCAAGGCACAAATCTGGCCAAGGTTACAAAAAGATTTCTGCTGCGCTTAAGGTTCCTAAGAGCACAGTGGCCTCCATAATCCTCAAATGGAAGACGTTTGGGACGACCAGAACCCTTCCTAGAGCTGGCCGTCCGGCCAAACTGAGCTATCGGGGGAGAAGAGCCTTGGTGAGAGAGGTAAAGAAGAACCCAAAGATCACGGTGGCTGAGCTCCAGAGATGCAGTCAGGAGATGGGAGAAAGTTGTAGAAAGTCAACCATCACTGCAGTCCTCCACCAGTCGGGGCTTTATGCCAGAGTGGCCCGACGGAAGCCTCTCCTCAGTGTAAGACACATGAAAGCCCGCATGGAGTTTGCTAAAAAAACACCTGAAGGACTCCAAGATGGTGAGAAATAAGATTCTCTGGTCTGAGGAGACCAAAATAGAACTTTTTGGCCTTAATTCTAAGCGGTATGTGTGGAGAAAACCAGGCACTGCTCATCACCTGTCCAATACAGTCCCAACAGTGAAGCATGGTGGTGGCAGCATCATGCTGTGGGGGTGTTTTTCAGCTGCAGGGACAGGACGACTGGTTGCAATCGAGGGAAAGATGAATGCGGCCAAGTACAGGGATATCCTGGACAAAAACCTTCTCCAGAGTGCTCTGGACCTCAGACTGGGCCGAAGGTTTACCTTCCAACAAGACAATGACCCTAAGCACACAGCTAAAATAACGAAGGAGTGGCTTCACAACAACTCCGTGACTGTTCTTGAATGGCCCAGCCAGAGCCCTGACTTAAACCCAATTGAGCATCTCTGGAGAGACCTAAAAATGGCTGTCCACCAACGTTTACCATCCAACCTGACAGAACTGGAGAGGATCTGCAAGGAGGAATGGCAGAGGATCCCCAAATCCAGGTGTGAAAGACTTGTTGCATCTTTCCCAAAAAGACTCCTGGCTGTATTAGATCAAAAGGGGGCTTCTACTAAATACTGAGCAAAGGGTCTGAATACTTAGGACCATGTGATATTTCAGTTTTTCTTTTTTAATAAATCTGCAACAATGTCAACAATTCTGTGTTTTTCTGTCAGTATGGGGTGCTATGTGTACATTCATGAGGAAGAAGAATGAACTTAAATGATTTTAGCAAATGGCTGCAATATAACAAAGAGTGAAAAATTTAAGAGGGTCTAAATACTTTCCGTACCCACTGTATATGTATAGTAAACTTTTTTTTTTTTTTTTACTTTTGGATGGTGTGGGGAAGGGTTATAACATTATATAGCAAAGGGGATGGCATGATCATAGTATAGATATGATAGCAGCAGGAGGGGAGGTTCGTGGAGTGGATGGAGCTGACAGGAGGACACAGGAAGGCAGAGAGGAGGGCTGTGGATAATGGCGGAATGCAAAATGATCACGGTGTCAGGGCTCAGCAGCCATAATATACTGTGGTTAGTTTACAGGGGGGGATATAGCCAGGCATATCAGGTGATACAGGTGGCTAAAATTACACAGCACAAGCACTGTGCTGTATAACATGTTTTAACTATTTTACGCCCGCCCGCCACAGTAATACTGCAGCAGGCAGCCGCACCTGGGCAAACCGACGTAGCTATACGTCGGTCAGGCGCAGGAGGCTAGGGGGCGAGCCACCGGGGAAGCCGATGCAGCAGGCAGGCAGCTCCAATTGCTGCCTGACACCCGCGATTGAGAGAATAGCGGTCAGCTGTTGTAAACACAGCTGACCGTTCTTCTCCCTGGATTGATCATAGACCCCTGTGATACTTCTATATAGGAACACAGGTCTCTATTGTCATTTCACAAGCCACACCCCACAGTTAGAATCACTCCTTTAGGCTCACATTTAACCCCTTGATCACCCACACTGTTAACTTCTTCCCTGCCAGTGTCATTATTACAGTAGAAGTACATATTTTTAGCACTGATTACTGTAGTAATGTCACTGGTCCCCCCAAAAGTGTCAAAAATGTCAGTTAGGGGTCCGATCTGTCCGCTGCAATGTCGCAGTCCTGCAAAAACAACATGGGAGATCGCCGCCATCACTAGTAAAAAAAAAATAAAAAAAAAAAAAAAGAAGAAGGACATAAATCTTTCCCGTAGTTAGTA
Source organism: Pelophylax lessonae (assembly GCF_965119305.1). Taxonomy (NCBI): domain Eukaryota; kingdom Metazoa; phylum Chordata; class Amphibia; order Anura; family Ranidae; genus Pelophylax; species Pelophylax lessonae. The sequence goes on along the minus strand of NC_138773.1, from coordinate 255,546,970 downwards.
GACGCAATAACTTTTGCGCAAACCAATCAAAATACTTGAGATTTTTTTACCAAAGATATATAGCAGAAAACATATTGGCCTAAAATGTTAAACATTTTTGATTTTACATTTTTTTGGGGGGAATGTTATGTAGCAAAATGTGAAAAATATTGTTTTTTTCATTATTGTCGCTCGTTTTTTGTTTATAGCGCAAAAAATAAAAATTGCACAGGTGATCAAATACCACCAAAAGAAAAGTCTATTTGTGGGAAAAGAAGGACATCAATTTTATTTAGGTACAGCGTCGCACAACCGCACAATTGTCCGTTAACGTAACACAGTGCCGAATCACAAAATATGCCCTGGTCATTAAGGGGGAAAATCCTTCCGGTCCAGAAGTGGTTAAGAGAACAGAATCCATTTTTTTTTTTTATTTTAGGGTAACAAACACTTTAAGACATAACAGGAAATAAGAAGACATCTCCCCAAAGTGAGTAATAGTCTCATATTAAAGAGGAGCTTTACTTCCCTTCACTCCAGCTATGACATCTTTAAGTGACCACCTTTTGAGTACCATTCATCTCAGCATTGCCAAAATTGCACAATGAGTGTATAGGGCTGGACAGGCAGGTAGTATATTTTATTGCAGAAGAGACATAGTATGTCTCCTCTGCATTCCAAATTCTGCCTGTTCCTCAACTTTATAATTTTTTCATAAAGTTCAACTTTAAACAGCTGTCACTGGAACATTCGTTCCCAATGGATGATTTCCCTTTACTGGTTGCATTGTTGACAGTTCTAATCTTTTGATTTACCCTAATTTACAACTTTTTTGACAATAGTCAGCAAGACCATATGGGAGTAGTGCCTCGTACACACGCAACGATTGTTGGCCGTGAATTTTTGGCTAACGTCCGATCGGCCGATTATCGGCTTGTTAGTATGATGATTCCGACAACCGACTGCGATTTTTTGGCCGAACAAAATCTGGTGTGCATGCTATTACATTTTTGTTGGCCGTCACCAGAACGGCCGATTTTCCGTCAGTCAGTACAGATTTCGGCAGACAAAATTCAGATGAGCAAGACTGGGCATGCTCAGAGAAGAAAAAACACACTGAAAGAAAACCATCACATGACATCACTTCTGAAGTTGGTTGTTGTTGAAAATTCGTGTGCAGTCTAGAGCACATTTCAACCAACACAACAACACTGGACAAAAGACGGCCGATCGGTCGGCCAATAATCGTTGCGTGTGTACGAGGCATAAATCTACCCAGTTAGTTCACGGCTAGCCAAGAAAAAAAAACTCCCTACATACTTCATCCAAAACTATTACCTTGACATACACTAATTTTTTTTTTTTTGGTCCATCCTAAGTTTAGATTTTACTATTTAAAATAAACACAGAATGTTCTATAGACTCAAAGCCCCAAAAAATATGCTTTTAATGTTTGCATTTAGCTGCTTGTCTGTAGTTTCTAATTCTCTGAGGAAGCAATTGCATCTCTAAAGCCTAGTACACTCTGAGTATTTTTGGGTTGAGAAAAAAAAAAAAAAAAAAACGGACATGTCCAGTCTGGGTAGCTGTACTAACTAACTATCTGAAGTTAGTACAGCGATCACTCCCGCTCAGCTGTTGTGTTCTGAAAGGGGAACCCCCCCTCCTGATCAGCACTCTCCACCACTGGCTGAGATCACTGATTGTACAGGGCTTTAGTTTCATTATAAAAGGTAGCTGTTTCCAAGGATTCTAATATCCCCTTAAAATAACAATTTGACTAAACTAAGGCATGCCATAGATCAGGGGTCTCCAGACTTTTCAAACAAAGGGCCAGGTTATTGTCCTTCACACTTTAGAAGGGCCGGATTGTGGCCAGCGGGGGAAGAAAATGTCGCAGGCCCGGCATCAGTGAGAATAAATATGGCCTCATGGTGGGTGGCCAATAGGAGGAGTAGTAATGCCTCTATTAGTAGGAGGAATAGTATTCCATCATAGGTATTGGTGGAAGAAATAATGCCCTATTGTTGGTTTTAGTGGGAGGAATAGTGCCTCATATCAGTGGGAAGCATAGTGCCCCAAGGGCCATATAAAGGCTAGCAAAGGGCCACATCTGGCCCTCGGACTGCAGTTTGGAGACCCCTGCCATAGATGATGTGATTTTCTTTCCAGCAGCCACAACATGTAGTCAGTGTTGACAGGAGAATCCTTCCTGCTGAGCCATTGTATTCTCAGTGATTATTGCTAGTGGCTATACCACACGCAAGCGATAATTGCACATAAAATCCATAAGAATGGTTGGACCCATGTTCATCGATCGATCAACTTGGGTACATTCCGCCTGCCCATACATGGTTCGAATCTTGGCCGCTCCTGCTGAACTGGCTAAGATTCGAACTGCCTCTAACTGGCCTAAGTTCCAGATCTGCAAAAGTGGAGCTCTCGCTTACTGACTAGTGAGATTGCTGTCCTGTGGGGTGAAAAGGACAAAGATGACCAATTACAAAAGAGAAGCCCAGAAATGTAGTTTAAACTTTTACTTTTTAGTGGAAAACACTGAAAAAACAAGCTTGCATTAGTAGACAGCTTTGTATACAAACACCATCAAAGGGTTCTTTATTAAGATAATGAACCTAAATACTACTTTAAAGCATATGTAAATGCAAAGACAAAAACTTCATATTCATTGCAGATTATCATTATATGTTGTTGCTGCCTTAGATTTCATTCTTTTATTTTCAGCTAATAATGCTGAGAATACAACCCTTCCCCATCCCTTCAGGACTACACCCACTTTTCCATTGAATCTATGGAATGGTTATAAAGGCTGGTACACACGGGACAAACATCGGCCGGTTCAACAGAACCCGGCTGACATTCGGCCAGTGCGTACAGCAGCCTGTCCAGCTTCTGTTGAACGGGAATTCTGAAAAATCAGCAGCCAATGGGCATCTCATCAACACTGGCAGCCAATGGCTGCAAGCGCTGATTAGTGTGTTCTGATGAGAGGGTGGTCCCCCTGTCAGAACTAAATAGCTCAGTGAGGAGATCACTGTACTAACATCACATAGTTAGTACAGAAAGCTCCCAAGTTTTTTTTGTTCAAGAAAAAAAACTGCCTGTGTACCAGGCTTGACTTCAATCATTTCTGTCTATGTTTGTTTCTCTAACAAAGGTGGACTGATGGGACAAGTAGTATACAAAGGAAAGATAACATTGTTTATGCTGTCCTCTCTGCTCACATGCAAGACAAAAATCAACAGATATTCTCTGCATTTTCTAAAAATAGTCTTAGTCAGAAACAAGAAAACAAATGCAGCCAACACATCTATGGACTGGTTAAGTGCAATACGGAACTTTTTTGTTTTAGGGTTTAGACATTTTTTAAAACTTACTTTTCTAGTCTTTTCCATCCTTCCACAATCAACTGCTGCACCAGAGTGTGATGGGCCTTCACTCCAAGCCTTGAAATAAAAAAAAAATAAAAAAAAAAAAAAGTATAAAAAGTATATACACACACACACACACACACACACACACACACACACTAAAAGTTGACTCCTAATCTTACTAGTAGCAATTGGTGGAGCCTGGGACGTGGGGCGCGGGGCGGGGTCCTTTTTTTTTTTCTCTCCCTACTACTTTTTCCTTTCTCGCTATTCTACTTTGCTCCTATTTCTTTGACCTCATGGGTATGAACCGTTAGCCCAATTGCATATTCTCATATACAAACCCTACATGCAATTACATTGGCGGCCTTGGACTTGGGACACGGCAGTGGGCTGTCTGTGGGGCTGATGTTGGGGGGGGGGGTTTCTCCCCTTTTTTATTACTTCCCACATTTTTTGCCCATATTGCTCATTGTACTATGTTGTTTGATATTGTTCTGTTTGATGTGGAACTGTTCAGAGACTTCCTACTCTCCCCAGGCTGCGGTGCATAGCGGCTGCCTACGCTGTGAATGTCAATTTTCTACTTTTTTATTCTGTAATTGCAGTAGGACAATTGTGACTGTTGTACCTATGTTAACGGTATTATTTTCTATACCTTCGATGTTCTATTTTTCACTAAAAATTCAATAAAAATGATAGCAAAATAAAAGTCGACTCCTAAAAAAACCCACTAAAGAACCAAATGTTTGTAAGTTTTACCTTAGAACAGAATACAAGGTGTCCACCAAGTCTCTCTCCTTCATACACCGGACTTGATTTTCTGCTAAGATACGAAGAGCCATAAATTCCGGGTGATTCTGGATTTCCTCGAGGGTTTGGCTCCCGAGGTTTTCTTTCCGAATTTGCCACAGCAACTTGATTGCAAAGCTGACATGATTGACAGAGAGTAAAGGTTTATTGAACCCAACAAGTTGGAATAACTGATAGTCATGTCTGCAATGCTTCAGCTTCTCCAGCAATGCGTCTGAATTTCTACTATGGGTCTGAATCAAGCGCAGTGAAATATGCAATGTCCTGCTGCAGCGGAACATGTCTGGGCTACAGGGAGGAGGTCTTATAAGATCCAGTAAAATAAAATATTCAATTCGCTGTAATGCAATCTTCCAAGCTTTAACTTTATGGACATTTTTATGTTATGTTAGAATGTTTCAAATGTATCTACCTGAAAAGAAAAAGAGAAAGAGTTCAGAGGACTCCATAATAGTTATAATAAACAACACAACACTGAATCACCTGAGCGATCCTGCCAGGGAGCTATCATCTGAACTGTGCCAATCCTAAATGGGCAAGGTATTCCCTGCCCAGCAGCCACACATATACAGTGCATTGCGAAAGTATTCGGCCCCCTTGAACTTTGACCCTTTTGCCACATTTCAGGCTTCAAACATAACGATATAAAACTAATTTTTTTTTTGAAGAATCAACAAGTGGGACACAATCATGAAGTGGAACGAAATTTATTGGATATTTCAAACTTTGTTAACAAATAAAAAACTGAAAAATTGGGCGTGCAAAATTATTCAGCCCCTTTATTTTCAGTGCAGCAAACTCTCTCCAGAAGTTCAGTGAGGATCTCTGAATGTTCCAATGTTGACCTAAATGACTAATGATGATAAATAGAATCAACCTGTGTGTAATCAAGTCTCCGTATAGATGCACCTGCACTGTGATAGTCTCAGAGGTCTGTTTAAAGCGCAGAGAGCATCATGAAGAACAAGGAATACACCAGGCAGGTCCGAGATACTGTTGTGGAGAAGTTTAAAGCTGGATTTGGATACAAAAAGATTTCCCAAGCTTTAAACATCCCAAGGAGCACTGTGCAAGCGATAATATTGAAATGGAAGGAGTATCAGACCACTGCAAATCTACGAAGACCTGGCCGTCCCTCTAAACTTTCAGCTCATACAAGGAGAAGACTGATCAGAGATGCAGCCAAGAAGCCCATGATTATTCTGGATGAACTGCAGAGATCTACAGCTGAGGTGGGAGACTCTGTCCATAGGACAACAATCAGTTGTATACTGCACAAATCTGGCCTTTATGGAAGAGTGGCAAGAAGAAAGCCATTTCTTAAAGATATCCATAAAAAGTGTCGTTTAAAGTTTGCCACAAGCCACCTGGGAGACACACCAAACATGTGGAAGAAGGTGCTCTGGTCAGATGGCAACAATGCAAAACGTTAGGTTTGGCGTAAAAGCAACACAGCTCATCACCCTGAACACACCATCCCCACTGTCAAACATGGTGGTGGCAGCATAATGGTTTGGGCCTGTTTTTCTTCAGCTGGGACAGGTAAGATGGTTAAAATTCTGGAAGAAAACCTGATGGAGTCTGCAAAAGACCTGAGACTGGGACGGAGATTTGTCTTCCAACAAGACAATGATCCAAAACATAAAGCAAAATCTAAAATGTAATGGTTCACAAATAAACATATCCAGGTGTTAGAATGGCCAAGTCAAAGTCCAGACCTGAATCCAATCGAGAATCTGTGGAAAGAACTGAAAACTGCTGTTCACAAACGCTCTCCATCCAACCTCACTGAGCTCGAGCTGTTTTGCAAGGAGGAATGGGCAAAAAATTCAGTCTCTCAATGTGCAAAACTGATAGAGACATACCCCAAGCGACTTACAGCTGTAATCGCAGCAAAAGGTGGCGCTACAAAGTATTAACTTAACCACTTAAGGACCGAGCCTATTTTTGACACATTTTGTTCACAAGTTAAAATCAGTATTTTTTCCTAGAAAACAACTTAGAACCCCCAAACATTATATATATTATTTTAGTAAAGACTCTGAAGAATAAAATGTCGGTCATTGCAATAATTTTTGTCACGCGGTATTTGCGCAGCGGTCTATAAGGCGCCATTTTTTTGGAAAAATTTTGAAAAATCACATTTCACTGCATTTAAAAAATACTAAACAGTAAAGTTAGCCCATTTTTTTTGTATATTGTGAAAGAACATGTCACGCCGAGTAAATAGATACCCAACATGTTACGGTTTAAAATTGCGCCCCCCCGTGGGATGTCGACAAACTACGGTCAATAGAGATCTCAATCTGCGACGCTTTAAATTTATTTAACGGTTACCAGTTTAGAGGTAGAGTGTAGCACTTTTTTTTAAATTATTGCTCACACTCTGGCGATCGCGGCGATACCTCACATGTGTGGTTTGAACAGCGATTTCATTTGCGGCTCGACTTGCGTATACGTTTTTTTTTGTGCGCGAGCTAACGGTGACGGGGGCGGCTAAATTTTTTTTTTTTTTTCCCATTTATTTTATTTATTTTTTTAACTTTATTACAGTTTTAAAAAAAAAAAATAAATCTGATCACTTTTATTGCTGTCACAAGCAATGTAAACATCCCTTGTGACAGCAATATGTCGTGACAGGTACACTTTATGGAGGGATCGAGGGTCTAAAAGACCCTAGACCCCTCCACTACACTTCCCTGTATGCAAAATGCCAAAAACGGCGTTTTTGCATACAGCCGATTTTCAAATTTGCCGCCTTTTGCGGCACAGTAACCCGGAAGTGACGTCATGGACGCCGCCTCCGGGTTACGTCAACGGAGCCCCGATCGATGCTGTTTCCGGCATTCATCGGGACTCCATCCAGCCGGCGGACGCGCCGGCTGGGTGCTCGGGGCTCCCGGTGGGACGGGAGCCCCGAGCAAAGCCACGGAAGGCGGCGGGAGCGGGGGGGGACGTCCCCTCCCGCCCCCCCGGGTACCGATCGAGCGGCTCCCGAGCCGCATCGGTCGGTACCGACGGAAAGCCAACCGTCGGCTTCAAACCATGGTACCGGAATGATGCCTCTAGCTAGAGGCATCATCCCGGTACACTACCGCAAAGTTTACTGACGTAGACCTACGTTAGTATGCGGTAAGTGGTTAAGGAGGCTGAATAATTTTGCACGCCCAATTTTTCAGTTTTTTTATTTGTTAAAAAAAGTTTGAAATATTCAATAAATTTCGTTCCACTTCATGATTGTGTCCCACTTGTTGATTCTTCAAAAAAAATTACAGTTTTATATCTTTATGTTTGAAGCCTGAAATGTGGCAAAAGGTCGAAAAGTTCAAGGGGGCCGAATTTTCGCAATGCACTGTACATGCGGGGAATGCCTCGTCCTCGTAAGTGATTATTTTTTTGCGCTTTGGCTAAGGTGAGTTTGGACTAGGATCTGACCACGCCTGAGCTCATCCAAAGCAGAGAGGTGACATAGGAAGCTGAATTTCCTAAAGAGGAACTTTACCCAGTCTATGTTATTTTTTTGTTCTTTCCTCTATTTCCTGGGTTACCCTCAAAATACATACTTGCACATCCAGCAAATCCAGCTGTCTCTTCGTCATTCTTGTGAACAGAGAAAAAAAAACTGCGGTAAAAAAAAAAAAAAAAAAAAACACACACAACACAACATACCTTAGGCTACGTTCAGATGTGGGCGGGCAGAATCACCGCGATTTGCAAGGATTCCGGATCGCGGGACGCATGTGATTTGCAATGGCACCCCAGACGCTGTGCGATATCGTCGCGATTTCCGTCTGCCGAATCGTGGTAACATCGCGCAAACAGAATCGTGGGACGCATGAAGCACAAAAGAAGCTCTTGTACCTTTTTGGGCATCCCGCGATTCTGTTTGCGCGATGTTACTGTGATTCGGCAGGCGGAAATCACGGCAACATCGCACAGTGTTTGGGGTGCCATTGCAAATCATGGGCATCGCACAGGCGTCCCGCAAATTGCAATGAATCCGGATCGCGGGCAGAATCGCGGTGATTCTGCCCGTGATCCGCTACGCCCACATGTGAACGTAGCCTAAAGCAGCAACTCAGCTGTGAGATAGGCGCAGTGGAAAAAGTAAACAATTGCATAAAAAGCTGCACTAAACACACATGTAAATAGTGTTAAACTAGAAAAATCAACAAATATAAAACATTTAAAAAATAAAATCCAAATGATAGAATTGTCCTAAAAAGGATAATCAATCCTTGTGAATAAACACAGATAATTATCGCATCACCTGTGAATAAATAGTGAAAAAATAAAAAAAATATAGAAAATTAAATTCCTCCAGTGTTAAGGATATCCAGTCACCAAAAATTGAGTGCAACCTCCACCTTATAAATTGCATGTTAACCAGATGGCATAGATCCCCTATAACAGAGGGTCAAACACACTTGCGGCTTATACCCAGCCATGGCCTTTGATCATGCTGTCAGGGTAGATGGTATAATAACCTCATCACGATTCACAATGGGTAGACACAGGAAGGATGGATGTCAGTGCTATTCATGGAGTACTGAAGGCGAGGATCCTCTCACAGACAGTAGATCTCATAGGGGTTCCCAAGAAGAGATAATGCTTGCCATAGTGTAAAACCAAACTACCCGCTCTGGATGCATTATGTTCCCAGATTTCCGGGATCGTCAAAACAGCGCGGTGACAACAAGCATGTCGCTCCTCCAACGGTTTTGATGCAAACGCAATTTCTTTTCATTTGAATAAAGTAGTTTGATTTTCTTTCAATAAGTTTTCATTGAGCAATTTTTCACAAGTGTAAATATAACATAACAACAAATATGAATAAATGTAGAATAATAAAATGTGTCCAAACTATGACAACACATGTGAAAAAATGTGAACAAAGTGACATTCGTAGTAAATCATAAGCAAGGTAAAGAGAACAATCTCGAAAAGAGGTAGTTGAAGACTAAAATGGACCAATCATCACCCCTGAATGCCCCTAATGGGAACATAATGCATCCAGAGTGGTTAGTTTGGTTTTACACTATGGCGAGCATTCTCTCTTCTTGGGAACCCCTATGAGATCTACTGTCTGTGAGAGGATCCTCGCCTTCAGTGTTCTGTGGATAGCGCTGACATCCATCCTTGCTGTGTCTACCCATTGTGAATCTTGATTAGGTTATGATACCATCTACCCTGACAACACAACCAAAGGCCCTGGGTGGGTATTAGCCGCAAGTGTGTTTGACCCTTTGTGATGGGGGGGGGGGTCTATGCCATACAGTAAGCATGCAGTTTATAAGGTGGAGGTTGCACTCGATTTTTGGTGACTGGATATCCTTAACACTGGAGGAATTTCATTTTCTATATTTTTTTACTTTTTTCGCTATTTATTCACGGGTGATGCGATAATTATCTGTGTTTATTCACAAGGATTGAGTATCAATTTTGGGACATTTCTATCATTGGGATTTTATTTTTGAAATGTTTTATATTTGTTGATTTTTATAGTTTAACACTAATTACATGTGTGTTTAGTGCAGCTTTTTATGCAATTGTTTACTTTTTCCACTGTGCCTATCTCACAGCGGAGTTGCTGCTTTAAAGCGGAGTTTCGGCCTGAAAAAAATTTTTTTTGATAAAAATACCCCCGGGACAGTCAGGGCTAGTGCATTTCAGCAACGATAGGCTCTGAACTGTCCCCTGTTTCACTTACCTTTTAGAAGAAATACTTACCTTGAAAATGTCTTGTCCAGCGCTGCCATCTCAGGTGTGGGCTGCTGAAGCCGGAGCGTCCTCTTCAGTGACATCGGAGTCCCAGAATGCCCTGCACCGGCCCTGCTTGTCACTTCCGGTGCAGGCGCGTCATCCCTACACAGCTTCTGGGCATGCCCCGGAGGCTGTTTAGCAGGGAATTGACTCCATTGACTCCTGGGAGCGATGACGTTAAGCTCCCAGGAGTCAATGCAAGCAGGAAGTAACGGCGCGGGCCGCGGCCGCAGAGGGAGGAAGAGGAAGGAAGGTGAGTATATTTTCTTTAAAAACAAGGTAAGTAAAGCAAAAAAAAAAAAAAATTGTGATTATCCAATTCTTTTTCAGGTTACTTAGAGCAAGCAGATGGCAAAATTTTGTTTTGAGTCTGGAACTCTGATTTAATGTATGTTGTTTATTTTTTTAGCGCAGTTTTTTTATCTTTTCACAGGAATGCAGAAGAGACAGCAGGACAACGCTGGATTTGCTGGATGTGCAAGTATGTGTTTTGAGGGTAACCCAGGAAATCCGGTAATAGAGGAAAGATCAATAACACAGACAGCTCTTTATGCAATTGTTTTCTTCTGCATTGTTGCAGCCAGCCTACTGATGGTACGTGCTCTGTGCTCTAGATTGCCTGCCAAGCCTCCTGGGATGTGTGAAAATAGTATTTAAGAAGGATTCCGGCACCTGGGGGGGAATGTCATTCTCACCTAGCCAAGAAAACCAAAAGAGCAAACTGTGTTCCCCAAAAATGTATTACAAAAATAAATAATATATTACACACATATACGTAAACACAAATGCATACACAATTTTTCATTTAAAAGAGGGGCCAAAGCAGCAGGATTCTTCAAAGAAGAAATAGTGAGTGAAGGTCAGCTTTAAACCGGAATGTGTGCATCACTTCTGTAATTCAGATATAGAGCTCTTCAATCAGCAGGCGTCATATTACATAGATCTGGCAAGTCTAAAAAGGAGATTGTACTGTAAATGGCCAACCTAAGGGTCACTATACATGTTACAATCTGACCAATCAAATCTAGAGCTACCAAAACTACGTAATATAAGAACCTACCTTAACTATTTAATCAATTTGTATCCAATCACACAGACCCTTGTACTACATACTTGTTGGGAGGTCTAAAGATGAGTGTATGGTGGGCCTATAGTATAATGAAATGTGAAACTTTTTTTAGCTTTGGATAGAGTGGAGAGGGATTAGAGCCTCTGTCAGGTTTGTATTGCTGTCTGTACCTCTGTTAGGGAGATTCACCCTCTCTATTTCATGTTTACCATGATCACAAAGTAAAAAACAAAAATTTGGGCTGTCCCCTAAACACTAGCAGAGGGGGAATCTTCACATTGGGGACTCTAATTCTGATTATCCTGTGACAATCCTCACTTTGGAGGGGTCCCCTCTCATTTCCTGCTTTGTTATGGGACAGAATGTGAAGGGAATCCCCCCCCCCCCAATGGGACACAGACTTAAAAAAAAAAAAAAAAAATCCTGACGGGGGTTATAAACCTCTCGTACTCTATCCAAAATGATAAAAGAAAGTTTTGCCTTTGGTCCTAAAGGCATATGTTTTTTCAAATTAAAGCGTAAGTTCACCCTTGGGAACATGTAACATGTTAACACTCCCGCAGCTGCTGCCCACCTCTAGTGACAGCAAACAGGGTATCTTCTCCCCTACCCTCGCTGTCACAAAAAAAAAAAAAAAAAAGAACTTTGGCCCGAGCACATCATTTGTTTACAGAATTCTGAGAATAGGAAACTACAAGTACCAACAGTCTTTGTGGCTGTCAGCTTGTAGTTCTCATTGAACTACCACAGTGCTGTTGAGCGCTCCGGTAATTCATTCTCTCTTTCTTTCAGCGTCTATCTGCCTACCTGTACAAGCAGACAGATACACTGACATGTCTGCAGAGCTCTGCGACCTGCTGATATTGGGAGCAATGCTTTACAGCAGTGGCCCTCAACTCCGGTCCTCGGGACCCACTAACATGCCAGATTTTAAGTATTACCTTGGGGAGATGCAGACTAGAATACTGCAAACACTGAGCAGCAAATGAGATCACCTGTGATGTAATTTAGTTATCTTGCAAACCTGGCCTGTTAGTGGGCCCCAAAGACCGGAGTTGAGGACCACTGCTTCACAGGCTCCATGTTAAAAAAAATATAAATGCACATTATTTTACCTGTGCATTTATTTTTAAAGGTGAACTTTATGAATTATATTATGCATGAAGGTAACAAGCCTTCTGCATGCAGCCCCCTTCCAAAGCCCTCCTTATACTTACCTGAGCCCAATCTCGATTGTGCACAAGATCAGAGGCTCTCTCTCTCCTCAATGTACAGAGGCACAACAGATTGAGCCATTGGTTCCTGTCGCTGTCAATCACAGCCAGTGAGGAGGGAGAGGGGTGGGGCCAAACCAAACTGTGTGTGTCAATGGACACACAGGGCTGGCTTGGCAGTGAGCATGCACGAGTGCTCCCAGAGCAGGCCATTTGCTATGGAGGCACTCAGCAGGGGGGAGGAGCCAGGAGTACCGGCGGGGGACCTGAGAAGAGGACAATCAGGACTGCTCTGTGCAAAATCTCTACACAGAGCAGGTAATTATAAAACTTATACAAAATAGGTGCGCTGCTCCTTTAAATCATGTGATTGATGTATAAATCATATAAATGATATATGAATTGAACAAAACTCAATAGAATACCATGCAAACATAATGTGCTAGTGCTGGTGTTGTTAAAGGGGTTGTAAAAGGTTTATATATATTTTTTTTTTAATAAAAATAACAAAGATGTTATACTTACCTGCTCTGTGCAAGGGTTTTGCACAGAGCGGCCCCAAACCTCCTCTTCTGGGGTGCCCCATCAGAGACTTTACAATCCCTTTAAGTGCAATCATGTAAAATAGATATCATGAAAAACTCACATCCAGAAGATACCATTTTGGGGGAAACGCGTCGGATGGAAAGCACTTGTGACGTCATTGCACATGGTGGGACGGGTGACACCGCGGTCAGCTTGTTTCTTTGCGCCTCATTATGTTCCTGTGTTGAGTGGCGCTCATCCACAAAATGGGTTATACTGCTTGAAGATATACTCAATGGGAGGCTCCTTGACTGGATTCATTCCTTGGAGTTTGATCTCTAAGTTTTATCAGGATATCCATATTGCATATTGCACATATTGAATCCATATTGCACACCAGCACTTTATGTTAGCATGTTATTAAATTGTGTTTTGTTTAATTCGTGTATATGATTTATACATCATTCATGTGATTTAAAGGAACAGCGCACCTATTTTGTATTTGTTGTCCATTTATCCAGTATCCCAGGTTTGTAGGTTGCAGCAGTTCACGGTGATATTAGGTTTAAGCGTGGAATATACATATTTTTCAGGTAATAACATGTTTGTTATTTTAAAAATATTACCTTTAGAACCATTTTAAGATCTAGTATCAACTATGTAGCGCCATCCCTGCATTATTTGAAACAATCTTAAATCGGTTATTTAGGGCTCATTTAAACCACAATCTCTGCATTCTCTGTGCTTTTCTGCATGTGTGTTTGCATAGCAATTAAAAGCATTTGCAGTTCGATTTTGTAATTTATCATTTGTTTAAATTTATTTTCTTTACTAAACTGCATTTTCATGCATGCATGAGCGTTCCGGTGTGGAAAAAAAATGCAACATGGTTTACTTCTTTTAAAAACGCAGATGAAAGCACTGCAATGGTGTAAACTAGACTCATTGGAATATATCTAAGAGACAAGAAAAAAAAAAAAACACATATGCGCTGCCAGGTGACAATCAACTAAAAAACACACACTTCTAATGAAAACAACAGCATCATTTTCTGTTGTAGGCTCTTTTCCGAAAACATTCATTTTTCTTGTATGTGCGTTTGTACTACATTTCTGCTGAACTTAATAACTTCTGATGTAAACCAGCCCTAGATGTCCTTCTTACAAAGTTATGGTGAATATAGATGATACAGAGATGGAGTAATTCAATGCATATAAATTTGTATCATACATGGTAGGATTATAATATCCTAAAAATTATTTCATAGGATACCTTTAAATTAGGTCTGGAATTGTAAAAAAAAAAAAAAAAAAAAAAAAAAAAAAAAAATAATAATATTATATAACAATAATAATAAATAAATATATATTATATATCCTATCTTCCGTGCTACTTAGATAATGGGAGAGCCTGATATATATATATATATATATATATATACACATACATACATATACATATATATATTTTTTTATATAACAGTCTCTCTCATTATCTAAGTAGCATGGAAGATTGGATCTGAGACAGCAGAAGCATGCACTCACTTCCTGTTGCACATCTGATGTAACTGAATGTCATGCAGACCAGCATGAGAAGAACCTAACACACAGAGTTCATTTCCAAACATATACACAACACTGGTATGAAAAAAGAAATGTCTGGTAAACAATAAAAGAGATCTCCAATACCTTACAGCAGAATCCTCTACCTTCCAATAGTACACTACTGTATTCAAAACCTTCCACCATCCAGAGACCTCACACTTCCCGAGCCAAGCCTCACTCTGAATTCTTTCTCCTCCCCTTTCTAGAACCAAGCCTCACTCTGAATTCCCTCTCCTCCCCTTTCTAAACCCAAGCCTCACTCTGAATTCCTTTTCCTCCCCTTTCTAGAACCAAGCCTCACTCTGAATTCCCTTCCTCTCCTTTTCAGAACCAAGCCTCACTCTGAATTTCCTTTCCTCTCCTTTTCAGAACCAAGCCTCACTCTGAATTTCCTTTCCTCCCTTTTCTAGAACCAAGCCTCACTCTGCATTACATTGCTCTCTTCCGGGACCAAGCCTCACTCTGAGTTCCTGTGCTGACTTCTTCTCCTATAGAACCGAATCTCATTGTGAAGTCTCTTGCTGGTCTCTTGTAGTACCAAGCTTCTCTGAGTTTCTAGGACACCTGAGCTCATCTACATCCAAAATCAAGCTTTACTGCGAGTTCCATTGCTGGTTTCTTGTGGACCCAACCCTTAGGACTCATTCAGTGATTGGCGTTTTCCTGCACTGGCTAACCACCTTTCCACTGGGCTCTTTCATCCCTTCCTGCCCAGGCCAATTTTCAGCTTTTAGCACTGTCACACATTGAATGACAGTTGTGTAGGCATGCAACACTGATGGCCACTGATAAGAAGGCACTGATAGGCTGCACTGATAAGGAGGCACTGATAGGCTGCACTGATAAGGAGGCACTGATGGGCATTGATAGACTGCACTGATAAGGAGGCACTAATGGGCCCGATAGGCTGCACTGATAAGGAGCCTCTGATGGGCACTGATAGAACTACAAGCCCTCAACCACAAAGGCTGTCAGTACTTGTAGTTCATTTGTAGAACTCTGTGAATAAATGACAGGGACGCATGAGTGGCCCCTTTCAAATTGTGACAGTGGGTACAGGGAGAAGATTTCCTGTGCGTTGTCAAGGGGGGTGGAGGTGGTGGCATGGGGGGGGGGGCGACTGCAGGAGCAGAAACATGTCTTTTGCCTAGTTAGGAGTAAGATAGGCTTCCCTGTGCTGGGGCTACAGTCTCAGCCTTTTCTTCTGTTTTATTTTATTTTATGCTAAGTGTGTTTTCTTTGCACTGTTAGCTTTTTTATTTGTTTCCTGCGCTAGTTAGTCAGAACTTCGGAAGACTACAGCGTTTGCGGAGCTGGGAACCGGACTGGTTGTACTAGAGACTCATCTTCGGGGCAGTGACCAAAATTCTGTCTTGGGCCGAGACGCAGGTCCCGGCGATTTCGGCAGTTCACATTCCAGGTGTGGAGAATTGGCAGGCCGATTATCTGAGCCGCCAGACCCTGGACCAGGGGGAATGGTCCATACACCCGGAGGTGTTTCAGATGCTGTGTGCGCGATGGGGATCCCCGGATGTGGATCTGTTCGCATCTCGACTAAACAACAAGGTGGGAAGGTTTGTGGCAAGAACGCGCGATCCTCTGGCAGACGCCTCGGATGCGCTGGTGGTGCCTTGGAATCGGTATCGCCTGATTTATGCCTTCCCCCCCCGATTCAGTTGTTGTCCAGGTTCCTTCGCAGGTTGGTCTCTGAACCAAATTTGGTGATTCTGGTGGCCCCGGAGTGGCCACGCCAGTCTTGGTACGCGGACATCATACAACTGGTCGTCGAGCCTCCCTGGCGGCTCCCATTACGAGAAGATCTACTGTCTCAGGGGCCGATCTTCCATCCTGCTTTACAGTCACTGGCTTTAACGGCATGGCTATTGAAAGCCAGGTCCTGAGAGATCGGGGTCTCTCGTCGGCGGTCATTCCTACCCTGCTCAAGGCTAGGAAGGCCTCGTCCGGTAAAATCTATTACCGTACCTGGTAGGCTTATTTTGCCTGGTGTGAATCCAGGGGCGTCCATTCTTGCTCTTTTTCGGTGGCGAGGGTGTTAGCCTTCCTGCAATCTGGTGTGGATCAGCGTCTTGCGCTGACCACGATTAAGGGTCAGTTGTCTGCACTGGCAATCCTTTTCCAGAGCCCCTTGGCGTCAAACTCTTTGATACGCACCTTTATTCAAGGGGTACGTCATTTGGCTCCTCCTCGGAGAGTGCCTTTACCTCCTTGGGACTTAAATTTGGTCCTGTCCGTTTTGCAACGTCCTCCCTTTGAGAACATCAGGGAGATTCCTCTGCCTGTGCTGTCACGGAAGGTTGCCTTTCTGGTGGCGATCACATCTGCCCGCAGAGTGTCGGAGTTGGCGGCCCTGTCTTGCCGCTCTCCTTACCTGGTTGTTCATAAGGATAAGGTGGTCTTGGGACCTCACCAATCTTTTCTTCCTAAGGTGGTATCCGATTTTCACCTTAACGAGGATATTGTCTTGCCTTCGCTGTGTGCGAATCCTAAGCATCCTAAGGAGTTTGCTTTGCATTCCTTGAATGTAGTCTGGGCGATCAGGGTGTACCTGTCGTCTACTGAATCCTTCCGTAGGTCGGATTCTCTTTTTGTCCTTCCCGAGGGCACCTACCAGAGCGGTGAGTGCATCCTGGGCTTTCTGGCATCAAGCTTCGGTGGCCCAAGTGTGCAAAGCAGCGACTTGGTCGTCCGTGCACACCTTTTCCAAATTTTACAAACTTGACGTTTTGGCATCGGCAGATGCCTCCTTTGGCCGCAAAGTCCTGGGCGTGGCCGTGCTTTGAGGGTAACATGGCGTTTACCTGTCCCTGTCTGTTGGGGTTGTTTTCCCTTTTTTTGATTTGCTTTCCTGGGTTTGTTGCTCCTGTTGAGCTTTCTTGTTACCCAGAGTTTACCTTTCTGGTTTAGATAAGGTTCCTTTCTCTGACCTGGGTGCTGCGTTGCCTTTGTGACGGTTGCGCTTCCCACCCCTCATGTCTACACTGCTTTGGGACATCCCATTGGTGAAGACTATATGAGGGGCGGCGACTGTCAGAGGACGTAAGAGAAAACAGAATTTTTGTAAAATCTTACCGTAAAATTCCTTTCTCTGAGTCCTCTGACAGTCGCCGCCCCCGCCCCTTTTTTGTGGGGTTTTTGGACGGTCTACTGCTTGCTACCAAACTGAGTTGGGAATGCTGATAGCAGGGGGGTATTCGACCTGTGGGACAGCCCCCTACAGGTGTGTCTATGCAAATTGTTTGTGTTTTTAACAAGTCTTATGCCTAGCTTGCTCCTGTGGATAAAAGGTCAATACTCATTGGTGAAGACTATATGAGGGGCGGCGACTGTCAGAGGACTCAGAGAAAGGAATTTTATGGTAAGATTTTCCAAATTTCAGTTTTTTCAGTGCAAAACAGTGCAATTTCAATATTTAAGCTACAAGCATGTAGGTTGTGTGAAGCATGTAGCAATGTGCTTAAGGTCTAACAAAAGTCAAAAAACATATTACTCTTTTTTAGGTCAGAGCAATATAACCCAACACATAGTTTTCCCTTGCGTCAGAACATGCAGGGTTCCCCTTCACAGTGGAAGGGAGAACTCTGCGGACTCCGATATAAAGGTTAACTCTGAGGACTCTGATGTAAGGGGGAACTCTGATGTAAGGGGGTCTCAGGTCACCAGAGCTGCCCCCCTCCCGTTACATAAGAGTTCACAGAGCTCCCCTTAACATCAGACTTCACAGAGTTCCCCTTTACATCACAGTCCACAAAGTTCTTCCTTACATCAGAGTCCACAGAGTTCCTCTTTACATCAGGGTCAATGGAGTTCCCCCATCAAGCACTGTAAGGGGGAATCCTGCAGACTCTGATGTAGGGAGGAACACTGGGAACAGACCACCTCCCGCAGAATGAATACACTAAGGTAAGGGAGAGTTACTGATATAAGGAGGAACTTTTATATCAGTGCCCCCCCTTACCTTAGTGAATGTACTACCCCTTACATCAGTGACCCCCCCAATGATCTCCATCCTCTGCCATCATATCCGTCCTCTGTATCCTACCATCTTCTCCATCCTCTACCATCATCTCTATCCTCTGTATTCTCCCGCTTTCCCCATCATCAGTGTCCCCTCATAAGAGCTTCCTGTCAGCAGTGTCCCCTCACTGTAGCTCCCACATAAGTGTCCCCCTCATTAGAGGTAGCTCCATCAGTGTCGCTTAACACTGACAGCTGGGAACACACACTGCCCCCCCCCCCCCCATGTTGGATCGCTTTAGTCTGCCCTTACCGAGGACTGGATGGGAGCTGGAACTCAACAGGCGGGACCCAATGGGTTCGGACGGTATTAGTGGTTTTTTTTTTAGTAAATGCTGCACAGTTAGTGCAGTCCTGACTAAGTCTGAGCAAAGCAGGGAGAGGAGGTGGGGCACAGACAGCAGCCAGAGGAGAAAGTTCTGTTCTCCTCCACTGAATGCTGGGGGCAGACCAACCATGCCCTAGCAACCAACCACTATTGCTGCCTACTGGAGTACTGACCTCGGCTGTGGGACACAAGGCTGTTCAGAGCTGTACTCCAGGATTTTATGGGGGGAATGTAGCACACAGGGCAATGACAGGGGAGCCGCATGGGCTCCCTGGAACTAGGGGTGGGGTAACAATTGCGACCCCTGAACCCCTTATACTACGCCCATGTTGCTGCCCAAAGGTGCCCCCTGCACACCTTCATCCATAGTGGGGGCACTCTGATACAGGAGGTGTGTTACTGGCCATATCACCAGGTGAAAACAGAGGGAAAAATGTCCTGAATGAATGCAGCCAACACATCCAATGATTAGTAACTTACAATATATTACATTTCCGGTTTTGGGTTTGATACTGCTTCAAGTTGTGGATGTGCATAGATAATTAAGTATGTATTTTTAACAACAAAAAGGCCCTTAGAACCTTAGTAAATAACAGCCTCCTACTATATAACGACACCTATGTGAATAGAGGTTGTCCTGCAAAATATGACAAGGTATGGTCTAAGTGGCTGGCTGATCCTACCACGGCTACACCTTAATGGGTATATTATATTGTTAGGAAAACACTGTCCTTGATTCTCCTATACTCTAGTGGGCGAGATCACCTTTGGAGTGTTTGATTTTGGTTTGTACTACTGCTACCTGATTTAATGCTTCCCTGTTTACCATAATGTTCTGTTTAGCCACACCATATATATTCATATGCTATTCATGCAAAAATCATTGTTAATGTGTCAACTCTTCTCCAGTACCCCTATGTGGGAAGCATGTTTCTCTTTTTGGATTTTGTTTAGTTTTTGTCATGTTTGGGTTTTTCTTGTTTTTTTGTTTTTTCTATAACACAAAAACTTTAATATAAATTAAAAAAAAAAAAAAATCCCTTCTAATGCTATCCGCCTCCTCCAAATCTACAAATCTGACTTCCTGTTAGTGGGTGGCTCCATTCGTTCTTCATGATACCCCTGTATGTAGTAACATAGCCACCCTCTCTCGCTGTAGATGGACTATGGGATTTGTAGTAGTGCACATGACCGCAACTAACAATGACTCCTCATTTGAAAACAAACAGAAACGAGAGGGAAAAGAAGAGGTCCAGTAACACATGCAGGACATGTTCCCAGCAAGATAAGAGGAGTCAGCCTAGCTTTGCCAGATCAGCAGAATTTTGTTTATATCTAACTAACCTGCGGGATTTAGGAATATTGGCTGTTTATTTGTGTGTTGGTCTATTATTATCCTTCATCTACTATTCATTATTTCCTACTTTTTATAATTGTTTTTGGACCTAATCCTTGCTGTTTGCTTACTATTTATCTGCATACATTTTGTTCCCACAAAAATGTATGCAGAGAAAAGAGCACCCCTGCTCTTTAAGAGCCCAGCGCATGCTCAGAAACGCGTTGTGTCTTTCCTTCTCCGGTGACGTCACACCCCAGCCGGCGTTGCGGTCCAGCTGCTCTCCATCCGACTTGCTTCCGGGTTTACACTACACTTGCCGGCGACACCCTGGCACAGGAAGATCTCCATGTACCCCAGGCTTGGACACTTTCCTCTTTTTTATCCTTTCTTATGCGAGTGTACATTTGGCTGATTGCCTTTTTATATCATTAAACTGCTACACTTAGAGGCGCTCTCCTGGGTTTAATTATAACCCAATCTAGAGCCGACTTCACTCTTGGAGCAGAGCTACTGCCCTAGTGCCAGACCACTTTTCATCTACCTCAGCTTGTTTATGGACATTGTTATAGACATAAATTGCCCTTCAGCCTAAAGTTGTGTGGCTCCTGAGGGCTGGCATTTTACCTTTCATAAGAGGAGTCAGCCTAGCTTTGCCAGATCAGCAGAATTTTGTTTATATCTAACTAACCTCCGGGATTTAAGAATATTGGCTTTTTTTTTCTGTGTTGGTTTATTATTATTATTCTTCATCCACTATTCATTATTTCCTACTTTTTATAATTATTTTTGGACCTAATCCTTGCTGTTTGCGTTCTTATTTATCTGCATATATTTTATTCCCACTCATTATCAACTTCCCTTTTGCTAATTACCAACATTCAAGGGAATGTATCATTCATCAGCTGTGCTTTGAAGCTGCGCTTTTTTTTACCATTCTGTAATTGTTTGCTACTCGATAACATTTTAGTTAGTATTTTTTTACCAACATTACCAGGACACTGGGTTTTCAATATCGGTTTTTTTTTGGGATACCTTGGAAAGGCTGAGTGCCAGGGGCAGGGTTTGACAAAGGGGGCCGTGCCCTGAAACATGTAACCACTCCTTTTTATGTCACATCATCATGGCCATCTTGTGGGCCTTCAACACTTCCTTGCTGTCCACAGTGGTTCTCATCCATGAGATATACACAGACCATCTGCTGCTTCTGTTGGCTCTTTCTGGTGTTTACCCGGTTTACTTCCTGGTTCCAAGCATGTTACATCACATCCACCTGGAGGGGCTTGCTCATCATTCACCACCTGGAAGGTTGCCACCCGCTGGAGACATCAATATGCTTTTGAATATCTTGTAAATATGAGTGCATATTTATTGTTTTTCATTTCATAAATATGTTTTAATAATTGCTACACTTAGGTAGTGGCGCTTTTCTCTCCTTTATTTATTTTTTTTGCATGGTTTGCTGGTGCGAGCCCCCCCAAATCCTGCTCAGAAGAGAGATTGTCGATGCTGCCATTAAACTTCATGCCATTGTGTTTTTCCAAGGACTAAAAGACTCTTTCTTTTTACGTCGTTTATCATTTCATGCCTATTGTTTTTTTTGGCAGTTGCACTAGTGCTTCCCTTTTCTTGTGCCTGGGTACATTTAGGGTGTCAATGTTCTTTATAAATTATTTTTTAATTTTTGAAATGGTTAAAACTGAAGATTATTTTGGCCAGAGACATTTAGAAGATACATTGTTTGGAACCATTGTCCTCTGTTTTTGTTTTGAATGGTGAATGATGAATGGTGACTGTACAACAAAGAATGTTTATGAAACACATGCGTGAGATTTTTCTTGCAGTATCAGGAAATTGACACATCGCAAGTACTAAGATTTTAATCAAATCTTTTCAATGTGTTGATTGTGATGGAAATTGTTTCCATGTTCTCCTTAAGTATTACAATGTACTTTATTATTCCCATTCACACCTTAAAGTAGGGGTGCTCAACTTTTTAAAGAGTGAGGGTCACTTATGTGATTTGGTAACCGGTCATGGGCCACAAAGAAATTAAATTGTTCAGAGGTTCGAATTTTTTATTTAAACAGCATAATTAACATTTTCCTCCTGCAGCCGGCGGGAGGGAGAGGAGGAGAAACCGGCTTTTAGCAGTTGCAGGAAGAAAATGGAGAGGATCTGTTCCTGTATATGCTGCCCCTCCTGTTCAGATTTTCAGAATGTGACAGAGGCCACACAGGGGCACCTGGAGCATGGCGTTGGGTCACCACGATGCTACACCTATGGTTGGGGGGTGCTGTAAAGCATTTCTGTGGGTTAGCTGTGCTTTGCTATATACTTCTATACTACTAATATTATTTATTATGCACTTTCAGAAAGCGCACTAAACCCGCAGTATATATAAAAGAAGTTTATAGCTCAGTGCACCTAGCCCGCAGAAAAGCCGCGGGTGCAGTGTGTGAAAGCAGCCTAATAGTTGTTTACCCTTTTATAGGTGCTAATATGCCCATTGCAAAAGTGCAGTGTATGTGTTGTTTATTAAACTGACTTCATTTTCCTCCTCCAGCTTCTGCTGGCATTGCTCACCATTTCTAGGCTGCTAGAAAAGTTCCAAGCACAAAGTATCACTCCACCTGAGATAGGAGCAAGCGCTACAGTGGAAGCATCGGCTTATGTGGCTCTTGCTCCCTTTGTGGCTTCCTCCGCTGCTGGCGCCAGCTCGATGCACTTTGATGCTCTGGGATGGTGAGTCGGCAAGCCCAAATTGTGATCAATGGGTTGCCGACCCCTGACATGCACTTCCCTGGTTTGAGGTTGCAGACAACATGAGAGGGCCCCGTGAGCCACAGGTTGAGCATCTCTGACTTGAAGGAATCTTCCATTTGTTCCATAGAGGTGATGCTGGTGTTCAAGTGGTTGTAAAGTCAAGACATTTTTTACCTTAATGCATTACCTACATTAAGGTAAACAATATCCTAGTAGCAGTATCACCCCCTCACCTCCCTCTAAATACTTACCTGAGCTCTCCTTTGATCTACCACTGTTCCCATCTGTAGTGGCTCACTTCTGTCTCCCTACATTCACAGAACAGAAAGACAACAGCGGGAAGCATAGGCTCTTGCTGCTATCAAGCAATCATCAAGGATCATGAACAAACCAACAGCAGAACGGTGGAATTTCCAATCTAACACTTTTTTTTTTTTATTTATTACATTTTTTTTTTATTGCTGTTTTAAGTAGAAAAACAATACAATGTAGTATATGTCAGATCGCATGGATACTATTAGAACAACCATTAAATCATTTAAAAGTATAACTTACATTGACTTTAAACACATGTAATTTACATTTTTAGGTCCCATCCTCACCCTTTCAAGGGAAAATAAAGGGAGGAGGGAGGGAATAACAAACAAAGAAAGTCGGTCCTGAGAGATAGGCGAGCGCCGTTCGGGACGGGCGATGGCCTCCGTCGCCCTCGGCCGATCGAAAGGGAGTCGAGTTCAGATCCCCAAACCCAGAGCGGTGGAGACGGGCGCCTCGCGGCGTCCAGTGCAGCAACGCGACCGATCCCGGAGAGGCCGGCTGGAGCCCCGGGGAGAGTTCTCCTTTCTTTGTGAAGGGCAGGGCGCCCTGGAATGGGTTTTCCCCCAAGAGAGGGGCTTGAGCCTTGGAAAGCGTCATGGTTCCGGCGGTGTCCGGTGAGCTCTCGCTGGCCCTTGAAAATCCGGGTGAGAGGGTGTAAATCTCGCGCCGGGCCGTACCCATATCCACAGCAGGTCTCCAAGGTGAACATCCTCTGGCATGCTAGAACAATGTAGGTAAGGGAAGTCGGCAAGTCAGATCCGTAACTTCGGGATAAGGATTGGCTCTAAGGGCTGGGTCGGTCGGGCGCGAAGCGGGGCTGGGCGCGCGCCGCAGCTGGACGATGCGCCTCCCCCGACCCCCCCCTTTGTCTTTGCCCCCGCCTTAAAAATATAGGTTGAACTGGATGGACTGATGTCTTTTTTCAACCTCACTAACTATGTAACTATGTAACTATGTAAAGAGAAACATAAGGAGGGAAGAAAATAAAAAATCCAGGGGGAAGGGGGGGTGGGGGGAGAGGAAGGGAAAAGGAAATGGGAGAAACCTACGACAAATAAGTAAGTAAAGCGGTCAAAGGCTTAAAAAAATAATTAATGTTAGTTAAAGAGGTTGTAAACCTCAGAATTTTTTTTTTTCAAAAAGTACACCTGAAAGAAAAACACATAATGAGCTAGTATGCATCGCATACTAGCTCATTATGATATACTTACCTTAGAACGAAGCCCCGAAGCGCCGACCACTCACTTCTCCCATGGGTGACATGTTCTGTCACCCTTCTTCCGGGTTCGCGGCATCCGGCCATCTGATTGGCTGGACCCGCGATTGCGTCACTCCTGTGCATGCGCACGGTAACCGACGGCTACGGCACGGGGCTCTGAAGGAACGGCACCAGTGGCCGTTTCTTCAGAGCGCATGCGCTAGTGATGTCACTGGCTGCATTTAAGGTAAATATCTCCTAAACGGTACATGTTTAGGAGATATTTACAGTACCTATAGGTAAGCCTTATCATAGGCTTACCTATAGGTATAACTTGCAGAGGAGGGTTTAGTTCCTCTTTAATATGTCATACTCTGTGTCACTATTCACAGGAGTCTGAGATTATTTTATAGTATACCATAGTAGTCCTAAATTCAAACCATTTTGCCCATGCCTTAAGATATTTCCTGGTTAGCCCTTTTTTTCTACATGGTAATTCTTGCATTAGACAGAGCCCATTGACCCTTCATAGCCATTGCAAAAAAGTAGATATACAGTAGATCGCTTTCCCCAATATACTGGGATCAGAGATTTACCTGCATTTAATAGATGTGGAGTCAAAGTCGTCCTATATTGACCTATTGCTTCATTCGTACAGTGAAGTAGAAATGTCAATGGGTCAGATCAAATTACTCCCCCATGTATCAAAGGGATAAACTTTGCCACTTCCTCCAAAAATGGGCAGGTTTTAGGGCAAGACCATCATATATGCCCATGTGTAGCTCAGTCTCCACAGTCTCTCCAACACAGGGGTGAATTCAACATGAACACTGCATGCACACTGGTGTGTAATGCCATCAAGAAGTAAGAAGTAAGTAAGATTAAAATTTACCTCCGCCATTCTGCACTAAGTGGTGGACATTTAAGAGAGTTGTATAACCTTCTCTTTTTGTTTTATCTGTAAATCTAATTTGTAAGTCTGCTTCCCAACGGTCTGTATAATCTGGGTAGCCCAGATCTTTCAAGGCCAGCAGAGCTTTAAAAAGTGAAATACAGTGCTGTAGTGGGTCCTTATGTTGCATAATTGCTTTGATAGCGTTCAGTTCTTTTAGAGAGCGAATAGGTTGCGGGAGACTGAATAAATTGAGACAGCTGTATGCATCCCCGCTGATCCATAAATGTTGGCTGATCTACTCCTCACATGGACTTTATTGGTTTAATCTTTGAATCCTTTATCGCTTGCTGTAATAATGGTATAGACTCTGGGAACCATGATTCAAAAACTTTATCTAAAACCCCTAGTATAAAATACTCATGTCTCAGCAAGGGCATTATTGGGTAAATTTATTCCCAGCAATATCGGTTGTGCAACAAGTCCCATAGTGCCAGGGTAGATCTAGTCAGTGGAGATATCGTGGATGCTAACCTTCTCAGTGGTCACAGTATGCATGATAATACCGATGAGTCTGTGTCTGCCAGTGCCATTTCAAGCTCAACCCAAAATGTAGTCTTTCTAGCGTATTTCCAATCTACCATGTGTGTCAATACGACCGCTTGGTAGTATAATTTAAAGTTTGGTAAGCCCAGTCCCCCAGTTTTTTGGGGCGGTAGATGGTATCTCGAGATATTCTAGTACAATATCCCATCCAAATATGGTGTGCAAAAGCAGACTGTAGCATTGGAAAAAAATCTTATAGGGATGCCAAAAGGTAGTATTTGAAAAACATATAGGACTCGGGGAAGGACATTCATCTTTATAACATTAATCTTACCTACCCATGAATGGCAAAGAAGGGACCGTTTACGTACAGTAAGTCTAATTTGGTTTTATTAAGCAAAGTAAGATGATTATGTTGAAATAAGTTAGTAAGATTAGGTGTAAGGTAAATGCCTAAGTACTTTTAAGTAGATGGTTGCCAGGTAGAGGAAAACAAAGTTTTTAAAGTTTCTGCTTCATGCATGGGTATCCAATCCAACACTTAAGTTAAATGAGGTCCTCCATGTGGCCACACAAGGCTCAATCGGTGTAAGTCAGTGTAGAGCCAATGTTAAGATAAGAGGCTGGAATAATCTACCAAGATAAACATGCAGGCCACTATAAATATGTGTAACTAGAAAACAATCCACCTCAATTCCTCCCCAATCGTTCTCAATATGTAGTGACCTGTTCAGCTATCCACAGAACATCACCTCCAGGTATCCAACAGGGCGAATGGCTGCAGCACAGGACCGCCGCCATGTGGGTCCTTATATGTCCCTTTCATCCCAATAAGATCTGATATCGCCATCAGGATATGGATGCCCATTTTACACCCCTACCACCCGCATCATCCCAGGCCAGCCAGGAGTGACGTTTTGACCTTCCGAAGGTGACCTGCCACGTATGCACAGTACTCCCATGGCCATTTTTTGAAAGTCACGGTCCAGCAAAACAGGGCAGTATATGCCCACACTGTCACATAGTAACATCCTGCGCCATCACCGTGGCCATCTTAAAATGTCCTCATCATGTGAAGCAGGGCAATATATGTCCATACATAGTCGTGGGATTTTAAAGTACAACCACAACCCAACAAAATGTATGTACCAACCACAGATGCAGTACAAAAGGCCCTCCACATCCTCCAGAAAGGTTGTAGTCAATGGAGAACATTCAGAACAAGGTCATGTTACCAGTGGGGTACCTCAGGGATCTGTACTGGGACCAATTTTGTTTAATATCTTCATAAGTGATATTGCAAAAGGCCTCGATGGTAAGGTTTGTCTTTTTGCTGATGACACAAAGATATGTAACAGGGTTGATGTTCCTGGAGGGAAACGCCAAATGGAAAAGGATTTAGGAAAACTAGAAGAATGGTCAGAACTCTGGCAACTGAAATTTAATGTGGATAAGTGCAAGATAATGCACCTGGGGCGTAAAAACCCAAGGGCAGAATATAGAATATTTGACACAGTCCTGACCTCAGTATCTGAGGAAAGGGATTTAGGAGTAATTATTTCAGAAGACTTAAAGGTGGGAAGACAATGTAATAGAGCAGCACGAAATGCCAGCAGAATGCTTGGATGTATAGGGAGAGGTATAAGCAGTAGAAAGAGAGAAGTGCTTATGCCGCTGTACAGAACACTGGTGAGACCTCACTTGGAGTATTGTGCGCAGTACTGGAGGCCATATCTCCAGAAGGATATAGATACTCTAGAGAGAGTTCAGAGAAGAGCTACTAAACTAGTACATGGATTGCAGGAAAAAACTTACCAGGAAAGGTTAAAGGACCTTAACATGTATAGCTTGGAAGAAAGAAGAGACAGAGGGGATATGATAGAAACTTTTAAATACATAAAGGGAATCAACTCGGTAAAGGAGGAGAGCATATTTAAAAGAAGAAAAACTACCACAAGAGGACACAGTTTTAAATTAGAGGGGCAAAGGTTTAAAAGTAATATGAGGAAGTATTACTTTACTGAGAGAGTAGTGGATGCATGGAATAACCTTCCTGCAGAAGTGGTAGCTGCAAATACAGTGAAGGAGTTTAAGCATGCATGGGATAGGCATAAGGATATCCTTCATATAAGATAGGGCCAGGGACTATTCATAGGATTCAGATATATTGGGCAGACTAGATGGGCCAAATGGTTCTTATCTGCCGACACATTCTATGTTTCTATTTTTCTATGTTTCTATGAAAGGACTACTACAGGGACAGGGGCATAGTCGGCGCCACCTAGTTAGGGCGAGCTGTGGCATTAAAGTCACCATTCCCACTTCACAATGGTGGTGCCCTGGGCATCTTTATGAACATCTATTCCACAAGAAACACACTACATGAATCAAACAAAATAAAAGTAAAAATAAGAAACTGAGTTGTTTCCATGTACTCGTGTCTGATCAACAAGGGCGAGACAAAATTCATCAGAGGACCTTTACATCAAAATGAAATGCAAAAATAGCTATACCGATTGCAAGCAATGTATCGTGGATACGAATTACCTTCTTTGTGTCTTTTTGATTTTATGTCATCTCAAAATCGAATGGCTAAAATTTGGGGAAAGAGAAAAGGCTAAATATTAGAGAAAAGCCCTGCATATTTGGTTGCTGATGATCTGCTTATGGTATAAATATCTGAAAATTGATCAATCCTGACGTACTGACACCGTATCTCATTCCTTGAGGCGTGAAAGTGCCAGGAGAGAACAAATATCCCCATATACAACCCCTTTTTGGAAGTAGACAGTCCAAGGTATTCAGTAAGAGGCATGACAGGTTTTTTGAAATTTTTTGTAATTTTTTTGTCAAAATTATTTGGAAAATGAAAAAATAAACAAAATATATATATTTTTTCAAATTTTTTATTTTTTTTTTACATATTGACACCAGTGCAGTACAGCATTATCATGTTTTCTGCACTACACTGGTGTGGCAGTGATCAGGGACACTAACTGGTAACAGTATGCAAAAAAAAAAAAAAAAAGAAAGGAAGCCATCCATTGTTTACACTTGTCATGTGATCTACTGTCACAGCAATCACATGGTATTGGCAGCAGGCGGGTACAGTGAGCAAGCATCGGCTGGTGGCAGATCGTACCGCTGCGTCGCCCCACTGCCGCACAAGAGGCACCTTCTGGGAGGTATTAAGTACTTCAGCCCGTCTTACACACTAGGTTGATTGTACAAAGCAAGCAATATCACAGAAAATCACTGAAAGTAATATTCTGCACCCAGTAGCAGAACTATGTCAAAGAAAACAGGCACTGACCCAGTTAGTAAAGGCAAGCTTAAAGTGGTTGTAAACCTTAGTCGGGAGATCTGAGCAAAGCACATATATCTGTAGTGTTTACTTATCTCTCTCCAAAGCTTTAAAGTGTTACTAAACCCACAACAGTAAAATCAGTCTGTATTTGCAGCAAAGCATGCTTGGTATACTCACTGTGAATCCCAAGAGGTTAATACTCTGCACTGTGTAAAAAGGCTGTTTGATCCCATCATCTCTGATCCTCTCCTTTTTCTACTGACTCCAATATATTTCCTGATATTTACAGAGCCAGGGGACTGGCTGCACATGCTCAGTTTGGTTTGTATTGCTAGAGAATTTTATTTTTCTCTGGAAAGTGCATGTGATCAGCACAGGGCCAATCAGCACTGTCCAGATAGAGGGTCAGGGGTCCTAAATTCATATAGGACAATTGTGGGAGAATGAAAACTCCTCCTAAAGCTTTAACCAGACACTTGATGAGAAAATGTGTTTAGCAGTTTTTATTTACTAAAATCATTGCATTTCCATGTTTTGTGCACTGTGGGAGACTTGATAAAGTGTAACTAAACCCATCATTCACTCTAAGTGCCGGGTCACACTTGTGCGATGCGGGAAGGCTGCGAATTCGCAGCCTGTTCCCGCATCGCAAACGCACATCTGGCAGTTCACACTGCCATATGCGATACGCAGGGGGTGTCAATGAAATCTTAACGACACCCCCAGTTTGATCGCATATCGCAGTGCGATCTGACAGTTCGCACAGGATCGGATCGCACAAGTGTGAACCACTGTGCGATCCGATCATGATGCGGCTGAAAAAAAGGGTCATGTGCGACTTTTGTGCGGGTGCAGTGCGAATTTAGCCATACAAAGTATATGGCTGAATTCGCACTGCACATCCAATCGCATGTAATGAAGGAGCAGTGTGCTCCATAATTACATGCGATCGCCGCGCACGCTATAGTGTGAACCGGCACTGAGTGTCGTTTCTCTGTGATCAGCACCTCTCACTTCTGTGAAGTTTTCCTGACACATGAGCCTCAGTTCACACTAGATGCAGTGCAAATTCACAGGGAATTCACTGCGGATTCCGCACCGCATCAAAATCGCAACCCCCGATTGCCATTCCTTCAGAGCCCCATGCCGTGAACAGCGGCTCCCGCACATGGTAATGACGTCCGCATTGTGCGGGCGGCGCTGCGGGGGCTTCGTTGTAAGGTAAGTATTACATAATGAGCTAGTATGCGATGCATTCTAGCTCATTATGCCTTTGTATTTTTTTTTTTTTTTTAAGAGTTACAACCTCTTCAAGGAAGAAGAAAAAAAAGAAATATGCATCTTGTGTTAACCTTCTGGGTAACAGAGAGTGTTCAGTAACTACAGAAAGAAGAAGCAGCCAGTTTGGAAAAGCAGGTGGTGTTGGCTGGTGATGGACACTCTGTCAAAGGGCTGCATTGGTGGCTGTATGGCTTACCTTTCTCAGTAGCAGGGATCTGAGGTTGGGGCCCGCTGTTTAGCAGAGCTATCCTATGGACTGGTCCTGGACAATGAATATGAAGGCCTTGCGAATTATACAGCAGTTTCCTTCCATGTCTTTGGCCTGAACAAAGTGTAAAGTGTAATGCGTGTTAAGGAACTGGTGGAGGAAAATTAGTGTCCAATGCTTTTTTCCTCAAAATAGCTTCATAGTCAGTGGCAGGACAGGTGTTACTGGCGGTGGAAAGATGTTATCCTTCCGGGTCGAGGCCCAATGTAATGCTTATGTCTCCAGCCACTTGGGGTGCTAAGCCACACATGAAAAGTGGATCTCTGTGAAAACACTGGACTAATTACCTAACTAAGCGTGGTTCCTCACCACAACAGGTATATTTGGATTGCAGAGAACACTAATTTGCAATTTGTTAGCTAAGAATACCTGGTTTGTAACAATCAACAATCCAGCTTGGTGTCTAATTCCAAAATATGATATCTTGTTTTTGCTGGCTGGTTCTCTTTTGTTTAGCCAGAATAATTAAATCCTAATTACATTTACTGCGTTGACTAATTGAAGAACTGTATGTGTATCCATAGACAATCCTTTATTATCTACCTCAGTGCTGTCACTGTGATAGCTTCCTGGTTCCTGGAACAATCTGCCAAGAATCAGCATTATATATATAAGATAATACATCAGAAGAATATGCATTGTGCTCATATAGTCACCAGCCATTATGGGAACTCCGGCACTTGTACTCTGTTTTCTGCTTCTTACACTGAACTTTCCTACTGACACAGGTGAGATTGTACATGGCATGCCTAGTTTTCTGTTTCTGATACTATTTGTATAGTAAATTGTAATTGTGGACAATACCTTATGTTTTTGCTTGACGTCTTATTTTGAAAATGCTAGTTGTTGGTTGCGGCTTCTGGCATTACTTTAAAGTAATACTTAAGTTTCAGCTTTAAATAGCAGCCCCGATCCTCTTCTTCTCAGGTCCCCGGCCGGCTGTCCTGGCTCCCCACCCCTGCTGAGTGCCTGCTCGCTCCCGGGCCACCACTGTGTGTCCATAAGACACAAAGAGCCTGGCTCAGCCTTTCCCCCCACTCCCTCCTAACTGACTGTGCATTTGTTTTATTTCTGTTTCTTTCTTGTTTTACAGTTTCAGATCCTATCAGGGGTAAGTATTATTCCTACTTTTATGTTATACATGTTTGCATTCCAACAGAGAATACTAATGTAGACACTGATAGGTAGCAGTCCTCTGGGACCCAAGGCAAGGTTGTTGAAGTTTGCTCCCCCTCTCCTTTCCTAAGCTTTATAATTTAGCCCTACACAAAATAACATGAACTTAAAACAGTTAAAAACTCTATACTTAATACACATAGTGAAGGGTTACCTACACATTTTAGGGTTACAAAAACAAAAAACTAATTAGGGTTACCCAATAATTTTATTCTGCAATTTGTCCTTTTTTAAGGACCAGAATCTTGACTCTGGTACAAAGCATTTTTATTATTTGGTGGTGCTATAAACATGAACAAATGCAAATTTAAAAAGTTTACATACAAACGGTTTAAAAAAAAAATCACCCAAAAAACTGAGGGAAGAAGGGAACAATATAGTTAATAAAAAGATATTAGGGTTTTCTAAAGGTTAATAATGGGCTAAAACGTTGTAAAATATTTTTTCACACATAACAGTAGTTCATGAATGCAAGCTTCCCTAATAAACGAATGCAGAGCAGAACCTGAGCTGTTAAGGGACAGCTTGGTCTTGGAGAATACACAGGGATAACACAACTTCCCCTGTATATTCATCAGCAGAGTTCAGTGACAGCTGAGCGCTCTTCTCTGTTTATCAGGGACACACAGAGCTCTTTATATAGAGGAGGTGGCTGTCACACTGACAGTGTGGAATGATGCTGGTTATATAGAGAGAGCCATGATCTTCTAGTGTAAACTGCAAGACTGAGTTATCAGTTTGACAGCTCAGACCTGGACAGTGCAGCACATAGCTGAGAAGGAGAAGCTCTATCTCAGCTGCGCCCCCTGCAGTACGGTGCCTCTTCTGCCTTGGACCAGCCCTAAATGCTAGATGATTTGTTTGTAAAATCCTACCTCTATCTGATGTCAGTTTTGGATTTAAAGACATGTATCATGAAAAATTGTTTTCCCATAACTTTATATGGTTAATACATGTAATGATAGTTGACAGTGTATTCATAATTTTTTTGGTAATATATGTTGACTATATATTTTTTCACATCTACATGACGACCAAACTGTCCAGCAAAAGGGACAATGGCAGGGCTGAAAACAAACATAAACATTATCTATGCTAATACCCCCAATAAGACCAGCTTTCCTTTAAAGTGGATGTAAACCCTCTCCCATACCCAGTGAAGTGAACAGCCTCAGATGATACATAGAGATGAAACAAATCTCCCTACATAAGTTTTACATGTATATCTGCTGTCTGCAGCTTTCTACACTCTTTAGAAAGTGCAGAGCGTACTACAAATCTTTTATCTCGTGTGTCAGAGAGCTTTTAGAAGTTATTATGCTGATAACAGAGCAGCAGAAAGACAGTGCACTTAGAGCTTTGGAGAGAGATAAGTAAACACTACAGATATATGAGGTCTGCTCATAGTGCTCAGGTGCAGCTCAGTTTGTCTGAAGTGTTTCACACTGGTCCAATAGGGAGGCATATTGGACAGTGGGGGAAAACCTGACAAATGAGTGCACAGGCATTTAGTACAGCCCTGGTGACTGGCAGAGAAAAGTGCCTCTGTGCATGCTGGAATACTGTATAAATGCCAAGGGCACATGTGTTTAGGGTCTTTCACCTGGAGAGTGGGGTCCCGGAGGGAGGGGGCGGCTGACCCTTCTCTGTAGAAGCGGTCATATGGTCTCAGGTGGTCGACCTGAGGGCCTGAGAGTCAAAGAGAAGCTGAACCCAGAGGTCCTGCAGAGCTGACTTGAAGGGAGACACTGGAGAGGATCTGATTTTACCTACAGTGAGTACAGATCTGTGTAGTGGGGCCTGTTCTGAGGGGGCCATCCCTTCAGCTAGAAGAGTCAGCAGACGGGTTTCAGTCAAGGGGATGCTAGAGAGTGTCCTGAAGATAAAGTAGTTGCATCACGTCTGCTGCTACAGAGAGCAAGAAGACTTAATTCTTCCATTCAAGTGGCAGTATGGTTAAAGCAGTGTGTCTGCTTCCAAAAATAACCTGGTGAGGCCATGTAGGAGTTTTCATTATCTACTGTAAATAGTTCAAGTTGGAGTATCCCATTATTCCCTTCTCCCATCCAAGTTCCACAATAAATATAAAATTAAAACCCCTGGATTTTTTATTGAGCCATCGGGAGTATGGATGAATGTGTGAACCGTACCTAAAGCCCCGTACACACGTACGGATCGTCGTCATACAAACGTCGGCGGACGAAAGATCTGCCGATTGTACGCGTGTTAGTATGGTGCCTCCGACAGCTGTCTGCACACAATCCGCGGACAAGAGTCTTTCTTGCAAACATGAAAATTTTTGTCTGCGGACACCAGAACGGACGATTGTTCGCCTGTCAGTACAGAAATCAGCCGACAGACCGCAGATTTGCAAGACTGGGCATGCTCAGAAAATAAAAAACACAGGGAAAGTTAACCATTACATGACATCACTTCTGCAGTCAGCTGAAGTCTGCGGACAAAATTCTTGTGCTGTCCTTGTGCTGTCTTTGCACTTTTCAACAGACACCGACATCCCGGGAGAAAAGACGAACATTTGTATGACGACGATCTGTGCGTGTGTA
The DNA here is from genome assembly GCF_965119305.1 of Pelophylax lessonae. NCBI lineage: Eukaryota > Metazoa > Chordata > Amphibia > Anura > Ranidae > Pelophylax > Pelophylax lessonae. Next base: position 255,512,599 of record NC_138773.1, on the reverse strand, counting down.
CGGGGCTTAAGGCCCAACAAGTCATCACACAGCAAGCCCTACAGGGACAGTGCAACATAAGGATTAGTGATGATTCAGCAAAACCTGCTGGGGAAGAGGAGGCTGACCTGTCTGTGAAGGGGTGCAGCTCTGTAATATACAGAAAGTGCTACAGCAGCTCTGCCATCTCCAAAGGAAAACAAAGTGTAAAATTTCCAGCAAATGACATATCCTTAAAAGTTTCTTTGTTTAAAAAAAAAAAAAAAAAAAACAGCATACAGACCCCTCCAAGGTCTACTATGTATTTGAGGAGACATTTAGAGGAGTCTGTGTGTAAAAAAAAGAAGAAGAAAAAGCTGGCAAGACATGTCATTCACTGGCAAGTTAAAATGGTTTTAAAGGCAAAATGTGTTTTACCCTATTGCATTCTTTACAAAAACACTTACCTGAGTCCATTCTTGATCCAGCGCTGTCCTGTCTACAGCAGCTCTTCTCCCTTCTACCTGTATGCACAGGAGGCTTTGATGGCAGTGGGAGTCATTGGCTCCTGCTGCTGTCAATCAATTCCCATGAGGCAGGGGGGGTGGGGCTGTGTTGTCTATGGACACACAGCCCAGCTTGGAAGCACACCCCCACAAGTGTCCCCATAGCAAGCCACTAGAAGAGGAGGAGTTGAGAACTCCAGTGGAAAACGCTAAAAGAGGAGATTCTGGACCATTGGACAGGGAGAGTAGACAAGCATAACATCTTTTTTATTTTAGAAAAAAAATTAGCTTTAGGGTCCTTTCACACGACCGCTCCGCTGCTTAAGTCCGCTGCGGGACTTTTTTTTTTTTTTCTTTTTCACGGAGCGGATGACATTTGTGTCATCCGCTCCGTGTGCCCGCATATCATCCCATCCGTTTGCGGATGATATGCAGACATAATGTAAGTATATGGCATTGCGGATGTCAGCGGATGACACCGCGGACATCCGATTTTCCTTCCTTTCCGTTTTTTACAAGGAAGAAAAAATAGGGTTCTGTTCCATTCGAAAAAACGGAACAGAACTGAAAGGAGGAAAATCGGATGTCAGCGGATGGTATTCCGCTGACATCCGCAGTGCGATTCACTTACATTATGTCCGCAAATCATCCGCAAACGGATGGGATGATTTGCGGACACACGGAGCGGCCGTGTGAAAGGACCCTAACAGTCGCTTTAAACTTTATATATTTTCTTTCTTTGTAAATGTCAATTTTGCTGTAGCACATCCTAAAGCAAGAATACAGTATATAAAAAAAATGTGTAAAGCCCCCTCGCCCCCAAAATACTTTTGAGTCTGGTATGGATTTTAAGGGGGTGCTTCATGCAAAAATAAAATGTGTGGGTTCACACTGGTGCAAACACAGACATCGCATGTGATTCGCACCGCATTGCCGATCAAATGCGATGTTTGTGTGATGCAAATTCAGCTATACAGTTTGTATGAATGAATTTGCATTGCATTCATACCAAAATGGTGCAGGACCCTTTTTTTGGTCCGCACTGGAATCGGAATGCATGGGTGTTAACACTTTTCAGACAGAGAAAGGGACTGAGCACAGACATTCCCCAGTCCTTTTCTCTGCAGCCTCAGCTGCACTGGACTGTGAATGAATGGGAAATACTCTGTGCTGAGCGGCTTCCTGTTCATTCACAAACTGAAGTATAATAAACAGTTTACTATGCTTCAGTTATAAATGAACACGAGTGATCAGTATCAATCACTCACCATGTTTATTCGGAAAAGGATATGTAATTTACTGGCCCCTTCCCCCACTCTCCGGCAGCAGCTGGAGGGAAAGGAAAGGAGGGAGGGCAGCAGCGCTGCGGGGGGACCAGGGGAGCACACAGGGTGGCTGGGCACCAGCAGAAAGTGGAATCTGGACAGGAGGGGCAGCATTTACTAGAACCAATCAGCTGTACTTTCCTCCTGCAGCCACTAAATGCCAGCAGCAGGGAGAGGAGGAGAAGCAGGTTCTAGTAAATGCCATCCCTCCTGTCCAGATGTCACAGGGAAGCCGCACAGCCCCCCTGGAGCATAGGGAGCCACAATGAGGTCTGACTAATGTATCCAGGTTTCGGGTGGACTAAAACCCGAACATGATTCAAAACCCAGACTATCCAGGGGAATCCCAGAAAGGTGGCAACCCTACCCATTATACAATGCTAGTTGGAAGAATGAAGATCCTGCAGTAGGGCACTACAATCTTTGTAGATAGTCCCAAAGAATGCAACAAAAGGTTGCTTAGAGCCGGTTCACACTGGGGCGACTTGTCAGGCGACCTGGTCTCCTGACAAGTCGCCGTGGGTCGCCTGCCATAGATTAGCACAGGACCCGTTCTAATAGGAGTGACACAAGTCACTCCGACTTAGAAAAAGGGTCCTGTACTACTTTGGGGCGACCTGGAGCGACCTGCATTGACTTCAATGGCAAGTCGGGTCGCGCCTATGTGAACCGGCTCTTAAAAACAAGTTATAAGATTTGCTAGGGAGAAAATAAACAGAAATTAAAATAGTGTATTTAGAATCCAGGAATGAGCAAGGGCTTACACAGCTTACACAGAGTCTTTTTTCAGTGCAGTTCTGATGATCTGAGTATGCAGATATTGGCCTTGAGGGAATTTCTGAGTACAATGGGGCAGTAAGGTGTTGCAGGGGTTATTTGAGTGATAGGCTCCCAGCTATACTAGTTATATGAAGTTGCCCTTACTACTGGAGAGGCAAGCAAAGCCTGTGATCATCACGTGAAGCATAAATGCAAGCTTTGCTGACCAACTAAATGTCAGCTTCTTTGTCAAGTGGGACTCGGTACTTGCTCTCTCCCTGTTCTTTTTTGTCCTTTAAACTGTTCATTTAAACAGCCTCTTTCTAAATTAAATGGGCATTTTGGACTCTATGGGGTTGATTTACCAAGGGAATTTTCACTTTGCAAGAGAACCTTTCAGTAGCTTGGTGAATGAGGTGAAGCAACTGATCCTATCATGTGCAAGCAAAAATGCTGTTTTTTTTTTTTCTTCTTCCTCGCACGTGATTTTGTTTGCAAAGTCATTTTTACCACATTCACTGAGCTAAGGGAACACATTCTAATTTCTGCATGTCTTTCATGTTACATTGTAACTCGCTTTCACTATATCTTTTCTCTTTTCTTTGCCCTGAAATCTAGTAAGGCCTGCCAAAGGTAAGTGAAAAATTTAGTACTCCTTGTTATATTGTTTTGGGAAGTAGGGTGCAACTACACATAGTATTTCTAAGGGTCCATTCACACTAGCGCGACTTGTCAGGCGATTTGGTCGCCTGACAAGTCGCGGTCGGTCGCCTGCCATAGATTAGCACAGGACCCGTTCTAATAGGAGTGACACAAGTCACTCCGACTTAGAAAAAGGGTCCTGTACTACTTTGGGGCGACCTGGAGCGACCTGCATTGACTTCAATGGCAAGTCGGGTCGCGCCTATGTGAACCGGCTCTTAAAAACAAGTTATAAGATTTGCTAGGGAGAAAATAAACACAGAAATTAAAATAGTGTATTTAGAATCCAGGAATGAGCAAGGGCTTACACAGCTTACACAGAGCCTTTTTTCAGTGCAGTTCTGATGATCTGAGTATGCAGATATTGGCCTTGAGGGAATTTCTGAGTACAATGGGGCAGTAAGGTGTTGCAGGGGTTATTTGAGTGATAGGCTCCCAGCTATACTAGTTATATGAAGTTGCCCTTACTACTGGAGAGGCAAGCAAAGCCTGTGATCATCACGTGAAGCATAAATGCAAGCTTTGCTGACCAACTAAATGTCAGCTTCTTTGTCAAGTGGGACTCGGTACTTGCTCTCTCCCTGTTCTTTTTTGTCCTTTAAACTGTTCATTTAAACAGCCTCTCTAAATTAAATGGGCATTTTGGACTCTATGGGGTTGATTTACCAAGGGAATTTTCACTTTGCAAGAGAACCTTTCAGTAGCTTGGTGAATGAGGTGAAGCAACTGATCCTATCATGTGCAAGCAAAAATGCTGTTTTTTTTTTTTCTTCTTCCTCGCACGTGATTTTGTTTGCAAAGTCATTTTTACCACATTCACTGAGCTAAGGGAACACATTCTAATTTCTGCATGTCTTTCATGTTACATTGTAACTCGCTTTCACTATATCTTTTCTCTTTTCTTTGCCCTGAAATCTAGTAAGGCCTGCCAAAGGTAAGTGAAAAATTTAGTACTCCTTGTTATATTGTTTTGGGAAGTAGGGTGCAACTACACATAGTATTTCTAAGGGTCCATTCACACTAGCGCGACTTGTCAGGCGATTTGGTCGCCTGACAAGTCGCGGTCGGTCGCCTGCCATTGATTAGCACAGGACCTGTTCTAATAGGAGCGACACAAGTTGCTCCGACTTAGAAAAAGGATCCTGTACTACTTTGGGGTGACCTGGAGGCGACTTGCATTGACTTCAATTATATGAATTCACCGCGTGCACCGCGACTTCACAGGTCGCCCCTGCAAGTCGTGTCGCCCCTGTCTGAATGGGCTCTGATTGTATTTAAAATACATATGAAAAATGTTTCATAAATTCACTAAGGGTTAACAGCATGGTCAGAGACTGGTGTGATTGTCATGGTCAGAAACTTGCCCATTAGACCATGCTTGTAATAGGGAACATATTTGCATTCCAGTCAATCATAAAGACAGCTCAGTAGCCACACCAAAACCTTTGGCAATGTTAGTTGGGAGGGGAGAATGAAGAGGCTGCAGGAGGACACTAAAATCATCGGAGATAGTCTCAAAGAACGCAACAAAGAGATGCTATAGGAACAAGCCACATGATATGCTAGGCAGAAAACACAGTTAAAACTACTTTCTATTAGATAAGCACAGAAATTACTATTGTATGTTTGGGACCTAGGAATGCAGAAGTGAGCACGGGATAAGACAGTTAACATGGAGTCTTTGGGCAGTGCAGTTCTTATGATCTGAGGATGGTGACATTGGCCATAAGAATAGAGGAGGTTCTGAGAGTACAATGGTCTTTGGATGGTAAGGAGAGGTGTTGCATGCGTTGGTTGAGTGATGGGCTCCCAGCTAAACCACTTAAGTGAAGTTACCCTAACCACCGAAGAGGTACACAAAGCTTGGATCACGGATCATGTACCTGATAGAGACCAAATAATTGACAAACCTCCTCTTACACAACACTCTTGAAACTGGTGACAGGGAGTGTGAAGGCATAAAATGGTATAAATGCCAGAGTTGGAGGCTGTACTGGATCAGTACTGAAGTTAGATGTATTGAGCAGGGAACGAGGACCACAGAGCAGGAACCAAGCACCGGAACGTTGTGATACTAGAGTAGGTTACAGGGACTAGGTTGAGTTCCTTGCAAGGGTGGACACAGTCAGGCAGTGTGGTACTGAATCAGAAGACAGAGGCCGAATCAGGGCACAAACCGAGGTCAGGAACAGTAGAGGAGCATAGTACCAAATCAGGAGCCAAAGACAGAGTCCAGGAAACAAGCTGATGTCAGTAACATCTGGGAAAACATAGTATAAGGCAGAAGGAAGTAAGCAGAGTCCAGAAGGCTGAGATCACAACGGAGAGGCACAAGTCTAGAGGCAGGTCAGGAGGCAAGCCAGCTCATACGTGGTCAGGTAGAACAAGCAGATCAGGTCTCAAGTACACAGGAACTATCTGAGGACCACTTAGCAACCCCCTCATGCGATGCTTCGGTTTATTTAGGCTGCTGGGTGCCAATACCAGTGCCAAGCATACAAGCTAATTTTTGGGCACGCACGTGTGAGCCTACTCATGAAAGCACATGCAGCATTTACCCTTGAGGTATGGGCAGAATTATGACTGGTTTTGTTTCACTGACCTGAATCCGTGCTTAATTACATCCCCTTTTTGGATAAAGAAGCATTCATTTAAGATTTGCTGACAAGTGAATAAAGTTTTCTGATCCCGTAAATGTCAGCTCTGTTGTCAAGTGGGACCCAGTACTTGCTTTCTTCCCATTCTGTTCTATACCTGAAACGCAATTTTAGATGCAATTGTTTCATGAATTTTCATGAATTAAAAAAACCAAAAACACTAAAGTTAGCCCAATTATTTTGTATAATGTGAAAGATGATGTTACGGCAAATAAACAGATACCTAATATATCACGCTTTAAAACTGCGTCTGCATGTGGAATGGCGGCAAACTACAATGCTTCAAATTTTCCATAGGTGACGCTTCAATGCCTTTACAGGTTACCAGTTTTGAGTTGAACAGGTGGTCTCATGCTAGAATTATTGCTCTCACTCTGATGTTCTGACAATACCTCACATGTGTGGTGCAATCACCATTTACATATGCCCACGGCAGGAATGTATGCGTTCGCATTTGCGCATAAGCACAGTGGTTAATTTTTTTTTTATTATTTATTTTATACAAATTATTATTTTTTTTTTTACTTTTTTAAAATATTTTGTACTAACTTTATTGCTTTCACAAGGAATAAACAACACCCCTTGTGACAGCATGGGCCGTGACAAGTCCTCTTCATGGAGAAATCTCTTCTATAGCCTCCCATGCAGCCGATCAGACACATATCGCTCTGATCGGCTGCTTTCCTGGCCGCTGGTGGCCAGGTAAACAAAGGGGTGGAACCGGAAGTGACAAAACTACTGGTCACTCCCGGTTTCCTGGGTTACAGAAACAGAGGAACAACGTAATTTCCTCTCTCTCTTTGTACAAGGCAGCCATCACCGCTGGTCGCATTGCTCCTGGGCTCAGCGATGGGACAGGAGAGCCTTGGAAAGGCAGCAGCAGGAGGAAGGTTGGACCCCCTCCCGCCACCCGCAGAAGCGATTGAGTGGCTACTTAGCCACTCCGCTCACTTCTGCATGAAAGAGAATCACCGGCTGAAACAAATGATACTGGGATGATGCCTGTAGGAGCAGGCATCAACCCGGTATTACCACTGAAACCGGAGGATGTCCATGGATGTCCTACAGGCGCCAAGTGATTAACCTCCCTGGCGGTATTCCCGAGCGTGACTCGGGGTGGATTTTTTAGTCTAGGATCGGTATCCCCGAGTCACGCTCGGGGTAGATGTGCAGAGAGCACAGCGGTGTCTCTTACCTTCTCCTGGCGATCCAGCGATGATCTCTCATTGCTGTGACCGCCAGCCGAGATCCCCGCCGCTCTCCGTCAGTGTGATGACTTCCTAGTTCCGTTCCCTGCAGCAGCAATGCTGCATGGGAGCTGAACTGGGAGGGAAATTCAAACGTTGCACCAAACACAAACACATAACACATTTATATTATATATATGTATATATATATATATATATGTATATATATATGTATATTTATTCACACACACACATATATATATATATATATAATATACACCTATATACATATATATATATATATATATATATATATACACACATATATATATATATATATATATATATATATATATTTATATATATGTAACGCATGAATTATAATCTAATCAATAATATCATTTTTTTATATATATTATATACTGTATTATATAATAAACTTATATTATTGATTTGATTATAATTCATGCGTTTGTGTTTCAAATTTATCACATCTGGGATGTCTACTAGAGTCTTGTTTTGGTCAGGTTTAAGTCAGTAATTACTAAGAATTGTAGGCCTATAATACATAACGCCAAATTTCCATGAAAAAAATTGTACCGCTTTTGGTACATAATTCCTGACATAATCATACCGCCAGGGAGGTTAAAAAGTCTTTGCCTAAATCATATTGGCATTTTTCATGAAAGACGCGATAAGCTGTTCACTTGGCAAAGGAATTGTCACTTTGTAAGGGAACATTCCGATAGCTTAGTGAACATTCCGTTAGCTTAGTGAATGAGGCAATGCTCTCCTAGCTCCCTTGGTCCTATCCTTTCCTCTTTTTTTTCCTTGCACGCGATTGGGAATTCTTTGCAAAATTTTCACTATGATCACTAAGCTAAGGGAAAATCCACTTTGGTTTGACGTAATTGGAATGCACAGTGCATAGTTTATATAAACGTAATGTACAGTTGTGCTTGAACATAAAGAAAACAAAAATATATTATTGTACATCCTGATAAACTTATTTGAACTGAGAAATTAAATATGTTTAGCTTAGAATATTGCAGTCACACCTCAGAAACCTGTACACAGATATTCCTTCCCCATAATATCTACTTGAAGAATGTATCTCTTATTTATATAACTCTGATTTCAGTGCCGAACCGAGAATGCGGGGGTCAACTAACCAAGGCCGAGGGCTGTATAACAAGTCCCTTCTACCCAAGCAATTATGCTTCAAACACTTTGTGCATTTGGGAGATTGTGACACAGCAATATTCCTACATACAAATCAGCATTCAAATTCAAAGGTGGGCATTTTATTTGCTTTTATAGGAACAAGCTGCTGCAGTACCTTTACAGATATGGTTATCTTCAAATGGAATAATCATGCAAAAAAAAAAAAAAAAGAAAGAAAGATGACTAATGCATTAAAGAGACTTGTCCACCATTTCTAAAATTGTATTTTATTTATTTTTTAATTTTTTAATAAGCTTAACAATGTACATGCTTGGGTCAATTTTAATTAAAATTCAGTGTAGGAATTTTGGATCCTGCTAACTGATGGCCCCTCCATCTGGGGTCCCTGCAAACCTGCTTCTGATAGTGACAGTGGGAGCTGCTTGCACATAATTAGCTGTAGTGAAAGTACTGTCATTGTGGGGTTAATTTACTGAAACTGGAGAGTGCAAAATCTGGTGCAGCCCTGCATGGTGGCCAATCAGTTTCAAACTTCAGTTTGTTCAGTTAAGCTTTGACAATAAAACTTGGAAGCTGATTGGTTTCTATGCAGAGCTGCACCAGTTTTTACACTTTCCAGTTTTAGTAAATCAGCCGTTGTGAGTTTGCTTACACAAAGCTCTAGAGAGACTCAGGAGTTATCTCAAGTGTACAAAAATGGCTGTAACTACCAGAAGAGCACTGAGGCTGGGACGGGGAGTGATTTGCAGAATCAAAGGAGTTGTAAAAGCAGAAGTTTTTTTTTTTTATCTTAATGCATTCTATGCATTAAGATAAAAAACCTTCTGTGTGCATTAGCCCCCCTAATACTTACCTGAGGCCCCTCTCTGTCCAGCTATGTCCACGAGTGTCTCAGCCATCCGAGACTCTCCTTCCTGTTTGGCTTAGGCACAGTCAATCAAAGTCAGCTAGCCAATCAAGAGAGAGAGGGGGCAGGGCCGGGACGGGGCTCTGTGTCTGAATGGACACAGGGAGCTGTGACTTGGCTCGGGTGCCCCCATAGCAAGCTGCTTGTTGTGGGGGCACTGAACAAGAGGGAGGGGTCAGGAGCACAGAAGAGGGACCCAAGAAGAGGAGGATCCGAGCTGCTCTGTGCAAATCTACTGCACAGAGCAGGAAAGTAGAACGTGTTTGTTATTAGGAAAAAAACAAGACTTTACAATCGCTTTAAGCTGGCCATACATGGATCGAAATTTAGCCATTTCAGCGGGGGACCAACCAAATTTCAATCCATGTATGGGCAGGCTAGTTGTACACAAGTTATCTTATTGATCGATGCAGATAACAGAAAAAAGCCGCTCAGGTGAGATAAAGTGTTCCGGTGCAGGTCGGATCCGTCATCCAATAGTCCAATAATCAACAGAAGAAATGTGATCGCACTCAGGAGATCTTATTGATCGACTTGTGTACAATCAGCTTGTTGGAAAATTTCCTGTCAATCAACATCGTCGGCTGTATCCGGCAGTGCTGATAAATGTATACTGATGGCAGGAAAGTCACCTCACTGTCAGAACACAATAGCTCAGTGGGAGGGATTCCTCCATCAACGTCAAATGTATGAATGGGGGAAAGTAAGTGATTTCTTTCATTCAACCCGCTGGTTGAAAAAAAAAATATATATATATATGTATGTATGGCCAGCCATTGGCATAATTAAAGTTTTATTTTCATGCAGCCCTGTCAGCTTTGGAGAAAGTGTCTTTGGATCTGTCATGGCCACATTATGTACTTAGATTACATCTAGGTGTCTGCAAGCACCTCCCATTGTCAGTACCAGCAGAATGCATTCCAGGGAAAATTAATAATTAAAAAAAAAAATGACACAAAGATGTAACATTTTTGCTCTATTGAAAAAAAAAAAAGCATTTAAATGTAAAAGGTGGAAGTGCTGGATGGATCAATTTATTAAAGTTTATTGCATGCAACATTGCAACATAATTTTTTTAAAGAGTAAATTTAATTATTAGCTGTCACATAGAAATAAACAGGTACAGTTTAAGCAACATCATAAATTAAATTCCATATAGTGGATTAGGGATCGACCAATTATCGGCAAAGCTGATAAATCGGGGGCCGATATGCACTTTCCCGATTGTCAATATTTCGGAATGTGCTTGTCAATATTTCGGAGTGATGCCTGCAGCTAGAGGAATCACCCCAGTACCGGCGTCCTTACCCGATAGTCAGCTGTCTTGTGATGACAACCGATGCGGCTGGGAAGCCGCATGGCTGTCATTACAAGGAGCGGGAGGGGACGTCCCCCCTCCCGCCACCTTCTGTGGCTCGCCCGGATCGCCCGTCCCACCCGGAGACCCGGGCATTCTACCAGCACGTCCGCATTCGGCTCTGATCGGGTCTCCGTGTAAAAACCCAGAAGTGTCATTACATCACTTCCGGGTACTCGGCGCCAGATTAAAAAAAATGACAACATTCAAAGCAGCCAAACTTGGCGTTTTGGATGCTTTTAAGTGCAGAGGAGGGGTTTGGGGTCTTTTAGACTCCCAGATCCCTCCACAACATTATCTGTCAAGTGCTAAAAAAAAAAAGTGCTAAAAAAAAAAAAAGTGCTAAACAAAAAAAAATAAAAGAAAGAAAAGACAAAGTATATACAAAAAAAGAAAGATAAAAAAGGGGGAAGGAATCGTATGCAATATTAGTGTCAAGTGACCAATTTGCATAAATTATTGCATGCTATAATTTAAGAGGCAATTCATTATAAAAATCATTGAATCCTCTCCACAGCCCTGCATTAACAAGGCAATACAGTAACTGGATTTGCAAGGGCATTTGTTGCACTCCAGGTTGATTTTTTTTCCTATAGTCTCATACACACATACACATGTTTGCAAAGCAATGAAAGCTGATATTGTTAATCAACTGAAACTCTCAGGTAATGAATATATTTGTTATCTTTATTTTGGAGATATATTTGTAAGGATCCTATTTAGATAAAAAACTCATGAATTGTTCTTATGTTTGTTTCAACAGTCTCGAAAGTAATCCCACTTGCGCCTATGATTATGTGGAAATAAGGGATGGCTGTGAAGGAAGCAGAGTTCTTGGGAAGGTTTGCAAGCCCGGAGTGTACAATTTCTTGTCATCATCTAATAGAATAACCATTGTATTCAGAAGTGACCTATCAATTGAAGGCAGCGGCTTTGAGTGTCGTTATCAAACTACTTATGATGGTACAATGCTATTGAACTTTTCTTTCTAACATTTTTCTGCGCTAAACTTGCTTTAGAATAGAATTAGTGATGGCGAACCTTAGCACCCCAGATGTTTTGGAACTAGATTTCCCATGTTGCTCATGCACTCTGCAGTGTAGTTGAGCATCCGATCCGATCCGTCAAATCTGGACGGATGGAAACCCTATTTTCCATCCATCCAGTGGATCGTCCCTAGGTGAGTGTTGGACTTACCGCGACTTATGCGTTGACTGCAAAGGCTCCAGCATCAGGGAATGCATAGACCGACAGGTGTCCGACTACATCGGGTTAACGGCCGATGTGGACGCTCTGAGAAGTGATGAACCCCTGTACTACTGGGTGGGCAGGCTTGACCTCTGGCCAGAGCTTGCACAATTTGCAATGGAACTGTTGGCTTGCCCCTCGTCCAGTTCCCTGTCTGAAAAGACGTTCAGCGCAGCAGGATGGATCGTGACCGATAAGCTCACACGCCTAGCTCACGACAATGTTGACTACCTCACATTTCTAAAAATGAATGAGGCATGGATCTCGGAGGAATTCAACACATGTGACCAGTAGACCATGTTTGATTCAAATTCCTCATGACAGGCCACAAATATCCGCCACCACCCATAACAATTCAAGGTCCCTGTCTTAGGTAAATACAGCGGCATAAAAGGCCTTTTATGTCCGTTGAAGGCCTACAGTCTGTCCCAGCTCCACACAGCAACCTCTCCCTACACTGACAAAAGACTTTTGTGGACCTATTAGCTAGCGACTTGTGTCACTATACAGTCTGTCCCTGCTCCACACAGCAACCTCCAGCCACAGAATACAATGCCTGTGGGCTAATTTTTGGGGCCTGTATTTGTCGACACTTACTTCTGTATCCTGTGAATGCCTAATGTACCTCCAGCCACAGAATACAAAGTTCTTTGCTGTCAGGTGAATGCCTGTGGGCTAGTTTTTTGGGGCCTGTACTGGCCGACACTTACTTCTGTATCCTGTGTATGCCTAATGTACCTCCAGCCACAAAAAAACAAGTTCTTTGCTGTCAGCTGAACGCCTGCGGGCTAATTTTTGGGGCCTGTACTGGCCGACACTTACTTCTGTATCCTGTAAATGCCTAATGTACCTCCAGCCACAGAATACAAAGTTCTTTGCTGTCAGGTGAAAGCCTGTTGGCTAATTTCTGAGGCCTGTACTGGCCGACACTTACATCTTTATCCTGTGAATGCCTAATTTTTCAGACTGGCATTGAAAATCAATGGGTCTGTAAATGTTCCGCTAAATTGTGGAACGAATGCGGAACCATTTTACAGATGTTTGAATGGACCCTATATGTATTTGACATGTATTTACCGGCTGCTGTCAGTTCTGGCTGATTTAGGAAAAAAAAAATACATTTTTTGGCTGAAAAAAAAAAAAAAATTATGGCAACTTTTCCAATAGCAATACTTCTGGTATGTCAGTGTCCATGTTGTGGGACTATGTGTGCACAGCTAGTAAGTGATTTGTGGCTGCAAATATGACCTGGAGGTTTTTAATGTTCGCCTGCCATTAAAGTGAATGGGGTCCGCCGCGAACTTGCGGTTCGCGAACATTTGAGAAAGTTTGCGGATGGCGTTTGCGAACCGCCTCGTCCGATGTTCGTCCATCACTAATGGTAACTATACTGCACAATGTTTCCAACTAATGTTATATTTCTATGTATGTTCCTATATGTATACCTAAAATTCTCAAGTGAGATATAACCTGTAATTGTTCCAACTTGTTTAGCCTGACACTGCCATAATACATGATTTTTTTGTTAATGCATATAATGACCTAACTCTCTGTTTCCCGTCTGTTCTAGCTATACTACCCACCACCACCACCGCATCAACTGATGGTAACTATGCATGATGTTTCCTACCAATATTAAAACTATGGTAGTAAAAAGAAAATGTATTTTTTTTAAAGATACAACTTTCAGTTAGTACCAGGTTTCAATGTGTATATAACATTTTTTAATAAAAAAAAAAAGATCTCCACGAAAGCACATCTAATATCAACAATGCATGTTAGGCTTGTTAGACAGAGTCATAGTGTGTAACTGCATAAATAGAAGCAGGTATAACTGTAATAGATTGCTATTACATTGCCAGACAATAATTGTAGCTTATAACATGTAACACAAAAGAAGAGTTTCCACCATATGATTTAAACTGTATCATCTTTGTCATTTTGGTATGATCTCTTCTCAAATGTTCTGGTTTTCAAAGGTATGTGTTGGTCTTAAAAGTATACTGTAAGACGAGGGAGGATTAGGCAGAGAGTGTAAGTTGGGGGTTTTAATTTTGTATTCTGTCATGCGTTTATATTCCAACCAGTAGAAACTGCTCTGCCTAAAAGTCACCTTGGTCCCTTTTAATTGTAGAGGCAAGGTCTTTTATAGGCCTAATGTCATAAATTCTGGTGAACCAGTGAACTAGAATATAAGTCCATGCTGCATAAGTTTATAAGTCGGATAAGTATTGGTCTTTTTTGTACACTTTCCAAGGAAAGTCATTGGTGTAGGAGGAAAAACGCTGGTAGTTGGCAGTCTGTATCATTCTTGATTAAGGTTCTCACTTCATTCCATAAGTACTGATGTTTGGGGCAGTCCCAAAAATGTGAAGAATTGGATCTTCCTTTGGTTCAGTGGGAACCTTGTACCAATGTGTAAGGAGTTTATATATCACACTTCTTGGTAGGCATCGCTGTTAGAAGATTTGAGTAAAATAAAGAAATGTATCAATCTGGTCCTGGGAGAATGTAACCTTCAGGTCTTCTTCCCATTTTTTTGATGAAAGAATGTGTTCAGTGTATGGCATGGTTAGGCAAGGATAGAACATGAACATTGTGCAGTTGATTTACCAAAGGAATATAGACTGTTCATTTTACAGACATTTTCTCCAGAGCTTAGTGAATGAGGTGAAGTTCTGCTGACTTCCATCATCCAATCATAAGCAATCAAAAATACTGTTTTTTTTTTATTTTCCTTGCATGTAATTGGGTATTCTTGCAAAGAGAAATTTTACCACATTCATTAACCACTTACCCACTGGGCACTTATACCCCCTTCCTAACCAGGCCAATTTTCAGCTTTCAGTGTTCTCCCAGTTTGAATGACAGTTACTCTGTCAGTTATCCGACTTATAAACGTATGCAGAAGACTTAAAGGTGGGAAGACATTGTAATAGAGCAGCACGAAATGCCAGCAGAATGCTTGGATGTATAGGGAGAGGTATAAGCAGTAGAAAGAGAGAAGTGCTTATGCCACTGTACAGAACACTGGTGAGACCTCACTTGGAGTATTGTGTGCAGTACTGGAGGCCATATCTCCAGAAGGATATAGATACTCTAGAGAGAGTTCAGAGAAGAGCTACTAAACTAGTACATGGATTGCAGGAAAAAACTTACCAGGAAAGGTTAAAGGACCTTAACATGTATAGCTTGGAAGAAAGAAGAGACAGAGGGGATATGATAGAAACTTTTAAATACATAAAGGGAATCAACTCGGTAAAGGAGGAGAGCATATAGAAAAACTATCACAAGAGGACACAGTTTTAAATTAGAGGGGCAAAGGTTTAAAAGTAATATGAGGAAGTATTACTTTACTGAGAGAGTAGTGGATGCATGGAATAACCTTCCTGCAGAAGTGGTAGCTGCAAATACAGTGAAGGAGTTTAAGCATGCATGGGATAGGCATAAGGATATCCTTCATATAAGATAGGGCCAGGGACTATTCATAGGATTCAGATATATTGGGCAGACTAGATGGGCCAAATGGTTCTTATCTGCCGACACATTCTATGTTTCTATGTTTCAACACTATACCCATATGACATTTTTGTACTTTTTTTTCACACAAATATAGCTTTCTTCTGGTGGTATTTACTCATCACTTTTCTTTTTAGTTTTTTGCGTTATAAATAAGAAAAAACTAAAAATGTTATTAAAAAAGGGGGCAGGGGAGCCTGGAGGGAGCCTGGAAGGAGCCCACCCCTCCTTAAAGGCACAGTGGCACGTTGAACACTCAGCACATAGCACTATGGCAGCAACAGTGTCAATGTGTTGCCTGACCAATATATTAAAGATACAAACAAGTGGCCACTGCCCCCACCTATAACTATTCTTTTCAGCAAGGAGCACTGGAAGGGCAACGTATGTCAAACAGTTTGTTTAGCCTGACACTGCCAAAATACACAATTTTGTGCCCATGCATATAATGACCTAACTCTCTTTTTCCTACCTGTTCTAGTTATACCACCCACCACTACTACCACCACCACATCAACTGATGGTAACTGTACTGTATGATGTTTCCAATTAACATTAAAACAATGGTAGCAAAAAGATCATGTATTTTTTTTTTAAAGATATGACTTTCAGTTAGTACCAGGTTTCATTGTATACTGCGTATATATATATATATATATATATATATATACACACACACACACACACACACACACACACACACACACACACAGTATTTCAGAAAAGTGAGTTGAGTACACCCCTCACATTTTTGTAAATATTTAATTATATCTTTTCATGTGACAACACTGAAGAAATGACACTTTGCTACAATGTAAAGTAGTGAGTGTACAGCTTGTATAACAGTGTAAATTTGCTGTCCCCTCAAAATAACTCAACACACAGCCATTAATGTCTAAACCGCTGGCAACAAAAATGAGTACACCCCTAAGTTAAAAAAAATTCCAGATTGGGCCCAAAGTGTCAATATTTTGTGTGGGCACCATTATTTTCCAGCATTGCCTTAACCCTCTTGGGCATGGAGTTCACCAGAGCTTCACAGGCTGCCACTAGTGTTCTCTTCCACTCCTCCATGATGATATCATGGAGCTGGTGGATGTTAGAGGCCTTGCACTCCTCCACCTTCCGTTTGAGGATGCCCCACAGATGCTCAATAGGGTTTAGATCTGGAGACATGCCTGGTCAGTCCACTACCTTTATCCTCACCTTCTTTAGCAAGGTAGTGGTTGTCTTGGAGGTGTGTTTGGGGTCGTTATCATGTTGGAATACTGCCCTGCGGCCCAGTCTTCGAAGGGAGGGGGATCATGCTCTGCTTCAGTATGTCACAGTACATGTTGGCATTCATGATTCCCTCAATAAACTGTAGCTCCCCAGTGCCAGCAACACTCATACAGCCCCAGACCATGACACTTCCACCATCATGCTTGACTGTAGGCAAGACACACTTGTCTTTGTACTCCTCACCTGGTTGCCGCCACAAACGCTTGACACCATCTGAACCAAATAAGTTTATCTTGGTCTCATCAGACCACAGGACATCGTTCAAGTAATCCATGTTCTTAGTCTGCTTGTCTTCAGCAAACTGTTTGTGGGCTTTCTTGAGCATCATCTTTAGAGAAGGTTTCCTTCTGGGACGACAGCCATGCAGACCAATTTAATGCAGAGGGCGGCATTATGAGCAGGGACAGGTGGACACCCCACCCCTTTAACCTCTGCAGTAATGCTGGCAGCACTCATATGTCTATTTCCCTCTGGAAACCTCTGGATATGACGCTAAGCACGTGCACTCAACTTCTTTGGTCAACCATCGCAAGGCCTGTTCTGAGTGGAACCTGTCCTGTTAAACTGCTGTATGATCTTGGCCACCATGCTGCAGCACAGTTTCTTCAGTTTCAATTCAATTTTCAGATCCTCAGAGAGTTCTTTGCCATGAGGTGCCATGCTGAACTTCCAGTGACCAGTATGAGAGAGTGAGAGTGATTACACCAAATTTACAACACCTTCTCCCCATTTATACCAGAGACCTTGTAACAGGAACGAGTCACATGACACCGGGGGAGGGAAAATGGCTAATTGGGCCAATTTGTACATTTTCACTTAGGGGTGTACTCACTTTTGTTGCCAGCGGTTTAGACATTAATGGCTGCGTGTTGAGTTATTTTGAGGGGACAGCAAATTGACACTGTTATACAAGCTGTACACTCACTACATTACATTGTAGCAAAGTGTAATTTCTTCAGTGTTGTCACATGAAAAGGTATAATAAAATATTTACAAAACTGTGAGGGGTGTACTCACTTTTGTGAGATACTGTACATGCGAAAAAGAAACCTTTTCCCACTTGTTTTGCCTGGCACTGCAAAAATATATAATTTTATGTTGCTGTATATGATGACCTAACTCTCTGTTTATCATCTGTTCTAGCTATACTACCCAGCACCACTACCACCACCGAAGCCACTGTCACTTCCCTCATCGTAACTATTGATGGTAACTATACTGCATGATGTATTCAACGTAGGGCGGTTTCACACTGCCACTCTGCGGTTTGGCCACAGCATTGGTGCAGCACAGTGTACACACAGATTTCTGGTGGTTTCCCTTAGACTTCTATTTTTTGGTGCATTTTCTAAAGCACACCAAAAGTGATGCCTGTTACATCTTTGGTGCGCTTTCAGAAATTGCACAACAAATACGCAATCTAATGGAAGTCTATGGGAAACCATAGGTAACCCTCACAAAAAGTGTGGGTAGGTGGAGTGGGGGCCACTGGCATTTTTGTTCCCCTACTCATCTTTTCCGACTGTTTTTCACTAGTTTTGCATTTGGCTAGGGTCAGTGTCACTACTGATAGCATGAGGCGATACTTGGTCCGTATAGAGGTTGCACAGGCAGTCCAACTCCTCCAGGATGACACATCAATGCATGCCATTGCCAGAAGGTTTTCTGTGTCTCCCAGCACAGTCTCTAGAGCATGGAGGAGATTCCAGGAGACAGGCAGTTACTATAAGAGAGCTGGACAGGGTCGTAGACGGTCCTTAACCGATCAGCAAGACCGATGTCTGCTCCTTTGTGCAAGACGAAACAAGATGAGCACTGCTAGAGCCATACAAAATGACCTCCAGCAGATTACTAGTGTAATTGTCTCTGATCAAACAATCAGAAACAGACTTCATGAGGGTGGCTTGAAGGCCCAAAGCAGTTACGTACCTAGAGCATTTGGCACCCGGGGCAGATCCTATATCTGGCACCCCTCCCAAACTTTAAATTGTAAAAACACCTTCAAAAATGTGTAATGTTTTCAAGAATATTTATTGCACTAATTTCACAGCCCCCCATCACAGTGCCCCTTGCAGCCTGCCCCCCCCCCCCCCCATCTCTCAAATCACAGTGCCCCTTTTTAAACTCTCTGCCTCCCCTGTACAGTCCTACCTTCGGCGTAAAAAGATAGCTAATACTATTAGCAATGTGTTTAAATTTGAGTAAGAGATTGGAGAGTATCTGAGCTTGAGTTTCTGAGTACCTGAATGTGAGTGGCGAGTGTGAGTGCCTGAGTACCGAGCATGAGTGCCTGAGTGTGAATGCCTGAGTGTGAGTGCCCAAGCTTGAGTACCTGAGCGTGAGTACCTGAGTGTTAGTGCCCGATTGTTGAAAATTGCCTGTGTTTGAGTTCCAGAGTGTTGTAGAGTACCAGAGAAATTAGAGTCAGGAAGCTAAAAAACAGCTACACAGGACAAAGTTAAATTTCAAAATCCCCATTAGATTAGATTAGTAGGTACAATGCCCGGCAGGTGTGGAGATGCGACTCGGTGTACATCTTGAGGCATGTATACGTTCCTCGATCAGGCGATCAAGGGCGAATACAGCTGCACAAAATGTAAGCACGTTGCATCCCTGGAAGCTCAGGTCCTGAATCTAGGGAAGCATCTGGCAACACTGAGAAGAATCTCCATACTGTAGGAGAGCTGGGAATGTACCCGTCAGGTGCAGGCAGGGACCTGCACAGAGGAGGGCGGAGATACAAGGGTGCAGGCATCAGAGCAGAGAAGTTGGGTGACAGTTAGGAAGGGTAGAAGAGAACAAGGCAAGGAGGTCGGTCCTGGGCTGGAGCATCACAATAAATATGCCCTGTTGCTGATGTTGGGGAAACCAGTCAGGGACCAACATTGCTGGAGCAGAGCGACGCCCCTAGCTGCCAGGGGAAGAACTCCTCCAGTGAGGGCGGAAGCAAGGGAAAGGAAAGACAGGTTCTGGTGGTAGGGGACTCAATTATTAGAAGGACAGAGAGGGCAATCTGTCACAAAGACCGTAAGTGCTGAACTGCCTTTTGTTTACCGGGCGCTCGGGTTCGGCACATCACGGATCTGGTGGACAGATTATTGGGTAAGGCTGGGGGAAGACCTAGCTGTCATGGTACACGTGGGTACCAATGACACAGTCAGAGGGAGATGGAGAGTCCTTAAAAACGATTTCAGGGACTTAGGAGCTAAATTAAGGAGAAGGACCTCCAAGGTAGTATTTTCAGAAATACTACCTGTACCTCGAGCCACACCAGAGAGGCAGCGGGAGATTAGGGAAGTTAACAAGTAGCTGAGTAGCTGGTGTAGTAAGGAGGGTTTCAGGTTCCTGGAGAACTGGGCCGACTTCTCAGTCAGCTACCGGCTCTTTAGTAGGGACGGATTGCACCTAAATGGGGAGGGTGCAGCCGTACTGGTGAGAAGATGGCCTGCAAGTTAAAGGGGCTTTTAAACTAGGTGATGGGGGGGGGGGTAAAGATGTAGAATTAGCCTCCGGGGAATAAGGTTCAGCGGGCACAAATGGGGACATTAGCGGTAGGGTGTTCAGAGTTACTAAACCCAAGGTGGGTATGGGGAAACATCGCAAGAGCAGCCTAAAAACAACATCAAACAAGGATATAGTATGTATACTATACATACTATAGTTTGTA
Organism: Pelophylax lessonae; assembly: GCF_965119305.1. Taxonomy (NCBI): domain Eukaryota; kingdom Metazoa; phylum Chordata; class Amphibia; order Anura; family Ranidae; genus Pelophylax; species Pelophylax lessonae. The sequence goes on along the minus strand of NC_138773.1, from coordinate 255,492,341 downwards.
TGCAAATGCTAGAAGCCTGGCCAACAAGATGGGAGAGCTGGAGCTGCTGATGTATGAGGAGGACTTAGATTTTGTGGGGATTTCAGAGACTTGGTTTGACAGCTCTCATGGGAATGGTGCCAGCTGATTGGAAAAAAGCCAATGTGGTACCAATATTTATAAAATGGCCCATATATATCCCGGGTAACTATAGACCTGTCAGCCTAACATCAGTAGTCTGCAAGATTTTGGAGGGGATGTTAGTAAGACTTTAGTAATGAAAACGGTATTATTAGTAATGAAAACGGTATTATTAGTAGTAATCAGCATGGAGTGAAAATTCGTTCTTGCCAGACCAATCTATTAACCTTCTACGATGAAGTGAGTTTCCATCTAGATAAAGGAAGGCCTGTGGATGTGGTGTATCTAGACTTTGCAAAGGCATTTGACACAGTTCCCCACAAACGCTTACTGTACAAACTAAGGTACGTAGGTATGGACCATAGGGTGAGTACCTGGTTAGAGAACTGGCTCCAGGGGAGAGTCCAGAGGGTGGTGATAAATGGGGAGTACTCGGATTGGGCGGGTGTGGAAAGTGGGGTCCCCCAAGGATCTGTCCTGGGACCAATCCCGTTTAATTTATTCATAAATGATCTTGAGGGGATATCTAGCACAATCTCGGTATTTGCAGATGATACTAAACTAAGCAGGGCAATAACTTCTATGCAGGATGTGGAAACCTTACAAGCAGACCTGAACAAAATAATGGGTTGGGCAACTACATGGCAGATGAGGTTTATTGTTAAAAAATGTAAAGTAATGCACTTGGGCGTCAAAAACACGAACACAAGCTACTCACTAGGGGGGAACCTCTGGGTGAGTCTAAGATGGAAAAGGACCTGGGGGTCCTGGTGGACAACAGGCTTGCCAGTGGCAAATGCCAAGCCGCTGCAAACAAAGCCAACAGAATACTGGCATGTATAAAAAGGGGGATTCACTCCAGAAATAAAGAGATTATTTTCCCATTCTACAAGACTCTTGTCAGGCCACATCTGGAGTATGCTGTCCAGTTCTGGGCACCGGTCCTCAGAAAGGATGTGCTGGTACTGGAGAGAGTCCAGAGAAGGGCAACAAAAATAATTAGGGGAATGGAGGATCTAAGCTATGAGGAAAGACTTCAAGCATTGAACTTATTCTCTCTGGAGAAGAGACACTTAGGAAGGGATATGATATCAATGTACAAATACTGTACTGGTGACCCTAGCGTAAGCAACAAACTTTTCAGAGAAAGGGAATACAATAAGACATGTGGCCACTCACTAAAACTACAGGAAAAATGGTTTAACCTTAAAATACGTAGTAGGGTTCTTTACTCTCAGAGCAGTGGGGATGTGGAACTATCTTCCACAAGCAGTGGTATCAGCAGGGATCACCGATAGTTTCAAAAAATTACTAGACAGTCACCTTAAAGACCACAATATACAGGGGTATACAAAGTACGGCTAACATCAAACACACACACACACATCATAGGTTGAACTGGATGGACAGATGTCTTTTTTTAACCTCACTAACTATTTAACTATGGAGACATGCTACAGGAGATGGTCAGAGACCGCGGACATGACACAGGAGATAGTCAGAGACTGCGGACATAATACAGGAGATAGTCAGAGACTGCAGACATGATACAGGAGATAGTCAGAGACTGCAGACATGATACAGGAGATAGTCAGAGACTGCAGACATGATACAGGAGATGGTCAGAGACTGAGGACATGATAAAACAGATGGTCAGAGACTGCAGATATGATACAAGAGATGGTCAGAGACTGTGGACGTGATACAAGAGATGGTCATAGACTTAGGACGGGATAAAAGAGATGGTCAGAGACTGCAGACATGATACAAGAGATGGTCTGAGACTGCAGGCATGATACAGGAGATGGTCAGAGACTGCAGACATGCATGATACAATAGATGGTCAGACACTGCGGACATGATCCAAGAGATGGTCAGAGACTACGGATGTGATACAAGAGATGGTCAGAGGCTGCAGACGTGATACAAGAGATGGTCAGAGACTGCAGGCGTGATACAGGAGATGGTCAGAGATCGCAAACGTGATACAGGAGATGGACAGAGACCACAGACACGATACAAGAGATGATCAGAGACTGGGGACATGATACAAGAGATGGTCAGAGACTGCGAACATGATAGAAGAGATGGCCAAAGACTGTGGATGTTATACAGGAGATGGTCAGAGACTGCAGACATGATACAAGAGATGGTCAGAGACTGCAGTCATGATAGAAGATAGAAGAGCACTCGAGGGACCATAGAGCACAGGGGAAGCAGAGAGCACTGGAGGAGCTGAAGGGCAGGGGGGGGGGACTGGAGAGAATTGGGTGGGGTCTGGAAAGCATTGCAGGGGAGTGGAGAGCGTGGGGGGTGAAGAGCACTGGGGGGGTCGGGGAAAACCAGGTGGGCGGAGAGCACAGGGGGAGGGGGGCAGAGAGCATGGGGGGAGAGTGACAGAGATCACTAGGGGGAGCCAAAGATCACTGGGGAGCCAGAGAGCACTGGGGGGGGGGCTGAAGAGCACTTGGGGGGGCTGGAGAGGGGGGTGCTGTATGAACAACACTGGGGGTGGGGCTGGACAACACTGGGGGGCCAGCAAAAGAAGTTGGATAGAGGGAGCGGTGGGGCGGCTGCATATAGAGGAATCGATCTTTCCATATTCCTCCTGCAGCTGCTGAATGCCAGAAGGGAGAGGAAAAGAATCAGGCATTCAGCGGCTGCAGGAGGAATATGGAAAGATCAATTCCTCTATATGCAGCTGCCCCCACGCTCCTCTTATCCAGGCACACAGGGAGGCTGCTCGGGCACTCCCACTTCCCACTCCCCCTGCGAGCAGCACAGACTGAAGGAGCTGCCTTCACATGGAGATGCGGGCCGGCCCGGCGGCGCTGGGGACAACCCTGAGCGGCGCCGGCCTAAACCTCCCTCCCCCCCCCCAGCACCTCCTGTTGGTACGTCAGTGGCCCAATGTACTCTAGTGGGCCCTGTGCTCACTGCCTAGCACCATGGAGCTCGATTGGCATTTGCCATTGAACACCAGAATTGGCAGGCCCGCCACTAGTGCCCTTTGCTTTTCTCAGATGAGAGCAGGTTCACCCTGAGCACATGTGACAGACATGAAAGGGTCTGGAGAAGCCATAGAGAATGTTATGCTGCCTGTGACATTGTTTAGCATGACTGATTTGGTGGTGGGTCAGTGATGGTCTGAGTAGGCATATCCATGAAGGGACGCACAGACCTCTACAGGCTAGACAATGGCACCCTTACTGCCATCCGGTATCAGGATGAGATTTTAGGACCCATTGTCAGACCCTATGCTGGCGCAGTGTGTCCTGGTTTCCTTCTGGTGCGCTACAATGCCTGGCCTCATGTGGTGAGATTATGCAGCCAATTCCTGGAGGATGAAGGAATTGATACCATTGAATGGCCCCCATGCTTACCTGACCTAAATCCAATAGAAAACTTCTGGAATATTATGTATGGGTCCATCCAACGCCAGGTTGCACTGCAGTCTGTTTAGTAGCTCAGTGATGCCCTGGTCCAGATCTGGTAGGAAATGCCCCGGGACACCATCGGTGTTCTCATTAGGAGCATGCCACTACGTTATCAGGGTCAGGTATGCATACAAGTACGTGGGGGCCATACAAACTACTGAGTATCATTTTGAGTTGCTGCAATGCATTTTCAGCAAAATAGACTAGCCTGTTGCATCATTTTTTCACTTTGATTTTTGGGGTGTCTTTAAATTCAGCCCTCTGTGAGCTGATAATTTTAATTTCCATCAAACAATGTGGCATCCTATTATTCCTAACACATTACCCAGTCCATATCAATATAGATATCCAGTGTGATATTTTTCCCCATTGAGATCTGATGTGTTTTCCAAGTGTTCCTTTAACTTTTTGAGCCTCAGAATGGGGAAGAAAAGGGGATTTACTGTAAGTGACTCTGAATAGTCATTGCTGCCAGACGGGCCACTCTGAGTTTTTCAAAAACTGCTGATCTACTGGCATTTTGGCGCACAACCATCTCTTGGGTTCACAGATAATGGTCAGAAAAAGAAAAAATATCCAGTGAGCGACAGTTGTGTGGAGGAAAATGCCTTATTGATGTCAAAGGTCAGAAGAGAATAGCCAGACTGGTTCGAGATGATAGAAAGGCAACAGTAACTCAAAAAAAAAACACTCGTTACAACCAAGGTATGCAGAATACCATCTCTGAAGCACAACAGATTAAACCTTGAAGCAGATGGGCTATAGCAGCAGAAGACCACACCGGGTGCCACTACTGTCAGCTAAGAACAGGAAACTGAGGCTATAATTTGCACAGGCTCACCAAAACTGGACAATAGAAGACTGGGAAAAATTGCCTGGTCTGATGAGTCTCAATTTCAGCTGCGACATTCAGATGGTAGGGTCAGAATTTGACATAAACAACATGAAAGCATGGATCCATCCTGCCTTGTATCATTTGTTAAGGCTGGTGGTGGTGGTGTAATGGGATGGGGGATTTTTTCTTGGCACACTTTGGGCCTCTTAGTACCAATTGAGCATCATTTAAATGCCAGAGCCCATCTGAGTATTGTTGCTGACCATGTCCATCCCTTTATAACTACAGTGTACCCATCTTCTGATGGCTCCTTCCAGCAGGATAATGCACCGTGTCACAAAGCTCAACTCTAATGGCCTCTACAGTCACTAGATCTCAAACTAATAGAGCACCTTTGGGATGTGGTGGAACAGGAGATTTGCATCATGGATGTGCAGCCGACAAATCTGCAGCAACTACGTGATGCTATCGTGTCAATATTGACCAACATCTCTGAGGAATATTTCCAACACTTTGTTATTATATATTTATAACAAATCTCAAGGAAGGTATATCTAACAATTTACAGAGACACAATTGTGTAACTGCATAAATAGAAGCAAGTGCAACTATAAGTGCAGCTTTACACAGAAAAACAAACAGAAAAATTTAATAGGCATTGCTTTGCGGCAAAAAACGCTGTAAACAATTGCGTGACTTTGAGGTCGCAAAAGTGTGAAAGGGGCCTTCAGTAATTAAGGTATAGTGTGACCTTTCAATGCAGAGAGACCAGTGTGCCCCCTTTCAATGCAGAGAAACCAGCGTGCCCCCTTTCAATGCAGAGAGACCAGCGTGCCCCCTTTCAATGAAGAGAGACCAGCGTGCCCCCTTTCAATGCACAGTGACCCCCCTTTCAATGCACAGTGACAAGCGTGCCCCCTTTCAATGCACAGTGACCCCCCTTTCAATGCACAGTGACAAGCGTGCCCCCTTTCAATGCACAGTGACCAGTGTGCCCCCTTCAAAACAGTGACCAGCGTGCCCCCTTCAAAACAGTGACCAGCGTGCCCCCTTTAATGCAGTGACCAGCGTACATGCCACCTTTCAATGCAGTGACCATCGTACATGCCCCCTTTTAATGCAGTGACCAGCGTACATGCCCCCTTTCAATGCAGTGGCCAGCGTACATGCCTCCTTTCAATGCAGTGACCAGCATACATGCCCCTTTCAATGCAGTGACCAGCGTACATGCCCCCTTCAATGCAAAGACCAGCGTACATGCCCCCTTTCAATGCAGTGACCAGCGTACATGCCCCCTTTCAATGCAGTGACCAGCGTACATGCCCCTTCAATGCAGTGACCAGCGTACATGCCCTCTTTCAATGCAGTGACCAGCGTACATGCCCCCTTAAATGCAGTGTGCCCCCCCGAGACCAGAGCACTTACCTGGAGCCCTGGAGCAGCCGCGGCGGCGGCGCCTTCTCTTCAGTGTCCGGTGGCGGCTTCATTCCCCCCGCGTCTCCACGAGTCCTCCTGCTCCCGCCTCCTCCTCGGCCAATGGCATGGGGTTTGCCTTGAGGCCAATCAGGAAGCGCGTATCGGACGCGCTCCCTGATTGGCCAGGAGGAGGATCTGTGTGACAATAGCAAATTTTCATTCGCTATTGTCACACAATGGGTGGGCTCGGGACGCACTGCTCTGCACCCCAGGTCCATCCTTTGCATCGCCCTATTAGAGCCTCTGGCTCTAATCAGGTGATGCCAAAAAAAAAAAACCCCATTGAACTCCATGTGTCTGGCGCCCCTGCATGCAGATTAGGGGGCCGGACGCATGGATAGGGGGGGGGGGGGCGGCGCCCCTGCGCCCCCAACGTACGGCCGCCACTGGTCACAGTTCCTCCCAATGACACCAATGATGGGGCACAATTTTTCCCACTGATACTAAAAATGGGCCCAATGACTTCAATGATGGGACACAATTCCTCACAATGACACCAATGATGGAACACAATTCTTCCCAATGACACCAATAATGGGGCACAATTTCACCCAATGACACCAATGATGGGGCACAATTTCCTCCAATGACAACAATGATAGGGCACAATTCCTCCCAATGACACCAACAAGGAGGCCCAATGACACCTATGATGGGACATAGTTCCTCCCACTCACCAATGATGGGGCATTGTTTTTCCCATTGCTGCCGGGACCTTTTCAGCCTAAAGTTTGAGAGACAGTGTGAAGGGAGTCACTTTGGTTGGGGGGCCTGTGGAACCCATCTGAACTTAGAGATGTTGAGAAATTCCTCTCTCAGCTCGCTAGGCCCCTATTATGTGTAAGTCACCCTGTGTCTATAAGGGGCACAGGGTGACCAAGAAAATTATGAAATTAATGGACACTGAGAATATGGTTTGGATTACTTAAATGGGACAGTAATATTTGTCAACAATATATCTCAAGGAATATATGAAGATTCTGGGACTCCAGGCCTAGGATCCATGTTAAAGGCCTAGCTGCCTATTGCCAATAAGAGACTGCTCCACACAGTCAGACTAATAGAAGATGCTAATATCATCAGCTCAATCACCTGTCTTCCACACATTGTTGATTGTGCTGATTAACTCACCTATTGTCTACTGTGGGTTCTGTGTTTATACGTAGGATAATGTGTAATGTATTTTGTTTTAGCCTTGTTGCAGTGCTCAGTTAATTAACATGTTAATGATAACATTGTCTGGGTCTGCGTTCCCATTCACCTATTGTTTCTGTCCAGATGGCTAGGTAATTAGTTCAGGTTAATTATATTTCTGTACACAATTTAATCTGCATAGGATAAAGTAATCAGGCACCTGACTTGGTGGGGTAATCTGATCAGGAGGGGATGTCCTCCTGTGTGGTATATATTGTGTGTGAGTTTGTTTAATAAAGGTTCCAGATCTATACAAGCTATGCTCGGCTAGTTTTGTATTGGGGTGGCTAGAATATCTGATAGCTATGTTCAAACTGGAGGAAGTGGTGTTCTGACGGAAGCCCACAAGCGCAGTGTGGGTCGCGGTTCAGTTACAGACAGTAAACTGGCCTTTTGTTTAGAAAGTTTGGAGACCCCTGCTCTATGGAAAGGCATTTGGGGGTTGCAGTATTGCAAAAAGCAAGGGTAGAGAAAATTCAAATACATAGAGATTGAAATCAGAAGGGATGGGCAGAAAGAGTGGTCTATGAATAAATTTTTAATACAGAATTCTCCCAAGTTGCTAATTTTTGCATAACATTTTGACAGCATGAAAGTAGCTTTTCACTTTTATAACTGTACCTCTCTAACTGAATCTTCATATAGAATTTTATGAGCAGAGTAGACAGGGAGAGATGGTGGAGGAGTCACCCATCTGACTTAACCATCTGAGTATGTGATTTGGGCTGCAGCTATTTAGCTGTTTAAACAACTGAATTTGTTAACAAAATAGTTAAGGTTAGCCAGGTAAACAGGTGAAGTTAAAATGGTGCCTAAAGCTCCAACTGCTGCCGGAAAATAATTAATGTGAAATATTAAATGGCTAAAACAAAATGTAAAAAATATAGTTTAACATATTATTTTTTATTTTTTTAGCCCTGAACATAATGAATAAAGATACACTTCTTATAAACTATACAATTTAAAGTACATGTAAACCTTAAATGAACAACGCTTATTTTAATACGCACAGCATGAACAGTCACACACCTTGTGGTGTGCCTTGAGAGAACCAAAACCAGGGGTAAACTATTAGAAAGAAAAGATTTGAACCTTATGCACTAGTTGTTGTATGTTGTTTGTTTTAATACCCAATAAAATGTTTTTCAAAAAAAAAAGAAAGAAAAGATTTGTTGGGCGCTTGTGCTGGGAGATGGGTCCCCAATTTGGGGATCTTGATGGCATAGGGCGATCAAAACAATGATCGGACTTCTATGGTGCACGATTGCATCATGCCAACACCAAGGGCAGCTCTAACAGGTAGAAGCGAGGTCCCCCTGGCAAACAGAAAAGAGAATAGGCGCCGCTTAGTGTAGCAAATGACTTTATTGCACAACAATAGTGTAGACTCACATGGAAGCTAATGCGTGTCCTCATGGCTCTTGGGTCACTTCCTGGTACATGGCGCTTCCATCCTCTGCAGCCAGGAGATGACGCTGCAGGAGAGGCCAATGGAAGAGACAAGATCAAGCCGAGGCAGCGGTGGACCGCAAGCCACTCAGGTGAACCACACGGACGTGATGACGTGAACCGCACGGACGTGATGACGTAACGCGTTTCGGAGCATGCGTTCAACAGACTAATCTCCACCAATTGGTCTGAAGAAGGAGCGTTGTACGCATGCTCCGAAACGCGTTACATCATCACGTCCGTGCGGTTCACGTCATCACGTCCATGCGGTTCACCTGAGAGGCTTGCGGTCCACCGCTGCCTCGGCTTGATCTTGTCTCTTCCATCGGCCTCTCCTGCAGCGTCATCCCCCGGCTGCCGGCCAGCCAGAGGACAGAAGCGCCATGTACCAGGAAGTGACCCAAGAGCCATGAGGACACGCATTAGCTTCCATGTGAGTCTACACTATTGTTGTGCAATAAAGTCATTTGCTACACTTAGCGGCGCCTATTCTCTTTTCTGTTTGCCAGGGGTAAACTATTATGTAAACGTCCCCTGTCACCTCATTGTTGGTCTACAGCCTTTTAAAGGTGGCCTTACTGACCAAGAGTGAAGTGTAGAAAGTAACAGGTTTTTGAACAGGAACTGTTAAAGATGCATAATAAAATACCCCTTGTTTGAGGATGTCTAAATATGCATATGTGTGTGCAAGCACTGCTTGAAGCCTTTCATGTCTGGTGACAATAATGAAGCATAGATCTTGAAGTGTTACTAAACCCAGAACCTGCATTCGCTATATCTGGTCTCCCATCGCACACAGAGCATGGAAATGCAATTATTTTAGTAAATATAAACCTATAAATACCTTTTCTCATCAGCAGTATATAGCAGCCTTGTGACTTGTATCAGTTCCTAGTAAAGCTTGTAGGAGGAGTTTTCATTCTCCCCTGATCCTCTGTCTGGACCTGTCTAGACAGTGCTGATTGGCCCTGTGCTGATTACATGCACTCTCCCAAGAAAAAAGAAAAAAGTCTCTAGCAATTCACACCAAATTGAGCATAAGCAGCCGTCCCCTGGTTCTGTAAATTTTAGGTTATTTTTTAGAGACAGTGAAAGAACAGGAGGATCAGAGAGACAGGATCAAACTGCTTTTATACACAATGCAAGGGATTAACCCCTTAGGGTTCCACAGTGAGTATAACAAGCATGCTTTACTGCATATACACACTGAGTTTACTGTTGTGGGTATAGTAACACTTTAATCTATAGTTAGTACATTTGTAAAAACGTATGTCTTCTAAATCCAAAATTTGTATCTAACTTTTTTTTCTATTATTTGATTTCATTATAGATGGTGGTGATGGTTATTATTATTATGGTTGATTGATTCCCGAAAAAACATGAGCGTAAGTTTGTTATATATCATAAATCTAATTCTTTTAACTGCAAAGATTTTGGTGGGGTATTTAAGTTCTTCTTGCTATCTCATTTAATAGGACCTGCACATAGAGGTTTTTGTAAGCTCTTTCTAAGTTGTAAGACTGTGTGTAAAAATCCACTTAACCAGGGGCTGACTGGCAACATTTGTCTCAGGGGGCAAGTACAATCCAGAGGCTCATGGTGCAGCACCTCAGCCCCCCTTCTAGTCCCCTTCTTCCCTACCTCCTTCTGACCCCTATCCCAGTCTGAAGCTCCGCTCCAGGTACTCTCTGCACCCCAGGGGGTCGGGCTGGACAGCGTGTGCTACACCGGATTCGGGTTCCCAAACTACCTGGCAGGGGGCAGCCAGCCTCTGCTCAGATACGAGGTACACCTTCTATGCTGAGGAGGTGGCCTGCGCTCTGTCCTCCGTGGCGAAACTCTTAACAGTGGAGGGGGGGGGGGGGGGCTTAGGGACATGGTTAAACAAAACCCAGGCTTCCTTGTACCTAAAAAATATGCTTTGTTGCTTTGTCTGAGCCAACCTTAAAGAAGAACTTCATTAAAATAGTCAGAGACTGCATAGCAACCAGCAACTGTTGAGATAATGAACACTTTTGTAAGAAGTATGTAATGTACAATATTGTATATATAGTGCAGGAGTGTGTAAAGCAGAGCACAGGGTCGGGATGTCCAATGCAATCAGTGTTAGGTTTAGGATACATAACGCAGACTTTAGGATGTGTACTGCAGTGGGATTGATTTAATAAAGGCAAATAGACTGTGAACTTTGCAAAATGCAGTTGTACTCTGCAAGTGCAGTTGCTCCAAAGCTTAGTAAATAAGGTAAAGCTTCCCTTTGCAAAGAATACTCAATCAAGTGCAAGGAAAACATAAAACAGCAACCTTTTTTCCCTCGGGGTGGGAACATCCCCCTGTCAGAACACAATAGCACAGCAGGGGAGATCGCTGTACTAATATCACATGGTTAGTAAAGCGGCTCCTTGGGAGCTGTCAGTTTTTTTTCATTCAGCCCTGTGTGTATTAGGGTTAGAGTTAGGAGTACAAAACAAAAAGTGTGCAGGAGTCAGGGGTGTGTAACGCATAAGCACTCATTTGCACACTAACCCCCCCCCCCCCCCCTCCCTGTACAAATCCTCTCTCCCACTTCCAGAACAAATCTTCCCACACAAATCTCTCAGAATAAATCCTCTTCCCCATTCCCCAAATCCTCACCCACTCAATTCCCCCTCTCCAAGTCCCCCAGCACAAATCCCCCCCCCCCCCAGTCCTCCTTTCAAGCACAACAAATCCTCTCAAATTTTATTCTTCAAGAAAAAAATTCTCTCCCCCCTCATGCACAAATCCCCCCTCCCCATATCCCTCTTTTAGCACAGATCTTTCCCCTCCTAGCGTAAATCCTTTTCCCTCTTCCCAGCGCAAATCTTCTTACTTGCCCCCCACAAATCCCCCTCCCAGCACAACTTCTCACCCCGACATAAATACCACACCGACAAATCCTGAGTCCTAGCACAAACTGTCTCCCCACTTCCACCACAAAGCCACCCTACCCCTCCATCCTAACACAAACCTTTCTTTTAACTCTTTTAAACTCTCCAGAACAAATCCCACCCATTCCCAAATCCCCCTCCCAGCAAAACTTCTGTCCCCACATCTAGGACAGATCCTTTCCCCCCCAAGGCCTCCCTTACAGCAAACCCTCCCCTGCCCCCCATCCTGGGTCAAGTCCTCTCCCCAGTTCTATCACAAATCCTCTCACCCAAATCTCTCCTCCCAGTACCCTAAAAAACACAAATCCTTTCTCCTTTTAATATAAATTCATACTTACTAACTGTCCCAGGTTTGGTGGGACTTTCCAGAGATATGAACAAAATCTGGAAAATCTGGACTAAGGGGCAGTTAACACCAGAACAGGGTGCGGGAAACCTGCATTGCGTGCTTGTTTTCCCAACCGAATGGGCTGAAATCGCACTGCCCCTGGGTCACATGTAAATCACACAGGAACGCACAGCACGTTTCTGTGCAATTCATGGTGTGAACCAGCCCTGTGTCCTGGAACCCAGTGCCAGAATAAGTTCCGGCACTTGGCTCCCCTAACTTGCCTGGCAGGGGGGCACTAGCTTGGGCACCTGGGGCATTTGCCCCACATCTCTTGCTGGGTGTCTAGGGTCATCCCCTCTGTGGCAGCCAGCACCTCTTTGATTTGGGGGGGAGAGGATATGTGCTAGGGAACTTTTTGGGAGTGGAGAGGACTTTCATATCCAACCCTCTTGTAGAACAAGTCCTCTCACCTCCCAAACCCAAAGTGCCCCCTAACATATGTCTCCCTTCCCCCCACCAAATCACTCCAAATTATCTTTGTAAGCTTGCCCCTCCCTTACCCCCTTCTCCATGTCCCTCTCCCCCTTCTCCATGTCCCTCTCCCCTGCAAGTCTCATATATAGTGTATTTACTACAGACCTCAGATGAGCGTAGCTCAGGCAGAGTGGTGTGCTTGCTCCCCACCTCCTCCTCCTGTCTGTGTACAGAAAAACATCACAGCTGAAGAGGAGGAGGGGGCCAGTTCAGTGCGCTCTGCTTTGCACTGTGTATGTGTCAGAGGCAGCCGGCGGAGAGATGTGCCGACTGCCATACAGAGATGTGCTTTCAGCATCTGGGATCCTTTCTCAGCTGGCCAATAGAAAGAATGACCCATCTGACTCCTTTACTTGTATTTCTAAATTTTGAGCGATTAAATTATTCACAGACTTCTTTCAATGAAGGGAATAAAGAGATAGAAGGAAGTATGAAAAAAGAAGCCTAATGCTTCAAGTTCTAATTATATGGAAACATAATATTATTTTCCATTATTTCATATTTGCCTGACAACTAAATGATACAGTATCTCACAAAAGTGAGCACACCCCTCACATTTATGTAAATATTTTATTATATCTTGTCATGTGACAAGACTGAAGAAATTAAACTTTTCTACAATGTAAAGTAGTGAGTATACAGCTTGTATAACAGTATAAATTTTCTGTCCCCTCAAAATAACTCAACACACAGCCATTATTGTCTAAACCACTGGCAACAAAAGTGAGTACACCCCTAAGTGACAATGTCCAAATAGGGTCCAAAGTGTCAATATTTTGTGTGGCCACCATTATTTTCCAGCACTGCCCTAACCCTCTTGGGCATGGAGTTCACCAGAGCTTCACAGGTTGCCACTGGAGTCCTCTTCCACTCCTCCATGAAGACATTACGAAGCTGATGAATGTTAGAGACCTTGCGCTTCTCCACCTCCTGTTTGAGGATACCCCACAGATGCTCAATAGGGTTTAGGTCTAGAGACATGATTGGCCAGTCCATCACCTTTACCCTCAGCTTCTTTAGTAAGGCAGTGGTAATCTTGGAGGTGTGTTTGGGGTCATTATCATGTTGGAATACTGCCCTGCAGCCCAGTCTCCGAAGGGAGGGGATCATGCGCTGCTTCAGTATGTCACAGTACATGTTGGCATTGATGGTTCCCCTAATGAACTGTAGCTCCCCAGTGCCGGCAGAACTCATGCAGCCCCATACCATGACACTCCCACCACCATGCTTGACTGTAGGCAAGACACACTTGTCTTTGTACTACTCACCTAGTTGCCACAACACGCTTAAACACAAGCTGGATCAAATAAGTTTATTTTGGTCTTATCAGACCACAGGACATGGTTCCAGTAATCCATGTCCTTAGTCTGCCTGTCTTCAGCAAACTGTTTGCGGGCTCTCTTGTGCATCATCTTTAGAAGAGGCTTCCCTCTGGGACGACAGCCATGCAGACCAATTTGATGCAGTGTGCGGCGTATGGTCTGAGCACTGACAGGCTGACCCCCACCCCTTCAACCTCTGCAGCAATGCTGGCAGCACTCGTACGTCTATTTCCCAAAGACAACCTCTCGATATGATGCTGAGCACGTGCACTCAACTTCTTTGATTGACCATGGTGATGCCTGTTCTGAGTGGAACCTGCCCTGTTAAACCGCTGTATGGTCTTGGCCACCATGCTGCAGCTCAGTTTCAAGGTCTTGGCAATTCTTTTTTTTAAATCCTCAGAGAGTTCTTAGTCATGAGGTGCCATGTTGAACTTCCAGTGACCAGTATGAGACAGTGAGAGCGATAACACCAAATTTAACACACCTGCCCCCCATTTGTACCTGAGACCTTGTAACACTAACGAGTCACGTGACACCGGGTAGGGAAAATGGCTAATTGGGGACAATTTGAACTTTTACACTGAGGGGTGTACTCACTTTTGGTTTAGACATTAATGGCTGCGTGTTGAGTTATTTTGAGGGGACAGAACATTTACACTGTTATATAAGCTGTACACTCACTACTTTACATTGTAGCAAAGTATCAAGTTTTGTGAGATTCTGTATTTTTTCTATATATATATATATATTGTACATACAATTATATAAACAGCCACTATACTATTAATGCAATGTGTTCTTAGCCACACATAAATGAAAGAAAAGTTCAAATAAAATTACTACAATTAATATTCCACGCTCTTTCCACTTTAACCAAAACCTAGTGCCCAAAGAAATTTTTTTTAAAGAGAATTAATTTTAATTAAGACATCGTTAATAACTTAAACTTCTGGTTCAGTTTACTTACCATTCATTCTTTCTTGATTACACAGCTTACAGCTAGAAACTAAAAACTATGCAATTCCGAAGAAACAAGATTCTTTATATTCTACAGACTTCTATGCTGGATGATAATCATGATTGTGTTTTTTCTTTCCTGATTTAAGTAATGGTTCATGTTACATCCGCAGACTAAGAACAAGTTTTCATATTGGGTGTTTGTTATTAATGTATAAGGACTGCTTAGTAAATCTTGATTGTACTTAGTGCTTTATATCATGGACATGGTCATTTAAAGGTTTAACTGCAATGCTCTTCTGTTGCCCTTTACTCTACAGGTATACACTGTGAATATAAATCATTCAATTGATATATGTTACATAATAATAATAATAATAATAATAATAATAATAAAAAATCTGTAAATAAATAATATAATAAGCCTGAATCAAACGTAATAATCTTCATTTTATATCACTTTCATGATCTTTTGATGTTTTTTGCACTGAAATAAACAGCATACAGTAGTTACTTTATACAGATAGCAATAATAAAAATTCTTACTGCTGTCCCAGCTCTAAATATGATAGTAAATTAGAACAACATTTATCCAAAACTAGTCAGGAGAAAGATAAGCTGCAACTGCTTTATCCATGAAAAAATGATTGCAGACCGATAACTAGTGCCACTCAGGTACTCTAGTGTGTGCCCTTCAATGTGCCCTATGTTCTTCTGTGTGCCCCTTGATGTGCCCTGTGTCCTGCTGTGAGTCCCTTAATGTGCCTTATGTTCTGCTGTGTGTCTTTGAATGTGCCTCATGCACTGCTGTGAGCCCTGTAATGTGCCATGTGCCCCTTGATGTGCCCTGTGCCCTGCTGGGCGTTCCTTGATGTGCCCCATGTTCTGCTGGTTGCCCCATGTTCTGCTGTGTGCCCCATGATGTGCACCATTTTCTGCCATTTGCCTCATGACTTGATGTGAGCCCCATTATGTGCCCTGCTGTGTGCTCCTTGATGTTCCCCATGTTCTGTTGTGAGCCCCGTAATGTGCACTGTGTCCTGTTGTGTACCCCCCTAATGTATACTGTGTCCTGCTGTGTGCCCCATAATGTGAAATGTGCCCCATGCCATGCTGTGTGCCCCATGCCATGCTGTGTGCCCCATGCCCTCCTGTAAGCCTGTAATGTGCAACATGCCCTGCTGTGAGCCCTGTTATGTGGCTCGTGTCCTGCTGTGAGCCCTGTAATGTGCCCTATGTCCTGCTGTGAGCCCCATAATGTGACCCATGTCCTGCTGTGAGCTCCGTTATATACCCAATTGTGCCCTCATAATGTGCCCTGCTGTCCCCCCTGTATTGTGTCCTCCTGACCTCCTGTGCTCTGCCCTGCTGCCCCCTGTACACTGCTTACCTCCAGTTAAACCCAGAATTGAGCATTATTTAATGCTATTTCTTAAAATAATTGTTTTTATATCACAGATTCTCCTCCTCCGCCCCAAACCCGCTCATCCATGTCTTTATGGACCTTGCTTTGTGCACTGGTCAAATTTTCTGGAGAGTGGGTTATGGTGTGGGGATGGGTACTCTTAATACGTCAGGATACCAAGACATTTTGGAAACAGTTTGGGGGTGGCAGCTACCTGTTCCAACATGACTGCTCACTGGTGCACAAACAAGGTCTATAAAAGATGAGCAAATTTGGGGTAGAGGAACCTGATTTGCCTAGGCAGAGTCCTGACCTCAACCCAATAGAACACCTTTGGGATGAATTAGAGCAGAGACTGCGAGCCAGGCCTTCTCGTCCACATCAGTGCCTGACCTCACAAATGCACTTCTGGTAGAATGGTCAAACATTCAAATAGACACACTCCTAAACCTTGTGGACAGCCTTCATAGAAGAGTTGAACCTGTTATAGCTGCTAAGGGTGGGTCAACTCAATACTGAACCCTACGGACCGACTAAGACTGTGATGCCATTAAAGTTCATGTGTGTCCCAATACTTTTGGTAATATAGTGTATAAACTTTAAAATATATATAAATAGTCAGTGGTGAACACCAAAATATTGTATAGCTGCTTGCAGAAAAGGAAATATACTAAATCCTTCGAATATCAAGGAAACAAACTGTGCAGCGCTTTACAGTGTCTAATTATAAATGAATGCTAATTATTAATGTAATGCAATTTAAAATTAATGATAAAGTGTAGTCCAACTAAAACAGTCCAAAAGTAACAGTAATTGTCCTCCTATACATTTGACACTGATTATCAATGTGAATCTGGGGATAAAATTGTATCTACCACAAATTAAACTGAAAAAGTTTTAGGATACTCCTCTAGTGCTCCAGCAGCTAGATTCAAAACTCACTAGAGATCCTGGATGCTCAATTAAGTGTAGCAAGCTTGCATAAATGATGTAGATATCATATCATGGATTGTGAGCATTAATCA
Source organism: Pelophylax lessonae (assembly GCF_965119305.1). Classification (NCBI taxonomy): domain Eukaryota; kingdom Metazoa; phylum Chordata; class Amphibia; order Anura; family Ranidae; genus Pelophylax; species Pelophylax lessonae. The sequence goes on along the minus strand of NC_138773.1, from coordinate 255,475,344 downwards.
TTCTGGAAACATGCTTATAATCCAAAGCACTCATGTATCAAAGAGAATTGCCTCATAAGAAATAACGGAAACTCAGATGATTTGTTCCACAACCACAATCACAAAACCACCACAATCACAAAAAAAAGTGTCAATAGGGAATGCATAAAGCAGAATACAGCAAGAGCTACAGAGTATAAAAGAGAAGAGAGGCGCACCTAAGGCTTCTTTCACACGGCCGCTCAGTTTATTTCGTCCGCTGTGGCACTTTTTTTTTTTTTACGGACACGGATGACACTTGTGTCATCTGGTCCGTATGTCCGCATATCATCCCATCTGTTTGCAGATGATATACGGACATGTATGTCTATGGGATTGCGGATGTCAGCGGATGACACCGCTGACATCCGATTTTGCGTCCTTTCCATTTTTTAAACGGAAGAAAAATAGGGTTCTGTTCCATTCCAAAAAAGGGAACAGAACTGAAAGGACGCAAATCAGATGTCAGCGGATGGTCATCCCCTGACATCCGCAATCCCATTGACATGCATTATGTCCGTATATCACCCGCAAACGGATGGGGTGATATACGGACATACGGAACGCCCGTGTGAAAGGGGCCTAAGTGTAGCAATATGGTTACATTTAATGAAGGTACAACATTTAGCAACTCACATGGTTGATGATTAAAACAGGCACATCTAAGTATGCAGGCATCCGGGGTAAAGCTGTCCACATAGACTGTCACAGGAGAAAAAGAATAGGAAAAGCCTTTAAGTCGTTGAAAATTGTGAAAAGGTAATAGAGCAATCAGCGGTCTCTCCTTAAAAAAACTTTATTAATCAGAAAAATTTGAAAATTATACACAGTTGATAGGCAATAGACAATAGTTAAAAGACTGACAACGTTATCATACATAAAACACATGCCCGGGTATATATAACCACTTCTAGGTCAACACACTGTAATACCACATACATAAAGGTCCAGATTACAACAGCTCAATGTTAAAGGGCAGATTATATGGGGTCTGAAGGAGTCCCAGGTAATGCCATGGTGTCAGTGCCTAGCGGCCGTACAGCTCACAGTGGATGTCTGGGCTTCTTATTTGCCCAAGTGCACCAAATGAGCTGAACAAGAAATGGTAGGTCACCACATAAACTAAGGTTGCTACAGATGTCAGATGGCGTGCTTGGAATGTGTGAGCCGCAGCTGAAATGGACCGAATCTGTAGGTTCTTTACTTAGAGCAATTCACTAGTGCAAGTATCTGCAGTTCTGTTGAATGTGAGTGATGGTTTCAGTTTAACCTATGACAGTCAGTGTTGTTCATATACTGTAGATACACGCAATTCCTGGTTGATTTAGGCAAATCCATGCAGTGTCAGGTACGTGAGTGATCTGATCAAGTTCACACTGGCAATGTGTGTAACTGTCAGTTCACATTATTCTGACGTGTGGACAGGTAGCACTGGGGATAACTCACGGTTCCTGGATCAGCCACAGAGGGACACCGGTACACAATCCACGAAGACTGTCCTCTGCACTGTCATCGACATCACGCTTTCCACGCTGCACTCCATGAGCGCTTCAATCTTCACTTCCAGATCTCTGTACTGCAGGGTAGTCTTCCTGGGTCACGATTGTAGACTACCAGTGGTGAGAGCCGGCTGTGCGGTGGACAACTTTCATTAAAGTTGTTTCAATTGCATTGAGCCAGGTCTGAAGTTATTCTAGAGGTGAATGTTGGGTCTTAGCATATTCCTAAAGAACCTGGATCTGTAATAGCACTATGGGGTCACATGCAAAGCAAGGAAGAGGAGGTAGTTGCCATGGGTAACCGAAAGGAAGAACAGCTACAGCAACCAGTTGTTTGACGTGGTACCTGGTTGGTGGCAGGTTCTCCAGTAGCAAGAGGGCTAGTGCTCTGGCTCCCTCCCTAGCTGTCCATCTCCTTTGATCACCCCAGACTAACGTTAAAGAGATCTAAGGCCTGATCACTAGTTATGGGGAAAAAAAGATAATGAGCACGCATGTGGCCGGCTCTGTGCTCAACGGGACTCCATTTTGTTACTTGGAATGAAGTAACAGAGGTATGCCGGACTGGTGGAGTGGCCAATGGCTCGGCATGTCCTTTTAATGCGACATACTGTATACATCAGTACAAGTGTGTAGTTACTTGGGACAATATATATTAAGGTGGAGCTCCGTACATGATCACTGCACACAAGTAGCTCATCTCTGAGTCGCGGACTGCCCTAATGTTTGATCTTTCACATGACCGCAGTCTCCACCCAGTCCCAAGCGTTGGTGAGCCAGCCTTTTAGGCAAGGTGTTACCCCATGTGCATGGGCACAATCATGCAAATGGATTTGTACAGTTACATTTTCTATTTCAAAAAGTTTTTTTTATTAAAATATTTCAATAGTAATACATGTAAACACAAAGAAGCTTAGAGGTATGAAGCTCTGTGCAACATACAAAAAAGATCTATCCTAAAGCTGGGCAAAGATGGTTATTTCAGCTCATTTGAACAAAAGAAACAAACAGATTCCTCCACTTTGGAGGGGGTTGGAGGTCACCCTCCTGAAGAGAGCTATAGATCACAGATGCAGCACCCTCCTAGGTAGGTGCTAGGAAAAAGGATATAGGTGACCCTGTCTGCATATCAGGGGGGGCTGATCATTTAGTTAGGCTGTCACATGTTTCCAGGTGTGACCTGTTGAGCCTGGGGAGTCTCCCCAATGTTTCCAATGAGGGCTCTTATTGGACAGTGGAGGAAACCTAGCCAATAGCACACCAGGGCTTATGGCTATCTCAGTGGGCCGCAATACACCCTGGGATGAGTTATAAGTCTGAGGGAACCATGTGACAGGGGTCTTTGGTGGGAAGCAGAGTCCCAGGAGGAGGGTGACGGCTGTTTCTCCTCCTGTCAGCACTAGTGAGGGTGTCCTGGGCAGTCGGCCTAGATTGAGCTGGGCTGCAGAGAGGGATCCTGAGTGCTGTGGACCGAGTGGAGCTGCTGGGCAGAAGTTTCAGGGAAAAACAGTGTTGTGAGTACTCGAAACTGCCCAGGGGTCTGCCTAGGAGAGGGGACCACTCCAGAAGGTCAGAGGGATCCAAGAGCCAGCTAACCAGTAGAGGAAGGCTTAGGAAAGGGGGGTGCCAGTGTCTAAGCCCTGAAGATAAGTGAGTGAAAGGGGGCGCCGGGGGGGGCCCTGAAGTGTTCCGCAGCGCAGCAGTAGTACAAGTAGCTACCTGAGCAGGAGTGCTTAAGGGAGCTCAAAGAGGACTTATTTATGAAAGAAAGCAGTCCAAAGTCAGTTTGGAGTTAACAGGCAGCAAGACAGCATTAACCAGCGTCAACCGGCGTTGACCGGCATCTAGCCAGCGTCAAGTTAGCGCCACTCAGCATTTTTCAGTTGTCCCTAGCAATTTGTGCATAGTTGAGCCAAAGGAGTATCCCACTCATCCCTTCTCCCATCCAAGTTCTCAATAAATCCAAAAACCCAAAGATACTGGACTGGTCATTGTCTCAGTACTCACACTTGGAGGACATGCCTAAATATGCTGTTGTTGCTAGCGGTAACCCAGGCGGACCCATATCCAGCAAAACGTCTGGGAATCCTGCTACACATAGATAATATCAAAGAGCTTAAACTACAATACACAACTCAAATCCCATATGGATTCTAAAGTAAAGGTATTAGTAGCGCAGAATCCATATGGGATTTGAGTTGTGTATTGTATTTTATGCTTTATGTTTGAAAGTAGCTGCGACTAGTCTTTAATTAGACCTATTGTATATTGAAAACTTTGTGCGCAGGTGATATATTGCTTTAATTTTAAGGAATATTTGATTTGAATATCAAAGAGCTATAGATCAAAGCGTAAGGGTCAGAGCGGATTTGGTGTGTATTAGGATGGATTGAGCAAAGTTGGGAATCTGCAGTTAATGGAATAATTACACTGGAGACCATGGTGGGTAGATTGTAGAGACAAGAAATTCCAAACCCCCTGCATTGTAATTAAGTCATATACCCTATGTAAATTATGCCTTAATCCACCATGTATATCTGCCAAGTTCTTCAGAAAAAAGCTATACACTATAGTCCCTAAAGGGGTCTAGGTGGAGCGCAACCTGCTGTATTTCACCTACTCCCAAATCTTTATGGAGTGTCAGAATAGCACGTTGGCAATATGTATCTGCTACATGGATGAAGCCCAAAGGATCTATTGCTATTGATGCTAGCAAGTATGCTTCAACTCTAACCTGCAAAGAGCCATTCGCGGATGCAAGATAAAAGATTAATGGAGCTAATTGTGCTGCCTGATAGTACCTGATAATATGAAAAAAAGAGTATGTTTAGAATAACACCAAATAAACCTCAGAAATTCTCTTTGAAGTATGTGTAGAATGTGTTTTTAATGTGTACACCTACATTTTAAACAAAAGGGACATTTCCAGGAATGTAATTTGCGAGGGCGGTAATGGGTGTAATCAGCAGGTTCTAGTATGTGGACTGTGCGCAGCTTCCTATAGTCTCAAGCACCAAGGGGTCCATGACTACCCAAATGTCCAGCATCATGTATTGGAGCAAAGACACAGGAGTAAGTCATTCTGGCACAGCCATATGAACAGCACAGTTCAATATACTTTCAGTAGAAGACTCCAAGCAGTTGGGTACATGTGCCCTATTACTGCATAAGCAAAGGCCGGAGATTTTCATCTCTTGTTACCAACTTTTTAATTTTGGGAAAATGATGGTGACCTTATATTTAGCACCATTTCCCCTTTCCCCCTACACAGTTTGGCATTTGCCAGGTCTGCCTATCATCACACCTATGATTTGACGTAGAACAGGTGAGTTACAGCTGCCCTTTGTCATTACCGCTGAGAGTTGCCTTAGCTTAGTTACAGATTTCTTAACATGTGGCAATCCTCATTTATAGCCACACAGCTCCACAATGTACTGCACCTAAGGAAGAACTAGCAAATCTCCCTGTAACTCCAGGAACTCTGTCTATTGATTGGAGAATCAACTAAAAGCAGCATGAAGCACATTTTCTAGTAATAGATATAGAGGCAGTGAAGAGAACTGATCTGCTGCTAAGGAAATGTTCTGAAATGATGGCTTAGTGAGTTAGCTATGCAAAATAATGTGTCAAAGGTAGTCCTAAGGCTGGCCATACATGTTCAATTCTCTTGTACAATTTTCCTTTCAGTTGACCTTAACCTATGTAGTGCAAGGGCCAGCCTAATTAGATGCAATTAAATGTTGTTTAGTTTTGACCTCCTATTATATAGTATTTGGCAAATCTAAAGGGAAATTGCACAAGACAATTGAAAATTTATGGCCAGCCTAAGTCTTTTATCATATCAACACCCTGGCCCATTCCACATAAAGGAGGCAATGGAATTGAATGCCCAGGCTTAAGCTGGCCATACATCATACAATTTTCTTGTTCAATTTCCTCTAGATTTTCCTTCAACTATGTAGTACAAGGGCCTGCCTGATTGCATACAAATTAAAAGTGTTTAGGTTTGACCTCATATAGTCATATATGGTTTTGGTAAATCTAAAGAAAATGTGTACAAAAAATTGTACAATATATGGCCAGCCTTGGTTGAAGTGCAGGGTATATTTGTTCCAGAAAACAGCTCTTGTCCTCTGTACTGGCTTTCCAACCCCTAGAGTCAAGCAGAAGTTGTATATTTTCAAAAGTGCATACCCAGACAGTAAGAGTACAATAAAAACTCCACTTACAAGCTTTAACCAGACACTGATAGAAGTCACAAGACTGCTATATACTGGTAATGAGAAAAGGTATTTAGCAGTTTATTATTACTAAAATAATTGCATTTCCATGTTCTGCTTACTGTGGGAGACCAGATATAGTGAATGCAGGGTCCTTCGTTTAGTAACCCTTTAGGGTTGGTTAAGAAAACTGTACTTATATATTGTACTTATAAATTCTACATACAATCCTGATATTAATCTTAATAACCATATGTAAATCAAGAAACCCTTTTCACACTATGAAACAAGCAATAACCTACCAAACTTCAACTAGTGTAATGAAAAAAAAAGAAAAATCAGCTGCTATTTATACAACTATTCAAACAACCCTCCTAAATCAATAGACTGTAATAACAGATTAAACGTAAAAACTAGATTCTAATCATGGTGCATTAAAATAACTTCATACTAATAAAGAGGGTTGACTGCATTTCAGTCCTCAGATAAATGTAAGCTTTATTGAATAAAATCCTGATAAAATGTACACCACAGGCCGAAGACACAGGATGACAAACAAAAAACGTGTTTCAGCATGTATCAGCAAATGTAGCAAGTTAAATTAAATATCAGCAGTCTCAATTAACTCAGTTGGATGCAGCCTGGTGTAGGTTCTGTCTACTCATATAATACTTAATATACTAACATTCTACATTGAACAAAAACCCCAAAAATACAAGGATAAAAAACAATCAGTGAACTACGATGATGAAAAATTGAAATACAAATTATATGAATAACAAATAAATACATATATGTATATATATATATATATATTTTTTTTTTTTTATTTTAATTTTGTAACCCTAGAGGGTAGCACAAGAAAGAACTGGAAAACATTAACCAAAAAGACCAAAAAAGCAAAAGCGCCAAAAAAGGCAGGAAGACAAAAAGCTGAGAATGGATACAATCTTGGCTTAAAACGAAAATGTGTCAAACATTTATTTCTGGTTATCAAACATTTATTTCTGATTAAGCAGTTATATTGGGTGTATATTTTGTCAGAAGTTGTATTGTGTAACAGCTGTATTTTGTGTTAAAAAAAATATTTACACCTCCAGCTGTGAAGATGGCTATCTCGGCCTTTTCCCCCATAGAGCCACTGTAAGTGACAAGCTTATGTGAATGACCATCCACATATCAGAGAATTTTATCAGAAACTCAATTGGCGCTTCAAAGAAACATTAGTTAGCTAGGTGTCACCCACTTCAGAAGATAAAAATTGTATTAGAAATCCTTAGTGAATTAAGCAATACTTTATGCATCCAAAACCATGTATTGTGCCCCTCCTCTTGCATATAATTCAATTTACATGCTTGTATAATAAACACATCTAGTTTTCAATCTGGCTTCAGCAGTCAAAATGTTACTGAAATCCATACGTTTTGGGATTTCCCCTACAATCCCTCTCAAAATTTGAACCGTGTGGGATACATATCTGTAGTCTAAAGATCCAAAATACTTTCTACATTCTACAGAGGAGGCGAAAGACATCACCTCCTCGGTGTGGGACCCTGATATTCTCTATAATTTTGTACTCTAACCCCTGATTAAATCACCTTCATGGTGTTGGTTGAAGTGCCTAGCTACATCAGTGGAACAGGTTTTTTTTAATGTTACTCAAATGTTCCCGAAAGAGGTCCCTACATTTCTGAGTAGTGCATCCCACGTACTGTAAGACGCAAACACTGCACACATTTTTTTAAAAGACCACATATTTGGTATTACAATTGTAAAATGTATTGATCTTCAATGATCTTCCATTACTAGTGAAGTGTATTTATCCTCTAACTGTACGCGGGAGCAACAAGGACACTCAGAGGCACCGCATCGGAAATTCCCCTTGAAATGCAGCCATGTAAAAGATTGTGTAGACCTAGATTTCGATGAAAAGAAACTAAGAGAGAGGAGAGGACACTCCCCGAGGATCAAGCTTTTCCCGCCACTATGTTGACACCCCCACCTAGAATATCTGAGGATCAGCAAACAGTGTTTATTTATAATGTTCTTAACCTGTTTAAATTCTAGCCTATTAGAGTGATGGATTCTTATCCCTCATTCTCCTATTTTTATGTTTAACATTAGTTTGCAACATATTTGTTCTATCCTTCTCTTTGGCAAGGTTGTATACCCTAAAAATCTTCAATACAGTAACACTGATTCTCGTCCAAAATCTGTCTCACTTCAAATGCGGCGCAGCTGCAGAAATTGACCTGTAGAAATACCATTAATAGTGTGTTTGGGATGGCTCGACTGGCACACAACAGACTATTGTCCGCTGCGGGTTTTCTATATAGTTGGGTCACCACACATTAATTTACTGCTGTTTATTGAACATCTAAAAAAAGTGATATATTCATGATGCATTTGTCCAATGAAACCTAAATTGCAACTGTTGTCGTTCAAATAGAAGTAAAAGGGAGGTAAGTCTACCTTTTATCACAAATAAAAATTAAATCATCCATATATCTAAACTAAAACTTAATAAGACTCCTGAAGGGGTTGCTGTCTCCATAGATGTGGGGCCGCTCCCACCAACCCATAAAAGGTTGACAAGTGAGGGCGAAAATTTCACCCCATCGCAGACCCACAATTCTGGAGGTAGCACACCCCCCATCAAAAACAAAAAAGTTGTGTGTAAACAAATACTCCAAAACCAACAAAATATATTCACCTTGCTCAAAACACAAATCTGTTTGATTTTCCAAAAAGAATGATACATCAATAAAAGCCAGATCATGGGCGATAGAGGAATATAGACTTGCTATATCACATGTTAACCAGACAAAATTCTCTTCCCATCATAGATCTTTTATGACCGTAAGCAGGTGGTTGGTATCCCTTAAGAAACTCGGCAAGTTCTGCACTATAGGTTGTAATTGGCCATCCAGCCATTGATTAATTCATTATTTGAGGGAACCAATACCATAAACTATTGGTCTGTCCCATAGCTGATTAGCCTTTATGAGCCTTAGGAAGATGGTAGGCAAAAAGTAGGCATTATGGGATACTCAGAAATCAGGTTTTAAGCCTCCATCGCGGTGAAAACTCCCAGATATGCTCCCTTTTTAATTAAATTAAAGAAACAGTCTTGTATCCTTTGGTAGGATCACTTTTTAATACACAGTAGGTTTTAGCGCCTGAGAGCTGTCTGTGAGCTTCCTCCTTATAGGACTCAACATCCATAACCACCACAGATCCACCTTTATCTCCATCATGGATCACAATAGAGGCATCCTCAGCCAGGTTATTTAAAGCAGATCTTTCTAGGGGAGTTAGATTGTTATTTTTGATTCCTGAACCAATTAAATGCCATTCCACCAACTTCTGAAATTTGTCAATCTCGGCTCTTTGAGATTGTATGGGATAGAGCTCGGAGTGGACCTAAACGGTACCCTCAGAATTCCATCACCACTCGAATTTTGTTGGGGTGACCCCCCCACATTCTTCAGCCAAATCCTCCAAATCCACAATACTGCAATGTTCTCTAAAGGAAAAGTTAGGTGATTTTATAGCATCCTGTTGGACATTAACCTCATCTGCTGTTAAAGCTTTAGTACCAAAATAATGTTTTATTAAGTTAAATTACAAATACATTTATTAATGTCTAGCATGGTACCAAATAAATCAAAATGTGCATGTGGGCAAAAGTTCAAACCTTTAGCCAAAAGAGAAATTTATTCCACTGATAAAGTCCTATTGGATACATTCATTAAGTTACCAGCACTCCTTACTTCCTCTGCGTATGTGTCCTGAGGGGGTAGCGGCTGTTGGAAGTGCTGCCGGTGTTTTCTCTCCCCCCTCCTGGTCTATCTGAATTTCTGTCATGATTCTTCCTTTTCTTTTCTTTGCATGTCCCGTTTTTTGGAGGTGCTTGTGTACTTGCACCACATGTTTTGCCCAATTGTTCCAAGGATCCATCCAAAGCTTTTACTGCCAGTGTATTGTCAAGGGGTTGTCCCTCCTTGTCTGAAAGGCTAACTCGCTTTTTATAGTGTCGTGCTGTATGGCTCCATTGACGTTTTTTTTTACCAAGTATAGATGTTGTTTAACTCGTAATCCAATTTATCTTTCATATATTTTTCTTTTTTTCGCTCCATTATATCCTTTTCCACTTTGTTAAATTTTTCATTGAGTAGAGTATCATGTACAGTGAACTGGGTAATATTCTTTAAAGGCATAATTTTCTGCTGGAGAGTAGTAATTTCCTCCTGTAGTTTTTCCAGCTCTTTTGTCTTAGATGCAATAATATAGCTCATATGTAGGGAATTGTTTAACACATAGCCCTCTTGGTACCCTTTCCAGTGTCAAATCTTCAGATAAGGTATTTTTTTCCTAATACGTTCTTACTTCTTTGGTCATGCTTTTTTTCAATTTGCTGAACAACCTTAAAGAACTTATATTATCTTCACCACCACTTGTTTGAAACATACTTTGAACATTTGTTCTTAATGGGTTGTCTTCCAGAGTTCTAAAAGTGAGACTGGTGGTGTCCAGGGTATTGTGGTCCAACGTTTCGGTAAAATAAAGACTTCACTGCTTGCAAGTGCAATATTGGATTTGTAGATTCACAGTGTGCACAATTAGCAAGATTGTGTGTAAAGTCAAACAGCCGTTGGGGGAGGAGGACTGCAACACACTCACAGAGCAGGTAAAACACACGGAATCCAAGCCAGATGAATGAACATAAATGGATCACCTCCTAAATACCCTATTCCAAGGAGAAGGGTGCTGGTCCAGTCCGTGAACTGAGTAATCCAAGTACATGCAACAAAGTGAGTTGACTTCACTCCAGTCCTCAGAAAAATGCAAGTTTTATTGGATAAAATTCAGATAAAAGGTGCACCACAAGCAGTGGTGGCTGGTGCATGATATCTTGGGGGGGGCTTTTGTGGCAAATCCACCCCCCCTAGTGGGATGGGCAGATGGCCGGCAGGCAAAAACACCCCCCCCCCAGCGGGACGGGCAGATGGCCGGCCGACAGCCAGCATTCTTACCTCCTCCGGCCCTGCGTCTCCTCCCTCATCCTGGTCAATGGCCAGTAAAGTCGCTTCTCTTTTCAGGCAATCAGGAAAGGGGTCTTACGACCCGCATACTGATTGGCTGGGAGGAGAATCAGACTGATAATAGTGAATATTCATTCGCTATTGTCATACAACTGGGTAGGCTCAGGGCGTAGTGCTCTGTGCCCGAGCCCACTCTTTTTTGAAGCCTATTAGAGCCTCTGGCTCTAATCAGGTGCTTAAAAAAACCCTATTGGAATCCATGCATCTGGCGCCCTGCATGTAGATTAGGGGGCCAGATGCATGGATAGAGGGACGGCGCCCCTGCGCCCCCATTGGACGGGCCGCCACTGACCACAAGCCCAAGACATGAGATGACATACAAATGCGCTTAATCATAGCACAATGCCCCTATGTAGCAAGATAATTTAAATATCAGCAGTCTCAATTAACTTAATTACAGTAAATGCAACCAGGTGTAGGTTCTAGTCGTATACCACTTTATACACCAACATTCTACATTGAACATAAATAAAAAAATAATAACAAAATCACTCCAATGCCACATCCGTAACTATAGTTCAAAGAAGAAGAAAAGCATTTAGCTGGACTTTAGAGGCAAAATAGAATGCATTGTTTTAATAAAATCCATCATTTTATTTGTAAACAAAGTATAAAAGAGACATGTAAAAACATGCATCAATTAAAAGCATATACAAAAATAAATGTCCAAGGTAAGCCAAAATGTAAACAACAGTGTTGTTATATAATATTGAGTGAATAAGCCCCTGTGCATCAACGCGTTTCACTTCCTCAGGACACACAAGAAGGGAAAAACAAGTTTCATCCCACATATAGAAAAGATATTCAATTATATTATGTGCAAAATTCAAACATATAATATCAACACTTCCTGTAGAAAAATTGCATCCATAAAAATAGCACATTCACCTCGCCTGGATGATGACATGCACATACAGTAATCTCCCTGGAAATATGTTGATGAAAAATGTAAGTACAAATTATATGAATAGCACATAAATATACATACAGTATGTTGTCAAAAGTATTGGGACGCCTGCCTTTACACAAACAATAACTTTAAAGCAGTAACAAACCGCTGGGTGTTTTTTTTTTTTTTGTACACTGAAAGGTAATGTCATAATGTGCAGGCGGAAGTGCAGAATCTTGTATATTTATATGATCCTGTGCAGAGCTGCTGATCTGTAGCAGTAAAACTGCTATAGGGTGGTCAGCAAGTGGTTAGGTTCTGGGGTGGAGTGAAACGCATCGGAGACATGGCCTGGCTGGAGCCCAGGCTGAGGCTGTTTACACTTTCTTACCTGCAGAGATGTGCAGCTCACATGGATATTTTCTACCCTGTACATTGTAGTACAATGTACCTTTGTTTTACATACTCCGTAGGGCATTACGCAAAACTTGATTAGCTTGAGGCACATGTTCATGCATCATCCAATACCAAAAGACTATTTTTACATACCTATTTCCCAATATTTTTTCAACAAACCACCATGAAGTGAGCACATTAATGGGCTTCTTATCTGTCTTCTTGATTCCTCACACTTTTCTAGTATAATATAATGTCATATAGTTATTATGCTATAAAGAATGTGGTACCCTTTCTGTATTTGACATTTATGATTATCTACTGATGAATATAAAATTGACCCCGCGCTAAAGGATTATATGAGCATCAACAATGGGTATGCTGCTGATCATCACACTGTGAATAAATTAATAAATAATGGACCCTTCAGCGCAGCTTCCAAAACCAACAATAAAAAAGGCGCTATAGTGGAAAACTGTAGAGATCTAAAAAGTATATAAAATGTATATAGGATCACCTAACAAAACTAACTCTGGTGTGTCACCATACAATGTAGAATAATATTACCACAAAAGTGGCCAATATAACCTATCCACTAAACTAATGCATACTATTTTTTTTTTAGGAATCATGTGGCTAGTGAAAGCACATTATAACAAAATACATAAATCATGCAACCAGTGCAAACACATTATAAACGAATTCATCATTCATGTGCCCTGTGAGAAATCATGTGTGCTGCAACATACATAAATAAGGTGCTAGTAGTGCAAAATAGGTCCGTATATAAATAAATAAATAAATATATAAGCACGTGACCAGTGAAATCCACTATAAAAAAAAGTAAAGGAACACGTGACCAGTGAAGTCTACTCTGATCCTCCAGAGAGGATAATAGAAGTTCATACAGACACTGGATAATGAAAATAAATAGGCTTGCGTCCAGTGAAAAAAATTCCTTGGTACTCCTCCAAAGTGCTGAAATGGTAAAAAATGATTTTCCAAAAGTGCTCGTGCAGTGTCCAGTGATCCACTCCTCTAAGGTAAAAGCACTTACCAGATGTTGTGGACCCCTTAGCCATTTAGCATGGGGGGTCTAGCAGGCTGAACTGGTAAGTGAGGCAAGGTACACTTCCTGAGGATAAGCACCGCGGGCTAGGCCTCATAGAAGAGAGGGATCCAGAATAGTGTATGTAGCACCCTCCTAGGTAGGTGCTAGGAAAAAGAATAGTTTGCTTTGCCTGCTTCACAGGGGAGCCTGATCTGTAGATATGCAAATAGTGTATCATGGCGCTCTACTAGTATAGGTGGGTGGTAATGGGGATATATGGAGGGGGGGGGGGGGTGATGTAGATTCCAATCTGTAGTGGAGATGGCAACATTCAGCGGCTGCCAGCTGGAGCAAGGAGGGGCTCTGGAGAACAGAAAGCAGGAGAGAGCAGCGCCAGCTTAGTGTAGCATTAGATATAATAGATAAAAAATAACATAGTAACTCACTTAGAGGTAAGGGTAAAGCGGAAAGTTATGGTTCATCTGATTCCTTCTTGGTTGGTGCAGTGCAGAGTGGAAGCAGAGTACAAGCATTCCTGTGGGGAGGCTGGTTGTGGGCAGCTGTAGCCCACAGGTTGGCGGCGGTGGAGGATTCTCGGCCGTGTTTCGACTTCCTGCTTCCGGCCCAATGACGTCACATTCGCGCGTTTGGAGCACCTGTGCTCCTTCGTCAGGCTGTGCAGGGGCCATCTTTGGGCAGGGAATATATACCCTGTTAATTGGACAAGTGTCAGGAAGGGGCGGGGCCCAGAGAGCAGACCAGGATGCGTTTAAAAAATTAAGTATATGGTGGCATAAGTCTTTTGTATCCCGGATTAAGACAAAAAAAAGGGAGGAAAGTGTCCTAAAATATGGCAAATGAGGTAGGTAAAGAAAACAGAACTAAAGAAAAGTACAATTGGGCCATGGAAAGTAGAAACTCCAAAAATTAAAAATGAAGATGAAAGTGAGAGAAATAAAAATTAATAAATCAATCGATCTATATATATATGGATGAAGAAAAAAAGGAAAATCTATAAATGAATAAAATATAAATGTATTATGAATTGAGAAAGATGAAAAATATATGTTAAAAATAAAAATAAAATTAAAAGTAAAAATGAAAATAAAAATAAGAATAAGCTTGGTGATAAGCATGAAGATAAGGATTGCTTAAGATGAATATACGCAGAAAACATTCTGAGATCATGATGGGTCCTCGCAATGTGTTCCCTCAGGTGCTAGATCTGTAAAACTATGGAGGATGTTAAGGCACATGTGAGGGATGTGTATGCAGTGGCGTGTAGGCATAGCGCCCTGCATTTGTATGAAAGTGTAGACTAAAGATGCATCTTGGGAGATGTCAAAAAGGTGTATCTGAGGAGATATCACCTCGGGAGTATAAACACTGGCACACATGTATATGTATATGTATATATATATATATATATATATATATATATATATATATATATATACACATTGGGACATATGATGGTCACTGAGATGTGTGTATGCGTGACAAGTGCTAAGGGATAATGGGTATAGGGGAAGGCTGCCGATCAAAGTGTGATTTTGATTTCTAACCCCTCGTTCAGGCCTCCTGGCGATAAAGTGTCCAAGGTATAGATCCAATAATTCTCTCTGGCGCAGAGTCGCTTGTATCGTTCGGTGGGAGAGAGGTGTGAAGGGATGGCCTCCAGTACCCAAACCTTGAGTCCATCAAAGCTCTGGGAGTGGTGTTCTGCAAAGTGTTAGGGGACACTGTGTTTATCTGAGCCTTTCTCGACGAGGTTTCAGTGCTCACCGCAGCACTATGAAGTGCCTTGTGCCTTGTGGCATTAGAAGAACTTGATCTCTCTAACTTCAGTCTAACCAGACTGTCTGTTACTCTATAAATTCTTCTAATACCGTTCTATGGAAAGCAGTAGGTTTAAAGAGCACACCAAACGCTTAAGATATCTTCTTTATTAACTTCAACTTTTCTTCATAGATAACACTGACACTTTTGCAGCAGACAGTCCATGTACAAACATGTGTTCGATTGTTTGATATAACGTTTGCGTATTTGTTTGAGTTCGTGTTCGATTTAAGTTCGTTCGGTGGAACTACAAGTGAACATATAACTTGTTCAGTATACAGTTTTAATCACATTAACAAAAGGAACATATATAACTGTAGTAATTACCTATTTTTGGCCACTTGCTTCTATAAAACATACTCTGTGGATCTGTGTCTGTACAGATGTCCTCTCTGTAGTGGAATGAGAATGCTGGCTGAGAGCTTGGAACTTTAGACAAAAAATGGGTGTCAGGCTGGCTGTAATTGGCCAAGACTGTTGCTGAGTGTGAGATCGGCTGTGATTGGCCACAAACTCCTTATGGGTAATAAAGTTTAACTCTGTGCTTTCTGGTTTAAATTCTGCTGTGTCTGAGCTTACCTTACAGGCATATAAATTAATCTTACAGGCATATTTTCTTTTTGCTTCTGTGAAATGTAAATAAACTGCTTTTGTCTCTCACATATAAACATATGCACTGTATTAAGATTATTAGCAGGTCTAGCTGTATATGCATGTAGGTCATATTAGAAACCTAGGACAGGTTTTAGCTGGCCAGCTACAGTCCGTATGGTGCGACCAAAATAAAGTAGGCCACAGGGGCACGTGAGGCAGTATATTACATACTCAGAGGAACAGGTGTAGAAATCTGAGGGTATATACTTTCCCTTTTGTGGAAAAATCTTTTTGGCCATGTTTCACATGTTTACATGTCAGGCACAGGGCTTTGCGGCATATGTACATTCCTTTAATCTGGAATGAAAAGGTGATGGAGGTGTTGGTATTAGGCCTGGTGGAACGGACCTTGCTGGGTGCTATTAAAGCTTTTTTTCTAGCACGCCTGTACGAAAAGCGGGGGCGCTTGGTGAAACCTGTTTGTAAATGTGGGTCTTCTTTTAGGATTGCCCAATGTTTACGGAAAATTCGTTCCATGTGCTTGAATTTGTTGTGGTACTGAGTATTGAACCGTGTGGTGGTGGAGTGGTTACTGGTTTCCACTATATGTTCAGAACAACAGATTAAGAGACTCCATATACTGTATCAGTGGAGATATTCAGAGAGTTCCCATTACATCAGGAACCCCAAGTGGGCCAGATGAAAGGAACAGTCAGTATTATATGGGGCTTAGCCCAGAGAAAAAAAAACATCCATAGATAAATAGTACACTGACGGGTGCTTAATACTGTATGATCAGCTTTTATTTATTTATGTACAACCTTTATCCCGAAAAACTGCTGAAAAAAGCTGTAATTGTTTATAAAGTATTATCTGGAGTTTGGCTTTAATTTGTAGGGCTGGCAATGCACAAGTAATTTTTTTTTTCATTTACCTAACAAACAAAATAGAAATTTTTCCAACCAGGTCGTTGTACACAAGTTGATCTATCGATTGACTTGTGCACAACCAACCTGCCATACATGGATCGAAATTTGGCTGGTCCCTGCTGAACCAGCAGAATTGTAATCCATGTATGGCTTGCTTTAGTTACTCTGAATCTGCTAATGCATCTAACATTCCCCTCCCTCAAGACTGACAATGCTGCTGTCTGCTGTGCCTCCTGCGCTCATCCATACAGAGTGGAGGCACTCTAATACAGGAGTTGTATTACTGGCTAGATCACCACATGAAAACAGAGTGGAAAAAGCCTAAGTCCTGGTTCACACATATGCGATGTGGGAACCCTGCACATCCACTGTGGGTTCCCGCATCGCATTCAACTCGCAGGCAGTTCACACTGCGAATCACTGGGGGTGTCAATACAAAGTTAACGA
Source organism: Pelophylax lessonae (assembly GCF_965119305.1). Lineage (NCBI taxonomy): Eukaryota > Metazoa > Chordata > Amphibia > Anura > Ranidae > Pelophylax > Pelophylax lessonae. The sequence continues at coordinate 255,458,357 of NC_138773.1, read as the reverse complement.
CACCCCCAGATCAGTTTGCATATAGCAGTGCGAACTGTCTGTTTAGACATGAATCGGATCGCATCGGTGTAAACACCCCTGCGATCTGATTCTGGTGTGGACCCAAAAAAGGTCCTGTGTGAGTTGTGTCCGAATGCGATGCAAATTCAGCCATACAATCTGTATGGCTGAATTCACATCGCACACACATTACATGTGATTTGCAGTGCAGTGCACTCCGAATCACATGCAATGAGTTTCTTAGCATATATGTGAACTGGGACTAAAAAATGAAAACGAATGCAGCCACCACATCTAATGATTGGTAAGCTGCAATATATTACATTTTCGGTTTTTGGTTTATTACCGCTTTTAGCAGTGTCTGTGCATAGATAATTAAGTGGACAGTATATTCTTAGGGATCCTTTCACACAGAACGGAGACTGTTTTGCTCAGCGGGGGGATCGATCTGCCAATCCGAGCTGTGCAGAGACGGAGGTGTCAGATCCCTGATGTCCTCTACGGGGAGATCAGATGAGAACGGACCATCCCATCCGATCCGATCTGCCAGACGGATGGAAAATAGGGTTTCCATCCGTTCAGATTTCATGGACAGGATCGGAATCGGATAGCAGCGGGTGTCAGTGGAGATGTCTCTGCTGACATCCGCTCCCCCATAGGGATGCATGGAGCATCCGATCTGGTCCGCCTGAAAAACTGACAGGCGGATCATATCGGATCGCCCGTGTGAAAGGGGCCTTACTATAAAAAAAATCCTTCTATTGTTCTGAGCCTCCTCCAAGTCTACAAATTCTTTCTTTTTTTTTTGCTGATGTGATTCATTTCCAGCTGTTGCGGAACTACAAGTCCCATGAGGCATTTGCAAGGCTAACAGTTACAAGCATGACTTCTGCAACAGCTGGAGGGCTGCCAGTTTGACACCCAGAGGGTGGCTACATTTGTTCTCAATGGTCCCACCTGTAGGAATATAAGAACATAACCATCCTCTCTTACTCGCACCTTAGATGGACCATGGACAATGGGATTCCTAGTGTGCATAAAGCAGCAGACATGACCATGATTAACATTTACTGCTAATTAGAAAACAAATAGAAGTGAGGGGGGAAAAGGAGAGGTCCAGAAACCCATGGAGGACATTACAAGATGGCAGGAAAATACACAGTATAAATCGGTTTCATGAAAAATACATTACAGGGCCATTAAGTAATTGATGTATTTGGTTATTTTTGCAGAATAAGGATATCATTTAGTGTCACTTTAAGGGCAAGGAGCACTATCCTGACCTGATCAGCCTTTCTGCAATCTGTATTAGCAGTGGGCTAATCTGGTCTTTTTTTTATTGGTATTTCAAAAGGCACTGGATCTGAAATGGTTAAACTTTAGAATTTTTTTTTTTTTTGGCCACTGACATTTAGAAGATTCATTGCTTGAAATCCCTGTCCTCTGTTTCTGCTTTGAATGGTGAAGGTACAAACAAGAATGATTTGCATAAGATTTTTCCTCCAGTACCAGGAAACTGGCACCTCAGGGGTTTAAATCAAGTCTTTTCAATGTGTTGACTATGATGGACATTGTTTCCATGTTCTACTTAAGGGTAACAGTGTACTTTATTATTCACACTCCAGTAATTACGTATCAACAACTTAAAGGAATCTTCCATTGTTCCATAGAGGTGATGCTGGGTTTAGTCCCGGTTCACACTGGTGCGTAATGGGAAACCCTGCGATTTAGTGCCGGTTCCCACATCGCACCTGAATCACACAGTGGTTCACACTGAGATCTGCGAATTGCTGGGGGTGTCAATGTAAAGTTAATGACAACCTCAGATTGGTTTGCAGAACGCATTGTGAACTGGTGCAGGAATCAGATCGCATAGGTGTGAACACACATGGGATCTGATTCCAGTGCAGACCAAACCAAGGGCCCTGCACCATTTTGAGGTGAATGAGATGCAATTTCAGCCAAACGGTTTGGAAGACAGAAGACAGTTCCACAAAGTCATGCCACGTGCCTCCCCCCGCCCACCCTCCCCCCCACCCGTTGCTTCACTCACCAGAAATCTCTCCCCTCAGGGGGGTAACCAGCATTCACAGCTCCACCTGGCTGTATGTGGATATCCAGGACAAGCCCTAGGGTGTTTCTCCTTATCCTTACTTCCACTGCCCCAGCAGTTTCAAACCTTTTGCTGCTTTAAATAAATAGCTGTTTGCTTGACCATGTCCTCTGCAAACTGATCAGAGAGAGAGCTTGTCTATTCACAGCACTGCTCTGCATGTTTCTTTGTTCCTCTGCCTATGTGGAGGGGGGGGGGGATGTGCCTTTCCTCCAATCAGCTCACACACAGTGTATGCCTAGACTCCCCTCCCACTGCTGAAACAGGAAGAACAATTTGTACCACGATGTGCACTTGCTAAAAAATATAGAAAACTGAAGACAGCTGATATACATGTAAATCTTATGTAGGGAGATTTGTCTCATCTCTGTCTATCATCTGAGGCTGTTCACTTCACTGGGTGTATGTGAGGGTTTACATCTACTTTAATGCATTCCCTGCATTAAGGTAAAAAAATGTCCCAGTAGCAGTATCACCCCCTCATCCCCCTGAATATTTACCTTAGTTGTGCTGGTGGTTCTCCACAGACTCAGCGGACTTCATTTATATTTTCTGGTAATGTCATCATAATCAAAAGTTTTGGGCGAGTGTAATACCATTTATCTACTTAGTGACCACCATGCAGATACCTCAGACAGTGTAGGTCTGTCTGCTGGATATGGTGGACCCTCCCTGTTCCACCGCAGAGCCCCAAGAACCCTTGTTGGACTGGTTTTATTCTATGCAAGGAAAGTTATTGTGCTCCAGTGGAAATCTACATCTGCTCCCACTTTAACGCAGTGGAAACCATTAATTAACTCTCAGATACCCTTATATGAAGCCACAAAGTGTGGGACATTTGGGTCTAGGCCCCCTGTACCAATGCAGACCCAGACCTTTTGGGTTAAATAGCTCAATCCCCTGTGACTCCAGCTATACTATAGACCATACTTGACTTGGAATTTATTGGGTGGAGATTTTCCTTTACCTGGGTCTCACTGTAGACCCTGAGTGAGCGAATCACATGACATTGTAGGAATCCTTAAGTGGCTAATGGAGTGTACTTCCGGCTCAGTGCCAGTTAAGGCATTAGAGTTGTTGTTGCTTGTATTTTTTTGGCTTATTTCTTTTGTTTCTTGATGTATTGTATCAAGTCTGGGGATGTTCAATAGGCTCTGTTTTGTACCTAAAAAAAAAGGATTTTTACCTTAGTCCTTACTTGATCCAGTGCTGCGCCCGTCTGTGGGCACTGTCTCCTCCCTCCCTGCATTGACAGGACAAAGAGGCAACAGCAGGAGCCATTCGCTCCTGCTACTGTCAATCAAATCCAGTGAGGAGGGAGTAGGGGGCAGGGCCGAGTCACATTGTGCGTGTGTTTATGGACATGCAAAGCCTGGCTCAAGAGCAAGCCCACACATGCGCCCCCATAGCAAGCAGCTTGCTATGGGGGCACATGCAAAAGCTGAGGAGCAGGGAGAGGTTTGGGGCCATTGCACAGAGCGGGTAAGTATAGCATGTTTGGTATTTAAAAAATGTATAAATTTTAGCCTTTGCAACCACTTTAATTTTGTGGTGAAAGTCTGTACATTAAATTTGTTAATAGTATTTATTAATCATAAATCTGTTAATAGTATTATTTTATATATGTGTTAAATAACAATAAAAGGACATTTTGGGATATATTTTTTATAATTTTGTGTTGAAAGATTGTAAAATATATTTGTTAATAATATTTATTGATTTAGCATATGCACTTGATGTCACTGTATGCTGTTGGGTTGTGTGAATTTACTTATATAGAAAAGTCCTACATCTATTATTTATGTTACATATTTGTATCAAGAGGGCTTGGTACATTTCAATGTAGCAGCTAGGGATTTAGCACACATATCTGAGTGTTTCTTAGTACATTCTCTTTTTGGTGTGGGCAATTTATGTAGAGATGAGATAGGTATGTAGGCAAGTGCCTACTGTATTATTAATGCACTGTATGTACAATGTATAATATGTTGCTAGAATTGTTGGGGTTAACTTATGGTGGTGTGTCTGCCATTTGGCCTGTTGAGGTTCATGTAGCTGGGGTATGTAGTGCTATCACCGAAGGAGCTGCTTGGTAATTTTTGTTCTCTGATCTGCACCTCAACTCCAAGGACATCCTCAGGCCCTCTGACATACGGGGTTGAGTAAAAGTTACTGCAGCACTTATAGGAACACAAGTGTGGATACCTTTAACTCAACTGTGAATTAGTATCAGGAAAAAGGCACAAATCGTTTAGTGATAAATGAGCTCAATTTATTGGTACAGATTGGAGTAAGTGGTAGTTTGAGCATAAATGAGCGTACAGAAGGGAGACTCAGGCACAGTCTCCAAGACCGTATACTCTCTATGCCAAAGTAACATTAGATAGAGTTCAGTGCGACTAGACTGGAATCATTACAAAAATCAGCAAAATCAACAAAAAACAGAATAATAATACTATAACTAGTCTAGAGTGCACTCTAGCTGAATGGCTAAAATATGGTTCAATGTCCCCTGGGAGGTATCTCTAAGCATGCGCAATAGGTAAAGATTTCTGTGTAGTCGCTGTAAAGGGAAAGTTTTTGGTCCTAATGCTTAAGCTGGCTAGTGTTGGGGCCCAGTTGGTGCACACACGCAAAGTCTCAGTCAAGCCTGCAGGCAGCAATAAGGCTACCAGATGTGTGTATGGTCAGTTTGTAAAAAAAAAGTCAGTCTCTCTAGCAGCAGATAGTAAATTCTCACAACAGCAGCTCAAGTAACCACAGAGGTTAGTCCACTATCTACTCTGCACCCAGGTGACTCTGGCTGTCGGCTCCCCCCCAAGCTCAGCACTCTGGATCCCGATTAGGCTGCCAACAGGCAGCAGTGATGGTGCACATTAGAGAGCGATCTGCACACTCCGGTCGTCCTCATGACAAGAGGAAGCTGTGTTCTGTACAGCCTGGGAAAATGCAGCCCTTTCCCCTCCTTTTGACATTCTTTGTTTGTGGAATGTAGTTCAAAAGCGATTACAAATCTCTCTCCTCTGGGCTACAGTTCCCGCAGTGGAGTGTTGCCTGACTATTGAACTCTTCCTGCTCTGCAGCTCCCTACTCTCACTGATAAAGATGTTAACTAGTTCAGCACCACAGGGCAGCAGCTACAGGGAGCATCTGCAGCCAGTGTTTCTCCCACTCTCCATTCTTAGACAACCACTTGGCTACAGGTATTTAAGTTTAAGGAGGTGGGTCACTAGGGCTCTTCTTTTTGGCCATGGGACAGAGAGGCACCATACACGGAGCAATATAGTGCTACGCTAAAGCAGGTCACCCCTTGGCAGGACCCTGAATGGGACTGCAGTGAGTGAATCCCCAGTAAATGAAAACTACAGAATTGCAAGTAAAAAGTATGAGAGACACCCAGCATAGTCCTAAAGACTCTGCCATATGTTAAAAGAAAACACCATTTATCTAATTCCTGTTGCACTGCCTTGTAAATTATTTATGAAAAACTATATGGAAGAAAGTCATAATGCTACTGTCACATACCTTGGGGCAGAGCTTGACGTGTAGAGGGAGGCCTCTCGTACAGCCCTGGCTCTGAGACCACTGATGTTGCAACAGTAGCCACGAGACCACAGCGAGGTAAGAGTGCCTGTAAGATGTCTGTCAGCTCAATACTTTCTTGAAGCACCTTTGGCACCAATTACAGCCTCAAAACTTTTTAAGTATGATGCTGCAAGCTTGGCACACCTATTTTTAAGCAGTTTTTCCCATTCTTCTTTGCAGGACCTCTCAAGCTAACATCAGGTTGGTTGGGGAGTGTTGGTGCACAGCCATTTTCAGATCTCTCCAGAGATGTTAAATCAGATTCAAGTGTGGGCTCTGGTTGGACCACTCAAGGACATTCAAAGAGTTGTCCCATAGCCACTTCTTTTTTATCTTGGCTTGTGCTTAGGGTCGTTGTCCTGTTGAAAGATTAACCTTTGCCCCAGTCTCAGGTCCAGAGCACTCTGGAGCAGGTTTTCATTAAGGATGTCTCTGTACATTTCTGCATTGATCTTTCCCTCAATCCTGACTAGTCTCCCAGTTCCTGCTGAAAAACATCCCCACAACATGATGCTGCCACCACCATGCTTCACTGTAGGGATGATATTGGCCAGATGATGAGCAGTGCCTGGTTTACTCCAGATATGATGCTTGCCATTCAGGCCAAGGAGTTCAATCTTTGTTTCATTAGACCAGAGATTTTTGTTCCTCATGGTCTGAGAGACCTTTAGGTGCCTTTTGGCAAACTCCAGGCGGGTTGTCATGTGCATTTTACTGAGGAGTGACTTCAGTCTGGCCACTCTTCCATACAGGCCTGATTGGTGGAGTGCTGCAGAGATGGTTGTTCTCCTGGAAGGTTCTCCTCTCTCAAACAGAGACACGCTGGAGCTCTATCAGAGTGACTACTGGGTTCTTGGTCACCTCCCTGACCTAGGCCCTTCTCCCCCGATCACTCAGTTTGGCCAGGCAACCCATTTTAAGAAGAGTCCTGGTGGTTTCAAATGTCTTCAATTTACAGGTGATGGAGGCCACTGTGCTCATTGGGACCTTCAATGATGCAGAAATGTTTCTGTACCCTTCCCCAGATCTGTGCCTCGATACAATACAGTCTTGGAGGTCTACAGACAGTTCCTTGGACTTCATGGCTTGGTTTGTCCTCTGACATGCACTGTTAACTGTGGGACCTTATATAGACAGGTGCTTGCCTTTCCAAATCATGTCCAGTCAAATTAATTTACCACAGGTGGGCTTAAATCAAGTTGTACAAACATCTCAAGGATGATCAGTGGAAACAGCATGCACCTGAGCTCAATTTTGATTGTCATGGTAAAGGCTGTGAATACTTATGTACATGTGATTATTTTGTTTTTTATTTTTAATAAATTTGCAAAGATTTCAAACAAACTTCTTTTGTGTTGTCATTATAGGGTATTGTTTGTAGAATTTTGAGGAAAAACTTAATTTAATCTATTTTTGAATAAGTCTGTACCATAACAAAATGTGTAAAAAGTGAAGCTCTGTGAATACTTTCCAGATGCGCTGTATCATCAATGTTTATATAAGCATCCACGTTGAAGATTTGAAGGAAAGACTATTTATGAAGGGGGACAGATGGCTCCATTGTGATGTGGGATGTGAAGGGGGGAACTCCACTGTGTTTTGACTTTATGTCCCCTGACTTTTTTTACTGCATCCCCAGATCAGATCCCATCAATCCCCAGGTCTAGATACAATCCAGTTTCCTACCACGCCTAAAAGGTATATTTGGATTTTAAAGAACACTGATTTTAAAATATACTGCTCAAAAAAATGAAAGGAACACTTTGAAAACACATCAGATCTCAAAAGGAAAACATCTCATGCTGGATATCGATACTGATATGGACTGGGTAATGTGTTAAGCCCCGTACACACACACAGATCGTCGTCATACAAATGTTCGTCTTTTCTCCCCGGGATGTCGGTGTCTGTTGAAAAGTGCAAAGACAGCACAAGGACAGCACAAGAATTTTGTCCGCAGACTTCAGCTGACTGCAGAAGTGATGTCATGTAATGGTTAACTTTCCCTGTGTTTTTTATTTTCTGAGCATGCCCAGTCTTGCAAATCTGCGGTCTGTCGGCTGATTTCTGTACTGACAGGCGAACAATCGTCCGTTCTGGTGTCTGCAGACAAAAATTTTCATGTTTGCAAGAAAGACTCTTGTCCGCGGATTGTGTGCAGACATCTGTCGGAGGCACCATACTAACACGCATACAATCGGCAGATCTTTCGTCCGCCGACGTTTGTATGAAGACGATCTGCGTGTGTGTACGGGGCTTTAGGATGGAAATGATGCCACATCGTTTGATGGAAATTAAAAATTGCACCCTACAGAGGTCTGGATTCAAAGACACACTGAAAATCAAAGGGAAAAAATGATGCAGCAGTCTAGTCCACTTTGCTGAAATTTCATTGCAGCAACTCAAAATGGTACTCAGTCGTTTGTATGGCCCCCATGTGCTTGTATGCATGTCTGACAACATCAGGACATGCTCCTAATGAGACAACAGATGGTGCCCTGGGGTATTTCCTCCCCGATCTGGACCGGAGCATCACTGAGCTCCTGAACACACTAAGGTGCAACCTGGCGGGGTCGGATGGACTAAAACATAATGTCAAAGAGTGTTCAATTGGATTTAGGTCAGGTGAGCGTAGGGGCCATTCAATGGTATCAAATCCTTCATCCTCCAGGAACTGGCTGCATACTTTCGCCACATGAGGCCGGGCATTGTCACGCACCAGGAGGAATCCTGACAAGGGTCTGATAATGGATCCAAGGATTTCATCCCGATACCTAACGGCAGTCAGGGTTTCATTGTCTAGCCAGTAGAGGTCTGTGCGTCCCTCCATGGATATGCCTCCCCAGACAATCACTGACCCACCACCAAACTGGTCATGCTGAACGATGTTACAGGCAGCATAACGCTCGCCACAGCTTTTCTAGACCCGTTCACGTCTGTCACATGTGATCCGGGTGAACCTGCTCTCATCTGCAAAAGCACAGGGCGCCAGTAGTGGACCTGCCGATTCTGGTGTTTAATGGCAAATGTCAAATCGAGCTCCACGGAGCCAGGCAGTGAGCACAAGGCCCAATAGAGGACGTATGGCCCTCAGGCCACCCTCATGAAGTCTGTTTCTGATTGTCTGGTCAGAGACATTCACACCAGTGGCCTGCTGGAGGTAATTTTGTAGGGCTGTGACAGTGCTCATCCTATTCTTCTTTGCACAAAGGAGCAGATACCGGTCCTGCTGATGGGTTAAGGCCCTTTACAGCCCTGTCCAAATACAAAACTAGTGAAAAACAGTCAAAAAAGATGAGTAGGGAAAAAAATGTCAGTGGCATCCCCCTGTAAAACCATTCCTGTTTTGGGGGTCGTCTCATTGTTGCCTATCTAGTGCACCTGTTGTTAATTTCATAAACATCAATGCAGCTGAAACTAATTAACAACCCCCTCTGCTTCTTAACTGACCAGATCAATATCCCAGGAGTTTACTTGACTTGATGCTATATTCTGATTAAAAAGTGTTCCTTTAATTTTATTGAGCAGTGTATATTTAAGAGTTGATGGAGTTGCTCCAGCAGATGGTTTGTTAGCTGAGAATATCTGGTTTGCAACAGACAACAATCCAGCTTGGTGCTTAATTCCAGTACATGATGTTTGTTTTTGCTGGCCGATTCTCTTTGGCTTAGCCAGAATAATTAAATCTTAATTAGGTTTGCTGTGTCACCTAATTGAAAAATAGTATGTGTAACTATAGAAAAACCTTTATTCTCTACCTCAGTACTGCCACTGTGCCAGTTTCCTGGTTCCTGGAACATTTCTAACAATCTGCCAGGAATCAGCATTATATATAAATACGATTCTATATCAGATGAATATGCATTGTGCTCATATACGTAGTCACCAGCTATTATGAAGACTCCGGCAATTCTACTCGGTTTTGTGCTTCTTACACTCAACCTTCCTACTGACACAGGTGAGATTGTACATGGCAAGGATGTCTAGTATTCTGTTTCTGATAAAAAAAAAAAAATGTATTGTAAATTTTAATTGTGGACATATTCTTATATCTTTGCAGACTTATTTTTAAAAATGCTAGTTGTCTGGCTCTCATGCTGATCTTGAGCGACTTCTGACATTACTATAGGCTTCCTGACCTGCACACTTGTTCTTGATTAGTGAATCAGAAAATATTGAAACCGGTGGACCAGTATAACAGCCAGGAACCTAGCTTTTTCAGAATTGGCAGCCCCCATAAAACATTCCAGATAATATATATGCCGAAGATGTGCCCACTTGCTAATAACAACAGTTTCAGAGAATCTGTCAGTTCAGAAATACGGGAGCCACCATTGCTTACTTTTAGACCTTGCTTATTACCCAGCCATAATCTTCATCCTTCAGCTTCTCCAATTAGTTAGTTTCTAAGTGGGAAACAATAAGTCATCCACAAGATGTAAAAGGACAGCAAGGCAACATGTAGGGCGATACATCCCCTCCCGACATTCTATCAGATGCCTCTGAAAAGCAGTCTGACTGCAGATCACTTTTCAGGGGTGTGGTAATCTTGACTCAAGTCTTAACCCAGCCTTAGTAAACCCACCCCATTGCTTTGGTGCTATTTTTCTTCTTGTTCCACATTTAGACTTGTATTCTTGTGCCAATCTAAGACAAATACAACCTTTAATAGCCTAGGGCTCTTGCACATGCGCACATGAGTCAATGCAAAAGTAAAATTATGATGTAATTGTTTCGCATGGAAAGTCCAGGTGCTGCGTAGAGCCACCACATAGACACGAAAGGCTGTGCACAACTGTACTCGGGTATACACAGGAGCCATCATGAGTGTAGTGTCTGGGGATATGGAAAAACAAGAACCTTTTCTATTTTCTGCATTCTTTATATGCGAGCACCTGTGAGTACAGTTGTGTACAGCCATTCATGTCTATGGAAGGGTTTTCACAGCACCTGGACTTTACAAGTGGAGGAATGAGGGCTGGTTCACACTGTAGCGATATCAGACATCGCATGTGACTCGCACAGCACTGCTGTGCAAATCACATGCAATGTCTGTGCGATGGAATTTTAGCCATACAGATTGTATGACTAGATTTGCATCGCATTCGGATTCAACTCTTCAGGACCCTTTTTTTGGTCCACGCCAAAATCAGATCGTATGGCTGTTCACACCCATGCAATCTGATTCCTGTCCGAATTCACAGTTCGCACTGCGATATGCAAACTGATCTGGCGGTGTAATTAACTTTGTATTGTTACTCTCAGCGGTTGGCATATGGCAGTGTGAACTGCCTGCGAGTTGGGTGTGATGCGGAAACCCGCAGTGGATTTTTCCCGCATCGCACCGATGTGAACCGAGTCTTACAGCTGAGTTTATGTTGCATGGGCTCAGGAAGGCCTAAAGGCCCGTACACACGATAAGAAAATCTGAAGGGAAATTTCATCCGACGACCGATCTGCTGATTTTCGGATTGTTAGTATGGTACTTTGGACAGCCGACTCCGACTTTTCGGCTGACAAAATCCTGATGTGCAGGCTATAAAATTTTTGTTGTCCGTAATACAAGGTCCGATTTTCGTCTCAGTACAGATTTCGACGGAAAAAAATCTTAAGAGCAAGACTAGGCATGCTCAGAGACGAAAGAACACATACAAAGCAATCCAGCTCATGACATCGCTTCTGAAGTAGAATTCTGTGGTACGGGAAAATTCGTATAAAAAAAAAAACCTCTTCACTTTCCACATCAGACTAGCATGCCACAAAAAATGGACGACAGATCTTTCGATAATCTGATCGTGTTCGGGGCTTTAAGCTTGATCCACCCTATACAATTTTTGTTGGTAGATTTCCTTTAGATTTACCTTTACTATGTAGTGCAAGGGCCTGCCATATTGCATACAAATTGAAAGTGTTTAAGTTTGACCTCATATTATATGGTTTTGGTAAATCTAAAGAAAAAAATCTAAAGACAATTGTATAGTGTGTATGGTCCATTAAGTAGACACCAGTGCATGTGCAATAATGAGCAACCTAACAATCAGCAAGCAGAGGGATAAAGGTAGGAGTAGTTGAAAGCCTTTATGTCTAATCTGAGGTCTGTGATCACTTAATTAATTTGATAATGAAGTTGTTTTACTAAAGCTGGATACACACTATACAACTTTCTTTAGATTTTTTCCTTTAGATCTACCAAAACCATATAATATGAGGTCAAAACTAAACACTTTCAATTTGTATGCAATCAGGCGGGTCCTTGCACTACAAAGTTGAAGGTAAATTTAAAGGAAATCAAACAACAAAAGTTGTATAGTGTGTATCCAGCTTTACTTTTAACAATTAAAAAAAAATAATAATACAGACAATAAGGTATTGTAGCAATATTTCCAGGCATTGGTCTGCCATGGTCACCGGTAACACCAACAGCACATTTAAGCTGATTGCCCAAGTGTAAGATCTGAGTCAAAGAACAGGCCGGCATCTTTGGTTTGCTTTGTTTATTTTATATGGGGATGGGAGAAGGGAATGAGTGGGATACTCCTCTGGCTCAACTAGGTACAAATTGGGACGCTTGAGATAAATGACTTTCAGGGCTGACTTGACGCTGGCTGAATGCCGACCAACGCTTGCTGGCGCTTTAAATCACTGACTTGCTGTACTGTATTGAAAACAGACTTCTGACACTCTGGTTAGCTCAAAAGTCCTTGACTGTACTGAAGACCGACTTCTGACGCTCTGGTTAGCTCAAAAGTCTTCAACACTGCCCCCCCCCCCCCAATCCTTCCTGACTGAGTTAGCCTTTGGTAACACTGCTGCTGCTTCAACTCTCAACACTGCATGCTGTACACTTCCACTGTACACTGAATACTTCAGGGCCCATCCACTGGCACCCCCTTTACTCTTCAGGGTCAACACTGGCACCCCCTTTTTACTCTTCCTGCACCGGCTAGCTAGCTCCTGGATCCCTCTGACCTTCTCCGGAATGGTCCCCTCTCACTAGGAAGACCCCCAGGGGCAGTTTGTAGTACTCACGACTGGGAATGCTTTCCTGAAATTGGACCCCTCTCAGCTCCGCTGGTCCTCAGCACACCGGATCCTCTCTGCAGCTCAGCTCAGCCCTCTGTCCCCTCAGGCCAGCTGCCTGGGACACCCGATTCCTCTGACAGGAGGAGAGACAGCCGTACTCTTCCTCCTGGGACTCTGCTTCCCACCAAAGATGCTGCATCATGTGCTCCCCTCAAACTTATACCCACTCTTAGAATGCTGTGCGGCAGAATCTGCCTTTCTGGGGTAGATACAAGCCTGGGTGTGCCATTGGCCGGGTTTCCTCCACTGCCCAATGAGAACCCTCATTGAGCACAGTGGGGAGACTCCTCAGTCTCAACAGCCACACCTGGGAACCATGACAGCCTAGCTGAAAATCATGGCCCTGCTGATAAGCAGACAAGGCCTACTACACTTTACCTAGCACCTACCTCGTAGGGTACTACATCATTATACTGAATTCTTGCATTTTAATTTAAATAGCCACGCTGATAGAAGTCTAGAAGTGTCATTAACATTAGACCCTCAGTCTTTAACTCTGTTTCTTTCTGACTTTACAGATGCAGATTTTCCCTGGTGTAAGTATTGTTCATACTTTTATGTTATATATGTTTGCATCTGTCACAAATGTATGTTATGCCAAAAACACTAAAGTAATAAACATAATAAGGGGGTAAAATAAAAATGTAACTACAAATTTTAGGGTTAAAAAACGAATTTGCGTTGAGTACAAATTTTATTCTGTAATTTGTCATTTTTATAAAAGAACAGTGACTCTGTTACAAAGTACTTATTTTTATTTGGTGCTATAAACAAATGTATACCAGTAATTCATGAGAGCAAGCTACAATTGTTTTCCTTTATAAATAAATGCATAGCTCCCAACTGTCCCTTATTTTGAGATCCCACCCCTCATTTGAAACAAAGTCCCTCCATTTTGGTCTGATGGATAAATAGTGTATTTTATTTACAGCTCTATCTATCAAAAATATTGAATATTTAATAAGAAAATCTGATCGTTAATATGGTGCTTTTGAGAGCCGATTACAAATTTTTGGACGAAAAAACTGTATGTGTAGGGTATAAAATTTTTATTTTATGTGAACACAACGTCCGATTTTTGTTTAATTAGTACAGTTTTCGTCCAAAAAAAATGGTAAGAGCAAGACTAGGCATGCTCGGAAATGAAAGAATATATACAAAACAATTCAACACATGACAATCACTTCTTAAGTTGAACTCTGTCGTACGAGAATTTTCATATGAAAGTAACCTCTTCACTTTCCATATGAGACAAAAACCAGACAAAAATGTATCCGATAATCTGATCGTGTGTACGAGGCTTAAGCGTTTCTTCCAGTTTCTAAATTGCTGCATTTGTAAATTTCAAAAGCCAATATAAAGGAAAAATAGTGCTAAAAAAAAAATACTTGTGGGTTTGACCTCATTTTTTTTTTAATAATTCCCATTAAGGGGGTGTAGCAGGTGGTGTTTCCTATGCATACATCTTTTTACTAATAGGTTTCCCTTGTTCCCATCCAAGAAAGTTGGGAGGTACAGTATCTCACAGAAGTGAGTACACCCCTCACATTTTTGTAAATATTTTATTATATCTTTTCATGTGACAACACTGAAGAAATGACACTTTGCTACAAAGTAAAGTAGTGAGTGTACAGCTTGTATAACAGGGTAAATTTGTTATCCCCTCAAAATAACTCAACACACAGCCATTAATGTCTAAACTAATGGCAAATTGAGTATACCCATGGGCATCCGCAGGTAGGGGCAAATGCCCCCCCCCCCCCCCGGAATCTCAACTTCCTTGTTCAAGTGGTTGTTAAGCCACTTTATACCATCCTGTCTGTTTAATAATCCTGTGTGCCTGTGCCCCTGTGTATGGGTTTTAAAAAATAAGTAGTAGTTGACCAGTTTTCAGAGGGCCGAGTGCCGCTCACGTGACCCATCAGCTCTCTCCTCTCCTCGTCTGACAGCTGCCTGCAGCGGGCGGGCCGAGGATTCCTCACTGATGTCAGTCGGTAGGGGAGGGGGAGAGGAGGGGAGAGATGGCGGGTCACGCGAGCAGCGCTCTGAAAACTTGTAAAGAATGGCTTATTTTTGTAAGACACTGGGGCACACAGGATTATTTAACAGACTGTAGACAGGATATGAAAGTTTAAATAAAACTACAGCAGCAGGAGGGGAGGGGGTGGTCACTGACACAGGAGCAGACAGGCAGGTTGGGAGGGGGAGAGAGGACAGGAGGGCTGCGGATGACGGAGGCACGTGAAGGGACAACAGTGCCAGGGCTCAGCAGTCATGGTATACCGTGGTCAGTTTACAGATAGGAGGATCAGCCAGGTATTTTAGGTAATAGAAGGGGCCAAATTACACAGCAAAGCACTGTGCTGTATAACTGCTTTATTAGAATTATTTTTTCTTTTTTTGTTAGGTAACAAATAAATGCTGCTGTTTGCTCTTTAAATATAAATACTGAAAATAAGTATAATGACTATGCCCCTCCCCTTCATGAAATTGTTGAAAAGGGGCAGAGCATGGGTGACCTTAAAATGTTGCCCCCCCCCTAAAAAAAAGTTCTGCGGACGCCCATGAGTATACCCCTAAGTGAAAATGTTCAAATTGGCCCAATTAGCCATTTTCCCTCCCCGATGTCATGTGACTCGTTAGTGTTACAATGTCTCAGGTGTGAATGGGGAGCAGGTGTGTTAAATTTGGTGTTATCGTTCTCACGCTCTCATACTGGTCACTGGAAGTTCAACATGACACCTCATGGTAAAGAACTTTCTGAGGATCTGAAAAAAATAATCGTTGCTCCACATAAGGATGGCCTAGGCTATAAGAAAATGCCAAGACCCTGAAACTGAGCTTCAGGGTCTTAGCATTTTCTTCAGCGTGGTGGCCAAGACCATACAGCGGTTTAACAGGACACATAAGGATGGCCTAGGCTATAAGAAAATGCCAAGACCCTCAAACTGAGCTTCAGCGCGGTGGCCAAACCATACAGCGGTTTAACAGGACAGGTTCCACTCAGGACAGGCCTCGCCATGAACGACCAAAGAAATTGAGTGCACGCTCAGAGGTTGTCTTTGGAAAATAGACGTATGAGTGCTGCCAGCATTGCTGTAGAGGTTGAAGGGGTTGGTGGGTCAGCCTGTCAGTGCTCAGACCCTACACTGCACCAAAGTGGTCTGCATGGCTGTCTTCCAAGAAGGAAGCCTCTTCTAAAGATGATGCACAAGAAAGTACGCAAACAGTTTGCTGAAGACGAGCAAACTAAGGACATGGATTACTGGAACCATGTCCTGTGGTCTGATGAGACCAAGATAAATTTATTTGGTTCAGATGGTGTCAATCGTGTGGAGCAACCAGGTGAGGTGTACAAAGACAAGTGTGTCTTGCCTACAGTCAAGCATGGTGGTGGGAGAGTCATGGTCTGGGGCTGCATGAGTGCTGCCGGCACTGGGGAGCTACAATTCATTGAGGGAATCATAAATGCCAACATTTACTGTGACATACTGAAGCAGAGCATGATCCCCTCCCTTCGGAGACTGGGCCACTGGGCAGTATTTCAACATGATTATGACCCCCGAACACACCTCCAAGACGACCACTGCCTTGCTAAAGAAGCTGAGGGTAAAGGTGATGGATTGGCATGTCTCCAGACCAAAACCCTATTGAGCATTTGTGGGGCATCCTCAAACGGAAGATGGAGGAGCGCAAGGTCTCTAACATCCACCAGCATTGTGATGTCATCATGAAGGAGTGGAGGAGGACTCCAGTGGCAACCTGTGAAGCTCTTATGAACTCCATGCCCAAGAGGGTTAAGCCAGTGCTGGAAAATAATGGGGGCCACACAAAATATTGACACTTTCGGCCCAATTTGAACATTTTCACTTAGGGGTGTACTCACTTTTGTTGTCAGCGGTTTGGACATTAATGGCTGTGTGTTGGGTTATTTTGAGGGGACAGCAAATTTACACTGTTATACAAGATGTACACTCACTACTTTACATTGTAGCAAA
This sequence comes from Pelophylax lessonae, assembly GCF_965119305.1. NCBI lineage: Eukaryota > Metazoa > Chordata > Amphibia > Anura > Ranidae > Pelophylax > Pelophylax lessonae. The sequence continues at coordinate 255,441,578 of NC_138773.1, read as the reverse complement.
CTGTCATTTCTTCAGTGTTGTCACATGAAAAGATATAATAAAATATTTACAAAAATGTGAGGGGTGTACTCACTTTTGTGAGATACTGTGTATATACTGTAAGTCCAAAATGAGGGCCAAATGAGGAGGAAAGAGGGATAGAGGAACTTTGTTCCTAATCAGGGACAGTTGAGAGCTATGCAGATACTATTAAAAACTATAAGACCAGCTTTTCTTTAATTATACATAAAAATATATAATTGTGTTTACAGGGAAACACCTCTTCTTTATCCATGAGTATAACTGTACAAAATTAGTGGTCTGTTTATACAACATTCATTGTATTAACCAAAATGGTGTAGTGCAACTCCAAGTATACAAAAACATCCATATTATGTGAATAAAAAACAATGTGTATACAAAAAATGTATATGCATACAAAAAATTATGTTTTGGTTGATCTTCTCTATATATCATACAAAATTCCTCCAAAGATATATAGTCTACTGTAATAAATGTAAAAATTATGAAAAAACTTTATTATCCAGCTTCATACCACTGACATTACCACTGTGACATGCATTATGTGAAGTGAATCCACCACCCATACAGAATGGCCTCTCACCTCACTGACATGATCCCTGCTTTACCAGTAGGTCACACCATGCATCTCCTCTCTGGGGATGAAGCAAAAACAGCTCCTCCTTCCGAGTCTTCACCACCAAAAGCTCTGTTTGTGGGAAAAAAAAGGGCATACATTTTATTTGGATACAGTGTTGCAGGATTGCGCAATTGTCAGTTAACCACCAGTGGGTATTTTGCGATTTGGCACTGCGTGACTTTAACGGACAATTGCGCGGTCGTGCGACGCTGTACCTAAACGAATTTGACGTCCTTTTTTTCCCACAAACAGAGCTTTCTTTTGGTTGTATTTGATCACCTGTGGGATTTTTTGATCATGCGCTATAAACAAAAAAAGAGCGTCAATTTTGCAAAAACAACAATATTTTTCACATTTTTTTTATATGAAATTCCAAAAAAAAAAAAAAAAATGTAAAAATCAAAATTTTTTAACATTTTCGGACAATTTATTTTATGCTACATATGTTTGGTAAAAAAAAAAAAAACGCAAAAAGCGTATTTTTATTGGTTTGCGCAAAAGTTATCGCGTTTACTAACAAAGGGAAAGATTTTTGTCGTTTTTTTTTTAACGCGTAATGGCGGCGATCTGCGATTTTTTTTTGCGGTACTGCGACATTGCGGCGGACAGATCGGACCCTTGACTGACATTTTTGACACTTTTGGGGTTACCAGTGACATTTCTACAGTAATCAGTGCTATACATATGCACTGTTACTGTAAAAATACACTGGTAGTGAAGGGGTTAACTTTATTTGAGAGGGAGGGGCTGTGTGTGTCCCTAGGGGCGGGATTCTTACTGTGATTGGCTGTGGCTTGAGCTGTAGGAACAGTGATCAACGGTCCTACATTGTAGAACCATGTGATCAGTGTTTCTACACCTGGGGAGAATGACAGGTGGCTTGTTTACAACATAAGCCGCCTGACTTTCTCCCTCTCCCCCGACATCGGGTCCGCCGGTCACATGCGCGGGGGGGGGGGGTCCGTGACCGCGCGGGAGCGCGCCTCCGGCGGCGCGCGCTCGCTCCCCAGAGCCTCACAGGCTAGCGACGTAGACCTACGTCGCTCTGCCTGTGAGGGGCTGACTGCCGCAGTAAATATACTGTGAGCAGTCGGCAAGCGGTTAAAGTAACGCAGTGCCGTATTGCAAAAAATGGCCTGATCATGAAGGGGGGGGGGGTAAAACTTCCGGAGGACAAGTGATTAAACTAGCCTCACTATGCATGCTGCCTTATATAATCTATAGCAGCCTTATTCACCTAGGGTTTCTGTAGGGGTTGCTAGGGGTTCCTTGAAGGATTAGTTATTTTTGCTTTTTTTTTTTATAGGTAAACACTAACAAAATTCTTTTTAGCTATCTGAAAGGTGACGATTCTTCCAAAGCATCACCAATATAAGGAGTAGTGATGAGCGGAACTGCGCTGGGTTCATTTCAATGTTTGGATGCTGAACCCAAACCCCATTGAAGTCAACGAAAGCCATATATGCCAAATTAAAACGCCCATTTTCTGGGCTGATAGGCAAAAAAAATAGCACAGGGAGCTGACCAGGACAACCGCAGCTCCACCCCCAAATTCAGAAGGTAGGTAGGATGCAAGGCATATATACTCCTGTTGTGCCATGCCCCTTCCCCCCACTTTGACAGCTGGGGCCCAGCAGGATGAAGTTACTGGAACAGGGCCTGGTGGTGACAATTGCTCTAAATCATAGAGCTACAGATCGAGGGGGGAAATCATTTAACAAAAACAATACTCAACCTTCTGTTTTAATTGCATTGAATTATACCGCCAATGATGGGTGCTCATCCTAATAATCCACAGAATTTTCAGGTTATATAATGTACAAAATGTAATAATCTCAGTAAATATTTACATTTCAAGGTTTAGTGCATGAATTTGTGAGGCTCTGATTATTGGTATTATTTTTTTCTGTCTCATCTTCTGAACGCAAAAATATATTTTTGTTTCTGATGTTTATCTCTACAGATTCAACCACCACCACTCGTGAGTATATTATAGGGAAAATTCTGCTATAATTCATACATGCCTTTTTTATAATCACATTTCATCTGCACATAGTATAAGTCTCAAAAGAGTCCCCTACCTCTCCTCCAATTGGAGGAGATAGCATGAAAAAAGGTTTTTTTTTTTAAGTGTCTAACAGGTTGTACTATAATTATTAATGATACAATCTTCCACAAATATATAAAAACATAATCAGTTTATTAATACATCAAATGTTAAAAATCATCTAAATCATCAATATAGCAACATCTTATAATATATGGCCCATCTTTATTTGCTTTTAAAGTATTTCACAGATTAGATGCAATATATGTGTCTTGGCTGGGACCATGCTGTGTTAAAGCAGATATTGGATTGTATTTTTGATGCTGTATGAGTGTATTTAACATCATGTACGTGGATCCTGAAGAAGACCCAAAATCGGGCGAAACGCGTTGATCCAGATCCTTTTGCACTTGTATCTGCACTTGCTTATTCCGTTAACTCGGGTTAATATTTGTGTCTGGCTATTTTACTGCTCTATTGATAATTTAGATGATTTTTAACATTTGACAACTTTTTTTTCCCCGCCATCTCTTCCAATTGGAGGGGAGAGATTGGGGCCTCTTTTATAATTTAGCTCTATTTGGGGATAGTGCCACGGTGTATTTTGAAATACAGAGTCTCCCGCTACCTATTCACTCCATATTATAAGTCACCTTTGTTTATTGACTAAAGCTGGCCATTAAAGATGGACTCAGATGTGTTCGGGATCTTACCTGCCCAATCCTACCAGGAAGCCGACACTGCACACGGCTAATCATAGGCAGTGAGACATTTCCCGATCTGTGCAGCTGTGGATCAAGGAAAGGTCTCACTGCCTGTGATTAGCCATGTGCAGTGTCGGTTTCCTGGCAGAATAGGGCAGGTGGGATCCCCAACAGGCCCCAGCCCATTCCTACTGGTCATATGTGTTACTGATTGATTGGATACTTGCCTTTAGAGTCAGGGTGATATTAAACCCAAAAACAAAAATGTAATAAATTTCTCCCTACCAATCCTTAAAGTGGTTGTAAAGGCTGAAGGTTTTTTACCTTCTTTCATTCTATGCATGAAGGTAAACAACCTTCTGTGTGCTGCTCCCCTCACAGTCCCCTCTAATACTCACCTGAGCTCCCTCTCAATCCAGTGATATGCATGGGAGCGTCGGCTATCCAGGGACTCCCTTTCCTCATTGGCTGAGACAGTAGCTGGAGCCATTGGCTCCCACTGCTGTCAATCACAGAGAGTGACCCAATGAGGAGAGAATGGGGATGGGGCCGAGCCACGGCTCTATGTGTCTTATGGACGATAGAGCAAGGCTCAGAAATGAGCATGCACCAGTGCCCCCATAGCAAGCATTTTGCTATTGAGGACACTGGTCAAGGGGAAGAGCCAGGAGTGCTAAGGGGGAACACAAGAAAATGAGTTCAGGGCTGCTCTGTGCAAAACCATTGCACAGAGCAGGAAAGAATAACATTTTTGTTATTTTTTTTTTCTTCTTGTTTAAAAAGTCAAACCTTTAATACCACTTTAAATGTGGTGGTCCCATTACATTGCTTTTTTTAAGGCTTATTTTTCTATTTTCACCTTTGTGATCCAGCTACTTACACACTTCTTGTCTTAGGGTGTCTCCAAACTGGATCGAGGTGCAATGGAGACACCTTTGGACAGCAGCATTGTCAGTCTGGGGTCATGGTAGTGTCAGATGCACTAGCAGATTTAAATGAATGTGAATAACAAATTAAGGCCAAACTCCAGCCAACACTTTTAATCAGTTAGGGCTTGTTCACACCTGAGGTGGGGGGTAGTAAAACTATGTGTACCCTCCCACTGTCAGTGGTAAATGTTTGTTTTAACCTTCTAACACTTCTGCTGGATAGCTTGGTCTGTAGAAAAATAATAGACTTACTAGCCAGATCACCAGGTGAAGATAAAAGGAAAAAAGTCTAAAAAAATCAAACCAAAAAATAATAATGCAGCCACCACATCTAAGAGAGCTGCAAAACAATACATTTTTGTTTTTGGGTTTCATACAAACTTGCTCAAGCTATCCCAAACCAGCAATCAATGAAGGAAGAGCGATCACTTGGGCAGCACTAAGTCGGACAAACAGCAAAGTTTTCGGGTTTCATTGCATGGCTCCAGCAATAGATAATTGACGCTTAGGAGAAGAAGCTGAAAATTAGTGCTAAGCCCAAGTTGGTCACCCTACACACACAAACCACATCCCAGCAGCAGATTGTATGCTTCCCTGCCAGCATACTGTGTTTGTTGTAGCTTGCAAAAGCAGAAAGCTTCTACTGTATGTACAGGCAGCTCTGTGCTGGTCAACCCAGCGCCTGGTCCACTTTTCTGGGACTGTTATGTGCCTAAGGCAGCCAGAGCTGGTTAGGAGGACATCTGCAGGCTAGCGCTACCTCCAACTCCAGGAACCAGTATGACGCAGGAAAGTGCACTCTAGCCAAGCTACACCCCATCTGCATTGGCAGCTGTAAGAGCAGTCAGGAAGCCGGGGGTCCAATGGGAGGAAGGCTGAGGAAGCTGAAGGCTCAGAGAGGAACCCTGACAGATGTCCATGTGGAGAGCTGGAACTGGAAGGAGAGAGCCTGAGGAGCTGATCAGTACAACAGGGAGGCTCGGTTCTGGTGGGAGAGCTTTGCCAGGAGACATCCCAATGCTCTCTCGCCACTCTGTTACCCTGCCAAGTTCTTTCTGTGTTATTACCGCCACTCTGCAGACCCCAGGAGTCGTCCACTTGTTCTTCTCTCCAGGTCAGGATCTGCAGAAAAACCCAATGAAATTATCTCAGGCTCTCTCCTTCCAGTCACAGTGCTTTTCAGAGGGCATTTGACAGGCAGAGAGGAGGTGTTATATCGCCTCCTCACCACCTGATTTAACCCCTATAATGCCACATTATGGCACTGCAATCACATGCATTGCATGCAGTTCCAGCGCAGCCTTATTAAACTCAATGGTGGGTTTCGCAAGCAGTGCAGTTTGTCAAACGCTGCAGCCCAAGGTAAAACAGCATGTGAATAGCCCTATCCAGCTCCTACAGTTGTGTTCAAAATTTTTCAACCCCCCAATGCTGTAAAGGGTTTTAGGGAATTTAGTGTACATTTGTAATTGTATTCAGAATGAAATCCTACAAGGACTTCTTAAAGAACCATATGCAACTAAAATGACATAAATTGGTTTTATAATACAGTAGTAAATGTTTCTTTTGTGAATTCTTCATTGACACAATTATTCAACCCCTTAAATACTACCACTCTGAAGAACAGAGGTTCATTTAAGTGTTTTCAATCAGGTATTGAAAACACCTGTTGATGTCAGGGAGCAGCAATAAAGCCTAATAATCACCAATTAGGCAGCTTTAAAATGACTGCGATACTCCGCTCCTTCTAGACAAACTAACTTACTGGTGTGATTACAAACATGGTGAAGTCAAGAGAATGGTCCAGGAAGACAAGAGAAGAGGTGATTACTCTTCACAGGAAGGGCAATGACTATAAGAAGATTGCAAAGATGTTAAACATACCAAGAGACACCATAGGAAGCATCATTCGCAAATTCAAGGCAAAGGGCACTGTTGAAACGCTACCTGGTCGTGGCAGAAAGAAGATGCTGACTTCAACTGCTGTGCGCTACCTGAAGCGTAGAGTGGAGAAAAGTCCCCGTGTGACTGCTGAGGAACTGAGAAAAGATTTGTCAGATGTGGGTACTGAAGTTTCTGCTCAGACAATACGGCGCACACTGCGTAATGAAGGCCTCCATGCCAGAACTCCCAGGCGCACCCCCTTGCTGTCTCCAAAGAATAAGAAGAGTCGACTGCAGTATGCCAAAAGTCATGTGGACAAACCACAGAAGTTTTGGGATAGTGTTCTGTGGACTGATTAAACGAAATTAGAACTGTTTGGGCCCATGGACCAACGCTATGTTTGGAGGAGGAAGAACAAGGCCTATGAAGAAAAGAACACCTTGCCTACTGTGAAGCATGGCGGGGGGGTCAATCATGCTTTGGGGCTGTTTTGCTTATGCAGGTACAGGGAAGCTTCAGCGTGTGCAAGGTACCATGAATTAACTTCAGTACCAGGAGATATTGGATGACAATGTGATGCAGTCCGTCACAAACCTGAGGCTTGGGAGACGTTGGACCTTTCAACAGGACAATGATCCCAAGCATACCTCCAAGTCCACTAGAGCATGGTTGCAGATTAAAGGCTGGAACATTTTGGAGTGGCCATCACAGTCACCAGACTTAAATCCGATTGAGACCCTCTGGTGGGACTTAAAGAAAGCAGTTGCAGTGCACAAGCCTAAGAATGTGACTGAACTGGAGGCTTTTGCCCATGACGAATGGCCGAAGATACCCGTAGATCGCTGCAAGACACTTGTGTCAAGCTATGCTTCACATTTAAAAGCTGTTATAACTGTAAAAGGATGTTGTACTAAGTACTAAGATTGAATGTCACTTGGGGGTTGAATAAAACTGATAATGATGTGAGCACAGAAAAGACATTTGTGGTTATTTCATTATAAATGTTGTGTTATATTTGTCTGACCTACACGTGCCTCTTTGATTTAATTGTAAGCAGGATGACTGAATGATCAAAATCAATGTCAAACTGGCCAAAACAATCAATTTCAGTGGGGGTTGAATAATTTTGAACACAACTGTATATTACAGCTCGGATTGAGCGGCTGGGGGGCAGAAAAGCTGTGGTTTAGGCACCTGTTTTTACCACCCCCCAACCTCCCATCCGAAAGAGACCTATTCATGAGCAGTTGTATATATTATTACCAGCACTAGGTGTTTGTTTTCTATATGTTTACGTACTTATAGACCTTCCTAGGTCCAAAATTATTGTTGAGCAGAATTAAGTTTGGCCCTTCACAACAGCCCCAGTTTCTCATGTGCCCCTGTTGAGAACATTAATTGCCCACCTCTGGTTTACATCATGGCCAGAGAACCCTGACATCTGCAGGTGAACACATTTATACATTTTTTGCATGTCTTGTAAGTTACATTGTAACCATCTCTCACTATATTTCTTCTCTTTTTGTACCCTGAAAACTAGCATGGCCCACCCCAGGTAAGTGCAGTATTTAATACCTCTTGTTCTACCACCTTGAGAAGAAGGGTCCTTTCACATGAGTGGTCTGCTCAGCGGACTCTGCTTTGCTCAGCGGGGGGGATTGATCTGCTGATCCTCACTGAGCAGGCGGATGACCGGTCTGTCTCCGCTCACTGTGCTCTCCTCTATGGGAAGATCAGATGAAAACAGACCGCCTGTCCATTTTTATCTGATCTGATCAGATCCTCCAGACAGATGGAAAATAGGGTCACCATCCGTCTGGATTTGGTGGACAGGATCGGATTGGATATCGTCAGGTTTCAACAGACATGTCACAGTTGACATCCGCTGCTCCATAGGGGTGAATAGAGGGTCCAATCAGAAAGCCAGTGTGAAAGGGCCCGTAGGGTCCAACTAGACCAGTAGTTCTCAACTCCTGTCCTCAGGACCCACTAACAGGCCAGATTTTAAGTATTACCGTGGGGAGATACAGACCAGAATACTGCAATCACTGAGCAGCAAATTATATTACCTGTGATGTATTTCAGTTATCTTGCAAACCTGGCCTGTTGGTGGGTCCTGAGGACAGGAGTCGAGAACCACTGAACTAGACACAGGATTTTTTTTTTTATTTCACCTTGTGATTTGGCCAGTAGCACCCTTCCTGTCTTATGCCTCATACACACGCATCGATAGTTGGCCGTGAATTTTCGGCCAACGTCCGATCGGCCGATTTTCTTGTTAGTATGATGCTTGTTAGTATGATGCTTTCGACAACCGACTCCGACTTTTCTGGTGTGCAGGCTATAAAATTTTTGTTGGCCGTCACCACAACGGCCGATTTTCCGTCAGTCAGTACAGATTTCGGCAGACAAAAATCTGATGAGCAAGACTGGGCATGCTCAGAGATGAAAAAACACACGGAAAGTAAACCAGCACATGACATCACTTCTGAAGTAGATTTTTGTTGGCCGAGAAAATTCGTGTGCAGTCTAGAGCACATTTCAACCAACACAACAACACTGGACAAAAGTCGGCCGATCGGTCGGCCGATAATCGTTGCGTGTTTAACGAGGCATTAGGGTCTATTTACAGGTGCAATGGGACTGAGTTGGACGTCTATTCCAGCGCAATCCCACCTCAATACAAAGCAAAATGCCTTGTCTCCTATGTGCCCGCATTGCAGTAGTGAGCGGGCGATGTGCGCTGAAATATACGCCAGGGCATCCTTTTTTTCACCGCAACACGGTTCATTTTAAAAGAAATGATCAGTGTGATGCACCGAGATCCTGGTGCTAATTATTAGTTTGATTAGTGATAGTTTTAAAACTAGGGGTATATTAATAAAAACACTTGGATAGCTATTCATACTGCTAAAATGACTGGTACATTTGTTAAAAAGGGTAAAATTGAATGTTCCCCTTCTATTTCCACATATTGAAAGGGTCGTTCATTCAAAAAAGAGTGCTTCAATAAAATACCTTATTATGGACACTAGAAGGATCTGGAGATCATAGAAAATGAAAATTTTTAATATTTAGGCCTTTTGCACACAGGAGTAAAAAAAAAAAAACGTGTTTTTTACTGATTTGAAATTAAATGCATTGTTGTCTATGGTACTTGAGTAGAGATCAGTAATACAGAATTTTAGTACAGAGCAATAAAAAAAAAAAGAACATTTCACATTTGAGTGCAGTAATTTGCACACATATGCATGTTTACTTGTCCAATTGTGTTTATGTGAGTATAAATGAGTATATTATGACACTGGCAATGAAGAAGAACTCATCTGTGTGCTTACGCACCAATTCTCACCTATAATCAACATTACTCAGGTCTTTACACAGTTTTTTTTACTCATGGACTTTCTGTCAACAAGTTCCTGAGTAAACATCAGTAAAAGATTACGCCCGTGTGCAACTGGTAATGGAACAAATCAGCAGAGGAATAATAGCTAAAGCTGGTCACACATGGCTCACATTGTGTGGGTGACTCTGTTAGAACCACCCAGCTGCATAAAGGTGGACTAAACAATCTAAGGAGCTGGGTGGAAACCATTGGCCGAAAGGGAACTGTAACCACATGCCATCAGATGCAGTCACTGTTCTGTTCTCAGACAGATGTGGGCACTGCAGCTGTTTGAATACAATATCTAGCAGGGAATCAGTGGCGTACCTAGAGCATTTGGCACCCGGGGCGGATCCTATATCTGGCACCCCCCCCCCCCCACTTTAAAATGTAAAAACACCCGCAAAAAATTGTAATGTCTCCAAGAATATTTATTGCACAAATTTCCCAGCCCCCCTATCACAGTGCCCTTTGCAGTCTGCCCCCCCCCCCCTGTCTCTCTAATCACAGTTCCCCCTTTTGCACTCTCTGCCTCCCTACCTTTGGCATAGACAGATAGCTAATACTATTATCAATGTGTTTAAGTTTGAGTAGGAGATTGGAGACATGCTAAAGGAGATAGTCAGAGACTGAGGACATGATGCAAGAGATGGTAAGAGACTACGGACCTAAAACAAAAGAAATCAGATACTGAGGACATGATACAAGAGATGGTCAGAGACTGAGGACATGATACAAGAGATGGTCAGAGACTGAGGACATGATACAAGAGATGGTCAGAGACTGAGGACATGATACAAGAGATGGTCAGAGACTGAGGACATGATACAAGAGATGGTCAGAGACTACGGACCTAATACAAGAGAAATCTGATACTGAGGATATGATACAAGAGATGGTCAGAGACTACGGACGGGATACTAGAGATGGTCAGAGACTGCAGAAAACACACAGGAGATGGTCAGAGACTGAGGACATGATACAGGAGATGATCAGAGACTGTGGACATGATCCAAGAGATGGTTGGTCAGAGACTGAGGACATGATCCAAGAGATGGTCAGAGACTGAGGACATGATCCAAGAGATGGTCAGAGACTGAGGACATGATCCAAGAGATGGTCAGAGACTGAGGACATGATCCAAGAGATGGTCAGAGACTGAGAAGAACATTAGGGGGGCCGGAGAGCACAGGGCAAGCAGAGAGCACTGGAGGAGCTGAAGGGCGCGGGGGGGGGGGACTGGAGAGAATTAAGAGGGGTTTGAAAAGCATTGTAGGGGGGTTGGAAGGCGCAGGGGTGGAACTCACTGAGGGGGGAGGCAGGGAGCACAGGGGGGTGGAGAGCACTGGGGGAGCCAGAGAGCATAGGGGGGAGATGAAAAGCACTGCGGGGAGCTGAAGAGCACTGGGGGGCTAAGGAGCGCTGGGGGGCAAGAGCACTGAGGGGTTAAGAGCACTGAGGGTGTTAAGAGCAAGGGGGGTGTTAAGAGCAAGGGGGGTGTTAAGAGCAAGGGGGGTGTTAAGAGCAAGGGGGGTGTTAAAAGCAAGGGGGGTGTTAAGAGCAAGGGGGTGTTTAGAGCAGGGGGGTGTTTAGAGCAGGGGGGTGTTTAGAGCAGGGGGGTGTTTAGAGCAGGGGGGTGTTTAGAGCAGGGGGTGTTAAGAAAAGGGGGGGTGTTAAGAGAAGGGGGGTGTTAAGAGCAGGGGGGGGTGTTAAGAGCAGGGGGGGTGTTAAGAGCAAGGGGGGTGTTAAGAGCAAGGGGGGTGTTAAGAGCAAGGGGGGTGTTAAGAGCAAGGGGGTGTTAAGAGCAATGGGGTGTTTAGAGCAGGGGGGTGTTTAGAGCAGGGGGGTGTTTAGAGCAGGGGGTGTTAAGAGAAGGGGGGGTGTTAAGAGAAGGGGGGGTGTTAAGAGAAGGGGGGGTGTTAAGAGCAGGGGGGGTGTTAAGAGCAGGGGGGGTGTTAAGAGCAGGGGGGTGTTAAGAGCAGGGGGGTGTTTAGAACAGGGGGGGTGTTAAGAGCAGGGGGTGTTAAGAGAAGGGGGTGTTAAGAGAAGGGGGTGTTAAGAGCAGGGGGGGTGTTAAGAGCAGGGGGGTGTTAAGAGCAGGGGGGTGTTTAGAACAGGGGGGGTGTTAAGAGCAGGGGGGGGTGTTAAGAGCAGGGGGGGGTGTTAAGAGCAGGGGGGGTGTTTAGAACAGGGGGGGTGTTTAGAACAGGGGGGGTGTTAAGAGCAGGGGGGTGTTAAGAGCAGGGGGGTGTTAAGAGCAGGGGGGGTGTTAAGAGCAGGGGGGTGTTAAGAGCAGGGGGGGTGTTAAGAGCAGGGGGGGTGTTAAGAGCAGGGGGGGTGTTTAGAGCAGGGGGGGTGTTAAGAGAAGGGGGTGTTAAGAGCAAGGGGAGGGGGGGGGCTGGAGAGCACTAGGGGGCCAGCAAGTTGTATAGGAGAGGGGATGGGACAGCTGCATATAGATGATTTGATCTTTACATATTCCTCCTGCTGCCGCTAACTGACTGCAGGAGGGAGAGGAGAATCGGCCATTCAACGGCAGCAGGAGAAATACGGAAAGATGAATCCTTCTATATCCAGCTGTCCCATCTCCTCTCCAGTCCAGACAGTCACACAGACACACAGGAGGAGGCTGCTCAGTGCTCACCTTCTTCCCGCCGGCCGCCGCCCCCGCGAGCAGCGCGGACTTTAGAAACTGCAGCTCCTTCACACTGACATATTCCGAGCAGCCTGACACCCCCCCAGTGCGTGGCACCCGGGGCGGCCCGCCCCCCCGCCCCCCCCCCCGTAGGTACGCCACTGCAGGGAATATTCCTCCATCCACGCTTTTTGGGTGTGAGCATAGATTGATTTATACAACTGTAAATGTGTACACCTAGCTTAAAGTGGTTGTAAACCCTTACATATACCCAGTGAAGTGACTAGCCTCAGATGATACACAGATTAATCAAATACACTTACGTTGTACTTGTTTATCTGCAGCAATTTTTCCTGTACAGACTTCGACAATACACAGATTAAGGCCGCTTTCACACTTCTGCAACTTGTCAGGCAACTTTGGACATCAAAGTTGCAAGACAAGTCGTTCCCCATGGTTTCCCATGATAACCATTTATATATGCACGACTTAAAGTTTCAGCAACTTCAAAGTAGTTTATGCACTACTTTGGTCCGACCTTCATGCAACTTGAGAGCCATAGGCTTCAATGTCAACCCTCAGAAGTTGCATGAAAGTCATACCTGAATGTTATACAATTCAACTTGTGTGCAACAGTTGTCCATTATCACTGGTCAAAGCCACAGTCGTATCCAAGTTGCACCCATCCAAAGTTGCATTAAAGTTGCACTCCAAAGTGTGAACAGAACCTAAAGGCCCATACATACGATCAGAAAATCGGAAGTAAAATTTCGTCCGACGAACAATCTGCTGATTTTCGGATCGTTAGTATTGTGCTTTTGACAGCCGATTATGAATTTTTGTACGACAAAAACTGGATGTGCAGGCTATAAAATTTTTATCGTACGTGAACACAACATCCGATATTCATTTAACCACTTTAGCCCCCGAGGATTTGGCTGCTCTATGACCAGGCCCTATTTTGCGATTCGGCACTGCGTGACTTTAACAGACAATTACGCGGTTGTGCGACGCTGTACCCAAACGAAATTTACGTCCTTTTTTTCCCACAAACAGAGCTTTCTTTTGGTGGTATTTGATTACCTGTGCCATTTTTATTTTTTATATAAATCAGCAACAATTTTGAAAAAATAACAATATTTTTTCACATCCTTTATATGAAATTCTCAAAAAAAATGTAAAAATCAAAATTATTTAACATTTTAGGCCAATTTGTTTTCTGCTACATATTTTTGGTAAAAAAAAAATCGCAATAAACATATTTTGATTGGTTTGCGCAAAAGTTATTGCGTTTACTAACTACGGGATTTATGTCATTTTTATTTATTTATTTTTTTTACTAGTAATGGCGGCGATCTGCGATTTTTTTGTGGGACTGCTACATTACGGAGGACAGATCTGACCCCTAACTGACATTTTTGACACTTTTGGGGGTACCAGTGACATTACTACAGTAATCAGTGCTATAAATATGCACTGTTGCTGTAAAAATTACACTGGCAGGAAAGGGGTTAACAGTACTGGTGATCAAGGGGTTAAATGTGACCCTAGGGGCGTGATTCTAACTGTGGGGGGTGTGGATTGTGAAGTCATCACAGAGACATGTGATCCCATATAGCAGGATCACATGACATCTGTGATAACTTCAGGGAGAAGTACGGACGGCTGTGTTTACATCAGCCGTCCGTCCTCTCAGCTGCCGGAGATCGCGAGTGGCCGGTGGCCCTCCCTCACTCTACAGGAGAACAAGCACAGCTGTGGTTTTAAAACACAGGCTGTGTGCTGGAACTCTCCTCTCCTCTGTAAAAGCAGAATTTGACCAGTGCTATGGAGTGTGCGGTGAGGCGTGAAGGACTAACAGGTGTAAGCGGCCAACAACCAAACCCCAAAAGGGGTCAAGATATATGTGAAGTGCAGAGAAAGGTTGTAAACGGCGCTACCTTGTGCAAATAAATAGTTAAATAGTAATAAAGTGCAATCTCTTATAATCAATAAAAAATGAGAGGGTGTGTCCCATAAAACCGAAAGGGTTAAAAAATTATATATACTGTGTATCAAGTGGGTACAAGTAAAAAGGTAAAATATCCTGGTGTATGATAGATAAAACCCAGAAAGAGCTGGAGTGCAATAAATAAATAAATAACATAGACAGTGTTTTTATTGTGATAAACAAGTAATTAAATCAATCCACTATGGAAATAAAAAATCAAATATTGGTGAATATTCCTGGCACTGTTACTATCAAAAGTGCAACATGCCAGTAGAAACCATATAAGTGAAGTAGAGTGAAATCAGGGAATAATCCCGTGTAAATGAATAAACCAAAATAAAATGAAAAATCAGCTGCAATCACCTGTGTGACCACTAGGCATAGTGAGTGGATGCTACGTTCCTTTTCTTCAGTTTATCATTGATACTTCACGCGGTTCCCCCTTTCTTTTTCCCCATATGGAAACTCGCCAATTGGTACTTGGTTGATTGTGGAGGGGGACCTTTGAAGATCCATCTTGCCTAACTTTCGTTTAGGGCAGGTTGTATATACAGCGCGACACCTAGTGGTCACACAGGTGATTGCAGCTGATTTTTCATTTTATTTTGGTTTATTCATTTACACGGGATTATTCACTCTGATTTCACTCTACTTCACTTATATGGTTTCTACTGGCATGTTGCACTTTTGATAGTAACAGTGCCAGGAATATTCACCAATATTTGATTTTTTATTTCCATAGTGGATTGATTTAATTACTTGTTTATCACAATAAAAACACTGTCTATGTTATTTATTTATTTATTGCACTCCAGCTCTTTCTGGGTTTTATCTATCATACACCAGGATATTTTACCTTTTTACTTGTACCCACTTGATACACAGTATATATAATTTTTTAACCCTTTCGGTTTTATGGGACACACCCTCTCTCCTCTCCTCTCCCATCATCTTTTTTATGTTGGCATTGGGAAAAGCTGCAGAATAGAGTCTTGCTGATAACAGAACGGCAAGGCAGCAGGAAAAAATGACACTCAGAGCTTTGGAGAGGAGCAAGTACACAGTATAGAAGGATTTGCTTTGTTCATATATCATGTCTGAGGGTTACACCCACTTTAAGGAGAGGAAGGTGTTTAATAGATATGATCAGAGTTAATAAAGGGTTAACAAGGGTTTAAATCAGTGCAATTGTAATAAAAAATATATTGTGTTTAATTTGCCATGATGTAAAGAAGGCCATTTGATCTCCGCATGAAGAAGTCTAAGGCCCCTTTCACACTAGTGGACTGATCGGGTCCGCCTGTCAGTTTTTCAAGCATACCTGATTGGACCCTCCATTGTCCTCTATGGAGTGGCAGGTATAAATGGACATGTGTTTATTTACACCCGTTGACGTCCAATCCAATCCGATCTGCTAAAAACAGATGAGTGGGGATCCGTTTACTATCTGTCTAGCAGATCGGATCCGATGAGAGTCAGGTGTTACCAGACAAGGGGTCCTTTACATCCAACCCCCCATAGAGGAGAATGGGCCGTGTCTGTGTCTGCTCTGCATAAGTGGAGCGGGCACGGACCAGCCATCCACCTGCTCAGCGGGGATCGGCGGATAGATTCCCCGGCGAGCAGGAGGACTCCGCCTCATGTGGGGGGTGCCTAGTATAAACAATGAAATTGCTATAGTGCAGGGATATGCAAACTGTGGGCTCCAGATGTTGCAGAACTACAAGTACCATGAGGCATAGCAAGACTCTGACAGCCACAAGCATGACACCCAAAGTCAGAGGCATGATGGGACTTGTAGTTTTGCAACAGCTGGAGGGCCACAGTTTGCATATCCCTGCAATAGTGTATCTAGAAACTAAGTCCCCTGTGGGTTTTTTGGACTGATGACCAGACTACATTATGGCAAATTTGTAGGACTCTTCTGTTCTTTCTTTTACTTCTAAATTCACTCTTGATGTCTGTATGGATAAATGATTGTAATATTTTTTGCTGCACTGAAATATAAGAGAATTAAAAAAAATGATTTCCATTTCAGCGTTATATACAAACTGTGGGGGATATTTTACCGAAAGTTGTGGGAGGTTTTCAAGCCCACAGTTCCCAAGCAATTACCCATCTAACTGTCGATGCACTTGGGAAATTATAACAGCGCCCGATACATACGTAGTAATCTACTTCTCCTCTGTAAAGTGAGTATTGTATGTTGCATGTACTGTATATCTTTAAATGTTGTAGCCATTGGGATTGTTCTGTAGATTTAAATAGAAGCATAGAAACAGAGAGGAATGAAATAAAGACCTGACAACATTTTTTAACATGTTGGTTTATTTGTTTATTTACTTATTTCATTATTTATTAGCCTTTTTGTCTGAATATAGACCTACATTGAGTCTGAGTTCACACTGGTGAGATACCAGACATTGCATGATGTGATTCGCATTGCATTGCTGTGCACATCACATGCAATATCTGTGCGATGCAATTCAGCCATATAGTTTGTATGGTTGAAATCGCATTGCATTCGCATCAAAATGGTGCAGGATCCTTATTTTGGTCTGCACTGGAATCTGATCGCATGGGTGCTCAGACCCATGCAATCCGATTCCACAGTTTGCACTGTGTGTTCTGCAAACTGGTTTGGGGGTGTCATTAACTTTATATTGACACCTGCAGAGTTTCACAGAGAGTAGTGTGAATTGCCTGCTAGTCAGATGCGATGCGGGAACCCGCACTGGAATCACTGTGCTTCTCGCATCACACCAGTGTGAACCCAGCCCTACCCCAAGCATATATAAAGGCTAACTTCACCCTTAGGAAAATGTTACATGCTACACCTGTATTTCGGCTGTAACTTGTAACATTCCTCCCAACTTTTTCAGATGGGAATGAGGGACACCTATTAGCAAAAGTACATGGATAGTGCACAAACCCCCTGCCATGCTCCCTTAACCACCCTGGCGGTATCCCCGAGCGTGACTCGGGGTGGATTTTTTAGACTAGGATCGGTATCCCAGAGTCACGCTCGGGGTAGATGTGCAGAGCGCGCAGCGGTGTCTCTTACCTTCTCCTGGCGATCCAGTGATGATCTCTCATTGCTGTGACCGCCAGCCGAGATCCCCGCCGCTCGTCCGTCGGTGTGATGACTTCCTGGTTCTGTTACCTGCAGCAGCAATGCTGCATGGGAGCGGAACTGGGAGGGAAATTCAAACGTTGCACAAAACACAAACACATAACACATTTTATATTTTATATATATATATATATATATATATATATATATATATATATATATATGTATATATGTGTATATATGTATATATATATATATATATATATATATATATATATATATATATATATATATATATATATATATAATGCATGAATTATAATCTAATCAATAATATAATTTTATTATATATATTATATAATAAAATTATATTATTGATTAGATTATAATTCATGCATTTGTGTTTCAAATTTATCACATCTGGGATGTCTACTAGAGTCTTGTTTTGGTCAGGTTTAAGTCAGTAATTACTAAGAATTGTAGGCCTATAATACATAATGCCAAATTTCCATGAAAAAAATTGTACCGCTTTTGGTACGTAATTCCTGACATAATCATACCACCAGGGAGGTTAAGGCCACTTTCACACTTGTATGACCTGAAAGTCATGTGATTTTGACACGACTTGAAGCAATGCCTGTGTAATGGACCTCAAGTCGCATCAAAGTCGGCACTCAGAAATAATAGGGTACGACTTGTCATGCGACTATACAGTCCCAAGTCGCAGGACATCGCACAAATGTGAAAGGGGCCTAAATTATGCAAAAAAAATATTTCTTAAACCCACAAGTGTTCTTTTTTTTTTTTTTTTTTTAACACTACTATTCCTTCATACTGCCTATTGAAACTTAGCACTGGGAAACACTTTTTGGGAAAGATAAATAGTGCATTTTATATACAACTATACAGATCAGACCAAATGAGGGACAAATGAGGAGGAAAGAGGGACAGAGGAACGTTGTTCAAAATCAGGAACAGACCATCACAATCAGGGACAGTTGGGAGCTATGATGTAACATGCTACCAACCTGTGACAGCATGCAGGAGTTCCTCTCCCTCACAGCCAGGGCCATCTTTAATATTGATTGGACCCTGGGCAAATATTTTCTTGGGCCCTGCCAAAACCACGTATTACCTATTTGCAGGCAGTGTGGGCTCAAGGGGCAGCTGCTTTGGGCCCCACAACAATGACTGGACCCCGGGCAGCTGCCCCTTTTGCCCTGTGTTAAAGACGGCCCTGCTCACAGCTGCTGTAACATTTAAAATTGACATGCCAATAAAGTTGACTGCCTCAAGGCAAATAGGTTGTTCACTTTGCAAGGGACAAGGGAAGTTGCGCTTCGCGTTGGAATTTCCCCCAGAGCTTAGTGAATGTGATGAATGGTGACTATGCAAAAAAAAAACAATACAATGCAAGGAAAGTAAAAAAAAATGCATTTTTGCTTGAACATGGTTGGATGATGGAAAACGGCAGAACTTCCCCTTATTCGCAAAGCTTTGTGAAAAATTTCCATGCAAAGTGCAACTTTCTTTGCAAAGTGAACAGTCTTTTTGCTTTTGGCAAAACAACCCCAATGATCTAATTACATTCAGGAAGTCACACGGATGGGATTTACAAAAACTTGAGCATGCAAAATCTGATGCAGCTCTGCATAGAAACCAATCAGCTTCCAGGTTTTATTGTCAAAGATTAATTGAACAAGCTGAAATTAGAAGCTAGAGATGAGCTCAGGCGTGTTCGAGTTGCTATGTGCCCGATCCCGCCAGGAAGTCAACACTGCACTCCACTAATCACAGGCAGTGAGACGTTTCCTAACCTATGCAGCTGCAGATTGGGATATGTCTCACTGCCTGTGATTAGCGGATTGCAGTGTTGGCCTCCTGGTGGGATCGGGCAAGTACGAACTAGAACACGCCCGAGCCCATCCCTGTTAGTAGCTGATTGGCCACCATGCACAGCTGCACCAGATTCTGCTTTACAAGCTAAAGTTGGATACACACTATACAATTATCTTTAGATTTTTTCCTTTAGATTTACCAAAACCATATAATATGAGGTCAAATCTAAACACTTTGAATTTGTATGCAATCAGGCAGACCCTTGCGCTACATAGTTAAAGGTAAATCTAAAGGAAATCGAACAACAAAAGTTGTACAGTGTGTTTCCTGACAGACTCCATGCCAGCATACGTATCGGGTTTGACCCCGCCTCCAAACTGTAAGATTCTGGTACCTCTGGTACCCTTATTTTCCACTTTTCAAATATGCGTCCCACCTTTCTAATTAGGTGGTACGCATACACCTTTAAGACGGATGACATCATCGCCGAGCGCCGCAGAGCGGCTATTTCAACCGCCGGCGTTCTCTCTCACATCGTTCGTTCAACCTGCCGTGTGTCCACATGCTTACAAGCTTACCTTGCTACCGGAACCTCCAGCTATTCCCTTTTACTTGGAAACAGACCGGAACCTCGCTACCGATCCCTGTATCTCGCTACTGGATTACTCCCTTACTACTGGACCCTGCTACTACTAACTTTACTAGTGATAAGTACCCCACAGGGGAATCCTCCATAACCTTACTTACACTATCTACCTC
Source organism: Pelophylax lessonae (assembly GCF_965119305.1). Lineage (NCBI taxonomy): Eukaryota > Metazoa > Chordata > Amphibia > Anura > Ranidae > Pelophylax > Pelophylax lessonae. The sequence continues at coordinate 255,421,693 of NC_138773.1, read as the reverse complement.
TGCACATAAGGACTGTTACTATCTATGCATACTAATTCTATCATCTGCACTGTTACATAGATTGCTAGCTCTTGAGTCTACTACCATCTATCCTTGCACTGGGTTAGTCTATCCTGTATTTGTCATCTGCTGTCCTTACCACCTGTTACCATACTCGATTACTAACCTATCTGCATTCTACCTAATACCATCTAATACTCTCCTGAACAATTCTATCAAGTGCTTGCCATCTCTGTCACTGTTCACACCTGTCCCTTCAGCACATCATCTTCATACTGTTATATACATCCTATCACTCCAGGAACATCTTATTGAGTGTGTATATCTGTATGCTGAAGCTGACAAGCCCACAGTGATGAGTCTGGAGAGTTGGATCTGGTTATTCAACACATCTCTACATGACTACTGAGTGGAGATTCTGCAGCTGCAAATCCAGCCTACTACAAAAACGCAGGAGCGTTACACAAACCTACCCATAGGACATCACTCCCATAAATCTTTGCACCTGTTCAGCACACGTGTTCCTTTTTTGTCCTCCTAATGGATTACCTGTATCCTACCTGAAGATGGATCCCAGGAGATGGATGTCTCTACCATTCGGGTATTGAGTTCTCCAATAAGCCCCAGCTGTTGCGGGGTATAGAGCAGGGGTGAAGATTCTTCTGACGTGCACCTTGGCCAAAAAGCCCAGCTGCTGCGGGTGGCCTGTCCCCTTAAAGAATTATGAAGTCCGGTGTGTGCTGTATGCTCATCCATCCCTGGTGACTAGTGGTTCGTTGGTGGTCGTGAGTACCCCTTGCCTGTTATATTTGTGTAACTCCATGGCAGCTTAAGTTTTTATTTCAGGAGCATCTTTTATGCTGCCATTCTCTTGTACACACCTCATGGGTTGTGGTAACATCGGATGCCAGCAGCACAGGTTGGGGGGCTCATTGCCTCTCGGAAGTGGCTCAGGGCAAATGGAAATTCCCCTCCCAGGGGATAGTGTCCAACATTCTGGAGCTACGGGCGGCCCTCCAAGCTTTGAAAGCATTTCCTCACTTGACAAAAGGTCTTCCAGTGATGCTAAGACTGGACAACACCTCAGCAGTCACATACATAAGGAAGCAAGGAGGGACACGCAGTTGGTCCTTGTTGCGAGAGGTGGAACCAATTATGGTCTGGGCTCAAAAGAACTTGTCCGACCTGTCAGCAGTATACGTTCCTGGAGTCCAAAATGTCCAAGCCGACTTTCTATCTTGTGTGCAGTTGGACAACAACGAGTGGTCTCTCCACGAAGAGGTCTTCGAGTGGATCCTGAGCCTGGGGTTCTCCCCAGAGGTAGACCTTTTTGCCTCTCCTCGCAACCGCAAGTTGAAAAAATATTATGCGAGGTTCAGGGATCCTCAAGCTCTAGGAATTAGACGCCCTCACGGATTGTTGAAGGTTCAACAGGGCATATGCCTTTCCCCCAGTTCCCATAATCCTTCAGTTTCTCCAGAGACTCAGGTCGGAAGCAGTGGAAATAGTGGCGGTGATTCCATTCTGGCCCAACAGGCCCTGGTTCCCTCTTCTAACACTCCTCAGTGTTCAGGATCCGATCCCGCTACCTCTCAGGCAAGATCTGCTATCTTAAGGCACCATATTGCATCCTTGTCCAGCCCGGCTGCATCTGAAGGTTTGGCTGTTGAGAGGGGAAGGCTACAAGCCTTAGGGTGCCCTGAAGAGGCCATCTCTACACTTTTGAGTGCCAGACGGAGTTCAACTAATTAAGTGTATGAGAGAATTTGGTCAAGATTTTCCTCCATCTGGCCACTAGGTCCAACCCTCATTCATCCATCAGGATCCAGGATGTGCTAAGCTTTCTACAGTCTGGTCTAGATCTTCCTCTATCAGTGAGTTCTCTGAGAGTTCAGGTGTCGGCTATTTCAGCCTTTACCGGCATTTCTTGGGCTACCCATACGCTAGTCCAACAATTCTTCAAAGGAACAATGAGACTCAGGCCCCAGAAAAAGCCAAGGTTTCCTAAGTGGGATCTCCCCTTAGTTCTGGACTTTCTATCACAACGACTACGTGACACAGATGAAACTCTTACCATCAAGGAGTTGACATTGATGACCGTGTTCCTGGTAGCCATTACATCTGCGAAGAGAGTCTCTGAAATCGGAGCTTTAGGGGCACAGGAGCCCTTTCTAACCTTTTTTTCCAGACAGGGTAGTCTTAATCCCTATGCTGGAGGCTAGACCGAAGGTTACTTCAGTTTTTCATGAAAACACGGAAATAGTTCTGCCTACTTTTAGGCAAGAAGAAGGTTCTTCTGTCCATCTGCTGGATGTTGGAAATTTCGTCAAGCAGTATCTGGAAGCTACGGTCTCCTTTCGACAGTCAGATCATTTGTTTGTCACTTTTGGTGGAAAGAACAAGGGTCTTCGGGCTTCTTCAAGGTCCATCTCTTCTTGGATCATCCAAACTATCCAATGGGCTTATAGGGCTAAGGGCTTGACCCATCCAGTGGAGATTACGGCTCATTCAACTCGGAGTGTCTCTACGTCCTGGGCAGTGTCCAGACACGTCTCGCCTGAAGTGATTTGTAGAGCAGCATCCTGGTCCTCTATAAATACTTTTTTGTCTCACTATTATGTTGAGCCGGCAGCTCTTTCTTCTGTTAACTTTGGTTTACAAGTCCTGTCTGTTTGACAGAGTAAAATTAAACTTTTTGTTCAGCACCTGCCCACCCTTTTGTGTACGGCGAGTTATTTCCCGATACGTATGCTGCCATGGAGTCTGTCAGGAAGACGGAAAATTTATATCAAATAGTTACCGTAATTTTCCTTTCCTGATGGACTCCATGGCAGCAGGAGTTCCTTCCCGGATTCTGAGGAGGATAGTTACAGAACACGTGTGCTGAACAGGTGCAAAGATTTATGGGAGTGATGTCCTATGGGTAGGTTTGGAGGCGGGCCAAACCCGATACGTATGCTGCCATGGAGTCCATCAGGAAAGGAAAATTACGGTAAGTATTTGATATAAATTTTCCGTTATCCAGCTTTAAGCTGACCTTACATGGGTTGAATTCCAAAAGAGTTTTCTTTTGAAAATCGTATCTACGAATTCTCGTTCGAATTTCGCACCGTTACGGGGCTGCAACAACAGCCGACTGTCATGCAGCCATCAAATTTGAGTGATTGGGCATGTTGGAAATTTTTTGAAAAACAAACGATTTTCTAATCATTGGTGGGAGAAACGTGCAAGAAATATAATTAAAAGGAAATATGCATGGGAGCAAGAAAAAAATATTCCAGGAAACAAAAGAAGATTCCGGGCCACAAAAATTATTTTATATAGCATGAGGTGAAATCGAAGACATGGTTGGTCAAAATTTGAAATTAATGGTGGCATCTTCAAATTACAAAATGTACAAAATTTCTATATGGCCTGCAGTATTTCACAATTTAACCACAAATGTCCATGTAAACTAATTTTTCATGTATTGGTTGACCTTATTTTGGACCAGTTCTGGACTGCCCCACGCAGATATACTGCAGCAGGGCGGCCCTCCTACGCGAAATTACGTACCTGTATGTCATTTTGTGCACTGGGTCACTGCTGGCGACCTGCTCCCTCTGTGATTGGACACAGTGGGAGCCAATCAGCGGTTCCAGCGGACCCGATGTTCGCCGGCACCCCGTGATCCTTCATGAGAGAGACAGAACAGCTGTCTGCGTATGTAAATAAGGCAGACCGCCATTCTGTGAGAGGGGAAGATGGAGATCTTGTGTTCCTGCTAAGCAGAAACACAGATCTCTGTCTTCCCCTTAGACAATGCACCCCCAACACAGTTAGCAAGCACTCCCAGGGAACACATTTAACCCTTTGATCGCCCCTGATGTTAACCCCTTCTCTGCCAGTGTCAGTACAGTGACAGTGCTTTTTTTAGCACTGATCACTGTATTAGTGCCAATGGTCCCCAAAAAGTGTCAATTAGTTTTTGATACTATTAAAAAAAAAAATGTCATAAATCTATCCTACAGTTTGTAGACTCAATAACATTTGCGCAAACCAATCAATATACGCTAATTATGATTTTTTTTTTACCAAAAACATGTAGCAGAATACATATTGGCCTAAATTGATGAAGAAATTAGATTTTTCCATTTTTTTATTGGATATGTTTTATAGCAAAAAGTTGAAAATATATATATTTTTTTTCAAAATGGTTGGTCTTCTTTTGATTATAGCGCAAAAAAATAAAAACCGCAGAGGTAAGCAAATACCACCAAAAGAAAGCTCTATTTGTGTGGGGGGGGGGGAACCCATCAATTTTATTTGGGTACAGTGTTGCACGACCGCGCAATTGTCAGTTAAAGTGACGCAGTGCCGTATCGCAAAAAATGGCCTGGTCATGAAGGGGGTAAAACCTTCTGGGGGTTAAATGGTTAAAGCTTAGTAGGCAGCAAGGGTGGAGCCAAGCCTGACTTTTACAGGAAAGTCCAAACTGGCATAAAACAAAAGCTGTAACCTTTGCTTATGTTTTATTATCATATGGTTAGTTTGAATTGCCCAGGCTTGTGACAGGCTCACTTTAAAGTAAGCATTATAAAAAAATCTATCATATGTAACAATTTATCTATTTATTTTTTTATTGATTCACAAAGACAGATTCCCTACATGCACCCAGTTGAACTACTAAAATAAATTGTTTGTTTGTGGAATTCTTCCATGCAAAGCAATATTAACTAAACATTTCCTCTTTTTGTTTGCTAGCATAGAAAGTAATCCAAGTTGTATCTGGGATTTTGTGTCTATACATGATGGACCTCCTTGGAGCAATATGATTGCGAAGATTTGTGAACCACGATCTTATACCTTTTATGCCTCATCTAATGCAATGACCATTGTGTTCAATAGTGATATATCAGTTGAATACAAAGGCTTTCAGGCAATATATTATACTCAGACATTTTATGATTCAGGTAAAAACAATACATTGATTTCGTATTACCAATTATTCTGACTCCAATTGTTGTACACTGGGATGTATCTTTTCCTGAGACCTCTATGCAGGGCTGGCCCAAGCATTGTGCTGCCTGGGTCCAAGAACGAAATGCTGCCCCCCCCCCAAAAAAAAATTACGCCCACCAAAAAGCCCCCACGTCCATTATATTTAAAATGTTGAAAATATTATATATACTGTTATCTTCTTGCATAACTCACCACTGGACCGGTCCACCAAACACCCACTGTCTGTCCTCAGTCCTCCTGTCACTCCTGTGTCTGCCGCGCCCCCCGCCCTAGAAGATCCAGCCTGCCCTGTGTGAGATGGAGTGCGCTGATGTCTGATGTCATTGCGCACACTACGATCATGTGAGAGACATTCCACAGAGGAGACACTCCGCCTCCTCATACTCATCGGTTTGCATTACGGCGGCAGTATGAGATGGGGAAATGCCTCCCGTAACGCGACGCAAACTGATGACACACAAAACTGCTGTAAAAGTCAATTTGTTGGGAGTCAATTTGTTGCCCCTATCCAAATGCTGCTTGGGCCCAATGGACCCAGCTGGACACATGGTAGGGCTGGCCCTGCCTCTATGCCTAGTCTGAATATAGCAGAGGCACTCACTACAGATGATCTTATTCTTATCAACAGTCCCGGATCTGCAGAGACACTGCTGCTTTTCAGTCACAGGTCCCACAACTTCTGCATCCTGGGTTGCGTCCTGAAATCAGGGCTCTTTCAATATCGTGTACACAATAGGGTGGCCACCTCATCACTTTAAAGCAAGACACACATTATTTACACTGGTTCTGTGGCTGATTGGTAATTAAACTCACTTAGTGCCTTATCTGCATTTTATCAGCCCCAGAACCTGTGTAATGTATATGTGTCCTGGATTAAAGGGATGAGGTGGCAACCCTAGTACCCACTACTCCCCTCTCGCTTTACAGTATGTGCTGTGTATAGTCTCCCCCTTCTTCCCTGTGCACAGTCTCTTATATGTAGCACCCTCCTAGATAGGTGCTAAGCAGAGAGAGTAGTTTGCTCTGCCGCTTAACAGGGTAGTACCCGGTAAAACATAGCCTGCTCCATCTGCTTAACAGGGGAGCCTGATCAATAGTTATAAGTAAATGTGGAAGATAACCACGCTATGCTAATGTACCAATAAGCAGCAGCTTATAGTGTGACAAACACTTAAACAAAAATTATATCAAGGTAAGCCGCGCTAAGCAGTGACTTTGTGCTATAACACACTAAGTCCCCGTTCACACTAAGGCGACCTGTGAGGCAACCTGGTCACCTCACAGGTCGCCGTAGGTCGCATCCCATAGGGAAGCTGCGGACCCGTTCTAATAGGAGCGACACAAGTCGCTCCGACTTAGAAAAAAAGTCCGGAGCTTCTTTGGGGCGACCAGGAGGCGACCGCCATAGACTTCAATGTTATGAAGTCCGTGGCGGCCGCTCCGAGGTCGCGGTTCGAAGTAGCCTCGCCCCTATGTGAACGGGGCCTAAATATTATATATGGTGAAAATACCAAGTTAAATACTTAAATATACAGTGAATAAAAATAATAATAATAACAACAACTTGAATGTGACATACACCCAACAAGGAAGTGTGCAAGGCAAGCCGTGCGTGGAGTTAATTAAAGTTCAATAGTCCCAATAAGGACCCAAAAAATCAACAGTGACAAATAAAAATGTCTAAAGGTCAAAAATGATCTTGACCACAAAAACTGCTGGAAAACACCTGGGGATCAATCCAGTAGTCCGTGTGAGATTCCAAAGTGTTAGATCACTCCTATTGCAAGGAACAGCCACTAGATACGCAGACTGCTTACCAGATTGAGGTATATCAAGTGCCTGATTCAAAGGTGTGTACTCCCAGGATCCTCAATAGGATAGACCAGTGGTTCTCAACTCCGGTCCTCGGGACCCACCAACAGGCCAGGTTTGCAAGATAACTAAATTACATCACAGGTGATCCCATTTGCTGCTCAGTGATTGCAGTATTCTAGTCTGCATCTCCCCAAGGTAATACTTAAAATCTGGCCTGTTAGTGGGTCCCGAGGACCGGAATTGAGAACCACTGGGATAGACCTCTGGATAAATTCCAACCTCAGACGACAGGAAAAGCTCAACAAACATAGACCACGTGCATGAAAAAAATGATACAAGATCCCATAGCGTAACACTGTATAATTATTATGGGTGCATATATCACAAATGTACACCCAATGGTGAAATTTACACCTTAAGTGCAATCCACTTAATAAGGAAAAAAGTGCTAAAGTGAAAGATAGTGACCTCCACCGATATTACAAGCTGCTTACCAGACATACAAATGAGTATAGCCAAAGGAAGTTGCAAATAACTAAGTATGTGCCAAACTCCAGTCAGAGAAGCGACCAACACCCACATGCACAAATTGCTTACCAGATGTACACAATTAAGTGCCAGTATCAGATAACAATTTGTTTGAGGGAATTAAAGCCAAAGGAAGGAAATCCCAAGGTGTGCGGAAACTTCAGTCAGGAGCGTGACCACCACCGACATACAAAACTGCTTACCAGACATACTCAGTAATAAGCCAATGTCCAATGCCAGTAAACTCAGGATCAAAGAATTCAGCAGGTCCCAACATGGAGGAATGCCTTCAAACAATATCTCCAGCAGGCATCAAGTCTCAGGTTCATATAAAAAAGAATAAGGTGTCCCATAGTGTAATACCATAACATTTATTAAAAAAAAAATTAAGGGAAGCAACTTACAAACATCAGAAATAGAGAGCGTTTGTTTGAATGAGCCGCCGGCCGGTCGACTCTTCCGCCCGTCCTCAATCTCGTATTGGTGAATACTACAGTGATGTCAGCACGCCGCGACCGACGTACGTTTCATCAGATATGATGAAACGTACGTTGGTCGCGGCGTGCTGACATCACCATATATAATATTTAGTGTGTTATAGCACAAATTCACTGCTTAGCGCGGTTTACCCTGATCAATAGTTATGACTGTTGCATGTGTCCATGTGTGATTCATCTGGGCTGAGGAAGTGTCCCCACTGTATCCAATAGGGGAGCCTGTTGGACAGTGGAGGAAACCCAGCCAGTGACACACAGGCTTTGTAACTATCCCAGTGGGTTGGCACAAACAGTGGTGCATCCTGGGATATGTTATAAAAGCCAAGGGCACATGTGACAGGGTGTCTTTGGGCAGGAAGCCAGGTCCCAGGAGGAGGGTGACGGCTGTCTCTCCTCCTGTTCGCTGTGGAAGGTGGTCACAGGCCTAGTGCACCAGGAGTGTGGACCTGAGCCAGGAGGTCCAGGAAAGCTGACAAGCTGAGTTGGAGGCAGAAAAACCTTGGGGAAAACAGTGTCCGTGAGTACCGGGAAGCTTGCGAGGGGTCTGCCTAGGAAGGGGGACCGCTCCAATGGAGTGTCAGTGAACAGGAGTTCAGCACACACAGCAAGTGAGAAAGGGGGTGCCAAGTTAGACCCTGAAGAGTAACTTAACAGGATCATATTTTCAATCTCTGCTTTAGTGGCAAGGTGATGCAGCGGCCTTGCTGCACACACTACAGTCAGTTGTCCTCAGAATTGTGCATAGTTCATAGTTGGAGTATCCCACTCATCCCTTCTCCCATCCCAGTTCTAAATAAAACACAAAAAAACAAATCCCCTGGACTGTTCTTTGTCTGAGCCAAGCCTTTAAAGTGATAAGTTTCCACAGACTGTTGCTACGGGTAACCCAGGGGAATCCAGAAAGTGCAATTCTTAGCAGTCCTCTAGGGGGCAGTGCTACATATATATGTTATGGTATGTTTATTCACATACCCCAGAATACCGGCCAGTCCAGACCCCACCTCTGCCCCCACCCCTTGCTCAATGTTTCTGCAGCTGCTTGCAGGTCTAGGCTTGTGGACGCCGCTGGGTGTGCGATGCCCCCAGACAGCTATATGGTGAACACATGAGATTCGTTAGTGAACAAACTTCTTTAGGGTCATTCTACACAGAGAAATAATTTACAGGTAAAAAAAGACAGTACAGTGTTATCAGTGGTGGGATTCAAAAATTTTAGTAACCAGTTCCGACTTTCCCAGCAGAATGACCAGCATGCCCCCTTTCAATGCACAGTGACCAGCGTGCCCCCTTTCAATGCACAGTGACCAGCGCAGCGTGCCCCCCTTTCAATGCAGAGAGACCAGCGTGCCCCCTTTCAATGCACAGTGCCCACAGCATTGCCCCCAACCATTGCAGAGTGCCACGGTATTGCCCACAATCATTGCAGAGCGCCACAGTATTGCCCGCAATCATTGCAGAGTGCCCACAGCATTGCCCCAATCACTGCAGAGTGAACACAGCATTGCCCCCAATCATTGCAGAGTGCCCACAGCATTGCCCCCAATCATTGCAGAGTGCCCACAGCATTGCCCCCAACCATTGCAGAGTGCCACAGTATTGCCCGCAATCATTGCAGAGTGCCCACAGCATTGCCCCCAATCACTGCAGAGTGCCCACAGCATGCCCGCAATCACTGCAGAGTGCCCACAGAATGCCCGCAATCATTGCAGAGTGCCCACAGCATTGCCCCAATCATTGCAGAGTGCCACAACATTGCCCGCAATCATTGCAGAGTGCCCACAGCATTGCCCACAATCATTGCAGAGTGCCACAGTATTGCCCGCAATCATTGCAGAGTGCCCACAGCATTGCCCGCAATCATTGCAGAGTGCCACAGTATTGCCCGCAATCATTGCAGAGTGCCCACAGCATTGCCCCCAATAATTGCAGAGTGCCCACAGCATTGCCCCCAATAATTGCAGAGCGCCACAGCATTGCCCTCAATCATTGCAGAGTGCCCACAGTATTGCCCGCAATCATTGCAGAGTGCCCACAGCATTGCCCTCAATAATTGCAGAGTACCCACAGCATTGCCCCCAATAATTGCAGAGCGCCACAGCATTGCCCCCAATAATTGCAGAGTGCCCACAGCATTGCCCCCAATAATTGCAGAGCGCCACAGCATTGCCCTCAATCATTGCAGAGTGCCCACAGCATTGCCCTCAATCATTGCAGAGTGCAACAGCATTGCCCCCAATCATTGCAGAGTGCCCACAGCATTGCCCCCAATCATTTTTCTAGAGCTTTTTTTTTTTTAATACATCCATTAAATTGTACTTACTTTTGTACTACTAGTCACTGTCACTCTGTGTCACAGATCACAGTCACTGACTGCTCACTGCTCAGATTCTTCTCCTTGGACCTTGTTCGGTGCTGGCTGCTTGGAGAGAAGCTGCTGGAGCCTGGAGGGAGGAGGTGGGTGGAGCCAGGCAGCGCGCGAGGAAGGACTCGGAGGTTCCACTGTGGATGCTGGGGCATCGCTCTCCTCCACTCCTTAGACCGGCGACGAGGTGACGTCACTGGTTGCTAGACGCCAATCGGCGGTTGGCATAGCAACCAGTGCACTCACTGCGGGCGGGCCACGGCTGCTGTACAGGCCAGCGGCGCGGCGGCGGGACTACAAGAGAAGCTTTCAGCTCCGCCGCGCTGCTGGCCTGTTCCTGCTGGGGAGAAAGGACCATGGACTGGAGAGTTACACAGTAAGTGCCATGGGTAATATTTTTTTCGGGGGGTGCAATTGACCCGATGCCCCCCCCTGGATTCGCCACTGGTGGAGGCGGGGACTGGGAGGCGGCCTGGCTGGAGGAGAAGAGGCTCAGATTCAGAAGGCCTGGTGACGTCACTGGTTGCTAGATGCTAGGCGGCCTCTAGCCTAGCAACCAGTGCTCCCCGCAGAGAGAGAGAGCGCCGCCGCAGCCACAGACAGGACAGTCACGATTCACACAGAGGCAGAGAGAGCAGCGCTGCAGCCAGGACACAGAGGACAGATCACAGATGGTCAGTAGCAGTAAGCCGGTTCTGCGAACTGCCACATGTTTAGTAACCGGTTCTGTAGAACCGGTGAGAACCGGCTGAATCCCACCACTGAGTGTTATTATTATTGACTATAATAATAAAAATAATAACATAGTTAAACATTTAAAAAATGTAAAAGATTCTAAATGTGTCCATGCTAGAATAAGAAAGGCATTTATTAAAACAGTGTACTAAATAAAAGCTCTAATATGTCCTTAAGCCCCCGTTCACATCGGGGGGATTTGACATGATGCAATTTGACATGTCAAATCGCAAGTCAAATGGCAGCCTTTTGCAGCACCACACGATTTCAAAAAGCAGTTCCTGCACTACTTTTGGCAACTTCAGGGGCGATTTCAATACTGTAGAGATCTGTGCATAAACCCGAACAGATGTCTTTCAAATCGCCATCAAACTTGCACTGAAATGCTCGGCTGAACTCGCACGATTTCAAACTCGCCTCTAATGTGAATGAGGGCTAAACGATAACTTTACTTTGGTGGAAAAAAAAGTTCTAAACAAAATAAAAAATAGTATAGCATATACTGTGAAGAGGGTTTTTTCTTTTGCACACAAAATAAATAGGTGTTGCCACCGTCCCTAATAGAGTATATTGGGGTTTTCTGGTGCCTCAAACCAATAGTAAGTGGGACTTTGCGGGCAAGTAAATGAAAGTATATATATATATATATATAAGTTTACAAAATAGGTGCTCAAATAAGCGGTAAAAAGAAATATAGTATTAAAAGTCAACAGAAGTTTATTAACATATAATTCCAGGTATTGTTAATAACGTAATGGTGAATAATGTGCTTGGGGTAAAGAGCCCAAGTGTGAGGAAGTAAGAAAGAAGTTGATTCTGAAAGAATCAGTGACAGTAGTGCATAGGTGACATATTCTTGAGGAGTTTGTGGGGTTGTTTTCCCATAGATATTAAAGGGACATTGGTCCCCACAAGAGGATCCTCAATATTCGCTGACGCGTTTCGGCTCATAGGCCTTTTTCAAAGCGTTAAGGTCACTCTGTGCTTGTTCTATAAAGAAGAATATATATCCTCAGTATTGTCATCAAAAAATGGTACAGATAACTTTATAAGTAGAATAATGTTGTTCCACATACATGAGTTTAGCTGGCAGTGACTGCATGGGGCTCCCCTGTCCTTATTGTAGTCACAGCGAGATCATATTCTGCGTGCAGCCTGGGATGGTGGTGAAAAAGATTTTAATATATATATAAGAGAGATGGATGATTTTATATGGTGTGTCCAATATATATGTATATATATATATATGATATGATGACCACTTACAGTTTTTTGCTGGCGGGGGTAAAAAAACTCTTCCTCCAGGAGGGGGGTTGTGGTTTTTTCTTCCTCTATTGGTGCCAGAGTCTTGGTCTGTTATAAATGTATGGTATAGTATATAGTATGTAGGGACTACCAAATAGCTGATATCGCTTGGACATACTTCCATCAATGGATAATATGGTGCTTAGGTGCTTAGAACAGTAAATAGTGTGATTTCATTGGTGCCCAAATTTTATTGGTAATAACTGGGGAGTTTCCCTTTAAAGACTTACATTTAGTAGCTGGTCTTGGTTGTGGAGAAAAAGTCCATCCGGCTGGCGCGGGTTACGTCTGTCTCCTTCTCTCTGCACGAGAGAAGTGAAGACTGACCGTCGATCCCCGGCCTTTTAAAGCCCTCGGCGCATGCGCAGTGACTTCTGCACATGGGACGGCTTTAGCTTCGAGCGTGATGAGACGTCAGTACGTGCTCCTGCGCTTGTCGGATGCGCGCGCAGGTTGCTACGGCTCGTAGTGCAGGACGCTTTCTGGCCGCCAGCACGGAAGGAGGAGCCCACCTTTTCCCGAAGGTAATTGGTGGATCCCAAGCAGCCCCTATGTGAGTACGTAGGGGCTACCCGTGCTGGGTGTGACTAGCGGGGCTGGGGCCGGCTCATCTGCAGAACTGACAGCTATATATCATGTGTGTGGATTTGTCCTAGTACAATCGTTGACATAAAAAAACACAGGATTATACATGTGCCGTAACCAATGGTGACAGAACACAGTAACAGAACAAAATTCATGAAAGTAACAAAGATAAATAATTAATTAAATTAATTATGCAGTAAACCGGTAGTACAAAAAGATATAATGAATGAGTAAAATAAAGATGTTTTAAATAAAAACATTAATCCCACTTCAGGGAATCTATGGGTCGAGAAGGAGCAATCCCGGTATCCGGGCACTCCAGGGTCATCTCGAGGCCATGCTCATGTAATTTTCTGGTACCTTTGGGTACCCTAATTACTCTTTCATAAGTGTATGCGCCCCACCATTCTCTTTTGGTAAGGTGCGCATACACCTTTAAGACTGATGCTGTCATCACTGAGTGCCGGACTGGATGGCTATTTAGATCGCCGGCTCTCACTCACATGTGTTCGTTCAAACTGCTTTGTGCCTTGATGCTAACCTGTCTTGAAGCTCTCATGCTTGCAAGCATACCTCGCTGTCGGAACCACGCTGCGCTGATCCCTGTATCCCGCTACCGGATCATCCGCTCTTGCCGAACCTCTCCTCTGCTACATTGTTATTAGTGATAAGTACCCCACAGGGGAAACCTCTATAACCTTTATACTAAAGCTTACACTATCTAGCTCTGCATACTAAGGACTATTACTACATCTGCATTATCTAAGATTGCTAGCTCTTGAGCCTACTACCACCTGTTCTTGCACTGGGTTGATCTCTCTTGTATGTCCACCTGCTACTCTGTCATCTACTACCATACATGATTGCTAAACCTATCTGCATCCCATCTGCTACTATCTTACTTTCAAGAACATTTCCTTTCAAGTGTCTGTCATCTACCATCTCTACCCAACCTGTCTCTTCAGCCTATCATCACTGTGTTACTATATACATAAGTCACTCTAGGAAACATCTTATTGAGTGTGTGTATTTACTTGCTGAATTGAGATCATCCACACATGATGAGTCATTGAGAGTTGTGATTGGTGTCTCAGCGTTTCTCTACATGACTACTGAAGTGGAATAGTTCTGCAGCTGAAAATCCACATCATACGTAAAACGCAGGAGCGTTACAGATTGAACGAACCACAAATGGATTCAGCAGAAATAACCACTCAGATGACACAATTAAAACAGCAAGTAACGGCGTTAATACACGCACTTGCTGAATTAAAAGAAGACAATCAGGCTCTGTCGCAGCAGGTAATTAGACTGACACAACTTACCACTGCTCAGTCCCCTGAACCCAAAATAAATCCTCCTTTGGTATTTACAGGCGATCGCAAAAAATTTCGCGAATTTAAAAACGCATGTGAGTTACTTTTCTTGCTAAAACCCTGTACCTACCTTACTGATCACATTAAGGTTTGTACTATTATTGCTTACCTAACAGGCGATCCTTGGGCCTGGGCAGACTCTCTTTTTGAGAAAAACGACCAGCTTCTCAACTCCTATGCCTTGTTCCTAGCAGAACTCACTAGCCTATATGATGATCCCAATAGGCAGAGTACTGCCGATCTTCAATTAAGATCCTTGAAACAAGGTAGGAGACCTGTAGAAGACTTTGTCGCAGAATTCAAGAGATGGACCCTTGATTCAGAATGGAATGATGCATCTCTGAAAACCCAATTTAGGCTTGGCCTATCAGAGGCCGTTAAAGACGAGCTCGCCCGAGCGGATCTGCCAAAAACCCTGGATGCATTGATACAACTCAGTATCACCATAGATAGAAGACTACGAGAAAGAAAGGCTGAGAAAATGGGAATGCCATTATCCAGTTCTTCTCGGATTTCGGCCGTTGACCCCGTTCCTATGGAGGTAGGAACCATACGCCCACCTCTATCAATTATGGAAAGAGCCAAAAGACGATCTGGTAATCTCTGCTTGTACTGTGCATCCCTGGATCACAAGATAAACGTCTGTCCCCTAGTCTACAAAAAGAAGGGTGAGTGTTCACATGTCCTCCTAGGGGGATTGACAACTTCAATCACTAACCCTTACCTTTCTGTTTGCTTAACATTACAGTGGGACCAGAACAGGATTACTACTAAGGCCATGATTGACACAGGATCTTGTGGAAATTATATTGACATACGTTTTGCTGCTTTAAATAAAGTTCCTATTATTTCTAAACTTAAACCTGTCTCAGTAAGTCTTATTAACGGTGTTCCTTTATCCTCTGGTCCGATCACTGATCAGACACAGGCACTCCTAGTCACTACTAACGGGTCTCATATGGAGACCACTACCTTCGATCTAATACCTTCACCCCACTTTCCCATTGTGTTGGGACTTCCCTGGTTGCACACACATATCAACCAACCATAGATTGGAAGGAACGGACCCTGGCCTTCCTCTCTTGCTCTTGCGAGGGTACGTGTAACCTCCCGTCTTTCGGGAAGATCCTGTCTGTGGTGACAGATGAGATTGCACCACTATGTTATCAGGATCTCTCTGAGGTTTTTCTTGAGAAAAATGCTCAAGCACTACCTCCCCATCGAGACTATGATTGTAGCATTGATCTACTCCCAAATAGCAAATTGCCGTTCGGTCATGTTTATCCTCTTTCACAGGATGAACTTTCCCATCTCAAAGACTATTTGGATGAGAATTTGAAGAAAGGTTTTATTAGACCTTCCACTTCTTCCACAGCAGCAGGACTCTTTTTTGTCCGCAATAAGGACTCAAGTCTCAGGCCTATCATCGACTATAGGCAATTGAATGCTATTACAATAAAAGATCGCTATCCTCTACCGCTTATCCCTGAGCTCATTGAGCAGGTGCGTGGAGCTACCTATTTTTCAAAATTGGATCTGAAAGGAGCATACAATCTCATTCGAATCAGTGATAGACACGAGTGGAAGACTGCATTCAGAACCAGATACGGATTGTTCGAATATCTTGTAATGCCATTCGGGCTATGCAACGCCCCTGCAGTTTTTCAACGATTTATAAAACGATATTTTCAGAGACTTACTAGATGTCTGTGTTGTGGTATATCTGGACGATATACTTATATATTCACGATCCCTGTCTGAACACATAAGACATGTAAGACTAGTATTATCGAGATTGCTTGCACACAACCTTTATGTGAAACTGAAAAAATGCTTGTTTCATAAAGAAGAGGTACTGTTTCTAGGCTACATCATATCCAAAACAGGAATCGAGATGGACATGAGTAAGATATCCTGCATTCAGGATTGGCCTACACCAACCACACGCAAGGCGCTACAGCGATTCCTTGGATTTTCGAATTTCTACAGGAAGTTCATCAGAAACTTCTCTGCCATTGTGAGACCCCTCACACAGCTCACTAGCATTAAAAAACCATTCAAATGGTCAGATGAAGCAAATAAAGCTTTTCACCTGTTAAAGACAAGGTTTACTTCTGCTCCCATATTACGCCATCCAGACCCATCCCTCCAATACATTCTGGAAGTAGATGCGTCAAACATGGCAGTAGGGGCAATACTCTCCCAACGACCAACTCACACTTCACCACTTCATCCAGTCGCCTTTTTTTCTAAATCCCTAAGCAGTCCAGAGATAAATTACCCCGTGGGTGAAAAGGAACTGCTTGCTATAAAATTGGCTCTGGAGAATTGGCGACATCTACTCGAAGGCACCCAATTACCAATACTTATATACACGGACCATAAAAATCTCCAATATCTTCAGACTAACAAAACTCTCTCTCACCGACAGGTACGATGGTCACTATTCTTTCTAAGGTTTAACTTCCTAGTGACCTACACACCTGCAGATAAGAACAAAAAGGCGGATGCACTATCACGACTAACTGAAGAAAACTACTTCGAAATCCCTTCCGTTCCTATAATACCTCACAAACGCATTATTGGAGTTGTCCGTTCCTTGAAGGAAGAGGTTTTGCATGGTATAAGTTTGGATTCACCCCCACCACAACTAAATACTGATGCAGAAGGCTTCCTCTACTACAACGACAAACTTTACATACCACCTACCATACGCACCAAGATCTTGGAATTATCGCATGATGTGCCTATGGCAGGACATATGGGTATGACAAAGACTCTTAATCTGATTACCAGACAATTCTGGTGGCCTGACATGAAAACATCTATACAAAAATTCGTCTCTTCATGCAATGTCTGTGCCAGGTCCAAAATTGACACTACGAGACCATCCGGTCTACTATGCAATCTACCAATACCCCAAACTCCATGGGAAGTTGTGTCCTTGGACTTTATAGTGGAATTGCCTCCTTCCAAAGGATTTAATACCATCTTAGTGTCAGTGGACCATCTGACAAAAATGGCACATTTCATTGCTATTCGCAGACTACCTTCGTCCAAACAAACGGCAGAACTCCTGATGAAACATGTCTTTAAGTTACATGGTATCCCAAAAACTCTTCTGTCTGACCGTGGATCACAATTTATTTCCAAGTTCTGGCAAGAACTATGTCACATACTATGGATCGAGCGGAAGCTTACTTCTCCTTACCATCCGCAGACCAACGGACAGACTGAAAGAGTCAACCAATGCATCGAGCAATATTTACGTTGTTACACTTCTTACCAACAGGATGATTGGGTGGATCTTCTCCCTCTGGCAGAATTTGCCTACAACAACGCAACCCACAGTACGACCAAGCAGAGTCCGTTCTACTTGAACTATGGGTTTCATCCCTCTATTCTTCCACCACGCATCCTTCCTTCAAATAACCCAGTAGCCTCAGACTATCTTACCCAAATAAAGGACTCTCTGGGTTTGCTTAATACTACCATTGCACACGCTCATAGTCAACAAAAGAAGTACTATGATCTTCGCAGAAGACCTTCTCCTCAGTACGCTATCGGGGACCTCGTTTGGTTCTCAACAAAAAATTTAAGACTGAAAATCCCTAGCAAAAAGCTTGGACCTCTGTTCTTGGGACCTTTACCAATCAAGAAACTTATTGGAAAAGCTGCAGTACAGCTTACATTGCCAATAGACCTCAAAATACATCCCATTTTCCATGTGTCGCTACTGAAGCCCCATGTTCCTGACCAAGGAATAAGGCCTACTATCCCACCTCCTCCTCCTGTACAAGTTGAAGGTGGAGAAGAATATGAGATAAAAGAGATTCTGGATTCTCGTATCCACAGAGGAAGACTTCAGTACTTGGTTCGATGGAAGAACTATGGGCCCCAAGACGACACCTGGCTAAACACCTCTGACATACATGCCTCTAGATTAATCCGCAATTTTCATGCGAAGTACCCAGACAAACCAGCTCCAGAGGCCTTCAGGAGCCGGCCTTAAGGGGGGGGTACTGTAATGTTCTGGTACCTTTGGGTATCCTAATTATTCTTTCATAAGTGTATGCGCCCCACCATTCTCTTTTGGTAAGGTGCGCATACACCTTTAAGACTGATGCTGTCATCACTGAGCGCCGGACTGGATGGCTATTTAGATCGCCGGCTCTCACTCACATGTGTTCATTCAAACTGCTTTGTGCCTTGATGCTAACCTGTCTTGAAGCTCTCATGCTTGCAAGCATACCTCGCTGTCGGAACCACGCTGCGCTGATCCCTGTATCCCGCTACCGGATCATCCGCTCTTGCCGAACCTCTCCTCTGCTACATTGCTATTAGTGATAAGTACCCCACAGGGGAAACCTCTATAACCTTTATACTAAAGCTTACACTATCTAGCTCTGCATACTAAGGACTATTACTACATCTGCATTATCTAAGATTGCTAGCTCTTGAGCCTACTACCACCTGTTCTTGCACTGGGTTGATCTCTCTTGTATGTCCACCTGCTACTCTGTCATCTACTACCATACATGATTGCTAAACCTATCTGCATCCCATCTGCTACTATCTTACTTTCAAGAACATTTCCTTTCAAGTGTCTGTCATCTACCATCTCTACCCAACCTGTCTCTTCAGCCTATCATCACTGTGTTACTATATACATAAGTCACTCTAGGAAACATCTTATTGAGTGTGTGTATTTACTTGCTGAATTGAGATCATCCACACATGATGAGTCATTGAGAGTTGTGATTGGTGTCTCAGCGTTTCTCTACATGACTACTGAAGTGGAATATTTCTGCAGCTGAAAATCCACATCATACGTAAAACGCAGGAGCGTTACAGCTCAGCAGGGTCGGATGCAAGCAATCAGCACATATGGAATATTGTCTTAGGAGGAGTTGAGACCTCCTATATGTGAGGAGATGTTGAAATCCCACATAGGATTGTTTCTTGAACATAGAACGAGAAAGTAGGGGTGAGGGATGGATGGATGGTTTATGTATCATCTGAGTGGGTCATAAAAGAACCTATAAAGTTTATCGGAAGCATGGGAGTAGGAACATATTATGTAGAGATATGTTTTATGTCTGTACAGAGGTTGATTTTGATTTTTTAATCTTTTAATCCGTCTTTCCCGATGCAAAGCCCTCCAGGAAAGGGCGAAAACTCTCGTTTTCGTTGAGTCCAGGTGGTTTTGTGGCATGGAGGCGTCTTATCCACCTCATTTCCATTTGTAACAGACGTTTGTTCCAATCCCCCCCTCTACATGGTATATGGATCCTTTCCAGGGCTGTAAATGTGACTTTTGGCATGATATTCTTGTGGTAATGTGCTACGTGTCTGCCCAGAGGTACGTAAAAGTTGCACATCTGCATACTATTGATATGCTGATTGACACATTTGCCAAACTCCTGTTTAGTCTTACCTACGTAGTATGATTGACATTGGCACCTCATAAGGTAGACCACCCCTCTTGTACGACAGTTCACAAAATGCAGAGGTGTAAAAGAGTCTCCATTCGGAGAATGGTCATCATATCATATATATATAAACATATATATTGGACACACCATATCAAATCATCCATCTCTCTTATATATATATTAAAATCTTTTTCACCACCATCCCAGGCTGCACGCAGAATATGATCTCGCTGTGACTACAATAAGGACAGGGGAGCCCCATGCAGTCACTGCCAGCTACACTCATGTATGTGGAACAACATTATTCTACTTATAAAGTTATCTGTACCATTTTTTGATGACAATACTGAGGATATATATTCTTCTTTATAGAACAAGCACAGAGTGACCTTAACGCTTTGAAAAAGGCCTATGAGCCGAAACGCGTCAGCGAATATTGAGGATCCTCTTGTGGGGACCAATGTCCCTTTAATATCTATGGGAAAACAACCCCACAAACTCCTCAAGAATATGTCACCTATGCACTACTGTCACTGATTCTTTCAGAATCAACTTCTTTCTTACTTCCTCACACTTGGGCTCTTTACCCCAAGCACATTATTCACCATTACGTTATTAACAATACCTGGAATTATATGTTAATAAACTTCTGTTGACTTTTAATACTATATTTCTTTTTACAGCATATACTGTACAATTGCTACACAAGTCATATTGTAATTGAATGTTATGAAAAATGACCTTTCCCTTTCAATCTGCAGCGCTGTCATTTTCTGTAAAATTCAATGCAATGAGAGGAGGCGTTCCATGCACCACTGGTGTACAGAACACTCCCAGAAATGTAATTTCTTGCTTGTGTGATTGGTTCACTGATTTTCCCAGAAGTCTGCACAAAGATACAAATCTGTTTTTAGGCATCCTCTACAACTAAAATGTAATTTCTGGTGAGATACTCCCAAACATATAACCACTTCTAAAAGGATGCAGGCACAGTCTGCAACTTTCTTCATTAGAACACTAAAAGTCCATTAGCTAATCAATAACGAAAAAGTCACTCCCATTCAGATTCATTTTGCAGACAGCAAGCAGCTTTTTCTTCAGAGCAAAAACAGGTTGGAATCTGCAACGGTTTGTTCAAATCCTTGCAGTGTACATTAATCACCCAGAGAGGATTTTTTTTTTTCTTAGCAAAAGTAGTCCCCCTGAAGCTAGGGTAGGCTAAGTTCATATTTTTACAGTGATGATTGTGTTATTATAATTTATAAGCTTTCCCCTTACCTTTTATTGGGGCTTTGCCACTTATTTCCTTTAAAAATAATAGGGTGCCACACTCCGGTGATTTTTGATCTCTTCCGTGTTGCGCAGACTGATCTCCACCTCTCAAATGATGCCTACTCCTGCTCTAGGCTCACTTTGCACTGACTGGGTCTTTTTAAGCACATATATTTATCAGAATAAAAATGTTTTGCAGTTGTGATCCTAAATATAATTTATTTTTCTGTATTATAAAGCAGATGGTATGTCTTCTGTGGTTAGAGGCAAATGCTTTTTAGTCTTATTAGAGTTATTAGATATGAATTATGTTTAAGTGTGCTTTCATTCTTTGTAGATGGTAACATTCTGCATTTCTTTCTTTTTTATATCAACTTTGCCTGCTTTTGGTATAGTAGGTGCAACCACTGGTAAGTAGCACTCTAATCCTACTGGATATTATAATTAATGCACAACTCAAATGGCAGCCTTTTGCAGCACCGCACTGATTTCAAAAAGCAGTTCCCACACTACTTTTGGAAACTAGTGATGGACGAACATCGGCCAGGGTGGTTCGCGAACGTCAGCCGCAAATTTTCTCAAAATTCCGTGAACCGCAAATTCGCAGTGGGCCCAATTGACTTTAATGGGAGGCGAACTTTAAAAACCTTTAGGTCATATTTGCAGCCACAAAAGACATACTAGCTGTGCACAAATAGTCCCACCACATGGGACAATGTCATAACAGAAGTATTGCAATTGGAAAAGTTGCCCTAAATTTTTTTTTTTTACAGCAAAAAATTATTATTTTTTTTTCATAAATCAGCCAGAACTGACAGCAGCCAGTAAATACATTGTCTAATACATATATAGGGTCCATTCACACATCTGTAAAATGGGTCCGCATCCATTCCACAATTTGGCGGAACCTTTACAGACCCATTGATTTTCAATTCCAGTCTGAAAAATTAGGCATTCACAGGATAAAGAAGTGTCGGCCATTCCAGGCCCCAAAAATTAGCCCACATGCATTTACCTGACAGCTAAGAACGTAGTATTCTGTGGCTTAAGGTACATTAGGCATTCACAGGATACAGAAGTAAGTGTCTGTCAGCCAGTATTGGCCCCGAAAATTAGCCCACATGGGTTTACCTGACAGTTAAGAACGTTGTATTCTGTGGCTGAAGGTACATTAGGCATTCACAGGATACAGAAGTAAGTTTCGGCCAGTATTAGCCCCAAAAATTAGCCCACATGGGTTTACCTGACAGCTAAGAATGTTGTATTCTGTGGCTGAAGGTACATTAGGCATTCACAGGATAAAGAAGTAAGTGTCAGCCAGTATTGGCCCCAAAAAATAGCCCACATGGGTTTACCTGACAGCTAAGAATGTTGTATTCTGTGGCTGAAGGTACATTAGGCATTCAAAGGATACAGAAGTAAGTGTCGGCCAGTATAGGCCCCAAAAATTAGCCCACATGGGTTTAACTGACAGCTAAGAACGTAGTATTTTGTGGCTTAAGGTTCATTAGGCATTCACAGGATACAGAAGTAAGTGTCGGCCTGTATAGGCCCCAAAAATTAGCCCACATGGGTTTAACTGACAGCTAAGAACGTAGTATTCTGTGGCTGAAGGTTCATTAGGCATTCACAGGATACAGAAGTAAGTGTCGGCCTGTATAGGCCCCAAAAATTAGCCCACATGGGTTTAACTGACAGCCAAGAAAGTTGTATTCTGTGGCTGGAGGTACATTAGGCATTTACAGAAAAAATAATTGTCGGCCCTGAAAGGCCCCAAAAATTTGCCATTCAATGGACATGAAATGCCTTTTATGCCGCTGTATGTAGCGAAGCCAAGGACCAGGAATTGCTGTGGGTGGATGGCGGTCTGGCGGATATTTGTGGCCTGGCATGAGGAATTTCAATGAAACATGGTCTACTGGTCACATGTGTTGAATTCCTCAGAGATCCATGCCTCATTCATTTTTATAAATGTGAGGTAGTCTACACTGTCATGAGCTAGGCGAGTGCGCTTATCGGTCACGATACCCCCTGATGCACTGAACGTCCTTTCGGACAGGACACTGGATGGGGGGCAAGCCAACATTTCCATTGCAAATTTTGCAAGCTCTGGCCAGAGGTCAAGCCTGCCCACCCCGTAGTCCAGGGGTTCATCACTCCTCAGAGCGTCCACATCGGCCGTTAACCTGATGTAGTCGGACACATGTCGGTCTAGGCGTTCCCTGATGCTGGATCCGGAGTACAGCTGCCGATGGGTCGGCTGAAAGAAGGATCTCATATCTGAAGTGACTAAGACATCTTCAAACCGCCCTCTTCTTGAAAGGCGAGTTGGATTGCTACCCGCAACTGTCTCTCTGTGAGTGGAAATTCCTCTGCCAGCGCACGCAAAAGTAGAATGCAGCATTTCCCACAGCAAGGCCTGGAAGTGCTGCATTCTGACCGCCCTCTGTGATTGTGGTAACATTTCTGCCATTTTTTGTTTGTACCGGGGGTCTAAGTACGTTGCCACCCAGTACTGGTCCTTGGCCTTTATGCTTTTTATAGGAAGGTCCCCCTTAAAACACTGGAGCATGATGGCCTGCTTCCAGCTTATCATCCAGGATAATGTCGTCGTCATTCTCATCCCCCCAATCACGGATAACACCAGGGATCCCAGAAAGGTTTAAAGCATGCTCTTCTTGCTCCTCCTCATCCCCCCCAGGCACCCTCCTCCTCTGACTCCTCTTCAGACTCCTGCTGTTGACTTGTCTCAGATGGAGTAGCACCCACTGGGAATTCATCCAACATTGCGAATTCCTCATCTTCCTGCTCCTGCTCCTCGACGGTTTGATCAATGACACGACATAATGCACGCTCCAGGAAGAAGGCGTAAGGTACGATGTTACTTATGGCGCCCTGGCCATGACTGACCAGTTTGGTGATCTCATCGACTGGTCGCAGAAGTCTGCATGCGGCCCGCATGAGCAGCCACTGGCGAGGTGAAAAAAACCCAAGCTCCCCAGAACCTGTCCTGCTGCAGAGTTCATACAGGTAGTCGTTAAATGCATGTTTCTGCTGGAGCAGCCTATCAAGCATTTGCAACGTTGAGTTCCATTGCGTCGGGCAGTCACATATAAGACGACTGACGGGCAGGTTGTGTTGCCGCTGAATGTCAGTAAGGCGAGCCATGGCTGTGTAAGATCTTCTGAAATGGCCCGAGATTTTCCTGGCCTGCCGCAAGACATCTTGGACCCCAGGGTGTTTGGCAATGAATCGCTGCACCACCAAGTTCAGGACGTGTGCCATGCATGGCACGTGTGTTATTTTGCCCTGTTTCAGCACGCTCAGCAGATTGTCACCGTTGTCGCACACCACTTTACTAACTGTCAAATTCAGCGGTGTCAGCCACTGATCTGCCTGTGAACGCAAAGCTGAAAGGAGTGCAGGACCAGTGTGGCTCTTGGCTTCCAGGCACAACAGACGCAGCACAGCATGGCAACGTCTCACCTGGCATGTGGAATAGGTTCTGGGGATCTTGGGTGGCGCAGTGGAAGAGACGGTAGCAGCGCAAAAGGAGGAGTCAGCAGAGGAGGAGAGGGAGGATGGAGGAGGAGGAGGAGGAGAAGAAGAGGCAGGCCTGCATGCAATCCGTGGCGGTACAACCAAATCTACACGGGTGCCACGGGTTACATGCTTGACGGCCATCAGAAGGTTCACCCAGTGGGCAGTAAAAGTGATATACCTTCCCTGCCCGTGTTTGCTAGACCATGTGTCTGTGGGCAGATGTATCGTGGCACCAACACTGTGTGCCACAGATATATTCACTTGCCGCTGAACATGGCCATACAGCTCTGGAATGCCCTTCTGCGAGAAATATTTCCTGCCTGGGACCTTCCATTGTGGTGTTCCAATGGCCACAAATTTACGAAAGACCTCAGATTCCACCCGTTGATATGGCAGTAGTTGGTGGGCTATCAGTTCCGACAAGCCAGCAGTCAAACGTTGGGCAAGAGGGTTATCCGGCGTCATCATTTTTTTACGCTCCAACATTTGGGCCACAGAAGCCTGCCTTTTTCCAGAACAACGTGACGATGGCATCATGGAAGGTGGAGTGGAGGACAAACGTGAGGAGAAGGAGAAGAGGCTGGACGGTGAGAGCCTGGAGTGTGGCTTTGTGGGTTCTGACGATGTTGCTCCCAATGTTTGTGGTGGTGTCTTTGGGGGTGCACACAGCAGAGAGTGAAGAGGGTGCAGATAGAGAGGATGAGGAGGGTGCAGAAGAGGAAGGCAGAGTGAGCCACTCAACCAAGTCTGGTGCGTCCTTTGACGTAATCGAACTCGCCTTCTGAAACTTCACACTTTGGCTCCGGCCTACTGCTCCTGCCCTACCCCTACCACCCCTGCGCAAGTGTCTGCCTCTTCCTCTGCCTATCATGTTTTTAAATTACCCTGTGACAAAAGTCTCTAGAGAATCGCAGTATATCTGGAAAAAGGTATGTAACACCTCGCTTCAATCTGTGGTATTGGGGGGCCACAGGTTTATCACACCATTTCTATAAATAATTGGCCAATAACTGTTGTCACTGTGTGTAGCTCAGTTAACACAGCAAAAGAGGCCAAATTTTTGCAGGACTAAAATACAATCTTAGAAAGGTATACTGTTAAATAACACCCCACTTCAATATGTGATATTGGGGGGGGGGGCACAGTTTTATCACACCAGTTCTACAAATAATTGGCCAGTAACTGTTGTCACTGTGCGTAGCACAGTTAACACAGCAAAAGAGGCCAAATTTTTGCAGGACTAAAATACACTCTTAGAAAAGTATAATGTTAAATAACACCCCACTTCAATATGTAGTATTGGGGGGCCACTGGTTTATCACACCAGTTGTTCAAAAAATTGGCCAGTGAGTTTGGCACTGTGTGTATCAGAATTAACACAGCAAAAGAGGCAATATTGTTGCAGGACACAAATACACTTATGAAAGTATACTCAGATAACACCCCACTTCAATATGTGGTATTGGGGGGCTACTGGTTTATCACACCAGTTGTTCAAAAAATTGGTCAGTGAGTTTGGCACTGTGTGTATCAGAATTAACACAGCAAAAGAGGCAATATTGTTGCAGGACACAAATACACTTGTAAAATTATACTCAGATAACACCCCACTTCAATATTTTGTATTGGGGGGCCACTGGTCTATCACACCAGTTGTTCAAAAAATTGGCCAGTGAGTTTGGCACTGTGTGTATCAGACTTAACGCAGCAAAAGAGGCAATATTGTTGCAGGACACAAATACACTTGTAAAATTATACTCAGATAACACCCCACTTCAATGTGTGGTATTGGGGGGGGGGGGGGGCACTGCTCTATCACACCAGTTGTTAAAAAAATTGGCCAGGGAGTTTGGCACTGTGTGTATCAGAGTTAACGCAGCAAAAGTGGCAATATTGTTGCAGGACACAAATACACTTATGAAAGTATACTCCGATAACACCCCCTTCAATCTGTGCTATTGGGGGGCCACAGGTTTATTACACCAGTTCTACAAATAATTGGCCAGTAACTGTTGTCAGTGTGTGTAGCAGAGTTAACACAGCAACAGAGGCCAAATTTTTGCAGGACTAAAATACACTCTTAGAAAAGTATACTGTTAAATAACACCCC
Source organism: Pelophylax lessonae (assembly GCF_965119305.1). Lineage (NCBI taxonomy): Eukaryota > Metazoa > Chordata > Amphibia > Anura > Ranidae > Pelophylax > Pelophylax lessonae. Next base: position 255,395,129 of record NC_138773.1, on the reverse strand, counting down.
ACTTCAATATGTGGTATTGGGTGGCCACTGGTCTATCACACCAGTTGGTCAAAAAATTGGCCAGTGAGTTTGGCACTGTGTGTATCAGACGGAACACAGCAAAAGAGGCAATATTGTTGCAGGACACAAATACACTTGTAAAAGTATACTCAGATAACACCCCACTTCAATATGTGGTATTGGGGGGCCACTGGTCTATCACACCAGTTATAATACATTAAAAGTGCTTTTGTCACTGTTTATAGTATTGCTGCAGCAACGCTCAGTCACCACACCTGTCACAATGCTGCACAGTGCACAATACTAATCCACTATAATATGCTTTCTACAAAGTATATTATACTGTGGATTACCCCCCCCCCCCATATAGGGCACTGCACACCAACACCAAAAAAATTGCAGCCCTTTAAATTACTTTTCTGGACATTAACAGAGCGTTTTGTGTCACTGCTGCTGATCTCTAACTGCCCCTAAAGCACAGACTGGATACCTGTCCCTAAACTCAAAAGAGACTGTAGTATCACAGGGAGGGCTAGGACTTCCTAACCTGCGGTGGTATTACCAAGCAGCACAGTTGGCGCAGATATCAGTCATATATTCTCATGGGGTAAAACCTGACTGGGTCAATATGGAACGCCAAGCGGTCCCTCTCCATACGATAGACTACCTGATGTGGTGTCAAGCAAAGTATCGTCCAGCAATTCTAGCTCCTACTCTCTCACACTTGTTCTCTCTCTGGGACAGGCTCCGGAGTAAACCTAAAATCACCTCCCCCATACGACCTCTGGCTCTCTTGTTCCAAAACCCCAATTTCCCTCCGGGCCGGAATATTACCTCGTTTAAATGGTGGCTAGATAAGGGGTTGTATAGAATAGGACACTTCTTTACAGGATCGGGCCCGATCTCCCTTTCGTACTGCAAATCTAAACTCAAAATGCCAGCTACTGAACTATTCCGCTTTCAACAAATTTCCCATTTCCTTTCTTCCATCTGGAATTCCAACGTCACTTCTCCTAGGGTAACACCATATGAGGAGTGGTGTGGTAATGTCATGGAGCAGAGGGGTGGCATCTCTGCGATCTACGGGTCACTTGCCGATAACAGTCAGAAACCTAGTTATGCCAGAGCATGGGAGGGTGACCTCTCGCAGGAGTGGGGGGAACATTCGTGGTCCTCTGCCATGACTGCGGCTTATAAAGGTGTACTGAATGTCTCCCTTATTGAGGCAAGTGTCAAAGTCCTCACTAGATGGTATATGGTGCCTGAGAGAATTCATAAATTCTACCCGGCTTCTTCCCCACTCTGTTTTAGGGGTTGCTCCTTCCTGGGCTCTGTCGTTCATATGTGGTGGGACTGCCCCAAAATACGGGGCTTCTGGAATAAAGTATTCAATATCATCAGGAAAGTCACAGGTCTATCTATTGTTCAATCACCACAGATTGCTCTGCTTAACATGCCTTCTTCGGGCGCATCCAAATTTCAAAAACGTCTCATTCACTTCATTCTTCTGGGAGCCAAAATGACCATAGCCAGCGCTTGGAAGCGACCTTCAGTTTCCATACTGCGCGCTAAAAGAAAAATTTCCTGGATCATGTCGCAAGAATTGTTAGCTAGCAAACTCCTGGATACTCACCATATCTTTGAAGTGGTGTGGGAACCATGGGCTGAGTTCACTAAAACCCCATTGCATGCTCTGCAGCACTAGTTTGATCCTTCTTGTTCTTAGGGACCTGTCAGGAAAACTCCTCCCTATCACTTTTTCTCTCTAAGACCTCATTCCTCTGTGCTAGTATCGCACCCTCTTTATCATGGTCTTATCCTTCCTCTGTTCTCTCCTTTAATAGCCTCTTTAACTCTCCTTTCTATTCCTTTCCCACCTTTTGTCTCTTCTCTTTCTCTTCTCCACACAATATTCTCTTAAGCATACCATGCTTGTTGTGAAGTTTTTGAGATGCTAGTTGCTCCCTACCTTCACGGTATTGGAAGCCTTCTCGACTCGTACGGTTGCATATTACTCAATAGCATTTTGATCTAAATTTATAACTTTACGGCTCTCTTTTATATGGGTAAATCATTAATACCTCAACTTGGTTTGCCAGAGCTGAGTTATGGGGGAGCCGGGTTGCCCTATCTCTCCTGAGGGGACAGTCTTAGCCCCCAGTAGGGTCTCCTTGGAATTGGGCGGGCCTCATCGGATCTCCATTTCACGGCGCATAACTTTTCCCCTGCGCCTTTCGCATTGTGGAACATGTGAAGACTACTTGCTTACTTATACTTTGAAACATACTAAACAGAATACATACAACTCTCGAAAACTTCAATTTGTCAAATATTTGCTTCTAGTGCATGGTTCATAATGCTTGTTTTGTATCTGTTCCATTATATTACAAATAAAAATCTTTTGAAAGTAAAAAAAAAAAAAAAAAAAAAAAAAAAAAAAACTGTAGTAGACCTATACCAAAATACCAGCCCTTTAAATGACTTTTGTGGACATTAACAGAGCGATTTGTGTCACTGCTGCCGATCTCTAACTGCCCCTAAAGCACAGACTGGATACCTCTCCCTAAACTCAAAAGAGACTGTAGTAGACCTATACCGAAATACCAGCCCTGAAAAGGTTTGTTGTGGACATTAACAGAGCGATTTGTGTCACTGCTGCCTGGCAATCTCTCCCTGATGCATACAGCAGACCTCTCCCTACGCTGACAAAAAGCAGAATGTGAAATGGCCGCCTGCTCTGGTCTATTTATAAGGTAGGGGGCATGTCCATGTGCTGAAATGTTTCAATTGGCTGTCCTGTTCCACCTGACGGCTGTGTCATGGGTCAAAGTTCTCCCCAATGTAAACTAATATGGCCGCTGCGAACAACGCCATGTGTTCGCAAATTTGGCGGGTAGTAAACAAACAAAATTCGCCGCAAAACCGACCGCCGGGCGAACCGCAAGGCCATCTCCATTGGCAACTTCAGGGGTGATTTCAATAGAGATCTGTGCATAAACCCGAACAGATGTCTTTCAAATCGCCATCGAACTTGCACTGAAATGCTCAGCTGAACTCGCACGATTTCAAACTCGCCTCCAATGTGAATGAGGGCTAAACGATAACTTTACTTTGGTGGAAAAAAAAGTTCTAAACAAAATAAAAAATAGAATAGCATATACTATGCAATTGCTACACAAGTCATATTGTAATTGAATGTTATGAAAAATGACCTTTGCCTTTCAATCTGCAGAGCTGTCATTTTCTGTAATATTCAATGCAATAAGGCCACCTGGAGGCGTTCCATGCACCACTGGTGTACAGAACACTCCCAGAAATGTAATTTCTTGCTTGTGGGATTGGTTCGCTGATTTTCCCAGAAGTCTGCACAAAGATACAAATCCGTTTTTATGCATCCTCTACAACTAAAATGTAATTTCTGGTGAGATACTCCCAAACATTTAACCACTTCTAAAAGGATGCAGGCACAGTCTGCAACTTTCTTCATTAGAACACTAAAAGTCCATTAGCTAATCAATAATGAAAAAGTCACTCCCATTCAGATTTATTTTGCAGACAGCAAACCGCTTTTTCTTCAGAGCAAAAACAGGTTGGAATCTGCAACGGTTTGTTCAAATCCTTGCAGTGTACATTAATCACCCAGAGAGGATTTTTTTTTTTTCTTAGCTAAAGTAGTCCCCCTGAAGCTAGGGAAGGCTAAGTTCATATTTTTACAGTGATGCTTGTGTTATTATATATTTATAAGCTTTCACTTTACCTTTTATTGGGGCTTTGCCACGTATTTCCTTTAAAAATAATAGGGTGCCACACTCCGGTGATTTTTGATCTCTTCCGTGTTGCGCAGACTGATCTCCACCTCTCAAATGATGCCTACTCCTGCTCTAGGCTCACTTTGCACTGACTGGGTCTCTTTAAGCACACATATTTATCAGAATAAAAATGTTTTGCAGTTGTGATCCTAAATATAATTTATTTTTCTGTATTATAAAGCAGATGGTATGTCTTCTGTGGTTAGAGGCAAATACCATTTAGCCTTATTAGAGTTATTAGATATGAATTATGTTTAAGTGTGCTTTCATTCTTTGTAGATGGTAACATTCTGCATTTCTTTCTTTTTTATAACACCTTTGCCTGCTTTTGGTATAGTAGGTGCAACCACTGGTAAGTAGCACTCTGATCCTACTGGATATTATAATTAATGCACAACTCTTTTGGCTAGATGGAATTTTTCATCCACCTGTCTCAGAAATACATGATATATGCTGCGAATACAAGCAAACTAATAAAAAAGAAGCACGTGAACCCTGGGCAGATATAAAATATTATATATACTGTTATCTTCTTGCATAACTCCACCGGACCGGTCCACCAAACACCCACTGTCTGTCCTCAGTCCTCCTGTCACTCCTGTGTCTGCCGCGCCAACCGCCCTAGAAGATCCAGCCTGCCCTGTGTGAGATGGAGTGTGCTGATGTCTGATGTCATTGCGCACACCACGATCATGTGAGAGACATTCCACGGAGGAGACACTCCGCTTCCTCATACTCATCGGTTTGCATTACGGCGGCAGTATGAGATGGGGAAATGCCTCTCGTAACGTGACGCAAACTGCATAATGTATTCCACACAATAGGCAAGGGGAGGAAAGTGTCTTGTAGTCACCAACAAATAATCTCTTAATCCTTTCGAGGGGGAAGGAGTCACACTCAAAGGTAGAAGGTTGGACGAGAAAAAGATTCCTGTGGCTTTCTTATTATCATCTAGAGGGTGTTCCTCATATAATAGATGGACAGAAAAGGGCTCATAGCGTGATTCTGTAATAAGACAATTTATTCAAAGATAAAACAATCTGAGAACATTCCCATTTGGGTAGTGAGAAGCAGGCATGAAACGAATAACACTCTTGTGTTAACTGAACAGCTGATATTTGTCCGACACGGATCGCAGTACAGCAAGCGCAACTGATGTCACTCGACTCCTCCTATGCGTTACCTCACTGGTCATGTGACTTCCTCTGCACCAAAATTGATGATGTTTGCAATAGATTCATGTACCTGTTGAGAACAGGTACATGAATCTGGTTTAGGAGGGGGCAGCACTGGGGCCGGAGTGTCCATACCAGACATAGCTATAGCTATAGAGTCCACCTGCTGTACTGGACTCTCAATCAAAAACAAGGTGGACCTATAGAAGAACTAGTCTTTCTGTTTCCCATCAGGCTCTGCACACCCAACAAGTGATGTGGCTGTGAGGTTGGATGGATGGGGCCTAATGAGGAACTGTGAGACTAGTTTCCATCAGGTCCAAATACTGTGGGACTTGTTTTTGCTGAAATATGGGCATTAGCATATTTGGATAATGGCAGCAGCCAGTATCCCTCACCCCTTAGTTTACATTCAGGTTTGAGGATCTTCAGGCAGACAGCCGAAATTGGCCCAAGGTTAGAACCCAGTGTAGGAAGCTGTCACATACATGACAGCTTCCCAGCACAAAATGCCCAACCCTGAGCACTGGTGTCTCTTCATACGCCAGATTGGAGTTAGTCTTAACTACTACCAGTTAACTAAGCTGTGAAATGGTGGTAGGTTCTTTCTGAATCTGTCACAGCCATAGCAACAGGTTATTTAAGAACTGCCTGAATTGTCCCTTGTGTTTTTACCAAAACTGGCACAAATGCAACCTGAATAAGGCACAGGTAGTTCTAAAGGTACTTAACGAAACAGAAAAGTGTAATAAAAGGCTTATTTTATTTTCCAGAGTCTATATTATAATTAAAGCCTGTTCACACCGGTAGAATGCAGCCCCTGGTGTGCGGTGTGAAGGCTTCAGTGCCAATGTACTGTAAACAGCGCATTGCATTGCAACTTTTCTTTCTGAAAACTGGTGCATTGTCACGCATTGTGTCACCCCTCGCTGAGCCTAGAAAAAAGGACTGCGTGCTGCATTGTAGTGGTCGGAACTGAGCAAGTTGTAAGCAAATTGCCTTCTCTTCTGTTAGGACTGTGCTAGGAAAGGATCCCCAGGTAAGTCCAATGCACCTGATGTGAAAATCAGAGATTGTATTTGTGAGCGTTTGTGTTCATGAAAATTATTATAATCTGATTATTTTTTGCTGAAAATATAAATTTGATAAACAGTTATGCAAATATCATGCAACATAAAAAATGCAACTGCTGTAATTTTACTCTATAGGTTTTCTGCTTTCAGAACATATATATATACACACAGTATCTCACAAAAGTGAGTACACCCCTCACATTTTTGTAAATATTTCATTATATCGTTTCATGTAACAACAGTGAAGAAATGACACTTTGCTACAATGAAAAGTAGTGAGTGTACAGCTTGTATAAGTGTAAATTTGCTGTCCCCTCAAAATAACTTAACACACAACCATTAATGTATAAATTGCTGGCAACAAAATTGAGTACACCCCTAAGTGAAAATGTCCAATTTGGGCCCGATGAGCCATTTTCCCACCCCGGTGTCATGTGACTCGTTAGTGTTACAAAGACTCAAGTGTGAATGGAGAGCAAGTGTGTTCAATTTGGTGTTATCGCTCTCACTCTCTCATACTGGTCACTGGAAGTTCAACATGGCACCTCTTGGCAAAGAACTCTCTGAGAATCTGAAAAAAAAGAATTGTTGCTCAACATAAAGATGGCCTAGGCTATAAGAAGATGGTCAAAACCCTGAAACTGAGCTGCAGCTCTGTGGCCAAGACCATACAGCAAAATAATAAGACAGGTTCCACTCAGAACAGGCCTCGCCATGGTCGACGTAAGAAGAAGTTGAGTGCACGTGCTCAGCGTCATATCTAGAGGTTGTCTTTGGGAAATAGACGTATTAGTGTTGCTAGCATTGCTGCAGAGGTAAAAGGGGTGGGGGGTCAGCCTGTCAGTGCTCAGACCATACGCCGCACACTGCATCAAATTGGTCTGCATGGCTGTCGTCCCAGAAGGAAGCCTCTTCTTAAGATGATGCACAAGAAAGCGTTTGCTGAAGACAAGCAGACTAAGGTCATTGATTATTGGAACCATGTCCTGTGGTCTGATGAGACCAAAATATACTTATTTGGTTCAGATGGTGTCAAGCTTGTGGGTGGCAGCAACCAGGTGAGGAGCACAAAGACAAGTGTGTCTTGCCTACAGTCAAGCATGGTGGTGGGAGTGTCATGGTCTGGGGCTGCATGAGTGCTGCCGGCACTGGAGAGCTACAGTTCATTGAGAGAATGCCAACATGTACTGTGACATACTGAAGCAGAGCATGATCCCCTCCCTTCGGTGACTGGACCGCAGGGCAGTATTCCAACATGATAACGACCCCAAGCACACCTCCAAGACGACCACTGCCTTGCCAAAGAAGCTGAGGGTAAAGGTGATGGATTGGCCAAACATGTCACCACACCTAAACCCTATTGAACATCTGTGGGGCATCCTCAAATGGAAGGTGGATGAGCGCAAGGTCTCTTAACATCCACCACGGGGCCCCCTACAGACTACCTGACAGACCCCCCCCCCAAGAAAATATTAAAGCTATATTTCGTTAGAAATACAATAAAATCATTATTAGCAGACACAAATACAACATAACTCACAGAATTCCTGCTAAATCTAAAAGACAAAACTGAGTTAATAAAAAAGAAGATGAGACCAGCTGCTGGAGGAAGTGTTCTGCAATTGTGGTCCATCGCTAATCCCCCTCCCTGTGTGGGCTCCCCTGTGTGCTAGGGCCCCCTACAAGAGGGCCAGTGGTTCCCCCCATTAGCGGCCCTGTCTGTGATGTTGTCATGGAGGCATGGAAGAGGACTCCAGGGCAACCTGTGAAGCTCTGGTTAACTCCATGCCCAAGAGGGTTAAGGCAGTGCTGGAAAATAATGGTGGCCACACAAAATATTGACACTTTAGGTCCAATTTGGACATTATCACTTAGGCCCCTTTCACACGGGTCCATTCCGTCGACTGAGCCTTTCTGCTCAGCGGAAGATCGATCCGCCGATCCCTGCTAAGCAGGCGGATGACAGCTCTGTCTCCGCTCTGTGTGCGGAGATGGAGCTGTCAGATCCCCACTGTCCTCTATGGGGGAATCGGATGAGAATGGACCACCTGTTCGTTCTCATCCGATCCCATCCGATCTGCTGGACGGATGGAAAATAGGGTTTCTATCCGTCCGGATTTCACAGACAGGATCGGATTTACACTGTTATACAAGCTGTACACTAACTACTTTACATTGTAGCAAAGTGTAATTTCTTCAGTGTTATCAAATGAAAAGATATAATAAATAATTTACAAATTCGTGAAGGGTGTACCCACTTTTGTGAGATACTGTGTATATACAGTGTGTACTGTATTGTTTTATTGATTTTTATGTATATGTCATAAATGCACAGTTTAGCCTGTGTTTAGGCAATGAAAACATTAAATAGTACTTTATTTGTAATTATTTATTTCAGATGGAAACCTACACATCAAACCGACGATGGACAACTGAGGATGAGAGACACAGAGGAATTGTTCTTAAATGCTGATAGCTATGAGTCTGAGAGGCAGCCACCATGACCATTCAGACACCAGGGTCCTTAACCACTTGTGGACTGTCCACCGTACATTTACTGTGGCAGGGCGGTCGCTCAGTGCCAGATCACGAACCTAGAATGTGATCTGACACTTCTGAATCTCGGGTGCCCACGCGCACCACAGGCGGCCCGCTCCCGATGTGATTCTGGTCAGTAGGTACGGCGGACTTGATGCCTTCCGGCACCCGGCGATCATTCGTTACACAGGCAGAAGGGCAGTCTGGCTATGTAAACAAGGCAGATTGACGTTTTGTCAGTACTGAATGCATTGATCCTCTGTTCCTGTAAAGCAGAAACATTGATCCATGCCTTCCACTAGTAAAAGCACCTCCCCCACTACACTCAATCACAGGCTAGGCACACTGTTAACACTTTGATCGCCCCAGATGTTAACCTCTTCCCAGCCAGTGTCATTAGTACAGTGACAGTGCATATTTGTTTAGCACTGATCACTGTATTAGTGTCACTGGAGCCCAAAAAAGTGTCAGTAAAGGCCCGTACACACGTAGCGATTGTCGGCCGTAAATATTCGGCCAACGTCCGATCGGCCGATTGTCGGCTTGTTAGTATGATGCGTCCGACAACCGACAGCGACTTTTCGGCCGAACAGAATCTGGTGTGCAGGCTTTGAATTTTTTGTTGACCAACACCAGAATGGCCAATTGTTCCTCAGTCAGTACAGAATTCGGCCGACAAACAGCAGATGAGCAAGACTGGGCATGCTCAGAGAAGAAAAAAGACACGGAAAGTTAACCATCACATGACATCACTTCTGCAGTCGGTTGTTGTTGGCCGACAAAATTCGTGTGCAGTCTTTTGCACTTTTCAACCGACAGGACAGCACCGGACAAAAGACGGCCGATCGTTCGGCCGACGATCGCTACGTGTGTACAGGGCTTTAGTGTACGATTAGTCCGCCGCGATATCTCAGTCCTGCTATATGTCGCTGATCGCCATCATTACTAGTAAAATAAATAAATAAATAAAAATATCCCATAGTTTGTAGATGTGATAACTTTTGTGCAAACCAATCAATATACGCTTAATGGGATTTTTTTTAAAATGTAGCATATTACATATTGGCCTAATTAATGAAGAAATTTGATTGTACCATTTTTTATTGGATGTGTTTTATAGCAGAAAGTAGAAATGTTGTTTTTTTTTTTCAAATATGTTGTTTTTTTTTTTTTTGTTTATAGTGCAAAAAATAAAAAATGCAGAGGTGATCAAATACCCCCAAAGGAAAGCTCTATTTGTGGGGAAAAAAAGGACATCAATTTTGTTTGGGTACAGCGTTACAGGACCGCGCAATTGTCAGTAAAAGTAATGCAGTGCCGAATCTTCCAGAGGTCAAGTGGTTAATAGGCATTTACAGCTCTAACAGTTGAACAAACTTCAGAACACTGGCTGAGAAGTCAGAGACAAAAGCTTCTCCACTAGGAAGCTTCAGACACAAACATTACTCCTTGCTCTGGGTTACCATTAGCTTTCAGACTTTACTGCGCATGCGCAAAACCTTTCACCCTCAAAGGTCAAAGGAACAGGCGTGCGTTTCATTCCGAATCTCGCGAGAAAAACACAGGGGACTGTTTCCAGGCAGCACAAGTCGCTCGTCGAAGGTTGGTTTTGACGTATTTCCGGTTTGCCCGGTCACATGACTGTTTGCTGGCTAGGCCATATTGCCTGTGTCGAGTGTACGTCTGTAGTCCGCAGCGATGTTATCGGCGCTTGTTTGGTGAGCTGGTAGGCGGGACCGGGCTGAATGGTGGCGGAGTTGTGTTTCTACATTTCACCAACGCGGTTACCGCCAGGCTTGGGCAGTGAGCGCTAAAAGAGGGCGGAAGTGAGGCCTGGAGGAGGTGAGTGACCCGGGAGTCCTCCCTGGGCAGTAAATGGGGACGGGGGATATGGGTGGTCTCTCAGGGCTTGTACACACCCCCCTCCCCCGCCAGATCCTCCTGAGTGTGGAGGGACACTGTGTATACTACAAGGTCCGCCCATAGATATGTACAGGGGGGTCCCCCCTGGGACCTATACCATGTGTCCCCAGTGTAAGGAGACCTCCCATAGATATGTACAGGGGGGTCCCCCCTGGGACCTATACCATGTGTCCCCAGTGTAAGGAGACCTCCTATAGATATGTACAGGGGGGTCCCCAGTGTAAGGAGACCTCCTATAGATATGTACAGGGGGGTCCCCAGTGTAAGGAGACCTCCCATAGATATGTACAGGGGGGTCCCCAGTGTAAGGAGACCTCCTATAGATATGTACAGGGGGGTCCCCAGTGTAAGGAGACCTCCCATAGATATGTACAGGGGTCCCCAGTGCAGTAAGGAGACCTCCCATAGATATGTACAGGGGTCCCCAGTGCAGTAAGGAGACCTCCCATAGATATGTACAGGGGTCCCCAGTGTAAGGAGACCTCCCATAGAGATCACAGGTGTGTGTGACCCTCATCCAGCACTGATCTGATACAAGAGAACCTGTAACTGACTCATAGATCTAATACATACACTTTATAACATCAGCATTGTAATAACAATACAAACAATGGGTACATTTGACATTCCAATATAAGTTTACTTGAAAAATCTTCCATGTTGTGAGTTCTGCCTGTCTGCTGTCCGTCCTCTTTCCACAACTTCCTGGATTCCCAGCATGCTTTGCAGCTTCTCTGCTGTTTACTTTCCATTTCTAATGACTACATATCCCATGGTACCATGCCTGCATTCTATGCATTACCACCTACTGACCGCACTATAGCCCAAACACGGCCACAGCCCAGTCACCTAGTTCTAGGAGGGCGTTGAACGCAGCTGATCACAGATCTGGGTAAAGGGCCAATCACAGTGGCCCTTTACCATGCAATCAGCTGTGTTCAGTCCCAGCAGATCATATGTAAACAGACTTGTCGGTTATTGGCATTCCTTCCCTCCCAGGCTGTGTCTGTTGGAGAAAAGGAAACCTGTTAACTGGCAAGCCTGTCAGGACATCGTTTTTACTGATAGTGAGAATCACAATTTCTTTGCTTAGAATAAAGATCACAATTCTCTCCTGATTCTCCGGGGAGAAATCATATTTAACATTATACAAAAAACTGGGCTAACTTTGCTATTTTGTTTTGTTTTTTTTTTTTTTTTTGTTTTTTAAATTCATTAAAGCGGTTGTAAACCCGAGGAAGAAAAAAAAAAACCTGCAAGACAAAGGCATAATGAGCTAGTATGCATCGCATACTAGCTCATTATGTATTACTTACTGTAGAACAAAGCCCCAACACGGACCCCCGGACATCGCTGCGGGCGCTGCCATGATCCCTCGGCGTCTCTTCCGGGTTCGGTGGTTCCGGCCAATCACATCGTGATTTTCCGGCAAGCTCCCGGCAAGGAAAACTGAAGGTCCCCCCCTTCAGAGCGCATGCGCAGCGGCTGCATGCACTGCAAATATCTCCTAAACCGTGCAGGTTTAGGAGATATTAATTGTACCTACAGGTAAGCCTTATTATAGACTTACCTGTAGGTAAAAGTGTCAAAAAGCGGGATACTCCCGCTTTAAAGTGTATCCCCCCCCCCCCAAAACTGAATTTCAAAGACTTCTGCGCAAATACAGTGTGACAAAAAAGATTGCAACAATCGCTATTTTATTCTCTAGGGTCTCTGCTAAATATATAAAATTGGGGGGTTCTGAGTAATTTTCTAGCAAAAAATACTCTTTTTAACTTGTAAGCAACAGGTGTCAGAAAAAGGCCTGGTCTTTTTTAAGAGGTTAAACTGCCCTATATAGGATCACAGGTCTCTGTGATCATTTCAGAAGCCCAACCCCCATACAGTTAGAATCACTCCTCTAGGGTCACATTTAACCCCTTGATCACCCATACTGTTACTGTCAGACCCCAAATCTCTCCTCTGACATGCCATACATGCTTCTCTGGCTGCTGGTGGCCAGGTAAATAAAGGGGCAGAACCAGAAGTGACAAATACTCATCGCTCCTGGTTTCCAGGGTTACAAATGAGGGGAATGATGTCAGTTCCTCTCGCTGTATCAGGCAGCATTGCTCCCAGCCTCCGTGATGGGGCAGGAGAGGGGGAGGGGGTGGGACCCCCTCCTGCCACGGGTGGGACCCCCTCCTGCCACCCCCTCCTGCCACCCACAGTAGTGATTGAATGGCTAATTGGCCCCTCTGAACACTTCTACCAAAAAGAGAATAGTCAGCTGAACAAAATGATACCGGGGTGATTCCTGTAGGTGCAGGCATTATTCCAGTATTACCACTGAACCCCAATGACGTACGGGTACATCCATTTGGGGGAAGTGGTAAAAGGGGGTTGTGTGTGTGTGTGTGTGTGTGTGTGTGTGTGTGTGTGCGTGCATCTCAATAAAAATTAAAATATCGTTAATTTATTTCAGTAATTCAATTCAAAAAGGGATACTCCTGAATTTATATTGATGCGTTACACACGGAGTGATATATATCAAGCATTTCTTTCTTTTAATTTTGATGATTATGGCTTACAGCTAGTGAAACCAAACCCCAAATTCTGTATGTCAGAAAATTAGAATATTACATAACAATGGAAAAAAAGGGTTTGTAATGGAGAAATGTTGGCTTAATAAAAAAGTATGTCCATGTACAGTATAGTATTCACTCAATACCTGTTCGGGGGCTCCTTTCGCATGAATTATGGCTTGGCACATGACCGGGAATATCGTGGCTATCACTGTAGTAGTGCCGACTACAATGATTGTTTCCAGTTCCACTACAGTCCCTCAGGTATGACGTATGCAAACTCCAAGCTGGAATGTAACTTTGCCATTTAGATTATACCTGGAGTTCAGCTTTAAGCTGTTGTACAGTGACTGTAAGAGAACAATGCAGGTCAACAATGGCAATCTCCACTATTTCTCAGTGCAGGTTTTCTGTAAGAATTCCAGTGCCAATCCTTAGTTTGCATTCATGGTCCTATAGAGAGAGTCTTGGTTGGCATGTCTGTGACATTAAAATCCTTGTTGATTATAGAGTAAGAATATCTGTAGTTCTGCTCTGTTTGTTGTATTTTGCATTAATGGTTTGTAATTCAATGCCTATTTTACAGCACAGTAACTTTTTTTTTTTTTTTCCCTTTTCACAGCAAAAACATGGGGATCAAAGTTCAACGTCCTCGATGTTTCTTTGACATATCAATTAACAATGTTACAGGTAAAACAGAATTCGAAAATAAGGTTTTGTTGTTTGATCATTTCTCAGGTTTTTGTCGGGTGAATGTACGCCTTTTAAAAGAAGTTTGGGAATTTTTTTTTTTTTTTTTATTTGGGTTGATGCAGCATTGGTCTTATGCTTTATCTGTCCCCCTGCCGGCTCTAAGACTAAGAGAACCGAGCTATCAAACACTGCTAATCACTCAGTTATCAGTGCTCTGTGAGCAGAGAGCTGGTAACTGTCAGTCACTTGCTCTCTGCCCCTCCAGCGCTCACTGGAGGGGGTGGCTCAGGTTCTCAGCAGCCAAATGGTTATGATCTTTCCCCAGCCTAGACAAGCTCTCTGACGTCAGGTGACAGCAGGCTTCAGCCCACTGTTGGCTGAAAATAGGTCACTGGAGTGCAGAACAAACTGCAGTCCTGTGATGCACAGCAGAAGTAAAGCCATATGAGCTTCGCCTGTACTCTTTAATTCCTGTACTGGTGAAAGGAAGTTAGGCAATAAGTCCCTATGGGAACATGCATCAGAATCAAAAAATGATTGAGAATCCAATCCATCCCCATCTTAATGGACAAACAATGTGTTTGTTTGGTTTTTTTTTTTTTGGTTTGAGTTTGGGCTCTTTTACACGGTCCGCCTCCGTAGGCGGATCCGTGCTGCTCAGCAGGGATCGATCCGCCGATCCCCGCTGAGCGGGCAGATGACAGCTCCGCTGCCCCATAGAGCTGCATGGAGGATCCGATCAGATCCGCCTAAAAAACGGACAGGCGGATCTGATCGGATCGCCCGTGTGAAAGAGCCCTTTCTGTTTAAAGCTGAGTTCTGGGAATTGCACAAAAAAATACCCTTGCATTGGGCCCTCCACACGCCAGGGGTTAAAAGCTTGTTAGGTCTAATGGAGGAATATGATGTAATATACTTTGTTCCTCGCTTTAGCAAGCTTCCTCCAAGCTGTGTGACCAATCCCTCAGAGCCTCTTCTGTAAAAGCGCTCCAGCTGTTGGTCGTACCGGTATTTCTGCATTGTATGTACGAATGGCAAGGGCCCACCTACAACCCAGGGCATCAGGGAGAAAAAGTGAACGCCAAAAGCCCACCAGATAGAGGAATAGGTTGAATATTACATCTCATTACTCAGCCCCCCTTTCATACTGCAAGGATGTGTTTTTGTGTCATTATACTTTCAAATTACTTGCTATTTTCTTAGTAGCCACTTGAGTACAAGTCTGTAATAACTCCCTCTCTCCAGGCCACTCTTCAGTTTCCTCTGCTGTTATACTTTGACTGTCAATTACTCAGTGTGTACTCATGTAACACTGGACCCTAATGACTTTTATACTTTTTTTTTTTTTTTTGGACTGATGTAACTTTTTTTGTGGTATAATGTAAAAGACAGTTTCCCTTACTTTTTGTTACAATAACAAAATGCCAGGATTTTATTAACACCCCCAAAAGGACCATTTTCAGAAAGTGGACCCCCCATATGGGATGTAATTAAAACAAAGAAATCTTCTGATACTGAAGATGCTTCATCATGGATCTTGGTAATTGTGCAGTAGATGCGGTAGATGCGTACCATATACAATACAGAGGGAGGATATAAAGGGATAAATATACAAGCTGCACAGTGGGAGGATGGAGATTAAGGATAAGAGGTGAAGGCAAAGAAGCATGGTAGAGTTTGGATGTGTAGGAGGGGTGGGGTAGTGAAAAGGTTAGAAATTATCGTTACGGCTTTTACCACGTTTGTGTTGCCATCACAGAAAATAATGAATGATATCTTCCTTGATTAGTTCCTGTTTCCTCCTCCTCCTGTAAGGACTCTCAGATGTAACATAAGTCTGTGTGCATCTAAGATTGTGGCAGTTTGTCTTTTCAATGACCAGCCACAGCAATTTTGGAAATGCAGAGCTTTTTAGAGAGCTAAGGGCTAATTCTGGAGTGACAATTTTAAACAATGCTCAAGAAATTAATGTTCATCTCTTCACTGTTTCACCATTATTTGTTTTTTCTTAATATGATAGGTAGGTGGTTTCACAAATCAAAAAATGTGGCCGTGCATGAATCCACCCACATGGCTGCGTCATTCATTCAGAGATCTGTGAATGAATGATCTACAAGTAACGCGGCTGACTGCTTGTAGTTCTCAGTGAACTGCAAGGGTGGTGATGACTGTCCCCATAGTTCATTGATTATTCCTGCAATTCAGTAACTGCCTACTCGTATCGGAGGTACGGGTACACAGTGTACTGAGTCTGCATGATCCTGGCATTGCACCCGCGATCTGCTTAGTTTGGCTGATTTTGGCTTGAGTTTGGCTATTGCATATCACAATAGGGCTTACAAGGCTTGTGCACGTGTTTGTAGGCATTTAGAAAGTAATAATGCCTCGAACACACGCAACGATTATTGGCCGACCGATCGTCCGACTTTTGTCCAGAGTTGTGTTTTGTTGGTTGGAATGTGCCTAGACTGCACACGAATTTTCTCGGCCAACAAAAATCTACTTCAGAAGTGATGTCATGTGATGGTTTACTTTCCGTGTGTTTTTTCTTTTCTGAGCATGCCCAGCCTTGCTCATCAGATTTTTGTCTGCCGAAATCTGTATTGACTGATGGAAAATCGGCCGTTGTGTTGACGGGCAACAAAAATTTTATAGCATGCGCACCAGATTTTTTTTCGGCCGAAAAGTTGGAGTCGGTTGTCGGAAGCATCATACTAACAAGCCGAAAATCGGCCGATCGGACGTTGGCCGAAAATTCACGGCCAATTATCGACGCGTGTGTACGGGGCTTAAGGCTTTCTAAATACCCATGAACCCTAATGTCATCTTTTCACTTCCAGAGAGGTGAACTGATGAACTAAAGCCTCGTACACACGCAACAATTATTGGCTGTGAATTTTCGGCCAACATCCGATCGGCCGATTTTCGGCTTGTTAGTATGATGCTTCCGACAACCGACTCCAGATTTTTTTCGGCCGAAAAGTCGGTGTGCAGGCTATAAAATTTTTGTTGGCCGTCAACACAACGGCTGATTTTCCGTCAGTCAGTACAGATTTCGGCAGACAAAAATCTGATGAGCAAGACTGGGCATGCTCAGAGAAGAAAAAACACACGGAAAGTAAACCAGAACATGACATCACTTCTGAAGTAGATTTTTGTTGGCCGAGAAAATTTGTGTGCAGTCTAAGCACATTCCAACCAACCAAACACCACTCTGGAAAAAAGTCGGACAATCGGTCGGCCGATAATCGTTGCGTCTGTATGAGGCATTACAGTCTGTTTTCTTTCAGGTGTTAAATAGAACAAACCTATTTTACAATCGGAGAAGGGGCTAATTTTATATATAAAAAAAGAAAATTAGCTGCTAATGCAGCTTTTAGCTTTAGACCCTTGCTTACCATGATGCATTGTGTTCATCCCTGGTTACTTAAGTAACAAGTGTTTTTTTTTTTTTTTTTTTTTTTAATGCAGTGGCGGAAGGAATGGCTGGTGTTCACTTTGTTGCTGATGTTTTCATTTATTTTAGTTAAATAATGAGGATATTAAATTTTTCTTGGTTCTCTTGCAGTTGGAAGAGTGGTCTTTGAGCTGTTTACAGATGTTTGTCCGAAAACATGTGAAAATTTCCGCTGTCTCTGCACAGGTTAGTTAATACATCTATCAATGTAACATACATTTTCCATTGATGCCACGTTCTTGTTTAAAAGTCACTTTTTTATTTAGCTGGGGTTCTGTTTAAATGTATACATGCGCTAAATGATTGGATTACTTAATGTACATGCTATGCATTAAGGTAAAAAACTTTCCAGTTGCTGTTTCTACTCCCTTCCCTAAGTATATATCTGAGTCCTAGATTGATCAGCTCTGTGCCCATCAGTAGGTCTTCTCTCTTCTCACCTTGCTCTCACAAGCTTTGCTAAGAGCAGCAGGAGCCATCGGCTGCCACCGCTGATAGATCAAGTTAGGGAGGAGCAGGGGTTGGACCAATCTGCTCTGTGTGCGTTTATGGATGCCTACAGCCTGGCTCGGGAGTGTGCCCCCATAGCAAGTAGCTTCCTGTGGTAGTCTACAGAGAAGAGGCAGAGTGGACAGCGCCAGCAGGGGACCCCAGAAAAGGAGGTCCAGGGCCACTCAGCAATACCCCTGCACAGGGCAGGCAAGTATAACATCTTTATTGAAAAACGCACAAAATAAAAATCTTCTCGCTTTGACGCACTAAAGCAAAACAAAAATCGTGTAATAGGACATCAGCACAATAAAGATCAAAATACTACTCTTCTAACCTCCCCCTTCTTTTTTTTTTTTTTTTTTTTTTTTAAGTTTTTAAAATAAATGATCTTGAATCCTCTTTAGTAGGCAATGTCCCCTTGCTTGCGCAGGATAATTTGAGCTCTAAGACTTACTGGTACTCTCCTTGTGTGCGCTCCCACAACACTCCTTTCTTCTTTGTAGACAGCACTAAAATCACAAGTGTCGGCTAGTGTTTTACGCTAAAGGGCACGCTGGCTATCATGTGACATTGTTTTGCCCAGTGAATGGTTGCTAAACCTGAGCACTGTCACATGCTCCTTCCTATACCTCAAATCCCCAGAAAATACACCGACTGTAGAAAGAACAGTAGAAAGTGATTCCTTTAATGAGCAAAGGGACAGTGTTTCTTTACAGTGTGTGATTCAGAATAGAAAGGACTGCAGTCTGTGTGGACCGGTAGTGCAGCCTGCATTCCATTAGCTGAAGAGCAGACTTTCTTCATTAGGTAAAAACCCTTCTCTCCTGCATGATTCCGAAGCCCCCCCCCCCCCGCCTAATTTTCTGTTTACCTGAGACCAATCTCAATCTAGTACTGTGCCTGAGAGCAGCAGCTCTCTTCTCTTAACTCCTCCTCACAGGGCAGATTGATAGCTGTGCCATTCAGGTAAGTATAACCGTATGTTATGTTAAATAACATTTTACTATCACTTTAATTATTCATATGTTCAAGGTGTGCATGTATATAGATATTTTCTATCCAAGACTAACTTCATCCCACAGTTTGAGGATCTTTGTTGTACAAAGATCTACATAAATTATTAACCACCTCCTGCCCGACGTATAGACAAATGAGGACAGGCGGGGTACTCTCTTGTTGAGGAACCGTCCTACTCTCAATGCAGGGCGCACATCGCGGTGATCAGCGGTGTGCTGTGTCCCGGGGACACGTGCTTTCCCGATCTCTGTAAAGAGCAGATGATGCGGCTCATTACCCGTGTGATCAGCTGTGCCCAGTCACAGCTAATAACAAGGAAATAAGTAAATAATAACAAGTAAACAAGGAAATGCTGGTTATTGGCTTTCCTCTCCTCACAATGAGAGTGTGGGGAGGGGAGAGCCGATCAGCGGCATTTCCTCAAAGGGGAGACCTGCACTGATTATCAGTGCCCGAAAGCCAGTCAGGGCACTGATTATCAGTGCTCAGCATTGATACCAGTCAGTGCCCAGCAGTGTAGCCTATCAGTGCAGCCTCATCAGCACAAATCAGTGAAGGAGAAAAATTACCTATTTATAAAAAATTTTTTTTTTCTTTAAAATTTTGGGTCTTTTTTTTCTATTAAATACCACCAAAGGAAAGCTCTATCTGTCTTAAAAAAAAATAAAATAAAATAAATATTTATAGAACTCTTCCCCCGCCTATGATTGGTCGTGTGCAGCGACTGCTTCCTGGCGGGTATGATCTGAACACACCTGAGCCCATCATTATTTTTGCACGTTTGCATCTCTAGGCCAGAAAGTGTTTGTGCTTTTCTACTACCCAACAATCACATCCCATATGTGTTTATTTTTTTTACCTGCGCCCATTGTGAGTGCTGAATAAACTTAATGTAGCATCAGCTACATACAGTATACAGCGCTGTTTCGGCAACGGGATGGGGATTTCCTGTTCCACTCCCAGAACAAAATCGAGTTGGGCTGAGTACTGTTCCACCATTCACAGGGAACTTTGTATTCTGTGAGTGAATACAAGGCTTCCTCGGATTGACTTGTATGGAGAGGTGGGTGGATGACGTCACAATCTTCACCTCAGCCAATCATGAAATCTGACGACTTTGCCAAGCAACTTCGGGGAATGCATGGGTAATCTTCCTGTATTGTGGCATTAGGACCCATTAATCAAGATAAGGATCTGACTTGGAGGCAACTTCCATTAAAGTCTATAGGTACAAGTCGGATAGAAGTCGCCTTGAAGTAGTACAGGAACCTTTTTATAAAGTCAGAATGACTTCAGTAGTGCTAATTAAGACCGCTCTCATTGACTAAAATGGGATTTCACATGTCGTCCAACTTGGAGTCTCACAAGTTGGATCCCGAGTTGCGGCAGTGTGAACCGAGCCTTACTGTAATCTCAGAATTTTAGCCTCTGTAAGTTGCACAAAACTGGTAGGTTGCAGTGTTACCTGGATAGGATTAGTAGTTTACTGATTACTAGGGGTAAGAATGGGTGTGGTCCAAACCCTGACGTTGGCTGTTTTTGGGCCAATGAGCTGCAGGCAGGAAATTATCCTTTTTTGTGTATGTTAAGCTGCGGGACAGAAAATCTCCGCTCACAGCTCATTGGCCTAGCAACTTTCAAGTTCAAAGTGAATCCAAGCTCATCATTACGGATTGCGGTCCCTGTCGCATAGGATTGCTTTTAAAGGAGAAGTACAGCCAAAGCTCGTTTGGCTGTGCTTCTCCTGTGTATCCCAGGAGTGCAGTTTGTTTTGCACTCCTGTGACCTGTTTTCAGCAGAGAGCAGACTGAAGTTCGCTCTCTGCTGACGTCACAGAGTTGGTCCAGGCTCAGGCGTCATCACGACCTTGGAGTTGGAATCCGCCAACATGCCTGGACCAGGCTCCTGGTTTAGCCACTTAGCGATGCTTCCTGCCCCCTCCACAGGCCACCAGTGAGCAAGAATTGGGCAGAGCAGAGAGCTGCTGATCAACAGTCAGCCGCTCTCTGCTCACGGAGCTGTGAGAACCGAGCAATCGGCAGGGGCAGACTCTGCATCCACCTAGGTAAGCATGGAAAAGAAGAGAAAAAAAAAACCATCTTTTAAAAAGAAATGGTCATAAGCTGCTTTTGCTGCCTTGATGCTTGGCCATCATGCTAAGACAATGACTTCAGTTCTGAAGCACATATGCAGATCAGAAGGTGTGACTGCACTCTGACGTTCTAATCTGGATGCTTGGTTCAGGTCAGCGACACGAAAAAAATTAAAACCCTCATAGGCAGCTATCCAATGGGATGCCCTGAATTTCTTTGTACAGATTTTTTGTACTGTATGGCAGTATTAGTGCTCTCTTAAACGTCTAGGGATTGTTTTTTGTGTCTAAACTTTTTATTTTATTTTTTTAATGGACAGCTGTAAGAAAAGATTTGTGTGCTGACATTAGCATTTCAATAGTTCAATTCATTACATGGTTCGTATTTCTGGATGAGTATTAAATGTACTTGACATCTTTTCTGTTTTCTTTTTTTAGGTGAAAAGGGTGTTGGGAAAAGCACACAAAAGTCATTGCATTACAAAAACTGCTTGTTCCATCGAGTGGTAAAGGATTTCATGGTTCAGGGAGGAGATTTTAGTGAAGGTAATGACACGTGTTCCTTAATTTAATTCAATAGACAAATCTCTAACATACAAAGGCCTTTGTTACATAAGGGTTGGTGCTACTAGCAATACATTTTTCTAAGTTAAGTTTTTTTTTTTTTGCCAATGTTTAACTTTAAGTTATACAGAATGTGTTCTATACACGTTAAAGCGGTATTAGATTAACTAAACTGCTTTTCTTTTTAAAAATGGGCCCCAGGTGGTTCATTTCATAATGTGCTAGTATGCACTGCATATACACATTATTCCAGACTTGCCTGTGAAACTAAGCCCTTCAGCACTGAGCAGTCACCGCTCCTGGTGCTTCCATCTTCACTGCCTGCCTGGTAAGTGCTGTTCGTGACTTATGTTAAGCTTAAAAAGATGAGTTAAATACTGATCTAAAATTGATAATACAGCCACAGGGGTTATGGCACTTCAAAACATTCAATTCGTCACTATCCTGGCGTTCCTTTTATAGTGCAGTAATTGCTTACACATGTGTTCTTGTTAAAGTGTTCCACTTGTTTGCTCTTTTTGTAGTTTAATTTCTTTTTTTTTTTTTTTAGGCAATGGAAGAGGAGGAGAATCAATATATGGAGGATTTTTTGAAGGTAATAGGATTCAGATTTATGTTTAAATTCTGACAGCCACCATTTTATTGAGTGAGGTCAATACAGTGCATCTGGAAATTATTCACAGCGCTTCCTTTTTTCCACATTTTTTTTTTATGTTATAGCCTTATTTAACAAATTCTACACACAATACCCCATAATGACAATGTGAAAGAAGTTTATTGAAATCTTTACAAATTTATTAAAAATAAAAAAAATCCCAGGTACATAAGTATTCCCAGCCTTTGCCATGACTCTCACAATTGAGCTCAGGTGCATCCTGTTTCCCCTGATCATCCTTGATTTTTTTACAACTTGATTGGAGTCTACCTGTGGTAAATTCAGTTGATTGGACATGATTTGGAAGGGCACACACTTGTCTATATAAGTTCCCACAGTTAACAGTGCAAGTCGGAGCACAACCAAGCCACGAAGTCCAAAGAATTGTATGTAGACCTCTTAGACAGGATTGTGTGGAGGCAAAGATCTAGAGAAGGGTACAGAAATGTTTCTGCAGCATTTAAGGTCCCAATGAGCACAATGGCCTCAATCATCCATACATGGAAAAAGTTTGGAACCACCAGGACTCTTCCTAGAGCGGGCCACCCAGCCAAACTGAGCTGTCAGGGGGGTGACCAAGAACCCGATAATCACTCTAACAGAGCTCCAGCATTTCTCTGTGGAGAGAGAACCTTCCATAAGAACAACCATCTCTGCAGCACTCCACCAATCAGGCCTGTATGGTAGAGTGGCCAGACCGAAGCCACTCCTCAGTAAAAGACACACGGCAGCCCACCTGGAGTTTGCCAAAAGGCATCGGAAGCACTCTCACCATGAGAAACGCATTTCTCTGGTCTGATGAAACAAAGATTGAACTCTTTGGCCTGAATGGCAGTCGTCATTTCTGGAGGAAATCAGGCACCGCTCATCACCTGACCAATACCATCCCTACAGTGAAGCATGGTGGTGGCAGCATCATGCTGTGGGGATGTTTCTCTTTCATTCATTGACGGACACAGCTCCTGATATTCTTAACCATACTGCCCCCTACAGAAAAAGTCTGGCTATGCCCATGGGCAGTCCCAGGGGGTATACTCCCTCTCTCTGCTACAGGTTTTTTTCTGCCCAGTCAGGAGTAAGGACCTAGTTCCTTGCTGGGCTCTTTGGTCCTGGCATTTTTTTTTTCTTTTTAGAACGAAAATTTTTCTCCTGGATTCTTCCTGTAAGATCTACAATCAACTGCCAGCATGGGTGAGGCCTGGGTCCCTGTAAGCCACGCCGGGCCGCCATTTTGTTGTAGCCTGTGTTTCTATACACGACGGCCAGGTTTGTGTAGTCCGGCGCCCATTTTGCTGTGGTTTGCTATTGAAAATAGCGGCGGCCATGACAGTGGAGCCCTGTGGGTGGCCATTTCGGCGGTGGGAGCCCCTCCTCATCCCCTGGTGCTGACTTCTGGATCTTTTTTCTTCCTGATCGCCGCACGTGTAGTGCAGATTATCCTAGTGGCTGCAGGTGCCTGTTTCTGCTGGGTTATGAGTCTGGTGCGGTCCTCTCCCTCTCTGCTGAGGATCGCTTGGTGCTTGGGCTTGGCAACTGGGTGGTGCTGCCAGCGCGGTGGGGCTTGTCCCTTTGCAGTGTATTACACTTTTTGTGGGGTCCCTCTGGGTACTCATAGTCTTTGGAGCACATGTCCCCCACCTGATCCCCTCTGTGGCTGCGGGGCCCTCCAGATCCCGACCATCCATCAATGTGCTGACAGCGGTCCTGGAGTCCTTTGTGTCCCGGGTGGAGGTGGCTTTCGGGCATCGGGCTAGCAAAAAGCGCCCCCCCCCCACCGCCTCATCTGTCTCATCAGATCCTGAACCTTATTCGGCTACAGCGAGCATGGGTCACCCTGCTGGGTCTGCAACCTCGTGCCCAGAATCCTCTGATAGTGAGGATGATTTCCCCACGTCTGCAACTGTGCACGAAAAGGCGCTGGTGGAGTCACTGAATTGTAACTGTGTGTGAGACCCTGAAGATGGAGGACGCAGTTGCGACAGAGGCCCAGGTTCCGTTTAGCACTCACAAGCCACCCAGAGCGGCCAAGGGGTTTTCTTTCCCTGCTGTTTTTGACAGTATTGTCGCTGAAGAGTGGGGTCGACCAAAGCGTCCCCGTGGGCTCCCCAAGCGCTTTACTAGGCCTTACCTCTGAGGAGTTTGTTCTTAAGAAGTGAACTGTTCAACCGGTGTTGGACCCTCTGGTTTCCAGATTGGACAAGGCAACCATGATTCCGGTTGAAGAGTCCCCGGCCTTTAAGGATCCGGCTGACAGGAAGGCGGATGCTGTGGCCCGCAATATGTACACTCTGGCCGGTTCAGCAATGAGGCCGGTATTCACTATTGCCCTGGTGTCCCAGACTCCGAGTAGGCTAAGCTCTTACGCCGTGACCTAGAGGGAGAACCGCTCCGCCCTGCCTTTGCGAGCTGGCGGACCAGCTGGTCCAGGGGCTGCAGTTTATCTGTGATGCCTCCTTCGTATGCGGCTCCCCTAGTGGCTCGGCTCTCCTTTTTTGGCAGTGGTCCTTCAGCTGGTCTTTTGGCTCAAATGCTGGTCTGCGGACCAGACTTCTAAAGGTCTTGACTGATCTTCTTCCTTTTCAAGGAGATCACCTGTTCGGAGATACCCAGGATGACATCATTAAAGGTCTCATAGGGGGGAAGAGTACTCCTTCTTTTTTTTTTTTTTTTTTTCCGCAGGCTACTAAGGGCAAGGTACCCCTGTCGTAGACGTGGGCCTTCCATCTCGATTAGTACGTTTTTTCGTCCCTCAGGGTCAATTGACAAGGGCTCGAAGCCATTCAGGGCCTCCTCTGGAGGATCCAAATGAACCTGGTCTGGCAAGCCTAGAGTCCTGGTGCAAGACAAGTGGGTCCACAAAGTCATTGTCTGGCTACAAGATCGAGTTTCGCTCTTGTCCCCCAGCAAGGTTCAGTCCTTCCAACTTGCGCTTGTCCCCGGGAATGCTTGCAGGGCCTGTTTGGGGCGCTACAACACCTGTTACTTTAAGGGTTGATTGTCCCGGTTCAGAGTCAGGAATGTTTTTAGGGGTTTTACTCAAACCTGTTCCCAGAAAGGAAGGCAAAGTGCATCCAATCCTGGACCTCAAGGCGCTAAACTGCTTTGTGTGGATGCAGAAGTTCAGAATGGAGTCCATTCAATTTTGAACAGTGGTGGCATCCCTGCGTCAGGGTTTCCTCGCCTTTATTGACATCAAGGATTCACATTCCAATATGTGCCGTCACCAGCGTTTTCTCTAATTTGCTGTGGAAAAGGAGCATTTCAGTTTGTGGCGTTACCTTTTGGTCTTGCCTCTGCTACTCCTCGGGTCTTCACAAAAGTTCTAGCCCCAGTGCTAGCCCTGTTACACGAACGTGGGTACGTGTTACTGGGCTACTAGTTTAGCTGGTTTCTGAAATTTCAGACGTCTGTTCCTGGTTCTGTCCACGAAGCTGGACTATCTGGGCCTGACTCTGCCTTAGCCAGAGTGCTCCTTCCTCTGGACAAGCTTCAGAAATTGCAGGCTGCAATTAGTCTCCTGCTGTCCAGCAGATGGTAATCCCTCTGGACTTACATGCGGGTGCTGGACCTAATGGTGTCTACCTTTTTTGAGGTGGTTCCGTTTGCACAGTTCCATACGAGGTCCCTGCAAAGGGAGATTCTGACCAAATGGGTCAAGACTCCGCAGCCTCTGGACAATCCGATCTGGCTGAGTTGGGTAACAAAGGAGTCCCTTATGGTGGCTTCGTTCTCCAGCGCTGGGAAAATTTAACACCCCCCCCCCCCCTTTGTATTGGACAGTGGTCACCACGGATGCCAGCCTGTCTGGCTGTCCGGCTGGGGAGGCCTCCTCAGGAAGCATTCTGCTCAGGGGATCTGGACACTGGAAGAGTCCAGACTACCGATTTAATGTCTTGGAATTCAAGCGATCAGATCATTGGACAGATAGTGTTCAGCGTTGTCCAGTACGCATTCATTTGGACAATGCCATGGCTGTGGCTTATGTCATTCACCAAGGGGCACAAGAAGTATCCTGGTGGCTCTGGAGGTAGACAGCATTCGAAGGTGGGCAGAACAGTTCGTTCCAGCCCTCTCCGCCGTAAACTTTCCCGGGGTGGAAAATTGGCAGGTGGATTACCTCAGTTGGCAGGTGTTGGACCAAGGGGAGTGGTCCCTTCGGCTGGAGGGGTTTCATCAACTATGTCCCTGGTGGGGCACCACCAAGATGGATCTGTTGGCGTCTCGGCTCAACAGAAAGGTGCAGAAGTTGGTCTCTCGCTCAAGGGATCCTCTGGTGGACGCCACAGATGGTCTGGTGGCCCCATGGGGGTCATTATTGTCTGATTTACACGCCTTCCCTCCTTTCAAGCTTCTGCCAAAACTTCTCTGCAGGATTAAAGCAGAAGGGATTCCGGTCATCTTAGGGGCTCCCAACTGGTCTTGCAGCCTTGTAACAACAAAATGTGGAAAAAGTACTGTGAACACTTTCCAGATCTCTACACAGAATAGAAATTCCTATGGCTGTGAGTGGTGTTTTTTATATTTATTTATTTCCCTTTCCCAGTCTGCGTCTCTCACATTACTATTCTGTATTGCTGTCATGACCATCAGAAGTTTATGGTTGTATTTTGTGCCATTGGGTGCATTTTTTTTTTTTGTTTTGGGTGTACTAGAGACTTTGTTAAATAAATTTGTAGGGGAAAAAAATAAAAATCATGACGGCAAATAGAGTATGTAAGGTTCATCGCAGATTTTCAATACCTACACTTGTAGGACACTAACGTCATTATATTTAGGTGCCAGTAGGTCTCCACAGGTGTAAGTGTGAACTTGGAAGCTTGTACTTCACTTTGTCAGAAGCAAAATATGCCTTTTAAGGCCTCATGCACACTGGACATTTTTACAGCTGCTGCTTTTGGCGTCAGATGTTGTTTTTTTTTTTTGTTTGTTTTTTTTTTTTTTTTTTTTGTTTTTTGTTTCTTCATGCAGTAAACTCCCCAGCATGTTACCCTATGTGTCCATGCACACATAGGCTGTTATCAGCAGTTTTACGCAGGGGCGTTTTCTGGCTGGGAAAAAAAACCCAGGTTTTAAGAGGTGTTTTTCAGCTGTGAAAATGCTCAAACGCTGATAAAAGCTTAAAAACACAAAAAAAATGCGGCTATTCAGTGTTTATCAACATTTTTTGAGCCATAAGCTTTTGTGGGACTACAGTTTTGCTAAAAACGCTACAGCTGAAAAAAGCTACTGCAAAAAAGATGAAAAACTCCCACAGCTTTCTACGAACGTTTTGATAACTTCCAGTGCATGAGGCCTAAGGGCTCTTTCACACGGCCACTCCGAATTTTTTTTTTTTTTTTTTTTATTCTGCTCCGGCACTTCACGGACACGGATAACACCGGTGTCATCCACTCCGTATGTCCGCATATCATCCCATCCGTTTGCGGATGATATACGGACATAATGCATGTCTATGGGGATTGCGGATGTCAGCGGATGACACTGCTGACATCCGATTTTGCATCCGTTCCGTTTTTTAAACGGAAGAAAAAATAGGATTCCGTTCCAAAAAACAGAACAGAACTGAAAGGACGAAAATTGGATGTCAGCAGATGGTCATCCGCTGACATCCGCAATCCCATTGACATGCATTATGTCCGTATATCACCCGCAAAAAATGGACATACAGAGCGCCCGTGTGAAAGAGCCCTAAGGCTTCGTTCACATCTAGGCATTGTTATTTTTACAGACCTTTTTATTCATTTATTTTTTTCGGGCATTTTACAGGCATTTTTTTTTTTTTTTTTTTTTTGTACAGCCAATTTTAGGTTGATAAGTGACCAATGGAGAAAAAATAAAAACTCCTGTAATCTGTCAAAAGAAGCTCATGTACTTTTTTGAGCAACAGGTGTTG
Source organism: Pelophylax lessonae (assembly GCF_965119305.1). Lineage (NCBI taxonomy): Eukaryota > Metazoa > Chordata > Amphibia > Anura > Ranidae > Pelophylax > Pelophylax lessonae. The sequence continues at coordinate 255,367,184 of NC_138773.1, read as the reverse complement.
TACTTAAGGCGACAGAACGCTCATATGTGAACAGGAGCCATTAAAATGAATATGATTTTGTCTTGTTGGGCATTTTTAGAGCTGAGGCTTAGAGCAGATAATCTCCCAAAAATGGCAAGATGTGAACGGAGCCTAAAGGTCATGGAGACAAAGCCAATTATGCTTTGACCTTATTTACAACACTGTTGGTTGCAGTGTCACACATAGGAAATAGAAGATTTCCTTTCAAAATTCTAATAATAAACCTCTCCAAAAGACTCGGTGTGTTTTTTTTTTTTTTTTTTTTTTTGTTTAGCTCAACATTGAGCACAAAAAAAATTTAATTCCTCAGTAATCTATTTGTTACAATTCTTTCCCAAGCAATTGCCATTTATCATGTTCAATGCTGTTGGCTCCTGCAGCTTCCCGAAACTTGTGCTCTTCACACGAAAGGGTTAACAGTGGACAGTGCTATCTCCAGTCTATTGGCTTGGAGGAGCAGGGAAGAGCCTTCCCATCCTAAGCTACATGGCTGTTTGTTTTTATTGATGCACACAGTATAGGGAGATTCAACTCCAGTCCCTGCATGCAAGGGTGGCTCCAAAGAAAGCTGCAAGTGAAAGCAACCTCCGTGAAACTGGAAACCTGGGGCCTACGGTAATGGCACCAGGTTAAAGTGGAATATAGGCAAGGACTAATAATAAATAGGCTGCTTATTCAGTAGCTAATTAAACCAGCTGCTGAAAGTGCTAAAAACTTGAGGGTTCAATGTTACTTTAAAGCATTTATTACTAGGGATGCACCGATCCCATATTCGGATCGGATATCGGTGCTGATATGGCCATTTTAGATGGATCGGTAACATTGACCGATCCACTGGCCGATCCGGTTTTTGCTTGGCCATCCCTTACTAGGTGCAGTAGTAGTATGGGATGGGAGCCGCTACTTCCTGTATAGGTCCGGCTCACAGGCGGAGTGATATCAGATGCACTCCGCCTGTGAATGGAGGAGCCACACACAGGAAGCAGCAGCTTTGCTCTATACTGCAGCCGCTTGCTTTATGTGTAGCTCCGGATCGGTTCCAGTATCGGCGATTTCACAACGCCAGATATCGGTATCGGATCCAAAAGAGTCGGATCGGTGCATCCCTATTTATTACCCCAACACTTCATATTCCTGATATATATTTGCTGTACCATGTACTCGTATGAGAAAGTATCCTGTTCTCTTTCTATTCCTTTATGTGAAATCCCTGGTGTTCCTGCCAGTCCCTCTTCTTTCCTATTAAAAACTGGCCATGCTAAGCAGGAGAGCACACTGTGGTCAGTTCTCTAGCTATGCTGGGAACTCTGTATGCTCTCCTCCAATGCTCAGACTTGTCCTGACATGCCCTCGCTGCACAGCCATTCACTGGGAAGCTCAGTGTACTGCTGCTCCCCTCCCCCTCAGCTCTTATGCAGCTTAGAACAGCGGGAATGTAATCCCTTATAAAAAAGACAAAAAAGGTATTTGTTTTTGTTTTGTTTTCCTATGCTAAAATGTGTTTTTGTATTTTTAAAGCATGCAGGTTCAAACTATAACTGCCTAAAGTGATATTAAAGTCCTTTTTTTTTTTTTTTCTTTAAAAATAAAAAAACTGCTCTACTTAACTGCTCTGTGTAATTGTTTTGCACAGAGCAGCCCAGATTGTCCTCTTCTTGTCATGTTCCCCCATAGCAAGCAGCTTGCTATGGTGGCACCTGAGCCAAGCCGCAGCTCCGTGTGCCCATTCAGACACAGAGCCATGGTTCGGCCCCGTCCCCTCTCCCTCCTGATTGGCTAACTGACTTTGACAGCAGCGGGAGCCAATGGGGCGACTGCTGTTTCTCTGCCATTCAGGAAGGGAGAGTCCCGGACGACCGAGGCACTCGTTCAGATCCCTGGATAGAATTGGGGCTCAGGTAGGTATTAGGGGGGCTGCTACACGCAGGAGGTTATTTTTATCCTAATGCATAGAATGCCCTTATTGCCTTTTTTGTTTTATTTGAACATGTGATATCCTAAATCTATTTTCATAATCTGATTACCTCCCTTTTTGGTTACTTATTGCCATAGAATTTGTCCTTAACTGTCCTAATGAAAAAAAACCTTCAACCTTTATTTAACTACTTGCTGCCCACATACTGAAATTCACTTTAAATGATTTTAATGAACACAAACATGATCTAATACCCTATTTGATAAAATATAAATCATGATGCTATGCTGAGTAAATGGATACCTAACCCGTCACGCTTTAAAATTTCCCACGCTTGTGCAGTGGCAACTAACTAGAATACGTAAAAATCTCCATAGACAATGCTTTAAAAGCCCTTACAGATAGAATTCAAGCACCAGACCTCCTGTGTAACTCTAAACTGGTAATCTATTCTCAATCTGACATTCACGTCTATGCCTCTTGTGGTTCGACTACAGTTTACATTTTGTTTGGGGTGTCTACATATGCATTCATTTTTGTGCGCGAGCCCAGGGGGATGGAGGCACTTAAAATTTTTTTTATACGGTCTCCAATTTTTTTTAAATCCACTTTATTGCTATCACAAGGGATGAACAAATTATGTTGTGATAGCATGGGCAGTGACAGGAACTCTATACTTAGAACGTAAGGGAGTAAAGGAAAGTGCACTAGAGCCGTAAAAAAAAAAAACTCACCATCGTGAATATCTGAATAAAAGTGTGAAATGTCTGCAGCTGCTGCGCACAAAGTGCTAATCACTTGTAAACATGAAAATAAAACGATACAGCGCTCGCAACATATAGAGAACCAAATATAAATGTCCAATAAAAATCAATATCCAAAAAACATCTCCATAAGCACATGAGCACTTTTATGGAGATGTTTTTTGGATATTTATTTTTATTTGGTTCTATATATGGTGCAAGCGCTGTATCGTTTTTTCATTTAAAGCAGTAAAGCGCTTTATTAAATAAGCCCCCAAAAAGCGTGCCATCATGGCACCCCAGGAAGTTGGATCGGTGGAGTGGCAAGCAATCCTACACAAGCTTAGGCTCCGCTGTGGAGCAGGCCCCTACAGGGAGTGCCTGTGTTCCTATCCACACGCTGCCTGCACAGCTTGCAGTGAGAGAGAGACTGTTATGAAACGCGTTGTATCCCTGGCCCGGATTCTTCTGTGATTTCTGTGGGATGTTTAAAGGTGCACACCTGATCTGGTTAATGTGAGTGCATTTGATTTTATTTCATTGTTTTTAGTTTAACAAAGTGTTTTACTGCACTAGTTGTGCGCTTTCTTTTGTGCCCGTATGTTTTGAAGCTGGTCCATCCCCTTGTACAAGAGACCAGGGAGCGCTGCGGCTCAACTAACATGGGGAAAGGACCTAAATATGTCTGTATTCTGTGAAGAATATTATAAGGATATGCCTGCTCAATAAGTGGAAAAGCAACCAAAATTGGTTTGATCAGATGCTTTACAATCGGGTAACGGATTGTACACAACAAACCAGAAGTGACAAAATCCTTGTCTCTTCCAGTTACATAGATTATAGAGATAATCAGGGAATCCCAACTGTCTGTTTTAGTTCTGGGCTCCCCTGTAAAAGTGATGTATAATGGTGGCGGTGGTGGTATAATCTGGTGGCTGTATAATCACTCAGATTGCTTTTACGTGTTAGAGCATCGCCGGCTCTGAAAAAAATGGTGGCAGCCATGACCCTGGTAGAACCCCCATATTCTGAGGATGTATGTCCATTTGTAGGAAGTGCTTAAAGGACATCTACAGGGTAAAGGTTTTAAGTTGTACTGTGGTTGGCCTAATTCATGTAGGTTTTCCTTCTGTTCAGTTGTTTCTGACCTCATATGTTAAAATGGATTCTCTAACCTTCCAGATGAGAACTTCTCTGTTCAACACAACAAGGAATTCCTCCTTTCCATGGCCAATCGGGGCAAGGACACCAATGGCTCACAGTTTTTTATGTATGTATTGGTGAACCTGAATTAATAATATTGAAATGGAGCAAAATTGCAAGCCCCCCTCTGTATGTTACTTTTTTTTTTTTTTTTTTTTCAAGAAGCTCCACACCGAATGGATTTTAAACTTTTTTTTTTTTTTTTCCCCTAAGGAGCAAAATGAGATTAATAGTTCTTAACTCCATACTTTATACATGTACCAAAACATTTTTTCCCTTTTTGTTGAAGGTTGCCAAGGGCATAAATAGTTAAATGTTTTAAAAAAATATTGTATGTTATGCCTTCAGTTTTAAAAAGAGATTTTCTTATAAAACAAAGTTAAGCAGGGCAATAACTTCACACCAGGATATAGCAACTTTACCAGAAAACCTCAATAAAATAGAGGGGTGGGCAGCTATATGGCAAATGAGATGTAATATTGAAAAATGTAAAGTAATACACTTGGGTGCTAAGAATATGCAAGCAAGTTACTTGTTAGGGGGAGAACTGGGTGGGAATAGAGGATGGAAAAGTATTTGGGGGTCTCAATAGATCAGACTGAGCAGAGAATGCAAAGCCAAGCTGCATCAACAAGGTTAGCAGACTCATTTGAAATAGAAACTTCTGCTGGCAGGTACAGAAGAGCCGCTGGCAAGAAAAAAAAAGTCCGGCACATTGCAATCAGTAAAATAAACTTAATTTCTCTATTGGTTATTGACAGACGCAGCTCCATATTCTTCTTAACCAAACACCCACTCACTCTGCTATAGGCATTCAGTATGTTGTTTCTAGATGAGCTCCAGTTGTTTCTGGTTGAGCTCCATGTTACCTGGTTTGGCTAAGTTTAGCCTTTAGGAACTACATTATTTTCTGTGTTGGTTATCCAACTCCTTAATACTGCTTTGGGACGTCCCAATAGTTAAGAAGAATATGGAGCTGCATCTGTCAATGAACGATGGAGAGAACTGTTTTTTTGACTTACCGTAAAATCCTTTTCTCTGACGTTCGTTGACAGACGCAGCACCCGCCCCTCTATATGTGTGTTGGGTTGAGGTTATTTTCTTCTGACACTGCTTGCAACAAAACTGAATGCCTAAAGCAGAGTTAGTGGGTGTATACCCCTAGGGACTGTCCCATAGGCATGGTAAAGATTTTTCTTGCCTAGTGTCCTACTCCTGCTGTACTAACCATAACGTAATAGAAAACACACCAATAAAGTTTAAAAAAAAAAAAAAAAAGATAGGATTCCTCTCATCAAGGTCTTCAACTCAGGGTTGGTGACTACAGCTGGAGACCTTGAAGAGCGGAATCCTGCACCACTACTGTTGACATATATATTTAATATACCATTGGTGAATCAGATATACTGTGAGGATCTAATCCCAGTCACCTGGGTCTTCGCATCAGATACCGCTTGCAAGCAAATCTGACTCCGTTATAAGAGTCCATCGATTCTGGTAAGAATCCATTCAGTTACTGGTGATGGTTCCATATGGTGAACATAGAAGTTTTCTGACACTTTCCATTACACAGTGGTGTACATATCTTCTGATTGGGACTGCTGTTCTCATTCTACATATTCAAAGTGGACCTTCACTATTTTTTATTTATTTTTTTGCACTTTATTGGTATGTTTTGTATCACAGTATTATTGGCGCAGTAGAATTTTGTTTATTTTAAAGTTAGCAGACTGTGATTACGTATTGTAAAGGGTATTTACTCAAGAACTAAAACTATAATTCTATCACTTTACATAACTCTAGTTAGACTACATCTTAAGTATGCTGTCCAGTTTTGGTCACCACATCTTAGGAAAGATGTACTTGAACTGGAGACAGTCCAGAGAAGGGCAACAAAGCTAATAAGCAGGCTGGAGGGCCTCGGGTATGAGGAACGTTATTCTTCCTGGAGGAGAGGCCCTTAAGTGGGGATATGAAAGCAATATACAAATCTTTTAAAGCAGTTGTATACCCTGCTTCCTTATTTTTATCTCCAGGTAAGCCTATGATCAGGCTTACCTGTAGGTAAATTGAATATCTCCTAAACCTACACGGTTTAGGAGATATTCACCCTGCATGCAGCCTCTGAAGTCAGCAGCGCAAGCGCTCTGAAAGTCCTGCATACCGTGTTTGAACTTCAGAGCTTCTTGCCTGGAACTGAGTGCTCCCGCACGCATGTGCGGGAATAGCATCATCGCAGCTCTGCCTACTCTGAGCCCTTGATCCCAGAAGAAATGACGGGAGATGTCAGCCCTCTCAGCTTTGACTGCGTGCCGCTGAGAGGGCTTCATTCTAAGGCGAGTATTTATGCCTTTATCTTGCAGGGTGTTTTTTTTTTTTTTAGCGAATGGTGACTAAATCATTGGAGGAAAACTATTTAATCTCTCTAGAGAAGACACACAATAACAAATCTAGTGAATAACACAATGAAGTTGGACAAGAGGCGGTTCATTCTTAAACTGTGTAAGGAGTCCTCTACTGTTAAGAGTAGTAAGGATGTGGAACTCCTTCCACAGTTGTTGGTCTCAGTGGGAAGTGTAGATACATTTAAAAAAACTTTTAGATATGCTTCTTAGTGAATACAGTGCACAGGGATATGAAAAATTGTGTTAACATAAACACACATACACACTCCGATTGAACTGGATGGGCCACTGTCTTTATTCAACCCTACCAGTTATGTAGGTAAAGGTTTTTTTTTTTTTTATGTTAAAATAGACAAAATGAAAGGGACACACCTGGTATGTGACATTTAACCTAGGTTACAGGGAATTCCTCTGTTTGGTTTTCATTTTATACTGCTATGTCTGTCACGGTTTCAGAAGATCACCTGCTGTAATAAATGGATCTTGCATATCATATTGGTTTAGAGAGAGATTCACAGCTTTCTGTGGGGAAAGATAACTTTACCATCTAAATTGCCTAATGAATATCTAAACCCAAAAACAAAAATTTCATATATTGCAGCTTATCAGTCCTTCGAGGAGGTTACTTTGTGTTTTTTCAGGCTTTCCCCCTTTATTTTCACCAGGTAAGCCTGTAAAAACACTCCCTGTCCCTTTTGTGGCTATGCTTACTTCCTCACTGTATCTATGGTGGGAGCCATGGTCGTCATGCAGGCTGGACTACAAATAAGATAATCTTTCTGCTTTCACTCAAGTTTTAAGGAAGTGACTAGGAAACTACATTTCAGACATGATCATCTAGTGTTTTCTGTACTTGCTAAAAATGTTCTTGGCCTAAAAAATAAAAATGAATGCAGCCACCACACCTAAGGACCAGTAAGATGCCATATATTTCATGATTTGTTCTTGGGCTTAGATATCCTTCAATTCTTTAAATATGTGAGCCTCAAACATAAACTAAAGATTTAATTTAATAGTCTTCGTCATAAGTAGGCTATTGGTGTGAATGTGAGTGGCAGTTGACCCTGGAGAAGAAGGTTGGTAGTGGCCGTTGACCCAGGGAGACTTTTTTCCAATATGTAAATATTTGTAAATAAAGTTGGTAAAGGTTGCATTTCATATGCTTTTTGAATAAATGTGCAGCTTCAGGAATCTGATTTTTCTTTCATTTTTTTCCGTTTATTCTCAGAACAACAAAGCCGACACCTCACTTGGATGGGTAAATACTGTTGTGTTTGTTTTTTTTTTTGTTTTTTTAACAGGTTTTCATTTAACTAATTTTACCTTTCATCCACAATTTACAGGCTCCATGTTGTTTTTGGTCAAGTTGTGTCTGGTCAAGAAGTGGTAAGAGAGATTGAAAATCAAAAAACTGATGCATCTAGCAGACCAAGTGCAGAAGTCAGAATACAGAATTGTGGAGAACTTGTTCAGGTTCAGAAATCAAAATGTGAGTGTTGACATTCCTACATAAAACCTGTTATGCCAGCTCTTACCTGTCACATCTGAGACCCCCATCCAGTTCTGAAGTATGTCTGATTACTAAAAGCCCTGCTAGCTTTAACCACTTTACCACCGGAGGATTTTGCTGTCTTACATCTGGGCCACTTTTTGCGATTCGGCACTGTGCGAATTTAACTGACAATTGCGCGGTCATGCAACGTCGTACCCAAACGAAATTTACGTCCTTTTTTTACCACAAACGGAGCTTTCTTTTGGTGGTATTTGATCATCTCTGCGATTTTTTTTATTTTTTGCGATCTTAATAAAAAAAAAAAAGCAACAATTTTGAAAAAATAACTATTTTTCTACTTTGACAGTTAAAAAATATCCAATATATTCAATTTTTGTCATATATTTAGGCAAAAATGTATTTAGCTACATGTCTTTGACAAAAAAATTCTCAAGGAGCGTATTTTTAACCGCTTTATGACCGGAAGGTTTTACCCCATTCCTAACGGACAATTGCGCGTTCGTGCCACGCTGTACCCAAATTAAATTGACCTACTTTTTTTCCCCACAAATAGAGCTTTCTTTTGGTGGTATTTGATCACCTGTGAGATTTTTACTTTTTACGCTATAAACAAAAAAAAGAGCGACAATTTTGAAAAAATAACTATTTTTCACATTTTTTTTTTTTATATGAAATTTCCCCCCCAAAAAATGTAAAAATCAAAATTTTTTATTTTAGGCCAATTTGTTTTCTGCTACATATTTTTGGTAAAATAAAATCGCAATAAGCGTATTTTTATTGGTTTGCGCAAAAGATATTGCAGCTACTAACTACGGGAAACTTAGGAGATCCGCCCGCTTTGTTTACACAAGCGGGCGGATCTCCACACTCGATCCCCGACGATCGGGGAAGAGCAGCGGTGATCACCGCCACTCTTCCCCTGGCCCGTCTCCCGCTGTGACTGAATACAGTGGCAGTGAGCCTCCAGCGGCGCGCTCGGAATGTCTGGTGACGTAGGTCTACGTCGCCAGACGATAACGAGCCACTGTGCCACAGTAGCAGCATAGTGAGCAGTGGAAAAGTGGTTAATGTAGAGCGGTTGCTTCCTGTATCCTCCTTCATAGTGATGGGCCTTATCTAAAGCTTATACTGCTTCTAGGAGTTGGGCAAGGGCAGGCTTCAGCATTGGTTGGGAACTTTGACTTTGTAGGTAATGGACATAACAGATGGGTTTATTGTAACTGATGTATTGTGTGCGGCCCAAATCTAATGTTTGGTATTTCTTGTTGGCTTTAGCTAAGAAAGAGAAGAAGAGGCACAAATCTTCCTCCAGTGACACAGACGATTCAAGTGGGTCTGATTCCTCTTCTGATTCATCATCTGACTCTGAAGAGGAAGAAAAATCTAAAAAGAAGAAAAAAAAGCACAAGAAAACTTCCAAGAAGCAGAAAAAGGAGAAGAAGAAGCGAAAAAAGAATGAAAAGAAGAAAAGGTATGTTACTTTTAAGGGAAAAATCTGAGTAATTTTTCATTACATAACCTTATTGTAGTATTTGAAAAACGTCTTCTCGGTCTATGAAATTGACTTATGTTTATGATGTACTCCTGAGGAAATCTGGTACTGACCAGCATACTAGCTTCTCTTCTATTAAGCGTGTAATTTTAAAGGTGTTAAAGCAGTCCTATGTGAAAATAACAGCCCTTTAGTACAGAAGTGTCATTCTCAGTTTTATTGTGGGCCGCATCAGCATTATGGTTGCCCTCAAGGGGCTGATAGTCTTACAGATACAATCTACTCTTTTATCATTTTAATTAATTGCCTCTGAATTCTATTATTACTGGGCTCTGTGCCGGTCTGCACTTGCTTCTTAAGTAGCATGGTTAGAGATTTTGGCGAGTTGGAATTTTCAGCAGAACAAGGGCAGTATTTGAGTACCCGTCCATGTTGATTGGTTGTCAATTTTTTTTTTTTTTCTTCTTTCCTTAACACATGGCCTAATAAGAAAGGTAGGACAGTGTAGTCTTAGCAAGCAATATGCAGTATTTTAATAGCCAGTTGCTCTAAATCACTGCACTTTTGTGTATGACTATTGTTCTTCATGATTTTCTTTTAAATAAAACAAGATGGTTCTTGGGCATGCTTTATTTTTCATTTGGTATGGATTTATTTTTCTTTGTCTCAAAACTTCAAATGTCCCTTAGTTCTGAGAGTGAAAATGAAGATGAGGTTCAAGTCACATCCACTGTACGTCCAGAAGAGATCCCCACTGTGCCAGAGAACAAGTTCTTAATGAGAAGAAGTCCACAGAGAGTTGATGAGAATGAAGCAAGAGGCATGGACAGAGAACGAGAAAGGGACAGGCAAGTGGTTTTAGTTCTATTTGTTTTGTCCAAAAATAATTGCTTTGCATATGAAAAGCTGTAGACTGGTGGTGTTTACTGTCTAAACTGTAGCTCCAAGGTTGCTTTCCTGCATTAGTTTTGATTTTGTATTGTTTTTTTTTTTTTAGCAATTCCCTTTACCAGAGAAGACTTTTAGTAACGAGGTCTGGAAGAAAAATTAAAGGCAGAGGCCCCAGGGTAAGCTTTAATTTTAACATGTTGTATCATTGTTTTCCAAACCAGTCAATCTGGCCTCTAAAAAGTGTTGTCCTAGTATTTCCTATTAAGTTTTCCGGCAACCCCCACTCAACCCCCCCCCCCCCTCCGCATTTACTGGGCTCTCCTGTCCCACTGGCACTGGTTTCCATTTGTTTACAAGTTGGAGGACGTAGGAGAGATATGGGGTCTAATACACCCAAAATCTTTCCATAAAGAGGATCTGTCACAACCCATGCTGTCACAAGGAATGTTTTTCATCCCTTGTGGTAGCAATATAATTTAATCAAAATGAAAGGTACAGTTTAAAAACAAAAAGCCCTGCATGCATATATAAACAGTGATCACACCACATATGTGAACATTAGTGTGAGCAATAATTCTAGGGTCAGATCTCCTGTATAAATCTAGGCTGGATTTTTAGGTACCATTGTTTGTTGCTGTTCCACGGGCATATGCAATTTTAAAGCGTGACAGTTTTAAGTATCTATGTGGCGTGACATCATCTTTTATATTTTACAAAAAATTAAGTATTCTATTGTATGCACTAAAAGGCATTAAAGTGTATTTTTTCCTGAAAATGCGCATTTTAAAAATGGCTGCACAAATATTGTGTGACATAAAAAAATGGCAACAACCACCATTTTATTCTCCAGGGCCTCTGCTTAAATATAAATATACTGTAAACCCCCCTCCATTGCGGGGGTTACGTTCCGGACCCACCCGCGAAAAGTGGAAATCCACGCAATAAAAAGACCCTACTTAAATACACTATAGGCATTTTTTTTATAACTTTCACTGTACTTTTAAAAGCATTTTAAGGTCTTTAAACACATTTTTAAAACAATAGAAACCCATTTAAACACATAAAAGATACTGAGAGACAGAGCAAGAGCAATGGAAAACACAAAAATATTTAATTAACAATGATTTAATTAGTAAAATAATATTAATAGGTCTTACAGAAAAAAAAATGCAATATACCGGGAGCGCAAAAACTGAACCGCGATATAACGGGGGTTTACTGTATAGTGTTTGGGGGTTTAAAGTCCTTTTTCTAGCAAAAAAAAAAAACAAAAGGCAAATTTTGCCATGCATGTCAGAAGTGTATATATAAGAAAAGCATGTTACTTTTAGTCGGTCCATATATAAAAGTAAGTTACCAAGAGCAACTAATAAGTTAAAGCCGGATTCCGGGTATGGATATTTTTGCATAGTTACATAATTGGTCCAGCAAGGATCAATGTTTGTATACATATTCCCTACCTCGCTGGTATCTGTGGAAGCAAATGGTCCTCATGGTCTTCCGGGTCCTGTGCTGGGCGGCTACCCTGCTGCACAGCAGCAGTGAAGGGAGTTGCTTGCTTGGCACCTGGTGCCATTCCGAGAATGCCTTCTATATTTTCTCAAAGAATGCAAGGATTTCTCTGAATGTATGTTTTATTTATCAAATATGCCGTGCTAAATCCTATTTAGTGTATCGAATAATTTTCTCTTTACCCGTACACCTATATCATATGCATATCATGAACTGTAAGAATACACGACATGAATGAAATGAATCAACAAATTGTGTATCGCATTAGTATAAAAATGAAAACGCAGTAACTAAACTCAATGTGAACATTAGAAAATTCAAAATTGAAGACCATATATGGCAGTGTCCAGAAATTACATCTTCTGTTATACTTGTGCAATATGTGAAGTCATCAACATACAATTGTGACCTCCACCTTTCCCAGTGAGTACTTGCTCACTTTTGTATCAAAAGTCATACAGAGTTCTCTGAATGATGCTTGTGCGAGCAAGCAACTCCCTGTAATCACTATGCAGCAGGGCAGTCACCTGGCATGTGGCCCTGAGATTAGTTAGGATCGCTGTAGTAGCAGCGGCTTCTACATTGATTCTTCACTTCCACAGGGATCTGCTATGTATGGAATATGCATACTTAGATCGGTTCCTTAAGTCTTGAAAATCAAAATTACTTTAACTGATCTGTCTTTTTTATTTAATTTTTTTAAGCGCTACCGTACACCATCAAGATCTAGATCTAGAGATCGATTTAGAAGAAGTGAGACTCCCCCACACTGGAGGCAAGAAATGCAGAGAACACAGAGGATGAGATATTCTAGTGGAGAACGCTGGATCAAAGGAGATAAGTATGTCATTTCGTTATGCTTTCAAGTGTCCTTTAGGGTTCTGAAAACCTCCAATTTAGTCTCTTCCCCACAGTAGGTTTTAGAAAAAATCCAGGCTAATTATCACCGATGTAGGTACTTTTTAGCCAGTTACATGACAGGCAGGGCTCATCTTGGTTTCGCTGGTGGGCAGTCTTCACTGCTGTTGTGAGTGCTGTTCTATGCAGTATTTTACTTTGAGCCCAGTCTCTGTGTTGAAGTACCCCTAGGGAATGCCATTGACCACTTGTGCTCATAAGTGATTTAAATTACACTGGGAGAGGGCTTTTAATAGTCAGCCCCTCCAAGTATGATTTTCTTGTATCGGAGAGGAAATCTAGTGGGCTGGATCACCTCTGGATACTTGCATCTAGGAAGGGTTGTCAAAGCTGATGTGCAGACCTGGGAACTGCATTGTGAATATTTGACCACTTAAAAGATAATAAATCTTTCATAGATGCTCTATTTGCAAACTAAAACGCAAATTACCTGAAACCAAATACTAATTTATTAGCTTTGGATAGACTGACTCTTATGGCGCTTTTCCACTGCATAGTACGGCTTGGTATGGCTCCCTTTGTCGCTTTTCCACTGCATGGTATGTGTTTGAACGATTTGGTACGGCGGCGCTTTTCCACTGCATGGTATGGCTCTCTCATTTAGTACCACCTCGGGGTTCCAAGGGTGTCCCGTACCTATACCAAATGCCACAATCCTTCGCATGCAGCCTGATTGGTCTTCACTACTAGCCACTGATTGGTCAGAGAATTGTCACCGTCATCGGATTTGCGACACCGCCGAGCCATACCATGCAGTTGAGTGAACTCTCCTGTTCCTCAGCTCAGAGCAGCGCCTGTGTGTGAACACACACCACACACACAACACACACAGACATGACAGTGCTAAAGCTTACCCTTGTGCGCCGTTGAGCAAGCCTGTCGTTGTTTTTGTTGTAGGAGTTCCCATACTCTCTCTTGGTTTTTTTCTGCAGTATTTTTTGTTTTGCTGCCATCAGCCTCCTTTGCAAAAAAACGTTTTCGTCAGGCGGTGAAAAGAATCCACATGCCGAGAATCAAGAACACCATTCCTTCCATAGGCTCCATTGCTCATGTTGTGTCGCGTTAAGATGTCACGGCAGTAGAGGCGGCGCAACTACGTTGTAATCCCGCCCACTTACTACTAAAGTGGAAAAGAAAACCGAGCCGAGTAGAGCCTATACGGTGCTGAAAGGTGCCGACTCATACCACACAGTGGAAAAGCAAACTGAGCCGAGCAGGGACAAGCAGTGCCGAGTGGAGCCGAGCCGGTACTCGCAGTGGAAACGCGCCATTAGATTTCCGGGAGTTCATTAGCAAATTCTCCTGGCTAGAGCAGTCAGTTCTATGTCCATGCAGTAGTTTGTACTGGAAATGGAAAGCTTATTTTGTTTTGTCATTCTGTTTTGGAGCGCTTGTAAAGCTTTCATTTTATTTTAAGAAAGCTCATTTTGGCTGTACTTCTCCTATGGATCACAGGAGTGCAATTAGTTTTGCACTTGTGACCTGTTTTTAGCAGCGAGCGGACTGAAGTCCACTCTCTGCTGATGTCACAGAAGTCAGTCCAGGCACCACGTCATCGCGACAGTGGAGTCTGGATCCGCCAGGGGGCCAGACTGACACCCAGCGCAGCCTTAGCAAGCCGCTGAGAGGCTGAACCGGCCGCTCTCTTCCCCTTCACAGCTCAGCTATTCAATGAGTGAGTAGAGCAAAGAGCTACTGATTGACAGTCAGCAGCTCTCTGCTCCGGGAGCTGTCAGAACCAAGCGATCGGCAGTGTTTGATCGCTTGGTTCTCAGTGTAGAGGTGCTAGGGGACAGATGCTGCATCCACCTAGGTAAGTATTAATATAAAAAAAAAAACATAAACCTATACTTCTCTTTTAATAAAATAACAAACATGTCAGGCATGCCTGCTCTGTGCAATGGTTTTGCACAAAGAAGCCCCAGTCCTCTTCTGGGATCCCCTGCTATCGCTCCTGGCTCCTCCTTTTCTGTGAGTGCCCCCAAAAAAAGCTGCTCTCGCAGGCACTTGTGTGGGCTTGCTTCCCCAGATGACCTTTCTGCATCTGTTGACACAGGCAGCACCAGTCGGCCTTAACCCCCCTACCCTGGCCCCCGCTCTCTTGTCACAGAATTTGATTGACCCAGCTGGAGCCAATGGCTGCTATCAATCTGCTTGGTGAGGAAGAAGAGAGCGGAGAAAGTTGTTGCTGTCTTGCACAGTGCTGGATTCAGATGGGGCTCAGGTAAGTATACGGGGGTGAAAAGGCTTAGGCTTTAGAACCACTTTAAATGGATATGACCATAAAACAAGTAAAATGTTTGTATAACAAGTCTGTTATTTTTAAATTGTTCCAAATTGTTTTGTAATGTAAAAACACATCTTTTAAGACTTTAGAAAATAAATGCCTCATCTCTGTAGAGTTCAGAAACCTTTTAGTCTTCATGAATAATAATTACAGGTTTGCTCTTTAGAAAGGGTTTTGTGGACAATAATTGTCGTCCTTTATTTTTGAAGATTGTTGTCCTGACTGAGCTAAAATTACCACTGCTTTGTGCTAAAGCACACAGGCAGTTTCAACCTGCTACTGAATGATTGACCCTCTTGTTGGAAATCTCAATATCAGCAGAATATTTATTTGAATTTGTTGTAAATTGTTTGCCTGAAAGAAATCAAGCTGCGCAAGAACAAAGTTTAGAATGGACGTTGTTGCTTGGCCTTTGGGCTAGCAGAGCATGGCTGAGTTTTGTCTGATTTGCAGTATCAAGTTTAACCTTTTGAGAAATGTAAACCTTAATTGATTGATCAAACTCAAAGGCAGGCAAGGGCACATCTGTATTCTACTCGGATGATCTTTAGCAAGGGTAAAAGTAAATGTGAAGACTTCTCTGAAAAATTTTATATTAGACTGTGTTGTCCTGCACTACAAATTGTTGATTTTTTGCAGGAGTGAAATGAATGAAAAAGACAATCAAAAAAGTCCAGTAAGGGGTAGGGAGAGGAAACAGCCTGACCAAAGAGCTCCATCTGAAAGTCCGAGCAAAAAAAACGATCATGGGAAGAAAAGCAAAGATCGTAAATCAAGCAGCAGAGAAAGGGAGTCTAAGAAACATGGCAAAAATGACGAAAAGGAGGAAAAATCCTGGAGCAGAAAAAGGACAAAGTCCGATAGCCGAAGTGAAAGTAAGGAGAACGCTAAAGGCAACAGAGAGGCAAAGTACAGCAAGCATGATAAGACTAGATCAAGAAGCAAGGAAAAAGGACATGAACGGTCAAGAGGAGAAAAAGAAAAACAATCAGACAACAAAACGAAAGACAAAGAGAGGAGCAGAAGTAAGGAGAGAGAAAAACAAAGCAAGTCAAAAAATGAAACGGTAAAAAGTAAAAGCAAAGAACGCGGTAGAAGTAAAAGCAAGGACAGAGCAAGAAGTAAGAGTAGAGATATAAGGAAAAGCAAAGAACGGGGTAGAAGTAGGGGAAAAAGCAAAGAACGGGATAGAAGTAAAAGCAAGGAAAGAAGGAAAAGTAAGGAACGAGGTAGCAGTAAAAACAAGGAAAGAAGGAAAAGTAAGGAACGAGGTAGCAGTAAAAGCAAGGAAAGAAGGAAAAGTAAGGAACGAGGTAGAAGTAAAAGCAAGGAAAGAAGGAAAAGTAAGGAACGAGGCAGAAGTAAAAGCAAGGAGAGAAGAAAAAGTAAAGAACGGGGTAGAAGTAAAAGCAAGGAGCGAGGCAAAAGTAAAGAACGGGGTAGAAGTAAAAGCAAGGAGAGAATGAAAAGTAAAGAACGGAGTAGAAGTAAAAGCAAGGAGCGAGGCAAAAGTAAAGAACGGGGTAGAAGTAAAAGCAAGGAGCGAGGCAAAAGTAAAGAACGGGGTAGAAGTAAAAGCAAGGAGAGAATGAAAAGTAAAGAACGGAGTAGAAGTAAAAGCAAGGAGCGAGGCAAAAGTAAAGAACGGGGTAGAAGTAAAAGCAAGGAGCGAGGCAAAAGTAAAGAACGGGGTAGAAGTAAAAGCAAGGAGCGAGGCAAAAGTAAAGAACGCGGCAGAAGTAAAAGCAAGGAGAGAATGAAAAGTAAAGAACGGGGTAGAAGTAAAAGCAAGGAGAGAATGAAAAGTAAAGAACGGGGTAGAAGTAAAAGCAAGGAGAGAATAAAAAGTAAAGAACGGGGTAGAAGTAAAAGCAAGGAGAGAATGAAAAGTAAAGAACGGGGTAGAAGTAAAAGCAAGGAGAGAATAAAAAGTAAAGAACATGGTAAAAGTAAAAGCAAGGAACAAGACAAAAGCAAAGATAGGCATGAAAAAGCAAGAAGTAAGGAACGTGAATCTGTGAAAGCAAAACATAGATCTAGCAGCACCGCTAAAGAGAGAAGCAAAAGCAAAGAAAACTCTAAAAGAGCTTCGTCAAGAAGTCGGGATAGTGACCGAACCAGAAGTCGAGATCGTGCAAAAAGCAAAGACAAAGAATCCAAAGCAAGGAGTCGGTCCAGAAGCAGAGATCGAAAAAGAACCCCAGAAAGGTCCAGAAGCAAACGAAGTAGGAGCCGGGATGACTCCAAATCCTCCGATCGCGAGGCCAGTCACAGCAAAAACAAAGAGACTGCGAAAAAAGAAGGAAGAAAAGGCTCTCCGAAAAAGTCCCCAGAGCGTGAAAGCCACAAAAGGAAGTTATCTCGCAGCAGCAGTCCAGACAGTAAACGAACCAGAAAATCTAGCCGAAATCATACAAGTCCAGACTCCAACACCGTGCATAGCACTTACAGAGAGGACCAATCGTCCCATGAGAAAAGTGGAGACCGGGAAAAAACGAGAAGATATTCGCATGATAAAGAGAACAGCAAAAGGTCCCGAAGCCGTGAAAGACTTACTTCCCGTTCAAAGGAACAGAGGATAAATAGTCAGTCAAGTCCCGACAGTGTTGACAATAAAAATGAGTAATACAATTAGACCTATTTTTGGACTTTTTTTTTTTTTTTTTTTACAGACTTTCGTTTGTCCGCATTTTTGTTTTTTTTCTTATATAATCCTCAGCCTGGATCATTTGTATTGCTCATGTTTTAATAAATGTTCCATGAAAGAATTTTAGGTGTACAACATTGTCAACAATTTTTTTTTTTTTTTTTTTGAATGGTTGAGGGTTTTCTTTTTTCTGTAGTTTACTTGGCTGCAATGGTTTTCCCTTAGCTCTTCAGAAACTGCATGTGTTCATGCTTTGATAAAATACCATGCTTTTGGTTCCTGATGTAATGGCACGTTTTTAATAGCATCGACACCATACCTGTAAAAGACTATACGTAACATATTAGAAACTTTTGAAGTATGTTTACAAGTATTTTTTTAAAGGCTTGGGTAAAATCTATGTATAGTATGAAACGTATACTAAATGTTTGCTGTATAAATTCAAAGTGTGTTGTTTTTTTTTTTTTCGCTTCCCTTAATGGGGTTTTCCTGTTTAATACAAAACTGAACACTCCTTAATACAGCTCCCACTCTACTTTTTATTCTGGATTGTTGGTAGTTTATATTTCAGCAGGGAGAGATGCCAGGAGAAATCTGGTATAGCACCCCAGTCAAAACATGCATTTTTTATTTTGTTCAGCACATGCTCTCTGAGTGAATTTTGATTATATAGGTAAACGTTTGCTGTATGGTGGAGGCTGAATTAAGTGAAAACTTTTTTCTAAAGTGGAAAGTCCCTTTTTAAGTGGAGACATTTGATTTACAACCTTGTATGGATCCTACCCTTAAACACTCAGCTTGAAATCAATAGTTAGCATTGTCCTTGCAAAAACCTGTTCTACTGTAATGATCGGTATGGAGTTTCACCTAGAGCAATTTCACTGCTGATATCTGAATTTGTCTCTACAAAAAGGAGATGAACGAGAAACTGAGGGGTTTAAAGCAGAACTCTCCTTTTAGATGTGGAAACCCTTTTAAGCATGCATATAATCAAACCATGGTAATAACTGTTAAAATGAAATTTTGGATTTTGAGACCTTTTTTTTTTTTTTTTTTTTTTTTTTTTTTTTTTTTTTTTTTTTTTGTTACTGGCTGTGATTCCTCTATCCTGTTCAGCTGAGTAAAATGTATGTATTAGCGAAGTCTGTGTCAGTTGTGAATAATACATCTTTTAGTTCTGTTTTTGAAATGCCCATGACACTTGTCTTTGTCTGTTATTCTTCTTTAGATATTTTAAATATATTTCAAAAAAAGTTTCCTGCACCTATTCTTGTAAATCACTTCAATCTCATGGTAATGTAGTTTTAAATGTTCTATCCAAACTAACCTATCCAACATTTTTAAAGGATATCTAAACTCAAGAACAAATATTATATATTGCAGCGTTCCAGTCATTCGATGTTGTGGCTGCAGTAATTTTTCAGAAATAAGCCCCGTACACACGTACTGATCGTCGGCCGAACGATCGGCCGTCTTTTGTCCAGGGCTGTCGTGTCTGTTGAAAACTGCAAAAGACTGCACACGAATTTTGTCGGCCAACAACAGCCAACTGCAGAAGTGATGTCGTGATGGTTAACTTTCCTTGTCTTTTTTTCTTTTCTGAGCATGCCCAGTCTTGCTAATCTGCTGTCGGTCGGCCGAAATCTGTACTGACTGGCGAACAAGTTCTGGTGACGGACAACAAAAATTTTAAAGTCTGCACGACAGATTCTGTTCGGCCGATCGGTCGTCGGCCGAATATTTACGGCCGACAATTGGTACGCGTGTACGGGGCTTAAGAATATTTTCAGCAGGTACAGAAAATAACTTGCTGATCTTACTGTAACTAATGCAGTGCCCTTGTAACTTCTTGTAAATTCATTCTTGTTCTTATCTTCAAGATATCTTTTCTACTTTACCAATTCCTCTGCCCCCTGCCCCTAAAAGCAGAAAACATACCTGGATAGTCTAATTTTTAGAGGTAATCATGCCAGGGGTAGTTGATCTAGACCAGTGATGGCGAACCTTGGCACCCCAGATGTTTTGGAACTACATTTCCCATGATTCTCAACTACACTGCAAAGTGCATGAGCATCATGGGAAATGTAGTTACAAAACATCTGGGGTGCCAAGGTTTGCCATCAATGATCTAGGGAATATCTGTGAGCCGGTATACACACAGGCGTTTTGTTGACCACTCTAACAGGGGTTCACATGAGATCTGGTAAGCAGAATTTGAGTGTGAGAGGTGTCACTGGGCTTACATCAGGATCTCCTAACTATCACAACGGTTGTGGGACTATCATCTTCACTGGACTATGAGACTTTTGCATAAGATTATTAAAATTTTTTTTTTTTTTTTCACAGCGCTACACTATTTTTTGCTTTTTATATTTGTGTTTTTGGATCATGAACACAGTGTTCAGCAACTTTTTGAGTTTTATTTTGGCGCAGATTTGTTTTTGTTTTTAAATTAATGTTTTTTTTTTTTTTTTTGGTTGATGTTGTGGGGTTTCTTCTTCTTTTTTTTTTTTTTTTTTTTTTTTCTTTTTCTTCTGGACTAACTATGTAACCTCCAAGAAATAATGAAAATGGAGAGTGAGACATGTTTGTATTCCAACTCAGGAGAACAATCTGATGACAGCACTATTGTGCTGTTTTTGAATAGATGATCCCCTGCCCTCTGTCACTGAGGAAGGTAGGGGAACCCAGGAGTGTGGGTGTAACCTTTTACTAAAGGTGAACTTTTTTTTTTTTTTTTTTTAAATCACCTGCTTTTATTAAAATACCTAGTTATCCTGTCATGCAAGTCCTTTTTTAGGAACATTTTGTTACACTGTGACAGCACTCTCCCTGCCTCCCAATTGTGCAGTGGCCATAACAATACATGTTCCACTGTTAACACCGTCAGGAAATCCATCTATGAGAAATGCAATTGACAGTGCTTTAGCTGACTAAATTATAATTCATTTAGGGCTTATGTGTACTTTGAAGAATATTAGGCCTCCTATTTAAAAGTAGCTCTTTTGCCCAAGGCAACAAGCCACAGCGTTTGTTTCATGTTTTTGTTTAAGGTATACCTCATTTAAAAAGCAGAATGTAAATTGTTGCTGCTGTTCTCTTGCCCCTTTCACCACAAGGTTTTTCATTTTACTGAAGATGATGGGGCTTGTTGGGAAGTCCAATGACTAAGGGTAACTGTACAAGGACAATCTGAGGCTTAAAAAAAAATGCACCTATACTCTGGTATACATCAGCGCTTTCCTGCACTTGTGTAAATGCACATATACACAAATGCTGTATTCCCCTGAATGTGGAATTTACACCTAGAGCGAATATATCATACATTAATGGGTGGGTAAACACTGATGCTTTTGTGTAGTGGCATTAATCAGAATACAACCACATACTGCTATGCACTTTTATGGCCAGCAGTAGCTTCCCAGGCATGTAAATATGTCAAATTTCAAGCTAGTCCTATTTAATTTACTAAAACTGGAGAGTGCAAAATCTGGTGCAGGCGTGCATGGTAGCCAATCCAATTCTAACATCAGCTTGTTTGGTTAAGCTTCGACAAAAAAAAAAAATACCTGGAAGCTGATTGGTTATGGCAAAGCTGCACCAGATATTGCACCCTCCTGTGAGGGTAAGACCCCACACACACACGTAAATATATGGATGCCTACACATGTAAATGCAATACACGTTACATATAATCGCATATGCTGGATTGAGAACAAAGTTTCTAGCACCAGACCCCCAAGAAGAAGATGAGAGACACCAGACCCAACAATGCAGGTGAGCTGAAAACCACTATGGAAAAAAACCTGGGCTTCCATAACACCTCCACAATGCCACAGGCTGATCACCTCCATGCCACATTGATGGAGTAATTCATGCAAAAGGAGCCCGATAAAGTATTGGTATAGTGCATACTATATCGTACAGACATATTTTCAGTAAGCCAACATTCCTGTACTAAAAATGATTTTTCTCTTTCATTGACTGACACACTCACTGCTCCATATTCAAAACCATAGGGTTATATCGCCCCCCCCCCCCCCCCCCCCCAGAGGAGTAGAACACTAGGCAGAAAAAAAAGACTTGGCTACGCCTATGGGCAATCCTAGCCGGTATACATCTCCCTCTCAGGTATAGGCTGTCAGTGTTTTTCTGCTAGTCAAAAGTAAGGATGTAGCTCCCTGCTGGAATCTTTGGTTCTGGCAGTTTTTTTTAAATTTTAAATTGCATTTTTGTCTCTTGTTTTTTTTTTTTCCCTGTGAGATCTACAATCAACGGCTGGGCAGTTAGATTCAGTGGTCTGGCCAGCATCTGGCTCTGTGCTGGGTCAGCCACGACATAGCCCCACTGGACAGGGTTGGCTTGCGAGTTAAACGCATAGGTTGCATATGAATGGGTCTTGGACCAAATTGCAGCATTCCTCCTGGTCCAGCCCCCCCCCCCCCCCATCTCAGTGGTGAGGGGTTCTGTCTGGTTCTGTGGTATGGTAAGTAAAATGTACCCCTCTCCCCCTGGATGCGGTGGGGGGGTGAACGCGGGCACCTCCCGGGACAGTCGGACCTGCGGGTTTCTCCCAGGTCCTCCTCTGTTTTGTGTGGTCCCTCCCTGTGGACCATCTTAGTAATAAAATAAACTTTTTGATATTCTATTTTTTTTTTTTTTTGGTGCACCTTGTGGGTAGCCGATCATTGACCATCGCCATTATCAGTATAGTAATTTATGAGATTATACACAACGCAAAAATAGGTGTGCTTAAAAAAAACATGCAAAGTATATGGAAAAAATGCTAAGTGGTCTGATATTGCACCATCCACCTTAAATAAATGAACTCATATAATTAATCATGCTACAGTGCTAATACTCAAAAAATAAATAAATCTATGTAATTGGTCAAGCTAAAGTGCAAAACAGTGCTGCTTCTCTATAATACATATATGCATAATATGCAACTAATATAGACCAATAGATTTTCTATATTTATTCACTTTTCTTGTTCTTATAAGTCACAATAGTCCAAATTAAGCAAGTAGCCAGTGAAAGACAAAGTGCAATGTGCTCTGTGCTCCTTTAGTATGCAAATCAGTGCCAATCCGTGCAGATAAGTTGCATTCTTGTGCAGTTCCCCTCCCTTTGGATGCTCCCACTTACCAGACTGCCAGGACCCTGTAGCAATACTGAATATAGCAAATTACATTTTATTTAAAATGTTTTTTCTCTTAGGTCCTCCGACAGTCACCGCCTCTCCATATTCGTCACAATAGGGGTAATTGACCTTTGCTCCGTAGGAGTAGCTAGGCAACAGAATATGTCAATATTAAAGCTTTTAGCATATCCCACCCCCAGGGGGTGGTCCCCTCAGTCAATACCCTCCTGCTTCCTGTATCCATACCCCAGTTTCATTGTCTAGCTATCAGGAGTAGCAGGCTGTTTCTGTGCTGGGGCTTTTTGTCTCAGCCTTTATCTTCTTTTTGATTTTATTTGAGTGTTTTTCTCTATCTTTACTTAGCTGTTTATTTTTTCAGCATTAGTTAGTTCTTCTGATGAAGAGGATCGTGCGGGCTGGGTCTCGGGCTGGCCCCCCTGGTCGCAGGTTGTGGGCCAGTGGCTTCCCAGCCTGCCATCGAGCGTTCAGTCAGGTTTTTTCCTGGCATGTGTGAACGACCCATCCCTGTTCGCTGCAGGGATGCTGCGGTGAGGTGGCTACCTCACTGGACGCCATGCGGTTTCGCACCGCAGTTCTGCTGCGTCCTGGCTGCAACTCTCCCTGTCCTCTGTGCAGCGGCTTGATCGCTTGTGCGGGCTCCCCACGCCATTCAGAAGGTATGTACTCTGTGTGGGGACCTGTCTGTTTAGTGGGTGTCAGTCTGGGACTGTGTAACCCTGCATTCTGTACACACTATTGGGCTCCCTGTCTGTTTTGCTGCTTCTGTGGGCTGCAAGGAGGGGGGCCATCCTACACTGTGCTGTGTTGCAAGTGGTGTATTTTCTCTGTGTGACAGGCTGTATGCTGTGGGGCATGGTGTGACACATGTTATGCATACTTAAGGCGGCCGCTGCTGCGGTCCGCCATTTTTTTTATTATTAGCTTATGCTGGCCATTCCTGTGTGAGGAGAGCGGCGCTTTTGGCGCCAAGCGCCGCCATTTTGGCGGCGATCGCTCAGACCGCATGTCAGCGCTGCATGCTCTGCCTTTGCAGTCCCCCACCGGCGGCCATGTTTGTGGAGCCTTCCATAGGCTTTATAGGATCGGTCTGTATTACATCACTTCCTTTGCCCTGAGACCAGCGATCGATGCAGCAGCCTGAGGGATCGCTCCAGGTTTATCTTCCTTATTCCTGTATTCATTGCCTAAGTTTGTTGTACTTCTCCCTGTGGGGGTCGGTGTGTGCTGTGTGTGTGCGGTGGGCTGCGCTGCCGCGCTCTTAAAGGGACAGTACCCCTTTTTTCCTGCAAACTTTTGGGGCATGGATTCTCAGGAAAGCAAATTTCCTCCCACTTTAGTGGGGGGCCAAGGGTCTGCTGCTTCCCCCGAAGGGGGCGATTTGGCTACCATTGTGGCTATCCTAGCTGCTCAGGTGCACATGCTTGTGGCTGCTCAATCCACAAAACGGCCCAGAGTTTCAATTTCCTCTGATTCAGAGGGCCATGGTGATGGGGCTGCTATGGCTGGGGTCCCCTTATCGGGGTCCCGTTCATCCCTGGACCTTGTAGGGTCGGAAGGGGAGGCAGAGGTTGAAGGGGTTGATGATTCTCCCCCTGGCTCGTCTGAAGAGCTTGCAATCATGGATGAATTGGTTGCTTCTATCAAACAAACACTGCATTTGCAGGATGAACCATGTCCTCCTGCCGTCCTGGCCTCTTGCAGAGACGCAAATCATCGTAGGTTTTTCCTTGCACTGAGGATTTTCAGCGCGCTGTTAGTGAACAATGGCGCAATATAAAGAAGCCTTTTGCTGTGCCAAGTAGGTTCAAGCTGTGTTATCCCTTCACACCCGCCACTGATGAACGTTGGTGTGTGCCGCCTCCGGTGGATCACGCGGTGGCGGTTTTGAATAAATTACTGCGATTCCGGCGGAGGATACCCCGGTGTTCCGGGATCCCACGGACAGGAGACTGGAGTCTCTTGCCCGCCATACTTACTCGGTTACCGGTTCCATGCTAAAAGCTATTTTTGCTTCCCTTATGGCAGCTCATGCTGTCGCGGATTGGACGCAGGTGCTCAGGCGCGTCCTGGTGGCTGATTCTGCCCCGCCGACAACGTTGGCTATGGTAGATCAAATTCGTCAGGGTGTCATGTATTTGTGTGATGCGGACTTAGATTTAGTCCCTTTGGCTGCACGTGTGCACAGCGTGGCGGTGTTGACACGCCGCTTGATTTGGCTGAAATGTTGGTCTGTGGACCAATCTTCTCACAAAACTCTGGCTAATCTACCTTATACGGGATCTCGTCTTTTTGGCGACTCCTTGGATACGCTGATAAAGGGGATCACTGGGGGTAAGAGCACGCTCTTGCCCCAGTCCCACAAGGCTAAGGTTGCTCAAGGTAAGAAGCATGCTTCGTTTAGGCCTGCTCAGGGGTCCTTTCGTGCCTTTCGGTCGCACTATAAGGGCAAACCCTTCAAAGGCCAAGGCTTCCAAAAGAAGCCATGGACAGGTAAGCAAAAGTCCGGCCAGTCCGGATCCGCTGCCCATAACAATGCGGCCTGAAGGGGCGCCCTCACCCAGTTCTGGGGTGGGGGGACGTTTGCTCGGTTTTCTTCAACCCTGCCTGGCCCGCGTTCGGGACAGGTGGGTTCAGGAGATCGTTCGGTCCGGTTACAAGATCGAGTTTCTCTCTCGGCCAGCGAGCAGATTTTTTCCCTCAAATCTTCAACTTGTCTCCGGAGCGTTTGCGGGATCTGCACCTGGCGGTGCGGGACCTGCGGGCTCAGGGAGTGGTGGTTCCGTTGCCTCATCGGGACAGATTTCGGGGGTTTTACTCCAATCTGTTCACTGTGGCCAGAAAGGAGGGCAAAGTACGTCCGATTCTGGACTTGAAAGCTCTGAACCGCTTTGTGCAGGTTCGCAAGTTCCGCATGGAATCCCTGCGCTCGGTGGTGGCTGCTCTAGTTCCGGGAGAATTCATGGCCTCCATCGATTTGAAGGATGCGTACCTTCACATCCCCATTTTCGAGGGTCACCAGAGGTACCTTCGATTCGCCATTGCGGAGGATCATTACCAATTCGTGGCGCTTCCTTTTGGTCTCGCTTTGGCTCCGCGGGTGTTCACCAAGGTGCTTGCACCGGTTCTGGCCTTATTGAGGGCCCAGGGCATCTCGGTCCTGGGGTATCTGGACGACATTCTGGTTCGGTCTGCGACCAGTCAGGGTCTGGTGAAAGACCTGTCCGTCACGATGCAAACTCTGCAGGAGTTTGGTTGGACGATAAACTTTCCAAAATCGACGCTTTGTCCGTCGGTTCGTCTTCCCTACCTGGGAATGATTCTGGACTCTGTTGAGGCGAAGGTCTTCCTGCCGGAAGACAAGCTCAGGACACTTCAGGAAGAAGTCAGGTCCCTCAGGGACGTTCCGTGCTCGTTCCTTTCGGACGAGCATGCGGTGTCTGGGATTGATGGCCTCGGCCTTCGAGGCGATTCCCTTTGCACAGTTTCACACGAGGGGTCTCCAAGCGGAGATCTTGTCCAGGTGGGACAGGCGACCTCAATCTCTGGATCTTCAGATCTCGTTGAGTCCTCGCACCAGAAGGGAACTTCTGTGGTGGCTACAATCCCCGGCGGTGTCGGGGGGGCAAGTCTTTTCGCCCTCTTTCGTGGACGGTGATCACCACGGATGCCAGCCTGTCGGGCTGGGGAGGTGTTCTGGGCGTTCTGTCCGCCCAGGGTACTTTGGTCGGAGGGGGAATCCTCCCTTCCGATCAACATTCTGGAATTGCGGGCGATAAATCTCTGCCTTCGGCGTTGGACGGACAGGCTTCAGGGCTGTCCGGTTCGGATGCAGACGGACAATGCCACAGCGGTGGCCT
This sequence comes from Pelophylax lessonae, assembly GCF_965119305.1. Taxonomy (NCBI): domain Eukaryota; kingdom Metazoa; phylum Chordata; class Amphibia; order Anura; family Ranidae; genus Pelophylax; species Pelophylax lessonae. The sequence goes on along the minus strand of NC_138773.1, from coordinate 255,340,616 downwards.
ACATCAACCACCAAGGGGGCACCAGGAGTGCCCGAGCGGCTCGGGAGGTGGCCAAAATTCTATCTTGGGCCGAGACACACGTCCCGGCGATATCGGCAGTTCACATTCCGGGGGTGGAGAACTGGCAGGCGGATTATCTGAGTCGCCAGACCCTGGACCAGGGGGAATGGTCACTCCACCCGGATGTCTTCCAGATGTTGTGCGCGAAGTGGGGTCTTCCGGATGTGGACCTGTTCGCGTCTCGTCTGAACAACAAGGTGGGAAGGTTCGTGGCAAGGACGCGCGATCCTCGGGCAGACGCGTCGGAGGCTCCGTGGCATCAATATCGCCTGATGTATGCATTCCCACCGATTCAGCTGCTATCCAGGTTCCTTCGCAGGTTGTCCTTGGAACCGCTCACGGTGATTCTGGTGGCGCCAGACTGGCCTCGCCTGTCTTGGTACGCAGACCTTGTGAATCTGGCGGTCGACGCTCCATGGCGTCTGCCTCTTCGAGGAAGATCTTCTGTCTTAAGGACCGGTATTCCATCCTGCTTTACAGTCGCTGGCTTTGATGGCCTGGCTGTTGAAACCGAGGTCTTGAGGGATAGGGGTCTCTCCCCTGAGGTCATTCACACTTTGATCAACGCTAGAAAGACCTCCTCGGGGAAGGTTTACTACCGTACTTGGAAGGCCTATTTTGCCTGGTGTGAGTCCAGGGGGTTTTCCCCTCGCTCATACTCGGTGTCTAGAGTGTTGTCTTTCCTTCAAACGGGTGTGGACCAGCGTTTGGCGTTGGCCACGATTAAGGGTCAGATTTCTGCGCTGGCCGTTCTTTTTCAACGTCCTGTGGCGTCTAACTCTTTGGTTAGCACCTTTGTTCAAGGGGTGCGACACCTGGTCCCTCCTAGGAGGGAGCCTTTGCCTCCATGGGACTTGAACCTCGTTCTGTCCGTGTTGCAACATGCTCCTTTTGAAAAGATCAGGGAGATCTCGTTGCCCATCTTGTCTAAGAAGGTCGCTTTTTTGGTGGCGATCACTTCGGCTCGCAGAGTGTCGGAGCTGGCGGCCTTGTCCTGCAGGTCTCCGTATTTGGTGATTCACTTGGATAAGGTGGTCTTGCGACCTAACCCTTCTTTTCTTCCAAAGAGGATCTCGGAATTTCACCTCAATGAGGACATTGTCTTGCCTTCGCTTTGCGCGAAGCCCAAACATCCTAAGGAGGTGGATTTACACTCCTTGGATGTTGTTCGGGCGATCAGGGTTTACCTGTCATCGTCTTGCGAAAGGATTTTGTCGGATTCTCTATTTGTCCTTCCAGAGGGGCCTCGGAAGGGCATGGCGGCGTCGGCTTCTACCATCGCCAAATGGATCAGACAGACTATTGAGCAGGCATATGCTTTGAAGGGAAAAGTTCCCCCTATGCCTGTGAAGGCGCACTCTACCAGATCGATGAGTGCGTCTTGGGCCTGTCATCATCGGGCCTCGGTGGCCCAGGTGTGTAAGGCGGCGACTTGGTCGTCCGTTCACACTTTCTCAAAGTTCTACAAGTGGATGTTCAGGCATCGGCAGATGCTTCCTTTTGGCCGCAAGGTTCTTAGTGCGGCAGTACCTTAGGGTCCCTTGTTTTTGGGCCCTTGGCTGTTTGGGATGTTTTTATCCCTGGGTAATTTGTTCTTCCTGGGTTGTTGCTCCTGTTGCGCAAAGTTTTTTTTCATGCTGCCCAGCTGGTTTCCTTCCTTTGGTAAGGTTCCTTTCTCTGCTGTGGGTCCGGTGTTGCCTTAGGCGCGGCTGCGTTTCCCACCCCTCATGTATGCACTGCTTTGGGACGTCCCCATTGTGACGAATATGGAGAGGTGGCGACTGTCGGAGGACATAAGAGAAAACAGAATTTTTGTAAAATCTTACCTGTAAAATTCCTTTCTCTGAGTCCTCCGACAGTCGCCGCCCCCGCCCCTCTTTTGGGGTTTGTTTATGTACTCTGCTGCTATTCTACTGAAACTGAGGTATGGATACAGGAAGCAGGAGGGTATTGACTGAGGGGACCACCCCCTGGGGGTGGGATATGCTAAAAGCTTTAATATTTACATATTCTTTTGCCTAGCTACTCCTACGGAGGAAAGGTCAATTACCCCTATTGTGACGAATATGGAGAGGCGGCGACTGTCGGAGGACTCAGAGAAAGGAATTTTACAGGTAAGATTTTACAAAAATTCTGTTTTTTTTTTTTTTTTTTTTTTTACAAAAAACGTAGATTAAAAACTCAAATTTATGTGTGCCTCCAAGCGGCACCCAGTAAAATCGCCTGGTTGTCTGCGGAGCGGCATGCGTTCCACTGGGCGGGACTTCCGAAACCAGAAGTATCAACGCTACACTGGACCTCAATGCATTTCACCGGAAGGTGTCATCAGGGAGTCATAGTGGCCATATTTTCGATGTAACATACCCCCTTTTTGGCTTCACATTGGTTTCCTTGGTAATCACATGATTTGACCAGGAAGTGTGTTTATATTAATTGGTTCCATTGGATTATACCAAACATTGTCTAAGGGTGACGGCTCCCGCTTCCCACCGTCTGACTCAAGTGGTCCCATACAATCTCGAAAAACTTGTTCTAATCCATTGTGTCCTGTCAAATACATCTCCTAATTTTAAAATAATTAATACTCATTAAAAATTACTAGATAAACAATTTTCAAACTTTTATAATAACTTCTCGTGCTGACATTGAAATGTTGTTCCCTAGTAGATATATTCCATACAAGTGTAGCAGGTTTTCCAGGCTTGTGGCCTGATGTGGGTCTGCCATTGTTATTGGTTACCTTTCCAGTCCATATGACATTCACACACAGAGCTTTGCTCGGCCCTGCCCCCCCACTCTCTTCTCATTGGCTCGCTGGCTGTGATTGATAGCAGCAGGAGACAATGGCTCTTGTTCCTGTGTGAGTCAATGAGGAGAGACCCGGGAGAGCTGCTGCTCCCTAGCATATTGCTGGATCAAGATGATGGCCAGAGGAAATCCTTGCTTTGAACCTGCATGAGGGTCTTGGGGCTAATGGTTGCCTCCTTCGAGTTTGTACTGTATCTCACTACAGACTAGTAAATACAATACTGGCATGGTGAGTTTTCAATCCAATGTTAGGGCCACGGAAGCCCTATCCACCAAAGACGTGGAGGGTTCTCATGATCGATGCCAGCCTATTGGGCTGGAGAGGAATCCTGGATGCCTTATTTGTACAGGGGATTTGGTCATCATAGGGAAGCTGTCTTCGCATCAACATCCTACAACTAAGAGCAATTTGGTTTTACTTTGGAAACTGGACCATTCAAATTGTGAGGTCATTTTAATGACAATCCAGTCGGAAATGAACATGGCTGTGGCCTACATCCACAATCAAAGCGGCATCAGAAGTTCAAAAGGAAGCAAAAATAAATACTCTATTGGGTAGAACTACAAGTTGCAGCTCTGTCTACCCTCCACATCCTCCCAAAACATATTCAGATTCCTGGCAGACACACTGTGGGGCCCTCCTGGTTTATCCAGACCTACTGTCCTAAGGGCCAGTACACCCTCCTGCTTTTTGGTCACTGGCTTTGATGTCATGGCTGTATAGGATATAGGTTCCTCCCCTCTGATCTTATGGTCTCCTTATTGTTTGCTTACAAAACTGAAATATTCCAGCAGCTGTTTTTTTTTTTTTTTTTTTATCAATGTCCAATCACCAAAAGATAGCTGTATATAACTCATCTTTAAAGCGGAACTTGACTCCTCAATCAACATTAGCGTTAATATTTTTAATCCTTATGCCGATAGCATTAGGAAATTGATAGGAAAATGTATCATGTTTGCTTGTTTTAATATATATCATATTTGCTTACATGCCTAAGCAAATGATGTCATACATCCCAGGAGTTTTCAGCAGGAGAGGAATTTTCTCAGCTAAGCATACCCTCTCCTGCTTGCATGCCTGAGCTAAGGGCAGATGAATTCCAGGAAGTAAATGTTACATCTGCCCTTACTCAAGTAGGCCACAGCCAGAAATCCTAGGGGGATGTTTTGTGGGTGATTTTTCAACTAAATAAAGCATAGAGACATGGACAGATGGGAGAGTTTTCTATAAATATTAAAATGAATGAAATAGCATTTTGGTTTGTGGTGCTCAGATGAAGTGTAGTTCCACTTTAAGACTGACATATTTTACAAAAAAAACAGATTTTACTGCAAAAGTGATAGCAATGATAAGCAGAAGAGTCATTTAAAAATAAATACAAAGAAAGGGGCATGATCTGGGGTAGACAATGACTAAACCTCCATCCCTAATGAATATGCAGAAAAAAGAACAATAGTTCAATAATTATGGGACTTTGAATAGGATAATATGGAATCACAGAATAATAAGTATTTTATTGAATAATTCATGGTTTACACAATAATATAAATATCAATAGACATAAACAAATCAAAGACCAAACATGGAGTATACAAATTTATATAAATTATTTAAATAGTAATAAATACATTTGTTAAAAAAATATTATATAACATAAACCCGGGGCTAGGTGGGTATTGGCCGAGGTCAGCACATAGGGGGGAGGAGATGGGGGTTGGCGAATTAACCCCGCAGAGGGGGCAGATAGGTACACCACCAGGGTATCTAAAATTATGAGCACACATTGTGACCAATTGACCTGAGAAAAAGAGGGGGGTTTTTATTAAAGTGATATATAGGTTATAAATAATGTGTAATTATTGTATATAGAAAAATATAGTTTTAGGTAAATAGGAATGTGGTGTATGAAAAAGAGGAAAGCCAGGGGATCTACTTCTGTGTAGAAAAAAATGTGAAAAATAGAAAACCTAAATGCCCAAAGTGTATCAAGTGAGAAAGGAGTAAAGGAAGGGAAACCGAATTGGAAATTAGGCATAAAAACCTCAAGAGATGAAGTGTTGAACACATACCAAGTACCCGACAGGTGAAATATCACAGTAAAAAGTGTTGTAAGTGTGAAATCAAACAACTTGCCGAAGGTAGAGTATAGTAGTGAAAAGAGCTGCACAGATGACAACAAAAGCAAACCGACCAACTGAGAGGGACAGAGTGAAATATAGATGGCGTCCTGGCCCCTCACAACTCAAACTCCACTGACCAGGGCATAATCCCGCCAACGCCATGTGAACGCACTAATGTAGGGCGGGGAGGGATGATCTCATATTCGGCGCATATATATATATATATATATATATATATACATATACATATACATACAATCATTACACGTTATTTATAACCTATATATCACTTTAATAAAAACCCCCCTCATTTTCTCAGATCAATTGGTCACAAATGGCGCTTTTCCACTGCATGGAACCGTACCGGTTCGGCACCCTTTTGTGCTTTTCCACTGCTGGTACCGCATGGTATAGGGTCGGAACGGTTCGGTACGGTACGGTATAGGTTTGCTTTTCCACTGCATGGAACCGAACGGTACGGCCCTGAAAAAACAGTACCTACTCGATTGTGGTTCCAACAGGTACCAAACTGGTACCATATCCCACAATCCTTTGCATGCAGTCACTACTAGCCACTGATTGGTCAGAGAATCCCACCCACCCTGTTGTTATCCCACCCACTTAACTTTAGTACTGCTTTAGTGGAAAAGCAAACCTATACCGTACTGTACCGAACCGTTCCAACCCTATACCATGCGGTACCAGCAGTGGAAAAGCAAACCAGGCCAAGCAGGGCCGAGTAGAGCCGAGCCGGTACTAGCAGTGGAAAAGTGCCAAATGTGTGCTCATAATTTTGGATACCCTGGTGGTGTACCTATCTGCCCCCTCTGTGGGGTTATTTTGCCAACTCCCCCCCTATGTGCTGACCTCGGCCAATACCCGCCTAGCCCCGGGTGAGACAATCGCTCCTGGGGTGGTCTTCCAGAGTCATTGGGTTACTATAGTAAGTAGCTGGATTCTATATTTATAATTTTGGAGCAATCTGTTATATTCCTCATATGAGATTATAGCATTCTAATACTAGTTTACATTTACAGACCTCATTTTTAACTAGCTCAAGACAAGTGGACGTAGAGCCACACAACGTGTAGAGCCTACAAGAAATGATGACATACCATTTGGAGATTAATTACATGTTGCTTATGTTATATAATAATTTTTTGACAAATGTATTTATTACTATTTAAATAGTTTATATGAATTTGTATACTCCATGTTTGATCTTTGATTTGTGTATGTCTATTTATAATTTTGTGTAAAACATGAATTATTCAATAAAATACTTATTATTCTGTGATTCCATATTATCCTGATATCTAGTAATTGACTTACCTCATTCAAAGTCCCATAATTATTGAACTATTGTTCTTTTTTCTGCATTTACACACATTTTAAATCTTTAGTTAAAAAGATTCAATTCATATACAATACCTAAAGAGGAAAGAAACACATTTCCTTATTAATCTAACTCATCCAATGATAAACTATATTACCAAAAGTATTGGGCTGCCTGCCTTTACACGCACATGAACTTTAATGGCGTTCCAGTCTAGTCTGTAGGGTTCAATATTGAGTTGGCCCACCCTTTGCAGCTATAACAGCTTCAACTCTTCTAGGAAGGCTGTCCACAAGGTTTAGGAGCGCATTTGTGAGGTCAGGTACTAATGTTGGAGAGTTGGAGAGAAGGCCTGGCTCACAGTCTCCGCTCTAATTCATCCCAAAGCTGTTCTATCAGGTTGAGGTCAGGACTCTGTGCAGGTCAGTCAAGTTCCTCCACCCCAAACTCGCTCATCCATGTTTTTATGGAGCATTAACATTTGTCCAAAATGTCTTGGTATGCTGACACCTTAAGAGTTCCCTTCACTGGAACAAAGGGGCCAAGCCCACCCCTGAAAAACAACCTCACACCATAATCCCCCCTCCACCAAATGATTTGGACCAGTGCACAAAGCAAGTAATTCAGTAGGTAAAGACATTATGGCTCATTCATGCCAGCTTGCACGCTTTTAATGATTCTTTTAGCTTGCAGGCTAGTGTCTGTTCTGTACAGGGTTGGTGCTTTGCATTTTAAAACATAAGGCACCATTTACCTTTACCCTAACATCATTGGAATGTCAGAAAGTGACATCTTATTAATTTCTATGCATTGTATTAGAGCTGTGCTACAGAGTTTTTAGGTGGACACCAGTGTGGTGGAATAGAATGCAGGCATGCTGCTATTTTCCGCACATTTGCCCCATTGCAGTGCGAGCAGGGTAAATATAAAACCATTATTTTCTGTGTACCCTTGTGGCCTTTATGTATGTAATAAGGACTAATATGGCGACTTTCTACCTCCACAATAAAAATACAGATACAATTGCTTGGAAAAGGTGTGAATATTTTATTGCATTTTACCATTGATCTACAACTGTTGTTAATATTGTTGAGTAAAAAAAAATTGACAGCATTATTTTAAATTCATAGGTCAATGCACATATTTTTTACACAATGGCTGGAGGCATATTTAGCCTTTATGCAATGGTAAAAAGTCACAAAAACACACTAAATCCTATTTTATTTTAAGTCTAATTATTATGGATTGTGTTTCCTACACATTAAAGTATACTTGTTCTTTCAGAGAAAGTACAGTAATTATTTTTGCCTAACCTTCCTGACTTAAATTTACCTGCCCCAGATACATACTTGCCCAAATCCCTTGTCCTGCAGGAATCTCTAGAACTTTTGACTGATATCTTCTTTGCCCCTGGCTATACCTGTGTCATCAATTCCCATAGACTTCTATGGAGCCAACTTTTAATACTGGAGATAGTCCCATTGAAATGGGGAGGCTTGAATTTGCATTGCATGGATCAAATGTGCAGGTGCATCCAGTGGAAGAAAGATTAACGCCAGAGGTTCTGAACATTTCTGCAGGTCGTCGTCATCCAATTCAGGAAAGCATACATCTGGAAGGAGGGACCATTAGGTTAAAGCGGAGTTCCACCCAAAAGTGGAACTTCTGCTCATTTCCCTCCCCCCCCCCCCGATGCCACATTTGGCACCTTTCAGTGGGGAGGGGGGAACGGGTACCTGTTTTTGACAGGTACCCTTCCCCACGGCGCCGTCCCTCAGAAGTTTGGCCCCCTCCTCCTTCCCCCGCCACTGAGCCAATCCAAATGTGCAGCACGCTTTGCGCATGCACAGTGGGGAACCGGCTGTGAAGCCGCAAAGGCTTCACTGCCTGGTTCCCTTACCGGCAATGGCGGCGGCAGCACCCGACAGCCGATGGAAACATCGGCTGTGATGCCGACATCACTGGACTCCAGAACAGGTAAGTTTCCTAATATTAAAAGTCAGCAGCTACAGTATGTGTAGCTGCTGACTTTTACATTTTGGGGGGCGGAATTTCGCTTTAAGTAGGCCATAAACAGTTTGAATCTCAGCTGGTTCAGCAGGAACCGGCTGAGATTCGAAACATGTACGGGCAGACTGATTGTACACAAGTCGACCCATCAATCCATTTGGGTACAACCAGCATGTCAGATTTTTCATGCAATTATTGCCAGCGCCTATGGGCACTAGCAATAATCACTGTGTGTTCTCCTGGCAGGGACAGCACCCCCCACAGGGAGAATACAATGGCTCCGCAGGAGGGATTGCCCCATCAACAGTCAGTGATTGCAGGAAAGAAAATTGCACCATCTATGGCCGGCTTTACGGGTAGGCAAAAAAAAAAATAACTGTATTGTGTCAGAAAGTATAGATATTCTTTATGGAAACCTGTACTGGGAGAATATGGGGCAGAAGCTGCTGCTCTACTGAAATTTGCTAGTTCCCTGACTGTTTCTGGAATTAATACTGATCTGCATACGTATTCCAGGACAGTGCCTAAGAAAGTACCTCAATGAATGGATCATCATGACAGCCAGGTAACCAATAATTTCAGGATAGGCCAGCATTGGCAGGCTCCATATTGTCTCAGTACAAGTTCCTTACGCAGTTGTGTTAATGTGGTACAATTCTGCATCAGTATGTAAAACCAAGTTTTCTTTTAGCGTGTTGGATATCCCCAGAATCATAGATCCCCTTTATTTGCTGGGTAGTGTCATTCTGGTAGGCTGGAAGTTGGACTCCACTAGTATCCTGTACTAGGTAGCTAGGCCGAATGCCTCCTCTGCCAGGGTAAGCTGGGCCGTGCCCACCACCAGTGCCAATCTGAGCTGCTTTCTTCAGCGCATATGGATTACATCCACTGTTGGTGACTGAATCAATCACTTGTTTGGCGTACTCTTGGAAAACATCCTCTTCCTTCATCATTAAAGCTTCATTTTGTTTGGCATAAGTGATCTCTGCTTCTTTTTCTGCCTGTGACATAGTTTTCTTCTCAGCCTACATTTAGCAAAGAACATCAAATAAGATTTTGAAAACGAACATTATACAATTATGCTGGCTTCTTAAAACATAAATGTAATACATTGCAGCTTACCAGTCCTAGGATATGGTGGCTGCATTAGATTTATTTTTTTCAGGCTAAGAACATTTTCAGCAAGTACAGAAAATTTCTGTTGATCTTGCCAGAAATGCTGTGTTAGGGCAAATTTACAATTTACAACTGTGGCAGCTGTCAGTTCCTGACTGCGGTCGAAGGCAGCGTGGTGTGCAATTTACCACATCACACAGCTCCTTTAAACTTTATTTAATGTATACAAAAGTACACTTCATTCATGGCGATGCGCTGCTGTACAGTGCCATGTGGTTCTGCACAGTGCGCTGTGATAAAATGCAGCGACAGGCATTTTACAATGCAACAGATTTATTATAATGTCGCATTTCGTGTAGTAATTGTGTCGTATTGCTTTGAGCCAGTTGTCAGATTATGTAAAAAATATAGCAAATTTGCCACAGTCTTTTCACAAATTGCCTAAAATAGCTGTCAGAAAAGCATTTAGGTAGTCATTTTTTTTAGATAAATAACAGTCTGCATCACTTCCTAATTATGTTACAGGTGGCGGTGTTAATTCTTAGGCAATGTAGTTCTTAACACTTGCAACAAATGCATAAAATTGAGCAAACATTCACATATATTCGCAAAACAGTGGTGGTGAAACACTTGCAGAATGTTGAAAATAGAAAAATTTTGGGACTTTGAATGAGAGACATGACATGATACAATAAAAGATATTGCATTTATTATTTATTCTTACTCTATATAGATACATTTTTCATGTGGCTACTCAACATTACCCCAATCACCTCTACCCACACTTCTTTGGTGTGTGAAGTCTTTCGCCCTGCCTGCTGGGCCTTATGCGCCCTCAGCTCCCGTGGGAGGCGCCTGGGTCCATGCCCCCACCTCCAGTACCGGTCACTGCTTCAGCTACCATGTAAGTTTTTGGGAATGTGGGGACTTGTTCCCTTCCTCTCCCCCCCCCCCCCTACCATTTTCCATTTACCATCATTTTTTGCAATGCTTCTATATGCCTATATTTATTTTTTATAGATATGGATCATACTCCGACTCTGAAGAAGTGGCGAATCTACTCCATGAAATGCGTCAAGTCTATGGATGTTATGATATCATTATATACTCTGTTACTATTGTCCTATTGCTATGCTGGTTCTTTTGAATATGGTTTGGGGGTTATATGTCTTTTTTTACCATTCCATTTTATACCATCTATTCAATATATTTGTATTTTACATCATGTACATTCCTTTTTTTGCATGTATTAATAAATGTCATATCTTTTGTTGTATCAGCCTTGTCATGTCATGTCTCTCATTCAAAGTCCCAAACTCTTTCTTTTTTTTTTCTATTTTCAATTGAATTTAGGGATGGAGGCACACGGCATATCCCACTGGGCGCCTTATTCAAAGTCCCGCCCTTCCCCCCCTTTTCACTTGCAGAATGTTCAGCCACAAAAGATAAAAAAGTAAATGCACATGATTTACATACATTTGCAGAATGTTACATTTGGAAATACAGAGCAATTGCATTCGTAAATGACGCCCAGTGACTTTGCCAAAAAGTGCAAAAGATAATTCTGCAAATTATAATTAAATTGCAATGCAATTTACTCCTTTAGTCAACCCCATTATATTAAATCCATCTAAAATCGAAGTCATCTACTGTATTCAGCTGTGGTTGGTAAAGTAAAGTCAGGTTCTTACCATCTGTTGGATCTGCATTGTTTGCACTTTCTTACATTGTTCTCCAGTTTGTTTCATTTTCTCTTTCTGCTGTGCAATGAAATAATTATCTGCCTCTTTTATTTTATAAAGGGCTTGTAAGGCCTTCAACTTCTCTTCTTTTTCTTCCTCTTCTTTTTTTCTTCTCTGTTGTTAAAGATAACATATGTCATAGGGTGATGTTTTGTGCTCATTAAAGTCCACATATTTCTAGCGCCTAGTTGATTTAGTGGAAACTTTTAACGCCCCCTAACTGGTATACTTATGTAATTTGTATTTACCAAGCATTGTTTCTTTTGCAAAATCCATTACAGATACATTGGGGTCAATTTACTAAAGACAAATATACTGTACACTGCAAGTTCACTTGCTCCAGAGCTTAGTAAATGAGGTAAAGCTTCACTTTGCAAAGAATACCCAATCACATGCAAAGAATACTCAATCACATGCAAGGAAAATAAAAAACAGCATTTCTGCTTGCACATGATTGGATGCTAGAAATCTGCAGAGCTTCCCCTCAGATCTAGAGCAACTGCACTTGCAATGCACAATATATTTCCCTTTAGTTAATCAACCTCCCCCTCACTTGCCCATCAGTGCAAAGTGACAGTGCTTACGGATAGCCTTTATCCGAGCAAAGTATACGCAATATCGATGCTGCCTCTTCGCACCTTTAGAGCCCATGCTCTATTTGATTTAATGTGATGGGGCTTCCAGGTATGGAGGAGCACATGACCTCTCCCATGTGATGTTATCCATCAGAGATAACTCAAGGTCCACTCCTCATTGTCTTTAATCTGAACCTCCTGCTGTATTGAAAACAAACAGCTACTTGAAAAGTTTTTTAGAAACAGACAGTTACTTTCTTAACTGTCAATTTTTGGTACTCTGCTGTCTGTGCTCATTTGGCAAACTGTGTCCTTTAGTCGTGCAGGGGCCAACGGAAGGAACCACAGAGCAAAATAGGAGGCCAAGAAACTGATACTACTTGCTACTCAATCTGCTCAGGATAAACACCTTGCCTTATATTTACACTTTTTCAAGCAATGCAGAGGGATGATGGGCAAAGCAGTAAATCCTTGGCATTCAGAATCTTAGGCTTACTAAATAATGAATAGAAAAACAAAAATCTATATATTCATAATTAAAAGCAGTTGTGTTCTTACCATTGCAAGCCTATGCTCAGTGATAGCCTTGATATCTGCCTTTATCTTCTCTTCTTTTTCCTGTGTTTCTTTTTTGTTTTTTGCTTCTATGTCTGCCACAGCTTTTGCTATGTGTTGCTCTTCATCATCAACTTTCTGTTTCATTTGTGCCGCCAGCAGTTCAGTGATTTGATCCCTACGTTCCACTGTTTTCCTGGTACCCAACAAATCAACCCATTAGAATCATTGTGATGTCTCATTTAGCTCAGCAAGTTTATGCATTAGCTTTAACAGTTAATGTGTGCCGATTTACGAATCGATTTACTGAGGCTAAATGATTTTAGGCCTTTTTGTGGTTTGTAACACACTGGCATTCATTACTGCCGACTCAGATAATATTTAGCAAAAAGTAGAAAATGATGGGGTTAGGGTGCTAACTGGTTGTGGAGCTTTGAAGTACAGCTGTTAGAGAGGGAGGTTGTTATCATGATTCAATGGGAGAAAAAGCAGAGCTGTAGGTGATCAGGGAAACAAGAGGTAGAATGGTGGCTGTGGATTTGGAAGTAGGTTGATAAAGATGCAGAATGACAACTGGTTGTAGATCAAAAGGGCATAAAGGAGGCAGAGTGGAAAATGATCATGATATTGGAACATTACATTGAAGGAGGCTGAGCAAGAGCAGATAGGAAAAGATAATGGCGAAAGAGTGTGATCTAATCCAGCACTGGGGAAAAAGAAAAATGGCAGAATGTAGAGGATTATAGACAAGAGAAAAGACATGAGGCTAAGAGTGAGCTGAGCTAGGACAGAAGTGAAAGCATGGTGGAACAAAAGGTGGGAGATGCTATATATGTCATTAATATCTCCCTCTGCCATCCGCACTACATTCTCTAGCAGCTACTCCCACTGTCTGCACAATGTTCTCTGACAGTTTTACCCTTAATGTCCACTCTAGCTTCACTTGTAGGTCTCCCCCCTACTATTCTCACTACAGTCTGCTCACGTGGGTTCTTGTTCACATTGCATTCCATCCCAATATCTTTCCATGATACCATATTCTTGGACAGAGGAAAAAGACAGGAAGCTTAGGATGAGCTTAACTAGGACACATGTAAGTGAAAGAATGGTGACACAAAAGAGATAATCGTAGTTTGGAGCTAACTGTGGACAGTGGATAAAGGAGGCAAAAATGATCATAGACCATCGGAGAATAGGTAGAGTGGGGCTAGTTGGGGGGCAGAGAGAGGGATTGTTGTGGCTGGGGGAGCAAAGTAGAGTGGGAGATGAACATGGACAGAGGAGAGGGGAGGCAGAGTAAGAACAGGTGTATAGAAAGGGATGTCAGCTAATTGTGTTTCATTGAGAAACAATGCAGAGAAGGACCACTTCATGGACTAGGAGGGTGAACAGAGGGATGGTATAGAGGGAGCTGATCGTGGACTGGGGGGGGGGGGGGGGGGAGAAGTGTCATATATAAACTGTCATTTCTCCCTCCCCAAGGAAGAATGACAGTTCATACCAATTTTCTTGATGTGTGAAGTCATTGTGCAGCTGTTTGACAACAACGTGCCTGAAGGGATTGGAGTTGGTGGAAAGCAGGCAGTGCTTAGGACATGCATACTTGTGAAATGTAAGGTAGACAGAGCTCAGTGCTAAGAAACTGTAAAAAGTGCTGGGTGTTGAAGCATGTGTAGTGCTTCATACAGCAGATGGTATCATGAAAATATATTGGGATGGAATGCAAAGTAAACAAGCAGTGTAGTGTGAATAGTAGACCTCCAAGAGAAGCTAGGGGACACCAATGGTGTCCTTGCGGCCTTGGAAGTGACAATTCTTCGTTGGGCAGAGCGGAGTTCCACCTAAAACAAAAAAAATACATAAAAATACCCCCGGGACAGTCAGGGCTAGTGCATTGCACAATGGCTAGCCTCTGAACTGTCCCGGGTTGCACTTACCTGCAAGAAGAAATACTTACCTTGAAAATGTCTTCTCCAGCGCTGCCATCTCAGGTGTGGGCAGCTGAAGCCAGCGCGATCCTCTTCTGCGTCCTCTTCCGTCCTCTATGGTCCCACGATGCACTGCACCGGCCCCGCCATCACTTCCGGTGCCACAGCGTCATCCCTGCACAGCTTCTGGGCATGCCCAGAAGATGTTTAGCAAGGTATGACGCGCCTGCACTGGAACTGACCTCGGGGCCGGTGCAGGCGCATTTATTCCCGGGAGCGATGACGTTCAGCTCCCAGGAATCATTGCACGCCAGGAAGTGTTGATGGGCCGTGGCCACCGAGGGAGGAAGAGGAAGTAAGGTAAGTATATTATCTTCTAAAACAAGGTAAGTAAAAAAAAAAAAAAAAAAGTACGATTATCCATTTGTTTTTTAAGGTGACCCGGAGCAAGAAGATGGACTGAAGTTAAATTTTAGGGTGGAACTCCACTTTAAGGTGTCAGAGCTGTCACATGACATACTGCGGACAGGGGAGGTTAAGTGGTTTCCATTTGATTAAACTCACTATGGGGTTTTCCAGTTTCTAAACAAATATGGAAAATCCCTTTTAAGCTTCATTTTTCCCATTATTATGCAGAGCAAGGTTCATCAGCACTGACTTTTACACCCTGCAATGCAAATGAGCCAGCCTTGAATGAAGCAAGAAATGCCTTCACCCTATTCTGCCATTTTTAAAATTGAATTATTTACTTTAAAGTAGATTTTATTCACATTTCTCAGTCTGCCACTATACAAAAATAGTTTTATTCGAGACCTGGACAACTATGAACTTATTGGTATCTTAGTTTTTAAATTTTTGGTTTGCGCGTCTTTTCTTTTTTAAACTTTGACACCCAGGTTCGGAATCTCTTTCCGAAACAGCCAATTATGTTCCATTAAGAAACACTGGTCTTTCTCTTCCTCTACATTCTACAGCCTAGGACTTGTACACATCCTCACCTGTGCAATTCATCCTCTCTTTCTTTTTTCAAGTTGGACATTTTTTTCTTTGCAAGAATGAAGCGACGTACCAAGTCATCATTTTCCTCTTCCTTCTGTTTCTCAATCTCTCTGAGCAAGTCTCTGTCTGCAACATGTGCCTGTCGAAAACCAAAGGTATTCCTATATTTTAAATCACATATTTCAAATTCTTAGCTGGGATAATTTGTGATCAGAGAGTCCTCCTGCTTGGTGTAGACTAGGTATGTCAAACTCAAGTCCAAAGATAGGCCACAAGGGCAATGCAATCTTCAGTTGTGGGCCACACTTTGACAGATATGTTGGAACAAAAAACTAATAATGATAGCCCAAGATAATTTCCTGCCACCACCATCTTCTGCCTGTGCCAATTTAACTGTTCTTTATTCCCACCACTTTTAACTGCTCTTCATGCCATGGGCAGGTGCAGCCAGAATGCTTTATGTATTTCAGTTCCCCATCAGGTCTGCCTGATGGCTGGTGGGAGGAGCTGTTTTCTTCTATGTAGAAATTGATTGGCTAAGAAAGAGCTCCTTCTTTCAGCTGTCATAGAGGAACTGATGGGGAAGAGACTGCTTTCACTTTTATTAGCGAAAATGTCAGGACTGACATTCTTTTTTGGCAGGACACAGGTGGCAGAAGCTGCCTTTGTCCTAGCATTTAACTTAGCAATGGTAGTGGCCAGTAGAGGCCATTTTTGCTGTAATAATGTATTGTATGCATGTAAACGTTACATGTATACAACATTCCGAGAACCATGCGTAGGATCTTGCTGCCAGCTTTTGCCAGCAAGATTCTGCAAAAAACATTACAGTGCTGTGTAAATGTGGCCTTCGTGTATCTGAAAGCATGCCGCAATGCACAGTTTGTAGTTCTTCGACTTGCCCCATTCTTTTACCATTTTCCAAAAAGTAGGCTTTAAAGGACAACCTCCTTAGTGTTAAACAAAGATAACTATAGCAATAAAAAATAGTCCTTTATAGCAATAAAAATGGTAATTTTATTGCCAAAGTAAGACTGCTTTTCAACAGCACCAACTTTATAAAAGCAATATTGGAAATAAGGGACTAGAATATTGTCATTACCGATGATGTAAAACGTGACCAACATGCAATAAAGATGTGTAGATTGGGAAAAATAATCAGTGGTTGTAAAATCTATAAGCTTTTTTTTCATTTTTTTTTTAATTTATTTATTTATTTTTTGATAATCTTTATTTTAAATCTTTCTAAACTTGTCACATGTCTCCTTACAGACAATTTGCTATTTAATTAAAAAAAATGACTATAGATCATAATCTTTGTTTTCACACTAAGAAGATATGGTTGTCGTTTAAAGTCTCCTTTTTGGAAAATGGTAGAATATTGTATAGATCATGATGCAGACATCCATGCTTCCTAAAAGGGCCCTATATGTAATGTAAATGTGTTGTTTTTTGTAATCTACTGACCAAATGGGCTCTCATTATTTCTTGTTTCTCATCCCGTTTCAGTTTAGCCAGCTTGCTCATTTCCCACTCGTTCATCCTGGTCAGTCTTTTGATTTCTTCACCCTCTCTATAGTTAGCTTGCTTCTCTAGATCAGCAGCATGTCTGTGCTCCTCCATCCTGGGGAGAAATAAACGGCATATGAAAGTTGTACCTGCTAAAAACACAGGAGGAAAGCAACAAAGTTAGTATAAATGGTAGACTGAAACCTAAGATTTTTAACTGCTTAAAAAGAGTACCTGTCTCAATAACTTTTTACGCTTACTCTGATCTTTTAACCATTTCCGCACTACTCACTAGAGCTCTGCTGCGGCAAAGTGGCCTACGTCGCCAGACATTCCCCTTTCTCGGCGGCACGCGCGCGCCGCCGGAGGCTCGCTCCTGCTGTATTCAGTCACAGCGGGAGTCGGGCCAGGGGAGGAGCAGCGGCGATCGCTGCTGCTCTTCCACGATCGTCGGGGAATCGAGTGTGGAGATCCGCCTGCTTGAGTAAACGCAAGCGGGCTGATCTCCTAAGTGACAGGCAGGGTCAGATTGCAGGGTTCAGCATAGGTGAACATGCGATCTGTCCCTGTGTCACTCAGTCACCTCCCCCCACACAGGTCAGTAAGCACCAGGCATACATTAACCCCTTCCTCTCCAATAAAATTAACCCCTTCCCTGCCAGTGTCATTTTTACAGTAACAGTGCATATTTATAACTCTGATTACTGTAGTAATGTCACTGGCACCCCCAAAAGTGTCAAAAATGTCAGTCAAGGGTCCGATCTGTCCGCCGCAATGTCGCAGACCCACAAAAAAAAAAAAAAAAACGCAGATCGCCGCCATTACTCGTTAAAAAAAAAAAAACACCAAAAACGACAGAAATCTTTCCCTTAGTTAGTAAACGCAATAACTTTTGCGCAAACCAATCAAAATACGCTTATTGTGATTTTTTTTACCAAAAATATGTAGCAGAAAACAAATTGGCCTAAAATGATAAAAAATTTTGATTTTTACATTTTTTTGGGGGGAATTTCATATAAAAAATGTGAAAAATATTGTTATTTTTTTCAAAATTGTCGCTCTTTTTTTGTTTATAGCGCAAAAAGTAAAAATCGCACAGGTGATCAAATACCACCAAAAGAAAGCTCTGTTTGTGGGAAAAAAAGGATGTAAATTTCGTTTGGGTATGGCGTTGCATGACCGCGCAATTGTCAGTTTAAGTCGCACAGTGCCGAATCGCAAAAAGTGGCCCAGACGTAAGACAGCAAAATCCTCCGGTGGTAAAGTGGTTAAAAACACTGTATGCATATAAACAGGCTAACCAATGGCTAGCAAACTTACAAAATAAATAAGAAAGCAGAAAATCTGCCAAAAAGTAGTAAAGTTTCACATACTGTTTCATAAGCTCATTTGCGTTATACTTTCTTTCTGTCAGTCTCTGCAGCGCCTTCTGCTGGTCATTATAAATACTTTCTTCCAGTTCTCGCTGCATGTTTGCCAAAGTGTCTTTGCCTTGCCTAGTGCTCATATTCATTATCTTATTTTTGAGCTCCATCTGTGCATCTCGCTCTTTTATGACTTCGGTAAGTAGCAGCGCACTCTGTAAATAATACAGGTAACACATATTTATAATTTTTACATATTTTTAGTTGGACTTCAGAATAACCAGCAGAGCTTCAGCATAGCAGATCACTACGACTCAAATATAAGAAACATAAAATAAACTATGTACATGGAACGTCTTGACTTTATCAGTCTGGTAGTATTGCTTGGTCCTGGCTTTTTCAATGGCCTCTCTCCTTTTCTCTGCCTGATATTGGGCCTCCTCTAGATCAATATTCTTCTTTTCTTCCTCTTCTTTTTCCTCCCGAAGCTTCTTTGCTTTTAGCCTCTTCTGCCTCAAACCCTATAAATGATATTGAAATGGTGTTTATCGCCCTATGATAAAAATAAAACACATGGCAATGATTGTTTTTTTTCATTTAAAGGTATGACAAAATAACTGCTAATATTAAAAAAAAAATCTATGTAGAATGAATCCTCTTGGAGAAGTACATAAGATGCCGGGCTATAGTTGGCAATGCATGGTTAGTTTTTTTTCATGCAGCCAGTAGACTAAATGACAAAAAAATAACCTAAGGCACAGGTGTCAAACATAAGGCCTGCGGGCCGAATGCGGCCCCCCAGGCCATTTTATGTGGCCCTCGCACCTCTCCTGATGCTGAAGGAACCCCCCTTGTCTCTGCCCCCACCTTGTCCCTGTAGTCGGTAGCAGAGAGGACAGAACTCCTTTGCCAGATCCTGCACTCCTCTGTGCAGCTGCAGAAAGGCTCATCCCCCCCCCTCTTCTCAGCAGTCCGCAGCAGAGACGAGGGCTGAACTCCTACAGATACTGTACCTCTCTGTGCAGCCGCAACACCACCTTGTCTCTGCCTCCCCTGGTCTCAGCATCCAGCAGACTCTGGAAGCTGACTCCAGCCCTCCTCTGGTTCTCCTCCAGACCCTGAACTTCTTCCCAGATCCACCTGCATCTTCTTCCTGGCAACAACACAAGGTAGAGGGGGTGCATTGTGCTGTAAGGAAGGGTGGGTGACTCTTGACCTCTGATGGTGGGGGGTTCTTGACATCTCATGTAAGGGTGTAAGGGAGCGTGGAGTGCTCTGGTCATCTAATCCTAGAGATATAACCGGCCCTTTAAGGGCAACCATAATGCTGATGCGGCCCGCGATGAAATTGAGTTTGACACCCCTGACCTAAGGGCTGGTTCACACTAGATGCTTTCCAGTGCGTTTGTAAAACATATCCGTAGCCCATACCATAATTGCCTAGTATTCCAGTAGCTGTACCGCACACCAGGGCCTGCTGCAGTTTATTTTACTAGGAATGTGTCTGAATACATCTAAATTGAATGCCACATAAGAAACCATTGTCCAAAGAGTCAAAATAATTAAAAAAAAGGAAGAAGAAGAGGAAAAAAACAATAAAGCATAAAAAAGCATAAAAAAATATGTCTAAACACGCATGCAAATATGCATTGGTAATGCTGAAAGTGTGGTGTGAACCAACCCTAACAGATTCCTCCATCCACACTAAGGATATGGATGGAGAAATTCCCCCACCAGGACATTGGCACCTTCCACTGTGAGGGTAGACTAACACCTGTATAGGTGGTGTCGCTGCGAGACCCCGACAAATTCCCACAGCTGCAACCACCCGCACAGCGAAACGCAGGACCCGCAGGGGGGTGCCATTAATCTATTGGCACCCCCCCCGCACTGGAAATCACACCCACACTGGAAACCTCAGTTTCTCTGCGGGCTGGGAGTTCAAAAATAGTGCAGGAACTTCTTTCCTGCGTGTCGCAAGGCACAGCAATCTATTCAAATGAATAGGCTCTCATGTCCGCGTAAACCATGGCCCGCACAGATGCGAACCTAGCCTTAGAATACTTTGATCAGTAGCTGCAGCTGATGGTTGTAAAATATTCCAAAGGGTCTCTTCTACAGAAATCAATGAAATTATTTAGAGGGGGGGGGGGGGGGTCACATACCGATTGAAATTCAGAAGGTTGCTATTGGATCAGTCTAATTTCAATCAATGTATGGCCAGTTTTTTTCTGGCTTCAGTACTTTGTGAGTAACTCGCCAGAACAAGCATGTAGCAGCATGAACTCCTATAAGTGGCTCTTTAATACTGAAGTCAGAGGATTAGCATGACAGCCAGGCAACTGGGACAGTTTCAACAATGGCAGCACACATCTTTCTTCCAGTAAAGGTTTCCTTTAAAGGGAAGAATTGTAAAGGAAGGTCTGAAATCTCTTTCCTGCAGAAAGCAGTACTTAGAACTTCTTCCAGAGGCCAAAATAATGTTGCAGCAATGGTTAGGTGATCTCTGCGGAGATGGGAAATCAGATTGTAGGTGGAACTGATAAATGGCCAGCCCTGCCTGAATCACAGACCCCCTAAGCTCTTGCAAGCACAGGATCAGGTTCTCCTCTGCAGCATATACCCACTTTTTCTTCAACATTTCCCTCCCCTCCAATGTCATCTAGAGCCCAGGGTGAACATGCCAAACTGACCCCCCCCCCCCCCCAGATGTATGACCATTATGTGTCCGCAAACCCCCCTCCCCCCACACAAAAACACTGAGCACTGATCTGCATTCAGATTCCTAAGCCTAAATTCCCCCCCCTCCCAGTATTAATCGCCCCCAAGTCTTTGACCCCCCCAAAAATAAAAAATCACCCCTCCTAGCACAAATCCTTCACCCCTAAAATGTCCCCTCCAAGTACACATCTCCCCCCCCCCCCCACTTCAAATCCCTCCCTTTCAGCACAAATCTGCTTTCCCCCCTCCCAACACAAATCCCTTTAGATCACCCAATCTTAGCACCCCCCCCCCCCAATTCCCCCTCCTGGAACAATTCTTACCCCCTGATGCCCCCCCAAATCCTTCCTTCAAACACAAATTCCCTCCCGCCCCCCAATCTCCATGTGGTGCCCCCCACCTCATATGACACCATAGTGCCCAGGGCAGCTTCCCCTCCTGCCCTCCCTGTGTCCCGGCCCTGCTTATATCTATTACCTCCTCCATGTGACAGCTCTGATACAGCATTAAAGCAAAAAGCAAGGTTGGGACTTTATATGAGGTGCGACCAGCAATAAAGTAAACATAAATATATAATGAGAGGGACCCAAGGATAATGTAAAATCGTATATTTATTGACGGTCTATAGACCAGATACTGGTAAAACCAAATCCAGCATCTGATCCAGCATTGTCATGAGAGGCAGGGTAATAAATCACAAACTCCTCCATGCTGCACATATGGATGTTTTCTTCAATCCCAGCAGCTGAATGAAGAAGCTTCATGGGAATGAAGAAGTTAATTTGTTGGACAACCTGTCTACATATTGCAGAAATAGACACGGCATCAATTATTAAATGACAGAAAGTAATTTAAGCAGAATCAAACCCTCCTAAACTTTACAGTCAAGGAAGCTGCCATCTTATCCTCAAATTTATCTGCAGTTGCAATGGTGATGATGGCAGTCATTTAATAGGTTGACAATTTGGTTGGGAGTGACAGTGATCATTCATAGCATGCCTTGAATGTAATTGTTATGAGTTAAACAGTTAAAACGGTTGAAAACCTCCTCAGACATGAAATATGAACAAAGCATATCCCTCTATAGTGTGTACTTGTCTCAATCCAAAGCACCAAGTGTAATTTCTGTCTGCTTCTCCATTCCTCTACTATAAGCATGAGTCACTTTTGACAAATTTTCCTGACACCAATAGAAAAATGGTGACAGGGGAGAGCACAGCCTGTGATTGACAGCCCCAGCTCTTTTCCTGTGTGCTGTATAAAGGGGGTGTTTCCCTTCCCCATAGGTGTGCACAGCCATTTGCATTAGGGTGTGCACCCCAAAACTCAAACATATACTGTATTCATGTGTGTGCATATGTTTATATACTGGCAGTGTCAGTAGAGCAGTGGATGGTATCACAAGGGCAAGGATTGGTGTCAGTAGAATATTTTTTACAATTTTATTTTTTTTATTTTTTTAGCAGAAAATTAGACTTTTTTGTATTTGGTGAAATATTAGGGGTCTAAACATGGGAAATATGTACCACACAGGGTGATTAGGGTGTGCCCAGGCTTACCTGGCACACCCTGTGTGCATGCCTATGCCCTTCCCTCCAATCATCTCCCAGAGCTCTTCTCACTGATGTAACCTCAGCTCTCCATCCCCTGCTTTTCAGGGCTCAGAGATCCTGTGTAAATTCTGCATTTTGAATGGATTTAGGCAGGGGCATATCTACTGGGAGGCAAACAAGGCGTTCGCCTCAGGCGGCATTTTTGAGGGGGGCAGCGCTTGTACCAAGATGAGGTCTTCAGCTAGGACATGACATCACTTTACTCAGTAACCATCTGCACCATTTTTAAAACATCTAAAGCATTTAAAACACAGATCTTGGTGTATTGAATGCTTTTAAGAGCAGAAGAGGGATTTGAGGTCTTATAGACCCCAGATCTCTCCATAAAGAGTACCTGTCACTGCCTATTGCGGTCACAAGGATGTTTACATTCCTTGTGACAGCAATAAAAGTGATAAAAAAAAAAATTGAGCAACAGTGTAATAATAAAATAAATTAATAAGTAAAAAAAAGAAAAAACATTAAAGTGCCCCCGTGCTTGCACGCAAGGGTAAATTTGCTTGTTGGTCCCGCACGCATGCAAACAGCGAACGTCCCACACATGTGAGGTATTGTCGGAATATGGGCAGTAGTTCTACCACTCGACCTCCTCTGTAAACTGGTAAACTGTAAAGGCTTTTAAAGCATTACCTATGTAAAATGTACGTTGTTTGTCGCCGTTGTACGGGCGTGCGTAATTTTAAAGCGGCTGAGGGTGGGACAAATTTAGATGGGGGGGGGGGGGCACCCAATTCGAGCCTTGCCTAGAGCAGCACAAAACCAAAATACACCACTGGATGTTGGAGAAAGACGTCTGTAGATAGACATATACGACTTATGCCCCGTACACACATGCAGATTATCTGAAGACTTTTGTCTGCAGACTTACCAAAACCATATAATATGAGGTCAAACCTAAACACTTTCAATTTGTATGCAATCCGGCAGGCCCTTGCACTACATAGAAAAGGTAAGTCTGCAGACAAAAGTCTTCAGATAATCTGCACGTGTGTATGGGGCATTATATAGGAGAATTTGTTTCATCTCTGTGTATCATCTGAGGCCAGTCACTTCATTGGGTATATGTAAGGGTTGACATCCACTATAAGTTCATGGGTTTAGTTATACTTTAACACAGCCATGGACATGCCTGCCTTAAAATTTCAGGCTGAAGAAAAAGACATCAATAAAGTGTGCCAGTGAAGTCATAAAACCTCATCCATTGTATCAATAATACAAAACATGTTCCATGGTTCGGAACACAACAGATTATCATCAGAGTGCTCCAATGCACAACAAGGATGAAATAGAATTAGGACAGAGACCCAGGCCGGCCACATGATTAAGGCTCCATTCACATCTGAGCATTCCGAATCGCCGTCAGAATCGCAACGAATCTGCCCGCGATTCAAAATTGTGGCAAATCCCAGAACACTTGTGCGATGCCATTACTTCTCAATGGCACTTCTTTTGGGCGACAGGTAACCCGCGATTATGTTTGCACGATTTTAATGCAATTTGTCAGGCGACAATCGTGGCAAAAATCGCACTGCAACTGGGGTGCCATTGAGAAGTAATGGCATCACACAGGAAGGAAGAGAGGAAAGATCCTTGGTGCCGCACATCCTTGGAGTCCTATGGTGGTATAAGAGAGAGAGACAGAAAGACAACCTCAGCCTGGGCTCCCGTCAGGCCACGCCCCGATGCGTTTCACTCCACCCCCGGAGCTTAGTCATCATTGCAATGGCATTCCACAAATGTTCTGTGATTTGCTGCGATTTAGAATTGCGGGCAGAAATCGCTGCTATTCTGCCCGCCATTCGGATCACTCAGATGTGAATGAAGCCTGAGGAATTATATTTTGCCATGTAAAGAAGCACCCTGGAAACCAAGACCATAACAATTTTTAACAAATCTGTCTTGTCAGGTAGGAGGACTTTAACCACTTCCGGCCCGCGCTATAGCCGAAGTACGGCTACAGCGCGGACTCGAATTTCCGGGAGGCCGTCTTTAAACGGCCTCCCAGTAACAGGCTCCCCATGCGCTCCCGCGGGCGCGCATCGGGGAAAATCTGTGTCGGCCGTGTCCCTTGGACACAGCCAATCACAGATCGTGGTGAATGGCCAATCACAGCGGCCATTTACCACGTGATCGGACCGTGCAATGAGAGATGATCTCATATGTAAACATATGAGATCATCTCTCATCGCCAGCGCTCCTTCCTCACACAGAGACTGCAGTGTGAGGAAGAGGAGAGCCGATCACCGGTAAGGGGACACGAAGGAATGTAATCAGGGCACTGATCACCAGTGCCCTGATTACAGAAGAGGGGAAAAAAAATGCCACAACTGCCCTCAGTGCCCCCCATCAGTGCCCACAGTCAGTGCCCATAGTGCTGCCAGTCAGTGCCCATCAGTGCCTGCTCATCTAGGCACTGATGGGCACTGACTAGCAGCACTATGGGCACTGAGTGTGGGCACTGATGGTGCTGCCCATCAGTGCCACCTGTCAGTATCCATCAGTGCCACCCATCAGTGTCCATCAGTGCTGCCCATCAGTGTCGCCTCTCAGTGCCCAGCAGTGCTACCTCAGTGCCCAGCAGTGCCACCTCTCAGTGCCGTCTCTCAGTGCCCAGCAGTGCCACCTCTCAGTGCCCAGCAGTGCCGCCTATTAGTGCCGCCTATCAGTGCTCATCAGTGCCACCTATCAGTGCTCATCAGTGCGGCATATTAGTACCTCCTCATCAGTGCCCATAAGTGCCACCTCATCAGTGCCCATGAGTGCAGCCTATCAGTGCCCATCAGTGAAGGAGAAAATTTTATTTATTTTCAAAATTTACTCACAGAAAATAAGAAAAACTTTTTTTTTTTCAAAATTTTCTGACTTTTTTCTTTTTTTTTGTAAGAAATAAAAAAGCCAGAGGTGATTAAATACCACCAAAAGAAAGCTCTATTTATGTGAAAAAAATGATAAAAATTTCATAGGGGTACAGTATAGCATGACCGCGCAATTGTCATTCAAAGTGTGACAGCGCTGAAAGCTGAAAATTGGCCTGGGCAGGAAGGGGGTATAAGTGCCCAGTAGGCATGTGGTTAATATGTCATGAGACAAGCAAACCAACTAACGCACACCGCAAGGAGTACAGAAAAAATCTAAAGACATCCAGAGACAGAGGAAAAGAAATAAAGGCAGAAGAAGAATAGTAAGGAAAGGGGGATATTGCCCGGCCGGAAAATCGATCGCACTTCTTACAAAATGTTCAATAAACATAAATCTTATTTACATCAATGCTCCCCTCCTTTTCATCTCTTTATAAATTGAAGACAGATTTCTGACCCTCATTACAGGATCTGGGCTCATATTTAGCAAAGAAAATATCTACGGCTAGAACTTGAGATATTAGAATGAATAACTCACAGATATGGTGTTAGTCCAGTTTTTCACCACTTCCTGGGAACGAAGGTGCAAGGCTTCCTGCTCCTCCCGCTCTTCATAGAGCCTCCTTTCTTCTTCTTCCAATGTGTTGTTATAATTGACAATCCGTTCCCAGTCTGCTTTAGGGAGCACAGTGACATGACGCAGCTCCACCGGCTTTACTGCTAAACCAGCATTGTCTGCCACCTTTTCAGCTGCAGAGGGAATTACAGGTTTCTTAGTTAGTAAGCCTGACAGTAAGAAGGTGCAAGGAGGGGGTGCAAGAGATGATGAGAGGAGTCCCAAGGCTCTTTATAGTTTACAAAGACACAAAGGAATATTTTTATACTAAGGAAGTTTACAGCAGTATAAGAAACCGGAACAGACATCGCAGTACAGGAATATTTGATGCTAAACAGTCATTCTACACATTGGTAGTGAATGAACATGGAAGCTCTAGGAATTAAAGTCATATTAAACCCTCAGCAGCTGATTTAATCACTCACTGAGTGTGCAGCTTCTTTAGCGTTTAATCCTTGTCTATGTTTTAGTTTAAAGCCCCGCACACACGCACCGATTGTTGGCCGTAAATTTCCGGCCAACGTCCGATCGGCCGATTGTCGGCTTGTTAGTATGATGCTTCCGACAACCGACTGCGACTTTTCGGCCGAACAAAATCTGGTGTGCATGCTATAAAATTTTTGTTGGCCGTCAACAGAACGGCCGATTTTCCGTCAGTCAGTACAGATTTCGGCAGACAAAAATCTGATGAGCAAGACTGGGCATGCTCAGAGAAGAAAAAACACACGGAAAGTCAACCATCACATGACATCACTTCTGAAGTTGGTTGTTGTTGGCCAAAAAAATGTGTGTGCAGTCTAGGAACATTCCAACCAACACAACAACACTGGACAAAAGTCGGCCGATCGGTCGGCCAACAATCGGTGCGTGTGTACGAGGCTTAAGCAGGTGATATGATCACTGCCCCGGGTTTGCTGTTTCAGGGTGCATTGCTCCCAACTGTCCGGATTTGGAACAAAGTCCCTCTGTCCTTGTTTCCTCCTCATTTGTCCCTCATTTTGGTCTGATCTATATAGTTGTATATAAAATGCACTTTTTATCTTTCAAAAAGTGTTTTCCAGTGCTAAACATTTCATCCAATTTCTAAACCGCCACATTTGTAAAATCCCCAAGCCAGTATAAAGGAATAATAGTGGTAAAAAAAAAAAAAAAAAAACACTTCTGGGTTTAAAGTGGAGTTCCACCCTATTTTTATACTTACCTCCATCTTCTCGCTCCGGGTCACCTGAAAAAGAAATGGATAATCGCATATTTTTTTTTTTTTTACTTACCTCGTAGCGAAGAAAATATACTTACCTTACTTCCTTCTTCCTCCTTCCTCGGCCGCGGCCCGTCGTCACTTCCTGGCTCTGCAATGATTCCTGGTTGCTGGACGTCATAGCTCCCAGGAATCATTGCGCCTGCACCGGCCCCGACGTCAGTTCCGGGTCGCGCGCGTCATCCCCTTCTAAACAGCTTCTGGGCATGCCCAGAAGCTGTGGAGGGATGATGCGCGCGACCCGGAAGTGACGTCGGGGCCGGCGCAGAGCATCGTGGGACCAAAGAAGGCGGAAGAAGACGCCGAAGAGGACGCGCTGGCTTCAAGCTGCCCACATCTGAGATGGCAGCGCTGGACAAGACGTTTGCAAGGTAAGTATTTGTCCTAACAGGTAAGTGCAACCCGGGACAGATCAGAGGCTAGCCATTGTGGAATGCACTAGCCCTGACTGTCCCGGGGGTATTAAAAAAAAAAAAAAAAAAACTCCGCTTTAACTAATCTTTATTATAATTCTCCTTTTTAGGGGGTGTGACAGGGGGTGTGTCCTATGGAGCCAGGCCTTCTCATCCAACATCACCGCCTGACCTCACAAATGCACTTCTGGAAGAATGGTCACACATTCCCATAGACACTCCTAAACCTTGTTGTCAGCCTTCCCAGAAGAGTTATAGCTGCAAAGGGTGAGCCAACTCAATATTGAACCCTATAGACTAAAGGCCCATACACACAAAAAGAAAATCGGAAGTAAAATTTTGCCGGACGAACGATCTGCCGATTTTCAGATTGTTAGTATGGTGCTTTCGACAGTGGATTATGAATTTTGGGGTGACAAAAGCTGAATGTGCAGGCTAGAAATACACTTTTATCATATCTGAACACATCGTCCAATTTTCATTTAACCACTTAAATACCGGCCACTTTCACCCCCTTCCTGCCCAGGCCAATTTTCAGCTTTCAGCGCTAATACACTTTGAAGGACAATTGCACGGTCATGCAATGCTGTACCCAAATGAAAATGTTATCATTTTCTTCACACAAATAGAGCTTTCTTTTGGTAGTATTTAATCACCACTGGGTTTTTATTTTTTTACAAAAAAAAAAAAAAAGACAGAAAAATTTGAAGGAAAAAAAAAAGTTTTTCTTAATTTATGTCAGTAAATTTTGTAAATAAGTAATTTTTCTCCTTCACTGATGTGCGCTGATCAGGTGGCACTTATGGACACTGATAGGCAGCACTGATGGGTGGCACTGATGGGTGGCACTGACTGACATCTCTAATGGGCACTGATTGAGGACACTGTGGGCACTGATTGGCGTTACTGATGGGCAATGTTTTTTTGCTGTACTGTACTTTACTGTAATCAGGGCACTGATGATCATTGCCCTGATTACCTGTCCTTGACTCCCCTTTGAGAAGGAGGCACTGATCGGCTCTTCTCACCACACACTCTGAGTCTGCATTCACATGTCAGCGTATTGATCGCGGGCAGAATCGCCGCGATTCCGCCCGCGATCCGGAAATCATTGCAAATCGCGGGACGCATGTGCGTTGCCCGTGATTTGCAATAGCACCCCAAACGCTGTGCGATGTTGCCGCGATTTCCGCCTGCCGAATCGCGGTAACATCGCGCAAAAAAAATCACGGGACGCATTACACCCAAAAAAGTACAAGAGCTTCTTTGGAGCGTAATGTGTCCCGCAATTTTGCGCGATGTTACCGCAATTCGGCAGGCGGAAATCGTGGTAACATCGCACAGCGTTTGGGGTGCTATTGCAAATCACGGGCAACGCACATGCGTCCCGCGATTTGCGATGATTTCCGGATCACGGGCGGAATCGCGGCGATTCTGCCCGCGATCAATACGCTGACATGTGAATGCAGCTTGACAGTGTAAGGCGAGGAGCGTCAATAAATGGCACTTCCTCACTTACAAATTACTGATTGGACACAGCCAATCACATGGGTAAAGAGCCGTGCCATTACCAAGATCAGGGCCGTGCCGCGTCATGGCTGCGCTGCGCAACCTCGCGAGAGCGGCCGTACTGGGGCGCTGTCATATGACGTCCTCCCAGAACGAGAGCTGCACCGCTACGCTGTCATTTGGCGGTAGGCGGGCGGTAAGTAGTTATTTAGTACAGTTTTTGTCTGAAAAAAAATAGTAAGAGCAATCTAGGCATGCTCAGAAATGAAAGAACTCATACAAAGCAATTCCACACATGACATCACTTCTGAAGCTGAATTCTGTTGGAGGAGAATTTTCATATGAGGAATATTCCTCCGATAATCTGATGGTGTGTACGTGGCTTTACACTGGGATACCATTACATTTCATGTGTGTCCCAATACTTGTGGTAGTATAATGTGTATATATATATAGTCAGATTTCCATCGGCGGTAAGCATGATTTAGAAGAGGTGCCCCCTTATCTTCCATTGCCCAGGGTGCCAGCATGGAGCCTCACCTGCCTGCCTTCTGCTGGAGCCTTTCCTCCGTCCATACTGAACCACAGGGGCGGACGCGGTAGCCATCACCCCCGAT
This sequence comes from Pelophylax lessonae, assembly GCF_965119305.1. Lineage (NCBI taxonomy): Eukaryota > Metazoa > Chordata > Amphibia > Anura > Ranidae > Pelophylax > Pelophylax lessonae. The sequence continues at coordinate 255,310,888 of NC_138773.1, read as the reverse complement.
CCTCTCTCTGCTCCCCTTCACCTCCAAGATGTGTGGCGCGTCACCTTGTTGCCTAGCAACAGACGAGTCTACGTCGCTTAGTGACCAAGCCGGAAATGGGAGGAAGTACGTCTATGATACCACGTGACAACCGGACGGCGAAGGAAGGTGGGCGGTGCAGTGAATTGAATGAGACATGCAGTGTAGATATCACAATGGAAGAGCGAAGAGAGATAAGGATCATTAGTAAGACGATGGCTGGGGGAGGGATACTTGTTACACACCACTAAATCTATAGCTAACAACATAATCTTGTTGAATAATGTCGCATTCGTTATGGCGGGGCGATGATTTAGTTGATCTGGTATCGTGTGAGAATGACTTTTGTTTTGGGACTTTGCCCACAGTAAAGATGGCGGACGGGCTTTACTGACGTCATGTAGTTACCTTTGCCCTGAGGATGATTAGAGAGCTGTGACTGGAGTGTCAGCCTAGGAGAGATACAGAGGGGATTATTACCAGAGTTGGCAAATACAGTCCAGTGTCCCTGCCAAGGAGCCAACGGATGAGAGATAGAGGAGGAGGAGGAGAGGGTGAGATCCGCATTACTCTGAGCTCTGCCTGATCATCTCATCTGGGTGAGTGCCAGAATCCTCTGTAATCTGCACACCTGATGATTCAATAGATAATCCATCATCATCCTGATCAGTAGGGTGCATCCTCCATTATACTGTCAGATAATCTTTCCATAGATGTCCGGGAAGAGGGACCCGGGAGGAACAAACCCCTAGCATGGGGCTGTGCCTGCATGTCAGGGGTTAATAGCTCTATTTGTCCACAGGAGAGGAGAAACTGTATTACTTACCTGATCCTCCGCCATCCCGGCAGACAGCGCTCCCCCATGACCAGGCAATGGTCTGTCTTTCAGTGTCCTCCCATCCAGTGCTGGGCTTTTGATTACATCAGGACCCCAGACTGCCCCTGCATGGGGGTGCATTAGCTGCAGGGGCAGTCTAGCAGTAGGGAGACTGGAGGATTAGTATTTTTTAAACAGAATTTATATAGAGCCAACAGTTTGCTCAGCGCTTTACAATATAAAGGGAGACAATACAATTCAATGCAAGAGGGTTAGCAGGGCCTTGCTCCTGTGAGCTTACAATCTAATAGGGAGGGGCTGGTGAAAGAGAAGGTAGTAACTGGGAGGGATGAACTGATGAGAGAAGTAGAAGATTTGGTTGTTAGGCAAAGTCAGGATAGGCCTCCATGGAGAGATGAGTTTTCAGGGATCGCCTAAAAGTAGACCGAGTAGGAGATCATAGGACAGATTGGGGTAATGAATTCCAGAGGATGGGAGATCAGCTATGACCATGGGAGATCCGCTATGACCATGGGGGATCCGCTATGACCATGGGGGATCCGCTATGACCATGGGGGATCCGCTATGACCATGGGGGATCCGCTATGACCATGGGGGATCCGCTATGACCATGGGAGATCGGCTATGACCATGGGGGACCAGCTATGACCATGGGGGATCAGCTATGACCATGGGAGACCAGCTATGACCATGGGAGATCAGCTATGACCATGGGGGATCAGCTATGACCATGGGGGATCAGCTATGACCATGGGGGTCCAGCTATGACCATGGGGGAGATCAGCTATGACCATGGGGGATCAGCTATGACCATGGGGGATCAGCTATGACCATGGGGGATCAGCTATGACCATGGGGGATCAGCTATGACCATGGGGGATCAGCTATGACCATGGGGGAGATCAGCTATGACCATGGGGGAGATCAGCTATGACCATGGGGGAGATCAGCTATGACCATGGGGGAGATCAGCTATGACCATGGGGGAGATCAGCTATGACCATGGGGGAGATCAGCTATGACCATGGGGGAGATCAGCTATGACCATGGGGGAGATCAGCTATGACCATGGGGGAGATCAGCTATGACCATGGGGGAGATCAGCTATGACCATGGGAGATCAGTGTTAGCGGAATTCAACTTCAATTTAATCAAGTCCATCTAATCCCAGGTTCACACTGAGCCGTTTTGAACTATTGCGTGTTCAGCTGAACTTTTACGTTTTTGGAAACCAATGTTCTATCAGAATACCGCTACCTATCGGATTCTGCAACCAGAAGTGACGTTCGGATGAGAACACCTTACTGCGCATGCGCCATGCTTTCCAACATGGCCGCTATGCATTTCGATAAGTTTCCTAATGTGACAGAACACGAAGCAGAGGAGGACATCTTCTTACACCCAAGTCTTGAATTTTACATTTATTATAGCAGTAAACTCACCTTATATACTGAATCACAGTATTACATTTGTATTATTATTGTATTCTAGTAAGTATAGCGAGAAACCTGCAAGTAGAAGGTGGCGGCGGCCATCTTGGTACACCTCGCACTGCTCAGCGACAAACTGATTACTGGGTCGCGGTGAAATATTTGATTTCAGTACAAAAGGTGAGTTTACTGCTAAAATAAATGTAAAATTCAAGACTTGTGTGGGTGGAAGAAGATGGCCGCCTCTGCTTCGTGTTCTGTCACATTAGGAAACCTATTAGAACTCACAGCGGCCATGTTGCAATGCATGGCGCATGCGCAGTAAGGTGTTCTCATCCGAACGTCCCTTCCGGTTGCAGAATCTGATAGGTAGCGGTATTCTGATAGAACACCGGCATTTAAGTCCGACTCCAGGGGCGATTTCACAGACATCATCAGTGTTTTTTTTCCTGTACAGACGTCTCTATGGAAATTGCGCCCCCACCCCCAAATTGCTAAAAGTAGTACAGAAACTACTTTTGGTAATGGGTGCGGCACCGCAAAGTCGGCGTTGCACCAATTCTGACGGTGTCATTGCCCACAATTGGCTGCGATTTGACATGTCAAACTGGACCAATGTGAACGTGAGCTAAATCTCCTTGGCCAACACTTCCCTCTCCGCAGACGGACAATGCTGCTGTCCAAAGGTGTCCCCAATACTCCTCTAGTGGAGTAGAGACCACCTAAAGCTGACCATAAACCAGTAGATTTCCTAATGCACATTCGTACGAAAATTCTCAGCGTATTTAATTACTTGGCAAATGTTGTTCAAATTAGTGTTAATTTTAAATTTCTATTTAGTTTTAGTCATAGTCTTTAGACTAAAACACCATTTTACTTTTAAGTGGAATTTTAGTCATCTGAATTGTTTTAGGCCTATTTTAGTTGACTAAAATCAAATGAATTTAGGTAAATTGTAATGCAAAATTGCAAAAGGGTTGTAAAGTCAGAAGGTTTTTTATCTTAATGCATTAACCACTTAAGCCCCGGAAGATTTTACCCCCTTCCTGACCAGGGGGTATTTTGCTATTCGGCACTGCGTGACTTTAACGGACAATTGCGCGGTCGTGCGACGCTGTACCTAAACAAATTTGACGTCCTTTTTTTCCCACAAACAGAGCTTTCTTTTGGTGGTATTTGATCACCTGTGCGATTTTTTTTTTTTTGGATCACGCGCTATAAACAAAAAAAGAGCGTCAATTTTGCAAAAATAACAATATTTTTCACATTTTTTTATATGAAATTCCCCCCCAAAAAAAAGTGAAAATCAAAATTTTTTAAAATTTTCGGCCAATTTGTTTTATGCTACATATGTTTGGTAAAAAAGATCGCAAAAAGCGTATTTTGGTTTGCGCAAAAGTTATCGCGTTTACTAACAAAGGGAAAGATTTTTGTTGTTTTTTTTTTTTAACGCGTAATGGCGGCGATCTGCGATTTTTTTTTTTTTTTTTTTTTTTTTTTTGGGGTACTGCGACATTGGGGCGGACAGATCGGACCCTTGACTGACATTTGTGACACTTTTGGGGTTACCAGTGACATTTCTACAGTAATCAGTGCTATACATATGCACTGTTACTGTAAAAATACACTGGTTGTGAAGGGGTTAACTTTATTTGGGAGGGAGGGGCTGTGTGTATCCCTAGGGGCGTGCTTTCTACTGTGATTGGCTGTGGCTTGAGCTGTAAGGACACTGATCAACGGATCTACATAGTAGATCCATGTGATCAGTGTCTTTACAGCGAGGAGAATGACAGGTGGCTTGTTTACACAAGCTGCCTGACATTCTCCCTCTCCCCCGCCGATCGCCGAGTGACCGGCGGACATCGGGTCCGCTGGTCACACGCACGGGGGGGGGGGGGGGTCCGTGACCACGCGGGAGCGCGCCTCCGGGGGCGCGCGCTCGCTCCCTAGACCCTCACAAGCTAGTGACGTAGCCCTACGTCACTTTGCCTGTGAGGGGCTGACTGCCGACGTAGATCGGCGTTAGGCAGTCGGCAAGTGGTTAAGTTAAAAAGACCTTCTGTGAGCAGCAGCACCCCCCCCCCTTTTAATGCTTACCTGAGCCCCCTCTCTATCCAGTGATGTCCATGACTTTCTCAGCCGTCCAGCACTCCCCTCCTCATTGGCTCCCGCTGCTGCCAATCAAAGTCAGTTAACCAATGAGGAGAGGGGCGGAGCTTAACCACAGCTCCGTGTTTGAATGGGCACAGGGAGCTGTGACTCGGCTCAGGTGCACCCATAGCAAGCTGCTTGTTGTGGGGGCACTCAACAGGAGGGAGGGGCCAAGAGCACTGAAGAGGGACCCAAGAAGGGGAGGATCCAGGCTGCTCTGTGCAAAACCGACTGCACAGAGGAGGTAAATATAACATGTTTGTTATTTATATTGAAAAAAATACGAGACTTTACAATCCCTTTAAGCATTTCTCTAGAATTTCCAAACTCATTATATGCTCCTGAAGTAAAAATCTAATAATATGTAATTATTTATGGTATTAAGATTTGATCATGTACTACAGACACAGATTTAGCCGTTGTGATATATATTGTCATTCAATTTCTATTTAGTTTTAGTCCTAGTCTTTTGACTAAAGTGCCAATTTAGTTTTAGTCATATCTTAGTCATTTTAATTGTTTTGGTTTTAGTCCACTAAAAAAGTGTTAGGGCCAGTTCACACCATAGAAACACAGTCCGGTGTGTTCCTGATGCTTTTCTGCATGTGCATTTTTGAGTAATTCCAGTGCTTTTTTGATGTAGTCCAGTACATTTTTTCCCCTCTTTTTTTTTTTTTCTTAATCTTAAATAAGGTTCCAGTGTGTTAGGTGGGTTTAGGTTCATTCTGGTGCATTCCATTGAGTTTTTGATGCTTTTTACAGCATTCCAGTACAGTCCAGTGCTGGAAAAATGCAGCCTGTTCTACTTTTTTATACCCAGTGAAGTGACTGGCCTCAGGTGATACACAGATGAAACCACTCCTCCTACATACGTTGTACCTGTTTATCTGCTCTCTTCCCTAAATCTGTTCAAAGTCCAGAATTTTCAAGCTTGTCTGAGAGTTCAGAAAAAGGGGGCGGAGAGCTGAAGCTACACTCGGTGAGAATAGCTCTGAGAGCTGATTGGAGGGAAGGGACACACCCCTCTCCACACAGCACACAGGAACAGAGCTCAGGATGACAATTAGCTGGAGGTCCCTCCCCTGTCACCATTTTTCTCTTGGTGTCGGGAAAACGTGTCAGAAGTGATTAATGCTGATCGCAGAGGAACGAAGCATCAGAGAGAAATTACACTTAGTGCTCCTAATTGGGACAAGAACACATTATAGAGGGATATACTTGTTTTATATTTCATGTCTAAGGCTTACAACCACTTTAAGTCTAATCTAATGCTAGTCAGTATGAGTAAAGTATTATTACCCATGGCTGGGTAATAATAAAGAACGTCATTACTCTTATCGCTGTTCTCGCTGAGACAACATGATTATTATTGCCAATGTAATATTGTTATGGCAACGTGTCAATAAAAAGTCTGATCCATTATGAATTCCTTTGGGCAGCTGTAAATGTATTTACTTGTGGTGCATGCGTTCTGCATTTTCATACTGAAAACTTGGCTTTAGCATTAGAAGTTGTAGCTGTAGAATCTCCGCCAGTGACTTTAGTGTATATTGTGTTTATTAGTCAGAGCTATGATTCCATGCAGCATGCCTCTCCTACGTGTTCGGTTGTCATTGAAGGTTTACAGCCCACTTCGGGTACTTTGATCTGCTTTAGGTATAGATTACTAGGTCAGGGGCTAATGTTTATTTATGTGCCCTGCCCATATACAGTTAGATTCCTTCTTGGTAATATAAAAACCTGCTCTAAGTAAATATATAAAATTGCAATAAGCAGCTGCTGTTCACCCAATGAGGAAATTGACTAACAAAAGGTAAATAATCACAGCGCTTGCTCAAACTTCAAAACTCATGAATAGTCTGAACAATTCAATACAAAGTGCTAAAAATTAAAGTGCTAGAAAAATTACTGTAGTAATTGCTATAAAGTGCTGAATGCGATAATTGCTTAGGATTAATATATATAAATGTAAGTATCAAAACAATTTAAATTCATACAATATTAGACAATATTGACAATTAAGAGTGTTACTCAGGTTATCCCGAGCAGCCACCATAGTGGCCAAGGAGGGCTTAGAAGAAAAATGGGGGACTTTAAGGGTACCAAATGGATGTCAGTAATGATCAATCAACTATAAATCTATTCAAATTTTATTTAAATAGGAATAAAATCAACATTTAAAGAAAAAAGACAAGATATACAAAAATACTGGATAAGAATATTCTAAAAACCATAGATATATTATGTCATAGGTAGCTCTAAATGACTAGACCGGATGAACCACCGGTTTCTATCCACAAAACGGTGCCCAACATGTTTCGCCGTTGCTTCCTCAGGGGCGTGTAGCTGCAGCGGAGATGGTCATAGAGGTACTCCTTGGCTAAATATCACGTTGTTTGGTTCTATACAGATATCCAGAAACACTAAAAAGTGATAAAAGATGGGCCACGGGAGGTAATGGATGGATAATTGGATACACACACTGGCAGTATGTATAATCCGGAGGATATTTATTTAGTAGTTAGCTTTTTCAAGGTTTCTAGATGGATCCTATAATGGATAGACAATAAGGCTAGGGAGTAATCGATGTTTGTCCCAACAGGGGGAAACCTTACCCAAAAAATTGGGAGGTTTACATTTGCTGTGTGTGCTCATCCATGGTTTTCTCCTGTGGTCTGAATATATTGACAATTCATAGATATTACAATACAAAGTGCTAGAAGTGCTGTGAAAAAAAGTGCTAAATGCAAAAAAGTGCTAGAAAGAATATAGATTAATATATAAAGTGCCAAAAAACTCAAGTGGATTCAAATATTAAACAGTCCATATTAATGTCTAAAAAAGTGCCAAAGTGCTATACTGCTTTCCTTATTAGTGAAAGGTGCCACACTCCCCTCCTTGCAACCCTACTCACCAGAAAAGAAGACCCTCTCTGGGTCAAAAGTGGCCTTTAAAGGGTAGTAAGGAGTCCTGGATATAAAATCTGGGTACCCTCCAGCAATCACCGCTCACTTCACTTGAAAGTAGATATTCCTTAATAGGCTCAACCCAAATAAATAAAAAGACCCATAGTGAAGAATTGTTAAAACTCCATTTTAGCAATGCAGGTAGCAGGAATACTCACAAAACAGAAGATAAAAGATTGCATTGAGGTGATTACAATGAGCTTCCTGTAACGCCGTCTCTCATGCTTTCCACAGAGAGACAGGAAGTGACATGAGTAGTTAAACCGGAAATTACGTCAACGCGTTTCGCCCGCCTCCCAATCGTCAAAGGACATCATTGAATCAACTGGTTTTATTCAAAAGCCCTTAAAGCGGAGCTCAACCCAAAAGGCGCTGCCACATTTTGGCACCTTTTGGGGGGCAGCTGCTACCTGGTTTTGACAGGTACCCACTTCCAGCCCAGTTCACCGTGAGCCAAGTTCGGCCCCCCTCCTTCCCCCTGAAGCCGACCCATTTACAAAGTGCAGCACGACTCGTGCATACACAGTAGGAAACCGGCCGTGAAGCCACAAGGCTTCACGGACAGTTTCCCTTAGGCAAGATGGCCGCGTCAACACCCAAGAACCAGTTCAAGAATCGGCTCAGGTGAGGACACCGCTGGATCCCTGGAAAGCTAAGTGTCCTAATAGTAAAAGTCAGCAGCTACAGTATTTGTAGCTGCAGACATTTCATTTTTTCTTTTTTTGTTTTCTTTTGACGGGGCGGACCTCCTCTTTAGAGGCTTAGTAGATAAAAAATCTGTAGATAAAAAAAAAAGTGCAGCTTTGAATATTGCCCTTAGTATAGATGTAGGTCATTTATGTACTTCCTGTAGCCTGACTGAAAAACTCCCTAAGGTGGCATCATCCTGTTCTGTCTTGTTGGTAGGACATTCCTAAGACATGCCCAGCTGTTACTGTTTACCTCCACCATCACAAGAGTGAGCTCTTTCTTTAAATTCAACCCCCTACCCCCCATGAGCTTTCTATCCCCTGACACAGTAGGTCTGAGCTCAGTGTTTGAGAGCTCACTCCTGTGATGGTGAATATGAACAGTAACAGCTGGGCATGTTTTGGCAACATCCTGGCGAAAAGGCAAGATGGGATGATGTGAGTTTTTCATTCAGGCTTCATGAGGTGAGTAAATCTCCTACACCTGTAGCAAGGTACCATAAGTATCTTTTTCTGAATAGATATACAGCTGTCACATGACCCAGCTCTTTCCCAGCCTGTCTGCAGGGAAACATAAGCAGGAGGAGCTTCTAGTCATCTGCTGCTGGTCACATGTTTAAAATAAAAAAACAGCCTTTGGAATACAGATTAAAAATAAATAAATAATATCAATAAACTGTTGGCATACAAATATATATTTGAAATCAAATTTCTATTATTTTGTGAAAATAACACGGTGTGGGCAGATTTCTGCCAGTCGCAGGCTGTGTCAAGCCCCTTCAGCCTGTGTCTTAGAATATGAGGGAGGTGAAGCCACCATTAATCTACATGTAATATCCCACCCCCATTGTGTTTAGCTGATTAGTGGGCATGGAGGATGAGAGAGTGGGTGGGCTGTCATTTACCACTGTGTAAACACCCACATGTGTGACTCTATAGTCACATGGGCTGTTTAGATGTGATAGGGAGGAAATGCTCAGCATAGAAACTCACTGAAAACTGAGCATGTGCCGAGTCGCCACCACAGCTGCAAAATCCCTACCTGAATTTGGAACATGGAAAGAAGGGGGAGATAGAGAGCAGCAGATTCAACCAGTTTTGGGTTTTTTTGCAGAATACAGAAAACAAATCTGATAGTGACAGAGTGAGTATGAAGAGGAAGCAAACCGGTTTAACCCCCACTAAAATTGATCTGACATTCCCAAAGCCATAATCTAGAATGAAATTTAACTGATGTATGGCCAGCTGCACACTCATCTGCCACTTCTATCTTAGCCAGACAGTGTAAGATAGTCAGAAGACCACCAGTGGCCATATCCAAGCTCTAATTCAATGCTGGTTTTCCATCATAACCATTCGACAGAAGCTGGTTATGCCAGTGTTCTATCAAATAGTGCAGATCATTGGATAATGCCTCTGACGATCTGTGAATGCGCAGTATGTAACGTCACTCCAGCTGCTAGCCCGAACAGCTGGCATGGCACATGCGCAGATCACCGGAGGCATTATCCGATGATCACCAAAGCGCAGAGGGAGAATGTTATAGTCAGATTCTGCCTGGCTCTCTGCTAATATGCAATAATTGATCGATCACATGACAGGCGGTTTTGGGTGTGTTGCAGGGTGGATTTAGATGTGTTGAAGGGTGGATTTGACCCCAGGCAGAATCTGATGATTACATTCTCCCTGTGCGCTTTGCTGATCGTCGGAAAATGCCTCTGACGATCTGCACATGCGCAGTGTTGACATGCCAGCTGTTCGGGATATCGGCTGAAGTGAGGTGATGTACTGCGCATGCGCAGATCGTTGGCGGCATTATCTGACGATCAGCACTATTCGATAGAACACCGGTCCTACTTAACCGGCTGCACTTTCATACGCGTGTAACTGGGCTTACTTTCGAATCCAGACCAAACCCAATCTCGTCTCTACTGGTATTGACTAGTGAAAGAATCCGCTTGGCATGTAATGCCCATTTTACTCTAGACCTGGTATAACAGACCATGTAATAACCATTCAACAACATGTTTACTTTGTGTTTTTTTTTGTTTTTTTTTTTTCTGCAGGCCAACCCAAAGACATCAGCCCAGTCGCAGAGATGAAGACACTGCTAGTTTTTGATTTTGACCACACAATTGTTAATGATAACAGCGACACATGGATTGTCCAGTGCGCCCCAGATAAAACCCTCCCGAACGTGCTGCAAAATTCTTATGAGAAGGGAAAATGGACAGAGTATATGGGCAGGATTTTCACCTACCTTGGAGAAAAGGGAATACGAGAGGACGACATGAAAAGAATCATGATCGCCATACCATATACACCAGGCATGACTGAGCTTCTCCATTTCATTGGCCAGAACAAGGATCGCTTTGATTGTATCATCATCTCTGACTCCAATACCATCTTTATTGACTGGATTCTGACGCACGCAAACGTTCACAATGTTTTCGATCAAGTGTTTACCAACCCTGCAGCCTTTGATCGGTTTGGAAACCTCACCGTCCAAAATTTTCACGTCCATCACTGCGCATCCTGCCCTAAGAACCTATGCAAGAGAAAGGTATTAGAAGAATTCATAGCCAAGCAGACCACCAAAGGGGCTCGGTATTCTAAAATAGTGTATATTGGTGACGGCAGCAATGACCTTTGCCCGGTAACTTTCCTGAAGAAGGGCGATATTGCCATGCCGCGGGAAGGTTATTCACTGCAGAAGCATATTGCTAAGGAGATCGAATTAATTGATTCATCCATAAGCGTATGGTCTACAGGCAATGAAATATTGGCTCATCTGAAACGATTGTTGGAGGAGTAAAACTTAACAATAACATTTTTAATTATTTTACGCACTTGCTAAATATGTTAAACAGTTTCTCTTGATTTCAAGTTTTGCCTTTAATGAAGCAGACAATCATCTAACGTCTCTTGTGATTGGCTGGCAACAAGCAACTAAGGCATCCGATTAAACAGATGTCAGGGGACTACTTGCACCTGTTTCATGAGACTGCTGGGAACAGGAAAAAAATTTGCAGCTCAGCACGACTTAAAGCAGAAGTTTAATATGCTTATATTTTTCCTTCTCTGGTTCTTCTTCCCCTCATCAACATACTAAATAAATATTGCAATAAAACCTGTTGTCACGTCATATCTTATTTAGATCCAATGACCTCATCACTGGGTCTCTGTGTTTTCTCTTATAATTGCAAGCAAATTATGGCTGGTGGGAGGTCGCAGCAGGGTGCTGAACTTAGTGAATCACAGCACCATGCCTCAGTGATGCTCTCAAGAACCCTCAACCCAGATGAAAGGAGTGGCTCCTGGCAGGAGTTCTACAAATATCCAAAACGCCTTGATGTCAGGCTGGTGGAGAGGACATTTGTAGGAAAACTGCACTTGCAAAAAGAACAGCCTCGGTAATGCTGGAGGTTTTCCATCCAGGAAATGAGATGGGCTCTATTTGATTTGTTGCAGCTTCTATTGCTTCTATCACTGTGAGAAGCTCAATGTACAGTAAAGTTAGAGCAGGGCTTGACAAAATTTGCCTGAAATCTAGGAGCCAGCTAAAAAAGTTAGGAGCCAGTTTTTTTTTTTTTTTTTTTTTTAACTAACAATCAAACTTTAAAAAAAAAACTGATACTAAATTTACACATAAATACGACTAGAACCCCGCTCTCCTCCTATAGGGCAATCGGATGGAAACAGACCGTCTGTCTGTTTCCATCCGATGCCATCTGATCCGATCCACGGAATGGATAGAAAATAGAACCACTATCCGTCTGTTTTTGGCGGACAGGATCAGATGGCGGCAGATTACCGCTCCATAGAGGAGACTGAAGGGTCTGATCAGGTCTGCCTGAGAAACTGACAGGCGGACCTGATCAGACAGTCCTTGTGAAAGGGGTCTTTCGGCTGTGTGGCTGTGGCATGGCAGGGAGATGATAAAAAATTATATATGTATATATTTTTCAATAATTGAAAAAAAAAAAAATTATTATTATTTTTTTAAATAATTTAAAAAATAATAATAACCATACTCCCTGTCCACTTACCTTTTTAAGCAAAGGTAAGTGGACAGGGAGATGAAGCCTGCAAAAACTTCCCTCTCATCTCCTCTTGGGAAGGATATGGGCAGCTCTGCCGGCTGTGCTACTGCAGCCATTAGATTGTGATTAAAGGTTCACTCTTTGGACGTACATAGTACACCCAAAGGGCTGAAATGGGTAGGAAAATTTAGTACAGGGGAGGAGCCTGTGTGAGTGTGCAAGACTGTAGGTAAAACTGGAGTTCAGCTTACACCATAGTTATTCCAAAGTGGTTTACATATATCAGTCACTGTATTGGTATGATAAACAATGCTTGGTAATTTTTATTTTGTCCAGGAGTTAAGAATCACAATCCCATGTAATTCTACCTTTTCTAAATGTGTATAAATATATATTTTAACCCCTTGCCAGCCTCCGAACGTACATGTGCTGTGGTAAAGTGGCCTCCCTGTGCTAGATCACGTACCTAGTACTCAATCCGCTTGCCCAGCTGTGATTCGTCACAGCATAAGCCAATCTGCGGGTCTTGGCCAATGATTGGCCCATAGCACCCAACTGTGATTTGTCACAGCACAAGCCAATCTGCGGGTCTTGGCCAATGATTGGCCCCTGGCACCCAGCTGTGATTCGTCATAGCACAAGCCAATCTGCGGGTCTTGGCCAATGATTGGCCCATAGCACCCAACTGTGATTTGTCACAGCACAAGCCAATCTGCGGGTCTTGGCCAATGATTGGCCCCTGGCACCCAGCTGTGATTCGTCATAGCACAAGCCAATCTGTGGGTCTTGGGCAATGATTGGCCCCTGGCACCCAGCTGTGATTCGTCACAGCACCAGCCAATCTGCGGGTCTTGGCCAATGATTGGCCCCTGGCACCCAGCTGTGATTCGTCACGGCACAAGCCAATCTGCGGGTCTTGGCCAATGATTGGCCCCTGGCACCCAGCTTTGATTCGTCACAGCACAAGCCAGTCTGTGGGTCTTGGCCAATGATTGGCCCCTGGCACCCAGCTTTGATTCGTCAAAGCACAAGCCAGTCTGCGGGTCTTGGCCAATGATTGGCCCCTGGCACCCAGCTGTGATTCGTCACAGCACAAGCCAATCTGCGGGTCTTGGCCAATGATTGGCCCCTGGCACCCAGCTGTGATTCGTCACAGCACAAGCCAATCTGCGAGTCTTGGCCAATGATTGGCCCCTGGCACCCAGCTGTGATTCGTCACAGCACATCCAATCTGCAGGTCTCGGCAAATGAAAACAATACAGAGCTCTGTTCACTGACAGGATCTTGCTGTTTTTCCCCCTGCTAAGCAGGGGAAAAAACAAGATCTTTAATAAAAACAGCACATCCACACATTACACATAGTTAGGCACAGTGTCATTAGTCATAACAGTAAATAAGCACTTATGACTTTATTAGACCGCATTCACACTGAAGCGGCACGACTTCGGGGGCGACTTCACAAGTCGTGTGCACCACGACTTCGGCGCGACTTGCACGCACTTCATATAATGAATGTCTATGCAAGTCGCTCCGAGGTCGCCCCGAAGTAGTACAGGACCCTTTTTCTAAGTCGGAGCGACTTGTGTCGCTCCTATTAGAACGGGTCCTGTAGCACTGCATGGACCGCGACTTGTCAGGCTGACAAGTTGCCTGACAAGTCGCGGTTAGTGTGAATGGAGACTAATGTCACTGGTGATGTCAGTGGCAGTAAGTCAGCTCCTCACAGTGTCAGTTAGGGGTTTATTTACTAAAGCTGGAGAGGGCAAAATGAGTCACAATTCTGCAGAGAAACCAATCCGCTTCTACATTTTATCAATAAAACCTGGAAATTGATTGTTTTTTTGCAGAATTGTGACTAATTTTGCCCTCTCTAGCTTTAGTAAATAACCCCTTAGTGTCAATTTGTCCACCACAATATTGCAGTCCTGTTAGAACTCACTTATCACCGCCATTAGTAGTATTAAGAAAATAAACATTCCAGTATATATACCACAGTTTGTAGACACTATAACTGTCAGACAAACTAATATACACTTATTGGGTTTTTTTTTTTTACCAAAGAGATGTAGCAGAATACATTTTGGCCAAAATTATGGAGGTGTTTTTCCAAATTTTTGGTCTTTTTTTCATTTATATTTTAAAAAAATAAACAGTTGTGATCAAATACCACCACTAGAAACTATTTGTGTAAAAAAAAAAAATTATATAAATTGCGTTTGTGTACAGTGTTTCATGACTGCGCAATTGTCAGTCTAAATAGCGCAGTGCCAAGTAGTAAAAAATGGCCTAGTCATGAAGGGGGTAAGATCTTCCAGAGGTCAAGTTGAAGCTTAATGAAAAAAATGTTCCGTGGGAAAAAAAAACATAGATATTACTTACCTGTAGTGTAGGGCAACGGTTTCTGTAGAAATCCTCTCTTCACTGATGCCAGTCCTCTTTGCCGCTGTTAACTTCCGGTGCTGCTTCATGGGTTGCTCAGCTGCATGTGTCTGAATATCCCCTCTAGACTTTCTTACTATGCCCTCCTCTTCTGTCATTTGCTACCCCCCACCCCAGCATTCTTTTTTTTTTTTTTGAAGGAAGGAGGGTCAATTGGGAGACCATAGCACGCTTCTACATCCTGCAGCCATTCTCAGCCAGAGTTCCATGGAAGCCCAGGGTACATTCAGAGGATGCATGGGGCTCCTTGAACTGTGGCTGATCATCCTCCCTATGATGGTACCTGCGTAATTCCAGATCCAATGCCATTGGCAGAGCCATCAGAATGACACCAGCCATCTTTTTTCTTGTTTGTAAGGGTGGCATTTTGAACATCACTAAGAGGGCATTCTTCCCTTTCACCACCAATATGATGGACATTTTTACCATTTACCCTTAATAACTTGGTTTCCTGAGGCCTGAAAATTGTTTTAGGGGTTCCTCTCAGGTAAAAATCTTGAGAAAAGCTTACATGCTGTGTAATGGAACCTTGACCCACAATGCGCTTGTGGGCTTCCATCAGAATACGGCTTCCTTCAGTCTTGAACATAGATACTAAATATTCTAGCCGCCCCCATAGAAAACTAGCTGAGAATAGCTTGTATAAGATCTGGAACATTTATTGAACAAACTCACAACGAATATACACCCCACCAGGTCAGGTGCCTGATTATAATATCCTATGCAGATGAAATTGTGTACAGAAATATAATAAACATAGCTAAGGAACAACCAACACAAACATTATTCTGCTTTCCCACTAGCAACTAATAGAGGACAGTGATTTAAATAACTTGAGCTAATTAAATAGCAGACTTGCCCTCATTGAGCTCATGAAGTACAAGACACATTATTATAAGTGTAAACACATCCACACAGTGGAAAATAGGTGAGTTAATCGGCACAATCTACAATGTGTGGAAGACAGGTGGTTAAGCTGATGACATTAGCATCTGCCATGAGTCTGACTGTGCGGAGCAGTCCCCTATTGGCAATAGGCAGCTAGGCCATTAACATGGATCCTAAGCCTAGAGTTCCAGAGTCTGTGTGTCTTGGGGAAGATGTGGACTTGAATCCAAAGTAACATTACTCCAAGGGTCCTCCCAGCATACACCCCGCAAAGAGCAGTGTTCCCTCACAAGCCAAGGCCCATAGTGAGTAGGCAAGAGGCTAGCCTGCAGTCCCCTCCAAAAGCCCCTGTCCTGAGTGAGTTTGTCACATACTGTAACAACAAAAAGGAAATAGAGAAGTTTTCAAGCGGGGGTCTCCAAGCTTTTTAAACAGAGGGCCGGTTTATTGTCCTTCACATTTTAGGGGGGGCCGGGTTGTGGCCATTGGGAGTAGGAAATGTTCCAGCATCAGTGGTAGTAAACAATCCCTCATCATTAATGTCAGTGGGAGAAATTGTGCCCCATTGTTAGTGTCATTGGGTGCAATTGTGCCCCATCTTTGGTGTCATTGGGAGAAATTGTGCCACATTGGTTTCATTGGGAGGAACTGTGCCCTTCATTGGTGTCATTGGGCCCCATTTCTGGTGTAATTAGGAGGAACTGTACCCTTCATTGGTGTCAGTGAAAAAATAGCACCCCTAGGGTCGGATTAAAGCAAGCAAAGTGCTGCATCCAGCCCCTGAGCTAGTTTGGAGACCACTGCTTTACAGCGTGCATCCCTAGCATGATCCATGAGTACAGGAGAAATGTAGTTTAAAATCACAATAATCCTTCTAGGTTGGGATCTGCACAAATACCTGCATGATTAATTTAGAAAGACAATCTCTCAAATATTTATCTGTGTAGATCAGGGGTGGGGAACCTTTTTTCTGCCAAGGGCCATTTGGGTATTTATAAAGTCCTTTGGGGGCCGTACAAAATTATCAACTTAAAAATGTGCCTGTTATATTTGGTCAAAAATTTAATTAACTCACCCCTAATGTGATGGCTGCAACTGCTTCTCTTTGGTGAGGTGTGTGATGTTAGCTGGTATTGATGATGTTGCTACTCGCAACTGCTGGCGGGTATTGCTGGTGGGCATAGCTGGCTGGTACTGCTGGTGGGTACAGCTGGCTGGTACTGCTGTGGGTACTGCAGGCTCAGGTTGGTACTGCTGGCTTGTACTGTGCTGTGGGTACTGCTGGCTATGGCTGGTACTGCTGGCTTGTACTGTGCTGTGGGTACTGCTGGCTGGTACTGCTGCTGGCTCAGGCTGGTACTGCTGTGGGTATTGCTGATTCAGGCTGGTACTGTGCTGTAGGTACTGCTGGCTGGTACTGCCTTGGGTACTGCTGGCTCAGGCTGGTACTGTGCTGTGGGTACTGCTGGCTCAGGCTGGTACTGCTGGCTAGTACTGCTGGCTAAGGCTGGTACTGCTGGCTGGTATTGCTGTGGGTACTGCTGGCTGGTACTGTTGTGGGTACTTCTGACTCTGGCTGGTACTGCTGTGGGTACTACTGGCTCTGGCTGATACTGCTGTGGGTACTGCTGACTCTGGCTGGTACTGCTGTGGGTACTGCTGGTTCTGGCTGGTACTGCTGGCTCTGGCTTATACTGCTGTGAGTACTGCTGGCTCTGGCTGGTACTGCTGTGAGTACTGCTGGTACTGCTGGCTCTGGCTGTTACTGCTGGCTCTGGCTGGTATTGCTGGTTCTGGCTGGTACTGCTGGCTCTGGCTGTTACTGCTGGCTCTGGCTGGTATTGCTGGTTCTGGCTGGTACTGCTGGCTCTGGCTGGTATTGCTGGTTCTGGCTGGTATTGCTGGTTCTGGCTGGTACTGCTGGCTCTGGCTGGTACTGCTGTGAGTACTGCTGGCTTTGGCTGGTACTGCTGGCTCTGGCTGGTACTGCTGGCTCTGGCTGGTACTGCTGGTTCTGGCTGGTACTGATGGCTCTAACTGGTACTGCTGTGTGTGCTGCTGGCGGGAAATGCTGGCTAGCAGCGGCGCCGCGCTGGAGGAAGAGGTGATGTTTCCTGTATTCGTCACAGGCGGAGTGCATTTGATATCACTCCGCATGTGACTCACTCAGACTGTTACAACGGAGCCGGAACTATACTGGAAGCATTGGCTCCGTTCTGACAGATCAGCTGAGAGACACAGACTCAGCTGCATGGGGGGCCCGACCAAATGACTTTGAGGGTCACATACGGCCCCCGGGACGTAGATTCCCCACCCCTGGTGTAGATCATTGTACAGGAAACAGAGTTGTATACAGTTTCCCTTACTTGGTTGGTTGATATTTCTCACCCAGTGCTGTGCATATTCTCCTTGTAGGAACTGTCTGTGGATGTGTGCACACTCCACCAGCAGGTGAACATTATGATTTTACTGTGTCAATGCTTGTAATCCTACTCAGGAAGGTGCAAGAAAGGGTGACAACCCTGCAGCTGAACTGATTGAGTGTTGCCACCCTAGGAAAGGACATTTTTGTGGATACCACTTGCTTAATTGAAAGCAGGACATATAAAAAAAGAGATTAAACATTTTGACATTACAGGAACATAATCTTATAACTATTACAACATAATCATAACATGTTTGGATTTCAATACACTTTAATGTTAATTACAATTCATATGACAAATTATGTTACAAGAGGCGATAGCTACACACTTTAAAGCGGACCTTCAGTTATTTTTTTATTTTTCCATCTATTAAATCTTCTGCCCTTGCTGTTTTACCATTGGATAGTAAAACATTTTTTTTTCTGCCAGTAAATACCTTATACAGCCCACTTCCTCTTTCTTGTCTGATAATTAGCCTAGGCTAATGACATCATGCACAGCTCTCTCTCACTTTCGTGAGAGTTTGCCAGCAACGGAGGAGGGGTGAGTCATAGGAGAGCCAAGGAGAGCTGCAGAGCTGGAGGGGGCTGGATGAGGGTGGAGATAACAGAAGACTGCAGAGATCCATTATTTATCAAGAGAGGATAAATGTGCAGGCAAGCAGTGGTGTGAGTGTGTGTCTGTATATATGTGTGCCTCTGGGTGTAAATCCAGGAAGTGAACAGGCAGCAGCTGCCCACAGTTAAAATGGCTGCAGCCAGACTTAGTCGAAGGAGATTTCTGCAGCATATTTGGCAAGTACAGAATCACAGTATATATAAAATATGCAAAGTGGTTATAGAGAAGCTTCAGAATGGCAAATATGGTTTTATTACTAATTATGTGAGCAGACTGCAGTTCCTCTTTAATTCAGCTTTCCTCTGCCTGTTGTTCACAGTTTATTTTGGATTCCCAGGTTCCAGCATGCCCTGTTACCCTCTGCTGTAGCGACATTCCTAGCAGGCCTGGTTGGCAGGCCATGCCAACTGAAGAAAAGCTTCAGTGCGGAATAAAAGAAAGAAGGAACTCATAATTCTGCCAATCAGCTCCTAACAGCCTGTGCTGCATTGAAATCTCAAGCAGAGATACAACAGAGGTCTTAAAGTGATACTACACACACTGTTTAATTTACGTAGTCTCTTCTATTACTGTAGGTGGATAATGGCACTAAAACTATTTTAATAAAAAAAAAATTTAAATACCTCTTTACCTAATTGGTATACAGCTGTCACATGACTCAGATCTTTCCCAGCCTGTCTGCAGGGTAACATAAGCAGGAGGAGCGTTTAGTCCTCTGCTGCTGGTCACATGTTCAAACTAAAAAAAAAAAAAGAAAAAACAGTCTTTGGAATACAGAGTAAAAATAAATAAATACCATCAATAAACTGTTATAAATTGTCATTCAAAAATATATTTGAAATAAACTCTACTATTTTATGGCAAGAACATGGTGTGAGTGGATTTCTGTCAGTCACAGGCTGTGTCACACCCCTCCAGCCTGTGTCTTAGAATAGGAAGGAGGTGAAGCCTCCATCAATCTACAAGTAATATCCCACTCCGTTGGTGTTTTGTTGTTTAGTGGGCATGGAGGAGGAGGGGGGTGGGCTGTCATTTACCACTGTGTATACGCCCACATGTGTGACTTTATAGTCACATGGGCTGCTCACATGGGATAGGGAGGAAATGAAATAGACACTCACTGATAACTGAGCATGTGCAGAGCTGCCAACACTGCCCTGCAAAGTCCCTGGCTGAATTGGGGACATGGACAGAAAGTAGAGATAATGATCAGCAGGATCAACCAGGTTTTTGCAGAATACAGAAAATGAATCTCATAGTGACTGAGTGAGTATGAACAGCATGTTATACACCATTTATTTATAGTTGTTTTATTATGTAGGTTTACTGACACTTTACCAACAGAAAACCTCCTCCTCATGTTATGAGGAGAGGAGTAGGTGTTCTTTTTTAGAAATTTGAAGTGAGCAGCATAGGCTGACAATGCTGTTCCTCCATAGATACAGATGGGCAAATTACCATTGTCACCCTAGAATGAGAAATGTGTTACTAGAAGAGTCACCAGGTGAAAAAAGGGAAGAAATCCTTAAAAAAAAAAAAAAAGAAGGAAAGGTAATTACTTTAAATTGATTGTAAAGTCAGAAGGTTTTTTTTTTTATCTTAATGCTTTCTATGCATTAAGATAATAAACCTTCTGTTTGCAGCAGCCCCCCAATACTTACCTGAGCCCCCTCTTGATCCAGTGATGTCCAGGAATGCCTCGGCTATCCGGGACTCTCCCTCCTGATTGGGAGGGGCCAGGAGTTCCATCCAGGGCCCCGATAAGAGGAGGATCTGGGTTGCCCTGTGCAAAACCACTTCACAGAGGAGATAAGTATGACATGTTTGTTATTTTAACCACTTAAGCCCCAGAAGATTTTACCCCCTTCCTGACCAGGGCCTATTTTGCGATTCGGCACTGCGTGACTTTAATGGACAATTGCGCGATCGTGCGATCCTGTCCCCAAATGAAATTGACGTCCTTTTTTTCCCACAAACAGAGCTTTCTTTTGGTGGTATTTGATCACCTGTGCGATTTTTACTTTTTGCGCTATAAACAAACAAAGAGCGTAAATTTTGAAAAAATAATATTTTCACATTTTTTTATATGAAATTCCCCCCAAAAAAATGTAAAAATCCAAATTTTTTAACATTAATGGCCAATTTGTTTTCTGCTACCTATGTTTGTTAAAAAAAAATTGCAATAGGCGTATTTTGATTGGTTTGCGCAAAAGTTATTGTGTTTACTAACTGAGGGAAAGATTTAGGTCATTTTTGGTGTTTTTTTTTTTTTAACGAGTAATGACGGCGATCTGCGATTTTTTTTTGCGGAACTGCGACATTGCGGCGGACAGATCCGACCCTTGACTGACATTTTTGATACTTTTGGGGGTACCAGTGACATTACTACAGTATTCAGTGCTATACATATGCACTGTTACTGTAAAAGTGACACTGGCAGGGAAGGGGTTAACTTTATTGGTGATGCAGGGGTTAAGTGTGTCCCTAGGGGCGTGCTTCTAACTGTAAAGGGGTGTGGCTAGTGATGTAACCACAGAGACATATGATCCTATATAGCAGGATCGTATGATCTCTGCAGTTAGATAGGGGAGAATGACAGGCGGCTTTGTTTACATCAGCCGCCTGCCTTTCTACCTCTCCATGGGAGATCGCGAGTGACCGGCGGACATCGGGTCCGCCGGTCACACACGCGGACTTGTTAGGGAATGAGCGGAGCCGGTCACACACGCGGACTTGTTAGGGAATGAGCGGAGGCGGGAGCTCGCCCCCTAGAGGCTCACAGGCTAGCGACGTAGTCCTACGTCACTTTGCCTGTACGGGGCTGACCGCCGCAGTAAATAGTCGTGCGGCGGTCAGCAAGCGGTTAATAGAAAAAAAAAAACGAGACTTTACACTTAAACTTTTCACTTTAACTCTGCACTGCCTTGCGGTGACGCATGCATTATCTCAATGCACGCTAACACGTTCTGTGCATTAGCACTTTGTGGCGCTGTTTATTTTGAATGACACCCCAATACACCCAGGCTCATTAATGCAAAGCACCAGGACACCAAGGTCTCAATGGGCTCTGCAACTAATGATTCACAATTTACCAACTGGTAAGCTGCAATATTTTACATTTTAGCTGTTTTGGTTTTGACACACTTTGAGGGACACCATTTGGGTTCCCAAATGTTTTTGATACAGGAAAGTAGCTTTTCACTACAAATATTTATTACTGAGTTTTCTGTTCTTGTGATATATGTTCCTGTAAATAAGGGATTAATGTTAAATTGACATTTTTTTTAAATTAAAATAAAAAACATGTTATAGGTACCTACTCTGTGAAATGGTATTGCACAGAGCTGCCCCGACTTCCTCTTCTTGGGTCCCCAGCTGGCATTCTCAGCTCCTCCTTATCTGGGTGCGCCACCATAGGAAGCCACTTCCTATTGGGCAAACTAATGTCAATTTATTTTATTTTGTAATGTAATCCAATAAGATTACAAAATATCAATGTGTTTGTGTGTTTTACTATTTCAATTTGCCGACAGTTCCACCCCCCCTGCGACGTGACACGTCGCAGGAGACGGAAGCCGGGGCACACAGCATCGGGCGGAAGATCCGGCCCCCGTATGCTGCAGGGACACATCCCGGGATCCCGGGAACAAGGTAAGTAACCTCTACCAGGATTCAGCGATGCTCCCTGGAGGTACCCCGAGTGTGGCTCGGGGTTACCGCTAATGGCACTAAAATTCCACCCCGAGCCACACTCGGGAATACCGCCAGGGAGGTTAAAGTGTATTTTTTAGCAAAAAATTGCATTTGAAAGCTGCGCAAATACAGTGTGACATAAAATATTGCAACAACTGCCATTTTATTCTCTAGGGTCTCTGCTGCAAATATATATATATATATATATATATATATATACAATCTTTGGGGGTTCTAAGTAATTGTCTAGCAAAAAATACTGATTTTAACTTGTAAGCAACAAGTGTCAGAAAAGGGCCTGGTCTTTAATGTAATTGTAAAGTCTTGTTTAAAAAAAATAAAATAAAAAATAACAAACATGTTATACTTACCTCCTCTGTGCAGTTGGTTTTGCACAGAGCAACCCAGATCCTCCTCTTCTCAGGTCTCTCTTCTGTGGTCCTGGCCCCTCCTCCTGTTGAGTTCCCCCACAGCAAGCAGCTTGCTATGGGGGCACCCGAGCCGAGTCACAGCTCCCTGTGTCCATTCAGACACAGAGCTGCGGCCCGGCCCCGCCCCTCTCTCTCCTGACTGACTTTGATTTACAGCGGCAGCCAATGGCACCGCTGCTGTGTCTCAGACAATCAGAAGGGAGAGTCTTGGACGGCCAAGATGATCGTGGACAGAGATGGGGCTCAGGTAAGTATTAGGGGGGCTGCTGCACACAGAAGGCTTTTTATCTCAATGCTAATTTTTAAGATAAAAAACCTTCTGACTTTACAACTCCTTTAAGTGGTTAAACTGACCTCATTTACAGACAGAAGTTCATCCCTTTGATCTAAAAGAACCAAATGATACTTTGTTTATACAGTAGTTATCTCTCAGCGCTGACCAATGTTGATAAACATTTGCCGGCTGCTTTTTTTTTTTTTTACAGCTCTGAGCAGCGAACGGCCCTGCACTGAATCGTGGAAATACTGGATTAAGATCGTGAGTGGGTTGAATCGAGATTGCGATCTTTTAACAAATAATTGTGCAGCTCTACTAGAAGCTATAGTACGGCTTCTATAAATGGAGGAGCTAGGTGGAAAGGGCAGGCATAGTTGGCACTCTTGATGAGTGCCTGCCACAGCTCCCTCTGCCCCTGCTGACACCAGAGGATTATGGTGGGGAAGGTAGGGGAGGATTGATGGAGGATTTCAGATAATATAGGAAACAGCAGCACAAGAGACTATAGGTAATATCCCTTGTGCTGATTTTTTTTTTTCAATTGTGATTTAACTTAGGCTTTAAATAAGAGCCATGCTACATGGTGCTGACTTAGCTACTTCACTGTTTTAATGATGACAGCTTGTCATTTTTTCTCTGTAATTACATTTCTCCTGCCCCCACATATCATAAAATTAGGATCTGATGCCACTGCTAGAATCTCTTTCTCTGGGAAGTGTCTTGACTTTTTTTTGCAGCCGTTTTCATGAACTTGCAGAAATCTTAACTATTTGCACTACTAGATCTAAACATTGGGGCAAAGGTTTGAAATATGGCAAAATCTGTAACCCGTAGCAACTGATCTGTATGTATTTTTCAGTGAGCTGACATCTGGTTGCTATAGGTTACTGCACTTTGCATAGCATCATGTACCTTTTAAAGAGGAACTTCACCCCCCTTGTTTCCGCTCCTTGTTTCCATAATTTACCTGTCCAGTATCCAGTTCTATTGCGATCCACCCTTCTGGTGGCATAGCCCCGGTCCCGCTCTGCTACTTTCATCCTTCTCACTATTCGGAGCAGGCTGCCTCTTCTGGGTTCAGGCAGCCAGCCCCAAATGATGCACACCACCATCGCCATGTCCATGAGCCTGCAGCCTCCTGGGAGTTGTGACATGGTATCCCAGGATGCTGCAGGACAAAGGACATGCCTAGGCAAAAATGGCAGCGGGGAGCAAGGCCAAATGGAAAAAACGTAAATAAGCACAGAAGGGGGGGGGGGGGGGCAGGACTGGCTTCCTGATCAGGGGATAACTCTGACTGGCTCCTGATCATACCCATGACCAGGAGATGTCTGGGACAGCTCAGTCACCATATACTCTCAGCACAGAAGCCTTGGCAGCCATGGACACATACACTCCATTACCCAAAGTATTGGGACACCTTCCTTTACAAGCACATGAACTTTAATTGCATCCTAATCTCAGTCCGTTGACCCACCCTTTGCAGCTATAACATCCTCAACTCTTCTGGGAAGGCTGTCCACAAGGTTTAGGAGTGTGTCTATGGGAATGTTTGACCATCCTTCCAGAAGCGCATTTGTGAAGTCGGCACTGATGTGGATGAGAAGGCCCGGCTGTGCAGTCTTCACTTTAATTCATCCCAAATGTGTTCTGTCGGGTTGAGGTCAGGACTCTGTGCAGGCAAATCAAGTTCCTCCACCCCAAACTCACTCATCTATGTCTTTATGGATCTTGTTTGTGCACTGGCGGACAATCATGTTGGAACTGAAAGGGCCAACCCCAAACTGTTCCCACAAAGTTGGGAGCATGAAATTGTCCAATATGTCTTGGTATGCTGATGCCTTAAGAGTTTTCTTCACTGGAACTAAGGGGCCAAGCCCAACCCCTGATAAAACAACCCCACAACTATAATCCCCCCTCCACCAAATGATTTGGACCAGTGCACAAAGCAAGGTCCATAAAGACATGGATAAGCAAGTTTGGGGTGTCCCATAGACACACTCCTAAACCTTGTGGACAGCCTTCCCAGAAGGGTTGAAGCTGTTATAGCTGCAAAGAATGGGCCAACTCAATAATGAAAACTACAGACTAAGACTGGGATGCCATCAAAGTTCATGTGCGTGTAAAGGCAGGTGTTCCAATACTTTTGGTAATATAGTGTATGTGATGATGTGGAGAAAAAGGTGCCAAGCCAGCAATAGTGTAGCACTGTTTATTAACATTAAAATACATAAGTAATACACTCACACAATATCCAAGGTGACAGGCATAAAACCTCTCAAATGAGTCCACCCGAGGGGTTCTGGTTCCGTGATGGTCCATTGTTTGCATTCAGGAACATATCTGCTAATTCAGGAACATATCTTCTATTTCACTTCAGTGGCAAGGTGAAGCAGCGGTCTTGCCGCACACACTACATTCAGTTGTCCTCAGAAATTGTGCATAGTTCAAGTTGGAGTATCCCACTCATCACTTCTTCCATCCAAGTTCTAAAATAAAACACAAAAACCAAATCCCCTGGACTGTTCATTGTCTGAGCTAAGCGATAAAGTGATAAGTTTTACAGACTGTTGCTATTGGTAACCCAGGGGAATCCAATCTCAGCAGCTCTCTAGGGGGCAGTGCTACAATTGATTAGGTTAAAAGCATTGATCTCTACTAGCCTCATATAACATGTTCCCAGTTTTGTACTGTCTTCTTGGTTCTCCTTTTGGCCCCTTTCACACGGCTTTCCGATCAGGTCCACCTGTTAGTTTTTCAGGCGGACCGGACCAGATCCTCCATGCACCTCTATGGAGCAGCGCAGGTCAGCGGTGACATCTCCGCTGGCACCCATTGCTGTCCGAACCTGTCTGTAAAATCCAGACAGATGGAAACCCATTTTTCATCCATCTGGAGGATCGGATCGGATGAAAACAGACAGGTGGTCTGTTTTCATCCGATCTCCCATAGAGGAGAGCGGGGATCTGACAGGTCGGTCTCTGCAAAGTAAGCGGAGACGGGCCTGTCATCCACCTGTTCAGCGGGGATCTGCGGATCGATCCTGGCTTAGCAAAACAGAGTCCGCCGGACGGAAAGCTCATGTGAAAGGACCATTACTGCTGGTCTCCAAGTCCTATACAATAGAAGACATGGGGGTTGATTTACTGTGCACTGCAAGTACAGTTGATCTAGATCTTAGTAAAGGTGGGGGAGCTCTGCCGATTTTCTTTGCATGTGATTGGGTATTCTTTGCAAAGTGAAGCTTTACCTCATTTACTAAGCTCTGGAGGAACTGCATTTGCAGTGCACAGTATATTTTTCTTTAGTAAATCAACCTCAAGGTTTTCATACGCTGCACCGAAGATGGCCAATGGGCCAGAAACAAATGTATGCAGTGCGGAAAAACAAATAAACCATGGTGTTGATTTTCTAAAGGCAAATATACCGTGCACTTTGCAAAATGCAGTAGTTCCAGAGCTTAGAAAATGAGCATGACTTCCATCATCCAATCCTGCAACCAAAAATTCAGTTTTTTTTTTCTCTTACGTCCTCCGACAGTCGCCGCCCCTCACATAGTCTTCACCAATGGGTATTGACTTCCCCTCCGCAGGAGTAGCTAGGCATAAGACTTGTTAGAAACAAAAGCTTTTAGCATAAACACACCCATGGGGGCTGTCCCACTGGTCAATACCCCCCCTGCAGTAAGCCATCCCAACTCAGTTTGGTAGCATAGCAGTAAGTGTACAAGAAAAAAACCCCAAAATAGGGGCGGGGGCGGCGACTGTCGGAGGACTCAGAGAAAGGAATTTTACGGTAAGATTTTACAAAAATTCCGTTTTTTTTTTTTTCCTTGCACGTGATTGGGTACTTTTTGCAAAATGAAGCGTTTCCTCATATACTAAGCCCCGGAGCAACTGCACTTTGCAAAGTGTACAGTCTATTTGCCTTTAGTAAATTAACTCCACGAATGAAAGTGTCTGAGCAAAGTCTGTTCTGTCATTGGCAGCCAGCCAGCAACTTCCTTTCATTTTCTAGTTTGCTATACATATCTAAATAGGACATGATTGGTTGCAATGAATAACAGACAGTTCCTCTTTGAAATACTTTCAGTGCAATATTCGGAATCTAACATACAGACATTTTGTTGGTGGAACTGATAATCTGCCTTTCTGATCATTCCACATTTTAACTTGATAGGCTTTGTTATTCCGAATGTTGGCTCATGCTATGGGACATGGTGGTGGCAGGGCCACTTTAACACTGTGACCTACCTTTGGCAGTTTGCTTTATTCATTGACATATCCGAGATCTTTTCAATATACTTTGCATGTTCAGGAGGCAGGCGAGTATCACTACTTTGAATACATCTAACTTACCTAATACAACAATCCAAAGTCTATACAAATTAAAAATGAACTTTTGCTTATCAGGCTACTGTGAGTTTTTTTTTTTTAACACTACAAACAGAATTATTAACCCCTTCCGCTTAACCACTTTACCACCGGAGGATTTTGCTGTCTTACGTCTGGGCCACTTTTTGTGATTCGGCACTGTGCGACTTTAACTGACAATTGCGCGGTCGTGCGACGCCGTACCCAAACGAAATT
This sequence comes from Pelophylax lessonae, assembly GCF_965119305.1. Lineage (NCBI taxonomy): Eukaryota > Metazoa > Chordata > Amphibia > Anura > Ranidae > Pelophylax > Pelophylax lessonae. The sequence continues at coordinate 255,283,392 of NC_138773.1, read as the reverse complement.
TACGTCCTTTTTTTCCCACAAACAGAGCTTTCTTTTGGTGGTATTTGATTACCTGTGCGATTTTTACTTTTTGCGCTATAAACAAAAAAAGAGCGTAAATTTTGAAAAAATAACAATATTTTTCACATTTTTTTATATGAAATTCCCCCCCAAAAAAATGTAAAAATCTAATTTTTTTTTAATTTTTGGCCAATTTGTTTTCTGCTACCTATGTTTGGTTTAAAAAAATGATAAGCGTATTTTGATTGGTTTGTGCAAAAGTTATTGCGTTTACTAACTAAGGGAAAGATTTCTGTCATTTTTGGTGTTTTTTTTTTTAACGAGTAATGGTGGCGATCTGCGATTTTTTTTGCGGGACTGCGACATTGTGGAGGACAGATCGGACCCTTGACTGACATTTTTGACACTTTTGGGGGTACCAGTGACATTACTACAGTAATCAGTGCTATAAATATGCACTGTTACTGTAAAAATGACACTGGCAGGGAAGGGGTTAATTTTATTGGAGAGGGAGGGGTTAATGTATGCCTGGTACTTACTAACGTGTGTGGGGGGAGGTGACTGAGTGACACAAGGACAGATCGCATTTTCAGCTATGCTGAACCCTGCAATCTGACCCTGTCTGTCACTTAGGAGATCCACCCGCTTTGTTTACACGAGCAGGCGGATCTCCAAACTCGATTTCCCGACAATCGGGAAGAGCGGCGGCGATCGCCGCTGCTAATCCCCTGGCCCGACTTCCGCTGTGACTGAATACAGCAGGAGCGAGCCTCCGGCGGCGCGCGTGCGCCGCCCACATGGGGAGGAGTACAGCGACGTAGGGCTACGTCGCTGGACGGGAACGAGCCACTGTGCCACAGTAGAGGCACAGTGAGCGGGGGTAAAGTGGTTAAACTATCTAAATGTTTACTTGGTGGCAAACAATTTGTATTCTGCTGAGAAAAAAAAAATACATTAGCATATTGGGATTGCAACATTTGACCGGACGGACCTTTGTGGGTGCAAGTGAGGTAAGTAGATTGGGATAGGTGAATACATATTCTAAAATGTAGTAAAGCAGAACAAAATAGCCATTTAGTGCCGGTCCACATTGGTGCGATGCGGGAACCCTGCGAATCCACTACGAGTTCCCGCATCGCACCCGACTCGCAGGCAGTACACACTGCCATATGCGAACTGCTGGGAGTGTCAATACAAAGCTAATGACACCCCAGATTAGTTTGCAAATCGCAGTGCGAACTGTCAATTTGGACAGGAATCGGATCGCATAGGTGTGAACGCCCATGCGATCCAATTCTGGTGCTGACCAAAAAAAAGGTTCTTGCACGAGTTTGGTCCGAATGCAATGCAAATTCAGCCATACAATCGGTATGGGTGAATATGCATCACACAGACATCGCATGTGATTTGCAGTGCGGTGTGAATCACATGCGATGTCTGACATCGCTATAGTGTGAACCGGCACTAAAAGGGTGTTTTTGGCTATATTGGGAATCTGGGCTCATAGTCCAATAAGCAGTCTGAGATGGCACAATACTGGACCGGCAGGCTCCAAAGAGTGGAGTGTGGCCACCATAAGAGGGGCCAAACAGAAAGAAGCTGGATACACACTATACAATTCCCTTTAGACTTACCAAAACCATATAATATGAGGTCACACCTAAACACTTTCAATTTTTGTATGCAATCCGGCAGGCCCTTGCACTACATAGTTGAAGGTAAAGCCTCGTACACACGATCAGATTATCGAACGATCTTTCATCCTGTTTTTGTTGTATGCTAGTCTCATATGGAAAATGAAGAGGTTACTTTCATACTAAAATCCCCGTACCACACAATTCAACTTCAGAAGTGATGTCATGTGTGGAATTGTTTTGTATGTGTTCTTTATTTCTGAGCATGCCTAATCTTGCTCTTACGATTTTTTTTCGGACAAAAACTGTACTAATTAAACGAAAATCGGACGTTGTGTTGACGTTTGATAAAAATTTTATAGCCTGCACATCCAGAAAATTCCTAATCGGCTGTCGAAAGCACCATACTAACAATCTGAAAATCGGCAGATCGTTAGCCGGACGAAATTTTACTTCCGATTTTCAAATCATGTGTACGGGCCTTAAATCTAAAGGAAATCAAACAGCAAAGTTTGTATGATGTGTATCCAGCTTTAGAACTATTTTAGGAGGTAATACTCTGTTCAGTTCAGATTAATGTATTTCTGCTTTGCTGATTGGCTGGAGGTATACTGTCAAGTTGCAAAGACAGATTGGAATCTGAAATGGAGAACTTATTGCTTGCTATTAGGCAGCTTTGACAGACTCATGAGGTCTTTTATGGGCTGTTAGATTCCCATACAGCAGAAGAGTATGAATAATACATTACCTTACTGCAGTATCCATTAAACACTTGCCTACTGAGCACTTTTACCCCCTTCCTGCCCAGGCCATTTTTCAGCTTTCAGCGCTGTCTCACTGTGAATGGCAATTGCGCGGTCATGCTACACTGTACCCATATGACATTTTTACCATTTTTTTTCCACACAATTAACGCTTTCTTTTGGTGGTATTTAATTACCACTGGGTTTTTAATTTTTTGCTAAATTAACTAAAAAAGATCGCAATTAAGAAATAATAAAAAAAAGTTTTAATAGTTTGTCATAAAATTTTAAAAACAGGTAGTTTTTCTCCTTTACTGATGTGCGCTGATGAGGCTGCACTGATGGGCACTGATAGGCTGCACTGATGGGCACTGATGAGGTGGCACTGATGGGCGCTGATAGACTGCACTGATGGGCACTGATGAGGCAGCACTGATAGGCTGCAATTTTGAGGCAGCACTGGTGGGCACTGGTGAGGCTGCACTGATAGGTGGCACTGAAGGACACGAAGGACACTGATAGGCGGCACTGATTGGCACTGATAGGCGGCACTGATGGGCACTGATAGGTGACACTGATGAGGAAGCACTGATGGGCACTTATGGCAGCACTGATGGGCACTGATTGGCAGCACTGATGGCCAATGATTGGCAGCACTGATGGGCACTAGATAGAAGCACTAATGGCCACTGATAGGCAGCACTGATGGCCACTGTTGGGACTGCACTGATAATCAGGACACTGATAATCAGTGCCCTGATTATCGGTGTAGATGTCCCTTTCACACAAGCCTGTCAGAGTGAGGAAAGGAATGCCGATAACCGGTTTGTGTTTACAACGTGATGAGCTGTGATAGGACACAGCTGATCATGTGATAAAGGGCTGATGTGATTGAGCCTTTGCCCCAATCTGTGATCAGCTGTGTCTCAAGGACACAGCGATCACAGAGCACGCAGCGGCAGGTGTGATCACGGGAGGACGTCATATGATACCTTCCCAGAACCGGCCAACTGTGTTGTAGCTGTCATTCGGCTATAGCGTGGTCAGGAAGTGGTTAATGTTAAAGTGGTTTCCTGCAACCAGGGATTGGAGGAAAGAAAATCGCTTGATTCCCCCATTAACACAGCACTGAAGGGGGAATCCTTCCCACTGAGCTATTGTGTTCTCCCGACGGGTGGGGGGATGGCCGTACTGGTCTGGGAGAACACACAGTTTTTATTGCTAGTGGCTATAGTCACTGCCAATAATGGCATAAAAAATCTGACAGGCTGGTTGTTCCCAGGTTGATTAACAAGTGAACTTGGGTACAATCAGCCTGTCCATACATGGTTTGGATTTTCAGTGGTTCGGCAGGGAGTTTTGAACCGTCTACGGCCGGCTTTAGTTGTCTGTAAAGAGTTTAGAGGAGAGATAAACTTGTTCCACTACATAATAGATGTTTTAATGTAATGATATGTATGCATCCTTTCAACATCATCCTTTGTACATTCTGATAGAGTGCAGGTATTGAATGAGAGTGAAAAAAGTCATCAGCACACCATGGATCTCCAGAATTCAACATTTCTGGACCAGGCAGGACCCCTTCATCAGACAGTGACAATAAAGGTGTCCAGACCCATTCTGGAGATCCATGGTGTGCTGGTGACATTTCTCGCTCTGACTATCCATGGTTCCAGCCGGTGATCGCTTCAGCAGCCATTTCTACAGGAACGTGTGCGTTGAGAATAGCGCACAGGTATTGAATTACTGTTTGCCATAACTACACACATTGCACTGACATTTGCTGTAGCACGTTCTCTGGATGTAAATACAGACACCTGTTTCACACAGAGCTGTACAATAAAAGCGTGCAATCTGATCTGCTCTGATGACACCTTACCCTTTACAACAGGATATGTTATTGGGTGTGTCAAGGGACTGCTTTTTTCTCTGCTTGCTGGGCAGAATAGTGTGCTATTATCACTTCTCAAAAAAATGGATCTAATGGGGCCATTCAAACCCCTATTCATTCCCTCTTCTCCCCCTCCCCTTTTCTCCTTATCCCTTCTTTCCCCTCCCCCTCCTCTCTATGCGCCCCCCTCCTCTCCTCGCTCCCCCCCCTTTTTTCCATTCTTCTTTTATTCCCCCTGAATCTTCTTTTTACTCTCCTCTCCCCCTTGGAGATACCTCGGGGGTAGGCTGGGTGTTATTCTTTACATGGCTTAAATGCCCTATGGAATTACAGCATAACCTGTTTAGGTTTATCCTTTTTTATCTTAAGTTCTACAAGCTGTCTGGATATGTCGCTGTTATATTTCACTAATGGTGGTTTTGGTAACAATTTTAAATACATGTCCTGTGGACTGTCTCGTGGATTTCCCTGTATCCTCAAAAGTCTTGTTTTTTATATTTCTTATCTCTCAGTGTATTTTGTGCTTCGTTGTTTTGTAACTTGTTAATGACATTGTTTAATTAATGAATAAAAATTTTCTGTTAAAAAAAAGGGGGGGGGCTTTCAAAGAGCCACTTCATACAAAACTGATTCTCCATTTTGGGGTGGAGTGAAGCAAGATTTAATCCTCCAATGGGTTTTTGCCGCTGCCTCGGAATCTCACCACCTTTTGTGTAGTTGTTTAAGGGTGAAAGATAAGTCACTTGTGCCACAAGCCAGGGAATTTTTCAAATATTCTAATGGAGGATCCACTATCGCAGTGTTTCCCCAATCTGGCCTTAAAGTGACCCTTGCTATTCATTTTGCTATTGTAACAGTATCTGTGTGTAAAGACAGTTGTAAGTCCTTGATTGTATTCATTCATCTGTCATGACTCCCTTGTAATCACTAGATAGCAGCTGTGAAACTCTGTGTAAAAATCAACTTTACCTTCACAAGTCAGATGTAGAGTGTGTGCCAGTTTAGTAAAACTGCCTAGATACAATGACATCATCCCTCCTTTCTATACATCATCCCTCCTTTCCGAATTAGCTGGAATGATTTTCTTCTATTGGCTGACAGTTCACTGTTGTTACAGTACTCGCTGAGTCTTCCTGGATACCTTGAAGGATCCCTAATGGGGGCTCTTAGGACCTTCATGGCTTGCAGAGTTCCCAGTAGTGATGCTAGGTGTTCTGCCCTGAAGGGTATTAATACTCCAGCCTTTGCAGTGGCTAATTCTGTGTCTCATTGCTAGCTACCTGAGAGCTAAACAGTTTTAATACTTACCTGCCAGTTGCTTGCTTGTTTTCGACCCTAATTATTCTGACTATTCCCTTGACTGCTGCCTGCCACCACCCCTGCCTGGACAAGAACTACTATCTTGCCTATTGGTTTCCACAACCCCTGTCTAGACAGGAACTAGTCTCTTCCCTATTGTTTGCCATGACCCCTGCATGGACAGGAACTACTCTGTTTCCTATTGCTTGCCATGACCCCTGCCTGGACAGGAACTATCCTCTTTCCTATTGCAATGCCATGAATCTGCCTGGACAGGAACTACTCTCTTCCCTATCGCTTGCCACGACCCTTGTCTGGACAGGAACTACTCTCTTGCCTATTGCTAGCCACGATCCCTGCCTGGACAAGAACCACTCTTTTGCCTATTGCTTGCCATGACCTCTTGTCTTGACAGGAACTACTCTCTTGCCTATTGTTTGCTACGACCCCTGTCTGGACAAGAACTACTCTTTTGCCTATTGCTTGCCATGACCCCTGCCTGGACAGGAACTACTCTCTTCCCTATTGCTTGACACAACCCCTGTCTGGACAGGAACTACTCTCTTGCCTATTGCTAGCCACAACCTATTGCTTGCCATGACCCCTGCCTGGACAGGAACTTCTCTCTTGCCTATTGCCTGCCATGACCTCTGCCTGGACAGGATCTACTCTCTTGCCTATTGCTTGCCATGACCTCTGCCTGGACAGGAACTACTCTCTTGCCTATTGCCTGCCATGACCTCTGCCTGGACAGGAACTACTCTCTTGCCTATTGCTTGCCATGACCCCTGCCTGGACAGGATCTACTCTCTTGCCTATTGCTTGCCATGACCCCTGCCTGGACCTGCTTACTTATTCCAATGTGAAGATGGAGCAAGTGTGCTGCTTTGAAAAGTCAGATGTTTTTTTCATCATACTTGTTTCTAGTCACTGACTGAAAATATACTCTTTAGCCTGTTGCTTGTCATGACTCCTGCCTTGACCTTACTACTCATTTGCCTGCTGCCTGTCATGACCCCTGCCTGGCCCTGACTACTCTTATGTATACAGTCTCCTCACCAAAGCCCTTCTGACCCAGCAACCCCTTGGTGGGCCAGTCCTGTGGGTCATGACTTAGTGCCAGTTTGCAGAAATGAAGACGAAGACCAAGACCACTAGGGTTTCTGGCTTATCTCTACCATCAGGAGCTCTGGTGCAGACCAAATGGTACTTAGATTTGCCTTCAGTGAGCCTGGAAAGAAGGGATGATGTCTTTATATAGAATATAGAAATCTGAGACATGATCTCAATAACGTGATGCCACACCCCACAAATGGATTTTTGGAAACTGGAAAGGGGGAGAAAAAGATGATATTTTCATCCCCTTATAGAGAGTAGGACTTTGAAGGCATCCACTGACTGATCTCAGGAAAGATATACAATTTGAAGAAGTATGTATGAAAACAGCTTTATTGTACAAAAGTTTCATAAAAAAAACATCATGCAAACATACATAGTTAGCCATGTAACAGTATACTCCTAAATCAAAAGAACCCATATGCATGACAAGCATAACATGTTTGATTATTTTCGGACCATATGAGTGGCCAAACTTATCAATTTAAGATATGCAGGGTTCAGTTATAGTGGAAACGTAACCAAAGCATCGCTACGTGTTTCGCTCTGCAGCTTCTTCAGGCGATTCCATGGAGCTAGGAGATACAGCATAATGAATATACAATCTCTAACCTATAACTATATTCATTTGAAGTATACAGTTCATTATATCATTGTGTATATAAATTTTTTAGATTGATTATACAAAATGTATTATGGTTACAACCATAGTAATTCCCCAATTTATTTTAGTCTGAGGTATATTACTTAGATTTGCCTTCAGTAAGCCTGGAAAGAAGGGATGATGTATTTATATCCAGCAGACTTCTGAAGGTAAAGTCAGTTTTCACAACTGCTATCTAGGGATTACTAGAGAGCTGTGACAGGAGGCAGGGAGCTTGCAACAGCCTCTATGTACAGGTTCTTTTAAAATGGGATAGTAAGAGGAATGACATAGGTCCCTTTACAGTGAGCCTGTCCTAATAATTGTACAGGAGATGTTAGTACTTACTTTCTGAAAATGCTAGATCCCTGGCTGCGCACCTTGAGTCTCCAGCATGAAGCAAGTATGCAATTTACCAAAGCCAGATGTTCTTATTTGCATACCTATTTCAGGTCACTGACTCACAGTGATCTGTAACAACCAAGCATGACAGCCAGACAAATAGCATTTTCAGAAGGAGAAGTCAGTGATGGCAGCCTATGTGTCTCTCTCATGAGAAGTCTTCTATAAGTCAATGTGTGTGATTTTCAGGTAACCTTCCCTATACACAGGAGGAGTTATTACTGTGGAGGGCTGGAAAACACAAACTACTGGTGGGACTTGGGTACAGGTCTGGGAAACATTGGGGTTGATTTATTAAAACTGGAGAGTGCAAAATCTCTGTGTGGTAGCCAATCAGCTTCTAACTTCAGCTTGTTCAATTAAACTTTGACACAAAAACATGGAAGCTGATTGGTTTCTATGCAGAGCTGCACCAGATTGTGCACCCTCCTGTTTTAGTAAATCAACCCCACTGTGTCATACATAGGGTGCATGTCACAGTATTTCTGCTCCCTCTAGTGGTTTCTCTATTGGCATGTATGTTTAGCTTGACCTGCAGCCTTTTACTAGCCCTGTGGTTTTGCAAGATCAGCTTTTACAGATATGAGGACATGGTGCAAATAAGACCTTCTCCCCAGATATGAAAACTAGTTTTGGATGCATTTGTTCCCTAATAAACTCTGCATAATGCAATAGGCGGTGCTGTATTCTGGCCTAGGCCTCTATGTACAGGCCTAGGGCGGCACTTTGCAGGGGGGCAGCAAAAAAATATTTAATTATTTGTATAATGACTATGGGCTTCCTATTTAATATACAAATAAGTGAAATAATCCTATAATTACAATCAGTGGCAGCAAACACAAGTCCAAATATCTTAAAAGAGTAATCTTACTAATCCCGTGACATAAGGCTGTACTAATGGGCACTGATAAGGCTGCACTGGTGGCCACTGATGGGGCTGCACTGGTGACCACTGATGAGGCCACACTGATATGCTGCACTGATGGGCAGTAAACAGGTGGAACTGATAAGGCTGCACTGATGAGGCTGAACTTATGGGAACTGATGAAGCTACACTGATGGGCACTGATAGACTGTGGTTATGGTCTATGGTTTACAGATGACAGGGTGGGTCATAATCAGGAAGGGGTGTGGCCTTTACAGGAAGGGGTGGGTCATATTTAAATTAGGGGGTGCACAAGTTTAGTCAGGCCTAGGGCAGCATAAACCTTAAATACACCACTGGCAATAGGCATCTACTCCTAACAGCTTCTATGGCTGCACTTTTCATTATGATAGTGCTGCCAGGACAATAGAGCTAGCCATACAAAGATTTCTCCATCCACGCTAAACAGCATAGATGGAGGAATCTCCACTTCCAGCTATTGTTTTTAATCAGATCTTCATCCTCTAAAACCTAAAGCGGAGTTCCAGCCTGTATTAAAAACAAAAGAAAAGTCAGCAGCTACAAATACTGTAGCTGCTGACTTTTAATATAAGGACACTTATCTGTCCAGGGAATCCGCAATATCGGCACCCGAAGTCGACCCGTCCATCGGCTCCAGGTCCGGGTGCTGGCATCGTTACTAAGGAAAACAGGCAGTGAAACCTTGCGGCTTCACTGCCTGGCTGTTACCCACTGCGCATGCGCAAGTCCTGCTGCACTTTCTGAACGGTTCCACTGTCTTCTGGGATCTGTGTGTGTCTCGTATAAGGCAGCAGGGGGAAGGAGGAGGGGCAGCACATGACGTGGCGTCCGTAAACGGAAGTGGGAGCAGGTAACTGTTTTTCACTTTTGGGTGGAGCTATGCTTTAATCCCTCCTCTCCACCCTCTGTACGGATAACTTTTTTTAAAATTTATTCGCCTATTTTTTTTTTAATTAATTGTCTGCCAACACCCCCCCCCCCTCTTCTCTCCCTCTACACACACACACGTCATTGGTTTAGGCGAATGACATGCGCTGTCCTCCCTTTGCCTCCTGGGATATGCACCTCACATATCCCAAGAGGCAAAGCTTTTAATTCAGTAAAGATGGGGAAGGGTGGACCTAGCAGGGTGTCATCCCAAGGAGCGCCATCTGAACCCGGAACAGCTGGCAGCCTCTGGATGACATCACAGCAAAACATGGCAGTGCAGGACTGAGCGCTGCCATTAGAGAAGAGGAGGTGGACATCGCTGGATCCGCTGGGTGGGTGAATATGGCTGGGTGGGTGATATGTTCAGAACTCACCACCAGGTAAGTAGAGGTTTTAAATAAAACCACAACACCCATTGCTGCTTGAAATATCCAAACAGTGACTGCCTCTGATAGGTTGCAGCCACTGTTCTGTCGACAATTTTTCAACCAACTTCTTAAATTTTTCATTTGAAGGTTGTCGAGTTGAGTGGTGCAGACAGAGCCAGTCCTGGTTTGTATTCCTGTTGAATTAAATTTGAGCTGTGTATGGCCAGCTTAAAGTGATTGTAAACCCTCTCATACCATATATCGAGTGAAAAGATTGGCATTAGGTGATAGACAGAAATAAAAAAAAAAAAAAAATGCTCCTACATAAGTTGTACCTGTTTATCACCATGTTTCACGGTGGGGATGGTGTTTTCAGGGTGATGTGCAGTGTTAGTTTTTACCCCACACACAACGTTTTTCTTTTAGGCCAAAAAGTAAAATTTTGGTCTCATCTGACCAGAGCACCTTCTTCCACATGTTTTCTGTGTCCCCCAGAGTGGCGGCTGGTCATATGGGGCGCAGCCCACTATCCATGCGTCCGGCCCCCTAATCTACATGTGGGGCGCCAGACGCCTCGAGTTCAATGGGGCTTTTTTTTTTAATCATGTGATTAGAGCCAGAGGCTCTCACAGGCTAAAAAAAAAAGGTGGGCTCGGGCGCAGAGCAGTGCGCCCCGAGCCCACCCAGTTGTGTGACAATAGCGAATAAAAATTTGCTATTGTCACACGGATCCTCTTCCTGGCCAATCAGGAAGCGGGTCTTAAGATCCGTTTTCCGATTGACCGAAAGGAGAAGCCATTGGGCATGGAGGAGGGAGACGCAGAAGACGGGGAAGAAGCCGAAGCTGCCGCCGCCTGCTGCTGCATCCAGGCAGGGTGAGTGAGCGGGGGGGGGTCCTGCCTGTCCTGTCCTCTCCTGTCTCGCTGTGACCCAGGGGGGGGGGGGTGGAGTGCGGCCTGGTGTGGCCCAGGGGGGGGGGGATATGGTGCAGTCGGTCTGCCGCCCGCCCTGGCCCATGGAGCACCAGCCACCACTGGTCCCCCACATGGCTTCTCGCAAACTGCAAACAGGACTTCTTATGGCTTTCTTTCAACAATGGCTTTCTTCTTGCCACTCTTCCATAAAGGCCAGATTTGTGGAGTGCACGACTAATAGTTGTCCTGTGGACAGATTCTCCCACCTGAGCTGTGGATCTCTGCAGCTCCAGAGTTACTATAGGCTTCTTGGCTGCTTCTCTGATGAATGCTCTACTTTCTCGGCCTGTCAGTTTAGGTGGACAGACATGTCTTTGTAGGTTTGCATTGTGCCATACTCTTTCCATTTTCAGATGATGGATTGAACAATGCTCTGTGAGATTTTCAAAGTTTGGGATATTTTTTTTTAACCTAACCCAGCTTTAAACTTCTCCACTCTTAGATTGTAAGCTCTTACGAGCAGGGCCCTCTGATTTCTACTGTATTAAAGTGTATTGTATTTGTACTGCCTACCCTCAAGTTGTAAAGCGCTGCGTAAACTGTCGGCGCTATATAAATCCTATATAATAATATTAACTTTATCCCTGACCTGTCTGCCGTGTTCCTCGGCCTTCATGATGCCGTTTGTTCACTAAGGTTCTCTAATAAACCTCTGAGGGCTTCACAGAACAGCTGTATTTATACTGATAATAAATTACACACAGATGGACTCTATTTACTAATTAGGTGACTTCTGAAGGCAATTGGTTCCACTAGATTTTAGTTAGGTATATCAGAGTAAAGGCTCGTACACACGATAAGAAAATCGGAAGGAAAATTTCATCCGACGAACGATCTGCCATTTTTCGGATTGTTAGTATAGTGCTTTCGAACATTTATATACCACCGATCTGTTTATTTTTTGCAGTACTTTTTTTCAGTACCTTTATGTTTATAAGGTTTATGCACTATATTAATTATTTGTCACTTGCACTATTCACTAAATTATAATTAATTTATATCACATTTGTGCACCTCGTGTTTATTACATATTGCACATTTCTGTTTACTCACAGCAATAGCAGCACAATACACTGAGCACTTTTTGGGGGTCTGTGGAGATCACTAACCCTATCTCTTTTATTTATTGGCACATTGCACTTTAGATTCACATTTGTTCTCTCTGTGTATTTGGTATTTTATACACACAGTGTCTTTTATTCTTATGGGTAGCGCCATTACCAGCCTTTTCTATATTATATCTCATATTAAACCCTTGCACCCCAAGGTGGCTGCTTACACCCTTTTTAGTTCCATATTTATATACTCCATAGCGCTGGTCATCCCTGTTTTAACACTTTCGAACAGTCGATTACTAATTTTCGGATGACAAAAACTGGATGTGCAGGCTATAAAATTGTTATCGTACGTCAACACATCGTCCGATTTTCGTTTATTTTGTACAGTTTTCGTCTGAAAAAATCGTAAGAGTAAGACTACACATGCTCAGGAACAAAAGAATACATATAAAACACATGAGATCACTTCTGAAGTTGAATTCTGTCATACGAGAATTTTCATATGAAAGTAACCTCTTCACTTTCGTCATGAGACTAGCATGCAACAAAAAACGGACAACAGATCGTTCGATAATCTGATCCTGTGTACGAGGCTTCGGGGGGCTGAATACAAATGCACGCCACACTTTTCACATATTTATTTGTAAAACATTTTGAAAACCATTTATCATTTTCTTTCCACTACACAATTATGTGCCACTTTGTGTTGGTCTATCACATAAAATCCCAATTTACATTTTTTGTTGTAACATGACAAAATGCTGAAAATTCCAAGGGGTATGAATACTTTTTCAAAGCACTGTAAGTACCTGAATAAATATAAAGAAAGAAATATAGTGTGTCAATGCCATACAAAAAGGATTGCCATTCATGACCTACTGCATAGAGGTTGTCCTAGATTATGAAATGAAGAGTACCTGTGATCCCAAGAGACTTAGGCCCCTTTCACACAACGTCAGTTGTCATCCATTTTTCGTCAGTTGTTATCCGTCTTTCGTCAGTTGTTATCCGTCTTTCATCCGTTGTCATCCGTTTTTACATAGAGATGCATTGATGTCCGTTTTTCATCCGTCAACGGATGGATGAAAAACGGACAAACGGACAGCGTGTGTGAAAGGGGCCTAAAGTGAGAGAGGATTAGGGTGGAATCTGACCTAGTATTTAAGGTCATGGCTTCAAATAATATCTGGATTGGCAGGCCAGGTAGCATTACCAGGGAAAGTGAGTGGGAACACTTGAATTATTTAGTACAGTTGTGAAACAGAGATCTTTAAATGAGCTATACAAATATAACACTGAGAAAATAAATGCATCCATTGAAATCTTGCTCTTACCAAACATTCACCGGTGGTGAATCAATCACTGTCATTTGAAACACACGCACCTGGAAAATTCACCTACAGTGAATGTTTCATAAATGTTAGATTGTTATTTAATATATATCCCTAGGTGTTTTATATGTGGTATGGCAATGTTTTCTGCTTGTCATTAAATCAAGAAACAACAGGAGGGATATTCATCATGTAGGAATTGCTTGCTCATTATCTTTTTTTTGGTGGTTCGCATCAATAAAAAATTGATTTAAAGGCAAAACTTTTTATTTTTATTTTGGAAAAGAATAACGGAGGGCTATAACCCCTTTTAGGTTTGAGTTTTGCCATCTGGGTCCCACTGGCGACATTTCCCTTCAATTTCTGTCCGATAGCCAACACAAGAAATAAGGGAATCCCTGGTTGTCACCGGGGTCACCAGAACTTGTGTCCTCATTGGAAGATTTCCTCTCTATTAGTGTTCTGTTAAAATATAAAATATACCCAGAGTTCCCCCAATTAGGGAGATTCTCCCTCTCTATTTGTCATGTTTACCAGTATCCCCATGGTGAAAGAAAATCCTAAGGCCCCTTTCACACATACGGTCCGTTTGTCCGTTTTTCATCCATCCGTTGACGGATGAAAAACGGACATCAATGCATCTCTATGTAAAAACGGATGACAACGTATTCATCCGCTTCCGTCAATGTCCGTTTTTTGGAACGGATGAATGCCCTATTTTTCATCCGTCAAAAAAACGGATCGGACGAAAAACGGATGTAAACGGACAAACGGTCCGTTTTTCATCCGTTTTTGCATTGGTAGTGGATGTAATAAAAATGGATGAAAAATGGATGAAAAACAGATGAAAAATAGATGAAAAATGGACGATAAACGGATGAAAAACTGATACATTTTGACGTGACTGAACTGATGAACTGAACGGACCGTATGTGTGAAAGGGGCCTAAAAGTTGTTACCAGAATGCTAGAAATTTATAAAACATCTGCGCTTAGACTATAAAGTTGTGAATAAGGGCTCTTTCACACACTCCGTCCATCGGACCAAACGGACGGACTCCGTTTTTCTCAGCGGGGGATCGATCCGCCGATCCCCCGCTGAGCAGGAGGATGACAGCTGTGTATCTACGCTGTGTGCGGAGACAGAGCTGTCAGGTCCCCATGCATCTCTATGGGGGGGATGGGAACAGACCGTCGGACCGTTCTCATCCGATCCCATTCGATCCGATCCGCTGGATGGATGGAAAATAGGGTTTCCATCCGTCCAGATTTGATGGATCGGATTGGATGTCAGTGGACATGTCTCCGCTGACATCCGATGCCCCATAGGGATGCATGGGGGGACCGTTCAGATCCCCCCAAAAAACTGACAGGTGGATCTGATTCTGTTTTTGTTCCAGGTGTGCCAGGGGATTTATTTTGGCTTTCCATGGGAGTATCTCCTTTTTGTGTTATTTTATATATTCCACATTTTTATATATTTTTACGAGACATTCCCCAGTAACTATTTGAATATATATTTTTCCTTGGCTTACCTGCAGCAATATGAACACTTTTTTATATATGTTTTTTTTTTTTTTTTTATCGACTTCCTATTTTTTTTTACATTTTGTATGATTTTTCATTATTTATATATCAACAATTTAGTGCTGGCTCTGGACAGCCGCGCTCCAATATAATCCCCTTTATTAAATAAAAAGACAGTCCATACAGCAAATGGAGGTGATGGAATCAGATATAACTAACGCATTTCACACCCTTACTAGTGCTTAGTCATAGCTAAAATAACAGGCTAAAAACACAGATATATATGCAGATATAAATGACCAAAAGACCGTACGTGTCATCTTTAACATTATCATGTGTAGCCAATAGAACACACACGGAGGTGATTAGGACAACTGAAGAAATCAGATAAACCTATGTGTTATCATCAAAGCTCTCCATTAACCCTTATATTGTGAAAACATCCACTACTATAAACCTATTTAAATGAAATGTGAAATATTAATATTGGAAAATCATACAAAATGTAAAAAATAAAATAGGAAGTAGATATAAAAAAAAAACATATATGAAAAAAGTGTTCATATTGGTGCAGGAAAGCCAAGGAAAATGTATATATTCAAATAGTTACTGGGGAATGTCTCATAAAAATATATATAAAAATGTGGAATATGTAAAATAACACAAAAAGGAGATACTCCCATGGAACAATAAATAAATCCCCCGGCACACCTGGAACAAAAACAGAAAAAAAGAAATGAGTGCTGGCTGCTTTATTCACAACTTTATAGTCTAAGCGCAGATGTTTTATACATTTCTAGTGTTCTGGATTTTAGGATTTTCTTTCACCATGGGGATACTGGTAAACATGACAAAAAGAGAGGGGGGATCTCCCTAATTCGGGGCACAGTCAACAATAAAGACCTGGCAGGTGTTCTAATCCCACACCAATTTTACTTTTATTTTCCCTTTAGTCATACTTTAGGTTCCTGCAGGGACCACATGAATAGATCATCAGTGAGTGCCAACTGCATGAATGTGTAGTGCCAGCCGCAGTCACTATAGTCTTTGCAGAAAATGGTTTGACAGCACTCCAGTATATTCGGATAAAAAGTCTTTATTTCTCCATAAATTTAAGAGCACAATAGACAGAAGCCAAAAATAGCAGACGTGTTTCACGAATCAAGTTGGCTTATTCATTGCAATGCACCACTTGATTGGTGAAACGCATCTGCTGTTTTTGGCTTCTGTCTATTGTGCTGTCACATTTATGGAGAAATAAAGACTTTTTATCCGATTATAGTGGAGTGCTGTCAAACCATTTTCTGCAAAGACGTTATTCCCATGGTTCATGGACTGGAGGTCCACCCAGTTTAGGTTGGATCATTATCTCCCACCTGGAGCGGCATTGATCCTTTTGTGTTGGTGTATACAGTCACTATAGTGCCAGCCGCAGTCACAATGCGGCAAACACAGTCCCAGAATACAACATACCAGTGGTGGCTGGTGCATATGGGGCGCAGGGGCCCCATCCATGCGTCCGGCCCCCTAATCTACATGCGGGGCGCCGGACGCATGGAGTTCAATGGGGCTTTTTTTTTTTTTAACCATGTGACTAGAGCCAGAGGCTCTCACAAGCTAAAAAAAGGGAGGGCTTGGGGCACAGAGCACTGTGCCTCGAGCCCACCCAGTTGTGTGACAATAGCAAATGAAAATTCACTATTGTGATCCTCCTCCTGGCCAATCAGGAAGCGGGTCTTGAGACCCGTTTCTCGATTGGCCGAAAAAGAGAAGCCATGCCATTGGGCATGGAGGAGGAGGGAGGAGATGCAGAAGACAGGGGGAAGAAGCCGAAGCCACCTCCTGCTGCTGCAGATAACCAGGCAGGGTGAGTAAGCTGGGGGTCCTGTCCTGTCTCCTGTGTCCTGTCTCCTGTGTCTCCTGGATCCTGTCTCCTGTGTTGTGTCTCCTGTGTCCTGTCTCCTGTGTCCTGTCTCCTGTGTCCTGTCTCCTGTGTCCTGTCTCCTGTGTCCTGTCTCCTGTGTCCTGTCTCCTGTGTCATGTCTCCTGTGTCCTGTCTCCTGTGTCCTGTCTCCTGTGTCATGTCTCCTGTCTCCTGTGTCATGTCTCCTGTCCCCTGTCTCCTGTGTCCTGTCTCCTGTCTCCTGTGTCCTGTCTCCTGTCTCCTGTGTCCTGTCTCCTGTCTCCTGTGTCCTGTCTCCTGTGTTCTGTGTCCTGTCTCATGTGTCCTGTCTCCTGTGTCATGTCTCCTGTGTCATGTCTCCTGTGTCCTGTCTCCTGTGTCCTGTCCCCTGTGTCCTGTGTCCTGTCTCCTGTCTCCTGTCTCCTGTGTCCTGTCTCCTGTGTCCTGTCTCCTGTCTCGCTGTGGCCCGGGGGGGGGGGGGGGGTATGCTGTGCGGCCTGGTGTGGTCCGGGGGGGTATGGGGCGGTCCGTCAACCGCCCCCCCCCGACCCATGGAGCACCAGCCACCACTGCAACATACGCAGTTTACTCCAACATGGGAGAGGTCTTATTTGCTTCCATTTTTCTTATCACAGATATGGTTGTATTTCCTAATAGATCTGTCGTAACCACACCTCCAGAGGTACATTCTCGCACATAAGAACTACCTGAATTTGTTGCATGCATTGGAAATGGCAAGAAAACTGTTGCATGGCATTCATAAATGTAGGACTTACTGTTGTAGGACTTACTAATGCGGTCATAAGGCCAGGAAAATGTCACAAATGCTTTATTGAATGGCCCCCAATAACCTCACACCGACTGCCCAGAACAATGCTCTGTATAGGTGTATATGTTAGATGTGCTCTACTATTACAAGATTTATTCTACACCAGTTTATATTTAATTTATAAACCATGAACAACATATGGCTCATACACCAACTTTTACACACTACTACTAGAAGGTACATCAGGCTGCAATATAAAACTATTTAGGGTTTTGATACGTTGAACCCCTTTTCTACTGGGGTAAATGGCAGACTGGGGCCCTTTATTTCCCCAGTGCCATTCATGAGTTGCACTGGATAAATAGCTGTCAGCTTGCCCATTCACCCAGTAATCGCTGTGTACCAAGCTGTCATCATATATCTCCATACACAGAGACACTGTACTGCTCTGATCACGGGGCTCGGTACCATGGGATCGCTGTGATTGGTCATCATGGTAATCATATGGTACAGTTTACAGTGTGGATCCCTCCCCTTTCCCTTACAATAGGGGAAGGAAAGAGATGGAGAGGTTGTGAATGGATCAGCAGCTGCGGCTTCATATTCATATAATCACACAGGGATCGTTTTTCATGCCCCCCCCCTCCTCCTCTGCTAAACATGCTATCTCCATGCTGTTTCTATGTTACCCATATATTAACCCTTCACCTCACTTATCCTACACATCTGTACATTAACCCCTTCATTTCCTTCCTCCTCTGTGTATGAGCTGTATATTAATGTATCTAATGGACCATTTTCAAGCTCTGTGTTTAACCCCCTCAATACCAGCATGTTTCTTCATTTCCAAAACAATTGTGCCAAAAAATTATATCCACTTGGGGTGTCTACTTTTCAAACACGGGGTAATTTCAAGGATTTTCATACTATTCTGGAATTTTTATTTTAACAGAAGGTAAGGGAACATTTTTTTTTATTATTAGTAAAAAAAAAAAAAAAAGTGGTTAATAAATGCCACCAAAAGAAAGCTTTATCAGTCTCAGAAAAATGATAAAAAAAATAATTTCGGTACAATGTTGTGTGACAAAGCAATCGTCAATCAAACTATCAGAGTGCTGCAAACTGAAAAATGGGCTGGTAATGAAGGGGTTTTATAGGCTGGTATTCAGGGGGTAAAGTGACATTAAAGGAGTTTCTATGCATTAAGATAAAAAGCCTTCTGTGTGCAGCAGCCCCTCTCGGTCCCCCTAATACTTACCTGAGGTCCCCCTCTCTGTCCAGCGATGTCCACGAGTGTCTCAGCCATCCAAGATTCTCCCTCCTGATTGGTTGATACACAGCAGTGGTGCCATTGGCTGCCTGTGCTGTCAACCAAAGTCAGCTAGGCAATCAGGGGAGCGAGGGGGTGGGGCTGTGTTGGAGCCTTAGTGTCTGAATGGACACAGGGAGCTGTGACTCGGCTCGGGTGCCCCCATAGCAAGCTGCTTGCTCTAGGGGCACTTAACAGGAGGGAGGGGCCAGGAGCACAGAATAAGGACCCAAGAAGTGGAGGATCGGGGCTGCTCTGTGCAAAACCACTGCACAGAGGAGGTAAGTGTACCATGTTTGTTATTTTTATAGGAAAAAAAAACAAGACTTTACAATCACTTTAAGCTTTCAGCTGATTTATTTGCTTACTGAATATGCAGCTTATCTTTTATTCCTTGTTTATATTCCAGTTTAGGCTGCTGCCCTAGGTTTCCTGTTGCAGTATCCTGGAGCCACCCTTGCACGCAGGGATTAGAGTTGAGTCTCCTTACATTGGGGGTTATTTAATAAAACTGGAACGTGCAAAAATTGGTGCAGCTCTGCATAGAAAGGAATCCACTTCCAGGTTTTATTGTCAAAGCTAAATAGAACAAGTTGAAGTTAGAAGCTGATTGGCTATCATGCACAGCTGCACTAGATTCTGAGTGCCCCAGTATTGTATATCTCCCCCCACTGTGTGCATTAGTAGAAACACACAGCCCCTTAGCCTTGGATGGCAAACCACTCCTCCATTCCTTCCTCCTCCTCCCCTCTCCTTTCTCCAAGCTAACAGACTGGCTCCAGAATGCACTGTCTAGTGTTAACTATTTCCTCTGAAGACCAGAAGTTCAGGGAAGCAGAAATGAGAGATCACAAGCCAGAAGCATTGAAAGTTGTAAACTGCAAGTGCTGGGGTAAGAATTCTGGCAAATATTTTACCGGGGAATGTTTATTTTTATTGTGCTCTATGTGTTAAGGTAAAAAACACTACGGCTCCAGTCACACCTGGGCATTTGCAATTTCGGGCAGAACAGGGGTGATTCTGCCCATGATCCCAAAACGCTGTGCAAAAATGGCAAATCGCACAACGCTTGCTCAGGGGCCATTCATTTTTAATAGCGCCTAAACGCCAGTGAGATTTTGCTGCGATTGTCGCGTATTAAATCGTGCTGCAATCACGGCAAAAGACAAGGCGCTCCTGCTCTTTTTTGAGCGACAAGCTTTGCACGTTGCGCTTTGGCTGCGTGATTTATCTTGCGACAATCACGGCAAAATCACACCCGCGTTTAGTTGCCATTAAAAGTGAAAGGCACCTGAACAAGCGTTGTGCAATTTGTCATTTTTGCACAGCATTTTGGGATCACGGGCAGAATCGAGGCGATTATGGCCGCAATCGCAAACGCCCAGATGTGAATGGCGCATTATAATTTAATAAATAATACTACTGACTACTAACCTGTCATGGGATTATATTCACTTTAGGAATCTTAAATACACATGCTATGAAACACATGTGATGTAGTAGTATGTATTATAATATATTTGTGTTTATTATCCCAACATTTCATATTCCTGATATGTGCCTGCTGTACCATGTACTTGTATAAAAAAAAGTATCCTCTTCTTTTTGTATTGCTTCCTTTGTCTGAAATCCCTGGGGTTCCTGCCAGTCCCCTTGCTTTCCTATTAAAAAATGACCACACTAAGCAGGAAAACACGCTGGTCAGTACTCTAGCTGTGCTGTGCTGGGAACTCAGCCTGCTATCCCCTAAAGAACAGACTCATCCTGACACCTCCCCCCCCCTGCACAGCCATTTAATGGGAAGTTCAGTGTGCTGCTGCTTCTCCTTCCCCCGGCTTATGCAGCTGAGAACAGAGGGAATGTGATTCCTTAAAAAAGAGGGAAAAAAAGGTATTTATAATGTTTTTTTTATATCTATATCAAAATGGTTTGCCTTTCATTTCTATTTTTAAACTGAATGGATTGTTTTACAAGGTGATCGTTTTACAATAACTTTAACTGGTTCCGGACCGCCCACTGCATATATACAGCGGCAGGGCGGCCCTCCTGCACAAACCAAAGTAGGGCTACATTGGTCGCGTGCCTGCAGCTAGGGGGCGAGTGCGCGCCGCCGGCGGCGTGCTCCCACCCCTACTTGTAGCGGGGACTCCGATGGACGGGGCAGGCGGCTCCTATTGCCGCCTGACACCCACGATCGCTCCCCGCTGAGAGAGAAGGACAGGCAGCTGTTGTAAACACATCTGACCGTTCTTCTCCTATATAGGATCACAGGTCTCTGTGATCATTTCACAAGCCACGCCTCCATACAGTTAGAATAACTCCCCTAGGCTCACATTTAACCCCTTGATCACCCGCATTGTTAACCCATTCCCTGCCAGTGTCATTATTACAATAACAGTGGATATTTTTTTAGCACTGATTACTGTAGTAATGTCACTGGTCCCCTCAAAAGTGTCAAAAATATCAGTCAGGGGTCCGATCTGTCCACCGCAATGTCGCAGTCCTGCTAAAAATCGCAGATCGCCGTCATTACTAGTAAAAAAAAAAAAAAAACAATAAAAATGACATAAATCTTTCCCGTAGTTAGTAGAGGCGATAACTTTTGCGCAAACCAATCAAAATACGCTTATTGCAATTGTTTTTACCAAAAATATGTAGCAGAAAACAAATTGGCCTAAAATATTAAAAAATTTTGATTTTTTAAATTTTTTTTGGGGAATGTTAGGGTTCATGTACACTGCAACTTGTAAATGGCCGTTTAGGAGCAGTTGGGTGTTTTTTTCAGAAGCCCCTGAACCCTCCTCTATGTTATCTTTTCTGTCCATGTACACAGGGTTGTTTACATTAATTTGCAGGCAGTTAAGTTCAGGGCCGTTTTTTGGAAAGCAATTATTTGCGTTCGAACGTGTGTTTCCCGGCGTTTCAAACACGACCGAATGCGATAACCTGCGTTTAGCGCTCACGTTTTTCCATTTTAAAGGGGAATAATTTTTTTGACCTCTAGAAACGGTTTTAAACGCTAACGCCCGCTAAACGCGAACACAACGGACGTTTTAAACGTCCTAAAAAAAAAAAATTACAGCATTCAAGGGACGTTTAACAACGTCCCATGTACATGAAGCCTTATATAGCAGAAAGTGAAAAATATTGTTTTTTTTTCAGAATTGTCGCTCTTTTTGTGTTTATAGCGCAAAAAATAAATCGCTCAGGTGATTAAATAACACCAAAAGAAAGCTCTATTTGTGGGAAGAAAAAGACATCAATTTTATTTGGGTACAGCGTCACACGAGCGTGCAATTGTCCGTTAAAGAAACGCAGTGCCGAATCGCAAAATATGTCCTGGTCATTAAGGGGGTAGATAATGTGTATATCTTTGAACTATAAATGTAATAGTTGTTAATAATATATAGTAATAAGCTTAGCAGGGCAGAATGAGACTAGCCTAGGCCATGATCTTTGTGACCTTTGCAGTGGCTCAGGCGGTGGGCATGGGAAGAGAGATGGAGTGTGATCGCAGTAGATGGGGAGCAGCTGGGATACCGAAATAGGATGCGACATTCCCTCCCCTTTGGAATAACAACACTTTTCCATTCCAAATCCCTGTGTGTGCAGCTCATGCCAAAGATGGTCAACAAGGAGGCGCTGCATCCAATGCTATCCGCCTGTGAGCCACTGACAGCAGCCAGGATCCCAGCTGAAAGCACATTAACTCTTCCCATCCCAAGAACAGTGCTGCAGGTAAACAATGGCTCTCTTATGATGCTACCCCGGCAGGTTTATGATGCACAGGCAGAAATTGGGCACTTGCACTGCTGTGGAGGCTCCAATTCAAATGAGGGATTGTAAAAATGCTGCAATCATTGAATGGATGACAGTGATGTATGACAAAGGCATGGGTGATAACAGAATACATGGACTATTTGCATGCTGGGACCGGTGCACAGATAGAGCTAGACTTATGTGTGTATCCATTTCAGTCAATGATTGACAGTTGAGCTCTATCCTGCACCACATCAGGTTGAGTGCAACAGAAGGTGACAGGCAGGATTTTGTCATTTCGAGGGATTGCATGCTGCTGTCCATTGTTTTGGTGGCTTTGTGCCTTGGTGTGGAGGAGGAGGGGACTCCAAGATCTAGCCAAGGCTGACAGCTCATTGCTAATCCCACTAGTTAATAGGAGGAGGCTTCTCAAGACTGATGGTAATGGATTTGCAATGAAATTTTACAACCTTAGGCTTTATTTACAGTAGCATAACCACAAGATCAGTGTACAGGCAGCTGAGGCTATCCACACAATAGCAGAGCATTGTGGTTGCTGCTATTATGACATTTTGTCATGTGCGGGAGGGGAGGTAATGTTTGGGGAAACTGACAAATGGCTGCATGTTGTTGACTGATATTTATTTTCTATTGCCCGAAGCCTGACCATTTAGCAACATTAGGCAGCCAATAGAGGGGTGCCATTAAACTGGAAGGCTGCAGCCAAATCAGATTATTCTGTAGGCTAAATAAACAGGAGATCAGAGGTTCTACAGTTCCATATACACAGGACATTGTTTCTTGTGTCTTGCTAGGACAGTGATGTTACATTGTTTCATTCATATCATTGTCCTGGGAAATGCATGCTGGTTCTCATTCAGTCATCTGACCTTGTTCTTTTTGAACACTGGTATTAGGTATCATGCATGTCAGCAATTAACGCTTCATCTGTGTGCGTAGCTTAGTTTTACTTTGGATCTTCCTTTCTACTTTTATATTCTGTGCATCTTTATTTGAATTATTTTTTTTAGCCATGTCACAAAAGGATCCGGAAGATTATTGTTTTACCTACAACGACCCAACTCATCATGTGGATTTTTTGGAATCCTTTAGAATGTTTTACAAAGAGGGTCTCTTCACAGACGTCACCTTGCTGAGCTCCTCTGGGAAGGTTTTCCATTGCCACAAGGCTGCCCTGGCTGCTTGTAGTCAATACTTCAAGGTGATGTTCACAGCTGACATGAAGGAAAAGTCCAACAGCCAGATCAAGATCTCAGGGATTGATGACAACATTTTAGAGGCACTACTGAACTATACTTACACTGCTCAGATCAGGATCACAGCCAAGAATGTCCAAGGTCTACTACAAGCTGCTGATCAGCTCCACTTTGTCTCTGTCAAGGAAGCCTCTGAACAGTTCTTGGTGAGACATTTGGATGTGGACAACTGTTTGGGCATGCATTCCTTTGCAGAATTTCACATCTGCCCCTCCTTAGAGAAGGAATCAAGAAGGATCATTGTGTCTAGATTCCAAGAGGTTTGGACTCAGGAAGAATTTTTGGACATCTCTTTTGAAAAACTCTTGTACATCCTTTCCCAGAAGAACCTCAATGTCTGGACAGAGGAGGTACTTTTGCAGCCTTTAGTGAGGTGGATTGGGCATGATTGCAGGAAACGTGTAGAACATATATATGACCTACTCAAATGCATCAACATTGACATTGATGACAGCTATCTCAGGTCCTCTTTGGAGTTGCACAAGAAACATTTACTTACAGAAAACAAGATACAATCTTTACTGTATTATGCTGTTAGAAGGCAACCACAGGAAGTGTCTAAGCGATCTGCTGCAAATATGTGTGTGGTTGGGGGTTATTATTGGCATCCCTTGTCCGAGGTACACTTGTGGGATCCAGAACGCAACAACTGGGCTCAAGGGGCAGATATGCCAGATCATACAAGAGAAAGCTACAGTGCCACCAACCTGGGACCTCTTATTTATATTACTGGGGGGTATAGGACTGATAATATAGAAGCTCTAAACACTGTGTGGATTTATAATACAGAGACAGATGAATGGACAGAAGGCTGCCCCATGATCAATGCGAGGTACTATCACTGCTCTGTCACCCTGGCTGGCTGTGTGTATGCTCTGGGTGGGTATAGAAAAGGGGCTCCAGCACAGGAAGCTGAGTTTTATGATCCACTTAAAAAACTTTGGTTCCCTATTGCCAACATGTTAAAAGGTAAGTCATATATGACCGTTTGTCCCGAGAGCTTGCGTTTAGACTTTGTTTCAGAATTTGAAACTTTTCAAATATGCATAAAACAATATAATCAAACTAACATACAGTTGTGCTCAAAGGTTTACAAACCCTGGCAGAATTTATGTTTTCTTGGCCATTTTTCCGAGAATATGAATGATAACTAAATACACGGTATTAAGAACTGGGGTATGTAAACTTTTGATCAGGGTCATTTGGGCAGTTTCTGTTGTCATTATGATTTAAAAAGAGTAAACACAGTTAATTGATAATAAATGGCTTCAGCCAAACACTAACCATGAGTGAAAGAAAAGTTTTTGTGTTATTTATATTCTCTGAAAAATGGCCAAGAAATCATAAATTCTGCCAAATTAAACGTATGAGCACAACTGTACGGCAAATGCAAAAAGTGTCCTTCTATGCTTTACGCACAGTTGTATAAAGTACTTGAAACCCATACTTGAGTAAAAGTACAAGTGCTCGATCAAAAAGTGACTTGAGAAGAAGTGGAAGTGCTCGATCAAAAAGTGACTTGAGTAGAAGTACTAAAGTATTCAACATTTTTTGTACTTAAGTATTGCAAGTAGTTTTTTTTTTTAATTTTGCTACTCAAGTACTGAAAGTAAAAGTACCAGTAGTTTTGAAAAAAAATTGCTACTCAAGTACTGAAAGTAAAAGTACAAGTACTGTGTTATTTAGTTATTAAAGAAAGAAGTCAAAAGTGTGAACATCATATTTTTTTTTATTATTTAAAATGCAGCTTTTATTTATAGATACAGTAGCTTTTATTTTCGTATGCACTGATAATACACATGTTTTGAGCTTCATGAAACCTGCCATCTACTGTTCTGGCAGTGGTAATTTTTATAATTGTAACGAGTAACTATGCAGCACAAAAAAAAAATATTGGAGTACAAGTATTGAAATCATTGAAAAAATGTAGTGAAGTAAAAGTGGAAGTAGGAGAAAAAAATTCTACTCAAGGAAAGTACAGATACCGCCTTTCTGTACTTAAGTACAGTAGTGAAGTAGTTCTACTTAGTTACTATCTCTGGCCTTTACGTAAGGCAGTTATTTTTTATCTCTACCTTTGTGAGCTCCTGATCGTTCATCCTCGTCATCCTCTACCCATTAGCTGAAATTTTAAATCTGGCCGACAGTTGACATTTCTGCACTAGGTGCTTAAATGGAAAAGGAAGGCAGGGCAGAAGTGGTTGACAGAAATCACATCTGTAGCTTTGTTAGTGTGATATTAAACATACTGGGATCAGTTGGGTAATTGTTCAGACCACTTAAAAAATTTCACTTCATTCTTGTAGGAAGGTCTTCCACTTTTAGAAATGATTGGCCATTTTTTATGGAAGGAAAATGAGCCTGGCCAGGAGACTTTTCATGGACAGGCTGTGAGGTTGCCAGTGGCTGCAGAGCAAAGATCTCCATGAAAGACAGATAAATGGAAATCTGAGAGAAGAGGGGTTGCCAGGGCCAATATTTAAAGGATACATAACTTTCAAGCTTGAAATATTTACAATGGACATTGCAAAATAGGAAATATGATTGCAATTTTTGTCAAAGCTCCTGGGCTAGTCTGGGGTCTGCATCAGGCTGGCCAACACCAAATAGTGATACAGCCCTTGCTTCCTTCTCCTTCCACTGAGTAGTTGTCACCCCCTTATGAGAAGATATAGAGTACTGGAAGAGGTGTACAATGCACTGGCCCAGTAATGGGCAGGCAGTGCTTAGAAGCCTTTTGGAAAAATATGGTACCCAATATTACTATTTTACAAGGCTCACTGTAACTTTTTAAATAGTTTTGGGTGCCGCCTTGCTCCTATGTCAAAGTGTAAAATGTAATGTACTGTATTGTGCTGATAGATTGTCTTTGTCAATACATATTTAATGAACATGATTTTAATTTAATTGTTTTGATATTTTAAAGAATAACTTTCCATATTATAATGCAGGGCAGTGAATTCATAGACTTTGTACATAGTAAGTTTTTCCTGTCTTAATCCCTTGTACAAACCTTTTCAGCACCCATAGTCTAAAGCTGGGTACACATCGTTTTTTTTTTTTTTTTTCAACCACTGGGGAGGTTCCTTTATCCACACAAGCAAGGTGGATTCAGGAATCCCCACTCACTGTGCTATTGCATTCTGACAGTAGGGACTCCCTGCTGTCAGAATACACTGATCAGTGCTGCAGTCGATTGGCTGAAAGCTGCTGATCAAACAAAGTTTTACAGCAGGACTCTTCGACAGAGGCTGATCTAATGATCTGCTTCTGTCCAACAGAGAGCTACATACAGATTATGAAGAGGTTATTGGCTCATTATAGAGAAAAATAATAGTAAATTACAGGTACCACATCCCTAATGAATCGAAGGGAATTGGAATTGTGGGGCATGGGTTGGGACTTTAAAGGTACCGTTTCAAAACCAATAAATGTGATATGACAATATATCAAATATATTAAAAATATATACCGTATATACTCGAGTATAAGCCGACCCGAGTATAAGCCGAGGCCCCTACTTTTACCACAAAAAGATGGGAAAAATCATTGACTCGATTATAAGCCTAGGGTGAGAATGCAGGGCGGCGGGCATGGTACAGGAGAATGCAGGGTGACTGGCATGGTGCAGGAGAATGCAGGGTACTGGCATGGTACAGGAGAATGCAGGGTACTGGCATGGTGCAGGAGAATGCAGGGTACTGGCATGGTGCAGGAGAATGCAGGGTACTGGCATGGTGCAGGAGAATGCAGGGTACTGGCATGGTGCAGGAGAATGCGGGGTACTGGCATGGTACAAGAGGATCCGGGGTTGTGGGCATACTACAGGAGATGCAGTGCTGTGGGCATGGTACAGGTGGACCATGCCCGCAGCACTGCATCCCTTGTAGTGTGCCTGCAGTCCTGCATAATGGCAGGTAGCGCAGCTGTTTCACTTACCTGTTCCAGAGGCGCCTTCATTTTAAAAATGGCACGTCATTGCGCACGCGCCGCTGCCCCTCTTATACTTTCGGCTATTCCTGGCCTCTCCCGAGCGGCGGCGGCGCGTGCGCGGTGACATAAATGCGACGGACGGCGCCATTTTTAAAGCTTAAGCCCGTCGGAGCGGCCAGGGACTTTTTTTTTTTCCTTGACTCGAGCATAAGCCGAGGGGGATGTTTTCAGCACAAAAAAATGTGCTGAAAAACTCGGCTTATACTCGAGTATATACGGTATATTTATTACATATATTACCAAAGAAAAAAGACCCAAAGACAGAGGGACAAATCATATATACAGAAAATACAACTGGGTATAAAATATCAAGCAGAATCATGTTCCTCATATAGTAAGTGGAGTCACCAGGAAGTACCGCTGGGCCAAAAAAAAACGGTGGCAATCGTGTAATTCTCTAGTTGAACCACTACCCACTACCCTACATGTTTCGCGGTGTGAACCGCTTCTTCTGGCCCAGCGGTACTTCCTGATTTGCCCCTCTGTCTTTGGATCTTTTTTCTTTGGTACTATGTGTAATAAATAAATATTTTTAAGATATTTGATATATTGTCATATCACATTTATTGGTTTTGAAACTGTACCTTTAAAGTCCCAACCCATGCCCGACAATTACATACAGATTATAACTCATCTGGTCCCTGCGGAACTGGCCAAATTTCCATTTTTGTGTACCCAGCCAAAGAGTGTCTAGGAAGGTAAGTGTTTAGTTTCCTCTGTTGTGGAAATCATCATTACAACTACTACTATATAACAGTGGTTAGCTACAGGTTAGACTGTCCATAGACAGATATATCTTCCGTGGAACATGCTGGAATCTATCTGCTCATCCTTGAATTGGTCACTGGAGTGCCAGGTTCCACCTAAACCAGCCAACGATAGCCATTGTGCATGTAAGGTACTTCGATCTTTCACTCTTCCCCATATAAAGAGATGGATCAGGACCACCTGCTTAGAGTTTTCCTAAAGAGACTGATCATCTTTGTTCATTAATAAAATCAGTAATTTTGTTATAATATGCCTCTAAAGGCCAATAGAGCTTGATATTAGAAAGCGTCCAATCGCAGCAAGTGATGTTCAAATTGGAAGGATAGCTTTTGATTATCTGCCCATTTATGGCCACCCTTACTAATGGTCAGAAATGACTGATTCCCATATTATAATATGTGTCATATAGCACAAGAATAGAATACCATGCCAGCAGGTATGATAATACAATTTATGAGGTTTGTATTATTTTACATATACCAGGAATATTAGTCTCATGGAATAGATCTTGTATATTTATGAATACATGTAGATAAAATTGAATTACTAACAGTCTGGCTGGCCTAAAATAAACATTAAGTCCTCTTACACACGATACTTCTGTTTGAGCATCTCCTTTTTCAGCCGTAAATTTGTCTTATTGAAATGCACGCATTTTCGCATATATGCGTTTGTGCGAATTTGCGTCTTTTCACGCAAATGTATTCTCGTGTTTTTGTAAAATATGCAAATTTGCATTTTTCAGATCAACAGTATGTTCGTGTGCGTTTATTTGTGCGTATTTCCGCGCATTAGGTGTAAATCACTGTCCAAAAATGAAGATTTTTCTATTTTGTTCTTACTGAAGAATACACGGCGCCCATTTACGCGCCTGTGTGCATGGGCACATCACAATGAATAGGCTGTATTTTAGCTCAGAAAAAAAAAAAAAAGCTGTACTGAGCTTTTTTAAGCTGCAGTGTGCAAGAGGCCTAACAGAGATAATATAAACCATATGAATCTTGCTGTTTGCATCATGTCTTGTAGTGGTAAAATAGCCATATAGGGTTAGATTTCTCTTGTTCAGCCTGTGGGCCGAACATGGAAAAATCAATCAACTCCCCCCCAGTCACACTAAACTGCATAGATGGAGGAATCTCTGCTGCCGGCTATTGTATTCAGGCAGCCAGAACACCCATGGCTGCCTGATTTCATGAATGGTGACTTACATGATGCAGTCAGTAATTTTCCACCCGGATGTCAATTATTAAATCAACTTTTGTCAGGCCGCATATTAATGACAGACAGGGCTACCCACAACTTGATATTTGTCCAACTTTAGAAATGTAGGCTCTTCAGGTTTGCTACATTTATGGATAGATTAAAGCATGGCTGTCCAACCTTTTGGCTTCTCTGGGCCACATTGAGTGTAGAGAAATTTTCTTGTGCCGCATATAAAATATATACCATAGTTAAGGTATATAAGTAATAAAATGCCGCCGCACCCTTCCCGCGCGGCCGCACCCCCCGCACTAATTTAACACAACTAGAGGATGATCAAATGAAATGGAATCAGTATACAGAGGTTTACTTCTTCTGAGCGATAATAAAGGAACACTCTAACCACCATGACCACTTCAGTGATTTGAAGTGGTCATGGTGGTAGGAGTCAGAAACACTGCACATGCTCACATCCCCCCCCCCCCCCCTCCGAGGCAGCCTCTGCTTACAGTTAGTTGGAAGCGGCTGTGGCTGTGCCCCCGACCCAACTTCCTTCCTCCCCAGCAAAATAAAAATTGTCAGGGGGCAGTGGGCCGCATTGCCTGGGGTTCTGGGCCGCAGGTTGGACATGCCTGGATTAAAGCTATAGCTACATTCATTTAGATCAGCGGTCTCCAAGCTATGGCCCTCCAGTTGTTCAGGAACTACAATTCCCATCATGCCTAGTCATGTCTGTGAATGTCAGAGTTTTACAATGCCTCATTGGACTTGTAGTTCAGCAACAGCTGGAGGGCCGTAGTTTGGAGATCATTGATTTAGAGGGAAAGGACATGCCATGTAGGTAGATATAGTTAATCCAAGTTGTTCAGTTTCTAAAAAAGTGAAGAGGAGTAGCTGTCCAACTATACATAAAATCACAGGTACCAAACAGCTGGCAATTCGACAGCTTGGCATTATATATGTAATAAACAAAGTACAAACAGAACAGTAAGTATGAAATATTCAATATATAGCTCAATATCTGGCTGGCTGTAACCATGGAATAAGAAAATCTCTAGAGTTATCTCTCTAGTAATGGAACTGTGTATTTATACCCACAAGATTGGAGAAGTAATTGATCCAAGCCAATAAGCAGAGGTTCCTGGTCGTTATGATTTTAAAGAGAAAAAAAGGAAGATGCTGTTGACATATGTTGATAAAAAGTTAAGTTTACATGAAGACAAAATAAAAAAATATTGTTATGGTTGAAGACTCAATGATAGTGGTATTAAACCCAAAGAGTTTTTGATTAGTTTCCTATTTTTCCTCTATTTTCACCTGTTGGTCTGTGCAGTAACACACTTCCTGTCTTAGGGTGGCTCCACTCTGGATACAGGAGCAATGGAGACAACATTGGACTGCAGCATTATCAACCTGGGAAGAGGGTAGTGTTAGATGCACTTGCAGATTTAGATGTATTTGACTAGCAAATTAAAGCCATACCCCAGTCATCACCTTTTTAAAACGAAACCAACCCCTCCTATCTTTTACGGGCAAGGAAGCTGCCATCTTAGCCTCTGTTTGATCTGCATGGTGCCATGGTGGTGCACATGTGATCAGCTATGACACCAGCCATTTGATGGATGGATAGTTCAGCTGAGAGTCAAAACCAGTAATAGTGACAATGCCTTGAATGTATACTGATCTCCACCTTCCAGTGATGCGGCGGTTACATCCTTCGCCGGCCGCTGTCCTCTTCTTCCTGGGTGTTGGGTGGCATGTGGTTGCATGGGAGTCAGTCATTCTGGTACAGCCAAAGTGTACTGGGAAGGCACACTAAGCTGTCTCTGTATTATTGCAGAAGAAACATAGCATACATTAAAAAAGCTTCCTGCTCACAATCACCGATCATTCAAAGGAGAGGCAGTACTGCGGTCTGCCTATGCATAAACACAGATCTCAGTCTTCCTCCAGTTAAGCCACCCCACACACAGTTAGAAAGCACTTCCTAGGAGCACACTTAACCCTTTGATCGCCCCTAAAGTTAACCCCTTTCCTGCCATTGTCATTAGTACAGTGACAGTACATTTTTTTTTTAGCACTGATCACTGTATAAGTGCCACTGGTCCCCGAAAAAGTGTCAAAAGTATCAGTTAGGTGTCCAATTTGTCCGTCGCAATGTTGCAGTCCTGCTAAAAATCGCTGATCGTCATCATTACTAGTAAAAAAAAAAAAGATTCCATAAAAATATCCCAAAGTTTGTAGATGCTTTAACTTTTGTGCAAACCATTCAATAAACACTTAGTTATTTTTTTTACCAAAAATATGTAGAAAAATACATATTGACCTAAATTTATGAATAAATTCGATTTTTTACATTTTTTGTTGGATGTGATTTATAGCATAAAGTAAAAAATTTAGGTTTTTTTTCAAAATTGTTGGACTTTTTTGTTCATAGCACAAAAAAATAAAAACCTCTGAGGTGATCAAATACCACCAAAAAAAGCTCTATTTGTGGGGAAAAAAATGACATCATTTTTATTTGGTTACAGCGTTGCACACGTCGGCGCAATTGCCAGTTAAAAATAACGCAGTGCCGTATTGCAAAAAAATGGCTTGGTCATTAAGAGGGTTAAACCTTCTGTGGCTGAAGTGGTTAAGTGATTAGTCTGAAAAGGTATCCCCATTTATGGAAAATTTTGTTGCTGTATGTCTATTTGTTCTAAAACAGTGGATATGCAAGGTCAGTGAATATTTTATGTTTATGTTCTTGAAACAAGAAAGCATTATTTTCTAATGAAAGTTGAGGTCATTTTCTCAATTGAATCAAGGTGGATCGCCTACTGTTTTAGGTGTGAAATTTTGGAAAAAATTACAACTTTAAAAAACTTGTCATGCTTCTTACTAAATACCTTGGACTGTCTACTTTCCAAAAAAAGGGTAATTTGGGGAATATTTGTACTGTCCTGACATGTTAGGGCCTTAAGAAATGAGATGCCGTCAGTCCTTTAGGTGTAATCAATTTTCAATGATTGGTACTATAGCTTGTGGACTCTATAACTTTCACACAGACCAAAATTATACACTGATTTGGATTGTTTTTACCAAAGAAATAATGAAGTATAAATTTTGGTCAAAATTTATTAACAGAAATTACTTATTCTGCAAAACCTTATAACATAAACTGAAAAAAAAAGAAAAACACATTTTTTGTTCACAATTTCGGGATTTTTCATTTGTAGCGCAAAAAATAAAAACCCCTGTGGTGAATAAATGCCACAAAAAGAAAGCCCTATTTGTGTGAAAAAAAATTATAAAAATTTCATTTGGGTAAAGTGTTGCCTGACTGAGTAATTCTCATTCAAAGTGTGAGAGCGCTGAAAGCTGCAAATTGAGTTTGGGTAGGAAGGGGGTAAGTGCCGGTTCACACTTATGCGCTTGTACTGCGAATGCGATGCGTTCTAAATAGTCTCCAATCGCATGCATTTACAAAATTCATTGAATTCGTGACGCTCGTTCACATCTATGCGTTGCGATCCAGATGCGAATGTGATGCGATGATAAAAAGGGTCTTGTGCGAGTTTACAGAGTTGCGTTGCGAATTTAGTCTCCATAGACATCAATGTAAATCGGTCTGGACTCGCATTATCAGTTCAGATATGTGCGAATTCTTATGTGCGAATTTTTATTTTTTGTTTGATTTTCCCCTCAGCTCCACCCCTCCTGAGCTTAATTAACATAATCAACGCAATAAAATTTTCATTACAATCGCGCTGGTACTATTGAAAAACACAAGGGAAACTCGCACTGCAAATTCGCATTGCAAGCACAAGCGCATAAGTGTGAACCGGCACTAAAAGTGCTCAGTATTGAAAAAAAGTATTTATTAAAAAAACACAGATTACACTTACGATTAGGCAGATTAGCACGCAATAACACACACGGCAGCGGTCAGCATCAGCCTGCTCAAGTGGAATGACTTCACAAATATGGCTCCGACCAACGCGTTTCCCCGAAACAGGCTTCGGCTGGGAAAAGAGGGTATCAAATTGGGATATTTACTTGAATTTGTTGTATTTATGTAAAAGAGTTGTGTCAATTAGTTTTTTGTGTGAGTAGCGCACCAACTTTCTTAATTAAATGATCCAATAAGTCTTGTGTTCGAACTAATTTGGTTGCAGCTTCTCTAGTGATTATACATTTTTTGATTGATTGGCTTACTTTTTTCGAGAGGTAGAGGGATAAGCGCAGGATTTTTTTAATATATACTTTCCATTCTTTCCTGGCTTGGTGAATTCCTCTTCAGTACCAATTGGTTGGCCTTGGCTAATCATGAAGAGCAAGGTCTGCCAGCTCTTTGGGCTAGGTGGATCTGAGTATACTTTGCCCCCTTCAGGAGTCTTGCACCCTGGGAGGCCAGGGAGGGGTCCATGCTCTGCAGGGGACACACTCTATTGCAATTTTTTTTAGAGTGTGTTCACATTCACTTTTTGGTTCACTTTGGTGTTGTTTTTGCACACTGCAGTGGGCTAATAAAAAAAGTAAAAAAAAATAAAAAGTATGACAAAACACTTGAAATGTTTTTTTTTTTTAGCAAACCAAAGGTGGGGAAATAGAAGTTCACTGTTAGGGCAGTGTGAACTGCCTGCGAGTCGAGTGCGATGCGGGAACCCGCAGTGGATTCGCAGGGTTCCCGCTTCGCACCAATTTTAACCCGGCACTTACTGTATGTTCTACATTCGTTAAAATATAAACTTCTACAATTGTATGCCGTTTTTGGAGTGGTGCCAGGATGAAATTCAATGCACCCTGGGGTGACAGATAAGAAGGGAGCAGATGTGATTAGAGGATATTTTCCATTTTCCAAAGCAGGTTTCCAGTACTGAAGTGGTGTCCAGGGAATACGGCTACACTGTCTGGTTTTATTATTGTCGAGGCACATAGAGTAGGTGTCAGCTAATGCTGAAGAGATCAGATGATGCTAGGAAGGGAGATGTCATCCATATTCCAAACCATGGGATTGTGCCCAGACCACTAGACATGTATAAATACAGGACATAGCCTTTCCTTTTAAATCAGCAAGCTACCTGAACTGTCACTTAACAGTAAAAATAAGTGTACAGCAGTTTTGTATATATTTTACTTCCGTTTTTCTTTCTGCTTTTCTTAAATTTAAAATTTGGAAAACAAATGGTCTGGTTTTTATGCTGACTTGTAAGCGTTTAAAATTTCTGAGTCAGCAACCAAGTGCGTGGATCACTAATATCACTAAAAACCCCCCAAGTCTTTGTCCGCATGCATATTCTGATTCAAAGTAGATGAAGCAAGAGGATCAGTATGGCAGGCAGGCAGGCAACCAGCATTTTCAGGAGGTGAAGTCATAAATGGCAGCCTCCATGTCTCTCTAATGATGAGCTTACCTTAATGCTATAGGGGGATAATGTGAGTATCCAAAAGTGCAGACAAAAAAGTACAACATGTCTACGTGCTTCATAATCCTAAATTGTAAAAATTATAGCTGTACCACATACACAACAGTTGTTCTCAAACAAGAAAGTACCAGCATCTTAGCACATGTGCAGTGCCTGACCTATAGATTGCTCCAGTAAGGTGGAATGGTAGAACCAGCACCCATAGCACTCCAGGTACATAGCTTTCATGGTCAAACTCTGGCCTGTCCTCTACTACTGCTATAACCTCTCTATGGGCTACTAAATGTAATGACCCCTTCACTAGCCAACGAGGAGACACAAGAACTGAACAAGAATGCAAATATGCATATTATGGTCACAGTTTGGTTTCATGGCGATGGGTGTTGTTTTACTGCTGCCGTGCATTCAGAATGCATGACAAGCGCAGATCAACAAAATCCTGTTTGAATTTAATTGAGCAGTACACATGCCAGTTGACAGGGTGCGTTTGACCAGCTTTTTATTGTTTGTCTTGCACTGCGCTGCATTTCTTTGTATGCAGCATGTCCTCTTGAATTGCATTAAACTGCAGGCAAAGTAGGCCGCAAGCAGTGTTTACTTTGCTGACACTTCATTTTCCACTCAAACGCAACTACATGCACTTGAATGGAAAATACAATGTTTGACAATAATGCTCATTGGCATTAGCCCTCTGCATATTAAGAGAGCCATCAGGGTGCTCTAGATTCAGGGCACTTTGGAAATCAACAAAATGCACATACAGGTGCTTACTCTACAGTCCAGCAGCCAGTTCACCCTACCGGAGCTTCCAACAGTTCTTTATAAAAAGCCAACTATGATTGTTCACGGACTTGGACATCTTTTTTCATTCTTTGGTAAACCTGCTGGTTGAACAAAGAAAAAAACTCTACATGTATACCCAGCTTTAAACACTATGATGACTTGGTTATCCTGCTGAAGTTTGTGTCACCATCTCCTCCTAGAAGGCCACAAGAAAGGTATCTCTCTAGGTTCCCTCTTAATTCTATACTGGGAGGCTATGTCGGTGTCATGAGACCACATTATCTGGCTCTGTAATAGACAGGACTGTCAAGCAGGGCTGGCACACGACATTGTGCTGCCTGGGTCTAAGAATAAAATGCTGCCCCCCCCCAAAAAAAAAACAAAAAACAAAACACTGTTATGGCGCTTTTCCACTGCATGGAACCGAACGGTTTGGCTCACTTTTGTGCTTTTCCACTGCTGGTACCGCATGGTATAGTGTAGGAACGGTTCGGTACGGTACGGTACGGCGGCGCTTTTCCACTGCATGGAACCGAATGGTACGGCTCTCAAAAACAGTACCTCCTCGATTGTGGTTCCAAGAGGTACTATACCCGGTACCATATCCCACAATCCTTTGCATGCAGTCACTACTAGCCACTGATTGGTCAGAGAATCCCACCCACCCCGTTGTTATCCCACCCACTTAACTTTAGTACTACTTTAGTGGAAACGCAAACCATACCGTACCGAACCGTTCCAACACCGTACCATGCGTTACCAGCAGTGGAAAAGCAAACCGGGCCAAGCAGGGCCGAGTAGAGCCAAGCCGGTACTTGCAGTGGAAAAGTGCCATTATCTTCTTCCATAACTCACCACCGGACCAGTCTACCAATACCCACTGTCTGTCCTCAGTCCTCCTATCACTCCGGTGTCAGCCACGCCCTAGAAGATCCAGCCTGCCCTGCGTGAGATGGATTGCGCAGATGTCTGATGTCATTGCGCACACCACAAGGGACGTTCCGAAGTGGAGAAGCTCTGCCTCCTCATACTCATCAGTTTGCACTATGGGCAGCAGTATGAGATGGGGAAATGCCGCTCGTAACGCGCCGCTGGTGACATACAAAACTGCTGGAAAGAAAAAATCTTGGGAGTCAATTTGCCATCCCTCTCCAAATGCTGCCTGGGCCCAATGGATCCAGTGGGACCCATGGTAGGGCCAGCCCTGCTTTTAAGCATTGTTAAAAAAAACTGATGGGGATATGTCTTCAGTCACCACTGTTGTCCCAGAGAGGTATGAGTAACCAGAATAAGATTCATCTTGCAACAGCCACAGCAAACCTCAACAGTTTTAGGTGGACTTGGTCTACAAGATTTAAGATTCTTACATTCTGTTCATATAATGGGTGAGTAAGAGTTTTAATTTCCTCAAGATTTTGTTGAAAATTAGGTGATTTTTGACTAAATTTCATCATTTTGGGGAAATGGTAGTCTTAAAGGCTATTTTGTGGATTCTAGGGGGAATGGGCTTTAAATGGTTGGTAAGGGTTACGGAAACTCTTTTCAACTATCCTGGCCTTGTATTTTGGCCTCTGATTGGATCCATTATTTTACTTTGTTTTTTAAATACACCCCAAAAAAAAACACCTAAATAAAGACGAAAAAATAGTAAAGCCTCGTACACACAGACTGAATGTGGGAAGACAACGGCCGTTTAAAAAAAAACAGCCAACATTCGCCGGTATGTATGTTGTTCTGTCCGACGGATGCCAGCCATTCGGCCAGCTTCTGTCAGACGTGCATGCTGGAAAACCAGCATCTGACTGACTCCCGATCAGCACTCTCAGCCAATAGCAGAGAACGCTGATCGGAGTGTTCTGGCGGGGGGGGGGGGGGGGGGGCCATCCCCCTGTCAGAACACACCAGCTCAGTGGAGAAGATCGCTGAACTAACCTCGCATGGTTAGTACAGCGCCTCCGACCGGAGCTATCAGTTTTTTTTTTGCATGGAAAAAAACTGTAAGCGTGTACCTGGCTTAACTGTTTTGATTGATATAGACAAATATGTTCAACCTAACAGTTTCCAGGCATGTGAAGTAATACAATGAGATTCAATGTACTAGCTTGGGGAATGCTTTTGTGGCTGCAGGGTTAATCTGTGGTACACTAACATTACTGCAAATGATTCCTCCTGGCACGACATGGAAACCAAGGCCTTGAATGGAGATTCTGTTCTTAGTATTTGGATCTGGCTCCATATATGGAATTCTTTGTTCTCTGTAAAGATAAGGTGGGAGTATTTTTAGAGATGTGTATATAGTGCTGTACTCACACATCATGCTATCTTAGTTACACCTGAAACATGATGTACGCCCCTTGTGTTATAGGATTATATTCGTAAATACCAAGTGGGGGCCAAGATAGAAAGAAGAGCGGATATTGCTATTCAGGCTTCAACAGACACCTCAGTGTTTATACCACACTGCGCTATCTTAGGTACACTTAAATAATTGGTAATAAAATAGAACCGGCGCTCAATCACCCCCAATATAATAAAATCACAGGGATAAATAATGAATAATAACTCTAAAACCAAGCAGAGCAACAGCAAAAAACAATGCGCAGTAGTAGACAGTATGTGTAGTAACAATTAGCATGCAAATATTAGCAATAAATACATAAAATATCTTAGGAAGTGATAAATAAACACAAATATACTGAAATAGTATCACAAGGTGATAAAGTGCATAGTGAAATAGTGTATAATACCACAATATGGCGTGATAAAAGAGGGGGGATCAATCACGCCATATTGTGGTATTATACACTATTTCACTATGCACTTTATCACCTTATGATACTATTTCATATATATATATATATATATATTTGTGTTTATTTATCACTTCCTAAGATATTTTATCTATTTATTGCTAATATTTGCACGCTAATTGTTACTACACATACTGTCTACTACTGCGCATTGTTTTTTGCTGTTGCTCTGCTTGGTTTTAGAGTTATTATTCATTATTTATCCCTGTGATTCTATTATATTGGGGGTGATTGAGCGCCGGTTCTATTTTATTACCTATTTTTCTTTATGTATGTGGAGACACTGCTAGGAATTGGCTGCTAATCTTTGAGCCCCTATTGTCTCATTTACTCTAACTCTATATATAATCTCTCTTTTTTACTACATCTGGTTGATGGTCAGCGCATAGGCTCAATTTACCTTTTTTACACTTGAATAATGATGTCCACCCCATGTGTATTAGGATTATCCTACCAAACACCAAGTGGGGGCTGATATAGAAAGAAGAGTGGGTATCGCTATTCAGTCTCCAACAGCACCACTGTGTTTATTCTACACTGCGTTTTGAATTTTAGAACTAATTCATAAGGTTCAAAAGTGGTGTGTTAGCTTGTGTTTTTTATGGGATATTTCTATGTGATTCTTGTGGCTAAAATGACAGGTATGTAGGAACAGCAGCAGCCACTCAGCCTGTACAACATTATGACGGACTGAGAGGAGCCATCGCTGTTTGCATGTAGCCTCACAGCCAGAGGTTATCTGGGGTTAGCTAAGAATGTCTGAGATTGGAACGAATTTTCCCATTCTGCCCTGTTGCTAGGACGTTACTAGGAGACTCCTAACTCTTACTGTTCTCATCCACCAATACATGAGCGAGCTCTAAAATGCTGAGCTCATAGCTACTGTGTCAGGGGAGAAAAAGCGCATGTGAGGGGGTTCGAATTAGAGACTGCATATATACAGTATATTTTACAGCTATTTCCACCAAACATGAGAAATTAGAGGTTGTTTCTTGTTCCTGAACTGTATAAAGTCCTCAGAATATTAAATTAATAAAAAGCATTTTCTGATTAGATAAGAAAGCGAGGCGAGGCAGTGATGTGACACGGAAGCAAGTGACGATCAATTGGAGTAGCGGTGTCTACTTTAGTGATTTCCACCTTCCAGGGGCCAGATATGGTACCTACATACAGTAGTTGGACCAATGTAACTATGTATAAAATATCCATAGCCAGAATTCTTTTTATTTTGAATCAAGTCATTTTTATTAAACTTTTTTTACTAACAATAAAAGTAAACAAAAGAAATACAAAAACATCTGTTATAGCAGGGGTCCCCAACATTTTGAAGAGCAAGGGCCACTTAAGCGACTTGGTAACCGGTTGAGGGCCACAATCAGCAGAGTGGGTG
The DNA here is from genome assembly GCF_965119305.1 of Pelophylax lessonae. Lineage (NCBI taxonomy): Eukaryota > Metazoa > Chordata > Amphibia > Anura > Ranidae > Pelophylax > Pelophylax lessonae. Next base: position 255,243,198 of record NC_138773.1, on the reverse strand, counting down.
GATGACAGGTCCATGTCCACTTCGCATATGCGAAGCAGACACGGACACAGCCCGCTCTACTCCATGGGCCCTCCAATTCACCCAGATGGAAGGGGACGAATCCCCATCAGTTTTTTTAGCGGATCGGATTGGAGGTAGGCGGGTATAACCGGACACAATTCCATTTACATCTGACCCTCCATAGAGGGGAATGGGGGGTCTGAAAAATAGAAAGGCGGACCTGATCAGACTGATCGTGTGAAAGGGGCCTAAGGCTGCTTTCACACTGATGTTTACCTGCACAGCGAGTGTTGCGGAGTGCACCTGTGGCTTTCCTGACGGTTATCTGCACTTTGCCATAGAATTCTATTATATCCTGCAGATGTGGAACACTTTCTGAAAGCGCACCAAGCCCACAGGTAAAAACAGAAGTCTATGACTGAGTGCAGGTAACCCGCAGGTGCAAGTTTGAAAGCAGCCCAGTGTAGATAGTGTACCAGTGTTGAAAACAGATGTGCCCATTGCTGTTTGATTTTAATTAAAAACTGAACTCAGACGTCACTTCTTCTTAAGGATTTCTGCAGGTATGGCTGGCTGCTGCTGTCCCCCAAGGGTATGGCAGGTGGCTACTGCTGTCCCCCAGGCAGATATAGCTTGCTGCTGCTACTGTTCCCCAGGCGGGTATGGTTGGATGCTGCTGTCCCCTAGGGGGGTATGGCTGGCTGCTGCTGTCCCCCAGGTAAGTATGGCTGGCTGCTGCTGTCCCCCAGGTGGGTATAGCTGGTGACTGCAGTCCCCCAGGAGGGTATGGCTAGCTGCTACTGTCCCCAGTATCGATGGCTGCTGCTGTCTCAAGTGGAGTGCATTTGGTATTACTCCACCTGTGACAGGAGTCGGTTCTATACCGGAAGCATCGGCTCTACTCTACTGCAGTCACATGCTTCCTCTACAGCTGGCTCCATTCTGCACACTGATGCTCTGGGATGGCGGGTCGGGGAACCCGCGATCTGGGCTTTCCGACCAGCAATCCCAGGGCAGGAGGTTGTGGGCCACATCAAAGGGTGCCACGGGCCGCATGCGGGCCAGCGGTTGGGCACCCCTGTGCTACAGCATACAAATTTGTCTTTTGGAACAAGTACGACACATAATACAGAGCATGAATTGAGATAGAACAGTAACAGAAAAATTAACTCTTTTAAAGAACATTATAAGACTCTCTGATCGTGTGAACACAAACGTAAGTCATCAGATATCAAAAATAACCCTCTCACAGTGTACCTCACCATATAGAGGAAAGAGTTGGAATACTTCTTTAACTACAGATGTTCAGAGGTGGTCAGAAAATGGAAAAAAATTAGGAAAACTGTTAAAACAATTAAAAATTTTGAAGCCTGATGATGCATCTCTTTACCCTGCTGCCCTAGGCACTGGCTCTTGAACACCATCATGGTAAATAAAACTGTGTCCTTACTGTGAAATGTATTTATTTGATTTGACCTTATTTGGCCTTATTTCTTGTAACAGGAGTGGGAAATGCTACAGCCTGTGTACTGCGTGAAGTTATCTATGTCAGCGGTGGTCACTATGGTTACAGAGGAAGTTGCACGTATGATAAGATTCAGAGTTTTCACTTGGATATAAATGAGTGGAGCATCTTATCAGTCTGTCCCCATCCAGGTAAGAAAACATGTAACAGTCAAAAAATGTGAATTGGAATTTAGGTTAATTAGTACTCAACTCCCCCACCGCTATGTTTTTTTTATCTGCAGTGCTGCAGTACTCTTCAAAGCACATACTCTCCTGCACAGAGAATCCAGCATTGTCCCACTGTGATTAGCTGTTCAGATGCCAAACAGTGGATCCCTTCCTCCATCTTGGTCCTCTTCAGCTGGCTTCCTCTTCTGGGTGTAGGCAGCAAGTTCTAATTTTGTGCCTCTGGAGTAGTCCCCCCAGGCTTTGTGCACCGATCCTGCAGCCTCCTGGGAGATGTGATATAATAATGGCGCTTTTCCACTGCATGGAACCGAACGGTTCGGCTCGCTTTTGTGCTTTTCCACTGCTGGTACCGCATGGTATGGTGTAGGAACGGTTCAGTACGGTACGGTACGGCGGCGCTTTTCCACTGCATGGAACCAAACGGTACGGCTCTCAAAAACAGTACCACCTCGATTGTGGTCCCGGTACCATATCCCACAATCCTTTGCATGCAGTCACTACTAGCCACTGCTTGGTCAGAGAATCCCACCCACCCCGTTGTTATCCCACCCACTTAACTTTAGTACTACTTTCGTGGAAAAGCAAACCATACCGTACCGAACCGTTCCAACACCGTACCATGCGGTACCAGCAGTGGAAAAGCAAACCAGGCCAGGCAGGGCCAAGCAGGGCCGAGTAGAGCAAAGCCAGTACTTGCAGTGGAAAAGTGCCATAAGTATTCCAGGAGGCTGCAGGACACACCATTCTGGCCTAGGCTGGAAAGGCAGTGGGAGCTAAAGATTGAAAAAAATATAAAAATATATATATAAAAGAAAAAACAAAAAAATGTCCTTGAATCTGCTTGTGGTGAGAGGGAGTGTTAAAGCAGAACTAACTTTCTTTTGGGAGTTTCTTTCCAATTTAATAGAATGTTTCAGTGGACAACACACTCTGAAAGTAGAAAATTTGTTTTAACCCTTGCCGCTGCCCCCTGGCCCTTTAAGAAAAACAAAATGCTATGGGGTGGAAGCAGTTTTAAGGTTTTCGTGACTTTTGTGATTGGCTTTGACAGCAGTGACATGATTGTAAGCTCCCAATCACACGTATGCATCCGGAGCTTCCCATGACATCTTAGTTACTGTGCTAGGAGTGCCCAGTGAGCGCGCTGTCCGAACAGAAAAACATTCCCCATGGACGCATATACAGTGTCTCACAAAAGTTTCATTTTTGTAATTATTTTGTTATATCTTTTCATGTGACAACACTGAAGAAATGACACTTTGCTACAATGTAAAGTAGTGATTGTACAGCTTGTATAACAGTGTAAATTTGCTGTTGCTTCAAAATAACTCAACACACAGCCATTAATGTCTAAACCGCTGGCAACAAAAGTGAATACACCCCTAAGTAAAAATGTCCAAATTGGGCACAAAGTGTAAATATTTTGTGTGGCCAACATTTTTTTCCAGCACATCTTAACCCTCTTGAGCATGGCGTTCACCAGAGCTACACAAGATGTCACTGGAGTCCTTTTCCACTCCTCCATGATGGCATCACAGGACTGGTGGATGTTAGAGACCTTGTGCTCCTCCACCTCCTGTTTGAGGATGCCCCACAGATGCTCAATAGGGTTTAGATCTGGAGACATGCTTGGCCAGTCCATCGCCTTTACCCTCAGCTTCTTTAGCAAGGCAGTGGTCATCTTGGAGGCGTGTTTGGGGTCGTTATCATGTTAACATTCTGCCCTGCAGCCCAGTCTCCGAAGGGAGGGGATCGTGCTCTGCTTGCACAGTACATTATTATACAGGATTTATATAGCGCCAACATTTTGCGCATTGCTTTGCAATATGAAGGAAGACAATACAGTTACAAGACAATTCAATACAGGAGAACTTAGAAGGCCCTGCTCGTTAGAGCTTACATGTTGGCATTCATGGTTCCCTCAATGAACTTTAGCTCCCCAGTGCCGGCAGCACTCCCACCACCATGCTTGACTGTAGGCAAGACACACTTGTCTTTGTACTTCTCACCTGGTTGCCGCCACACACGCTTGACACCATCTGAACCAAAAAAGTTTATCTTGGTCTCATCAGATCACAGGACATGGTTCCAGTAATCCATTTCCTTAGTCTGCTTGTCTTCAGCAAAATGTTTGCAGGCTTTCTTGTGCATCATCTTTAGAAGAGGCTTCCTTCTGGTACGACAGCCATGCAGAGCAATTTGATGCAGTGTGCAGCGTATGGTCTGAGCACTGACAGGCTGACCACCCACCTCTTCAACCTCTACAGCAATGCTGGCAGCACTTATACATCTTTTTCCCCCCAAAAAACCTCTGGATATGACTCTGAGCACATGCACTCAACTTCTTTGGTCGACCATAGTGAGGCCTGTTCTGAGTGGAACCTGTCCTGTTAAACCGCCGTATGGTCTTGGCCACCGTGCTGCAGCTCAGTTTCAGGGCCTTGGCAATCTTCCTTTAGCCTAGGCCATCTTTATGTAGAGTAACAATTCTTTTTTACAGATCCCCAGAGAGTTCTTTGCCATGAGGTGCCATGTTGAACTTCCAGTGACCAGTATGAGACAGCGTGAGCGATAACACCAAATTTAACCACTTACCGCATACTAACGTAGGTCTACGTCGGTAAACTTTGCGGTAGTGTACCGGGATGATGCCTCTAGCTAGAGACACCATCCCGGTACCGTGGTTTGAAGCCGACGGTTGGCTTTCCGTCGGTACCGACCGATGCGGCTCGGGAGCCACTCGATCAGTACCCGGGGGGGCGGGAGGGGGGGCTTTGCTCGGGGCTCCCGTCCCACCGGGAGCCCCGAGCACCCAGCCGGCGCGTCCGCCGGCTGGATGGAGTCCCGATGAATGCCGGAAACGGCATCGATCGGGTCTCCGTTGACGTAACCCGGAGGCGGCGTCCATGACGTCACTTCCGGGTTACTGTGCTGCAAAAGGCGGCAAATTTGAAAATCGGCTGTATGCAAAAACGCCGTTTTTGGCGTTTTGCATACAGGGAAGTGTAGTGGAGGGGTCTAGGGTCTTTTAGACCCTCGATCCCTCCATAAAGTGTACCTGTCACACATATTGCTGTCACAAGGGATGTTTACATTGCTTGTGACAGCAATAAAAGTGATCAGATTTTTTTTTTTTAAACTGTAATAAAGTTAAAAAAATAAATAAAATAAATGGGAAAAAAAAAAAAAATGTAGCCGCCCCCGTCACCGTTAGCTCGCGCACAAAAAAAACCGTATACGCAAGTCGAGCCGCAAATTAAATCGCTGTTCAAACCACACATGTGAGGTATAGCCGCGATCGCCAGAGCGTGAGCAATAATTTTAAAAAAAGAGCTACACTCTAACTCTAAACTGGTAACCGTTAAATAAATTTAAAGCGCCGCAGATTGAGATCTCTATTGACCGTAGTTTGTCGCCATCCCACGGGGGGGGCGCAATTTTAAACCGTAACATGTTGGGTATCTATTTACTCGGCGTGACATGTTCTTTCACAATATACAAAAAAAATGGGCTAACTTTACTGTTTAGTATTTTTTAAATGCAGTGAAATGTGATTTTTCAAAATTTTTCCAAAAAAATGGCGCCTTAAAGACCGCTGCGCAAATACCGCGTGACAAAAATGATTGCAATGACCGACATTTTATTCTCCAGAGTCTTTGCTAAAATAATATATATAATGTTTGGGGGTTCTAAGTAGTTTTCTAGGAAAAAATACTGGTTTTAACGTGTGAACAAAAAGTGTCCAAAATAGGGCTGGGGCTTAAGTGGTTAACACACCTGCTCCCCATTCACACCTGAGACCTTGTAACACTAACGAGTGACATGAAACCGGGGAGGGAAAAGGGCTAATTGGGCCCAATTTAGACATTTTCACTTAGGGGGTGTACTCACTTTTGTTGCCAGTGGTTTAGACATTAATGGCTGTGTGTTGAGTTATTTTGTTATACAAGCTGTACACTCGCTAATTTACATTGTAGCAAAGTGTAATTTCTTCAGTGTTGTCACATGAAAAGATAGAATAAAATATTTACAAAAATATCGGGGGGGGGGGTGTACTCACTTTTGTGAGATACTGTATGTGGCTGCTCGGCGTTAAAATCCACCCATCCAGTGGTCGTGTATATGCTTACAGCTGGCGGGAACACATTAAGGGGTAACAATGAAGTGCTTTGCTTTAGACCATTATGAAAACAGCTAAAAAAGATATCTAAAACAACAAACTGAACAAAAATGTAATATATTAAATCTAATCAGTCCTTAGATCTGGTTGCTGCTTATATTTTCATTTCTCAGACTAAGTATATTTTCAGCAAATACAGAAAATACCTATAGAAAATACAGTAGAAAAAAAATACCTGATCTGGACAGAAATACAGTTTCCTTGTCACTTCCTGAAAGCTGAACTGAAGGCACAGATATTATTTTCCTTCTGTAAACTGTAAACTAATCTCCCCAACCCACATGTAATGAGAATAAGACCTTATTGTAGTCCAGTCTGTATGATAACAATGGCATGTCTCATATCTAAGCACTAGTAAACCGGTAATATAGCAAATTACTACACACCATTGTGTTGGGTTTTAGATACTGTTTAAAAAATACATACTACAAGGCTGCCATACAACACCCAAAATTGACAATGAATAATGTGACCAGTGTGATCTTGACTTAGGCTGGCCATACACAGTACCATTTTAGTTTTAGTCCCATTTTAGTCATCTGCAATTGATTTCGCTTTAGTCACAGTCTTTGATTAAAAAGCCAATTTAGTTTTAGTCCCATTTTAGTCATCCTATTTTACCCGACTAAAATCTCCAGTACATTTTAGTCAAATCAAATAAAATAATTTTAGTCAACTCAAATCGAACGTGTTTAGTTAAATTGTAATGCATTATTTAAGCATTTCTATAGAATTTCCAAACTCATTATATACTCTTGGAGTAAAAAAATCTAATATAATGTTATTATTTATGGTATTAAGGTTTGAACAAACTCAGAGATACAGATTTAGCCACTGTGGATGATCTGATGAGGGGGTCTGTTATGCTGTACAGTGTTCTGGACGGCGGTCTGAAGAGGCCTGTAATGCTGCAGAGTGCTCTGGACGGCGGTCTGAGGAGGCCTGTAATGCTGCAGAGTGCTCTGGACGGCGGTCTGAGGAGGCCTGTAATGCTGCAGAGTGCTCTGGACGGCGGTCTGAAGAGTCCTGTAATGCTGCAGAGTGCTCTGGACGGCGGTCTGAGGAGGCCTGTAATGCTGCAGAGTGCTCTGGACGGCGGTCTGAAGAGGCCTGTAATGCTGCAGAGTGCTCTGGATGGCGGTCTGAGGAGGCCTGTAATGTACAGTGCTCTGGACGGCGGTCTGAAGAGGCCTGTAATGCTGCAGAGTGCTCTGGATGGTGGCCTGAGGAGGCCTGTAATGTTGCAGAATGCTGAATGGTAGTCTCAGGTCTAAGGGATGGCCTGTAATGCACAGTGCTCTGGATGCGGCCATGCCGGTGGTCACTGGTCAGAGGAGGCTTGTAATGCTGCACAGTGCTGGATGTTGGTCTCAGGTCTGAGGGATGGCCTGTAATGCACAGTGCCCTGGAGGCCACTGCCAGTGGTCAGAGGAGGCCTGTACTAATGCACACACAGTGCTTTGGACGGACGGTGGTCTGGGGGGAGGCCTCTGGCCTGCTGTATTTGTAATATACACTAGTACTGCACACTCACAGTCTGCTCTCTGCTCTGGACGTGGGCGGTCATCTCGTAAGTTGGGACTTAGGAGTGGGACAGTCTTGTCGGGACTCGGGAGGCCTGGCTGTAATGCACAGTTTCTGCTCTGGTCTCTGGCAGTCGTCATGGACGGTGCACACAGTCGCTTCAACTCTCTTGCTTGCTGGGAGCGGAAGCAGGCGGAGCTCCATGAAAACTGGAAGTTAGTTCATGATGGTAAACATCCCTGCCTCACATTTTTGTCCCGTTTTTGTTCGTTAATGAAAACAGATTTGGTTTTTCGTCATAGTTTTCGTCAGAAGACAAAAATGTGCTGTACTTTTAGTTTCATTTTGAGCGCATGCATGCAAATGCGTTGTCACAGCAACACTTCCCTTTACATTCCAAGCTGGTTACACTGGCATCCTATTGCTGTCCGGCACTTTTGCCCTTGTGTCGCGGTGACGTCTCGAGTTTCGACTCGGCTCTCAAACGTCTGCGGCTCTGTGTCAGTGTAACGCTCCTGCGTTTTTGTAACAAGATGGATTTGCAGCTGCAGAAATCTCCACTCAGCAGTCATGTAGAGATGTGTTGAAATACCAATTCCAACTCCCAAGACTCATCACTGTGGCCTGCCTGATTCAGCATACAAATATACACACTCAATAAGATGTTCCTGGAGTGATAGATGTATATAGCAGTATAGTGGTGATGTGCTGAAGGGACAGGTATGAACAGTGACAGTAGATGGCAAGCACTCGAGAGAAATGTTCAGGAGAGTATAGATGGTAACAGGTAGGATGCAGATAGGTTAGCAATCATGTATGGTAGTAGGTGGTAGAATAGCAGATGACATACAGGAGAGACTAACCCAGTGCAAGGATAGATGTTAGTAGGCTCAAGAGCTAGCAATCTAAATAACAGTGCAGATGATAGGTTTAGTATTGCATAGAGAGTGACAGTCTTTAGTGAGCAATAGATATAGTGTAAGTAGGTTTTATGGAGGTTTCCCCTGCGGGGTACTTATCACTAGAGAGTAGGTTAGTAGAGGGGTCCGGTAATGAGGAGTGATCCGGTAGCGAGATACAGGGATCAGGAGCGAGGTTCCGGTCTGTTCAAGGCAAAGGAAAGCAACTGGAGGTTCCAACAGCGAGACACACTAGCAAGCATGTGGACAGCCAAGCAGGTTGAGTGAAGGGTGGAAGCAGCAAGCCGAGAGTGATAGGGTAGCGAGATACAGGATCAGATATGACACAAGTTCAGGTAGCGAGACACAGGAGCGTGTGACATCTAGTATGCTGCTTCACTGATGGCAGGATCGAACCAACCATGCGGTTGAACGAACGATGTGAGTGAGACCGCCGGCGGTTGAAATAGCCACTCTGCGGCGCTCAGCAGTGACCTCATCGCTCTTAAAGGTATATGCGTACCACCTAAAGGGAAAGGTGGGACGCATTGAAAAGAAAGTAGTAAATAAGGGTACTAGAGGTACCAGAATCTTACAGTCAGCAGCCAGTTGCTGTACACCACGGCGGATTTCTTCCATTTTGCCCAACTGACTTATTGGACATTAACCCTTCTACATCTGGATACACTGGCTTGGTACTGTATCAATTTTAATGATGTCAATGATTTTAACTAATTTACTTACAATAAAACAGTATTAAGACTTCCAACTGGTCCCTTATACTTCACGAGGATATTATGTCTACTATACTATCCAATCTACTGTAGATAGCGCTGTATTATTACTTGGTTGCCAGTTTAGTTATGTGGTATACTAATCCTGACGGCTGCATCTGGTTGGCTCTGGGACAATGGACAGTGGGATTTGACACAGGGTTTAGCACTTGGGACACTTTGTTGTTATTTCCATGAAGTTCTTATTAGCTCATATAGAGATGTTTCTATTGTTTTTTCCAAACAAAATGGAATAGTATCCTCAACCTGGACATGGGCCAAATTGAAAAGAAAACTTGCAATGACCATGATGATGTTATGATTTTACAGAAAGAGACCACTCTGCCCATCAGAGTATTTAAAAAACAGAAAAAAGTACTTCAGATGCATTTAGGAACATTGTAAAGAGTAATGGCCGGATTACACGATAAGAAAATCGGCCGAAAATTTCCGTTCAGCGAACGATCGGCAGTTATTCTACTCATTAATGCCCAGCCATCAATGAGCGATATCGATATTGTGAACGGAAAATACAGTTTGAAAAAAACGAAAAATTCTGTCGTCTCGTTTGCGAATGAACGATATTCTATACATTGGTGTTAAGGTCGTTCATTTGAAATCTGTAGAACATCATCACGCTGAACAATGTTTCGATAGTCGGCGGTCAACGGTCGGGCAATATTCGGCCCGTGTATGTTGGCAACGTTTTCGATCAACGAACACTTTTTCATAAGTCGGTGGTCGAATGATCGGGCGATATTCTACTCGTGTATTCCGGCCATAACTGTGTTAGCACTATTTAAAGTGTTAATTCACCTTTTCAGAAAATCTGAAAAGATTACCTAACATCGCACCCCCTCTCCACTCCACCCCCCACCCCGGCTCCCACAAATCGCTCCACCGGTCCAAGGATTTGAAATTCCCTCTGCTTTCTCTCCTCTCTGTCCAGCGCTGCTAGTACGGACCAAACAGATTCTGATTGGTCAGCGCCATCCATGTGATAGTGCTGACCAATTAAAACCAGTCTGGTCCGTACTATCAGCGCTGGATGGAGAAGAGAGAAAGCAGCGGGGATTTCAAATCCCCAGACCAGTTGAGAGGCCTGCGGAAACCTTGACACCCAGGAACGGCCACCATGGCTGTTCCTTCAGAATCCAAAGCCATAAATGACGGCTCCCCATGCATGCTGGAAGGAAGATGGGTGAAGATGGAAGCGGCCTCGTTTTCAGGGAAGTTTCATATAATTGGCTAGTATGCGAAGCTGTTTTCACCTCTTGCCATGTTTATGTACTTTTGATGTACCTTAGATGTAGTGCTGTTGTTTTAAAGATATATACCTCATTTTGCTAAAAACAAATAAGTATATTGAAATGAAATGCTTACATGCAGCGTTTCTTTCCATAAACAATGTTCTAATCACTTGGAATGTGCTTTTAAACTTGCTATAGAATTCGACCACTACAGGAGTTGATTCACTAGCACAGCCACAGTCCTCCCTCCCTCCTTGTATGTCATAGGTCTCTTCTCTTCTGGGAGTGCCTAATTACTGTCTGTACTGGCCCAGCTCCTCCCTTCACCTCCCTAATTTTTTTTTATTGTAGCTGGAGAAAGAAGCAAATGGGAAAACTATTAAAGCGGTAGTATACTCTAAAAAAAAAAAGAAACCCTGCAAGACAAAGGCATAATGAGCTAGTATGCATCGCATACTAGCTCATTATGAAATAGTTACCTTAAAACGAAGCCCCGACACGGACCCCCGGACACCGCTGTGGGAGCGGACATGATCCCTCGGCGTCTCTTCCGGGTTCGGCAGCTCCGGCGCTGTGAGTGGCCGGAGCCGCAATGACGTCAACCTGCGCATGCGTGCAGGGTTTTAACTTTCCGGCAACTTCCCGGCAAGGAACTCTGAAGGTAATGTTTGACATTCAAAGTGTATTGAATGTCAAACATTACCTTAAAATTTCTAGAATCATACGTGAATACTGTATATAAGGATCATAGGGAGTGTGGAATTTTATGCCACGTCTTACACAAATGTATCATTTTTTTGCAAATATAAGGAGAAATAAGTTATTAGAAGGAAGTATGTTATAGCCTATAGGAAAATTTTAATATATTTTTTAATTATTTTCTAAAGCTGAGATCGTGTCATCTTTTTTCCAGAGTATGGACTGTGTTCGGTGGCACTACATAACAAGCTGTACCTGATCGGAGGTCAGACCACCACTACTGATTGCTATGACCTTGAGCGCAATGAATGGGTGGAGCTTGCCCCAACAATGGAGCGGAGAATGGAATGTGGAGCCATCGTCATGAATGGATTTCTTTATATTACTGGTGGTTACTCCTGGTCTAAAGGCACCTACTTGCAGAGTATAGAGAGGTACAATCCAGAGACTGATAAATGGGAACTAGTTGGAAATCTCCCCAGCCCTATGCGTTCCCATGGCTGTGTCTGCGTGTATAGTGCATAGGCGCTAACTATGTACATTGATCCAATATGTGATACAAACAATTCAGCTCAGGTTTGAGGAGCTAAAGTGGGTCCAAACAACTCCTTATGCTGCCCGTATACAGCCATCTTCATGAGTATAGAAGCATATTTTTTAGCTACCCCTGAGGGGTAGTTTAGTCATTTTGAGGAATGTCAATGCCATTAAACCACGCTTCTGTAGAGTGCAAATGAATGGCTTGCATGTTCAATATCTACTGAATGGATGGGGGGAATACAGTAATACAATGGCAGAATGCACACAGGCACGTAATCATTGTATAACTGCTTCACTTGGCTCTGGTAGCAAAAACCAGATATATGAAAATGGATGAATCTTTTAAGACAGGGGTGTCCAACCTCTGGCTCATGGGCCACACGCGGCCCTAGACAGCTATGAATACAGCCCAACACAAAATAGTAAACTTACCTAAAAATTTTGACTTTTGGGAAATTATTTGTAAAAATGCATACACATGTGGCTGATGAAAATATTGACAGTGTGTCCAGTGCTTACTGGACTTTTCACAATCACGCTTTATTCATGGCATCTGTTTTCGGCAGCACCTAAATTTGTGAGCAACTATTGAAGCATGTGAAGGGCAAAATTAGAACCAAAATATCTGGTGAGCATCTTGAGAATTTATTGAGTTTTAAATATCGCACTAATATTATGTTGCCCTCTTTTACTTTTATAATAAAAAATATTACAAAAAATATGAAGTTTTATTACACAGAAAGGTACATTATCTATATCAGTGATTGTCCACCCAAAAGGGGAAGCTCTGCTTCTCGGCCTCCTCCCTCCCTCCGCTGCCACATTTGGCACCTTTTGGGGGGGGGGGAGCGGGTACTTGCCACTCCCACTTTTGCCTGAGTATGCCGCAGCAAACTCAGCCTGAAGTTCAGCCCCCTCCTTCCCCCCGCAGTGGCCCAATTGGAGAGCGCAGCGTGCTTCACGCATGAGCAGTAGGGAACCGGCATTGAAGCCACAAGGCTTCACTACCGGTTTCCCTTAGTGGAGATGTCGGTGGCAGCACCTGATAGTTGATTGAAAAATCGTTTCGGGTGAGGACACCGCTAGATTCCTGGACAGGTAAGTGTCCTAATATTAAAAGTCAGCAATTACAGTATTTGTAGCTGCTGACTTTTAATGTTTTTTGTGGGGGGAAGGACCGGAGCTCCCCTTTAACTTGTGATCTGCCCGACTTTTTCTTCTCATCAGCTATCCTTATTCTTTTTTATGTTTTGTGTGTTTTGTATTTTATTTGTGATCCAAGACCATTCCTCTTTTTTCACTGTGAGCCAGGAAGGTCAAGAGATTGGACACCCCTGCTGTAGGAAAAGGCCGGTTGTTTGATCAGCAGCTGTCATCAGCAGAGGCGAAGGAGAACGCTGGGTTACACAGCATGGAGTAACTAGCATGAGAAATGTTGACTTCACTGCAGACTGACAGCCTCTATACTGACAGCCACACGTTAGTATACTAAGATTGCCTTTCCCAGCATATAGCAGCCATATGGGCAGAAATGTTCATCTTTAATTAAAGTCCAACTCCAGCCAAAAATATTTTGTTTTAATGTGGTTGAATCGGGGAAGGGTTAGAGCCTTTGTCAGGTGTTTATTGTTGTCTGTGTCCAGGGGCTGACTCTCAACTTTCAGCGCAGGGGGCAAGTACAAACCAGAGGCCCATGGTGCAGCGACTTAGCCCCCCCCCCACTCTCTCTCTTCCTGGCCTCCTCCTGACCCCCCATTCCAGGCTGAAGCTCCTCTCCAGATACTCTCTACTTACCGGCCAAATCCGGTTTCCCGACCTGGCCAGCATGGGAGGTTGGGGGGAGCTGGGACAGCTCGGTCGGGGCTGGCCGGAGGAGGAGAGTCTCCAGTGGGGCATGGAACCGGCCTCTGCTCAGACATGGCTTACACCATCCATGCTGGGGGGGAGGGCTGCGCTCTGTCCTTGTCTTTATCCTGCACTCAGTAGGTCAGCGGCTTGGACTTTATACTTCTCTTCACCAGGAATCATTTAGGTATGTCTGTGGCAGAAGCAGTGCAGCCTTTTTATGGGGCATTAGAGTGGCCCGGGGGGGCAATTGCCCCCCTGCCCCCTGCCCCCTAGCCCAGTCCTCCCCTGTCTGTGTCTCTACTAAAGAGCTTTTCCTTTAGTAGAGACGTAGGGAAATCTTTCCAATAGGGACATAGACAGAAGCACTTTTTCCTAATATGGTGAAGTTTAACTCTTGTATACTCTGAGCCAGTGTTTCTCAACCTTTTTTCAGCCATGGCACCCTTTAAAATTATGGACAGTATCGAGGCACCCCTTTCTAAAATGTAAAAAACTATTCTAATAGCTTTACCCAATGCAGGGACATGCACACGTAGGACACCCAACGTTGGAGGTGATTTATTCTTCCAAAGCAAATACACTTTTGCACACTGGTACAGACTGGTATTCCAATGTTTCTCTTCTCCCTCAATTTCTCTCCATCAGTCAGCTATCGTCACCCTAGTGCTGATGGAGAGGGGCAGAGGAGGGTCAAACAAGGATACTGTGAAGGCGACAGACATCCTCCTTATTAACCAATGGTGACATTGGTTGTTAGGATGCATAATGAAAACCTGTGGCTTTGTGTAATTAAAAGGCAAGCTTGATTCACCTGCTGGCTTGTATACAATTTTTGATCAATTTTTAGGCCTTTTGCCAAGGCATCCCTGAAGAAACCATTTAAACACCCCAGGGTGCCCAGGTACCCTGGTTAAAAAAGGCTGCTCTATACAAAACATTTTGCTGGAGTTAGGCTTTAAACAACATTTTGCATGATCTTTTTAAAAGTGTAAATGACCTCTAAATATGTGTACCTGGTGTACCTAGAAACGTGTAAATGTCTCCCTAGGTAAAATGTGTCTGTGCTGCACCTATCAGCATTGTATATCACTGCACATCACTAGACATTGCATGGATATTAATGGATATAAAGTATCTTAGCAATGCTGATGGAGGAATTGCTGCTAGTGAGACATTAGCAGGCCTGCAGATATGTTGTACAGCATTGCAATGTCCTTAGTAATGGGATTTTTTTTGCTGATTTAGAACAAACGCTTATACTTGGATTCAGTAAGAGGTTTGTCGAAGCTGCTTGCAATTATGAGCATTTGAAGAATACATCCTGCCAGTATGGTAATGGCCATAGACAGCAAACAGACCTCATATGTACTGATGGGCTCCCTGCATCTCATATCAGTTCATTTGGAAAGGAAAATTATACCATATTCAGGATGATAAAAAACACATCAGTATAGTGATACATATACATGGCTAAAAAGCACAGGAAAATGTAGAAGTATAAAAGTTATACTTTCGATCAAAACAAAAGGGAGAGGATGGGGAAAAAATAGTAAATTGAAAGGGCTGTCCACAGTCAGTGCCGGGACAAGGTCACCGAGAGCCCAGCACTAACATGCTAGGCTGGGCCCCCCCCCCCAAATGTATGAGCATTATGTGTCAGCAGAAACCCCCCCCTCAAAAAATATTGGGCACTTATCTGCATAATTACCCCTTCAGCATAAATCCCCCCCCAGCACAAATCTCTGCCCCTCCACCCCCCCCCCCCCAGCAAAAATTCCCAGCCCAAAAGAAATCACCCCTCCTAGAGCAAATCCTCCACCCCTCTAATTTGCCCTCTGAGTACACATTCTCGCCCCCCCTACTCTAAATCCCCCTTCTAGCACAAACATCCCTCCTCCTCATACAAGCATCCCCCAATCATCCCTACTAACAAAAATCCTCCCCCCAAAAAACAATTATCCTCCTAGTACAAATCTCCTCCCCCTCTACCATATCACCTCTTCTAGCACAAACCCTCCACCCCTCTAATTTCCCCTTTGAGTACACATTCTCGCCCCCTACTCTAAATCCCCCTCCTAGCACAAACATCCCCCCTCCTCATTCAAGATTCCCCCAATCATCCCTACTAACAAAAATCCTCCCCCCAAAAAACAATTATCCTCCCAGTACAAATCTCCTCCCCCTCTACATATCACCTCTTCTAGCACAAATCCTCTTCCTCCATTTCCCCAATCACCACTCCTAGCAAACACATCCAAATTTCCCCTCCTAGAACAATTCTTACCCCATGCTGCCCCCCAAAATTCCTCCTCCCAACACAAATCCCCTCCCTCCTCAATCACCTTGCGTTGCCCCCCACCACACATGCTACCACAGTGCCCAGGGCAGCCTCCCTCTTGCCCACCCCTTGTCCCGGCCCTGTCCGCAGTAAAAAATCATTTACATTTTTAGTTAAAGCTGGAGAGTCGTAGAACTGCAGAAATGATGTTACTTTATGAAAATGACTTTGGTTCAGCTTTGTACAATCAGATTCTTCATAAGCCACCCCTGGAGGGCTCTTGGAGATGCTGCAAATGGCTGTAATAGCTTGTTCTACACACAGTGTGTGGCCAGTGCTCAAACACTGCTCACCCCATCATCTCAGCCATTCAGGAAATCTCTTGTATTTTCTCAATGAATACAAAGCATTCTCTGAATGGATGAGGTGGAGAGAAGAGGAAGATGACGTCATGATCCACCTAACAGTCTCTTGTATCAGGGAATTTATTAGGCAGAATTCACACTGTTTCTTTGTGATAAAACATGACAAAGCATCATTCTGAATGGCACCTCAGTGCATTTCCTAATGCACTGCATTGCACTGGCGCACACTATAACGCACCGTAACACACTACTGTGCGATGTGGAGCGTTGCGTTGCTAAAAACGGTGCATGAACTTTTTGTGTGTTCTGGAACTTTAGGCAGCTTATTCCAAAGACAACGCAGAACATTCAAATCAATCTGTTTGAGCTTTGCATATTTTTTAGTCCTGTATTTTGCAAGTTTTTTTGCAAAAATGCGCATAATGCTTGACGTATTTGGCACGGCATTATCAATGAATGGCACTGCAAGTGCGACATGCCTTTTTTACACATTTTTTGTATGTATACAAAATCGTGCAATTTTTGGGGGGGGGGGGGGGGGGCTCATGCACCACTGTAATGTGAAAGCAGCCTTAATGCAACAAGCGTTAACATGTGACATAACATATAATAACGCACAGCACAGATGTAAATGGGTCCTGGGTAATATATATGTGCTTGTGTTCCTGGGTCTGCACACTCGCTGTGGCTATTATGAGGTGTTCCCATTTTCTAAAACTGGAGTTCTATATACTGTATACCCAAAACTCCAAGAAAAGGAGCAGGGAGAATTTTTACAGAGTAATCCTACTTTCGTTTAGAAGAAAACATTCCCCTCTGGGTGAGCAATGTACATTTCAGGGATTTTAACAAGCTTTGTTGCAGATTTCTACCTTTTGTTATTCTGAAGAAATAGCTGTCTATGTCCATGTGCAGAGTGAATCTGTATGGGAGTGACATATAATTATCAATCAGCTGCTGCACCTGCAGGGCTCTAATGAGAAAGTGGCAGGGTCTGCATCCCTTTAGACGTGATTTCCCTTTGGGAGTATTTCACTAAAAATGTAATTTCTCTTACGTCCTCCGACAGTCGCCGCCGCCTCTAAGTCATCACTGTTGGGTATTGACTTCCGCTCCGCAGGAGTAGCTAGGTTTTGTTGGAGGGGAATTTTCATTAGGGGTTCTGTACACCATCTGTGTACAGAACTCCCCCAGGTTGCCATATTGCATTGTATTGCAAGCAAAGGTAATTTTTAACAACAATCAGTTACAATATGACTTGAGTCAACATTTTATACGCTATATTATTTTTTTTTTAATGTGTTACATTTTTTTCCCCACAAAAGTGGAGTTACCCTTTAAGTATTTATTTTTGTCTTTTAGTTGAACTCAATGGACATTTTTTTTTTCAATTTATATAATCATGCTGGCTTTTCATGGTGGCGTATCCAGAACAAAATAGAAGTCAAGGGCTGATATCTCTTACAGACTCCACCTATTAAAAAAATAGCACTTCATAATGGACTGGCCAATAACAAAATGATTTTATAATTATGTCCTATACCAGTGATGGCAAACCTTGGCACCCCAGATGTTTTAAACTACATTTCCCATGATGCTTAACTACTAATACAATGCATGAGCATCATGGGAAATGTAGTTCCAAAACATCTGGGGTGCCAAGGTTCACCATCACTGCCTTATACTATTTATAGCCGCTCCCTGCACAGTGCCATACAACAACACTTTCGAGAAAAAAAATCCCAGGGGTGTAAAGGGTTAATAAAATGACACCCGTACTGAGAATATATTTCTGACGCTATTGCTGATGTCTTCTTTTGGAAGTGATAGTTTCTTGGCCATCATGCTTATCCAATGGCCTCATTGCTTTCAGTCTGACTTCACTTGCTGCATGCTTGATGTGGATCATTGATTCCCAATGGATTGACAGAGACATAGCATTTTCACAAGGAGGCCAGCAAGAAGGTCTCACCACCGGATTACCGCCATTGTAATGATTAAAAGGTCATTTTGGGGTTGACTGCACCACTGCTAATGCATGAGACTGTAATTATTATGCATACATACAATGGTCTGATTTTTGTCTTCCAGTACAGTATCCTGCTGACATTCTCCAATGATAATGAATCAATGCTGTTATAAAAAAAATATCCCTAAGCTTTTAAAATGTGAACTTTTCCACTTGAAGAAATGTATATTAATAGTCCATTGTTTTTTAAAGAATTTTATGAAGAAACAATTCCTTTAACAGAGCACAAGCTTTCTTTCTCAGCTGTCAATGGGTTAATTTGTATTTGATGATTTGTACATATTTTGAAATGTTTGTACAATGGCTCTTTGTTGAAAATAAAATAAATGCGTCTAATTATTTGTCCTATTTATAATCTGTCATTTTCATAATGATACTTATACAGTATATTACATAATGTATATTTTATTAATATGTTTAATTATTATAATATAAACCCCTACCCCTGGCCGCTATGCAGCCTCTCAGTGGGTGGGCGCTGGCATTGAGCGGCCGCATATTTGCGTGCATTAGTGCAAACACAGCTGTGCTGAGAGCGCATGCCCAGTGCACTCCCGACACAGTTACCAGTGGGTACAGTACCGGTGCTACAGTCATGGCGGTCACATGATCAGAAACCCCACCTCCTGGCATCCTAAACCCTTTAAAGGGCTGGGAGGCACCAACTCCAAACGGTAATATATTTAAATGTGGATATGTTTATATAAAGTATATATGATTATTGTTGAAGTTTAGCTAAGAAAAAAAAATTTCCTGCAGCTTTAGTTACTTTACTTATCTGTAATGAAGTATGTCCCAGGATGTGCAGGCTGCTAGATTTTGTAGAAATCTTCACTGAGAACTGCCTGCCCTCTTCCTGTTGCTGAACTTGTAGTGCTGTGAGGGTTATTAGCTTTGGGTCACTGTACTTACCTTTTCTACACCCGATCCGGTCCGGTCCCACGCTGAGCTGTCAGTGGTGCCTTCAGCGTGGAGGCAAGAGAGGCACTCAGAAGCCCCATAGTAAGTCTATGGGTGACGTCACTTTCCATGGGTGACGTCACTTCCCATGGGTGACGTCACTTTCCAGGCATTTCACAGCTGTTGTCAGTCCTCTCCTGCACAGAGCTTCCACCGTTGGAGACCGGAACGGATCGGGTGTAGAAAAGGTAAGTACAGCAATTTTTCATTAACAGGGTTGGATAGAATGATCTTAGTATGTGGCAAAGAGCAGGATTAGCGTTAGGCCCCTTTCACGCAGGCTTTCAGATCAGGTTCGTCTGTCAGTTTTTCAGGCGGACCTGATCGGATTCTCCATGCAGCCCTATGGAGCAGCGGATGTCAGGGGTGACATCTCCGCTGACACCCGCTGGTATCCGATCCTGTCCGTGAAATCCAGACAGATGAAAACCCTATTTTCCATCTGTCTGGAGGATCGGATCGGATATAATCGACAGGTGGTCCGTTTTCATCCGATCTTCCATAGAGGAGCCGTTTTCATCCGATCTTCCATAGAGGAGAGCGGGGATCTGACAGGTTTGTCTCTGCAAAGTAAGCGGAGACAGACCTGTCATTTGCCTGCTCAGCGAGGATTGGCGGATCGATCCCCGCTGAGCAAAACAGAGTCCACCGGGCGGAAAGCCCACGTGAAAGGACCCTTGGTTAGTTTTTGACTGGACTTACTCTTTAAGCCCTGTACACACGATCCGAAATTTGGACGAAAAATATCACTTTCGAAGCGATCGTACGATAATCAGATCGTTAGTACAGAGCTTTTGAGAGCCGATCATGACAGTTTATCCAATATTATCCGATCGGACAAGCACAAAAAATGTTTCTCGTACGATACCAGATAGTATGATTTTCGTTTTAATCAGTACAGTTGTCTTTCAAAAATACAATACAAATACACTACAACACATTACATCTCTTCCCAATTTTGCAAAAAGAAAATGGACGATCTGTACTCTGATTTTTAGATGGTGTGTACGGGGCTTTAGTGCAGCAGAGACCCAAAGCTGATAACCCTCACAGCGCCAGAAGTTCAGTAGCAGGAAGAGGACAGGGCAGGAAGACTTCTACAGAATCCAGCAGCCTGCACGTCCTGGGACATACTTCATTAATGTAACTAAAGCTGTAGAGAAAACATGTTTTTAATTAAACTTCAGCTCTAGGCCCCTTTCCAGGGCAGCGGATGTCAGCGGAGACATGTCCACTGACATCCGATCCAATCCTGTCCGTCAAATGCGGACGGATGGAAACCCTATTTTCCATCCGTCTTGTGGATTGGATGAGAACAGACAGGCGGTCCGTTCTCATCCGATTCCCCCATAGAGGAGAGTGGGGATCTGACAGCTCCGTCTCCGCACACAGTCCCGAGACAGAGCTGCCATCCGCCTGCTCAGCGGGGAATCGGTGGATCGATCCCCTGCTGAGAAAAAGTGGACAGTGTGAAAAGGGCCTTAGGCCTCAGGCACACAGGATGTTATCTTTAACTTGCCTAGAAGCTTGCAGTGTTTTTGCAGAAAAAGAACACCAAATACTTGTAAAAGTTCTAACGCGTTTAAGCGCGTTTACATGCATCAAGCGCTTGGGTGTTAATTCATTTAATTTGCCAGAATAAATCATTTATTCTGAACACTGAAATTATTTAACACTGAAGAGCTAAACGTGTGTATCGTTATTACGCATTTAGGCACTCTACTCTGCCCAAACTCTGCTGCTCCTGGACGCACTGGCAGTGGTTTTAAACTCTCCTGCACCTAAACGCTGCTAAAAGTCTATGTGTATATGGACACACAGGCTAATATGTAGGGGAGTTTAGAGGCAGGGGCAAAAAATGCCAGACGCCCCTTAACCACTTAAGCCCCGGAAGATTTTACCCCCATTCCGACCAGGGGGTATTTTGCGATTCGGCACTGCGTGACTTTAACGGACAATTGCGCGGTCGTGCGACACTGTACCTAAACGAATTTGGCGTCCTTTTTTTCCCCCAAACAGAGCTTTCTTTTGGTGGTATTTGATCACCTGTGCGGTTTTTTGATCACGCGCTATAAACAAAAAAAGAGCGTCAATTTTGCAAAAATAGCAATATTTTTCACATTTTTTTATATGAAATTCCCCCCCAAAAAAATGTAAAAATCAAAATTTTTTAACATTTTCGGCCAATTTGTTTTATGCTACCTATGTTTGGTAAAAAAAATCGCAAAAAGCGTATTTTGATTGGTTTGCGCAAAAGTTATCGCGTTTACTAACAAAGGGAAAGATTTTTGTCATTTTTGTTGTTTTTTTTTTTAACGCATAATGGCGGCGATCTGCAATTTTTTTTGCGGTACTGCGACATTGCGGCGGACAGATCGGACCCTTGACTGACATTTTTGACACTTTTGGGGTTACCAGTGACATTTCTACAGTAATCAGTGCTATATATATGCACTGTTACTGTAAAAATACACTGGTAGTGAAGGGGTTAACTTTATTTGGGAGGGAGGGGCTGTGTGTGTCCCTAGGGGCGTGCTTTCTACTGTGATTGGCTGTGGCTTGAGCTGTATGGACACTGATCAACGGATCTACATAGTAGATCCATGTGATCAGTGTCTTTACAGCGAGGAGAATGACAGGTGGCTTGTTTACACAAGCTGCCTGACATTCTCTCTCTCCCCCGCCGATCGCAGAGTGGCCGGCGGACATCGGGTCCGCTGGTCACACGCGCGGGGGGGTCCGTGACCACACGGGAGAGGGAGCGCGCCTCCGGCGGCGCGCGCTCGCTCCCTAGACCCTCACAAGCAAGCAACGTAGCCCTACGTTAGTTTGCCTGTGAGGGGCTGACCGCCGACGTAGATAGTCGTGCGGCGGTCAGCAAGTGGTTAAAGCATGGGTGCTCAACCTGTGGCCCTCTATATGTTGCAGAACTACAAGTCCCATCATGTCTTTACCTTTGGGAGTCATGTTTGTAACTGTCAGCCTTGCAATGTATTCACTTCCCAGGCTGTCATGGACCCACCTCCTAGGGTCATCATGGTGGCCAGGGCTCAGAGTATTGCTGTACAGCGCTCACACATTATTATGTCAGAGACATTCAGTGCAGGAATACGGACCGTCCACTGCTGCTGCTAAAATGGACTCTTAAATCATCAGACTAACCAGAAGACTCTTGGAAAAATGTAAACGTGTAAGATATATATCTATATATATCTATATATATATATATGTGTGTATTTATATCTATATATATATAATTTAGAGTGGAGTAGAGTTGTATCACTAGCTTCACACTTATGTGCCTCATTTTCATGCGTTTTTGTGCTTTTTTATATGTATTTTTCATGCGCTCCAAATGAAGTTTATGAGGCTAAAAATGCACGGTCACACAAAAAAGCATGTATACTGATTTCCAAGATGCACAGAAGACAAACACACAGATGTGAACAGGCCCCACCGAAAATAATGGTGAGCCTCTTGTTGTGGTGCATCAGCCAATGTGTGTAAAATTGCACATCTGTAAACAAGGACTTCTGACAATGCATGTTTTGCTGTCTGCACTTTCCTTTCCTTGTGAAAGCTGCCCTCCCAAATCTATCCCTGGTGTCACAGAGACAGGAAGTGAGAAAATATCTCTTCAATGGGTGTCACAGGAACAAATGGGAATCTGACAGATATTTTAAAGTGATTGTGAAGTTTTAAAAATAAAAACAAATGACAGAGCACCCCCGAAAATCCTCTTCTGAGGTCCCTTGCCAGCACTCTAGGCTCCTCCTCTTCCTATTGGGGCACATGTGTGGACTCGCTCCCAAGCTAGGCTGTGTGTGTCCGTAGACAAACAAAGCCTGTCTCCGCCCCGCCCCCCACTTGCAGCTCACAGGATTTGATTGACAGCAGCTGGAGCCAATGGCTCTTGCTGTTGCCTCTGTGTCCTGTGCAGGGAGAAGGCATTTAGAGACAGGCATAGCGCTGGATTAGGAGAGGGCTTGGGTAAAAATAAAAGGGGGGGGGGGAGATACAAAGACTGGGACATGTTTTACCCTAATACAGGGAATGCATTAAGGTGAAATATGTCCTGCCTGAGGGCTGGATCTAGACTGTCTGATCTGGGGTGCAATAAACAATTTAGGGGGAACTGTCAACATACATTAAAGTCCCCCCTTTCGCATCCCATATAACAACAGAGCCATCTGCCCCCCTTCATAAATAGTCCTACCTTCAAATCTTCACTGTAGATGCTTTTATAAAACATTGTTCATAGGTGAGATAGAGAAATACAACATTGTTTATAAACATTTTTCAGAAGGGATATAAAGAGATACAAGTAACATTGTTTATAAACATTGTTCAGATGGGATATAGAGAGATACAAAGTAACATTGTTTATAAACATTGTTCAGATGGGATATAGAGAGATACAAGTAACATTGTTAATAAACATTGATCATAAATGAGCTAGAGGGATACAGAGTAGCATAGTTTATAAACATTGATCATGGGTGAGATAGGGAGATACAAAGTAACACTGTTTATAAACATTGTTCAGATGGGAGATAGAGAAATATAATATAACATTGCTTATAAACATTGTACATAGGTGAGCTAGAAATATACAAAGTAACATTGCTTATAAACATTGTTCAGATGGGAGATAGAGAAATACAATATAACATTGCTTATAAACATTGTACATAGGTGAGCTAGAAATATACAAAGTAACATTGCTTATAAACATTGTTCAGATGGGAAATAGAGAGATACAAAGTAACATTGTTTATAAACATTGTTCAGAAGGGAGATAGAGAGATACAAAGTAACATTGTTCATAGGTAAGATAGAGAGATACAAAGTAACATTGTTCATAGGTGAGATAGAGATACAAAATAACATTGTTTATAAACATTGTTCAGAAGAGAGATACAAAGTAACATTGTTCATAGGTGAGATAGAGAGATACAAAGTAACATTGTTCATAGGTGAGATAGAGAGATACAAAATAACATTGTTTATAAACATTGTTCAGAAGAGAGATACAAAGTAACATTGTTCATAGGTGCGATAGAGAGATACAAAGTAACATTGTTCATAGGTGAGATAGAGAAATACAAAATAACATTGTTTATAAACATTGTTCAGAAGGGAGAGAGATACAAAGTAACATTGTTCATAGGTGAGATAGAGAGATACAAAGAAACATTGTTACTTTTGTATTTACTCTGTTCAATTAATCTGTAGATCACAGTGATGAGCTTCAAACTCCCCACTACACATCAGAGTCCCCTCATCACATCAGGACCCCCTACATATCATAGTTGCCCCCATTAAATCAATGTCCCCCTTCACACCAGGGTCATCTTTTGACATCAGGGTCCCCCTTCACACCAGAGTCTCCCCATCACATCAGAGTTTCCCCCAACAAATGGAAACAAATGATGTGGTGTGGAAGATGGGGGCTGAGCATTGTGCAGCCATGCTGACTCCTCATTGCTGATCCCAGGCAGTGCTCCACAGCCACTTACCAATATCCCTGGTCTGGGGGTGCATGAATGAAATTTGGGGGCGCTCAGCCCACCCCAGCACCCCCCTAGATAGGCCCTGTCCTGGCTATAGAACCACTTTAACTCTTCCCTACTTTAGGCCAAAGTAAAAAAATATATATATAATTTCTTCTACACCAAGGATTTTTTTCAGCATGGAGATTATTGGACCCAGGAAGAATTATTGAAAGATGTTCAATGTAGTGTGGATATGTAATCTGGCTATACTGTATATAAAGGCAAAGCAAGAACACCTACATAACACATATCTTAATAGATAGATTGAATGTGACCTCCTTTCTTCATCTGATACCTATGTAAAGGATCCATTTATAACCCTAATCAATTACAATACAATAGACCAAAAGGGTTTTACAGCACATAATAAGCCCATTGAATTTTCATATTTAACCAAGGAGTCACAACTATGCTAAAGCAAACAGCGCACCCTACTGGTATGTTTACAGCATGCACCCAACATCATGGGTAATGCAGTATTACTCAATGAGAGTCAATGTTATTACACAGTCAGGGCTGATTGCGCTTCATGATTTTTGCAGCTTTTGTGAGGTATGCTGGAAAATTGACAGACTTATCACTAAAAGACAATTTCCAAACCAGAACAAAGCACTCAATGCAGTAAAACCTTTGATTGAGAGTAACTTGGTCTCAAAGTGTTTTGCAAGACAAGCTAAATATTTTTTTATAAATTTAGACTTGATAAAGAGCGATGTCTTGATATATGAGTATAAAAGAGAAGAGAGGCACCTCTAAGTGTAGCAATATGGTTACATATAATAAAGATATATAAAACAAAACAAAATGGTCCCGGGACTTTATAAGAGGTGTGGCCAGAAATGAGAGACAGATATGAATATAAGTATCTTCAACATTTATTCCAGTTTATTGGGAAAAAAATATCATCATGAGCTATAAAACACATATAAAAATGCCAAACCGATCGGTAGTATCGGTAGTAAATTTAGTTGCCATATAATGAAGGTACAACATTTATCAACTCACATGGTTGATGAATAAAAGAGGACATCTAAGTATGCAGGCATCCGGGGTAAAGCTGTCCAGGAGGACAATCTATGTGAACAGCTTTACCCCAGAGATGCCTGCATACTTACATGTGCCTCTTTTAATCATCAACCATGTAAGTTCTCAAATGTTGAACCTTCATTAACCGCTTGCTGACCGCCGCACGACTATTTACTGCGGCGGTCAGCCCCTCACAGGCAAAGCGACGTAGGGCTACGTCGCTAGCCTGTGAGCATAGGCGTGCGCAGCCTATGGCATTAGGGTGTGCACCTCAAACCAAAGCTTAAACACGTGCGCGCGTGTGTGTGTATATATATATAACAACACACACACTTTTTGGGCCAACCTTGGGTTCATATTGATTTGAACAGTGTATATATATATACACACACACACACACACACAGTATACACACAGACACACAGTATACACACACAGTATACACATACACAGTATACACACACACAGTATACACATACAGTATACACATACACAGTATACACACACACACACAGTATACATACACAGTATACACATACACAGTATACACACACACACACAGTATACACACAGACACACAGTATACACACACAGTATACACATACACAGTATACACACACACAGTATACACATACACAGTATACACACACAGTATACACATACACAGTATACACACACACACACAGTATACATACACAGTATACACACAGTATACAAATACACAGTATACACACACAGTATACACACACACAGTATACACACAGTATACACACACACACACACACACACAGTATACACACACACACAGTATACACACACACACACAGCATACACACACAGTATACACACACACACAGTATACATACACACAGTATACACATACACACAGTATACACATACACACAGTATACACACACAGTATACACATACACAGTATACACACACACAGTATACACACACACAGTATACACACACACAGTATACACATACACAGTATACACATACACAGTATACACACACAGTATACACATACACAGTATACGCATACACAGTATACACACACAGTATACACACACAGTATACACATACACACAGTATACATACACAGTATACACATACACAGTATACACACACAGTATACACATACACAGTATACACACACAGTATACACACAGTATACAAATACACAGTATACACACACAGTATACACATACACAGTATACACATACACAGTATACACACACACAGTATACACACACAGTATACACACACAGTATACACATACACAGTATACACACACAGTATACACATACACAGGATACACACACAGTATACAAATACACAGTATACACACACAGTATACACATACACAGTATACACATACACAGTATACACATACACATACACAGTATACACACACACAGTATACACACACAGTATACACATACACAGTATACACACACAATATACACATACACAGTATACATACACACAGTATACACATACACAGTATACACACACAGTATACACATACACAGTATACACACACAGTATACACATACACAGTATACACATACACAGTATACACACACAGTATACACATACACAGTATACACATACACAGTATACACACAGTATACACATACAGTATACACATACAGTATACACATACACAGTATACACATACACAGTATACATACACAGTATACACATACACAGTATACACACACAGTATACACATACACAGTATACACATACAGTATACACATACACAGTATACACATACACAGTATACACATACAGTATACACATACACAGTATACACATACAGTATACACACACAGTATACACATACACAGTATACACATACAGTATACACATACACATACACAGTATACACATACACAGTATACACACATATACAGTATACACATACACAGTATACACATACACATATACAGTATACACATACACAGTATACACATACACACAGTATACACACACAGTATACACATACACAGTATACACACACAATATACACATACACAGTATACATACACACAGTATACACATACACAGTATACACATACACAGTATACACATACACAGTATACACACACAGTATACACATACACAGTATACACACACAGTATACACATACACAGTATACACATACACAGTATACACACACAGTATACACATACACAGTATACACATACAGTATACACACACAGTATACACATACACAGTATACACATACACATACACAGTATACACATATACAGTATACACATACACAGTATACACATACACACAGTATACACATACACAGTATACACACACAATATACACATACACAGTATACATACACACAGTATACACATACACAGTATACACATACACAGTATACACATACACAGTATACACACACAGTATACACATACACAGTATACACATACACAGTATACACATACACAGTATACACATACACAGTATACACACACAATATACACATACACAGTATACATACACACAGTATACACATACACAGTATACACATACACAGTATACACATACACAGTATACACACACAGTATACACACACAGTATACACATACACAGTATACACACACAGTATACACATACACAGTATACACATACAGTATACACATACACAGTATACACATACACAGTATATACATACACAGTATACACACACAGTATACACATACACAGTATACACATACACAGTATACACATACACACAGTATACACACACAATATACACATACACAGTATACATACACACAGTATACACATACACAGTATACACATACACAGTATACACATACACAGTATACACACACAGTATACACATACACAGTATACACAGTATACACACACAATATACACATACACAGTATACATACACACAGTATACACATACACAGTATACACATACACAGTATACACATACACAGTATACACACACACAGTATACACATACACAGTATACACATACACAGTATACACACACAGTATACACATACACAGTATACACATACAGTATACACATACACAGTATACACATACACAGTATACACATACAGTATACACACACAGTATACACATACAGTATACACATACACATACACAGTATACACATACACAGTATACACATACACAGTATACACACACAGTATACACATACACAGTATACACACACAATATACACATACACAGTATACATACACACAGTATACACATACACAGTATACACATACACAGTATACACATACACAGTATACACACACAATATACACATACACAGTATACATACACACAGTATACACATACACAGTATACACATACACAGTATACACATACACAGTATACACACACAGTATACACATACACAGTATACACACACAGTATACACATACACAGTATACACATACAGTATACACATACACAGTATACACATACACAGTATACACATACAGTATACACACACAGTATACACATACACAGTATACACATACAGTATACACATACACATACACAGTATACACACATATACAGTATACACATACACAGTATACACATACACACAGTATACACACACAGTATACACATACACAGTATACACACACAGTATACATACACACAGTATACACATACACAGTATACACATACACAGTATACACATACACAGTATACACACACAGTATACACATACACAGTATACACATACACAGTATACACATACACAGTATACACACACAATATACACATACACAGTATACACATACACAGTATACACATACACAGTATACACATACACAGTATACACACAGTATACACATACAGTATACACATAACAGTATACACATACAAGTATACACATACAGTATACACATACACAGTATACATACACAGTATACACATACACAGTATACACATACAGTATACACATACACAGTATACACATACAGTATACACATACACAGTATACACACACACAGTATACACATACAGTATACACATACACATACACAGTATACACATACACAGTATACACACATATACAGTATACACATACACAGTATACACATACACACAGTATACACACACAGTATACACATACACAGTATACACACACAATATACACATACACAGTATACATACACACAGTATACACATACACAGTATACACATACACAGTATACACATACACAGTATACACATACACAGTATACACACACAGTATACACATACACAGTATACACACACAGTATACACATACACAGTATACACATACACAGTATACACACACAGTATACACATACACAGTATACACATACACAGTATACACATACAGTATACACATACAGTATACACATAACAGTATACACATACACAGTATACACATACACAGTATACACTACACAGTATACACACACAGTATACACATACACAGTATACAACACACAGTATACACATACACAGTATACACATACACAGTATACACATACACAGTATACACATACACAGTATACACACACAGTATACACACACAGTATACACATACACAGTATACACATACACAGTATACACACACAGTATACACATACACAGTATACATACACACAGTATACACATACACAGTATACACATACACAGTATACACACACAGTATACACATACACAGTATACACATACACAGTATACACACACAGTATACACATACACAGTATACACATACACAGTATACACATACACAGTATACACATACACAGTATATCACATACACAGTATACACACACAGTATACACATACACAGTATACACATACACAGTATACACATACACAGTATACACATACACACAGTATACACACACAATATACACATACACAGTATACATACACACAGTATACACATACACAGTATACACATACACAGTATACACATACACAGTATACACACACAGTATACACATACACAGTATAACACAGTATACACACACAATATACACATACACAGTATACATACACACAGTATACACATACACAGTATACACATACACAGTATACACATACACAGTATACACACACAGTATACACAAACACAGTATACACATACACAGTATACACATACACAGTATACACTACACAGTATACACATACACAGTATACACATACAGTATACACATACACAGTATACACATACAGTATACACACACAGTATACACATACACATACACAGTATACACATACACAGTATACACACATATACAGTATACACATACACAGTATACACATACACACAGTATACACACACAGTATACACATACACAGTATACACACACAGTATACACATACACAGTATACATACACACAGTATACACATACACAGTATACACATACACAGTATACACACACAATATACACATACACAGTATACATACACACAGTATACACATACACAGTATACACATACACAGTATACACATACACAGTATACACACACAGTATACACATACACAGTATACACATACACAGTATACACATACAGTATACACATACACAGTATACACATACACAGTATACACATACACAGTATACACACACAGTATACACATACACAGTATACACATACAGTATACACATACACATACACAGTATACACATACACAGTATACACACATATACAGTATACACATACACAGTATACACATACACACAGTATACACACACAGTATACACATACACAGTATACACACACAATATACATACACACAGTATACACATACACAGTATACACATACACAGTATACACATACACAGTATACACATACACAGTATACACACACAATATACACATACACAGTATACATACACACAGTATACACATACACAGTATACACATACACAGTATACACATACACAGTATACACACACAGTATACACATACACAGTATACACACACAGTATACACATACACAGTATACACATACACAGTATACACATACACAGTATATACATACACAGTATATACATACACAGTATACACACACAGTATACACATACACAGTATACACATACACACAGTATACACACACAGTATACACATACACAGTATACACACACAATATACACATACACACAGTATACACATACACAGTATACACATACACAGTATACACATACACAGTATACACACACAGTATACACATACACAGTATACACATACACAGTATACACACACAATATACACATACACAGTATACATACACACAGTATACACATACACAGTATACACATACACAGTATACACATACACAGTATACACACACAGTATACACATACACAGTATACACATACACAGTATACACATACACAGTATACATACACAGTATACACATACACAGTATACACACAGTATACACATACAGTATACACATACAGTATACACATACACAGTATACACATACACAGTATACATACACAGTATACATACACAGTATACACATACACAGTATACACACACAGTATACACATACAGTATACACATACACAGTATACACATACAGTATACACATACAGTATACACACACAGTATACACATACACAGTATACACATACAGTATACACATACACAGTATACACACATATACAGTATACACATACACAGTATACACATACACACAGTATACACACACAGTATACACATACACAGTATACACACACAATATACACATACACAGTATACATACACACAGTATACACATACACAGTATACACATACACAGTATACACATACACAGTATACACACACAGTATACACATACACAGTATACACACACAGTATACACATACACAGTATACACATACACAGTATACACACACAGTATACACATACACAGTATACACATACACAGTATACACATACACAGTATACACATACAGTATACACATACACATACACAGTATACACATACACAGTATACACACATATACAGTATACACATACACAGTATACACATACACACAGTATACACATACACAGTATACACACACAATATACACATACACAGTATACATACACACAGTATACACATACACAGTATACACATACACAGTATACACATACACAGTATACACATACACAGTATACACATACACAGTATACACATACACAGTATACACACACAATATACACATACACAGTATACATACACACAGTATACACATACACAGTATACACATACACAGTATACACATACACAGTATACACACACAGTATACACATACACAGTATACACATACACACAGTATACACACACAGTATACACATACACAGTATACACACACAATATACACATACACAGTATACATACACACAGTATACACATACACAGTATACACATACACAGTATACACATACACAGTATACATACACACAGTATACACATACACAGTATACACATACACAGTATACACACACAGTATACACATACACAGTATACAC
This sequence comes from Pelophylax lessonae, assembly GCF_965119305.1. Taxonomy (NCBI): domain Eukaryota; kingdom Metazoa; phylum Chordata; class Amphibia; order Anura; family Ranidae; genus Pelophylax; species Pelophylax lessonae. The sequence continues at coordinate 255,210,046 of NC_138773.1, read as the reverse complement.
ATACACAGTATACACATACACAGTATACACACACAATATACACATACACAGTATACACATACAGTATACACATACACAGTATACACATACACAGTATACACACACAGTATACACATACACAGTATACACATACACAGTATACACATACAGTATACACACACAGTATACACATACACAGTATACACATACAGTATACACATACACAGTATACACATACACAGTATACACACATATACAGTATACACACACAGTATACACATACACAGTATACACACACAATATACACATACACAGTATACATACACACAGTATACACATACACAGTATACACATACACAGTATACACACACAGTATACACATACACAGTATACACATACACAGTATACACATACACAGTATACACACACAATATACACATACACAGTATACACACACAGTATACACATACACAGTATACACATACACAGTATATACATACACAGTATACACACACAGTATACACATACACAGTATACACATACACAGTATACACATACACAGTATACACATACACAGTATACACACACACACACAGTATACACACACACACAGTATACACACACAGTATACACACACAGTATACACATACACAACACAGTATACACACCAGCACTTTCCATTTAAACATCAGCTTGATTAAATACACTGCTGCTGCCCCACTTTCCTGGCATGCTGGTACTTGTAGTGCTCCAGCAGCTCACTGACATTGGATGTGGTAATGCAGAAGAGGAGGAGGTGGGCAGGTAATGAGTAGGGAGGTGTAGCAGAGATGATTGGGGGAGACGTTTAGAGAATATCCTCTCTCCAGAATCAGTGTACTGCTCCTCACAGAAAAAACAACTAACTGACTCAGAGACAGGAAGAGAAAACACAGCCCCTCCCCCTCCTCGGCAGGGTAAGTACTGGCAAAAAATACATTTAGATTATCTTCCCCAACTTACCTTCTTCTAAAGGCTGCAGACTGTGTACTGTACTCTCCTCTCCAGCAGTCAGCATCTCCTGCTCAGAATCGAACAAGGCGCGCTGGGGAAGGGGGCGTGTACACTTTGTTCCCATTGGCTGAGGAGGCAGCAGAGAGGCGGAGCAGCTATTTTTTTCAGTGAAAGGAAGAGTCGAGAAGAGTCTCAGACAGTGAGACTCGACTGAAAAAGTCAGTGGTGGCAGGGCCGGCCTTAGGTGTTCAGGCGCCCTGTGCGAGCTAATCCTGTGGCGCCCCCCCCCCCCATCTTCACCCCTCGCCCCCTGGTTACATGCATACATTACATACATACATTACATACATTACATGCATACATTACATACATACATTACATCAGGGGCGTTGCTAGGTGGGAAAAAGACCAGGGGCTTCAGCCCGAAGATAAATTTGATAACCCCCTCCCACATTTTAAAGTAAGCCCCGCCCAAGCTCCTCCCATATTTAAAAGTAAGTACCGCCCAAGCTCCACCCAATGGCCCCCTCAGTCAAGGGTCAGTCAAGGGGTGGTATGGAGAGGAGTACAGGGGGTGAGAAATTGGGTGGTATGGAGAAGAGAGAAGTAAAGGGGGTCAGTCATGTGGTGGTATGGAGAGGAGTACAGGAGGTCAGTCATGGGGTGGTATGGAGAGGAGAGGAGTACAGGGAGTCAGACATGGGGTGGTATGGAGAGGAGTACAGGGGGTCAGACATGGGGTGGTATGGAGAGGAGTACAGGGGGTCAGACATGGGGTGGTATGGAGAGGAGTACAGGGGGTCAGACATGGGGTGGTATGGAGAGGAGTACAGGGGGTCAGACATGGGGTGGTATGGAGAGGAGTACTGCCGGCATCAGATGGAACATAAATGAATGCAGCCTAAACTCAATCCTATTAAACTCCTTTGGCGTAAATGTAAACAGCCAGGTCTTCTTGTCCAACATCAGTACCTGACCTCAAAAATGCTTTCTCACAAGCTCAATACAAAATCTTGTGGAAAGCCTTCCCAGAAAAGTGGAAGCTGTTTACACACCCCATGACTGACCCCCTGTACTCCGCTCCTCTCCATACCACCCTATATCTGCCCCCCTGTACTCCTCTCCATATCACCCCATGTCTGACCCCCTGTACTTCTCTGCTCTCCATACCACCCCATGACTGACCTCCTGTACTCCTCTCCATACCAACCCATGTCTGACCCCCTGTACTCCTCTTCATACCACCCCATGTCTGACCCCCTGTACTCCTCTCCTCTCCATACCACCCCATGACTGACCCCCTGTACTCCTCTCCTCTCCATACCACCCCATGTCTGACCCCCTGTACTTCTCTGCTCTCCATACCACCCCATGACTGACCTCCTGTACTCCTCTCCATACCACCCCATGTCTGACCCCCTGTACTCCTCTTCATACCACCCCATGTCTGACCCCCTGTACTCCTCTCCATACCACCCCATGTCTGACCCCCTGTACTCCTCTCCATAACACCCCATGTCTGACCCCCTGTACTCCTCTCCATAACACCCCATGACTGACCGCCTGTACTCCTCTCCATACCACCCCATGTCTGACCCCCTGTACTCCTCTCCATACCACCCCATGACTGACCCCCTGTACTCCTCTCCTCTCCATACCACCCCATGTCTGACCCCCTGTACTCCTCTCCATACCAACCCATGTCTGACCCCCTGTACTCCTCTCCATACCACCCCATGTCTGACCCCCTGTACTCCTCTCCATACCACCCCATGACTGACCCCCTGTACTCCTCTCCATACCACCCCATGTCTGACCCCCTGTACTCCTCTCCATACCACCCCATGTCTGACCGCCTGTACTCCTCTCCATACCACCCCATGTCTGACCATTGTCCCATCATTTTTTTTGAAAACAGGCTAAATAGTTGCAACAGCTGTACGATCTTTGGGTACACATGCATCATCACTGATTCATTTGTGAGAATATTGGCCATATTTGTGAATTACGAACTAGTATTGCGATCCAGTCGGCTGTTGCGACTATTTAGCCTGTTTTCATCTCATATTGTTTTAGGAAAAGAAGCCATAATTCCACTGGGAACAGATATTTAGATTACTTATTTATGATTAGTGTTAAGGAATTGGATCAATTTTAGGATTCGCATCATACACGTCTTTTAACCACTTAAGCCCCGGAGGATTTTCCTGCTAAAAGACCAGGGGGTATTTTGCGATTCGGCACTGCGTGACTTTAACGGACAATTGCGCGGTCGTGCGACGCTGTACCTAAACGAATTTGACGTCCTTTTTTTCCCCCAAACAGAGCTTTCTTTTGGTGGTATTTGATCACCTGTGCGATTTTTTGATCACGCGCTATAAACAAAAAAAGAGCGACAATTTTGCAAAAATAGCAATATTTTTCACATTTTTTTATATGAAATTCCCCAAAAAAAAAATGTAAAAATCAAAATTTTTTAACATTTTTGGCCAATTTGTTTTATCCTACCTATGTTTGGTAAAAAAAAATCGCAAAAAGCGTATTTTGATTGGTTTGCGCAAAAGTTATCGCGTTTACTAACAAAGGGAAAGATTTTTGTCATTTTTGTTGTTTTTTTTTTTAACGCGTAATGGCGGCGATCTGCGATTTTTTTTGCGGTACTGCGACATTGCGGCGGACAGATCGGACCCTTGACTGACATTTTTGACACTTTTGGGGTTACCAGTGACATTTCTACAGTAATCAGTGCTATACATATGCACTGTTACTGTAAAAATACACTGGCAGTGAAGGGGTTAACTTTATTTGGGAGGGAGGGGCTGTGTGTGTCCCTAGGGGCGTGATTCTTACTGTGATTGGCTGTGGCTCTAGCTGTAAGGACACTGATCAACGGATCTACATACTAGATCCGAGTAATCAGTGTCTTTACAGCGATGAGAATGACAGGCAGCTTGTTTACACAAGCTGCCTGACATTCTCCCTCTTCCCCCGACGATCGCCGAGTGGCCGGCGGACATCGGGTCCGCTGGTCACACGCGCGGGGGGGTCCGTGACCGCGCGGGAGCGGGAGCGCGCCTCCGCGGGCGCGCGCTCGCTCCCCAGACCCTCCCAGGCTAGTGACGTTAATTAACGTCACTCTGCCTGGCAGGGGCTGACCGCCGCAGTAAATCTACTTGCGGCGGTCGGCAAGCAGTTAATATAGATTGGGAGTTGTCTATAAGTTGGATATATTTTCCTATCTTCATATATCCTAGGCGAATATAGGAATTTTTTTAAGGATTTTTTAAGAATTTTTTTAAGGAATCGGATCAGCCTACAAGAGTTGGATTTTATATGTTGTTTGCTTCAATCAGTTGATTTTTTAGCTGCTTATAGATTATTTATTTGGTCATTCTTAAACATTGGTACATATTTATGGTGAGACCCCTTTCTTATTTTAGTTTGGGAGGTCTCACTGCGATTGGTTGACTCGGTCTGAGTTTCTTCTGAGATCTCTTCTATTGTGCGCCGACTCACTGGGGTTTTTTAGAAAGAAAATGTATTACAGCACATCCAGTCAGTGGCGTACCTAGAGCATTTGGCACCCGGGGCGGATCCTATATCTGGCACCCCCCAACTTTAAAATGTAAAAACACCCACAAAAATTTGTAATGTTTTCAAGAATATTTATTGCACACATTTCACAGCCCCCCATCACAGTGCCCCTTGCAGTCTGCCCTCCGTCTCTCTAATCACAGTTCCCCCTTTTGCACTCTCTGCCTCCCTCCCCTGCACAGTCCTACCTTCAGCATAAATAGATAGCTAATATTATTAGCAATGTGTTTAAGTTTGAGTATGAGATTGGAGACTTGCTAAAGGAGATGGCCAGAGACTGCAGACATAGTACAGGAGATGGTCAGAGACTGCAGACATGGTACAGGAGATGGTCAGAGACTGCAGACATGATACAAGAGATGGTCAGAGACTGCAGACATTAAACAGGAGAGGGTCAGAGACTGAGGACATGATACAGGAGATGGTCAGAGACTGAGGACATGATACAGGAGATGGTCAGAGACTGAGGACATTAAACAGAAGATGGCCAGAGACTGAGGACATGGTTCAGGAGACGGTCAGAGACTGCAGACATGGTACAGGAGATGGTCAGAGACTGCAGACATGGTACAGGAGATGGTCAGAGACTACAGACATGATACAAGAGATGGTCAGAGACTGAGGACATGATACAAGAGACGGTCAGAGACTGCAGACATAGTACAGGAGACGGTCAGAGACTGCAGACATGGTACAGGAGATGGTCAGAGACTACAGACATGATACAGGAGATGGTCAGAGACTGCAGACATGATACAAGAGATGGTCAGAGACTGCAGACATTAAACAGGAGAGGGTCAGAGACTGAGGACATGATACAGGAGATGGTCAGAGACTGAGGACATGATACAGGAGATGGTCAGAGACTGAGGACATTAAACAGAAGATGGCCAGAGACTGAGGACATGGTTCAGGAGACGGTCAGAGACTGCAGACATGGTACAGGAGATGGTCAGAGACTGCAGACATGGTACAGGAGATGGTCAGAGACTACAGACATGATACAAGAGGTGGTTAGAGACTGCAGACATGATACAAGAGATTGTCAGAGACTGCAGACATGATACAAGAGATTGTCAGAGACTGCAGACATTAAACAGGAGAGGGTCAGAGACTGAGGGCATGATACAGGAGATGGTCAGAGACTGAGGACATGATACAGGAGATGGTCAGAGACTGAGGACATTAAACAGAAGATGGCCAGAGACTGAGGACATGTTACAGAAGATGGTCAGAGACTGCAGACATGGTTCAGGAGACGGTCAGAGACTGCGGACATGGTACAGGAGATGGTCAGAGACTGAGGACATGATAGAAGAGCACTAGGGGGGCCGGAGAGCACAGGCGAAGCAGAGAGCACTGGAGGAGCTGAAGGGCACGGTGGGGTGGGGGTGGGGGACTGGAGAGTATTAAGAGGGGGTTTGGAAAGCATTGCAGGGGGGTTGGAAGGCGCAGGGGGTGGAGAGCACTGGGGGGGGGACAGGGAGCATAGGGGGGAGGGAGATGAAAAGCACAGTGGGGAGCTGAAGAGCACCGGGGGAGGGCTAAAGAACAGGGGGCAGTCCAGTGCACTGGGTGGGGGGGTTAAGAGCACTGAGAGGGGGGGATAAGAGCACTGAGAGGGGGGGATAAGAGCACTGAGGCGGGGATAAGTGCACTGAGGCAGGGATAAGTGCACTGAGGGTGGGGGGGGGGAATAAGAGCACCGAGGGGGGATTAGAACACTGGAGGGGGGGGGTTAAGAGCACTGGTGAGCCAGCAAAAGAAGTTGTATAGGAGGGGATGGGGCAGCTGCATATAGAGGAATTGATCTTTCTCTATTCTTCCTGCAGGAGGGAGAGGAGGAGAATCAGTTATTCAGCAGCTGCAGAAAGAATAGGGAAAGATGAATTCCTCTATATGCAGCTTCCCCATCCCTCTACTACCCAGCACACACACTTGGGCAATGGGCACTCACCTTCTTCCCGCCGAGGCTCCGCCCCCTTCTTCCCGCCGAGGCTCCGCCCCTTCTTCCCGCCGAGGCCCCGCCCCCTTCCCGCCGCGGCTCCGCCCCCGCTAGTCCCCGGACTGAAGGAGCTGCCACTGCCTGCCCTTTACACGGTGCCCTTTACGCCACTGCATCCAGTGATTGGTGGGCGATCTGGGGCAGCCGCAAAGAAGGAGAGTGATTGCCGCTGTCAAGTAGCATTGATTTCGGGTGTGGGCGGGACCGGTATGCGGGGCTCCGCCCCATTGTTCCGTGCATAGAGAAACAGAAGCTGTCTGGGGAGGAAGGTGGGCGTGGCATACCGGCTCCGCCCACACCCGACATCAATGCTGAAACTTGACAGCTGCATTCACTCTCCTTGCGGCTGCCCCGAATTGCCCACCAATCATTGGATGTGCTTTAAAAATCTTACACTGCTGAGGTATGTAGCCCCGAGTTCTCGGCCAAACCCAGGCTTTGGGACTCGGGGCTAATCATTTTAAAAAAGCAACAGGAGACCCGGGGCTTTTGGGGAGCACACTCGGGGCTATAGCCCAGGTCAGCCCCCCCCTGCCGACGCCACTGCATTACATACATGCATTACATTACTTACATACATTACATACAGTACATTACATACATGTATACATTACATTACATACATACATTACATACATGTATACATTACATTACATACATACATTACATACATGTATACATTACATACTTACATTACATACATGTATCCATTACATTACATACATGTATACATTACATTACATACAGTACATTACATACATGTATACATTACATTACATACATACATTACATACATGTATACATTACATACTTACATTACATACATGTATACATTACATTACATACATGTATACATTACATTACATACATACATTACATTACATACATGTATACATTACATTACATTACATACATGTATACATTACATTACATATATACATTACATTACATACATGCATGCATTACATTACTTACATACATTACATACATACATGTATACATTACATTACATACATACATTACATTACATGCATGTATACATTACATTACATACATTACATACATACATTACATTACATACATGTATACATTACATTACATACATACATTACATACATTACATTACATACATGTATACATTACATTACATACATACATTACATACATTACATGCATACATTACATTACATACATACATTACATGCATTACATTACATTCATACATTACATACATACAGTACATTACATACATTACATTACATGCATACATTACATACTTAACATACATTACATACATAACATGCATTACATTACATACATGTATACATTACATTACATACATTACATACATGTATACATTACACACATGTATGTAACTGCCATTACCAATGCAATTGTGTAGTAAACATATTATTTTTATGTATTAATTTATTGTATTTTACTTCTTTTTTTTTTTTCCTTATGTTAAGACATTTAAGTCCCTTATATCCTCCCCTTCATTGTCAATAAAATAAAAAGTATAGTATTTAGCCTAATTTGTCTTAAAGAGTACTGTAGATACACACAGCAGACAGCAGTGACACTTACCGTTCTGTGGACGGACGGTGGCTTTGCATTTAAAAATGGCGCCTCCCGGCGCTTAGATGCCACTGCGCATGCGCCGTCTGCCCGAGAATAGCCGAGGTTTTCCCGAACAGCGGCGCCTGCGCAGTGTGCCTTTCGGGAGCTGGCAGCAGCAGCCATTTTTTTTTTCATGTGCCGATCCGATGCGATGCTCTTCACCCAGTCCCAGGGCAGGGGGACCTGGCAGCGCCTGCTAGTATGACTCGTCTCGTTCGGACTCCACTCCACTGATATGAGTAACTGTCTGCAACTCACAGTCTGCGAGCTGTGATGGCCGCACGGCGCCCCTGTTGCCCATGGCGCCCCGTGCGGCCGCACAGCTCGCACACCCCAAAGGCCGGCCCTGAGTGGTGGCGACGGACTCGGACCGCTCATGGACACCAGTGTCCGTGTGCAGACACCTTGCCGACCCCTGGACAGGGGAGGGTGATTAGGGTGTGCCTGGGCACACCCGGCACACCCCGTGCGCACACCTATGCCTGTGAGGCTCTAGGGAGCGAGCGAGCGCGCGCCGCCGGAGGCGCGCTCCCGCTCAGTCACGGACCCCCCCGCGCGTGTGCCTGGTGGACCCGATGTCCGCCGGGCACTCGCGATCGTCTGTTACACCAGAAGAAAGGCAGGCGGCTAATGTAAACAAAGCCGCCTGTCATTTTTCCCTGTGTAAGAATGGAAATCATACGGTTCTGCTATGTAGGACCATTGATCTCTGTTCTTACACATCAAGCCACATCCAATCACAGTAAGAAACACGCCCCTAGGGACACACTTAACCCCTCCCTCTCAAAAAAAAGTTAACCCCTTCCCTGCCAGTGTCATTTTTACAGTAACAGTGCATATGTGTAGCACTGATTACTGCAGTAATGTCACTGGTAACCCCAAAAGTGTCAAAAATGTCAGTCAAGGGTCTGATCTGTCCGCCGCAATGTCGCAGTCCCGCAAAAAAAAATCGCACATCGCCGCCATTACTCGTTAAGAAAAAAAACAACAAAAATTACAAAAATCTTTCCCTTAGTTAGTAAACGCAATAACTTTTGCGCAAACAAATCAAAATACGCTTTTTGCAATTTTTTTTACCAAACATATGTAGAATAAAACAAATTGGCCAAAAATGTTATAAAATTTTGATTTTTACATTTTTTTGGGGGGAATTTTATATAAAAAAATGTGAAAAATATTATTTTTGCAAAATTGACGCTCTTTTTTTGTTTATAGCGCATGATCAAAAAATCGCACAGGTGATCAAATACCACCAAAAGAAAGCTCTGTTTGTGGGAAAAAAAGGACGTCAAATTAGTTTAGGTACAGCATCGCACGACCGCGCAATTGTCCGTTAAAGTCACGCAGTGCCGAATTGCAAAATAGGCCCTGGTCAGGAAGGGGGTAAAATCTTCCGGGGGTTAAGTGGTTAAATGTGACCATATTGCTACAATTATAGGTGCCTCTCTTCTCTTTTATACTCTGTAGCTCCTGCAGGATTTTGCTTCTAATCCCCTTGTGGAGGCGCCATTTGTGGATGGAAATTTTATGGTTACACAATCTATCACATTGCTATAATCTTTTTATTTGGACTATAAACTATAGGATTTATGAATAAATGGCTGTGGAATGAATCATCTGAGTTTCCATTATTTCTTATAGGGAAGTTCACTTTGATATAAGAGTGCTTTGGGTTACAAGCATGTTTGCAGAACAAACTATGCTCGCAATCCAAGGTTTTATTGTGTTTCCGAATCCACTTGCAAATAAGTGTGCAGGATTTACCTTGGCGCATTGGCATTTGTCACATATAGGGCAGCCCATTCAAGTGAATAGGCTGCCCTATGCTGTTGCATGATAAACGTGCAAGAATCTTCGGATGTGTGTGCAGAGCTGCAGCAATGACAGGCTTAGGTGGCTGCAGCTATTAGTTGTAGTGATCATTGCTGGACCCAGCCACAGTCATCTGCCTCTCGGTAATTAATTGCTGGCTGTGTGAACAGTCACCATTTGCAGCAGCAGCTGTCAGACTGTCATTCATTGTAAGGGCTGAGTAGCGGCAACTTTTTGCACACACCTGTCATTCCAAGTGCAGGAATACGCAAATTCTTGCTATTGGAATTCACAGGTTGAGCTAATCATTGGCGAGAATGGACCCTTAGCCCTCATTCACACTGAGGGCAGGTTTGAAACCGTGCGAGTTCAGCTGAACTCACACAATTTCAAACTTGCATGTCGGTATGAGTTTGGGGCCAATTTGACAGACATCTGTGCATGTTCCTGCATGGATGTCTATTGAAATCCCCTCCAAAGTGACCAAAAGTAGTGCAGAACTACTTTTGGGAATCGGTGCAGTGCTGCAAAATCGGCGTTGCACCGATTCGAGTGGTGCCCTGGCACAGGGCCGGCGCTACCATTAGGCAAAACAGGCAGCCGCCTAGGGCGCACTGCCGCCCAGGGCGCAGCCATAGCCACTATTGGTGTTGGAAAAAATCGGTTCATTGTAATGGATCGATGCAGAGCCCAGCTTAATTGCGATGGTGCGCCCTGCCTCTCTTGATATCCTGCTGTCCCCCTCCTTCACTCAGTCACCCCCCCCTTGTTTGCTGTTTTGCCCAGATGCAGGACGAATGAGGAACTCTGAAGGGCGGAGTTGTATGATGTCATGGAGGAGGCGGGGTTGGGCGGTCCAGAGTTAGGAAGAGTCTATGATCGGTAATAGAGGAGAGTGGAGTCAGTGTCCGTAGTTGTGAGGAGCCAGGATGGGGCTCTGTACACATCACACTGATAGTCTCTGCCTGACAGTGAGTCACCTCTCCACACAGCCTGACTGCCTCGTGTGTGTGAGAGGACCTACTGCCAGGGGGACACCGATCTCCCTACCAGCTGCATACTGCCCCCACCTGTATACTGCACATCCCCCTGCCCCCACCTGTATATTGCACACCCCCACCTGTATACTGTACCCCCCACCTGTATACTGCCCCCCCACCTGTATACTGCACCCCCCATGCCCACCTGTATACTGCATGACCCCCTGCCCCCACCTGTATACTGCACACCTCCCCGCCCCCACCTGTATACTGCACCCCCCCACCTGTATACTGCATCCCCCGCGCCCACCTGTATACTGCATCCCCCACCCCCACCTGTATACTGCATCACCCGCCCCACCTGTATACTGCAGGATCCCCCCGCCCCCACCTGTATACTGCACACCTCCCCGCCCCAACCTGTATACTGCACACCCCCCTGCCCCCACCTGTATACTGCACATCCCCCTGCCCCCACCTGTATACTGAACACCCCGCCGCCCCCCCCTACCTGTATACTGCACACCCCCTGCCCCCCTACCTGTATACTGTACACCTCCAACCCCTACCTGTATACTGTACACCCAAGTGCCAGTGGTGCCCGCCCCACCTGTATACTGTACACCCCAGTGCCAGTGGTACCTTCCCCCACCTGTATACTGTACACCCCAGTGCCAGTGGTGCCTTCCCCACCTGTATACTGTACACCCCAGTGCCAGTGGTGCCTTCCCCCACCTGTATACTGTACACCCCAGTGCCAGTGGTGCCTGCCCCCACCTGTATACTGTACACCCCAGTGCCAGTGGTGCCTGCCCCCACCTGTATACTGTACACCCCACTGCCAGTGGTGCCTTCCCCCACCTGTATACTGTACACCCCAGTGCCAGTGGTGCCTGCCCCCACCTGTATACTGTACACCCCACTGCCAGTGGTGCCTTCCCCCACCTGTATACTGTACACCCCAGTGCCAGTGGTGCCCGCCCCCACCTGTAAACTGTACACACACAAAAATGCATGTGCTTTAGCACCTATGATTGCCCTATACATGATTTGTACCACAGCGCACACCGGAGTGAGAGAAATAACTCTAGCATCAGAACTCCTGCCTGACGCTAAACTGATGATCTGTATGGGGCTTTTAAACCATTGCCTAAGAAAACATATAGGGAATTGAAGTTTTTCATAGTTTCATGGGCGCACATACGCAAAGCCCATACAGGTCATCAGTTTAGTGTTAGGCAGGAGTTTTAGCGCTAGAATTATTGAGATAATTTTTAAATTTTTTTTTGGGGGGGCGCAAGTAGCTGCTATTGCACCGTCCCTGCCCTAGCAGGCAATAGGCTCTGGTTTGGCATTCGATTTGACATGTCAAATCGGCCTGATGTGAACGGGGGCTCATTCTCAATATTTATCAGCCATGCACTGTTTTCCTATTATCAGTACAAATAGTCATCATATAAGGATATCTACATGTTGCCTCTAAGCATAAGGCTGGCCATACACTATACAATTTTCTTGTTCAATTTTCTTTTAGATTTACCATAACCATATAATAGGAGGCCAAACCTAAACACTTTCAAATTGTATGCAATCAGGCAGACCCTTACACTACGTCGTTGAAGCCGGGGGACTAGTGGTATATTCATTGAAAGCTGGGAGTTATAGAAATCACTGATTTTTATTTATTGATACAGCCTGAGCCGCAGTGGCTAGGCTGTTTAAGTGTTTTTTAAGATGGTGTTTGAATGAGTTACAAAATAATTTTAAACCAATAATAAACGGCCGCGGCCAATTTATTTCCAATTTTGGTGTGTCTGCTTTATTTATTATTATTAATGTAATTTTATGGTTTAAGTCCCTTTACATATTTTAAAAGATCCTGCCTACTATCCCATGTAAACTGAGCTGTACTTGCACAGCTGTGTACATTCCTAGGAAATCTGTGAGCAGGCAGGTCGGTTTCTTTAATTGCAGACAATGCATTGCAGGTTTATTCTGCAATAAAGACCCTGTCTGCTCACAGAGTGCAGGGGGCCCACTGCAAGCAATTCTTTATTCTTGGGCTTTAATGGAGAATATTTATAATGGAGAACAACTAAGCATAAGGCCCCATTCACATGGGAGCTGAGGCCCCTACACTACTACTGAATGGGCCATTTGGCAGTCCATTCAAGTCTATGAGGATGCAACAGCTGCACACTATCTGCAATGTTTTCAGCATTGCTAGAGAGTTTCTTTTTTTTTTTCTTGGGAGGGTGCATGTGATCAGCACAGGGCCAATCAGCACTGTCCAGACAGAGGGTCAGGGGTTCTGCATCCTGATAGGACAGCCAGTGAAGTATGAAAACTCCTCCTACAAGCTTTAACCAGGCGCTAGTACAAGGCACAAGACTGCTATATACTGCTGATGAGAAAAAGTAGTTAGCAGTTTATATTTACTAAAATCATTGCATTTCCATGTTCTGTGTACTGTGGGAGACCAGATATAGTGAATACAGGTCCTGGGTTTAGTAACCTTCTGGACAACTTGTCCATTTTCATCCGACCCGCTGGATGGATGGTGAACGTATCGCCATCCGTCTGTTTTCAGAGGATTTTGTCAGATTGGGTGTCAGCTGACACCCGCCTCCCCATAGAAGAGAATGGGTGGCCCAATCGGATCTGCCTGAAAAACGGACAGACGGACCCGTTCGGTCCGATCTATGAAAGGGCCCTTATAGTGAATTCTGAAATATACAAATGCAGCAATGTAGATGAAAGGTTTAGCACTGGGAAACACTTTTTCATAGCTAAATAATGCATTTTATATACAAGTATATAGATCACACCAAAATGAGGGACACAGAGGGACGTCGTTCCACATCAGGGACAGTTGTTAGTTAATGATTTATTGTGGCCCCTGAATATTGATAATATAAGTGGTGTGGCCCTTGTAGTGATGATATTGTAGAGCCCAGTATTCAGGTCACCCCCTCCTCCCCGGATCAGAGATCTCTAATGACAGTCTATGGGGTTAGAACACGATGACAAGTGACATGCAGACCGCTCCGCCCACTTGCACACCACATGACTCCCTCTCACCGTCACACCCGCCCAGTGCATGCCGGGAGGGGGCGGTACTGAGCCGGCACTGCCTTTAAATCTGCGCGTCATACAGCGGCCGGGGCCGAGTGGTTGTGTGGCGGAAAGGCGGTGAATTCAGGTGAGGCCGGTGTGTGTGGAGCGGTGGGGGCTCCGGGCAGGCAGGGATGTGTGCTGAGGGGAGAATAGTGCGGGGATCATCCTACCGCCACATAGCGCACTAATGGGCCGACTCCGGACTGTACTATACGTCACTGACTATACACGTGTTCTGTCCGGGCTCCATGTGTGCGGGGAGGGCGGTGCGACTGCGGCTCAGCATCTGCCCGACACCTTCATATCTATAGAGCGAGTGCAGGGGAGAGGCCATGCTTCTTTATGAGGGAGAGACCATGCTCCCCTACGGGGGATGCAGGGGAGAGGCCATACTTCTTTACGGGGGTGCGGGGGAGAGGCCCCATGCTCTTTTATGAGGGGGTGCGGGGGAGAGGCCATGCTCCTTTATGGGGGGAGAGGCCATGCTCCTTTATGAGGGGGTGCAGGGGAGAGGCCCCATGCTCCTTTATGGGGGTGCAGGGGAAAGGCCCCATACTCTTTTATGAGGGGGTGCGGGGGAGAGGCCATGCTCCTTTATGAGGGGGTGCAGGGGAGAGGCGCCATGCTCTTTTATGAGGGGGTGCGGGGGAGAGGCCCCATGCTCTTTTATGAGGGGGTGCGGGGGAGAGGCCATGCTCCTTTATGGGGGGGTGCAGGGGAGAGGCGCCATGCTCCTTTATGAGGGGGTGCAGGGGAGAGGCCCCATGCTCTTTTATGAGGGGGTGCGGGGGAGAGGCCATGCTCCTTTATGGGGGGGAGAGGCCATGCTCTTTTATGAGGGGGTGCAGGGGAGAGGCCATGCTCCTCTGTGGGGGAGGGGGGGGGGGTGCAGCAGTTGTATGAACACAGCTGCAGGTTCTAGTGCCACACATCCTCACCGGCCACCTTATTAGGTACACCTGTTCAGTTGCATGGTAACACAAATTGCGAATTGGAGATGGGCTCAGATGTGTTCGGAATCCTGGTTCCAACCCACCTGCCCGATCCCGCCAGGAAGCCGTCTGCACACGGTCAATCACAGGCAGTGACCCTTCCGGCTCTGCAGTTGCACAGACCGGGAAATGTCTCACTGCCGGTGATTATCGGTGTGCCGTGTCGGATTCCTGATGGGATCGGGCAGGTTGGTTGGAACCAGGATTTCAAACACGCCTGAGCCCATCACTATTGCTAATCAGCCAATCACATGGCAGCAACTCAGTGCATTTAGGCATCTAGATGTGATAAAGACTTGCTGAAGCTCAAACCGAGCATCAGAATGGGGAAGAGGGGAGAAGGGGGGAGTAAACCGCTGATAAGAAAAACCTGCAAGACCGTGGCATAATGTGCTAGCATGCATTGCTTACTAGCACATCATGAAATACTTGCCTTAGAACAAATCCCTTCCAGCAGCGCCTGGTCAACACTAAGATGGCTGACGTGTTCCCCCGGCCTTTCTTCTGGGTTCATGGGCTCTGGTGCTGAGTGGCCGAAGCCATGATGATGTGCGTGGGAGACCTCGGTTCCGGCACGAAGGTCTGGCGCAGTATGCCGGCCCTTCAGAGCACCCCTGATGTCAGCTGCATACTGGGTGAATATTTCCTAAATGGTACAAGTTTAGTAGAGCTTCCTTTCACCTACAAGTAAGCCTTATTATAGGCTTGGCTGAATGTAAAAATAACAAACGGGGTTTACAACCGCTTTGAATATGGCATGGTTGTTGGTGACAGGCTGGTCTGAGAATTTTACTCACGGTATGTCTGCGGCCCATTTAGGTTGCTAGGAAGTATAGTCCTGTGCCTGTTGCTATGAGTGCTGGCTGGGAAAGAGCCCACCCATGCTCCAGACAATGATCAATAAGGACAGAAGATCCCAGGAGCTGCACATCAGGACAAGACCTGCTGTGTGTACAGGTGGCAGTCTCAGCCTGGACGCTGCCAGGCCACAAAGCAATCACATTTCACTCTGCCCACTGGATAGTCCCATGAGTAAGCTCCAGTGGGTGGAGTGAAATGTGTTGGGAGCGTGGCCTGCCGGGGGGTCCAGGCTGAGACTCTGCCACCTGTACACACAGCAGGCCTTGTTCTGATGTGCGGCTCCCGGGATCTTCTGTTCTTATCTGTCCTTTTTCAAAAACTTTTGATCTACTGGGATTTTCACACACAACCATCTCTAGGGTTTACATTGAGAGGTCCAAAAAGGAGAATATCCAGTGAGCGAAAGTTGTGTTGATGAAAATGCCTTGTAATGTTAGGAGAATGGGCAGACCGGTGGTGATAGAAAGGCAACCAAGGTATGCAGAATACCATCTCTGAACACAACACATCAAATCCTGAAGAACATGGCCTGCAGCAGCAGTTCACACCGGGTGCCACTCCTGTTTGCTAAGAACAGCAAACTAAGGCCATATTAGCACAGGCTCACCAAAATTGGGCAATAGAAGATTGGAAAAACGTTGCTTGGTCTGAGTGTCTACTTCAGCTGCACTATTCAGATAGTAGGGTCAGAATTTGGCGTAAGCATGGATCTTGGCACACTTTGGGCCTCTTGGTACCAATTGAGCATTGTTTAAACACCACGGCCTACCTGAATATTGTTGCTGACCACATCCATCCCTTTATTACTACAGTGTACCCATCTTCTGATGGCTCCTTCCAGCAGGATAATGCACCGTGTCACAAAGCTCAAATCATCTCACCACTAGTTTCTCAAACATGACAATGAGGTCACTGTACTCCATTGGCCTCCACACTCACCAGATCTCAATCCAATAGAGCTCCTTTGGGATGTGGAGGAATGGGAGATTTGCATCATGGACGTGCAGCCAACAAATCTGCACAACTGCTTTATGCTATCATGTCAATATGGACCAAAATCGGAGGAATGTTTCAAACACCTTGTTTGAATCTTTGCCACAAAGGCAAAATGGTTTGAACCTGGTACTAGCAAGGCCTACCTAATAAAGTGGCTGGTGAGTGTATATTACTGTATGTTGCCTGCACAATCTCCAGCCACATAGATTGCTCATCACTGTTCCCAGCGCACCTGTATGAAAGAGCACTTGGGCTTTATTCACACAGGTGTCCTATAGAACAGTGGTCCTCAACTCCGGTCCTTGGGGCCCACTAATAGATTTTAAGTATTACCTTGGGGAGATGCAGACTAGAATATCGCAATCACTGAGCAGCAAATGAGATCACCTGTGATGTAATTTAGTTATCTTGCAAACCTGGCATGTTAGTGGGCCCCGAGGAACGGAGTTGAGGACCACTGCTATAGAACACGTGTGAGGGCCATGATTGACTGCAGGAGTATGCACAGGTGTTCCATGAAGGGAAGTCCTTTTCCGGTCATATTGGGACACAGCTGCTGTGCCTGATCATGACAGCCCTTCAGTCAGTTCTTACCGCGGCGACTCAGTTGCCCAGACTTTTGAAGTCGCCTGTGCAGCACGACTTCATCGCGGCTTTCAAACGACTTCTCATAATAGAAGTCAATGCAAGTCGCTCCGACTTCGCCCAAAAGTAGTGCGGGAACCTTTTTCTAAGTCGGAGCGACTTGGGTCGCTCTGATTAGAACGGTTCCATTGCACAGCATGGAGAGCTACTTGTCAGTCGCCTGACAAGTCGTAGTGTGAACCGGCTCTCAAGGTCACAGCCCCAAATTCACACCAGATGTAAACCATTACTGGCTTGGAAAAACATTGGATCGAGCAGATCTTGGTTTCATCTGATGCCATTAACCACTTCAGCTCCAGAAGGTTTTACCCCCTTAATGACCAGGCCATTTTTTGCGATTCGGCACTGCGTTTCTTTAACGAAAAATTGCGCGGTTGTGCGACGCTGTACCCAAATACAATTGACGTCCTTTTTTCACACAAACAGCTTTCTTTTGGTGATTTGATCACCTCTGCGGTTTTTAGATTTTGCGCTATAAACAAAGAGCAATAATTTCGGAAAAAAAACACTTTTTTTAGTTTCTGCTATAAAACATTCCCAATAAAAAAAATTAAAATCTAATTTTCAGTTTAGGCCAGTTTGTATTCTGCTACATATTTTTGGTAAAAAAAAAATAGCGTTTACAAACTACAGGATAGATTTTTGGACTTTTTATTTTGTTTTTATTAGTAATGGCGGCGATCAGCGATTTTTTTTTTTTTTTTTGTGGGATTGCGGCGGACAGATCGGACCCTTAACTGTTGTGACACTTTTTGGGGGGGGGGGGGGGGAACCAGTGACATGAATACAGTAATCAGTGCTAAATATGTACTGTTACTGTATAAATGACACTGGCAGGGAAGGGGTTAATGTATGTCTAAATGTGCTTACTGACTGTGGGGGGATGGGCTCTGTGACAGGCACAGAGAGATCGGGGTTTCAGTTTAGCTGAAACTCCTGATCTCTTTCCCTGTCTTACAGAAGACTCGCCTGCTTTGTTTACATAAGCAGGTGGGTCTTCTGTCAGTTTGTGATGATCGCGGGAGGCCGGCTGCGACAGCCACTCCTCCCCCTGTGTCTAATCACGTGCCACCGAATCGTGCCCAAAATCACGTATATCTACGTGTAAGAGAATATAGGGAATAGGTAACAGTGCCTGGTAGCTTAAATATCAAATAAACCAATTTGGAGAACTTATAAAAGAATAGGGGTTTAGGGTATACAAGACAAAACCAGAGAATTCAAAGCTCAACTCACAACCAGTTTGCTTACCAAACAAATTAACCCGTCCAACTGTGTGTTAAAAACAGGTTTATTAGCACTTTCAAATGCATGCATAAGCTACAAGGCCCCTTCACAGCACCCTGTATTAACCCTTCTAAATTTGAGTCTCCACAGTGGAAGCCCATGCATTCGAATCGATAAGGGGCAGGTTGGGCTGGAGGTAGCCCAGTCCTCAAAGGCGCAGGAGCACCTTGGACACCCACCACATAGCACAATGGTAGCAAAGGTGTCCAGTGTCCCCCTTACCAATATTTACACTAGTAACCAAGAGATGACCTCCCGGCAATTTAAGCCTGCGCTGTGTCCGTCTTTTGGCTATAGCGTAGATGGGAAGAGGTTAAAATGCATAGTCATTGCCAAACCCCCCCCCCCCCCCAAATCAGACAATGCCCCCCATTGCTCAGAAAATTGTTGCAATCACAAAGTTTAGGTGTTCGTGTTATTTCCTTTGTATTAGTATGACACAAAGTGGTGTGAAGTGGTGCATTATCTGACAAATGCAGGGGTGCCAATATTTTTGGCCATGACTGTATGTTCATATCGTTCTGGGGTGACGGGGGTGCTTTGTGCTAGTGATGGCTTGTTTCATAGTACTTTTGTAGTCTGCCTAGATTACTGAAATTAATCTGCATGATATAACTGTACCTTACCCTGTCATCACAATTCAGTCTCTAACTGCTAGGGAGCAGATAACCCAACTATACAAACATCAAGCTTGTGCATTGGTGACGATTTATGTAAGAGTGTTGTAATGCTGGGTGACTTATATGGGTCTGGTTTTTACATTGTTTTTTAGGATTTGTAATGGCAGAAAACGGTGATAAAGAACAAGCGTCTGATCTGGACACAAAGATCTGTCAGCAAATTGAGGTAAGTTTATCTTTTAAATAAGCTTTTGGAGCGGTATCCTGAAAATTGGCTAGTAAGAATAGTGTGTTGTGGAGGAGACCTCAGATGTGGACATTGCTGTTTAAGTGCTCTGTTGTGCACTGTGCACCCGGTTCATCTGTTCAGTCCATATAGGAATAAAATAAAATTGTCTGGTACAGTTGTTGGTTTTTCTATTGGCTTGGTACTGAATAAATGCAGTATAACTGGGGGGGCCGTCTATTTTTGAAATGCCCTGCCAAGTGCTGTGCACCCTTGGGCGGGAGGGGGGTGGATGGTGATTGCACCCAAGATCACTTATACCAGGTTCTTTTTTTTCCCACCATTAATGTTTTATTGAAAAGTCGAATTGCAGTTTACAAAGAAAAAATAAAGGTCAGACTTTTAACTTGTAAGGCATATGGGAGAAGGAATAGGTATAGTAAGAAGAGGGGAAAAGGTAAGTAGGGGGGGGTGAAGGTTTGTCTCAAGCCAGGGTTTTCTCAGTGATCAGTAAACATATCCTAGTTTAACCGTATTCCTGATATTGCTCTGTAGGACCACTTGACTGTATATTTGTGTGTTGGCGTGGAATGTATATTAGCTCCTCGGGTTGCTTTTTTATCTGAATCTTAAAATCAAAAGCAAACTTTAAACTGATGTGAGGAGTTTCAGGTAAGTTATCCACTTCCAGCCCACAGATGTCATGATGTCCTGGACTGAGTGGAGATATCTGAATGATGGGTGCAGCTACAGGCATCATTTGCATATCGTGGTGGTCCCCCCCCCCTCCCCGACTTTTAGCATAGAGAGACGTGGGGACTTGGAGACCTCTGTAAAAAGGACATGTCATGCCCTATTCCTATTACAAGGGATGTTTACATTCCCTGTAATAGGGATAAGTGATTGAAAAAAAATTAAAGTGGGGAAAGTGTAAAAAAAAAACATAACCAATAACATTTCAGTGCCCCATCCCCTTGTGCTCACATGCAGAAACGGATGCATACATGGGTTGCGCTCTCATATGTAAACCAGGTTAAAACCACACGTGAGGTATCGCCGCAAACTTTAGAGTGAGAGCAATAATTTTAGCACAAGACCTCATCTGTATGTCTATGGTGACCGGGAAGACTACCCTGCAGTAGAGCTATCTGAAAGTGAGGCTTGACGTGCTTGGGGAGCGCAGCCTGTAAGGGATGATGGCGGTGCAGTGCATCGTCTATGTGGACAGCTGTATCCCGGATGCCTGCATACTTGGATGTGCCTGTTTTTTTATCAACCATGTGAGTTGCTAAATGTACCTTTGTTAAATGTAACCATATTGCTACACTTAGAGGCGCCTCTTTTTATAATCAGTTGTGATTTGATACTACTTGTATATCAAGACACCGCTTGTGATCAAGTCAAAATGTATTAAATTTTGCTCATCTTGCAAAAGCTCTGTTACTCTCAATTCAAGGTTTTACTGTATATACTTGCCTTCCTTTTTACTCCAAGCCCTCCGCCCCCCCCCCCCCCCCGCACCATTCAATAGCTGAAACTAAAAGTTCCAAATTCAAAATTGTGCCTCACGCAGTGCTGATTGCCCTACATGGGTGAATTGCATGCTCCTCTGTACTTGGAGGTTGTGGATTTTTTTTTTCTTTTTTCAGCTTCAGGACTGAACAGAAGCAAAGTATATCCTGCAGGGTAGGGGGTTAAAGGAGATGTACAGCCAAAGCTGTACATCTTGTATGGATCACAGGGGTGCAGATCGTCTTGCACTTCTGTGACCCGGTTTCAGCAGAGAGCGGACTGAAGTCTGCTCTCTGCTGACGGCACAGATGTCAGTCCAGGAACCACCAGATGCTTGGACTGACCCCTCTCAGTGAGCCGCTGAGAGCCTAACCTGGCCGCTTCCTGCCCCTCCACAGCTCAGATTTGAGCGAGGATGGAGCAAGCGAGCTGGATGACTGTCAGCAGCTCTCTGCTCATGGGGCTGTCAGAACTGAGCGATCGGCGGTGTTGGATCACTCGGTTCTCAGTGTAGAAGCGCCAGGGGACAGCTGCAGACATCAGACCGATGCTGCATCCACCTAGGTAAGTAGAATTCTCAAAAATCTAAAACCATACTTCTCTTTGAAGGCTTTGATTTTCATATGCAATGCAGATAAGACTATAATCCTTCCACTTTATAAAACTCTGGTCCGACCGCATCTGGAGTATTCCGTCCAGTTCTGGTCGCCAGTCCTCAGGAGGGATGTGTTGGAGCTGGAGAGAGTCCAGAGAAGGGCAACTAAACTAATTAGGGGATTGGAGGACCTTGACTATGAAGAGCGTCTACAATCGCTCGATTTATTCTCCCTGGAGAAGAGACGTCTGAGGGGGGACATGATAGCAATTTATAAATATCTTAATGGGGATCCCAGCTTAGAAAAAAAGCTGTTCATTCGAAGGGATTGCATGAGGACTCGAGGGCATACAATGCGATTAGAGGAGAAGCGTTTTAACCTCAGGCAACGCGGGGGGTTCTTTACTGTTAGGGCAACAAGATTGTGGAATTCTCTACCACAAGAGGTGGTTTCTGCGGGTAGTATGGTGGCTTTCAAAAGACTCTTAGACTTACATCTCAAGGATCAGAACATTCAGGGGTATGGGAGATGATTACAGCCACACATGCCTACACAGGTTGAAATGGATGGACTATTGTCTTTATTCAACCTCACCTACTATGTAACTATATGCAGTACACACTTGTACCTGAACACCTAACTTGTATCTGTTTTCAGTACTACTTTGGTGACCATAACCTTCCACGAGACAAGTTCCTAAAGGAACAGATTTCCCTTGATGATGGCTGGGTGCCTCTGGAAATTATGATCAAGTTTAACAGGTAATTATCTGGTGGTGATTGGGTTGGTGCAAGTTTGTAGTATGGAATGTCTAATTTTTCCTAATTTTCCTTCTAGATTAAGCAAATTGACCACAGATTTTGGAATAATTTTGGGGGCACTTAAAAAATCTAAGACAGGCCTGCTGGAAATTGATGAAGAAAAATCCAAAATTAGAAGAACCCCCAGCAAACCTTTGCCAGAAGTCACAGAAGAGTACAAAAACGCTGTCAAGAATAGATCAGTTTACATTGTAAGTAGACCGGACCCATAAAGCTGTTAAACACAATCATACCATTTCAATTTTTGGAAACTATATAAATGTCACTTGTCCCAAAATTCAACACCATCTTTTCCACTTGGCATTCTACATCATATAGTTTATATGCAAATGGAAGGGGGAGTTTAAGCCTGAATATTGTCACTAACATTTGTATGAAGATTGAGTATGGTAAAATTTTGTTCAGTTGACCATTGATATTGTGTCTCAGAACCTCAATTAAGGGACACAGGAAGTCCATAACCTGCATGTCATAATGCCGCCTACAAGAGAATGGACACTGGCAAGCATAAAACTGAAAGCCAGCCCAGGATAAGTCATCTTTAGCTCTGCTGAGGGAGGGGAGAAATGCTTGGTCTACAAATTCCTCTGATTGGCTGAGGTGGGCTGATGCCATTACAAATTCAAACTCAGCCAATTGGAGGAAGCTTTTTTTTTTTATAAAACACCGAGCAGTGCTTGGCCTGACTCTTGTTCTGGGAGCCACATAGGAAGTTCTAATTACACTGCTACAACACAGTACTGTAAACTGGATGCAGCTGAGGCTACATACAGTCCATATTAGGGTTTTCGACCTCTCAGTCGGGGCGCCCTTGAAAAGTGTTTTTAGTCTAGAGGCACCCCTGTCCAAGGCTTGGTTCATGTTACTGTGTATCACCGAACACGCACAAAATCATGCTCGTTCCTGAGACACCAATGCACTGCTCTTTAGGGGTGCCATTATTTCTAATAGTACCCCACACATTGGAAAACATAGGGTGCTTTTGCTGCGGCCAAATTTAAAAAAGGGGGTCAGGGACCTCTTTCCCTGCATTTTGGCAAGTAGGGAAGCCCATTGAAATAGGCTACCCTACACGCAGCAAGCAGCCACAAAACTGTGAACCAAGTGCTTGTTCACATGTCAGGTTGGGAGGGGTGGTAAAACACGTGGTTGAGCTGTTTTTACCACCCCCACCTTGTTTGCTGCAAAAGCAGCAGCTGTGGGTGTACACATGGTGTGGCTGCAGCTGGAGGTATACCCAGGGTAAAGAGGGCTGCACTGCAACCACCCTGCAGCTGTGTACATTGCATGGTTGCGGTGTGGTAATGCTGCCTTTATGGGCTTAAAACGGGTTGGGAGGAGGCAACGTATTGCCTCTTTACCGCCCGTTAAATGCTTCTAAAAAGCCACCTGAGCATGAATTGATTTTCAGAGTAGCAGCAGTCCTTGCTGCTATCACAAACAAGCCCTACAAAAGCAATTCTGATGGTACAGGAAAGGGGGGGGTCGGGAATACACACCTACACATACGCACGTGCACACAAGGTATGGTGGTGCTGCCTAGAGTGTCGTGTGCAAAAATATAGTGGCATAATGTGAATAAAGTGAATGGGCTCAGGTGTAGCCATACAAAAAAGTAAAAGGTGTGAACGGGCACAATAAACATAAGCCTAATTATAGTACCTAATAAAGGCAATTACAATGCTAAAAATAAGATCCTTGGAGTATATATAAGATATTAAAAAAAAAATTACAGTAAACCCCCGTTATATCGCGGTTCAGTTTTTTGCGGTCCTGGTATATTGCCTTTTTTTTTAACCTATTTTACTAATTAAATCATTAAATATTTTTGTTTTCCATTGCTCTTGCTCTCTCTCAGTATCTTGCGTGTTTAAATGGGTTTTCTATTTTAAAAGTATGTTTAAAGACCTTAAAATGCTTTTAAAAGTACAGTGAAAGTTGTAAAACATCCCTAGAGTGTATTTAAATGGGGTCTTTCTATTTAGTGGATTTTCACTTTTTGCATGTGGGTCCCCCCCCACCACTCTGGTACCGACCGGCACAGACACTCTCAGCCCACGCTTGTTAGAAGGTAGTTCCTATCCAACGTTAGTGTAAATGGTGGCTACTCCTGCTTGGTGTTCTGTGTTCAATAGGCCTGGATTACCAATATTCCCAGAAAGCACAAGGCGATCATCTACTTCTAGGCCCTTGTTTTCTCCTTCCCGTGCTCGGATCCACTTAGTCATACAAAAGCTCAATTTAGACAAGAAATCCTTAAGTGGAGGCAGTAGAGCAGTGTTTCAACTCCGAACCTCAGGGCACACAACAGGCCAGGTTTGCAAGAAAACGGAAATACATCACATGTGATATGTGCTGCTCAATGATTGCAGTATTCTAGTCTGCATCTCCCCAAGGTAGTACTTAAAATCTGGCCTGCTTAGTGTGCCCTGAGGACCAGAGTTTAGAAACACTGCTGTAGAGAGAAGCCTGGCAGTGGAGGGATGGGAAGGAGAGGCTGGTTTGTATCCTGTGGGCTCAGCAATTCTTTCTTCGGATTCCTAAAGCTCTGCTGCAGCCGAGTCCTCTCCTTGTGCACTGCTTGACTCAGCTGACTCCTGTCCTCGGGATGCACCCCACACACTACCCACACCTACACACCCTTTTGAATCATTCTAGCACAGTATCTTTCATTTAGCTGCGTACTGCACTGTAGGGGGGGGGGGAAGCGAAGAGCACAGCAGACTTCCCCCTCCCTTTACTTTCACTTTTGAGGCTGACAAAGTTCTCCATCAGTGCTGATGTACAGTTCGGCAGGTTAATTGGGCTCATCGTACAGCCCTTCTCTCTCCCACGGCACACTAGTTGAGAGGCTGGTCTATACAATGCACACAGCTGCTGCAACTGGTGTGCAAATGGACTGTTTAATGGAGATCTGCTTAAAATGTCCACGTTCATGGGTAAGAAAATGGGATTTTTTTTTTTTTTTTTTCTTGGAATCTATTGACACAATTTGTTTGCCAGTGTCCAGTCCTCTTGTAGGCCACGGTATAACGTGAAGGTTAAAGGCTGATTCTTGATAGACTCTGAAGAGAGGATTTTTGTTTGAAGCCTTGCAAATATTCGATTTAAAGAGAACCTGGGCATACGCTTATAGCAGACCATCTGAAAATGCTGGTTGCTTGGCTGTAAGTTTTTTTTCATTTTTAGTGTTTTTTTTTTTTTAATGTGCTAAGTCTTTATCCCCATGCTTGTTTTCAGTTAATGTACGGAGGCATATAGTGTGAGGAAATTCAGTAAGCTAACTGCTTCAAACTGCATTCAGAAATAGCCACCTCAATGCTTCTCAGTAAGGTTTCCCATATTAAATTTGCTATTGAGTGCAGTGCAGAAGTTGGTCTACCTATAGACAGATTCCTCCATAGCTGGCCTTTGATACAGATTGAGAAGACTTAAAGAGGAAGTAAACCCTCCTCGGGAAGTTGAACCTATAGGTAAGCCTATGATAAGGCTTACCTATAGGTACTGTAAATATCTCCTAAACATGTACAGTTTAGGAGATATTTACCTTTAATGCAGCCAGTGACGTCACTGGCGCATGCGCTCTGAAGGAACGGCTGATCGTGCCGTTCCTTCAGAGCCCCGTGCCGTGACCGTCGGCTCCCGTGCGCGTGCGCGGGAGTGACGTCACCGCGGCTCCGGCCAATCAGATGGCCGGATGCCGCGATCCCGGAAGACGGGCGACTGAACATGTCGCTCGTCATACAGGTGAGTGAGCGGCACGGCGGGGGCTCGTTCTAAGGTAAGTATTTCATAATGAGCTAGTATGCGATGCATACTAGCTCATTATGTGTTTCTCTTGCAGGATGTAAAAAAAAAAAAAAAAAATTTAAACGGGTTTACAACCTCTTTAATTAACCGAAAAGAAACCGTGTCGTTGAGAGCCTATAATAACCGTGCATAGTGTCCTGAAAAAAGACAAGTGATAGTCCACAAGTCATCTTAAACTTTTTGCAGTGCCGCCGATGGTGCTCTCTACCACCTTGTGACATATAGGAGCTCTAATAACACTTGATGAAAGGCAAGGGTTAAAATGGTTCTCAGCAACTTTTAGTGATGTGTAACATGCTTGCAACAATGGGTTAACCATATGTCTCAACACAGGTCAGACATTCACGTTTCTAACCGATTTTATAATTTTAGGCCCCTCCAGTTTTAGTTAAATTCTCCTCATGCCTCCTTTTTGGCAGTTAAGGTTTGGTGGGACTCCTCCATTGTAAGCTGATTATATTGCCCAGTAGGCTCTACAATTTGCAGCAATAATTTCTAATGGGGAAATATTTACTTTCACAGAAAGGCTTTCAACTGGACACATCCCTGGATCAAATAAAGGAATGGTTGGAAAACAAGGGTCCCATTGAGAACATCCAGATGAGGCGAGGGCTTGATAAGGCCTTTAAGGTTTGGGTTTTTATATACCTTTTTTTTATTTTTTTATTTTTTTTTTATGCTGTAGCTAAAAGTATTGGTGTATTAAACTGTCTTTTCCAACATAGGGCTCAATCTTTCTTGTATTTGAGACCGAAGATGCTGCCAAGAAATTCTTAGAGAATAGAGACCTTAAATATAAAGACTCGGATATGATCATATTATCCAAGTAAGTTTCTAAAAATGCAGTAATTGGTACCTTGTTAGTCTGTGATTACACGTGCTTTTCTAATATTTTTGAATATTGGGTGATTTTTTTCTTCAGCTGTGATTGTCCCATAGTGTAATGTCTCATTCCTTTCAATTAGGGAAGAATATTATGCAAAGAAAAATGAAGAGAGGAAGCAGAAGCAATCGGAGTCAAAAGCAAAGCACAAGCAGTAAGTATGCAGAAAGTATGCACAGTAATATTGGTGAAAAAGGGATGGCCACAGGGAAAGGTGCATTTTTTCATTGTACTATTTCACTTTCAGGTCAATACACTTGTATTTACTGACTTCAGCCAGAACTTGGTGTGGGAAGGGTTGTAACGTCTAGCTCCTCCTTAACCCCTCTATTCCTTTGTCATTGAGATGGAAATATACCAGAAATCCTAGTGGAAACTCCCTATAAACCAATTTTTTTTTCCTATTCTGCAACATTGTGGCAGACAAATGACACAAAGTGACACTTTTTGGTGATCAGTGACCCATAGTGATTAGTGCTAAAAAATACACTTGCTGTACTAATGTCACTGGCAGGGAAGGGGTTAACATCGGGCAATCAAAGGGTTAAATCTGCTCCTAGGGAGAGCTTTCTAACTGTGGGGGGTGCTTTGACTGGGGGAAGGAACACAAGATTTCCATCTTTCCCCCCCCCCCCCCTCTCTCACAGAATGGCGGTCTGCCTTGTTTACATAGGCAGATCGGCATATCCTGACGGACGTAGTGTCCCGCTGATTGGCCACCGGCACCGTGCGCGCCAGACCCAGCGCACAAAATCATACAGGTATGGGATTTGGTGCAGGAGTATATCTGCGTGGGGCAGTCCATAACCGGTTAAAGGGGACAGGTGGTGGGTTTTTTATGGCTTAAGAGCCTTGGGCCTCGTGCACGCTGCAGCTCTAAATCACTTGTTTTACAGGCATTTGACTTGTTTTACTTTTTTTCCTGCCTCTAAACGCTTCAAGCTAGCATGTGTCCATGCGCACATACACTATGACTAAAAGTTTTGGGACGCCTGCCTTTCCACGAACTTAAATGGCATCTCAGCCTTAGGCTGTAGGATTCAATATTGAGTTGGCCCACCCTTAGGAGCAATAGCAGCTTCCAACTCTTTTAGGAAGGCTGTCCACAAGGTTTAGGAGTGTCTCTGGGAATGTATGACCATTCTTCCAGAAGCATATTTGTGAGGTTAGGCACTGATGTTGGGGAAGGAAGGCCTGATTCAGCCTCCAGTGAAAGGGGAATATTACAATCTAATTATACCCAGCGAGGGGAAGGATTGAGTCATATGCTGTTTCCAGCTGGTTAAAGCTGAGCATCTGATCTGGCACACAGAGCAGCTAGTCAGGATCCAATCTGGACTGGTCAGTGCATTGAGCACTCGGGAATCGTGGCAGAATCCAGATCAGAAACAGGGGTTTAGTTGTCTTTGTCCTCATTTTTATATGGGAAGGGTAAGATGTGCAGCCAGCGACCTTAGAACATCTGGTGTGCATACTTGTTCTGGGTCAGTGAATCGGCATAACAGCCAGGCAATAACTATGGAATAAATTATCTTAGTATGAACTCTGAACACAACCATTTACTACTGTGTAAAATGTGTGCTTTTATGTATAAACTCTTTGCTTTTATGATGCAGTGGTAAAAGGAAAGGTGATTTTGGGGTGGGCATGAACAGAGCCAGGAATGATCACAGAAATACTTTGTATATTGAAGTAATCTGGAACCTGATCTTCAGGATCTGCTTTACAGCCAGCAGTTACTTGGCAATACTGTATTTTTCCAACCAGCTTATGTTCACTTTAGGCTAATGTGTATTCATCAATTTCTCCTATCTAGAACACACAATATTCCAATTTTGTTTTTGTCTCCAGGGAGAAGGAAGATGCCCAGAAACAAGCAGAAGATGCTGAAATGGTAGGCATAAACTTAAGCCCCTAGTGCTTGTGCCAGAAGAGCCCATTCACACTAGAAACTGCATGTGAATAGCAAAGGAATGCATGCACATGTGTTTTTTTTTTTTTTTTCTCTTCAATGCATTAAAGCCTGAATATCTATTTGCCATCCTTTTGAGGGACATGAAAAAGAGGTGTACCTGTGGGAGCCCTAGTTAGATCTGCACAAAAATGCCATGATGAGAGCTGACTTTGTAGAAGCTCATTAGGGCCTACCTACTCCCTTCTAGATTCTTGAGGTTAACGACTAGGTGCATTTTCTTAGGTGGACAGTTGGTTAGAATTCTACCTAAAGTGGAATTAAAGCCTCTAAAGTGGAATTAAAGCCTCTAATCGTTTAGTCAAGGAAGCTGCCATCTTTGTCTGTTCTGCAGTTCCATGGTGTTCATGTAATTGGCCATTTGGTTATTTGACAAACGCATGCAATTGTGACAGTAATCATTCAAGACATGCCATGAATGATAGGTTTTTGGGAAACTGTTAAAATGACTGGTTTAGTTCCGCTCTAAGCAATCTTTAGTATCTTGTCAATTTGAATACACTGACTTTTGTGGTGCTGACCATATCTAGGTGATGTTGTAAAATGTTAGTTTCCTGTAAACTGCATTAATTTTTCAGTTCATGTCTGTTTTTGATTGCCAAGGCTGGCTTAAAACAGGCGGTGCTATGATGTTGGTGACTTGTAGGTCTGGTATTGTCCACCTAAGGGCTCAGTAGTAACACAGGTGCACAGCCTTGTGAAGAGTGGTTTTAACTTTTCTACTAGTGCCAAGTTGCATGTAGGCAGCCCATATAAAGTGAGTGGATGGATAAGCAACAGTTGTATAAATTTGCCACACTGCCAAATTTTGATGGTGTTGGATTAAATGTTTGGGTGTAATTTTTTTACCTTTACAATCTAGTGTAAAATATTAAATGACTTTTTATGTACAGAAAACCTTGGAAGAACAGACTGGCTGCCTCTTAAAATTCTCAGGAGACTTGGACAACATGACTTCCAGAGAAGATATTCATGCCTTATTTCAAGATCATGGTGAAATCAAGTGGATTGACTTCAGTAGGGGTGCTAAGGAGGTGCGTATAATGCCTAATAGAACTTCTGTAATCTTGGCCCCTTAAATGCTTGCCTTGTTTCCTTCATTAAAAGGGGATAGTCAATCGTAAGTTGACACTACTTACAGCAGTAGCAATAAGACTGCATAGTAGGCGAGATCAAGGCCAGGCATTGACTGTTCAAATCTTTGCCGGTTCAGCAGGAGCTGGCTGAGATTTGAACAGTGTATGGGCAGGCTGAATGTACAAGGTTGATCGCTCAACTTTGGTACAACTAGCCTGCTGGATTTTACTTGTGATTATCGCTAGGGGCTCCGTTAGCCGCTAGCAATCACTGTTTTCTCCTGGCTGGAACTGCCTGTGGCTGCATGAAAGAAATCTGCACTGGCTATATAGCCAAATCCTGTAATGCTGATCTAGAGCTTTTGTACCTGCCACTCTTGAGAATGACCATATTTTAAACTCCTGTGTGAAATGGTTAGGTGGCCAGTGATGAATTTTTTTGCTAAATTGTCCTGCTTTTCTTAGGGAATTATCCTGTTTAAGAGTGGTGCCAAGGAAGCCTTGGAGAAAGCCAAGGCGGCAAATAAAAACAACTTACAGTTGCAAGAAAAAGATGTAACTTGGGAGCTTCTAGAGGGTGATGTAGAGAAGGCCGCGTTGAAGAAAATCATGGAAGACCAACAAGAAAGCTACAATAAATGGAAAGGCAAAGGTTGGTACATTCTTTTAGAAGTAGTGCAATGTGGACATGGCATGTGACTAGTTTAATCGTTTGAAAATGGGCTGTTTTCTGGACCCAACAGCATTTGAGAATGCAGATAATCAGTTCAGCAGGGATTTCTTGTCTCATATATTTTTATTTTTAATAGCCACGTTCACTTTCCTGAAATGAAACAATAAATTGACACATTGTAGGGGAAAGTGTATGTGGTTTATACACTGCTCAAAAAGGAACACTGAAAACGCATCAGATCTCAATGGAGAAAAATATCCTGCATAGCTTTTACTGATATGGAATGGGTAATGTGTTGAACTGATGGAAATTAAAATTTATTAACCTACAGAGGGCTAAAAAAAATGCAGCAGGCTAGTCCATTTTGCTGAAATTTCATTGCAGCAACTCAAAATTGTACTCAGTAGTTTGTATGGCCCCATGTGCTTGTATGCATGGCTGACCACGTCAGGGCATGCTCCCAATGAGGCGATGGATGGTGTCCTGGGGTATTTCCTCCTATATCTGGACCAGGGCATCACTGAGCTCCTAAACAGACTTGGGAGCAACCTGGTGGCATCGGATGGACCAAAACATAATGTCCCAGAGTTGTTAGATCAGATTTATATCAGATGAGCGTGCGGGCCATTCAATGTTGTTCCTTCCTTCTATAGGAACTGGCTGCATACTCTTGCCACAAGGCCGGCCATTGTCGTTCACCAGGAGGAACCCAGGACCCAATGCACCAGCATAGGGTCTGACAATGGGTCCAAGGATTTCATCCTGATTCCTAATGTCAGTCAGGATGCCATTGTCTAGCATGTAGATCTGTGTCCCTCCATGGATATGCCTCCCCAGATCATCACTGACCCACCAGCAAACCATAGTTATGATCGAATTTAATTTAGTGAAATGCGTCAACTATTTCTGGTCCCCTCTATTTTTTGTCAACTATGGATTTTTGGATTCTTCAATAAATATATTTTTCATCTTGTTGGGAGTGCAGTTTTCTACTTCTTATGAATACACCACCAAACTGGTTGTGTTGAACGATGTTACAGGCAGCATAACGTTCTCCAGAACCTATCGCATACCTCGTGCTCAGGGTGAACCTGCTCTCCTCTGTGACTAGCACAGGTCGCTAGTGGTGGACCTGCCAATTCTGGTGTTCATTGGCAAATTCCAATTGAGTTCCACGGTGCAAGGCAGTGAGCACAGGGCCCACTAGAGCGTGTTGGGCCCTCAGGCCACCCTCATGATGTCTGATTTTAGTCAGAGAGCTTCACAATGGTGGCCTGCGGGGGGTCATTTTGTAGGGCTCTGGCAGTGCTTATCCTGTTCCTCTGTGCAAAACGGATTTGAGTCCTGCTGATGGGTTAAGGACCACCTATCTACGGCCCTGTTCAGCTCTCCTAAAGTAACTGCCTGTGTCCTGGAATCTCCTCCATTCTCGAGAGCTGGAAGATGAAGTAAACCTTCTGGACAGGGCACGTATTGATGTGCCATCCTGGAGGACTTGACCTGCCTGTGCAACCTCTATAGGGTCCAGTTATCACCACATGCTACCAGTAATGACAGTGACCTTCGCCTAATGCAAAACTAGTAAAGTAAAAAAAAGAGTAGGGGCAACAAAAAAAAATTCAGTGGCCTCCACCTGTAAAACCATTCCTGTTTTGGGGGTTGGATTGTTCCCTATCTAGTGCACTTGTTTTATGAAAACCAAAGCAGCTGAAACTGATTAACAACCCCTTCTGCTACTTAACTGACCAGATCACTATGCCAGGAGATTACTTGACTTGGTGCTGTACTCTGATAGTTTTTCCTTTAAATTTTTTTGAGCAGTATTTATGTAGAGATTTTTTTTCGTTTATTGACTGACATTGCTCTATATCATCTTTGACAGATGGGTTATGCTGCTCTTCCTGGGAGTAGGACACTAGGCAGAAGCTTTTAACAAAGCTTAAAGCGGTTGTAAACCCTATAAAAAAATAAAAATAAAAAATAAAAACCTGCAAGACAAAGGCATAATGAGCTAGTATGCATCGCATACTAGCCCATTATGTGTAACTTACCTTAAAACGAAGCCCCGACACGGACCCCCGGACATCGCTGCGGGCGCTGCCATGATCCCTCGTCTCTGCCGGGTTCGTCGGCTCCGGCGCGCTGATTGGCCGGAAGAGACGGCTCCGGCGCGATGATTGGGCGGAGCCGCGATGACGTCACTCCCGTGCATGCGCGCGGGAGTGATTTTTCCAGCAAGCTCCCAGCAACTTAATTTAAGGTCCCCCCGGACCTTCAGAGCGCATGCGCCTGCATGCACTGTAAATAACCGTGCCGGTTTAGGAGATATTATTTGTACCTACAGGTAAGCCTTATTATAGGCTTACCTGTAGGTAAGTGTCAAAAAGCGGGATACTACCGCTTTAACTATGCCTATAGGGCAGTCCCAAGTGTTATTCTCCCACTTCCTGCTCGAAGATTTATTTTATGCTTTGCCTAGTCAGGGGTAAGGACCTAGCTCCTTGCTGGGATTGCTGGTCCTGGCTTTTTGTTTTCCCTTTTTTTTTTTTCTCATACAATCAAGTCTGTTCCTGTGAACTACAATCAACTGCCAGACTGGGTGACACACTGGATATCTTGGATCCTTACGGTTGACCCAGTCTGGCCAGCGAGCGTGTGCAGACCTCAGCTCTGAGCTAGGCCGGCCACGACATGGTCCCACTGGACGGGGGGCTGGCTTGCAAGTGGAACACCTCGCGAGGACTCACACGACCTGATCTTGGCTAGAGTCGCAGCGTTCCTCTGGCCTGCAGCACCCCCCATTCCGCGATGGGGAGGGGACCTGCCCGTAGTGGTGCCTGCCCGGTTCCAAGGTGTGGTAAGTAGTACACTCCCCCGGAATTTTCCTCGATCGGCAGCCATGTTTTTGGTGGTTCCTAGAAGTAATGCAGTGGCCATCTTCTTGTAGCAGCATGGAGCGGTGCTCGGCGGGCAGCCTCTGGTGACAGCATGGCCATCTCCTCTTCCTCTCGGAACAGCGTGCTGCAGGCTGTTGGCCCCTCTCTCCCTGTTCCTTGCTGAGACATGTTTGGTTTGAGTCCTGGGGCAGTGTCTCCCTGCCTGTTCTGCTTTTGCACTGTTGCTGGAACCTGTGGTTCCACAGGCGTCAGCGGAGGTTTTCACAGCTTTGATAAATTTACACCGTTTCCTACAGTCGGCCCCAGGGTGCCATGAAGCCTGTACATGTCCCACCACCTGACCTGCTCTCGGGGGGAGGGGGGGGGGATCCTCGGGGTCCCACTCTGCCATGGTGGCCATGATGGCAGCCCTGCAGTCTCTGGCATTTAAAGTGGACATGGTCTTGCAAAGAGACCTGGTAAAAAGCGTATCCTTTTGCTTCCTCAGATTCTGAGGCTGACTTGGCTGCTGCGCACGGGAGTCACCCCACAGGATCTGCGTCCATGCACTTCCGAGTGCTCCGATAGGATGATTCTTTTCACCACCTACGCAAGAAAAGGCGCTTGTAGAGGCACTGATTATATCAGTGCGGAAAACGTTAAAAATGAAGGACACAGTGCATGCTGCGTCTGTACCTGTGCAATTTGGCAACCGCAGGCCATCCAGAGTAACTAAGGTGTCCCCCTTCCTGCCCATTTTTACGAGATTGTCGTTAGCCAGTGGGGGTCCCCAAAATGCATGGTTGGGATACCTAGGCGTTTCGCTAGGAGGTATCCTTTTGTTGAGTCCCTCCTAGGTTTCAGGTTTCTAGTCTAAATTAAGTTACGGTCTTACCAGTGGCGGACGCTCCGTCCTTTAAGGACCCTGCAGATAGGAAGGCTGTATCCTTGGTCCGTCATCTTTTTATTGTGGCAGGTTCAATCTTGAGGCTGGTGTTTGTCATAACCTTGATCTCCCAGACCTTGACGGGAGTGGGCGAAGCTTTTATGCCAGGATTTTAAAGAGGGTCAGCATCCTCATGAACTGGCAGGCCAGCTGATACAGGGGTTACAGTATATTTGTGCCTCCCTGGATGCAGCCCCGTTAGCCTGCATGGCGTCAGTGACAGCAGTGACCTTGCGCCGCATGATCTAGTTGAAATGCTGGTCTATGGACCAGGCCTCCAAAAAGGTGCTGACTGATCTCCCCCATTTGAGGGGGACCGCTTGTTCAGGGGCCTCCATGGAAGAGATCCTAAAGGGTCTGACGGGGGCAAGAGCACCATCTTTCCACAGGTTTCTAAAAACATCTCGCCGCAAACGTGGCCCTTTCTGGCTCACAAGCGGCTCTTTTGTCCCGCAGGATCGCAGGACAGGGGTTTGAAATCCTCCTGTTCCTTCACACGGGGTTCCAATAGACCATGGGGTGGCAAGTCAAAGATGGACTTCTCTGGCCTCGCAGATAAGCTCTCCTCCGCCTGAAGGGATGCCCTCACCTGTTCTAGGGGTGGGGGGGACGTCTTTGTTTGCTTCTGGACCCATGGCCCTCGTTCATCCAGGACAAATGGGTACTCGAGTTGATTCGGTCCGGTTAAAAGATCGAGTTTCGATCCTTGCCCCCAGCAAGGTTCTTCCCTTCCAATCTGCGTCTGTCCTCAGATTGACTTCAAGGCCTTCTGGGGGCGGTGCAGGATTTGTTGTCCGAAGGTGTCATAGTACCAGTTCCAGAGTTGGAACGTTTTCAGGCGTTTTATTCAAACCTCTGTACGGTCCCCAGGAAGGAGGGAAAGGTTTGCCCAATCCTGGATCTCAAGTCCCTGAACCACTTTGTGCGGGTACAGAAATTCAGAATGGAGCACATTCACACAGTTGTGGCTTCCCTTCATCAACGGGACTTTCTGGCCTCCATCGATATCAGACGCTTACCTTCATGTTCCAATCTAGAACGGGTATCAGCGTTTTTCATTTTGCCATAGACTAGGAGCATTATCAATTTGTGGCGTTACCCTTTTGGTTTCGGCTCGGCTCCTTGGGTGTTAACAAAAGTGTTGGCCCCAGTGTTAGCCTTACTCAGACAGCAGGGGTTTTCGGTACTGGGGTACCTGGACGATCTTCTGAGGGGGGAGTCATTGTCTGTCCTAAAGGAGGATCTGGTCATCACGGTGCAAACTCTGAATTTTCCAAAGTCAGCCTTGACCCTGTCCAAGTTGGACTTCCTGGGGCTGACTCTGGATTCAGCTTCAGCCTGGGTGTTTCTCTCAGGAATAAAACCCTTGAAATTGCAGCATGTGATTTGGCTCCTGTTGTCCAATCACCGGTCATCTCTCAGAACTTGCATACAGTTGCTGGGCCTGATTATTTCCGCCTTCGAGGCTGTTCCATTCGCTCAGTTCCATATCAGACTTCTGCAAAAGGAGATTTTATCCAAATGGAACCAGTCCCTGGAAATCAGATCCTGCTGAGTGGGGATGCGGGAGGGTCTCTCCTTTGGTGGCGCTGTGACAAGGGAAGTTTTTTTTTTTTTTTTTTTCTTTCTCCCCCCCCCCCCCCCCCCCTGTTCTGGACAGTGCTTACAAAGGATGCCAGCCTGTCCGGGTGGAGAGGTGTCCTGGGCATGGAATCAGCCCAAGGGTTCTGATCTCGGGAGGAGTCCAGTCTGCCAATCAACATCCTGGAAATTTGAGCGATCAGGCCCTGCCTGTTGCAGTGGACGGATCGCCTGCAGGGGTGTCAGGTAAGGATTCAATTGGACAACGCTGTGGCGTATATCAATCACCAAGGGGGTGCCAAAAGTACCCTAGTGGCTGAGATTCTAAGGTGGGCAGAACTGTTTGTTTCAGTGCCCTCTGCTGTGCACATTCCAAGGGTAGAAAATTGGCAGGCAGACTACCTTAGTCGACAGGCACTGTCTGGGCGAATGGTCCCTTCACCCGGAAGTGTTTCAACAACTGTCTCTGGTGGGGGACCCCTGTTGTGTACCTGTTGGCCTCCCGTCTCAACCGGAAGGTCCTGAGGTTTGCTGTGAGGTCTCAGGATCCTCTGGCAGACGCTCTGGTGGCCACTTGGGGCCGGTATCGTCAAATTTATGACTTCCACCTGTTCCTTTACAGTATCGGGTCTGCTGGAGTTTCTACAAAGGGGTGTAGATTAGCGTTTTGGCTCTAGGCACCATTAAGGCCAGATTTCGGCCTTGGCAATTTTCTTTCTAAGACCATTGACCACTAATTCCTTGGTTCACACCTTCGTGCAGTGATTTCACCACCTGGCTCCTCCGGTACGGTCCCTGGTGCCTCTGTGGGATCTTAATCTGGTATTGTCAGTTCTTCAAAGACTGCCTTTTGAGAACATTTGTGAAATTCCTCTGCTTGTCACAAAGTGGCTTTTTTGGTGGCTATCACTTCTGCAGCCAGAGTCTCTGAGCTTGCTGTGTTGTCCTGTCTGGTGGTTCATAGGGACAAAGTGGTGCTTCATCACGGTCAGTAGTTTCGGGGTTCCACTTAAATGAAGACATTTGTGTTGCCTTTGTCCTAAGCCAAAGCATCCAAAAGGTTGCTTTGCATTCTTTGGATGTTATCCGGCCATCAGGGTGTACTTGATGGCGACTGAGCTTATTTGAAAATCTGATTCATTGGTTCTTACTGGTTGTTCTTACGGATGGTCCCGTAAGGGGCAGGCTGCATCTGCTGCGACCATTTCCAGCTGGATCAGGCAAACTGTGGTGCAGGCCTATTCCATTAAGGGTCAGGTTCCTCCTTTCCCTGTTAAGGTGCATTCCATGCGGATGCTAGTGCCTCCTGGGCCTTCCGTCAGGAATCAGTGGTCCAGGTTTGCAAAGCGGCTACCTGGGCATCTGTACGCACATTTGCCTACAAGGTGCATATTTGAGCATCTGCTG
Source organism: Pelophylax lessonae (assembly GCF_965119305.1). Taxonomy (NCBI): domain Eukaryota; kingdom Metazoa; phylum Chordata; class Amphibia; order Anura; family Ranidae; genus Pelophylax; species Pelophylax lessonae. Next base: position 255,172,166 of record NC_138773.1, on the reverse strand, counting down.
TTTTTTTGCAGGCCACTGTGGCAGAGGCTTCTGCCTCTTGAGGGTTTTTTTTTCTCTCCAGTTCCTGGTTGGCTAAGTTGTTTTTTTTTTTTTTTTTTTTTTTAGACCATTTTTGGGAATTTTATTTCCCACCCCCTAATGCTGATACTGCTTTGGGACATCCCAAAGCTATGTAGCTGTGTTTGTCAATGAACAAGAACCTGGATTTGTCTTACCCTAAAATCCTTTTCTCTGGTGTTCATTGACAGACACGGCACGCACCCCTCTGTGGAGTTGGGTTATGTCAGGGATCCTCAAACTACGGCCCTCCAGCTGTTGAACTACACATCCCATGAGGCATTGTAAAACTGACATTCACAGACATGACATGGCATGATGGGAACTGTAGTTCCTGAACAACTGGAGGGCCAAAGTTTGAAGACCCCTGGGTTATGTATTCCTCTGACACTGCTTGTTACAAAACTAAGATCCTAGAGCAGGTGGGAGTATACCTCCTGGGACTGCCCTATAGGCGTAGTTAAACTTTAACCCTTTTCCGCCTAGTGTCCTACTCCTAGGAAGAGCAGCATAACCCAACTGTCAAAGATCTGAAGCTGTGTCCGTCAATGAACATCAGAGAAGGATTTTATGGTAAGACAAAAATCATTCCTATTGTGCCCATATGACTGAAAGCTGGATGAAGTGTCAGTGGACCGAGGGTGCTCATCAGCGCTTAGTCACCTGAGAACTACAATCATTCTGCTGTGGAGGCAGATATCTTTCATTCAAAGATACCTATGAATGAATCGTGGCTATGTGGCTGAGGCCCTGATTTTAAAATGAGACCATGGGAGAGGGGAAACTCAATCTGCTGTCATGGGTGGGGTCCTGCATGAACATGTTGCATCCCAAGTACAGTTGTAACATCAAAAGCTGAACCTATCCTTTAAAAGAGAGAGGGTGGGGGAGCTGTGTCCAGTCTATGTAGGAGCTATGATGTAGGAGCTATGAACACCTAGTACAAGTGGACAAAGTGTAGATATTTTGTTTCAAAAGCAGATTTTTATAGAAAAATAATTGATCTACATGGTAAATACCTCACCTCATGATAACCTTGACATTCCTCTTCTGGGGGGGTATGTGTACAACTTAATGGTTGCTAGAAGTAAAAGTTTAAGTCACACCAGTAATTGGGTTTGTGAGAAGTTCTAGGTCATATTACATCCCAAAGTAACATGTATTAAATGGAGAATAAACTGGGACTTTCACCAACTAAGTCATATCGTTAATCACAGATCAAAGCTAGATGAAATCTTTTTTTTGTACAGAAAAATATCCATTAAAACATTCATATACATCAGTGATAGATGTTAATTGTAAACACCCTACAGAGGCAATATCAAGAACCAGCGAAGCGTATATAAATCATCATAAAAATGTTAAGGGTAACCTAATATCCATGAAGTGAAACTAGTAACTTGAGAAAATCCTCATTCTCAGCATGTTTTGCATCACTGGCTTTATCAGGAGCTAGGTGAAGTTTACAATGTGTCACCAAATAGGATCACTAAAACAATGAAATAGGACTATCCCAAAACTTTGGAAAATGATGCATAGGAGCCACAGATGGCCCATGGTGTGTTATCAGAGGGGAACTATACAGGGCCACCATACGAGGAGGCATCGACCATGTGATGCAGAAGGGACTGAGAAGAATATGGACAGGATCTGAAAATCCTAAGCTTGCCAGGGTCAACGAGTAAAACTGAATATAACAGTGTCTGCCTCAAATGTTGGCCAGATCTCAAGCTCCAGATGAAGCTATTGATGCAAAACGTGTCAAGCATGAGGAGTTTATCAAGTTATCAGTTTGACTTTGATATTAGATTATCCTTAAGGTAGGTGAAGGTTTTTTAAGTATATTTTACCCTTCTGTACAAATAGCTAAAATCTATCTTTTGTGATTCACTAACTCACTGTAGAAGTCCCAGTTTATGCCCTAGAATTAAAAGTTGAATTACGGTATGTTTCCAGGCCACCTGAAACTTACTAGGTGGGTGTGTGGTTGACGGCCTCAAAAGATCTGATGACCAGTGCTGCTAAAATGGAGTGTAGATGGTTTCTGACTTCAAATATAGAAAGACTAGCAATCAGTCATGCATGTGTTAATGTGGCTCCCAATTGCTTTTCTTCCTCTTAATCCATTTGAAGCATACATTTACAGGCCCTGAAAGTAAAATTTGTATACTGGGGCTGCTTGTGGGCAATAAAAAAATCTGCACACCTCATTCATTTCATTTAGAGGACTAGGATTGGATGGTGTATGGTCTTTAACCACTTGCCTACATGGCACTTTTACCCTTTCCTGCCCAGGACAATTTTCAGCTTTCATCGCTGTCACTTTGATTGTGCGTGGTCATGCAACACTGTACACAAAATCATTTATATATATATATATATATATATATATATATATATATATATATATATATATATATATATATATATATATATATATATAAATAATTCCCCCCCCACCACAAATGGAGCTTTTCTTTTGGTGGTATTTACGCACTGTTTTTTATTTTAAAAAAAACTACAAAATTTGACAAACTTCTCCAATTGGTAAACAAGTAATTTTTCTCCTTCACTGAGGCTGCACTGATCAGGGCACTAGTTAAAAGTACCCTGATTTCCTGTACAGGTCTCCCTTTTGAGGCAAAGCCGCTGATCGGCTTTCCTCTCCTCCCCATTCGGTCAGTGTGAGGTGAGGAGATAAAAGGCACTTGTTTACATGTGACCAGCTGTGATTGGACACAGCCAATCACATAGGTAAAAGTCTGTCGTCCTGGGGACCAGCACGCCCCAAAATGGAGGATCATGCCTGCTGTTTTGTCTGTACTGTGGGCAAGGAAAAACATTTTGAGATTTGTATGTGTGAAAGCGAATTGGTTTTCAAAGTCTTTAAAATGTAATGGTGGTTTCTTTTTAAATACAGGTGGTAAGAAATTTAAAGGTAAAGGAAGGGGAGGTAGAGGAAATGACAATTCACCCAGGAAGAAAATTCAGTTCCAAGGGAAGAAAAAGAAGTTTGAAAGCAGTGATGAAGAGGACACAGAAGGTAGTTTTTCTTCAGTACAACTTTTATTCAACAAGTGCCCCACAGGAGCAGCTTTACATTGTTTAATGTAAACTCTTATATAGGTTTGGATAAGTGGGTGTTGTGGGCCTTTTTTACTTTGCTTCTGTCAACTGAAGATCATCAAGGACTTCAGACTAGCAACTGCAGTAGGCCTCTTGCCTAAATGTAACTAACGCTGCATATTTGTAATCTTCCGTATAGCAGCACTCTGACTGGGAGATGTAGCAGCAGTCTGGGCCAACAGGGCTCTGCAGCAATGAACTTGCTTAAGGAGTCTGTAGAGGCGTTACCTTCTCAGTAGGCTGGGGAGTGAGTCTCCACATCCTGTGCTGTTGCTGCGCTGATTGAGAACCTGGGTATTCTGTTGAAGGGCTGCTTGGCTCACAAAACTGCAGAAAAATAGAAATCATTTTGCTCCAGACTGTTTCATGGAGTTCAGCTGTAGGCGGATTAGGATCCTTATGGCTGGTTCTGAGTAATAAGTAGCAGCTGTCCTTTTCACTCATTAAGCATGGCCTTACAAAAAACTCCTTGTTGGTCCTTTGCAATTAAACAGCATTTTGTTTTAAAATGGAGGATTGTGAGAAGCTGTTGCAGATGTTTTTCAGTTGTTGATTTTCAGTTTCTTTTACAGAAGGAAAAGGTGATGCCAGAAACGGAAGTCCCAAGAAGAGGCAGCTGGAGGAGAAGTCCACTGAAGGACCAGAGCCAAAGCAACAGAAGACTGCAGAAGACCAGTAACTTTCTGCCTGGGGTTTTAGATGTTTTTTTATAACAAAAAAAAAAAATTCAAAAATAGCGAATGCATATTTTAAGTCTACAGATGCTGAATGTCAGTCGAGTGAGAATCTGATGAAATCCACATCTATATCAACCTGCAATGATTTTTTTATTTTGGTTACTTTTTTCAGTCATTGAATGAATGGCATTTGTAAAATTTGCAAACTGAAACTTTATATTTATGTTGTTAAACACTTTTTTGTTTAATACAGGTTAGTAACTCTTCTGGGAATTTATGTACTTTGACACCTTACATGTAATATATTCAATAAAAAGTAGATTGTACTTCGCTTCTATAGCTTTCATAAATGACAGATAATCTGAAATTCGTTTTTATTCTTGACACTGGGGGTAGTTAAGAGGGTTATTCTGAAACTGGAGCAAAATCAAAAATGTTTAAAGTAGAACTAGAGCAAAATGTTTCCATTCTGGATAGAGTAAGGGTGTTAGAACCCCTGTTGGTCTTTTTGTTGCCATCTGTGCCTCAGAGAATTTTCCCTTCTGTCCCAAAGCAAAGTGAGCAGAAATCCCTGTAAAATATAGGAATTCCTTAAGAGCCCCCAGGTCACCAGAACTATTGTCCCCATTGGAAGAATTCCCCTCTATTACTTTTCTGGGAACACAAATATAATCTTTTACTTCAATGCAAATGGTAAACAGAATACATAGGATCAGTCTCCTTGACGGGGAACAAACTGCAATAAAAACTGATGGGTCCAATCCCTCTCCACCCTGTCAAAAATAAAGCTTTGACTTTTAGTTAACAGCCACCAGACCTGTGCTGTTGGATAATCTATGGGCAATAAAATAAAACTTTTTCTAAGGTTTGCAACTTATTTCCTTTTTTAATTCTTAAGTCTTTCTAGTGAGCAGCAGCTTCAATCCTTGCTGGATCACTCCACACCTGCCGGAAAGGACAGTATTTCTTTGTAAAGGGGCTTTTTGTATTTTTCACTGAAGGCATAGTGCTGTTTCAATGCAACAGCACCTGTGGGCTATCTTCACTGGTGACGGATTTATTCTGTAATGCAGGCGTGGAGAGAGGTGTTTGCTACCCTAGGAGTAGCTTGAAAATTGTTGCTTTTGCAAACGCCTGCATGTAAACATTGCATGCAATATCTACTATACAACTTGATAACTAAGAACCATGCATATGAACTTACCGATTTCTTCTTGTGGAACTTGTACGATGCTGGAAGATCATACCGAAGCTCTATAAATGAAAATGAAGCGACAAATAGTTACAACTATTCTATGCTCAAACTTTTTTCTTTACTGCAAACAAATTTTAAATTTTTATTTCCACAACTGCAACATAAAGCAACTTTCACATATTAGGGGTAGGCATATTTATTGGGGGGGGGGGGGGGGGGATTGTCTGTCTTGACGTTTTTTCTTCAATATTTTATGCGTGATTAGTACTCATGTGTAGCTATAATCTGGCTAGCGCACAAGGTGTATGCAGAGACAATAAAGTGGTTTGTAAAATTAAAAAAATAATCTGCCAGCCCCTTTATGCAGGCATCCTACACTGTAAGTGTTTGTGCCAAAAAATGCCTCAATACTTTTTCAGATCAGTTCTGTCTGGTCACATGATCCTCCTCTGCCTTAAATTAAAGTGCTACAGTGGGAGTGACCGAGGCCCCTTCTGGGGCGGTCATGTGACTGCTGTGTTGTCTTAGTTGGTAGAGTTAAGTGGAGGGGCTGGCAGTGATATTAAAGTTTACTTTACCACTAACAGCAGGAGGGAGGGGTGCAGATGGTTCACACACACGAGCTGACAGGGAGGGAGGAGCGCAGCAGATGGAGGCATGTAAACTGACCATCAGCAGCCTTGATTACCTTGGTCAGCACACGGGGGGGGGGGGGGGGCACAGGAACAGGCAGAATCAACCAGGTTTTTGACAGGCTACACAACACAAGCACTGTTAACCACTTGCCGACCACTCACATGGAGCATACTGCGGCAAAGTGGCTCGTTCCCGTCCAGCGACGTAAACCTACGTCGCTGGACTCCTCCCCCTGTAGGCGGCGCTCCCGATGTTTTCATTCACAGCGGGAGTCGGGCCAGGGGAGGAGCGGCGATCGCATAGCTGAACATCCGATCTGTCACTCAGTCACCTCCCCCCCCCCCCCCCCCCCATATCAGTAAGCACCAGGCATACATTAACCCCTCCCTCTCCAATAAAATTAACCCCTCCCTCTCCAATAAAATTAACCCCTTCACTGCCAGTGTCATTTTTACAGTAACAGTGCATATATATAGCACTGATTACTGCAGTAATGTCACTGGTACCCCCCAAAAATGTCAGTCAGGGGTCCGATCTGTCCGCCGTAATGTCGCAGTCCTGCAAAAAAAAAAAATCGCAGATCACCGCCATTACGCGTTAAAAAAAAAAACACCAAAATGACAAATCTTTCCCGTAGTTAGTAAACGCAATAACTTTTGCGCAAAGCAATCAAAATAGGCTTATCGTGATTTTTTTTAACAAACCTAGGTAGCAGAAAAATTTAAAAAAAATTTGATTTTTACTTTTTTTTTTTTTTTTTGGGGGAATTTCATTTTTTTTCAAAATAAACGCTCTTTTTTTTGTTTATAGCACAAAAAGTAAAAAGCGCACTGGTGATCAAATACCACCAAAAGAAAGCTGTTTGTGGGGAGAAAAAAGGATGTAAATTTCGTTTGGGTACGGCGTCGCACGACCGCGCAATTATCAGTTAAAGTCGCACAGCGCCGAATTGCAAAAAGTGGCCTGGACGTAAGACAGCAAAATCCTCCGGTGGTAAAGTGGTTAAACCTATAAGAGAACAGGATTTTTTTTTTTTTTTTTAGATTTACAACCACTTGTGCCTGTAAGTCCTTGGGCTTTAGTGGTAATACCAGGATGATGCCTGTACCTACAGGCATCATCCTGGTATCTTTTTGTTTAGCTGGCTATTCTAATTCAGGCAGAATTGTGAAGTATTGTCACGAACGTCCGAGCAATAATTCTAGCACAAGATATCCCGTGCAACTTTAAACTGGTAACCTATAAAGGCATTTAAAGCATTGCCTATAGACCATTTTAAGCACCGTAGTTTGCCCCCATTCCACGGGTGTGACCTTTCACATCATAAACAATTAGGCTAACTTTACTTTTTTTTTTTTAATTCATTAAAGTTTCCTCCACCCCCCCCCCCGCCAAAAAAAAAACTGCATTGAAAATACCGTGTGACATAAATTGCAACACCATTTTATAGCGTCTCTGCTAAAAAAAAATAAGTTTAGAGATTCTAAGTAATTTTCTAGCAAAAAAGTAGATTTTTGAAATTGAGCAAAGTGTCAAAATAGGCTTGGAAATTAGGTGGTTAAGTGCACAGCTGTAATGTATACCTGAAGCCTATTTCAAAATCTAAAAGTGGGTAAAATGGCTGCAAGCCAAGAGATGCTATTTTGCCCCAAAAAAATTGAGTTAAAGCCATGTTTCGGTGTGAAACTTCATTAATAAATTGGCAGGCTTTAATACCTCTCTGATTAAGGCCCTATCCACACAGGTGTACTGATCTATCTACCCCTGTGAAAGACTATTGTCTCCTATGTATTTATTCATGCAGCTGGGTGCACAGATCTTCAAATGTACATCGGGGTGGTTCTGGCAAACTGATCAAGAAAGCAGACTCTTTTGATCTTTGTAGCTGGCTGCCTGTTATTGATTTCTAGAGTCTAGCTAGCTGCACAGAACAAATGTGGGAATAGGGTTTGTTAAACCTTTTGCATAAGACAGTGAAAGAAGCCATGAGGTACAATTTAGATGTAAACTGCACTATGTTGTGAAGAAATGGTTTGCTTAATTTAGGTTTAATATCTGTAGCCCATGTTGGTCCCCAAAAATAAAAAACTCTTAATGGCAGGCTCCCTGTCCTGTTTTCAGGAGGCTACACCTGCTGGACATTAACCACTCCTAAGCATCAAAGGAGAAAATGTTGTTTGGGCTGCTTACAGGGCTGAAAAATCACTGCGTGCTCCAATGTGCCAGTGGTGGTAGATAAAACACCATCACTACCCTCATGGCAAACAGGTCATATAAACCCCAACCCCTGAATACCAGCTATCTCTGCACAGTAGCCAAGGGGTAAAGCCCCTGTTGGGGTTCCTCAAAGCGGGACTGTTACCCTATGTAGCACCCTCCTAGATGGGTGCTAGGCGGGGAGAATTATTTGTTTTACCTGCTGTTCCTATTAAGCAGACTATGCTCTGCATGCTTATCAGGGGAGCCTGAGCGATAGTTAGGCCTGCTCAGTGTGTATTCATCTGGTCTCAGGGAGTGGACCCAGCAGATCCAATGGGGAGGCACATTGGATGCTGTGGGAAACCTGGCCAATGATACACACAGGCATTTGTACTTTACCAGTGGGTTGGCACAAAGATGCGCATCATATCATGGGATGGGGGTATAAAAGCCAAGAGCACATTAGGCATGAAACCAAGTCCCAGAAGGAGGGTGATGGTGGTCTCTTCTTGGAAAGTGGACACAGGCATTCAGCCTGGTGAACCAGAAAGTGTGGCTGAACCCCAGAGGTCCAGTCAGGTTTGGAGGCAACTGACTCTGGAAAAAGTGTCTGAGTACAGAAGAATTTGCGAAGGGGACCACCACTCCAGAGGCAAAAGCCAGCGGACGGGTTTCAGTACACAGGCAGTGAGAGTAAAGGGGGTGCCAAAGTGGAACATATGATGCTACTTCAATTTAGTGGCAGAGTGAAGCAGCGGCCTTGCCGCATTCTACAGTTAACTGTCCTCAAGACTTAATTGTTAATACGACTCATCCTTTCGCCTATCCAAGTTCTCAATAAAACCACAAAACATCCCCTGCACGGATTGACCGAGCCAATAACTTTAATTGCTGCTTATCTGTCAGTTGCTAAGGGGAATCCAAAAAGAATAATTCTCAGCAGTCCTCTAGGAGCACAGTGCTACACTTACAAATAAGATCTCAAAAAGGATAAGCACCAATTATGGCATTTACCTCTACCCACAATGGCGATATACAAAAATTGGTACAACTGTACAGCAGTTTCCAGGTATTTTTTTTCAAAGCTTGAAGTGATGTGACCGTTTACATTCAGTGTAAAATAGAAAAAAAAGTTTTTTAATTTCTAAGAGTAAGCTAGTTTTCTCTGTTCTCAGATGCATAAGAGGCGGGACAAGTAGCAGTACACTAAACTTTCTTGTGGTTGGTGGAGAAGTACACACTGAGTTCCCAGCACTGTTGGATAACTGTTTTAATAGCAAAGCAAGGGGACTAACCAACACCAGGAATTTCATATAAAGGAAGCAATACAAAGAGAACAGGATGCTTTCTCATACAACTACATGCATGGCACAGCAGACACCTATCAGGAATATGAAGGGTTAGGGTAACAAATGCTTTAATTGAACAAGCTGATTGGTTTCTATGCACAGCTTGAGTAAATCTTCAATGAGCAAAGTTCATAGACTTCTATGGGATACTGATTAGGCAGTACTAAGCAAAACGCCTGGCCCCTTTTTATGGTGTGTTTACAAAATGTTCTATTAATGCTAATTCTACTTTAACGTCATAACTCTGTTTTGCTGGATTTCTCTTTCAATCTTTTTATTGAAGTTTTCCACATTGAAAACAACAATCATTAGAAACCAAAATTAAAATAACTGCCCAATAGCACAAAGTTTCCATAATTCCTTGTTATTCACCAGTGGGAGAATAATCGCCTTATCTCATGGGACTTGGTCGCTGGTAAGATTTCAGGGAATCATCAAGCTTACCGTTAATCTGGAGGGATAGAAACAATGCACCTATAGGTTGGGAAAATTACGGATCCTTGGAGACTAGGAGATAAATTGTCTGAAAAGTATACAACTCACCTAGGATACCATACATAGTCATGATAGTTTTGCTGAAATTCAAACTGTAATTATATCTATAAAGGAAATTACCTGCTACTACTTCCATCTTCACATTCCAGTCAGCAGCCTTTTTCTGGACATGCTAGACAGAAACAATGTACTTTTTAAAATGCTGATTAAAATAATATTTAACACAAGTGTATTCTAACACTTCTGATATCACAGTTATGCATGCTTAGATGAACCACGGTGATTAGTTGAATGCAAACAGTTTGTGTCAGTGCTTGGAAAGATGACCTCTTAATAAAAACCCTACCTCTCTTGTAGATGTCTTATGTAGGGAATACACAGATGTCCTTGCCATTTGCAAAGCGGTCTTAAGAAACGTCATGTCCATACCTAATACAAAAAAAATATATAAAATGACGTTGTACAGACAGCAGTGATAAAAATATAAAGCAATCTGAAAATCCATTGGTCTATATTAGTGTGTTACACATTTTTTCCCCCCTATCTGAAGAACAAAGGCTGGATTCACACCACTTCTGTTGCATTTAGCATGTTGTCCCCAAAAAATGCACTCAAGTTGTCATAGTGCCTTTTTTTTTTTTCTTCTTTGTTTGCTATAATTCATTGCAGCATGTTCCATTTTTACCCAGCACACCAACACAACATGTTGTGTGTACTGGGCCTGTTGGAAACAATGGGTTTTGCATTGAGCAATACAGCCCAACCCACATGGTGTGAATGAGTCCTCACTGTAAACCTTATCTAAAGAACATTCTTGTTAGGAGAATCCAGTACAGTATCACTAGCTCCATAGTGGATTTTGCACTGAGAAAGCATTCCAGAAAAAGAAAATTTAGTACAGAAGTTAGGAGAATCTCCTGCAAGAGTTTGAAGTTTTAATCCTATTGGGAGACCTGACACACACTTCCTGTGTGGTCACAGAATGTACTTCTCAACAGAGGCATGCACAGCACTAACAAACCCTATCAGATTCCAACTCTTTCCTGTGTTATTTAGTACTGAAATACCTGGATTTTTGTCTTACCATAAAATACTTTTCTCTGATGTACATTGACGGACACAACTCCATATCTTCTTTGACCCTTGGGTTATGCTGCTCTCCATAGGAGTAGCACACTAGGCAGTCCTAGGAGGTATACATGTATGGACACGGTTGCCTATAGGGCAGTCCTAGGAGGTATACATGTATGGACACGGTTGGTTGACTTGCGTCCGCAGCAGCCAAATCCACCTCAGAATATGAGGCGGCAGGGATACAGGCGAAGGGGGGGGTGGTGGCTTGCTTTTTGCTAGGCCGCTTTTGAAGGGTCATGGCAACTTTGGATAGTAGTGACTGCAGGACCGCCGCCAGGGCAGACTGAGACCCAGAGGGTCCCGCAGCTTCCGAAAGTTGGTCAGGTGGTTACACATGCTCCAAGGACTCCATTTTTAACCTGGGGACCCCTTGCAATATGTGGGATAAAAATAATCCCCCCCGCAGCAGTGGTGGTACTACAAGTCCCAGCACACCAGTGGTGCCGCTATAGCAGAAAGAGGTAGCTGCACCCTGCAGGAACTCGCCACCAACTAAAAGAAGGACCCAAAGCGCCTTGCCATGCAGCAATCAGAGAGAAAGAGGAATCACTGGCACCAGAGGCCCACTGACACATCACCGCTCCATAGACTACAAGAAAATGGCCACCGCATTGATTGTAATGGCAAACTCAGAAAACATGGCCGCTGAAACTTCAGCACAAGCATCCACAGAAAAATAGCAGCACCCAGAACCCCCAATAGCCCTTCAGGTACCTGCAGCCCGCCAGGGGGGGCCTTAACAGGGACCCCCACCCAGACATTTGCAACATAATGTTATTGTGAGCTCCCTTGCCCCTCCAGCCCAACACCCCGTACCTGAAAGTAGCCTGGCCACCCCTGGGAGGGGGGACTAAGGCAGATAGGTGAGGGTGACCTCACCAGTGAGAAACACCAAGTGGGATGGAAGGGCACATAGGGGGCCTACCAACCCGAGGAAAGGCCACGCGTCCACACCAACATTTCCCCAGAGGAGAGAGACAACACTATTCAACACTCCTGGGAACAGAGCAGGCATCATTCCGGGCAGTCCACCACACCATCTTGGAATGGGGGTGCTGCAGGCCAGAGGTACACTACGACTCAGGTTGTGACCAGGGCTATGCATCCTCGCGAGCTGTTTCACTCGCCGGCCAGCTCCCGTTCAGTGGGACTATGTAATGGCCAACCTAGCGTGGAGCTAAAGTTGGGTCGTGCTCGCTGGCCAGCCTGGGAAGACCTTAAGGATCTAGGATATCCACTGTGTCACCCAGTCCTGCAGTTGATTGTAGTTCTCACAGGAACAGAAAATAATAAAAAGAAGAAAAAAAAAAAAAAAAATGCCAGGACCGGAGATCCTGACTAGACAGGAAAAAAAAACTGAAGTCCTATAGCAGGAAGTTGGAGTATAGCCCCCAGGACTGCTCCTATGGAGAGCAGCATAACCCAAGGTTCTAAGAAGATATGGGGTCCCCTACTAACGAAGTCGTGACGCGCAAGCATATGACGCCACGCGTATAGGGGGCGGAGACTCTGACAGACGAGCAGCGACTACACAGCACGGCTCCTCACAGCTCATTTGTTACTGCCTATTTGGTCCGCACAAGCCCGATTGTGCTTTTTATGTGAGTGTATCTCTTATATTTTTAATAAAGGGTTATATTACAGTGAGCACTTCGATCTCTTGCAAATTTTTTCCATGTACTCCCTGTATACTGAGCCCAAGAGATTAGCAGTCCAGCAAGTGGTATCCATTGATCCGGATTCACCTATATTGAGGATTCATTGCTTCCTTATTATATTATTGAGGTGAGAGGCCATCTTGTGGCCAATCGGTGGTGGTGTTTTGAGCATATTTTCAACTGAGACACCTATCAAGCACTTTAATAAACTAAGTTTCACACTTGGCAAATTCCTGGATTGGACTTGATTTTTCAATTGCACTTTATTAAAACCCTTTATATGCACTTTTGAGATATTATATTATAAGAAGCACTTTGTCACTTTATTGTTTACGAAGCCTTTTTATGGATTGTTTTATATTGCGCTGTATTCCTTACATTTTTTACCATTTATACTTCTCTTAGTGAGGAAGTTTTGATATAGCGGCTGTATATTGTATACTTGCACAGTCATTTGTTACTTTTACATGTTTCACAGGTTTAGAATCGTGTATAAGCATTGTGTCACTTTATAATTTATTAACTTATTCATTTATCAATTGTGCTGATTATTCACCCCTTCACATCTTTTATAAATAAATACGTTTCAAACATGCAACATTACCTTTATTACGTTTGGTTCCAAAAGGAGGATTCATGATCACCGTGTCCACAGCTTTCACCAAACAGTGAGCTGGCAATGAGCAGATATCACACTGAACTAGGTCGATATTTGTAAGTTCAAACTCATCAGCATTGGTTCTGAATATTTCCAAAGCATCTTCATCTATGTCAAATCCCAGGCATAAACTGCAGGATATAAAATGTCAAAACTTTGTTTAAATTAACAAAAGACCAGAAATAGTTCAAAAGGTGGTATAAGAGTATTGACAATGTGCTTTTTATTAATGAAAACATGGGTATAGTCAGAACATTCTTTGATTTATAAAAATTAAAGCCGCAAAGGGTTAAAACCCCTGCATGGTTATTTTTTTGTAGACTGCATACCATTGTGGAAATTTACCTTTACTTTCTACCACAGAGACCCAACAGGAAGTTCCAAAGTGAACGGCATTACCCTCTCAGATAGTTTTCTCCATGATTAGTCCCCCCCCCCCCCCCCACCTCTTGTTCTGGGGACAATGTTAACATTTTTGATTTCTCCTCTCCCTTTCATTTCTTACAATGGTCACCAGTACAAAGAGTGGCAAGACTCCTCAAACAGCAATCAAAACTTGCCAGGTCAACTAACCCATAAGGTTAACCCACTCCATCCAAAATGAAAAAGGGGTTTTGCCTAAAAGTTTAATCCTGTTTTATTTTGCCTTCCTTGTCAGCCCCCCCCCCCCCCCCCATTTCATATGCTAATTATATCTTAAATCAAAACCGGTTTTCATCACAAATCTTATTTTAGACGCAGTGATGTGATCACCATGTTTCTGTGCTTCTCTATGAAATATGTAATGACAGGTGGATGTCTGTCTGAAGGTAGTGGGCATTTCTAGGCAGGTCGTCTAAACCTGGACATAGATGGAATGAAATTCCACTCGTTCAGCAGGGAGACAAATTTCAATCCATCTATGAGCAGGCCGGTTACACAGAATTAGATTTCTCAATCAACTTCTGTACATCTAGCCTGCTGGAAAATGTTCCCTCGACCAGTGCTGCTGGCGCTGAAGTGTATGCTTGTGGCAGGGAAGTCTCCCCATTGTCGCCAATATAATAGCTCCATGGGAGGGGATTTATTTTTGTTTTTTTAACATACTGGTTGAATGAAAGAACACCGGTCTACAAGGAAAACGCCTTCGAAATGAAAGTAGCTTAATTTTATCAGAATTGGGTCCCGAGTATGAATTGGCTCCAGTTTCCAAGATACAGCTTCAGGTCAAAATTGCATCAAAATAATTTGAAATAGGGATGAGCGATTATGCTCCTTAACTTTTCTGCAAAATGTGATATAGCAATGAGAAGGGTGTCACACCAATAATCATACATTTTATCTTTTTATTGATAATAACATAACTTTTCATTCATTTTGTGTTTTTTTCATGTAACATGCTCCCTCCATACCATTGGGACTGTGAAAGACATGGACTTTTTCTTCTTGTTTAGCCAATGACGCAGATAAGTTGCATATGTTATGCAACAATAATGAGGGGCCCAACTCTCCAGATGTAACTATGATGTGTAGATCTGACCAAGACAAATGTACATTGCAAAAAAGGAACAATGAATTACAGTCAGACAATTTTTAGTTTCAAAGTAAAGATACATTTATACACTTTCACATGGTACTATTTTCTTTGTTCTACCGTACTTTGATGATCATGATGCCTTGTTACTTCTCGACAGACACCTCCCTCCCTTGTAGGCAAAAATTCTCGCCTGTGTACAAAAATGGATTTTTGTAAAATCTTACCGTAAGATCCTTTTCTCTTAGCTCATTGACAGACGTAGTCCTCGGTGATACAGCACCTTCGGGTTATGTTGCCTCCACAGGAGCAGGACTAGACAGGAAATTAAAAAGCTCTGGCCACACCCTAGGGGCAGTCCCAGAGGGTATATCCTCTCTCTCTCTGCCTCAGCAAATCAGTTATGTGAAAAAGCAGTCTTTAGAGATTTTAACCCAACTCAAAAAAACAGAGGGGCGGGGACTACGTCTGTCAATGAGCTAAGAGAAAAGGATTTTACGGTAAGATTTTACAAAAATCCATTTTTCTCTAGCGCTCATTGACAGACGTAGTCCTCGGTGATACAGCACCTTCGGGACGTCCCAGAGCAGTATCACAAATGAGGGGTGGGAAAATGAAAATCAAATCCCAATCTAGAAGGCCCAACCGGTGCCAACTAGAAGTTTACAATGCTCATCCTTAATGATGAGACTCAACAAAAAAGAGAAAAAAATTTTTTTTTTTTTTTCAAACAGAAAAAACCCTCGAGGTAGACCACCGGTCTCCTCAAATTGCGGCCTGCAAAACCTTGCGGCCAAATGAGGCATCCGCCGATGCCGTCACATCAATTTTATAGAATTTTGTAAAGGTATGTACCGACGACCAGGTGGCCGCCTTACATACCTGGACCACTGACGCCTGATGGCGAAAGGCCCAGGAAGTACTGAGCGCTCGAGTGGAGTGCGCCCTAACAGGGAACGGAGGACTCTGACCCTTAATAGAATAAGCCTGTACCACCGTTTGTCTAATCCATTTGGCAATGGTCGCGGCAGATGCAGGCAAACCCTTTCTGGGGCCATCCGTGATCACAAAAAGTGAATCCGTCTTACGGAATGATTCCGTAGCTTTCAGGTATACCCTGATTGCCCGAACCACATCTAAGGAATGCAACGCATGTTCCCGATGATGCTTGGGCTGAGGACACAAGGAAGGTAGTACAATATCTTCATTCAGATGAAAATCTGAAACCACCTTAGGAAGAAAAGATGGCTTAGGATGAAGTACTACCTTATCCCTATGAATCACTAGGTATGGGGACTGGCATGATAATGCAGCCAGTTCTGACACCCTGCGAGCAGAAGTAATAGCCACCAAGAAGGCCACCTTCTGGGATAAAGTAAGCAAGGGAATCTCCCTGATGTTTTCAAAGGGAGGTTTCTGTAGAACCGACAAAACCAAATTAAGATCCCAGGGCGGTAAGGGCGCGCGGACTGGTGGAGCCAGGTGCCGCACCCCCTGGATGAAATTCCGCACCAAGGACTTGGTAGCTAACGGCTTCTGAAAGAAGATTGCTAATGCTGAAACTTGACCCTTGATGGTGCTCAAGGCTAGCTTCTGCTCAACCCCTTGTTGCAAAAAGGCCAATATTCGAGTCACCGAATAGGTACGTGGAGGAAATCCTAAAGATTCGCACCACGCAATATAAGTCTTCCATGTGCGATAATAGACCTTGCTGGAAGTCGCTTTCCTTGCTTTAATAAGGGTAGGAATGACTGAAGTAGACAAACCTCTGTCCTTCAGTACTTGGGTCTCAATGGCCAGGCCATTAAAACTAGCGACTGTAAAGCATGATGGTAAATTGGTCCTTGAGACCACAGACACTCCCTGAGACGAAGTTCCCACGGAACGTCTGCGACTAGCATGTCCAAGTCGGCCAGGCCGGCTTGAGGAGGCCAGCCTAGAATTTCTAGGACCACTGGCGCTGATAGAATCTGAACCAGGCGTCCCTAGAGGTATCTGGCCCCGACCATCCGAGAAAGTCTGGTCGTTTTCTGTTCCCACACATTTATCAGATACCTGATTGTTATCAGGAAGGGTGATCTTTTCTGGTTGAACCTCAGGGACCGAAGTCACCCGACTAGAGGCTACTTGGCCTATCTGGTCAACCAGATCCGATTCCTGAGAGGTATAGGGACTAATCTTAGGAAAAGGTAAAGGAAAAGATCTATTCAGGGAACGGTAACTACCGCTTCCTGTAGTACTTAAATGTTGGAAGGGAAGAATCGCACCGGTAGTAGTGGTTGATGCTCGATCTAATGTCCTGAATACCGGTGAAAACGTCCCCCCACCCTGAAACCGGGTGGGGGCGCACCTTCAGGCTGTGTACTCCTTTGCTTCGGGTTTGGCTGGGTTGGTCCTCTGCTTGTCCGACCAGCCCTTCTTGAACCCTCCTGGAGGAATCTTGCCTTTCCCGCTTGTACCAGCCGGGCGCCCTTTATGGGCGGTAAAGAAAGGTCCTCGCTTGTTGCGAGGTCCCTTAGCTTTAGCAGCCTGTGGCAAAAAAGTGCTCTTGCCCCCAGTGGCATCCTTAATGATTTCATCTAGGTTGGCCCCAAATAGACGATTCCCCTGAAAAGGGAGATTTGTCAAGGTCTTTTTGGAACCTAGGTCAGCTGACCAGCATTTTAACCACAGCACACATCTGAGGATGACCGCTGACATAGATGCATGCCCTAATAAGGGAGTAGTGTCCAAGGCTGCATCACAGATAAACTGTAGCCCTTGTATAATCTGTTCCATCAAATCAGATGTCTCCTGGGGAATATCTTTTCCCCTAAGGTCTTGGCGTACCATTCTCGCCCATTCCGTAAGTGTCTAGGAAACTAGACCAATAACAATTACTGGTCTAAATGCTGACCCTATCAGAGAGAAGATGGTGCGGGACTCTTGCTTCCATCTTTCGATCCACCGGATCCTTAAAGGACGAAGTGTCCTCCACTGGGATAACCGTGGCTTTATTCAGCCTGGAAATAGGTGGATCCACCACTGGTGGTACCGTCCATCTCTTAATGATGGATTCCTCAAACGGATAGCGTCTAGCAATACGCTTGGAAATAGTAAAGGTACGTTTAGAATGCTCCCATTCTCCTTTAATCTGATTACCGAAACACTTGGGTACAGGAAAAACCTTCACCGTTTTGATGGGCTTATTAGTACCAAAAGGAATCTCTGTTTCAGTTGCCTCTGCCGGTAAAGCCTCAAGTTTTAAGGTTTCCTGCACTGCCACAACTAGTGCGTCCACCAATGCTTCTTCCTGAATTATAGCGGGAGAAGAAACGTCCTCCTCACTGTCTGAGGGGGCTTTACCTGAGACAACAGCCCTTGCAGAGGAACCTGCAACTGCAGTGACCATCTCTGAATCTGAGTCAGAGGTGTCAGATAGTATAGGGGTAGGCGGGGGTCGCTTCCTTGACCCCCGTCCCTGACAGGCCGCCTCCACCCGAGCCACCATAGACTCCAAAATTGCTGTAAATGACTCTACACTCTGTGCACCGGCGGGTCCCGTGGCCCCCTCAAGGGAAACAGGTGGGGGAATATGTGTGGCAGGGTCCATGATAATTCCAGTCACTTCCTGGATAATATAATTCAAAAATAAAAAACTTTTTTTTTTTTTTTTTTCAGACCCCCAGCGCCACAAAAGCCCCTTAGTGTTACCTGCTAGGGATCCCTATCGATCGAGAGAGAGAGAGATAGACCCCCAGGCTCACCACTTGATGCTCAGAGTTTAACTGCAACAGGTTACAGCGCTGTCTTGACAAACAGGAAGTCTTTTGGCTGGCTGCCCAGGAAGAAAGGAGGCGGCTCCGCCCCTCTGCACGCCTTCCGGCGCCTCCCCTAGCTCCACGAGGTGTTTGGATCACCTCAAACATGGCCGCCCCCATGCTGGAGACACGAGGCTACGCCAAAATGGCGGCTCGTGCGATCCAGCAAAAAAAATGGCGGCAGCCTGTACTGAATAGCGGTGTGCTGCAGGGCACACAACACTCTCTCTGCATGGGGATTTGGCGTGGTTGGCGGTACCGGCCCTGGTGGACCGCATGGCCATTCGGGAGGCCTGCTAATAGCTGGAGATCTGATTAGGAAGGCAGTCTACATGTCCGTGGCTTCTGACTGGTAGGTAGCTTATTCTTATCACCGTAAGATTCCCAGAATGCCACTGATTACAATCTTTTTAACATGTATACAATTAGATTGTTAGCTCCCAAACCAAGCCTCCTGGCTTTTTGCACATAAAATCACACTCAAAGTAGGAGGATCTGTGTCATTTATAGGATAGAGAGGGACTCTATCTTACCATACAGAGAGGGGCCCGCGTTCACCACAAGACCCGTCAGGGGAAAAGGGGGAACATACTACTCACCATACCGGAACCAGGCGGGCACCAACTCCTGACAGTACCCCTCTCCACCGGGGCGGGAGGGCTGTCGACCGATATGGACGCCGTGACTCATGGTCTTTGGCGTTTCAACGAGACGTTTAACTCGCGGGGTCAGTCCTTTAATGGGACTTTGTCGCGGCCGACCCAGCGCGGAGCTATGGCCTGCACGCGCTCGTAGGCTGAACTGGGGTGACCACCGGATCTCAACATCCAGCCCGTCGCCCAGTTCAGCTTTCTTGCTTGAAGATCTCACAGGAACACTGGAGAAAAAAAGCTGATTTGCTGAGGCAGAGAGAGAGAGGATATACCCTCTGGGACTGCCCCTAGGGTGTGGCCAGAGCTTTTTAATTTCCTGTCTAGTCCTGCTCCTGTGGAGGCAACATAACCCGAAGGTGCTGTATCACCGAGGACTACGTCTGTCAATGAGCGCTAGAGAAATCTTTATTGTGAAATGTCTTGAAAACTTAAGCCAACCAGCACCTTTACCCTGTTTTCTAATTCATCTAATCAAAAATATATAAGAATTAGCACATTTTATCTGAGGTCGATCATTTCTCAAAATTTCTAGACGAGTGTAATGAATGATGTATGGGCTGCATTAGGTAACACCCACATGTGATGCTGAGCCACCATGATGGAAAGAACTGAAATTTGATGAATAAAAAGGGGAGAGCCAGGGACAGATGGGCAAGGAAAGAACTAGATAATGCTGGATGTCCTCCAGCCCAGAGGTGAAGTGGGTTCTATCCGACATGAAAGTCAGCGTAAAGCAATTTTCGCACAGAAGATGAGCCTATACAACTGTATAAGAATGGAGTTCAGATTTCAGAGCAAAATCGGACAAAGAACAAAAAAAAAAAATAAAAATAATAATTGTTGATTGTTTAGTGCAGGTCAGAACTTAAATTTGTACCAAACATGTTGTACACTAAACCCTAATGTGCCAAAATCACAGAAAGAAAGCGCACTAAACAGGATGTACTCACCCAGCACCCAACACAGCAGCCCCAATACTCAACACCCCACATCCACAGCCAAGATCGGCAACCACTTTATCTTCGATATCACCAAATGTGTTATGGATCGTGTACAGCATACATGCTGAAATGACATGAATGAAATACATAGGATCAAATCACACCTGTTCAACACAAGCAGATTATTAAAATACAAGTCATTTTATTAATGGTAGATTAGTGAGCTAATTACAAACAAACCTAAAAAGGGATATGCTGGTATTGTGTAAAAATTATCACTGAGTTAAGACTTGACAAATCTGCACAAATCTTAATTTTTAGTTCATACACAAACTACATTAATTTCCTTCTTTTTATGTGCCTGCAGTGTGGTGTGCAAAAAACAAAACACTATAAGTGAACGAAAAAAGCGAGCGTGAACACACACAAAAGCACACTTAGGATGTGTCAAATGGTCCCCTCCTGAACCCCCCCCGGTACAAGACCTCTGACAGAGGCAAGCACCCTCAAGACCACCTAAGCCAATATAACCTAACCTGTCCAACCCACTCTTGAATAGAGGAAGCCGACCACTGAGGATTGGTGAGGAACCTCACAAAAGGCAGGTGATGAAGGAAACCTAATGGCCTACCTTATGACTTCAGGAGTAGGCCGAAGACCCACACCCTACAATCCTATGTAGGAAAGAAACATATATAAAAAGTGTGAGGAAAAAAATATAGAATAGAAAACAAAAAAGGTGCCAGTGCATGTACGGGCAACATGCTTTAGCTAGTAGAGTGGGGAAGGGTTATATTTCCGGTCAGTTTTATGGTTGCGCTCTACTCCAACTAGTGAGATTTATTACTGTGTATTTGTCCTGGTGACCACAGTCAGCAAAACAAAGTACCATAATTAAAATTTTTAAAGGATAAGTTCACCTTTTGTAAACAAACAAAAAAAAGCATCTTTTTCAGGTACAAAATGTCCATCAATCATTTGTTTTTTCAGCCTTTAAAGCATTGCACCTGCAATCAGCAGATCGGGGGTGCAATATTAGGATCCTGCACACTGGAAGATGGGAAGCTGTCTGCCTGTACCTCCAATACAGACAGACAGTTAAGCCCCGTACACACGTACCGATCGTCGGCCGTCTTTTGTCCAGGGCTGTCATGTCTGTTGAAAACTGCAAAAGACTGCACACGAATTTTGTCGGCCAACAACAGCCGACTGCAGAAGTGATGTCATGTGATGGTTAACTTTCCTTGTCTTTTTTCTTTTCTTGCAAATCTGCTGTCTGTCGGCCGAAATCTGTACTGACTGACGAACAATCGGCCGTTCTGGTGTTGGCCAACAAAAATTTTAATGCCTGCACGACAGATTCTGTTCGGCCGAAAATGCGCTGTCGGAAGCATCATACTAACAAGCCTACAATCGGCCGATCGGTCGTCGGCCGAATATTTACGGCCGACAATCGGTACGTGTGTACGGGGCTTTACTGAAGGGCAAGAAGAATAATGAAATAACGGAATTTTTGTAAAATCTTACCTGTAAAATTCCTTTCTCTGAGTCCTCCGACAGTCGCCGCCTCTTCATATTCGTCACATATGGGGTATTAGACTTTGCTCCGAAGGAGTAGCTAGGCAACAGAATATGTTAACATTAAAGCTTTTAACATATCCCACCCTCAAGGGGTGGTCCCCTCAGTCAATACCCTCCTACTTCCTGCAACCATATCTCAGTTTTAGTGGAATAGCAATAGAGTATACATTCAACCCCAAAAGAGGGGCGGGGGCGGCGACTGTCGGAGGACTCAGAGAAAGGAATTTTACAGGTAAGATTTTACAAAAATTCCGTTTTCTCTTACGTCCTCCGACAGTCGCCGCCTCTTCATATTCGTCACATATGGGGACGTCCCAAAGCAGTGCAAACATGAGGGGTGGGAAACGCATCCGCGCCGAAAGGCAACGCAGTCTCCACATCAAAGAAAGGAACCTTACCAAAGGAAGGAAACCAGCTGGGCAACAGCAAAAATAAGTGCTCAACAGGAGCAACAACCCAGGAAAAGACAAAAAACCCAGGGAATACAAAGATATCCCAACAGCCAGGAGTCCCCAACAAGGGACCCTATGGAACAGCCGCACTAAGAACCTTGCGGCCAAAGGAAGCATCCGCCGATGCCTGAACATCTACTTTGTAGAATTTTGTGAAAGTGTGCACGGTCGACCAGGTCGCCGCCTTACACACCTGGGCTACAGAAGCCCCATGACGGCAGGCCCAAGACGTACTCAGTGATCTAGTAGAGTGCGCCTTCACAGGCACAGGGGGAACCTTCCCCTGCAAGGCATAGGCCTGTTCAATGGTCTGCCTGATCCATTTGGCGATGGTAGAGGCCGAAGCCGCCATGCCCTTCCGAGGACCCTCTGGAAGAACAAACAAGGAGTCCGTCTTACGAAAAGACTCAGTCGATTTAAGGTAAACCCTAATCGCCCGAACAACATCCAGAGAGTGCAATCTCACCTCCTTTGGATGTTTAGGCTTCGTGCACAACGAAGGCAAAACAATATCCTCGTTAAGATGGAATTCCGAAACTCGTTTCGGCAGAAAAGAAGGATTAGGTCGCAAGACCACCTTATCCAAATGAACAACCAGGTACGGAGACTTGCAGGACAAAGCCGCCAGTTCCGACACTCTGCGAGCCGAAGTGATCGCCACCAAAAAGGCGACCTTTTTGGACAACAGAGACAACGAGATCTCCCTGATCTGTTCAAAAGGAGCACGTTGTAACACAGAAAGAACTAGATTCAAGTCCCAGGGGGGCAAAGGATCCCTCCTAGGAGGAACCAGATGCCGCACACCCTGAATAAAAGTGCCAACCAAGGAGTTGGAAGCCACGGGACGTTGAAACAGAACGGCCAGCGCAGACACCTGACCCTTTATCGTGGCCAGCGCCAAACGCTGATCGACACCCGTCTGAAGGAAAGACAGCACACGGGAAACCGAGTACGTGCGGGGTGAAAACCCCCTGGACTCACACCAGGCAAAATAGGCCTTCCAAGTACGGTAATAAACCTTTCCCGAGGAAGACTTCCTCGCGTTGATCAAGGTATGAACGACCTCTGGAGAGAGACCCTTCTCCTTCAGGACCTCGGTCTCAACAGCCAGGCCGTCAAAGCCAGCGACTGTAAAGCAGGATGGTAAATCGGTCCTTGAGACAGTAGATCGTCTCGAAGAGGCAGACGCCAGGGGGCGTCGACCGCCAGATTCACGAGGTCTGCGTACCAGGACCGGCGAGGCCAGTCCGGTGCCACAAGAATCACCGTGCTGCGTTCCGAGTGTAACCTGCGAAGGAACCTGGACAGCAACTGAATCGGTGGAAAAGCGTACATCAGCCTGTACTGATGCCACGGGGCCACTAACGCGTCCGACGCGTCTGCCCGAGGGTCGCGCGTCCTTGCCACGAACCTCTTCACCTTGTAGTTGAGGCGAGACGCGAACAGGTCCACATCTGGAAGACCCCACTTCGCGCACAACATCTGGAAGACAGCCGGATGGAGAGACCATTCCCCCTGATCCAGGGTCTGGCGACTCAGATAGTCCGCCTGCCAGTTCTCCACTCCCGGAATGTGAACCGCCGTTATTGCCGGGACATGAGTCTCGGCCCAAGACAGAATGTCGGCCACTTCTCGAGCCGCTCGGGCACTCCTGGTGCCCCCTTGGTGGTTGATGTATGCCACCGCCGTGGCATTGTCCGTCTGCACCCGAACCGGGCAGCCCTGCAGCCGGTCCGTCCAGCGATGAAGACAGAGCCTTATCGCACGTAATTCCAGAATGTTGATCGGGAGGGAAGACTCCCCCTCCGACCAGGTCCCCTGGGCGGACAGAACGCCCAGAACACCACCCCAGCCCGACAGGCTGGCATCCGTAGTGATTATCGTCCACGAGATCGGACGAAACGACTTGCCCCCGGACACCAACGGGGACTGGAGCCACCACAGAAGGTTTTCCCTGGTGCGATGACTCAACGAGATCTGAAGATCCAGAGATTGAGGTCGCCCGTCCCACTTGGACAGGATCTCCGCCTGGAGACCCCGCGTGTGAAACTGAGCGAAAGGAATCGCCTCGAAGGCCGAGACCATCAATCCCAGACATCTCATACACGTCCGCAGAGACGAGTGTGGAACGTCCCTGAGGGACCTGACTTCCTCCTGAAGAGTCCTGAGCTTGTCTTCCGGCAGGAAGACCTTCGCCTGCACCGAGTCCAGTATCATTCCCAGATAGGGAAGACGAACCGACGGACTCAGTGTCGACTTTGGAACATTTATCGTCCAACCGAACTCCTGCAGAGTTTGCATCGTGACAGACAGGTCCTTCTCCAGACCCTGACTGGTCGCAGACCGAATCAGAATGTCGTCCAGATACCCCAGGACAGAAATGCCCTGGGCCCTCAATAATGCCAGAACCGGTGCAAGCACCTTGGTGAAGACCCGCGGAGCCGAGGCGAGCCCAAAGGGCAACGCCACGAACTGGTAGTGATCCTCCGCAATGGCAAATCGAAGGTATCTCTGATGCCCCTCGAATATGGGGATGTGAAGGTACGCATCCTTCAAATCGATGGAGGCCATGAATTCCCCCGGAACCAGGGCAGCCACCACCGAGCGCAGGGACTCCATGCGGAACTTGCGAACCCGCACAGAGCGGTTCAGAGCTTTCAAGTCCAGAATCGGACGAACCTTGCCCTCCTTCCTGGGCACGGTGAACAGATTGGAATAAAACCCCCGAAATCTGTCCCGATGAGGCACCGGAACCACCACACCCTGAGCCCTCAGGTCCCGCACCGCCAGGTGCAGATCCCGCAGGCGCTCTGGAGACAGTTGTAGATTTGAGGGAAAAAATCTGCTCTCCGGCCGAGAGAGAAACTCGATCTTGTAACCAGATCGAACGATTTCCAGAACCCATCTGTCCCGCACACGGGCCAACCAGGGCTGAAGAAAACCGAGCAAGCGTCCCCCCACCCCAAAACTGGGTGAGGGCGCCCCTTCAGGCCGAACTGTTATGGGCCGCAGGTCCGGATTGGCCGGACTTCTGTTTCCCAGACCAGGGCTTCTTCTGAGAGCCTTGGCCTTTGAACGGTTTGCCCTTGTAGTGCGGCCGAAAGGCACGAAAGGACCCCTGAGGGGGCCGAAAATTCGCATGCTTCTTCCCAGAAGCCCCCTTAGCCTTGGGGAAATGGGGCAAGAGAGTGCTCTTACCCCCGGTGATCCCCTTAATCAACACATCCAGGGACTCCCCAAAAAGGCGAGACCCATCATAAGGCAGATTGGCTAAGGTTTTACGTGAAGATTGGTCCACCGACCAACATTTCAACCAAACCAGGCGGCGAGACAACACCGCCACGCTGTGCACACGTGCAGCCAACGGAATCAGGTCCAGGTCCGCATCACACAGATACATGACACCCTGGTGGATCTGATCCACCATATCCAGGGTCGCCGCCGAGGCCGAATCGGCCACTAGGACGCGCCTAAGCATCTGCGTCCAACTTGCGATCGCCTGGGCCGCCATGAGAGAAGCAAACAGAGCCTTAAGCATAGAACCCGTAACAGAATAAGTATGACGGGCAAGAGACTCCAGTCTCCTATCCGTGGCATCACGGAAAACAGGGGAACCCTCTGCAGGAATCGCAGTGGCTTTGTTCAAAACCGCAATTGCATGATCCACTGGTGGAGGCACACACCACCGTTCATCAGTGGCAGGCGAGAAAGGATAACGCAGCTTGAATTTACTTGGTACCGCAAAAGGTTTGCGCAGATCGCGCCATTGATCCTTAACAGCGCGCTGAAAATCAGCATTGCAGGGAAAAACCTGCGGCGTCCTGCGTTTTCTCTGCGTCCCATAAGCCGCCAAGGCAGCGGGAGGACACACTTCGTCCTGCAAACGCAGCGTTTGCTTAATGGAAGCAATCAACTCATCCATGATTGCAAGCTCTTCAGGTGAGCCAGGGGGAGAATGATCGACCCCCTCAACTTCAGCCTCCACCTCAGACCCCACTAGATCAAGAGAGGAGCGGGACCCCGATAAGGGGGTCCCTGCTAGAACAGCCCCATCACCTTCACCCTCAGAATCAGAGGACAGAGCAACTCTGGGCCGTTTAGTAGATTGAGCAGCCACCAGCATTTGCACCTGGGCAGCAAGGCCAGCCACAATAGTGGCTAAATCCCCCCCTGGGGGGGAAACAGCGGTCCCCTGGCTTTCCACCAATACTGTGGGAAACTTGCCCTCCTGAGAATCCATTGCCCCTGTATGCCAGACAACCAAGGGTTAACTGCCCCCTTTCAGCAAGCGCGGCAAGCGCAGCCCACCGCACCACACTCAGGCACAATGAGACCCCCACAGGGAATATACAGACTGAATACAGGCAATGGCAAACAGGAATAGAAGGATAAAACCTGAGGAGACCCCGCTGCTGCTGCTGCCTCGATCGGTGTTCCAGGAAAGAGGAAGTGATGCTGCCAGGGCGCTCTATGTAAGCCTATGGAGGCTACAAGAAAATGGCCGCTGTGCATGTAAACCATGCGGCCGGAGCGGGCGCCGGTAAAATGGCGTCGTTTGGCGCCGAAATCGCCGCTCCATAGTGCATAAAAACACACACAAGCTTATCCCATTATATGGATACATGTTAGATCGCCGCAGCGATCGCTGTATATGCCCCAACATGCCATAAAAACATGCCCCACAGCACACAGCTTCCCACACTGCCCAGCCTGACACACACAGTGTCACATAGCTCCCCCCCCCCCCTTGCAGCCCACAGCATGCAGCCGAGAGATAGGGAGACAAGCAGTGTGAATAAAGGCAGGTTACACAGTCCCAGACTGAGACCCCCCCCAGACAGACAGGTCCCCACATAGATACACTTACCTCACATGGCGTGGGGAACCCGCACAGGCGAACAAGCCGCTGCACATGAGGCAGGGAGAGTCGCAATTCAAGACGCACACAATGGCGGTTAAGAAACCGCACAGCGTCCGGTGAGGTAGCCACCTCACCAATCATCCCTGCACCGAACAGGGATGGGTCGTTCACTGTGCCAGGAGCGTTACCTGGCTGAACGCTCGATGGCAGACTGGGAAGCCACTGACCCACGACCTGCGATCAGGGGGGATCAGCCCGAGACCCAGTCCGCATGATCCTCTTCGTCCGAAGAACTAACTAATGCTGACCAAAATAACAGCTAAGTAAAGGTAGAGAAAAAAACTCAAACAAAATATTAAAAAGAAGAAAGAGTCTGGGACAAAAAGTCCCAGCACAGAGAGAGCCAGCCACTCCTGACAAGCTAGACATTAAAACTGAGATATGGTTGCAGGAAGTAGGAGGGTATTGACTGAGGGGACCACCCCTTGAGGGTGGGATATGTTAAAGCTTTATTGTTAACATATTCTGTTGCCTAGCTACTCCTTCGGAGCAAAGTCTAATACCCCATATGTGACGAATATGAAGAGGCGGCGACTGTCGGAGGACGTAAGAGAAACATAAGTGCTCACCAGAAGTTCACTGAGAATTACAAGCCGTCAGTCATTTGTAGTCTAATTCATTCACAGGAAACTGGGAATAAATGAAGCAGCTCTGTGGGCGGAGTCCCGCAGGGTCACGCTGTTTTCAAATTTAAAAGCTCCCCCACCCACTGTCACAAAGCGGAGAGCACTGGCGGCGGGAGGTTGCTGCATAGGAGCATGTTACACTCTAAATATAGGTTCCCATGACAACTATCCAAGAAGGGAATTTCTTTTCAGTTTTGAGAGATTTTCTGTAATTTCCATTCACTTCCTGTTTGTGTGACAAAACAGAAATCTCCCCCATTGGGCACATGCATGCACAGAAAATTGTATGAAATACTTACTGTAATTTTCCTTTCCTGACACTAATCCGTGGCAGCGTACGTGTGATATAGCTTCACCCCTATATCCACCCACAGGACCTCTTTAAAGCTATAAAAAAGAAAAACTAGAGCAACCTCCCACATTCTCCCAAAAAATAAATAAATAAAAAAAAAAAAGGGGGAGGGTTCGTATGAAAATTACGGTAAGTATTGGATTCAATTTTCAGTTTTTCTGATGCCAACATGGCAGCATACATGTGAAAAATAAGCTTAACAGGGAGGGCTAAAAATGTATAATTAAACTCTATTACAATGAACATAGAAGCCTGGACTGTCATTCGGTCCAAGTCCATTGATGTACGAGCCCCTGGATCTTTCCAGTAGCGCCTGAGGCAGATGCACTGCGCCAACCAGCCTGCTGCTTTGCAGATGTCTTCATAGACATTTTGCATATGCTGCCCAGTAAAAATGGACTGATCTGAACAAGCCTCTCACTTCTGGAGGCTCTTGCCTGCCCTCACTAAGTTTTCTGGATGACCTCAACTCTCCAAGATGACAAGGTTTTGCTGTAGGTTCCACCTCTGAATGTGTCTGATGGAAACACAAACAGCCTTCTGGAGGATTTTAACTAGGAAGCTGCTTGAAGGTAGGCATTTTGGTACATCCAGTGTAGGTTAGGTAGGTACTGTCTCTGCTGGAAAGGATGGAACCACCACTTTGTAAGATGAAAACAAAGAACAAAAAGGTGCTCAGGGGCATAGGCCCCAACTTGTCTGAAAGAAATAAGATGTAGGACTCTGCAGCCCTAAGTGCCTACAGATCCAATACTCTGCCCCTTGAAGTTATCGAAGGGCACTGCCTCTTGAGTGATGTCCCACTGAGGACTGCTTTTTGATTATGGAAACATAGTCCTAGCAAAGAAATCCAGGATCAGAATAAAATCCCACTGGGGAACATAATTCTTCCTCAGGGCAAAGTCTCAGGACCAATCTGAAGCATTCCCCTGGCGGCTCACAAGCCCATCTTTCCTGCTAAAAGCTGAGCCCTTACAGAAGTAGGTTGAGCCCCAAATCCAGATCCATATGAAGAAATGATAGCAACTGGGCAACCCCCGGAGTGTGAACCTGTTCCAGACTTTGGAGTAAAAAAAAAAAAAATAGCAATCTGTCCTGGGACAGGTGTTGTGGAAACACCAATAGCTGTGGAAACACTGATAGCTGAAGTGCTTGGTCCTGACTAGCTACGAGCAAATTGGCATGCTTGCTTTCACAGCGAGACCCTTAGACAACAGTCTCCCCCGGAACTTTATGAGAGGCAGTAGATGAAAGGCATCTGCTAGGTGACTATTCCTTGGGTGAGAGCGTCCACTTCCTCCACCAACAACAGGTGAGGGTAGCAAGAGAGGCATCTTGTGAAAGAATGGTGATGCAAACAAACTCAGCTGAGGGTGGCCCCATACTTGGGTGATTTGGGCAAGATCTTCCAATTAAAGAGCCATTCATTGGGAACGAAGTACTGACATCAGTGGAGACAATGGTCAAGGATAATGAACCTACTGGATGGGATGAAGTGAGGGTTCCCTAACATTCCCATCACCAGAGGCTCCTGCGTATCTGAGGAGAAGCACTTTAAAATCAGCTCAAGAGCTGCCTTTTGCATTGAAAAAAGAAAAAATTCTTTGGAATGTCCAGAGAATCCAGTGTGCCCAGGGTAGCACAGGGATACAAGACATCATCATTTCCAGGAGACCCCTGCATTGGGAAGCTGATAACTGCTTGGCCCATTCAAAAGGAGGAGAAATGTACTCGCTTAAACATTAAACTGGGCCTCTGTGTTGCTTACTAATAAGGTTTGCTCCAACCAACCTGACACCTCCTATCCAGCCAAAACTCCTCTCAAGCTAGCCATAGGAATCCTTTTTTGAACCAGTAGGTCATCCTGACTCTGAACCAACAGTAGAATACCATCTAAGTAATGATGGATTTGAATCACCCCAATCAAGAGCTGGCTAGCACCATCAATCTGCACAGCAAATTGAGAACATTCAGGGTTGAGCAGTGGTAAGTCTCTTGGAATAGTCACAACTTCTAATCAGAGGAAAAAACTTGTCATCATACAGGCACTTATGACCATCCTGCCTGCGGATGAGTTTGTTGACCAAGGACTGGGCTTTATAGCCCTATTCATGGTCACTGAATGCAGCACTGCCTTAGGGGAACAATTATAACAACAAATGCTACTTTATCCACAAAATCCGCTGAGCACTAATAATCTGCTCTTTCAGCAATTCAAGGGTGAAGGGGACCTCTAGATTCTGGGTCCCTACTGTATTGCGCTTGCCACAAAGTCCTGCAGTCACTGGCTTACAAGCGCCCCTGCTTCTCGACATGAATCTCTCAGATATCCATCAATTCATTGGTCATGGATACAGCCAATGGAAACTAAATCTTCCCTGGGAAGAACGCTCCTGACAAAATGCATAATCGTAGCGTCCACATCTTTGCAGTAGTGTGCAGTGGTGTAAAGTGTGTGTTACTGCAATGCATGTTAAGTACGTAAGCAGGTTGCAGTGCCATTCTTTTGACCAGAGAATCGTCATTTCCCTCCGGGGTAGGGTATAATTTCTGCTGCTTCATATCACTACTGCCACTCCTCTTGAATCAACCTCTTAATCTTTCCATTAGTTGGGGAGTATGGAAGGCTGTGAAAACCTGAAGTATTTTTTGACTTTAAAGGCAGTCATCTGGGTCATCCCATTCTGGACCTGCTTAACCACCCTAATGAATGACTGGACCCAAGAGACATTCAAAACCTGCTTAGCATCTTCAAGGAGGACAATTGATCTTCATCTACCTCTGGTGAAGCCAGGTGTAAATGGCTTGGATAAAGGTGCACTCAGAGTCGGGAATAAAGATGGCTATAATGGGCTTGGGGCCTTCTTGGTTAGGAGGCTAACTGTGATTCACTGAACTCATCTGCAGGGCTGTGTGCTTGACGATGTGCCTGGAGAAAAAACATTTCAAGTCACCAGGGAATTACTCCATCCACTAACCTGCTATATGTGGTCTGGTAGGATACTGCTCCAGGAGTAATTTCGGGTTTTCAAAGGTGTCAACCTGTTGAAGGCAGCTCTCTAACTCTTTAAGCTTCATCTCTAAAAAGAAAGTGAGAAAAATAAATATAGCAAATGAAACAAACACATCACTCTCTACAAAGGGGGAATATAAAGCATGCATCAAACAACTCACTGGGTGCTAATGAAGAAAGAAGCCTTTTTCAATAACGAGAACAAAAGCCCCCCTGTAAAAGAGCTGACTCTTACATTACTAAGGCCTCTTACACAGGCCTCTTACTTAGCAAAAAAAAAAAAAAGGAAACTAATGCAGCCATCACATCTAAAAATTGATAATCTGCAATATAATAAATGTTTGCTTTTGGGTTTAAAATCCCTTTACCGGCCCTATTTTCTTATTATTATGTTTTTTCGACTCCTTGTAACATCCTCTGTAAACTCCGAAAGCTCACATTTCTCCGCCCCCCCCAGTCCATTTGTTTGAAATGAGCAGTTAATGTTAGTTGCAGTCATGTACACTGTTCTACGCACACCACAAAATTCCCATAGTCCATCTCAGGATTGAGTAAGAGGGTGGCTACATTCCTACATACAGTAGGACCATGGAGAATAAATGTAGCCAACTAACAGGAAGTTGGATCACGTTAGTAGAAAAAAAAATGGAACTTAAGAGATTTGGAGGAAGCTGAGAGCAATAGGAGGGATTTTGTTTTCCAGTTAAGAGATGTATGGGATTTGTTTTTCTTCAAGGATCATACTTACCTAGGTAGATTCAGCATCAGTTTGATGCTGCATCTGTCCCACTGAGAACCGAGTGATCAAACACCGCCGATCACTCGGTTCTCAGAGTTTCCTGAGCAGAGAGCTGGTGACTGCTCCCGACACACTCACTGGAGCGCTGGGCTGTGAAGGGGGCTGGAGCGGCCAGCTCAGGCTCTCAGCTGATTTTTTTGGGGTGGGAAAAAAAAACAAGTTTGTGAATTAAAAAAAAAATTAAAACACTAATGTTAGCCCAATTTTTTTGTTTAATGTGAAAGACAATGTTACTCCGAGTACATAGATACCCAACATGTCACACTAAAATTGCGCACACTCGTGGAATTGCGCCAAACTTCAGTACTTAAAAATCTCCAACGGCAACACTTTAAAATGTTTACAGGTTACCGGTTTACAGTTAGAGGAGGTCTTAGGCTAGAATTGTTGCTCTTGCTCTATTGTTCACGGCGATACCTCTCGTGTGGATTGAACGCTGCTTACATATGCGTTCACTTCTGCGTGTGAGCACGCGGGGACGGGGCATTTTGAATTTTTTTTTTTTTTTTAATCACTTTTATTCCTATTATAAGGAATGTAAACATCCCTTGTAATAGGAAAAGTGCAATAAGACCTCAGATCTCTCCTACAGGCTGAAAAGCCAAAAATTAAAAAAAAAATAAATAAAAAAAACAAGATCTCGGCTATCCAGCCGAGATCACGGCAGTATTTACAACTGCCATGCCGGGCGTGACGTCATAATGTCGCACCTGGGTCTCCGAGAGTAATCTGGTCCTTGGTATCCTCTATGGTGTACTTCCGCCGATGGCAGATTCCTTCTCCGGGTTGCCGGTTGCACGGGTGAGCCGCTAGAAGCACGGGAGGGTGGCGGCCTCTTACCGGCAGCCTCCCTCCGCCTGTAAGAACAATCAAGCGGCTGAACAACCGCTAGGATTGTTCTTATGGTGAAGTAAATCGCCAGCTAAAAAAAATTATATCTGAATGATGCCAGCAGCTATCATTCAGATATCCCCCACTTAAAGCCCAGGAAGTCATATGATGTCCAGCGGTAAGGAAGTGCATAAGAATATATATATATATATATATATATATATATATATATATATATATATATATATATATGCGCTTTTTTTTTTTTTTTTTTAACAGGTTTAGTGTCACTTTAATCCAAAATTTAAGCAGAGAGGATTCCAAAAGGAAAGCATAATTTAACAGGTAACTATTTGTGAGGCTTTTTCTTCCACCTAAATATATCCCTCAGCAGCCCCAAAGGTTATAAATCCACTTTGTGTGCACAGAGAGCCTTTAGAAGTTGTACGTACCTGTGCAGGGTGCAAAGCTGTGGAAGGGACTCAGCAGGCTCCAGCCACTACAGGCTTCCTGCAGAAAACTACAGGAGGGGGTGGAGACAGACCAGTCACCCTGCACAAGGAGAGAGAGCAGAAGGGAGTGGTCTTTATTGCAGGAATCTCCTGCACAGATCTGGAATATACATAGCACATCCAGATTCAGGTAAGGATATGCCTCTTATAATTAGGCAATACTTATCTCTGGGATAAGCTCAAAATGTATAACTAAAGTAAACCTTGTTTAGTTTTGGATGGAGTGGAAAGGGATCAGACTGCCTTTCAGGTCTGTGATTCTCCCTCTCTATTTGGCCTGTTGACTTATGAATAACAATAAATGTGAAAGAAAATCCAAAACTTTGGGCTGGTCCCAGAACAGGAACAGAGAGGAAATCTTCCACTGAGGACAGTAGTCCTGGCGATCATCAATGATTACTCTCACTTCCTGTTTTGGCTATGGGACAGGAAGCAAAGGGAATTCTCCCTAATGGGACGCAGATGGCATAAAAAACAAAACAAAAAAAAAAACAGACAGGGGTTATAACCCTTGCGAGACAAAATCAGAAAAAATCCCCAGCTAAATTAACCAACCAGTTTGCTTATCAACCGAATTAACCTGTCTAACTGTGCGTTAAAAACAGGGGTTTAGTTAGCACACATTTGCAAATGCATGTGTAAGCTGCAGGGCCACTTCACAGCACCCTATATTACCTGAAGTCCTAACTCCTGTACATTTATGAGAGTTTCCATAGTGGAAGCACATGTACTCTAATGGACAGATAGGGGGCCCTAGAGGACTGCAGGTAATAAAGGGTGCAAACAAAACCCCTGTTTTTAATGCATATTGTTAGACAGGTTAATTAGGTTGGTAAGCAAACTGGTTGGTGTATTGAGCTGGGAATTTTTTCGGATTTTGTCTCGCATGCATTGCCCTTCCATGTGCTCTTTGCTATAAAGGCCAGTTATAGGTGGGGGAAGAGGCCACTTTGTTTGTTAGGGGTTATAACCCTCCCTTACTCTATCCAAAAAGTTCTACTTTAACCACGTTAAGACTGCCCGCCACACATTTACTCTCCTACGCAAACTGATGTAGCCTTACATCGGTCGTGCGCGTGGTAATCAGCAGCGGGGATGCTGATGCACGGGGCCGGTGGCTGCAATTGCCACTGGCCACCCGCGATCACTCCCCGCTAAGAGAGAAGGGCGGTCAGCTGACCGTTCTTGTCTCTGAAATGATCACAGAGCACCTCTGATCCTTCTATATAGGATCACAGGTCTCTATGATCATTTCACAAGCCACGCCCCCCCACAGTTAGAAAACAATCCCCTAGGCTCACACTCAACCCCTTCCCTGCCAGTGTCATTATTACAGTAACAGTGCATATTTTTATTACTGATTACTGTAGTAATGTCACTAGTCCCCCCCCCCTAAAAGTGTCAAAAATATCAGTTAGCGGTCTGATCTGTCCGCCGCAATGTCGCAGTCCTGCAAAAAAAAAAAAAAAAAAAAAAAATCGCTGCCATTACTAGTAAAAAAAAATAAATAAAAATTACAAATCTTTCCCCTAGTTTGTAGGCGCGATAACTTTTGTGCAAAAAAATCAATATACGCTTATTAGGATCCCCCCCCCCCCATTTTTTTGGTGGGAATGTTATATGGCAGAATGTGAAAAAATTTTTTTTTTTTTTTTTCAGAAATGTCGCTCTTTTTTTTGTTTATAGCGCAAAAAATAAAAATCACACAGGTGATCAAATACCACCAAAAAAAAAAAAAAAATGTATTTGTGGGAAAAAAAGGACATCAATTTTATTTCAGTACAGCGTCGCACGACCGCACAATTTTCCGTTAAAGTAACGCAGTGCAGAATCGCAAAAAATGGCCTGGTCATTAACGGGGCAAATCCTTCCAGTCCAGAAGTGGTTAACATGTCTGTCAGAAGCCATGGCTAAACAAACATGCTATGCTACATGTGGATAGCATAATGTCACATGTCCTCTCACTCTTCATCTCAGATGGCCTTTCAATCAGAGGATGGGATCATCTTTATAAAACTTCTACTGATTATAATAACAAGAGTACTATTTTCCATCAATCACACAAAACAGCAAAACAACCGCACACAGCCTACCAGTGCAGTCTCCAGCTGGTCTCTATATGCAGAGATAGAAGCCTCCACAGGAAGTGGCTCACATCCACACGAGCCCTGTCCATCACTATAAACCTTCCTCCCACAAATACAAGCCTGCTTCTAGTTCCGGGGATGAATACATCCGATCAGAGACAGATGGGAATGTTACACTGCCATCTGCTGCCTGGTGGATGACATCCCACGTTGTTTATGATCATACTACAGTATGTGCCTGAATGTATCCTGATATATTGGACTCTCTGTTCCTAACAAACTAACATATGATTGAGACAGAAACTGTGGATGTGGATGGGTTGAGTTCCATAGAATAGTTTGAATGTAGACAGCCACATCAAAGTGTACATAGAGCCACAACTTAGTTCAGTTTTTGATAGAGAAGGGTTAAAGCGAAGGGTTAAAGCGGAGTCCCAGTCATTTTTTGTTTATTAACCACTTGTTGACCACCCATCGCCTTTTTACTGTGGCAGTGCGGCTCGGCTGTGTCCAGTCACGTAGTACTACGTAACTAGAGTGCATGTGGTTTTCGGTGGCGCGCGTGCCGCTGGAGCCGCGCTCCCGCTGTGTTTAGACATAATTGCCACTGCCCTCCCGCGATCGCCCGGGAAACCGAGAGAAGACCCGCCTGCTTATGTAAACAAAGCAGGCGGATCTTCTGTGAGACAGCCAGGGACAGATCAGCAGCTCCAGCTAAGCTGAAACACACACACACACAAACTTTGATCACCCCAGCATTAACCCCTTCCCTGCCAGTGTCATTTATACAGTAACAGTGCATATTATTTAGCAGGGATTACTGTATTAGCGTCACTGGTCCCCAAACAGTGTAAAAAATGTCAGTTAGGGGTCTGATCTGTCTGCCGCAATGTAGCAGTCACGCTAAAAATTGCAGATCGCTGCCATTACTAATAAAAAATAAATAAATAAAAAGTCCAAAAATCTATCCTGTAATTTGTAAATGCTATAACTTTTGCCAAACCAATTCAAATACGCTTTTTGTTTCTTTGTTTTTTTTTAAATCAAAACAACTTTATTTGTGTACCGAAAAAAAAAAACAACGCAAATTACAGACATCGAAAAACTGGCTGCAATAACAATAGCAAGCACAGTGGCATCGAGAATGCAAAAATACAATGCAATCAAGAAGACAAATAATCATAGTATACAAACAAAAAAAAAGAAAAAAAAATCCTTCCGGTCCAGAAGTGGTTAAAAGTCAGCAGCTACAAAAAGTGTGGCTGCTGACTTTTAATAAACATGCACTCACCTGTCCCATGATCCAGCAGCTATGTACTCACACCAGCCGTGGCCTCCCTATTTCCTCCCTCGGTGGTTCCGGCATCTCTACTAGGGCACCCGGCTGTGACAGCTTGCGGCTTCATAGCCGTATACCCACTGCGCATGTACAAGCGGCGCTGCGCCCTGTTACTGGTCCCGAAGCCTTCTAGGACCTCTCATGTGTCCCAGAAGACTTCAGGAAGGAGAACTTCCGCTTCCGATCACCTAAGGCAACCAGAAAGGAAGTGGGAGCAGGTACCTGTCAAAATCCACCTGCTCCCCCCCCCCCCTCCTCAAAAGCTTATTTTCACAAACAGGAGCAAGGAAGGAAGCCTTAACCACTTCTGGACCGGAAGATTTTCCCCCTTAATGACTAGGCCATATTTTGCGATTCGGCACTGCTTTACTTTAATGGACAATTGCGCGATCGTGCAACGCTGTACCTAAATAAAATGTATGTCCTTTTTTTTCTCACAAATAGAGCTTTCTTTTGGTGGTATTTGATCACCTGTGCAATTTTGATTTTTTGCGCTATAAACAAAAAAAGAGTGACAATTCTGGAAAAAAAAAAAAAAACAATATTTTTCACATTCTGCTATATAACATTCCCAAAAAAAAAAAATAAAAATCAAAATTTTTTAACATTTTAGGCCAATTTGTTTTCTGCTATAAATTTTTGGTGAAAGAAATCACAACAAGCGTATTTTGATTGGTTTGCGCAAAAGTTATCGCGTCTACTAACTACGGGAAAGATTTATGTCATGTTTATTGTTTTTTTTTTTTACTAGTAATGGCGGTAATCTGCTATTTTTACCGGGACTGCGACATTACGGCAGACCGAACTGACCCCTTACTGACATTTTTGGCACTTTTGGGGGGACCAGTGACATTAGTACAGTAATCAGTGCTAAAACTATGCACTGTCACTGTAATAATGACACTGGCAGGGAAGGGGTTAACATTGTGGGTGATCAAGGGGTTAAATGTGAGCCTAGGGAAGTGATTCTAACTGTGGGGGGCGTGGCTTCTGAAAAGATCATAGAGACCTGTGATCCTATATAGAAGGATCACAGGGGCTCTATGATCATTCCAGGGAGAAGAACGGTTCAGCTGTGTTTACAACAGCTGACCGTACTTCTCACAGTGGGAACGATCGCGGGTGTCAGGCAGCAATCGGAGCCGCCTGACCCATGCTTCGGTCTCCCTGCTGACAAGTGTGGGTGGGAGCACGCCGCCGGTGGCGCGCGCTCGCCCCCTAGCTGCCTGCTCGCGACCAACGTAGACCTACGTCGATTTGCGCAGCAGAGCCACATTGCCGCAGTAAAAAGGCTAAGGTTAAGGTGGAAGTTCCAATCAGGAAATGTTTTGCTGTTTGCGTCCTGCTGGGGAGATTTTGCTCCACTTCCTGTAGTGGATATGCAACAGGAAGTGAGATGAAATCTCTCCAAAGTGAGAGGATTTCTGTCCTAACACTGCTGTCAACAGAACATTAGAACTGGAAGATCTCCCCATACCATTTGCTCTCATGTCAGCTCTAGTATTTAGGATTTCCACTAAATTTCTGTGTCTGTAACAATGGTCATCGGGACCAATACAGGAGTGAAATCTCCCCAGCAGGGACACAGAAAACAATAAAACCTTGGCAGAGGGTCTAGTCCTTCCCCACTCTATCCAAAGACAAAAAGGTTTGTTTTTACATACACTTTAAAATACCCGATACTCTAATCACTAAAATTCCATTAAAGTTTTAAAATGGAACTAAACCCACCTATCATTTTTAGCCATGGAAACTGCCATGGTGCTGCACATGTGATCAGTTATGACTCCAGCCATTTGATGGCTTGACAGTTTGGTTGAGAGTACAATCAATGTGACAGTTACAACTCGGGCAAGTGTCAGGAATGTAACTGTTTCTTTTTAAACTGTTAACTCGATAGGTTTAGTTCTTTTTTAAATGAAAGCCGAATTAAAGGCAAATATAAGAGGCACAATTAAATGCAGCTTAGGAGCCTAAAAGCAAGAGGGTTCTTCACCCCCTGTTGCATTTCTTTTCTTTCCCATATCTTGCCTTGAGTTGTCTTGAAAAAACATACCAGCCCATTCAACATTGTCTGCTGTAATCTGTCACTCCACTAACACACTTGCTTGGTACCACACCACCATCTTTTATTCCTATATAATTAGGGAGCCACCTGTCTATTCCTTCCAGCCCTCTGATGACACAGCACATACCCAGTGTGCTGGACAATTCCCAGTGTAGTGTATGTGTGGTGTGTAGGATAATTCCTGGTATATGTGCGGTGTGGTGGATAATTCCTGGTATATGTGCGGTGTGGTGGATAATTCCCGGTGTATGTGCGGTGTGTTGGATAATTCCCGGTGTATGTGCGGTGTGTTGGATAATTCCCGGTGTATGTGCGGTGTGTTGGATAATTCCCGGTGTATGTGCGGTGTGTTGGATAATTCCCGGTGTATGCGCGGTGTGTCGGATAATTCCCGGTGTATGTGCGGGTGGTGGATAATTCCCGGTGTATGTGCGGTGTGGCGGATAATTCCTGGTATATCTTCCGTGCGGTGGATAATTCCCGGTGTATGTGCGGTGTGGTGGATAATTCCTGGTGTATGTGCGGTGTGGCAGATAATTCCTGGTGTATCTTCCGTGCGGTGGATAATTCCCGGTGTATGTGCGGTGTTGGTGGATAATTCCCGGTGTATGTGCGGTGTGGCGGATAATTCCTGGTGTATCTTCCGTACGGTGGATAATTACCGGTGTATGTGCGGTGTGGTGGATAATTCCCGGTGTATGTGCGGTGTGGTGGATAATTCCCGGTGTATGTGCGGGTGGTGGATAATTCCCGAAGTATGTGCGGTGTGGCGGATAATTCCCGGTGTATTGGATGATTCCCGGTGTATGCGCGGTGTGGCGGATAATTCCCGGTGTATTGGATGATTCCCGGTGTATGCGCGGTGTGTTGGCTAATTCCCGGTGTACGCGCGGTGTGTTGGCTAATTCCCGGTGTATGCGCGGTGTGGTGGATAATTCCCGGTGTATGTGCGGTGTGGTGGATAATTCCCGGTGTATGGATGGTGTGGTGGATAATTCCCGGTGTATGGGTGGTGTGGTGGATAATTCCCGGTGTATGTGCAGTGTGGCGGATAATTCCCGGTGTATGTGCGGTGTGTTGGCTAATTCCCGGTGTATGTGCGGTGTGTTGGCTAATTCCCAGTGTATGTGCGGTGTGTTGGCTAATTCCCGGTGTATGTGCGGTGTGTTGGATAATTCCCAGTGTATGTGCGGTGTGGTGGATAATTCCCAATGTATGTGCGGTGTGGCGGATAATTCCCGGTGTATGTGCGGTGTGGTGGATAATTTGCAGTGTATGTGTGATGTGGTGGGTAATTCCCGGTGTATGTGCGGTGTGGCGGATAATTCCCGGTGTATGTGCGGTGTGTTGGATAATTCCCGGTGTATGTGCGGTGTGGCGGATAATTCCCGGTGTATGTGCGGTGTGTTGGATAATTCCCGGTGTATGTGCGGTGTGGCGGATAATTCCCGGTGTATGTGCGGTGTGGTGGATAATTCCCGGTGTATGTGCGGTGTGGTGGATAATTCCTGGTGTATGTGCGGTGTGGTGGATAATTCCCGGTGTATGTTTACATCTGATGTCCACATTGTCTCTTTAAGTGACATGCATATTAACCATTCACCTCCCTAAGGCTAGGTTCACACTTGTGCGGTTGCTTGCCACTGCAGGACTACACCTGTTCTCGAAGCTGCATCTATCTGCACAAAAAAAACCATTAATCCTCATGGCACCCCCACGCACTGGGACCGCACTGCACTACGCAGTTTCCCTGCGGTCTCATTTTCTGAAAAGGCACAAGGACCCTTTGCCTGCATTTTCAGGAGATACAGCAGTCCATTGAAATGAATGAGCAATGCAGTCACAGGAAAACCGCAGAAGGGTGAACCTAGCCTCATCTTGCACATCTGTATATTACCCCTT
Organism: Pelophylax lessonae; assembly: GCF_965119305.1. Taxonomy (NCBI): domain Eukaryota; kingdom Metazoa; phylum Chordata; class Amphibia; order Anura; family Ranidae; genus Pelophylax; species Pelophylax lessonae. Next base: position 255,131,592 of record NC_138773.1, on the reverse strand, counting down.
CATCTCTATTCTACCACTATATATGACCTGTACATTAACCCCTTCATCTCTCCTTCCTCTGTGTATGATCTGAAAGATCTGTCTCCAGTACACCAGTAAATCACAATACTGCTGCGCTAAAAACTCCAAGTATTATGACAAGTAATAAAATTTGGAAGCAGCCACACAAATCCGGAATAGCACAGATTAAAACAAATATGACAAAACTGTGGCACTAAATCCAAACAAATGTCCCAATTCAATTGGAAGAAAACAGTCCTTAAAGTGTTCACTCCAAACTCAAGGAAAGGTGAAAAGACCTCAGAACCGGAGAACCGACACCAAGCACTCTGTTATCACCACTGCTTATCAGATAGCGATGTTCCCCATTACAGAGATCAAAAGAGCCAAAAGCATGAAATAGGATGCGATCCTCCACTCACAGGTCCAGGACTGGCGAACTCAAGCATTTGTGTGATATAAGACAAAAAGCAGGGACGTCTTTTTATGAAGAAACGCGTCGTGGGCGCTCATGGAGACGTGGCGGCCATCTTTTTGGTTATACAGCATGACACGCCGAGAGGAGCTCTCATCACCGATTTGTGATGCCTGTTTCTACTGCAACATTGTAAGTGTTTTCAAGTCTTGTGTGGCAATAAATAGTTTATGCAGTCTGCGCTATGAAAGTGTCCCTGCTTTTTGTCTTATATCACACAAATGCTTGAGTTCGCCAGTCCTGGACCTGTGAGTGGAGGATCGCATCCTATTTCATGCTTTTGGCTCTTTTGATCTCTGTAATGGGGATCATCGCTATCTGGTAAGCTCTAGTACACCAGTGCCAAGCTTCATGGTTTTTTTTTTTTAAGGAATCTTTATTTAGTTTTGCATGTAAAACACATATAAATAAACAAAAAAACAGAAGGATAGAAACAAGTGGGAGGCCAAACGGTGCCACACACCCATGAACACAACAAATCAGGTCAGAATACAAGGCACAAAGTTGGCAAGTAGCATAACCGTAGCAGCAAAGGACAGAGGACAGGCTGCCAGCAACCAAAATAACGTGGCAACTGCGGGGAGCCACAACTGCCATCCATGACACAGAGCTGGCTCCAGGGGACCCCAGGTCAGGGTCGGGGCCCACCCCGAGGGAGGGGGGCCATCAGACCTCCCCCGACGTGGCCCCCTGACCAGGGACCTCCTAATCCCGTCCCCTCTACCCAAGACGGGCAGAAGGGAGGAGAGTACTGCAGATGGTCTAAGTAGGAAGAAAAGAGGGCCCACCCAGGAACGGGACGGCCAGCACCAATAAGGCCTGGTCGAGGCTCGAGGGCAGCAGGGCCGAGTCACCCGCATAGTCGAGCCAACGCCGCCATTTCTCATCGTTGGGCTCCCACGTCCCCCTACATTTAGCTATCCAGTCTTCTGCACCCTTATACTGTCCACCACACTTTTCCATTCCGATCTGCTCGGTACCTGCGGCCGCTTCCAAAAAATCGGGATCAGCATCCTAGCAGCATTGAGGAGGTGGGGCAGTATGCTACGCCGGTAATGGCTGAGTGGCATGCAGGGAACGTGCAGGAGGAAGTGGAGAGGACCGAACAGGACATCAAGATCCAGAACGGACTTGATCTGGTCCCTAACGTCGCGCCAGAAAGGGGCAATGACTGGGCATTCCCACCACAGATGGAGCAGATCAGGGCAAAAGGGACAGCTGCCCAGGGCCCAGTCATTATTGGTGGGGCCCAAAGAAGCTGCCCCTTGAGCCCCTTGTTATGCAGAGTCCTGGTCCGGTGGTGGCAACAGAGGTGTCCTTGGGGTGTGAGCAAGATGATATGCCCGAACTCCGTATATCATCTTCACAGAGAGAGCAGGCGGCCTGGAAGCTGCATGGAAGGTGAGCAGCACGAGGCTGGCTAGAGCCGCGAGCCTGGGAGGGAGAAGACGTCCATCGCCAACCTGACCCAAGCAGCAGCATCCACGGCAGCTCCCAGAGCCTGCACTCCTTCTTCAACTTCCTCTCCTGTCGGCTCCCAGGTGTGACATCAACAGAAAGACAGGCTGACGAGGGCCCAGAGGACGGGCAGGAGGTAGGTATATACATCACACACACCTACCCACACACAGGGGCTGGAACAGGGGAGTACACGAGGGAGACAGGGACAGGGCTAGGGGGTCTCTCTATCAGCCCCCCCTCTCTCTCCCACCCCCTTTCTCTCTCCCACCCCTCTCTCTCTCCCCCTTTCTCTCCCACTCCCTTTTCTCTCAATCCCCCCTCTCTCTCACACTCTCCCTTATTCGTATGCCCCCTCACCCACCCTCTCTCCCACTCCCCTTTCTCTCACCCCCCTCCATCTCTCTCTCACCCCCTCCCTCTCTCTCACCCCCTCACTCACTCACACCCCTATTTCTCTCCTCCCCTCTCTCGCATGCAGGCAGAGGGAACCAAACGGACACTGACCGACATGTGACAGCAGGTGAGAGATACCCCCCCCCCCCAGTACTGCCACTAATCCCATACCCCCCAGCTCTGCCGCTGATTCCATCCTCGCCACCTCTCTGCCACTGATTCCATCCACCCCACCTCTCTGTCACTGATTCCCTCCACCCCTTAGCACTGCCACTGATCACATCCTTCCCCACCTTCCCCAGCACTGCCATTGATCCCCCTGGCACTGCTATTGATCCAATCCTCCCCTACCACTGCCACTGATCTCACCCTCTGCCCCCCCCCCAGCAACCAATTGGTGAGCAGTAATGATGTGCAGTAACCTCTAGCAACCAATCAACAAGCAGAAATGATGCTTTGCAACTTCTAACAACTAATCAGTGAGCAGAAATGACGTGCTGTAACCCCTGACAAGCAATTGCTGCCTGATATGCTGCATAAACTGATTTTGAGTCTAGCTGCTATTTATTGTATGTCTCAGACCGGGTGAAGAGCAAAATTGCATGCGAGCTGGGGGGGGCGAGCACTCCAAGAAAATGTTTGCCCAGGGTCCAATCAATATAAAAGACGGCCCTGAGCAGGGTACCACGTCCCCCACAGTCCCGCCAACACGTGGTGGAGGCAGAAGGGTAGATGCGGGCCAAATCCACCGATACACGGTACCAACGCGTCAGCAGTTTGTAATTTGTCTCCTGCATTTTAGAGTCGACCGAGCTTGAGTGGGTGAGCCGGTACAGATGGGCCAACTGAGTGTCTGAGAACCCCAGTGTCTGAGAACCTATATATTTTTTCTCTGCATTGGGATTATCTCATATGGCTCCCTCTGTGCTGTATTTTTCTCTTTTGTTCCTTCCTTTCCCTCCTTGCCCCCGCCAGGTTGCTCTTGTCCGGTGTTGCCCCTGCCCATTGTGGTTCCCAGGTGAGGACCGCCGTCCTGGTATGTCCCCGGGCCAGTTGGATCACACAACCTATACACTATATAATTGGTAGATCCAGGATGCAAATGTGGGTGGACTACATATTCATGCAAGTTTTGCACCCATCTGTATCGGTATTGTGGATATATTGTCTGTATGATGTAGATTATTTGTTTTCTGTACTGTATATACAGATATGTGCTAAAGGAGCTACGGACCAGTATACCCCCTGAGGAAGACTTTATTAAATTGAAACGCGTAGGGTTCTTGGGGTCCGATACCACTTCACTCTGTGCTATCACACCTATGCGTTTTGTGATATCTACCTTTTCATGTCTATGTTTGACCATGTACTAAAGGTTTTTTATAAACTGATGTGATTTTTATAACAATTGTATTCCCCTAGGATTTTTTCCCTGTTCTCTGCAATTTTAGTAGTGTCATTTTTTATACTGGAATTTATGTTCCTTGCTAAAGAATATTATTTTTTTATCAAGCTGTTATGGGTAAAGTTCCGCTTTAAGGGATTATTTAGACAGGTGCAATAAAGATATTTATTTAGGGCAGTGGGGAAAGTTTATAACCCCTGTCAAGTTTTTACTGCTGTCTGTATTCCCAGTGGAGAGATCTCCCCTCACTTCCTGTCCAGGTGATGGATGTCAGACAGAACAGGAAATAAGAGGACATTTCCTCAATGGGTATACAGGCAGTGTTTTGGAATATGATAGAGATCATTAACCATTTGATAGCTTTGTCACCAAGGTGTGTGCAGTCTCAGAACAGGAAAGCCTCTGTCTGCCCCCTGTAATGGAAGTATAATGTGCAGGGAGCAGTGCAGGGAGGTAGCAGGTAGTGAGGAAGCTGTCAGTGTCTCTGTATGATGGATCTGTCAGTGTCTGTGTCTGATGGATCTGTCTGTGTCTGTGTATGATGGATCTGTCAGTGTCTGTGTATGATGGATCTGTCAGTGTCTGTGTATGATGGATCTGTCAGTGTCTGATGGATCTGTCGGTTTCTGTGTATGATGGATCTGTCAGTGTCTGTGTATGATGGATCTGTCAGTGTCTGTGTATGATGGATCTGTCATGTCTGTGTATGATGAATCTGTCAGTGTCTGTGTATGATGGATCTGTCAGTGTCTGTGTATGATGGATCTGTCTGTGTCTGATGGATCTGTCGGTTTCTGTGTATGATGGATCTGTCAGTGTCTGTGTATGATGAATCTGTCAGTGTCTGTGTATGATGGATCTGTCAGTGTCTGTGTATGATGGATCTGTCAGTGTCTGTGTATGATGGATCTGTCATGTCTGTGTATGATGAATCTGTCAGTGTCTGTGTATGATGGATCTGTCAGTGTCTGATGGATCTGTCATGTCTGTGTATGATGAATCTGTCAGTGTCTGTGTATGATGAATCTGTCAGTGTCTGTGTATGATGGATCTGTCAGTGTCTGTGTATGATGGATCTGTCAGTGTCTGTGTATGATGGATCTGTCAGTGTCTGTGTATGATGGATCTGTCATGTCTGTGTATGATGGATCTGTCAGTGTCTGTGTCTGATGGATCTGTCAGTGTCTGTGTATGATGGATCTGTCAGTGTCTGTGTATGATGGATCTGTCAGTGTCTGTGTATGATGGATCTGTCAGTGTCTGTGTATGATGCCAACAATGTAAAGTCATTACCAGAGACAGGTCACTACTGAACTGTCATTGTGCTTTGTTGTGCTCTGTGTTAGTGTATATGGAACACGGCACAGTGTTATCTGTCAGTGTGTCAGTGTCTACATGTACTGTATATAGAGCAGAGAACAATCAGCAACAAAACAAGAGCACTGGAACTGTCAGTGTACCGATGTCCATAGTGTGGAGCTCTCAGTGTACAAATTTACTGTCAGTGTAAACGTTTCAGTGTACTCCACATATGTGATGTCAATATGGATCTGTCAGTGTCCCTATGTGCTGTCCATAGGTGTACGCAGCCTATTGCATTAGGGTGTGCACCCCAAAGCTCACACATGGCTTTCTCTGCAACCTCAGCTGCACTGGACAGTGAATTAAGTCCCCTGTGCCGTCAGTGTCCCCTGTGCTGTCAGTGTGGATCTGTCAGTGTCCCCTGTGCTGTCAGTGTGGATCTGTCAGTGTCCCCTGTGCTGTCAGTGTATCATGTGATGTCAGTGTCCCCTGTGCTGTCAGTGTATCACGTGATGTCAGTGTCCCCTGTGCTGTCAGTGTGGATCTGTCAGTGTCCCCTGTGCTGTCAGTGTGGATCTGTCAGTGTCCCCTGTGCTGTCAGTGTGGATCTGTCAGTGTCCCCTGTGCTGTCAGTGTGGATCTGTCAGTGTCCCCTGTGCTGTCAGTGTGGATCTGTCAGTGTCCCCTGTGCTGTCAGTGTATCACGTGATGTCAGTGTCGGTGCATGGCTGAGAAGTGACAGGAGGCAGCGCAGCTCTCGCGAGATCCTGCAGAGCCCCGTGTATGGAAGATAACAAAAGTAAAGCGGAGCGGTGAGGAGCTCGGAGGAGTCATCATGGCGGCTGAGTCTCCGCCGCCTCTTAGCCGGGATAAGGAAACCACGGCGGCCCGGCTGAAGGGAGAGTTGAGCCGGGGAGAGCGGAGCCGGGATGAGCTGAACGAGCTGCTGGACTGGGTGCTGAGCACGGAGCGGCCGGCCGGGGAGGCCCTGGAATGGTGCCGCTCACTGCTGGCCGGAGGGGACAAGTTCGAGGACTTCTGTCAGTCGGTCCGTTCCTATGACAACGCCACCCTGTGCGGCCTGGTGTGGACCGCCAACTTCGTGGCCTACCGCTGCCGGACGTGCGGCATCTCCCCGTGTATGTCCCTGTGTGCCGAGTGCTTCAACCAGGGCGAGCATGCAGGACACGACTTCAACATGTTCCGGAGCCAGGCCGGGGGGGCGTGTGACTGCGGGGACAGCAACGTCATGAGGGAGAGCGGGTGAGTCACTGCACCCCGAATATTGTGTGCCCCCCACTACAATACACCCAACTGCTGTGCCCCCCACTACAATACACCCAACTGCTGTGCCTCCCACTACTGTGCCCCCCACCACTATACACCCCACTACTGTGCCCCCCACTACAATACACCCAACTGCTGTGCCCCCCACTACAATACACCCCACTACTGTGCCCCCCACTACAATACACCCCACTACTGTGCCCCCCACTACAATACACCCCACTACTGTGCCCCCCACTACTGTGCCCCCCACTACAATACACCCCACTACTGTGCCCCCCACTACTGTGCCCCCCACTACAATACACCCCACTACTGTGCCCCCCACTACAATACACCCCACTACAATACACCCCACTACTGTGCCCCCCACTACAATACACCCAACTGCTGTGCCTCCCACTACTGTGCCCCCCACCACAATACACCCCACTACTGTGCCCCCCACTACAATACACCCCACTACTGTGCCCCCCACTACTGTGCCCCCCACTACAATACACCCCACTACTGTGCCCCCCACTACAATACACCCCACTACTGTGCCCCCCACTACAATACACCCCACTACTGTGCCCCCCACTACAATACACCCAACTGCTGTGCCCCCCACTACTGTGCCCCCCACTACTGTGCCCCCCACTACTGTGCCCCCCACTACTGTGCCCCCCACTACAATACACCCCACTACTGTGCCCCCCACTACAATACACCCCACTACTGTGCCCCCCACTACAATACACCCCACTACTGTGCCCCCCACTACAATACACCCAACTGCTGTGCCTCCCACTACTGTGCCCCCCACCACTATACACCCCACTACTGTGCCCCCCACTACAATACACCCAACTGCTGTGCACCCCCCACTACAATACACCCCACTACTGTGCCCCCCACTACAATACACCCAACTGCTGTGCACCCCCCACTACAATACACCCCACTACTGTGCCCCCCACTACAATACACCCCACTACTGTGCCCCCCACTACAATACACCCCACTACTGTGCCCCCCACTACAATACACCCCACTACTGTGCCCCCCACTACAATACACCCAACTGCTGTGCCTCCCACTACTGTGCCCCCCACCACTATACACCCCACTACTGTGCCCCCCACTACAATACACCCAACTGCTGTGCACCCCCCACTACAATACACCCCACTACTGTGCCCCCCACTACAATACACCCAACTGCTGTGCACCCCCCACTACAATACACCCCACTACTGTGCCCCCCACTACAATACACCCCACTACTGTGCCCCCCACTACAATACACCCAACTGCTGTGCCTCCCACTACTGTGCCCCCCACCACAATACACCCCACTACTGTGCCCCCCACCACTATACACCCCACTACTGTGCCCCCCACCACTATACACCCCACTACTGTGCCCCCCACTACAATACACCCAACTGCTGTGCACCCCCCACTACAATACACCCCACTACTGTGCCCCCACTACAATACACCCACTACAATACACCCCACTACTGTGCCCCCCACTACAATACACCCCACTACTGTGCCCCCCACTACAATACACCCCACTACTGTGCCCCCCACCACTATACACCCCACTACTGTGCCCCCCACTACAATTCACCCCACTACTGTGCCCCCCACTACAATTCACCCAACTGCTGTGCACCCCCCACTACTGTGCCCCCCACTACTGTGCCCCCCACTACAATACACCCAACTGCTGTGCACCCCCCACCACTGTACACCCCACTACTGTGCCCCCCACCACTGTACACCCCACTACTGTGCCCCCCACCACTGTACACCCCACTACTGTGCCCCCCACCACTATACACCCCACTACTGTGCCCCCCACCACTATACACCCCACTACTGTGCCCCCCACTACAATTCACCCAACTGCTGTGCACACCCCACCACTGTGCCCCCCACTACTGTGCCCCCCACTACTGTGCCCCCCACTACTGTGCCCCCCACTACTGTGCCCCCCACTACTGTGCCCCCCACTACTGTGCCCCCCACTACTGTGCCCCCCACTACTGTGCCCCCCACTACTGTGCCCCCCACTACTATACACCCCAATGCAATACACCCCACTACAATACACCCGACTACTGTGCCCCCCACTACTATACACCCTGTTCCTGAGCACCCCACTGCCCCCCACTACTGTAACCCTCAATACAATACACCCAGCTACTGTACCCCCCACTACAATACACCCCACTGTGTGCCCCCCACTACTATACACCCCGTTAATGTGAACCTCACTGTGTGCCCCCCAATACTATACACCCAACTACTGTGCCCCCCACTACTATAAAACCCAATACAATACACTCTACTGTGCCCCCTGTTATTGTGCCCCCACTACTATACACCCCACGGTGTGCCCCCCCACTACAGTGCACCCCTATACAATATACCCCCACTCTGTGCACCCCAATGCAGTGCTCCTCAATATTATACAGCTCACTACAATAAACCCCACTGTGTGCCCCCCCACTACTATACACCCCACCTGACTGTTTACACTCCACACTGCACCCGGAATATACACCCCACCTGACTGTATACACTCCACACTGCACCCGGAATATACACTCCACCTGACTGTATACACACCACTGTATACACTCCACACTGCGCCCGGAATATACACCGCACCTGACTGTATACACTCCACACTGCGCCCGGAATATACACTCCACCTGACTGTATACTGCATCCGGAATATACACCCCACCTGACTGTATACACTCCACACTGCACCCGGAATATACACCCCACCTGACTGTATACACTCCACACTGCACCCGGAATATACACCGCACCTGACTGTATACACTCCACCTGACTGTATACACACCACTGTATACACTCCACACTGCGCCCGGAATATACACCGCACCTGACTGTATACACTCCACACTGCGCCCGGAATATACACTCCACCTGACTGTATACTGCATCCGGAATATACACCCCACCTGACTGTATACACTCCACACTGCACCCGGAATATACACCCCACCTGACTGTATACACTCCACACTGCACCCGGAATATACACCGCACCTGACTGTATACACTCCACCTGACTGTATACACACCACTGTATACACTCCACACTGCGCCCGGAATATACACCGCACCTGACTGTATACACTCCACACTGCGCCCGGAATATACACTCCACCTGACTGTATACTGCATCCGGAATATACACCCTACCTGACTGTATACACTCCACACTGCACCCGGAATATACACCCCACCTGACTGTATACACTCCACACTGCACCCGGAATATACACCCCACCTGACTGTATACACTCCACACTGCACCCGGAATATACACTCCACCTGACTGTATACACACCACTGTATACACTCCACACTGCGCCCGGAATATACACCGCACCTGACTGTATACACTCCACACTGCACCCGGAATATACACTCCACCTGACTGTATACACACCACTGTATACACTCCACACTGCGCCCGGAATATACACCGCACCTGACTGTATACACTCCACACTGCGCCCGGAATATACACTCCACCTGACTGTATACTGCATCCGGAATATACACCCCACCTGACTGTATACACTCCACACTGCACCCGGAATATACACCCCACCTGACTGTATACACTCCACACTGCACCCGGAATATACACCGCACCTGACTGTATACACTCCACCTGACTGTATACACACCACTGTATACACTCCACACTGCGCCCGGAATATACACCGCACCTGACTGTATACACTCCATACTGCGCCCGGAATATACACTCCACCTGACTGTATACTGCATCCGGAATATACACCCTACCTGACTGTATACACTCCACACTGCACCCGGAATATACACCCCACCTGACTGTATACACTCCACACTGCACCCGGAATATACACCCCACCTGACTGTATACACTCCACACTGCACCCGGAATATACACCCCACCTGACTGTATACACTCCACCTGACTGTATACACACCACTGTATACACTCCACACTGCGCCCGGAATATACACCGCACCTGACTGTATACACTCCACACTGCGCCCGGAATATACACTCCACCTGACTGTATACTGCATCCGGAATATACACCCTACCTGACTGTATACACTCCACACTGCACCCGGAATATACACCCCACCTGACTGTATACACTCCACACTGCACCCGGAATATACACTCCACCTGACTGTATACACTCCACCTGACTGTATACACACCACTGTATACACTCCACACTGCGCCCGGAATATACACCGCACCTGACTGTATACACTCCACACTGCACCCGGAATATACACTCCACCTGACTGTATACTGCATCCGGAATATACACCCCACCTGACTGTATACACTCCACACTGCACCCGGAATATACACCCCACCTGACTGTATACACTCCACACTGCACCCGGAATATACACCCCACCTGACTATATACACACCACTGTATACACTCCACACTGCACCCGGAATATACACCGCACCTGACTGTATACTGCACCCGGAATAATACACTCCACCTGACTGTATACACTCCACACTGCACCCGGAATATACACCCCACCTGACTGTATACACTCCACCCGGAATATACACTCCACCTGACTGTATACACACCACTGTATACACTTCACACTGCACCTGGAATATACACCCCACCTGACTGTATACACTCCACTTTGCACCCGGAATATACACCCCACCTGACTGTATACACTGCACCCGGAATATACACTCCACCTGACTGTATACACTCCACACTGCACCCGGAATATACACCCCACCTGACTGTATACACTCCACACTGCACCCGGAATATACACCCCATGGTGTGCTCCCCAATACAATACACCTCACTGTACACCGTTATCGGCATACACCCCACTGTGTGCCCCCCACTACAATATACCTCAGACCACATCTGACTATATACGCTCCAAATTGCATCCCACACCAAACCCAGAATATAAATCCTACTGTGTGCACCCCACTACAATACACCTCACTGTGTGCAACTCAATACACCTCACACTGTACCCCATGCCAAACCCAGAATATACACCCTACTTTGTGCACCCAACTATATACACCTCACACCCCACTGTGTATACCTCTTACAACACCCGGAATACACCCCACACTACACCTAGAACACCACATCCAAACACACTTCCCACTGTGTACACCCCACACCTGACTACACTTCACACAATTCTCCACAGTGTACTCCCAACATACACCCCACACAACACCCAGAATACACCCCGCTGTTCACTTCCCACAAAACACACCCAGCTGTGTGCACTCCACACTCACTGACCCTCCCATAATATCCCACTGTATACACCCTGCACAACACCCAGAGTACACCCTGGAACTGTGTTCTACCAGACACCCTGAGTACTACGAGAGGAGGAGATTGACACCCTGTGTGCGAGAGGAGGGGAGTGACACCCTGTGTGCGAGAGGAGGGGAGTGACACCCTGTGTACGAGAGGAGGGGAGTGACACCCTGTGTGCGAGAGGAGGGGATTGACACCCTGTGTGCGAGAGGAGGGGATGACACCCTGTGTGCGAGAGGAGGGGAGTGACACCCTGTGTGCGAGAGGAGGGGAGTGACACCCTGTGTACTGTGTGAGAGAGGAGTGACACCCTGTGTACTGTGTGAGAGAGGAGTGACACCCTGTGTACTGTGTGAGAGAGGAGTGACACCCTGTGTACTGTGTGAGAGAGGAGTGACACCCTGTGTACTGTGTGAGAGAGGAGTGACACCCTGTGTACTGTGTGAGAGAGGAGTGACACCCTGTGTACTGTGTGAGAGAGGAGTGACACCCTGTGTACTGTGTGAGAGAGGAGTGACACCCTGTGTACTGTGTGAGAGAGGAGTGACACCCTGTGTACTGTGTGAGAGAGGAGTGACACCCTGTGTACTGTGTGAGAGAGGAGTGACACCCTGTGTACTGTGTGAGAGAGGAGTGACACCCTGTGTACTGTGTGAGAGAGGAGTGACACCCTGTGTACTGTGTGAGAGAGGAGTGACACCCTGTGTGCGATAGGAGGGGAGTGACACCCTGTGTGCGATAGGAGGGGAGTGACACCCTGTGTGGGATAGGAGGGGAGTGACACTCTGTGTGGGATAGGAGGGGAGTGACACCCTGTGTGGGATAGGAGGGGAGTGACACCCTGTGTGGGATAGGAGGGGAGTGACACCCTGTGTGTGAGAGGAAGGGAGTGACACCCTGTGTGTCCTAATACCTGTAGTTTTTTTGGAAAAAGATTTTTCTGTAACCCTTAGATTTCTCTTCCCTTCTTCTCCATGTGACATCTATACAGAACTCTGGCTTTAGTTTCTTATGCCTCTTGCACATACCGGTAGTTCTGATGTTTCAGACGTTTATGTTGGGTGTATTTGAGTATATGGGCTCCAAAATACAGACCGGCAACACTGATTATTTTCCTGCTCTATTAATACACATCGCTTGTTTATGTGCTGTGTATACAGACACAATAAGAACAATAGGCTGCATCTCAGATCCGTAATAAATGCTGTATGCCTGAAATCGGAGCAAGAGGCCTCACCAGGCCAGGAACTCACAGAGCAATGGAACCTGTCAGGCATTCTCTCAGCTAAAATCTCTGTTTTTGCTCCCATTGGAGAAATTTCCCATGACTTCCTGTACTAAGAGGAAATGAGGGCCAATCTTTCCTGTTCAGAGTTCTGGCTGTGTCGCTTTTGGGAAGTTCCCCGCTTGTACCCAACCAAATAAAGTTTTTGCCTGGAGTGCCGCTTTTGGCACTATCACCATTTTTCTTAAATAGATTTGTTTGGAAAGAATATTTGTATTTGGCAATATATTTTTTTTAATTACGTTCACCTTATTTATTTTTTATTTATTTTTTACTTGAAATTTCTACTAAAACTTTAGATGCAAACGCAAAGAAATTAGAATACCAAACATTCCATTTGTTCACATCAGAAGGCGCGTCCAAGCGTTTACACTATTTTGTGCATTCCCGCGCGTTGGATTTTAGGGCAACCCATTCGAATGGGTTGCCCTATGAAACCCGCAGGTACAATTTTTTTTTTTAAATTTGCAGCAGACCAAAACCATGTGGTTTGACAGACCCCCCAAGACGCATGTCTTTGCAGGATGCTGGGGTAAGAATTAATTGCAACTGCACACGTCTGCATTTTTTTTTTTTGTGTGCACTATGGGAAAGCGTGGGAATTTAAACGTGTGAATGAAGCCTAAGCACTTAGCCTGAAGGTTTAGGGTGATTAGACGCGAGCGGCGTGTAGGTTTAGGGTGGATGGACGCGAGCAGCGTGTAGATTTAGGGTGATTAGACGCAAGCGGCGTGTAGGTTTAGGGCGGATGGACGTGAGCGGCGTGTAGGTTTAGGGCGGGTGGACGCGAGCGGTGTGTAGGTTTAGAGCGAATGGATGCGAGGGGCGTGTAGGTTTAGGGCGGATGGACGCGAGGGGCGTGCAGGTTTAGGGCGGATGGACGCGAGGGGCGTGCAGGTTTAGGGCGGATGGACGCGAGGGGCGTGCAGGTTTAGGGCGGATGGACGCGAGGGGCGTGCAGGTTTAGGGCGGATGGACGCGAGGGGCGTGCAGGTTTAGGGCGGATGGACGCGAGGGGCGTGCAGGTTTAGGGCGGATGGACGCGAGGGGCGTGCAGGTTTAGGGCGGATGGACGCGAGGGGCGTGCAGGTTTAGGGCGGATGGACGCGAGGGGCGTGCAGGTTTAGGGCGGATGGACGCGAGGGGCGGGCAGGTTTAGGGCGGATGGACGCGAGGGGCGGGCAGGTTTAGGGCGGATGGACGCGAGGGGCGGGCAGGTTTAGGGCGGATGGACGCGAGGGGCGGGCAGGTTTAGGGCGGATGGACGCGAGGGGCGTGTAGGTTTAGGGCGGATGGACGCGAGGGGCGTGTAGGTTTAGGGCGGATGGACGCGAGGGGCGTGTAGGTTTAGGGTGGTATTTTCCCCTCAGAGGCAAAAGCTGGGAATGCCTGAATTCTGCAATCCTATCGCCATAAATGTTGGTACACT